>NW_027361725.1:21602500-23032500 GCF_039654945.1 Dendrobates tinctorius
CTAGTCGTGACTTGTATTGTTTAAGATTACTGTACTTGTACGTATTGTGTATACCCCTCCTCACATGTAAAGCGCCATGGAATAAATGGCGCTATAATAATAAATAATAATAATAACTATTTTGTGTGAAATAACGGTATGATTTAAAGGCATGAAACTTAAAAGTTTTAAAATTGCAACATTTTCAACATTTTTGCCAAATTTCCATTTTTTCCACAAATAAATGCAAGTCATATTAAAGAAATTTTACCACTATCATAAAGTACAATATATCCTGAAAAAAAATCTCAGAATCAGGATCCATTGAGTTATTACCATATAAAGAGACACTGGTCAGAAATAAAAAATTTGGCCCAGTAATGAAGGTGAAAACAGGCTTGAGGGGTGAAGGGGTTAATGACAAAAAGTTCAAGTTTATGAAAGACTCATTATTTACAGTGCTTCCCCTTGTGTTTTAAGATTTCTGCAATTCACTCTAGCATGATGTATATCAAATTCTAGACTAAATCCTGACTAATGGAAACCAATCTTGCCTAATCCGAACTAATCGCAACTTTTAAGTATTTGTTTGTCTATGGACTTTTTTTTAGCTTTGACCAAAGGTTCTCATTGGAATTAAGATCTGGCATCTCAAAATGACAATGTTTTGATAGCCAAGCCACTTAATTATTTATTTTTTCTTCTGACATGATGCTTAATCATGCTGGAAAAGCATTTTTCATCACCAAATTGCTCCAGCATGGTTTGGAGACATTGCTCTTGGATAGTATTTAGCTACCATTCTTTAGTCATTGATGTGCTTCCTCACACACTAATGGTCTCAGAATGCTTCACTGTTGGCTTCTTTGCATCAATTTGACCACAAAGGTTTGGTTCTCGCAGTCTCTTCTGGACTGTTTATGTCTGCTACTTGATGTTCATGCATCATTTATGAGGGCTTTAATATGAGGTTCTGTCATCATGTATTTTCTGAGACAAGTATCAATGATGAACTTATCCTCTGCTGCATAGGTAATTCTTGGTTTTACATCCAGGGGTGGTTCTCATGAGGACTAGTTTCATCATAGCTATTCATATTTTTCATATCTGCTCTTGAGGATACTGTCAAGGTTTTTGCAATTTTCCAAATTTACTTACCTTAATGCCTTAAGGTGATGATAAGCTGTCATTTCATTTACTTAGTTGAGTGGCTCTTGCCATATTTTAGTTTTGAGAAGTTGTGGAATGGGGTTCAGCATAGAACTGTGTAGCAACACTGCCTCTGCAAAGCATACCTGAAAGCTGCAAACACTTCCCGAAAGGCAGGGATTTATCAAATGAACTCTTGGCAAGGCATACCTGTTGATTGGGAGCCATTCCGGGCGACTACCTGATGAAGCTGCTTGAAAAAATGACAATGGGGCTTGTAAAGCTCTTATCAAAGTAAAAAGGGGTGTTAAAGTGTAACACATTTTCTGCCTTGTTTCACATGTTTCATTACTCCTTGTTTCCATATTTGATCTTTTGTGATTTTGCCACCTTTAGTCTGAATCTGCAATGTGCACATTCTAACAAAAATAAAAGCCATTGCATGAACAGGCCTCATCCAAAATTTTGACTAGCACTGTAAGGATAGTAAATAGAGCAGTATTGCAATTCAAAATCATTTCATATATTCACACATTGATATCTTCCTTTATTCTTCTAATTTTCTGCAATTTCTATATGTCCATATTAGCTAGGGACAATAAAATATATGCTAATGGCTTAATAAATAATATGATTATTTTGCATAATACTCACAGGTCTATGCATTACTAATTTGTACGAGTAGTAGACTACGTCTTGGTGTCCACCTTCAGGAGGCGTATACGCCCGAAAATGATGCACGGCAGTGTGCATGTGCTCTAACTGCACCATTATAGTCTATGGCCACGTCGGAGCTTGAGTCCGAATCCCTTTTTGCGGGGGGGTTTGGACTTAAGCCTCGATGGGGCCACCGAATGGGTGCCTTAATGAAATGTGAAAGCTCCTTAAGCCATCTGACTTTGTGAGTCCTCTATCAAACTAGTTAATGAGAAACAAAATCCTACTGTGGAAAAGATATTGTAATGCACAGCAAGGCACCTATGTGCAGTAATTAGGAAGTTAAGAATTGTAGTTATACCTTTCACAACTTGCGCAAATGCACAGACTATTTTAGAGCAATCAGAACTAACTTTGTGTGGATGAGGGAGACTCGATTTTGATTTATTAATTTCAGGCCCAATATATTATCCAGAGATCTCTCTTTGCTCCCAAACTGTGGCCTCCACCCATGAGATACAGTGGCATGTAAAAGTTTGGGCACCCCTGGTCAAAATTACTGTTATTGTGACCAGTTAAGCAAGTTGAAGATGGAATGATCTCTAAAAGGGCTAAAGTTAAAGATGACACATTTTCTCTGTATTTTAGGCCAAAAAAATTATATATTGTCATTTTAAAAATTACAATAAGGAAAATAGGCCAATGCAAAAGTTTGCATAGTTAGTACCTAGTAGCACTCCTTTTTAAAAATATCACAGCTTGTAAACACTTTTAGTAGCCAGCCAAGAGTCTTTCAATTCTTGTTTGATGGATTTTCATCCATTCTTCCTTGAAAAATTCTTCCATTTCTGTGAGATTCCTGGGTCGTCTTGCATGCACTGCTATTTTGAGGGCTAGCCACAGATTTTCAATGATGATTGGATCGGGGGACTGTGAGGGCCATTGAAAAACCTTTAGCTATCACCTTTTGAGGTAGTCTATTGTGGATTTTGATGTGTGTGATCATTATCCAGTTGTAGAAGCCATCCTGTTTTCAAATTCAGCTTTTTTAGACATGGTGTTATATTTGCATCAAGAATTTGTTGAAATTTCATTGACTCCATTCTTCCCTCTACCTGTGAAATATTCTCTGTGCCATTGTCTGAAACACAACTCCAAAGCATGATTGATCCATCTCCATGCTTAATGGTTGGAGAGATGTTCTTTTCCTGAAATTCTATGCAATTTTTTCTCTGCACAAACCTTTGATCATTGCGACCAAAGAGTTTTATTTATACTTCAACGATTCACAGGACTTGCTTCTAAAATGCATTGGGCTTGTTTAGATGTTCTTTTGCATACCTCTGATGCTGAATTTTATGGTGAGGGTGCAGGAGAGGTTTTCTTCTGATGACTCTTCCATGAAGGCCATATTTGATAAGGTGTCTCTGAACAGTAGAACAATTACCAGAACTCCAGAATCTGCTAAATTTTTCTGAAGGTCTTTTGCAGTCAAGTGGGGGTTCTGATATGCCTTTCTAGCAATCCTACAAGCAGCTCTCTCTGAAATTTTGCTTGGCCTTCCAGACCTTATCTTGACCTCCACTGTTCCTGTAAACTGCTATTTCTGAATTACATATTGAACTGACGAAAGGACAACTTGAAAACGCTTTGCTATCTTCTTATAGCCTTCTCCTGCTTTGTGGGCCTCCACCATTTTCATTTTCAGCTGCTTAAAAGAACCCATGGTGGCTGTTTTTCGCACAAGGTTAGAGGAGGCTATGTGTTTCTAAACCTGTGGAATCTGCATCAGTTGGCCTTTCCTAACATTGAGGGTGAACAAGCCATAACCCTTACAGGCTAATTATTGTCTGAAACCTTGGTCAAAGTTATCTGAGCACACAAATCTCCAAAGGTGCCCAAACTTTAGCATCGGACCATTTTTCTTTTTGTAATTTTTAAAATGTGAAAAAATTCCAATGTGTATTACTTTTTAGTCTAAAATACAAAACAAATGTGTCATCTTTAACTTTAAGCCTTTTAGAGATCATTTTATCTTCAACTTGCTTAACTGTTCACAATAACAGTAATTTTGACCAGGGGTGCCTAAACTTTTGCATGCCACTGTACCCATCACACATCCTTCATCTCATAGTCCCATGCCCATATACCCATCATACATATCCTCCATGCCATAGTCCCGTGCCCATATACCCATCATACATATCCGCCATCCCATAGTCCCGGGCCCATATACCCATCATACATATCCTCCATCCCATAGTCCAGTGCCCATATACCCATCACACATCCTCCATCCCATAGTCCCGTTCCCATATACCTGTCATACATATCCTCCATCCCATAGTCCAGTGCCCATATACCCTTCACACATCCTCCATCCCATAGTCAACCATTATGACATCATAATGAGTGGCGGGGCTTACAACCTATGATGACATCAGTGTCGCCAGGTCAACCATTATGACATCATAATGAGGGGCGGGGCTTGGTACACACACACTTTTTCCCCGTTATGTAGATAGGGGCAAAATTGTTTGGTGAATTGGAACACGCAGGGTTAAAATTTCACCTCACAACATAGCCTAGGACACGCTCGGGGTCCAGACATGTGACTGTGCCAAATTTTTTGGCTGTAGCTGCGGCGGTGCGGATGCCAGTCCCGGACATACACACATACATACATACATACACACACTTGAGCTTTATGTATTAGATATTCCCGGCCTGGGATCGGGACATATATATATATACACCTGTTATGAATGAGTCACCGAGGAGGATAGCAGGCCCAGGCTAAGCCACAGAAAACCAGAGAGGTTGGTAACTAAGTGGATTGCAGACCCCTGATCCTATCCACACAACTAGCAGTAGCCGTGGAGAGTACCTACGATGATCCTAGATGCCTCAGCACAGCCAGAGAGCTAATTAAGCCTAAAGCAAGAAAGGGGAAATCTAAACTGCCACGGAGCAGACCCCAAAGGAATAGATAGCCCCCAAACATATATTGTCCGTGAGACAAGATAAAAACACAAATGCAGGCAGGAAAATAGACTGCGCAAATGATGGAGCCCACACTGACTAGAAAGGAGAGGAAAGGAAAGACACTGTCTGCAATCACGCAAAAAACCCTGCAAAAAGTCCAACACGTCTGATGCACAAAAAACACTGAAGTCGCACGACTTCGCCCCCACTATATCAGCACTCTGGTATATTCTTAAAGCAAAGCAAAAAGAGACCAATATAACAGGGGACAAAACAAACTGGCAAAAGCAGTAACATATGGGCGGTGATTCAGCACAGCCCCAGCCGGAGCTGGCTGACCCGCACAAAGCAGAGATAGACAAAACCAGATCAAATGCAAACAGAATAGCAAATGAACCACTTAGCTGAACCATGCGGGGACAGAGCAGGAGACATCAGACCTCAGAAGGCACAGGAAGAAAATCACCAGCAGGGATAGAGTGAGTCGGCTGTCTTAAATCCCTATCTGAAACCCCAGATCTCCAATCGTCATCCTCAGTATCAGGTGGCCAGCCTCTGTCAATCAGATCAGCTCCACTACCTCCAGTAACCACCAGAGGGAGCCCAGAAAGAGAACAGGCAACCCCTCTGTCAATCTGACCAGCTCCACTACCTTCAGTAATAACCAGAGGGAGGCCAGAAAGAGAATTCACAACAGTACCCCCCTTGAGGAGGGGTCACTGAACCCTCATCCATGCCACCAGGCCAGTCAGGATGGGCCCGGTGAAAGGCACGAACCAATCTTTCGGCATGAATGTCAGAAGCAGAGACTCAAGAATTATCCTCCTGGCCATAACTCTTCCATTTGACCAAGTACTGGAGTCTCCGTCTAGCCAAACGAGAATCCAATATTTTCTCTACCTCATACTCCAAATTACCTTTAACCAGTAAAGGGTCAGGAGGTGCCACCATGGGAACTACAGGCTCCACAAACCTCTTTAACAAATATTTATGAAACACGCTATGAATTTTAAATATAACTGGAAGAGCTAAATGGAAAGAAACGGGATTAAGGATTTCCAAAATCTTATAAGGTCGAATGAAGCTTGGCTTGAATTTTGGAAACGCAACCTTCATAGGAATATTCTTTGAAGACAACCAAGCCATATCACCCACTTTAAACTGGGGACCAATGGTCCTATGCCGGTTGGAAAACCGTTGGGCTTTTTCCTGAGGTTGGGACAACTTATCCACCACTTGGTCCCAAATCTGCTGCATTCTCTCTACCACAGAATCCACACTTGGGCAGGCCGAAGATTCCACCTGCCCTGAAGAAAATCAAGGATGAAACCCAAAGTTACAGAAAAAGGGCGAAATCAAAGTGGCAGAACTAGCCCTATTGTTTAGCGCGAATTCGGCCAAGGGCAAAAATGAGACCCAGTCATCCTGATCAGCAGATATGAAACATCTCAAATAGGACTGCAAAGTCTGGTTTGTTCTCTCAGTCTGCCCATTGGTCTGAGGATGAAATGCAGAGGAGAAAGATAACTGAATTCCCAGTTTGGAACATAAAGCTCTCCAAAATCTGTAAACAAACTGGACTCCTCTGTCCGACACAATGTTCTCAGGAATCCCATGCAACCAAACCACCTGTTGTAAAAACAAGGGCACCAACTCAGAAGAATATGGTAACTTTGGGAGTGGTACAAGATGGACCGTCTTAGAAAATCTATCACAGATCACCCAGATAACAGTCATTCTCTGAGAGACAGGAAGATCAGAAATAAAATCCATTGAAATATGGGTCCATGGTCTCCTGGGCACTGGCAGGGGCATCAACAACCCACTAGAACGAGAACAGGGCTTGGACCGAGAACAAGTCCCACAGGACTGCACAAATTTCCTGACATCACAAGATAAGGCAGGCCACCAAAAAGACCGATTCACCAAATCTCTGGTACCAAAAATAGCTGGATGACCAGCCAACACGGAGCAATGAATTTCAGACATTACTCTTTTCCTCCACTGGTCAGGGACATACAATTTTCCCATAGGGCAACGTTCAGGTTTGTCCTCCTGAAATTCCTCCAGGGCACGTCTCAAATCGGGTGAGATGGCGGAAAGAACTACATCCTCATTTAGAATGGTAGTAGGCTCGGTCACATCAAGAGAATCCGCAAAGAAACTCCTAGAAAGGGCGTCCGCCTTAACATTCTTAGTGCCCGGAAGAAAAGAGACCACAAAATTAAAACGTGTGAAAAACAAGGCCCACCTAGCCAGTCTAGGATTCAAGCATTTGGCTGATTCAAGATAAATCAAATTCTTGTGGTCGGTGAGGACCACAACTTGATGTCTAGCTCCCTCCAACCAATGTCTCCACTCTTCAAATGCCCATTTCATGGCCAACAATTCCCAATTCCCCACGTCATAGTTACGTTCAGATGGGGAGAATTTTCGAGAAAAGAAGGCACAGGGATTCATCTTAGAAGTCACTGGATCTCTTTAGGACAAAACGGCTCCTGCACCAATCTCAGAAGCATCTACCTCCACCTGAAATGGGAGTGAGACATCAGGTTGCTGTAGAATCGGAGCCGAAGTGAATCTCCGCTTAAGATCCTGAAATGCCAAAACTGCCTCTGGAGACCAATTCACCACATCAGCCCCTTTTTGGTCAAATCAGTCAGTGGTTTAACAATACCAGAAAAATTACTTATAAATTTACGGTAGAAATTAGCAAAACCCAAAAACTTCTGGAGAGCCTCCAAGAAGTTGGCTGAACCCAATCATAAATGGCCTGTAACTTGGCCGGGTCCATTTCAATGGCCGATGGGGACAAAATGAATCCCAAAAATGAAATCCTCTGTACACCAAAGAGGCACTTCGATCCCTTAAAATACAGGGAATTTTCCCTCAAAATCCAGAACGCAGTCCGGACATGTTCCACATGAGAATCCCAATCACTGGAAAAGATCAAAATATCATCCAGATAGATGATCAAAAGCTTATCCACAAAGTCCCAGAAAATATCGTTCATAAAAGATTGGAAGACAGAAGGGGCATTAGTGAGCCCAAAAAGCATCACCAGGTACTCAAAATGTCCCTCCGGAGTATTAAACGCCATCTTCCATTCATCCCTGTGCTTGATGCGAATAAGATTATACGCCCCCCTGAGGTCAAGCTTGGTAAACCAACAGGCACTTTTATCTCTGGAAAATAAATCTGAAATCAGGGGTAACGGGTACTGATATTTAACAGTGATTTTGTAAAGGGAACGATAGCCAATACATGGCCTTAATGAACCATCTTTCTTGGCCACAAAAAAACCCAAGCACCTAAAGGTAAAGAAGATGGTCTAATATGACCCTTCTCCAATGACTCCTCGATTTAAGATCGCATAGCATCATGTTGAGGTACAGATAAGTTGAAAAGCCAACCCTTGGGAAATTTACACCTGGGCATTACCTCAATTGCACAGTCATAACTCCTATGAGGAGGCAAAGATGCAGACTTACTCTCACTGAATACATCAGAAAAATCAGCCAAATAGTCAGCAATATCATGAGACTGGGGAGAGGTGGAGAAATCAGGAGTGTCACTAAGAACACATTGACAACCCCAACTCACCACAGACACAGATTTCCAATCCAAAACAGGATTATGAGTTTGCAACCAAAGAAAACCCAGAACAATAGTATCATGCAAATTGTGCAACACCAAAAATTTACAATTTTCTTGGTGGTCCGGGGTGACCCGCATTATCACCTGGGTCCAAAACTGTGGTTTATTCTCCGCCAAAGCAGTAGCATCAATACCCCTCAAAGGGATAGGAGTCCGCAGGGGTATCATGGGAAAACCACAATGTTTTGGAAAGTCCAAATCCATCAGATTCAAAGCAGCTCCTGAATCAACAAATGCCTTAGCGGAAAATGTAGACAAGGAGCAGATCAGGGTAATCGCCAAAAGGAACTTAAGCTGTACACTGCCCACCACAAATGTGTGAGCAAAATGCTTTTCTCGTTTAGGGCAGACAGAAATAGTATGAGAGGCGTCCCCACAGAAAAAACACAACTTATTACACCTTCTAAACTCCTGATGTTGCGCCCTAGACAAAACCCTATCGCATTGCATGGTTTCAGAAGTTTGTTTGAAAAGTGGCAAAGCCTCCCGTGTAGTTTTATGTTCACGTAAACGCCAATCAATTTGAATGGCCAATGACATAGAGTCATCAAGACCAGAGGGAACAGGAAATCCCACCATAACATCTTTTACGGTTTCTGCCAAACCTTTCCGAAAGAGAGCTGCTAGAGCATCATCATTGCATTTAGTAAGGACCACCCACTTTTGGAATTTTTGACAATATGACTCTGCAGAATCCTGACCCTGGTTCAATGCCAATAAGGTTTTCTCAGCTTGATCAATAGCATTAGGTTCATCATACAACCACCCCAAGGCTTGAAAAAACGCGTCCACATTAGCCAGAATAGGATCTCTGGTTGTCAAAGAAAAGGCCCAATCCTGGGGATCGCCGCTCAGCAGGGAGATGACAATTCTAACCTGCTGCACAGAGCTCCCCAATGAGTTAAGTTTCAAAGCAAAAAATAGTTTACAATTATTCTTAAAATTCAAAAATTTAGACCGATCCCCAGAAAACACATCAGGAGTAGGGATTTTTGGTTCAACAGCAGATGATTGAGTGAGATAGGCAGAAATTCCCCGCACTTCATCAGTGAGCTGCTCAACACGATCAGACAATTGCTTAGTCTCCATTTAAACAAAAAATTTCCTCCTACAGCCCCAGAGAAAAAAAAGAGGAAAAAATATATAAAAAAATTCTGACACATTTTTTTTTTTAAATTCTTTTCTTCTTTAGAGTACCCTAGAGTCTACAGTAAGGCTGGTGATTCAGTTATGAATGGGTCACCGAGGAGGATAGCAGGCCCAGGCTAAGCCACAGAAAACCAGAGAGGTTGGTAACTAAGCAGATTGCAGACCCCTTATCCTACCCAGGGGAAGAGTCTTGAGGAGATCATTTGCATATTCCCAGTGCCTTCTGGGATAAGTGAAGAGTCTCCGCGAGCTCAATGGTCATTGGGTTTTGGCTGTTGCAGCTGAAAAGAGGAAATCGGAAAACCAGGGGAAGAGTCTTGAGGAGATCATTTGCATATTCCCAGTGCCTTCTGGGATAAGTGAAGAGTCTCCGCGAGCTCAACGGTCACTGGGTTTTTGGCTGTTGCAGCTGAAAAGAGGAAATCGGAAAACCAGGGGAAGAGTCTTGAGGAGATCATTTGCATATTCCCAGTGCCTTCTGGGATAAGTGAAGAGTCTCCGCGAGCTCAACGGTCACTGGGTTTTGGCAGTTGCAGCTGAAAAGAGGAAATCGGAAAACCAGGGGAAGAGTCTTGAGGAGATCATATTGGCTCGTCTTCCATCGTTTTTAAGAAATCTCAATATGGAAGAGGCCAGGAGCCATTTGGTGAGCTGCATTTCTTGCTACATGTTCACAGACTTACCAGTGGAAAAGCCAAACTTCACATGCCACAAATGCAAGCTTGTGTCCCTGTTGGAGGAAAAGTTGCAACATCTCGAAGAGAGGTTAGCTACATTGAAGATCATTAAGGAAGGTGAAGAGTTCTTGGACAGAGCAGAATTATCTCTTCATGTTACAGAAAGAGAAGAAATTCAAAGTGCACCTGAAGAAACAGAGGAATGGAGACATGTGACCCAGAGAAGCAGGAGGATCAGGAGGCAGTCAGCGCCCATACTTCTCAGGAACCAGTACCAGGCTCTCACTCAGGAAAACGATGAAGAAATACACCAGGATAAGACTTTGCCAACAAACAGCAACCTTGTATGCCTTCAGAGTCCTCCTGCATGGAGAAAGAAAAATGTTGTGAAGAAGAAACGGAGAGTGGTGGTCATGGGGGATTCCCTGTTGAGAGGAACAGAGGCCGCTATCTGCAGACCGGATATAACTTCAAGAGAAATGTGCTGTCTTCCAGGTGCAAAAATTAAAGATGTGTCTGACAGATATCAGGACTCTTCAGACCTACAGATGACTACCCATTCCTGCTACTAAATGTGGGGACAAATGACACTGCAAGAAATGACCTGGAAACCATCTGCAGAGACTTTGAAGACTTAGGCAATAAAGTGAAAGAACTGGGAGCGCAGGTGGTCTTCTCTTCCATCCTCCCAGTGGATGGCCATGGAACAAGGAGGTGGAATAAGATTCTGCAGGTGAACAACTGGCTACGTCGATGGTGCCGTCAGCAACGATTTGGATTTATGGATCACGGAATGAATTACTTTTACGATGGACTACTTGCTAGAGATGGGGTGCACCTTACGAAGACTGGAAAACATGTATTTGGAAGTCGCCTTGCTACACTTGTAAGGAGAGCTTTAAACTAGAACAACATGGGAAGGGAAGCAAAAGACCAGAAAAAGCCATACACCGGACAAATGCTATTGAGAAGTCTGCTATTAGAAGTGGAAAGGAAGAACAAAGACAAAAGAATCTAATTAATAAAAAAATTGTAGAAAGAGAAATCAATCACAAAATAAAATGTTTCTATACTAATGCACAAAGCATGGGCAACAAACAAGGAGAATTGGAACTACTAACACAGGAAAAGAAATATGATGTCATTGGAATCACTGAAACTTGGTGGGACGATACACATGATTGGAATACAAGACTAGAAGGATACAACTTTTTTGCAAGAAACAGACTTGATAAACGAGGAGGAGGTGTCGCATTGTATGTTAGAAACACGTATATCTGCACAGAGATTGAAGCTTCAGAGACTGGGAGTTCTGTGGAAACTGTTTGGGTAAGAATACAAGGACAGAATAATGGAAAGGACACCATTGTAGGCATTTACTACAGGCCGCCTGTGCAAGCTGAAGATATGGATGAACTCTTTATGCATCAAATGGCCAAGTTCTCCAAAAAATATGACATAGTTGTCATGGGAGATTTCAACTATCCAGACATTTGTTGGGAATCTCTCTCAGGCAAAACTAACAGGTCATGGAAATTCTTATCCTCTTTTGCTGACAACTTTATCTTCCAAAAGGTAGGGGAGAAAACAAGGGGAACTGCTACCTTGGATCTAATCCTTATAAACAGGGAGGAAATGGTTGAGGAGGTAAAAGTGGCTGGGACCCTAGGAGGTAGCGACCATGCTATTTTAGAATTTTGGATAACTAGAGGAGGAAGACCTGTGAAGACTCAGACGTCAAGGTTAGATTTCAGAAAGGCAGATTTTAAGGGATTCAGAAAGAGAATTGGAGGGATCCAATGGCTGGATATCCTTCAGGACAAAAATGTCCAGGAAGGATGGGAAATCTTGAAAAATGAAATTCTCACAGCACAATTGTTAACAATTCCGAAAAGAGGGAAGAATAGGAAGCATTTAAGGAAACCAGGATGGATGAACACAGAACTTAAGCACATGCTAAAAGGGAAGAAAAAAATGTATATAAAATGGAAAGAGGGAGGCATATCTAAAGAAGAATATAATGCTTTCTGCAGAACCTGCAGGGCACAAATCAGATTATCTAAAGCTGACAATGAATTGAGGCTTGCAAGAGATGTCAAAAGCAATAATAAAGGATTTTGGGGATATGTCAAAAGTAAAAGAAAAGTCAAAGATGCTGTAGGATTTTTACAGGATGAAAATGATGAAATGGTAAGACAGGATGTTGAGAAGGCCGAACTTTTAAATTCCTATTTTGCATCTGTTTTCTCTCAGAAAGGAAATGTAACATCAACTGTTCTTCACTGTCCTATTAAGGGAATAGAGGAATCCAGGATATCTATAAACAGAAAGATAGTGAGGAAACACTTAGCTAACCTAAATGAATTCAAGTCTCCAGGTCCAGATGAATTACACCCCAGAGTACTGAAGGAGATAGCAGAAGAAATTTTTGAACCCCTCTCCATAATCTTTGAAAATTCTTGGAGAACAGGAGAAGTCCCAGAAGGCTGGAGAAGAGCAAATGTTGTTCCTATCTTCAAAAAGGGGAAGAAGGTGGACCCAGGCAACTATAGGCCGGTGAGTCTGACTTCTATACCAGGAAAGATCTTTGAACAAATTATTAAACAACATGTATGTCAGTACCTGGATAAGAATGAAGTAATTAAACAGAGTCAGCATGGGTTTGTAACTAATAAGTCATGTCAGACTAACTTAATTTCCTTCTATGACGGAATCACTGATTGGGTGGATCAAGGAAATGCTGTAGATATAGTATATCTTGACTTCAGCAAAGCATTTGACAAAGTATCTCATACAATCCTTATTGAAAAAATGACTAAGTATGGAATGGACAAGGCAACTGTTAGGTGGATTCATAACTGGCTTAGTGATCGGACCCAAAGAGTGGTCGTAAATGGCTGTACATCCAGTTGGAAGAATGTCTCAAGTGGGGTACCACAGGGCTCTGTCCTTGTTCCTGTATTGTTCAACATCTTTATCAATGATTTAGATGAAGGAATTGAGGGTAAACTGATTAAATTTGCTGATGACACAAAGCTAGGAGGGATAGCTAATACTAGAGAAGAGAGAGAGAGGATTCAAAAAGATAGAAATAAACTGGAGAAGTGGGCAGCAACTAACAGAATGGTTTTTAACAGGGAAAAATGCAAAGTACTACATCTGGGCAATAAAAATGAAAAAAGCATATACAGAATGGGAGGAATAGGGCTAAGCAACAGCACATGTGAAAAAGACTTGGGTATACAAATAGATCACAGACTGAATATGAGTCAACAGTGTGATGCAGCAGCAAAAAAGGCAAATGCAATTCTAGGATGTATTAACAGAAGCATACAGTCTAGATCACGTGAAGTCATTATTGCCCTCTACTCCTCTTTGGTCAGACCTCATCTGGAATATTGTGTCCAGTTTTGGGCACCACATTTTAAAAAAGACATCAACAAACTGGAGCAAGTTCAGAAAAGAGCGACCAGAATGGTGACTGGTCTGCAAACCCTGTCTTATGAGGAAAGGTTGCAGGATTTGGGAATGTTTAGTTTGCAAAAGAGAAGACTGAGAGGAGACTTAATAGCTGTCTACAAATATCTAAAGGGCTGTCACATTGTAGAAGGATCAACTTTATTCTCATTTGCACAAGGAAAGACTAGAAGCAATGGGATGAAACTGAATGGGAGGAGACACAGATTAGATATTAGAAAAAACTTTTTGACAGAGTGATCAATGAGTGGAACAAGCTGCCACGAGAAGTGGTGAGTTCTCCTTCAATGGAAGTCTTCAAACAAAGGCTGGACAGACATCTGACTGGGATGATTTAGCGAATCCTGCTTTGAGCAGGGGGTTGGACCAGATGGCCCAGGAGGTCCCTTCCAACTCTATGATTCTATGATTCTATGATTCTATACCCACACAACTAGCAGTAGACGTGGGGCATACCTACGATGATCCTAGATGCCTCTGCACAGTCGGAGAGCTATCTAAGCCTAACGCAAGAAAGGGGAAATCTAAACTGCCCCTGAGCAGACCCCAAAGGAATAAATAGCCCCCAAACATATATTGTTGGTGAGACAAGATGAAAATACAAACACAGGCAGGAAAATAGACTAAGCAAATGATGGAGCCCACACTGACTAGACAGGACAGGAAAGGAAAGACACTGTCTGCAATCACGCAAAAAACCCTGCAAAAAGTCCAACACGTCTGATGCACAAAAAACACTGAAGTTGCACGACTTCGCCCCCACTATATCAGCACTCTGGTATATTCTGAAAGCAAAGCAAAAAGAGACCAATATAACAGGGGACAAAACAAACTGGCAAAAGCAGTAACATATGGGCGGTGACACAGCACAGCCCCAGCCGGAGCTGGCTGACCCGCACAAAGCAGAGATAGACAAAAACAGATCAAATGCAAACAGAAAAGCAAATGAACCACTTAGCTGAACCATGCAGGGACAGAGCAGGAGACATCAGACCTCAGAAAGCACAGGAAGAAAATCACCAGCAGGGATAGAGGGAGTCGGATGTCTTAAATCCCAATCTGAAACCCCAGATCTCCAATCGTCATCCTCATTATCAGGTGGCCAGCCTCTGTCAATCAGATCAGCTCCACTACCTCCAGTAACCACCAGAGGGAGCCCAGAAAGAGAACTCACAACCCCTCTGTCAATCTGACCAGCTCCACTACATTCAGTAATAACCAGAGGGAGGCCAGAAAGAGAATTTACAGCATACACCCCTCACTGCAGAGTGCTTCGATAACCAGTATGTAACAGGGCAGCCTCTCCGGCAACTACTTATCCTAGGTGCAGTTCCCTGACTGACCTAAGGGTGAGTGGGCACCAAAGAGCTGTGACTGTCAGCTCCGTTACAGGTGACTGCGATGGGATATCTGTTTCCACCTGGCTCTCGTTTTATCACAGTTAAGAATTGTAGTTATACCTTTCACAACTTGCACAGATGCACAGACTATTTTAGAGCAATCAGAATTAACTTGGTGATATTTTCTCCTAAGTCTAGGTTTTGTCATAGTGAAATGGCGTCTGCCAACCTAAACACACATAATATGAAAAAAAGCAGAACATGCAAAAGATGTGAGTATTAAAGAGTTATTAGCACAATTTTGGTATTTATTTATCCATAGAGAATACATGTCCAAATGTCTGAAAACCCCTTAAAAAAGTATTTTAATAACACAATTTCTTGTTACATAACTAATACTATTGAAAAAGGCAAAACAAAACAAATGTCCATCAAGTTCAACCGAGAGATGGGAAAGGACAAAGGGAACTAGCACATGTACAACCATGATAATATATGATCAAGTCCGTCACAAAAGAGCTAATCTTTTTCTCCCGATAACAATTTTCAATTGACTGGACCAAACATTCAGAAAAGAAGGTTATACTCTTACATAAGCGTTCATGCTATTTTCTTCTAAAATAGCATTCAAACCTTTATTGAAACCATTTACTGATCCTGCTGTGTCCAGATCTTAAAGTAGACTTTTCCACAGATTAATAGATCTTATGATAAAGAAGCCTTTCCACCTCTGGAGATAGAACCTTTTCTTTCTCCAACTGGATGGAGTCTTTTCTTTTGAGGCGTTTTTGCACAAAACTTTTTGCATGGGTCATTTATGTATTTATACATGTTAATCTTCGTCTCCCAGTATTTTGACATACAGTATTTAAACTGGTCCATGTTGCCTGGTATGTGATAAATGGGCCAACTCCATAGTATGAAACTCAGTGTTGAGGACTGACCTGGGTTGGGGTAGTGGTATTGCAACCACTAGAGGCAGCAGCGGAAGCTAGTATAGTCAGGGAGAGCCAAGGAGTCGGTAGACAGGAGCAGCAATGTAGTTTAAAGGAGCAGCACATAGCATAGTCAGGGATAGCCAAGGAGTCGATACATGGCAGCATCAGTATAATCTTAGAATGAAGGAGCAGGTGAAAGGAAGCTTGACTAGAGGTTGGTAGCTCAATAATCTTTCAAGGAAGGGAGTGCAATGCCAGGTTTAAATAGGGTGGAGCCAATCAGGATCTCAGGTTATAGCCAATCAGGAACTCAGGGTGGAGACTATCAGAACTGTCCAGTGAGCTGAATAACTCAGAGGGAAAAGCTGCCGCCTGGTACACAAGAGCTGCTGGGTTTGAATTCTGACACACAGCCCCAAACAATTATGCTTACACCTCTATGTATTCCAGTCTTCACAGTGTACTGTGGCTTGAATTCATTGAGTTGCCTCAAAAACTGTGGCCTTTAGACCCAATAAGAACAATTTTGTTTTCATCTGTCCATAGATTGTTGCACCACTTTTCTTTAGACCAGTTAATCTGCTTTTTTGATAAACTGTATCTTTTTCCACATATCCTTTTTTCAACAATGGTACTTTTTGAGGCCTTCAAATAGTTTTGCTTTAAGTAAGTGTCTTCTGATGGTTGAAAGACTCACAGGTAACTGAAGATCTTCTTTGATCTCCCTGGAGTTGATCATTGGATATTTCTTTGCCATTATTGGTATTCTGTGATTCATATGGATGGTAGTATTTCTTTTTCTACCAAGTGTTTCAGGTTTTTGTTTGCCATTTTAAATCATTAGAAATCTTTTTAATTGAGCAACCAAATATTTTCTGCACTTCTTTATATGTTTTCCCCTCTCCAAGCAACTTCTTGATCAATGTTCTTTCTCCGTCTGAACATTGTCTGGAACAACCCATTTTACTCACTGAGGAAAAGCTAAAGCCAGGTACAACATTTGCTGACCTCATTCTTTAAATAATGGTAATAGTTGACACCTATTTCTTCACAGAATGAATCACCTCACTAACTGATCTCCACACTGTTATTAATTAGAACAGCCCCTTCTTTCATTAAATAGGTCAATTAACCCCTTCACCTCCAAGGGTGGTTTGCACGTTAATGACCGGGCCAATTTTTACAATTATGACCACTGTCCCTTTATGAGGTAATAACTCTGAAACGCTTCCATGGATCCAGGTGATTCTGACATTGTTTTCTCGTGACATATTGTACTTCATGTTAGTGGTAAAATTTCATTCAAATAAATTGCGTTTATTTGTGAAAAAATGGAAATTTGGCGAAAATTTTGAAAATTTCGCAATTTTCCAACTTTGAATTTTTATGCCCTTAAATCACAGAGATACAGCACACAAAAAACTTGATAAGTAGCATTTCCCACATGTTTACTTTACATCAGCACAATTTTGGAACCAAAATTTTTTTTTGTTTGGAAGTTATAAGGGTTAAAAATTGACCAGCGATTTCTCATTTTTGCAACACCATTTTATTTTTACGGACCACATCACATTTGAAGCCACTTTGAGGGGTCTATATGATAGAAAATACCCAAAAGTGACACCATTCTAAAAACTGCACCCCTTAAGGTGCTCAAAACCACATTTAAGAAGTTTATTAACCCTTTAGGTGCGTCACAGGAATTTTTTGAATATATAAAAAAAATGAACATCTAACTTTTTTTCACAAAAAAAATACTTGAGGTTCAATTTTTTTTATTTTACCAAGGGTAACAGGAGAAATTGGACTGCAAAAGTTATTGTGCAATTTGTCCTGAGTACGCTGATACCTGATATGTGGGGGGGAACCACTGTTTCGGCACATGGCAGAGCTCAAAAGGGGTGGAGCGCCGTTTGACTTTTTCAATGCAAAATTGGCTGGAATTCAGATCGGACGCCATGTCACGTTTGGAGAGCCCCTGATATACCTAAACAGTGGAAACCCCCCACAAGTGACACCATTTTGGAAACTAGACCCCCCAAGGAACCTATCTAGCTATGTGGTGAGAACTTTGAACCCACAAGGGCTTCACAGAAGTTTATAACGTACAGCGGTACAATTAAAAAATCATGCTTTTTCCACAAAAATGATCTTTTCACCCCAAATTTTTATTTTCCAAGGGTAACAGGACCCTAAAAGTTATTGTGCAATTTGTTCTTAGTACGCTGATACCCCACATGTGGGGGTAAACCACTATTTGGGCGCATGGCAGAGCTCGGAAGGGAAGCAGCGCCATTAGACGTTTTTGGCTGGAATTGAGATCGGACCCCATGTCGCGATTGGAAAACCCCTGATAACCAAAACAGTGGAAACCCCCCACAAATGACACCATTTTGCAAACTAGACCCCCCAAAGAACTTATCTAGATGTGTGGTGGGAACTTTTAACCCCCAAGGGCTTCATAGAAGTTTATAACATACAGCCGTACATTAAAAAATCATATTTTTTCCACAAAAATGATCTTTTCACCCTCAATTCATATTTTTCCAAGGGTAACAGCACCCTAAAAGTTATTGTGCAATTTGTCCTGAGTACGCTGATACCCCATATGTGGGAGAAAACTACTGTATGGGCACATGTCGGGGCTCGGAAGGGAAGTAGTGACGTTTTGGAATGCAGACTTTGATGGAATGGTCTGCGGGTGTCATGTTGCCTTTGGAGAGCCCCTAATGTACCTAAACAGTGGAAACCCCCCACTAATGACCCCATTTTGGAAACTAGACCCCCTAAGGAACTTATCTAGATGTGTGGTGAGCACTTTGAACCCCCAAGGGCTTCACAGAAGTTTATAATGCCCGGGCATGAAAATAAAAAAATCTTATTTTTTCCACAAACATGATTAATTAGTCCCCAATTTTTTTATTTTCCCAAGGGTAACAGGAGAAATTGGACACCAAAAGTTGTTGTCCAATTTGTCATGAGTACACTGATGCCCCATATGTGGGAGAAAACTATTGTATGGGCACACGTCAGGGCTTGGAAGGGAAGTAGTGACGTTTTGGAATGCAGACTTTGATGGAATGGTCTGCGGGTGTCATGTGCGTTTGGAGAGCCCCTGATGTACCTAAACTATTGAAACTCCCCACAAGTGACCCCATTTTGGACACTAGACCCCCACGAAACTTATCTAGATGTGTGGTGAGCACTTTGAACCCCAAGTGCTTCACAGAAATTTATAACGCCCGGGCGTGAAAATAAAAAAATCATTTTTTTCCAGAAAAATGATATTTTTGCCCCCAATTTTTTATTTTCCCAACCGTAACAGGAAAAATTGGACCCCAAAAGTTGTTTTGTAATTTGTCCTGAGTAGGCTGATACCCTACATGTGGGGGTAAAACACTGTTTGGGCGCATGGCAGAGCTTGGAAGGGAAGGAGCACCATTTGACTTTTTCAACTCAGAATTGGCTGGAATTGAGATCAGATGCCATGTTGCATTTGGAGAGCACCTGATGTGCCCAAACAGTGGAAACCCCCAATTCTAACTCCAACCCTAACACCAACACACTCCTAACCCTAATCTCAGCCCTAACCCTAGCACTAACCCTAACCCTAGCCCTAACCCTAGCCCTAACCCTAGCCCTGGCCCTAACCCTAGCCCTAGCCCTAACCCTAATGGGAAAATGGAAATAAATAAATTTTCTTTTAATTTTATTATTTTTCCCTTACTAAGGGGGTGATAACGGGGGGTTTGATTTACTATTTATGGCGGTTTTTATATTTGGCAGCTGTCATACGCTAAAAGACGCTTTTTATTGTAAAAATAGTTTTTGCATCACCACATATTGAGAGCTATAATTTTTCCGTATTTTGACCCACTGAGTCATGTGAGGTCTTATTTTTGCGGGACGAGTTGACACCTTTTCGGGCACGTGACATTTTTTGATCGCTTTTTATTCCGATTTTTGGGATGCAGAATGAACAAAAACCAGCATTTCATGAATTTCTTTTGGGGGGGTGCTTTTACACCGTTCCGCGTGCGGTAAAATTAATAAAGCGGATTTATTCATCGGGTCAGTATGGTTACAGCGATACCTCATTTAGGTCTTTTTTTATGTTTTGTCAGTTTTATGCAATCAAAATTATTTTATATAAAAAATAATTATTTTTGCATAGCTTTGTTCTGCAAGCTATAACTTTTTTATCTTTTCACTGATGATGCTGTATAGTGGCTCGTTTTTTGCGGGACAAGATGACGTTTTCAGCGGTACCATGGATATTTATATGCGTCTTTTTGATCGCGCGTTATTGCACTTTTTGTTTGGCGGTTTGATAATAAATCATTATCTTTTGCTTCGTTTTTTATTTTTATTTTTTAAGAGGTTCACTAAAGGGGTTAACTAATGGGACAGTTTTATAGGGCAGGTTGTTACGGACGCGGCGATACCTAATATGTGTACTTTTATTGTTTTGTTTTTTTATTTCCATAAAATGGATTTATTGGGGGAATTTTTTTTTTTTCTAATTTATTTGGAGATTTTTTAAAAATTATTTTAATACTTTTTTTTTTTAACCTTATTACATAGTCCCAGGTGGGACATCACTGTCCTGTGACAGATCGCTGATCTGTCACATCACAGATCACTGTGACAGATCAGCGATCTGTCACAGGCACTGCTGCAGACTTCCTCATGCCTGCGCTTTGCAGGCACTGAGGAAGCCAGCTCCCTGCAGGCCCCCGAAGGCCCCCGTCGCCATCTTGGATTCGGGGGCCGGCAGGGAAGGAGCTCCCCGCAGCAGCGCTGCACATTGTGCTGCCGTGGGGGGCTCAGGGAAGCACGGAGGGAGCCCCCTCCCTGCCGATGCTTGCCTTTAACCCCCGGTACACCGCAATCATGTTTGATAGCGGTGTGCAAGTGGATAACGTGTCGGGGCGGTCCGTGACTGCCCCTGACACATTGTGCCGGGTGGCAGCTGTGATAATTAGCTGACACCCGGCCGCGATTAGCGGCGCTCACCACGTGGGCGCAGCTTATCGCTGAGACATACTATCCCGTCCATGGGCATAGGGGCCCAGGTCCCATGGACGGGATAGTACGTCTGATATCAGGACATCAGTTGTCAGTTACACCTATGTCATGATTGTTGATTCTTTTGGTTGTGCATTACTCGCCTACACCAAGCCATTAATTTTTTCCAATGTTGTATTATTTTTTTTATGCCAAAAACAGTTGTTATTTTCCCTGGTTTATTCTTTGTAGAATTGCTATAGGAGTTTTAGAGTTGGAAAGGAGGAGTGTGGGATCATCCTATGGGTGCCCCACTGAGTAATTTTCCACCATTAAAACAGCAACATCATATATTTATAGATACAAGAGATCATGTGTGGATGGGATGCACTTGATATTTTCCTACAGAGCGTCCTATTTTAACCCATAGATTCCATGTGAATGATGGCGTAATCAGGATAGGGTGCATTTTATTATTCATATACAGAATCTCACCATAACAGTTCATATGGTAGCTTTATTTATATAATATGAATTTCTGTTGTTTATTCCTTGTGGACAATTAAAAGATTGGATCAATCTGTGCCAAATTTGACAAGTCAATCATGTGATTCAGAAGATTTTGCACCAGGCTTCATCTCTCTAGGACCTACAGTTTTTGACATATTCAAAGTTTTATAGTTTTTCAACTTATAGCCTAACATGTTGATCCAGAGGAAAACAAAATTCCCATGGAGCAGACACTAATAGCTCTGCATTACAGGAAAAAACCCTTCCTGACTCCACATTTGACAACTAGACTAGTTTCCTGGATCAATGCCCTATCTCAGAATTTAGTACTAATAACCTGTAATATTATATTTTTCAAGAAAGACATCCAGTTCTCTCTTGAATTTTAGTAGTGAATCAACTATTACAACATTATGTGGCAGAGAGTTTCAAAGTCTTATTACTCTTACAGTAAAGAATCCGCGTCTGTGATTCTTAGTATATTTTCATAGCATTTAAAGTAGACATAAATTGAACTTGTCAGCAGGATGGTGCAGAGTAACCACAGACAGTGTCAGGTTGGCCCTGTTATACTGATGATACCTTGATGGCCGAAATCCGTCTTGTGGTTGATGTTTAATCTGTATTTGTAGTTTTCAGTTAATGAGATTCTCATAATTTGGGGTGGCCTGTGGGTGGGGATGTGGGCTGGGCTGTGGACGGGGCTTTATGTGGTGCTCTTCTTACATAAACATCCTTATGGGTTTATGACAGGTCACTGATCCTTCACTGACCTGCCCCTTATCTTACATACTGCATAAAATATTGTGTGGTCAAAAAAATAAATTAACAATCATCAAAATTTTGCTGGCGCCTGTGCTGTCGCGTGATACAATGGATAATATGCATTTATGATTTAGTGATAGTATTGTGGGGAAAAATGGTTTCGGAGGTGGCATCTCTGCAGTATCATCTATCACATTCTGATAGATGTTACTGCGCAAGTGCCACCAGCGCCATCTTGATGGACCTAAATTTTATTTTCCAGCAAAAAGGCCCCGATAACGCTTGCACAGTAGCATCTATCAGAATCTGTCTATTGATGAAGATATATTTTTTTCCTCTCCGCAATATTATAAGACTAAATCGTAAATGCATATATACATATTAGCCACTGTATCATGCTACAGCACAGGTGCCACCGCTGGTGCCGTTTTGATGAATGTTATTTTTTTTTACCACATTTTATTCAGTATGTAAAATTGGGGGCAGGTCAATGAAAGATCAGTGACAGGCATAAGCCATAAGGAGAGCACTAAATGAAGCCCTGGCCACAGGTCGCCCCAGAGCACAAGAATCTCATTAACTGAAAATTGAAAATAAAAATTAAACAACAACCACAAGACAGATTTCATCAACCAAGGTATCAGTTTAATCAGTATAACGGTGCCAACTTGACAATGCCTGTCATTTACTGAGCAAAATCCTGCTGACAGGTTCACTTTAAGTTCATCGTGTTTAGTCTATAATTTGTCAAACAACAGAATGTAAAAACAAATACTAATTTGCAGCCAAACTACTGGATCAATCTGCCCAATATTTGACACATAGATAACTCACAAACTTTGGAAGGTTTACGAAGTGTTTCAACTCTCTATGATCTACTGTTCTCGACATATTTGCGGAGGGAAAAAAACAGAATACAAAAGCAGTTGGATTCTAATAATACAGAATCAAATATTAATTGAAATATTTTGGGGCACCACTAGAGAGACCTAACATTTCTGCACATAACTCAGATTTGTTAGTTACATATCAGAAGAAAACAAACTTTTCAACCATACAAACAGTTAAACAAAATAGATTGGCGTGTAGCCAGATAATTCTACTAGGATATGTATGCATGTGATAACATTACATTGTGACTGTCGTGTTCTGAACTTCAAAAAATGGGAGAGGTGTCTGGTTTGCGCTGAGGCCGTGGATGGACCCATGATGTTTGTATTTTTACCTTTAGTTATATTTTCTTCATATGCTGAATTATCCTGTTCTTTACTTATTCAGTTTTAATATCCAATCTATCAGCACTGCACAGTGATGCACCAGTTCTAAGGGTGACTGCAGTAATGAGGCTCTGAGGGACATTTCTTTTCATATTACTACTATGATGTGGTCTATTAACTGCGCAGTGTGACAGGAGCTGAAGCAACAGGAATTAATAAGGTCCTCTCCAAGGAAAGGTCAAACTGCATGATAAGGTAGAACAAAAGTTTGTATTGTCATTCCAACTTGTAGGTATATAATCTTTTTTGTTTTTACAGGCCAAAATGCATGTTATCTGCATGAATATTTTATTAGCCTAATTCAGTCAGTTGGTTTAAGCTACAAATCTTTATGTAACTGTCAAAAAAATAGATAAGCAGCACATCATTGGAAAGTTCCTGTCATCAAATTAAAGATCATTCAAAGCCAGGGGATCCTGGTGGGTTTTGTGGGATACTGTACCCATCTATAGGGAATGTGCCTGACCCCTTTAGGAAGCTGAATTCATTGAGACATTAGATCAACCATATTTCGTTCTTCCAACTATTTAAAAAGTCCCAACTTCAGTTCTGAGAAAAGAATCTTCATACGTGACAATTAAATAGGGGTGTGTTGGTGTTGTTAGGCGTCAATAATTTGCTGTACTTGGTGAGATTTATAAATGTTATATTAATTAAAAGGATGACGATACCATTTTTATAAAGTCACTGCTGCAGTCAGTGATCTACTGCAGTGGTTTCTGTTTGTCCAGACAGAACAATAAATACCGAGACCAAGTACAGGGACCAAAGGGAGAAATAAAAAGCATTGTAACTGGAACATTGGGGGATCAGTAGGGTAAGTTTAACTTACCAGTATATTATTGTGTAAGGAGATGGAAAAGTGAGGCGACTCACAATTAATGCTTAACAGTGTCGGCAAGCAAACACCGCCACCCACAGATCAAAGATGATAGAATAAGGGAAAGTAGAGAGAATTGCATCAGCAGGAACTGAAGAGTGAATGCAGTTGACTGGAGAAGAGATTGAAGGAGACAACCAGGTCAGGTCATTGCTGTTGCGCAGTTAGTAATTATAAAAGGTCTAGAAGGGCAGTGAAGGGTGGAGTTCGCGTCTGAATTTGTAGCAGGACAGACTCATGGTGCAGTGAGTTTGGCTTACAGCCGCCGTTACAAGTGACCATACCAAAGTGAAGAATCAAGTGACCTGACCTGAGTGAAGAAATCGAGTGTCCAGACCCAAGTGAAGAATTGTGTGACCAGACCTGAGTGAGAGATAAAAGGACCAGAGCCACACGAAGCTAGCGAACCATGTTAGAGGGATATGCGTGAGATCCGTGACAAGAGGTGCAGAAGTATGGTACACTGGATACTGGGGCTGTGCTTTAGGGAATGGAGACGGCCAGTGCAATGTGTGCTAGAAACAACTCAGCAAGAAGGGAATTATGGACTAACGGTGTAGTAGTATAGACTCCAGTTATGTCCTGGACAGTGTGCATAATTACTACCAGAGTGACAGGATAATGATTATGATTGGTACATGACTGATGTGACACACCATAGAACAGAATAAGAGAATAGAGACACTTGTATTTATTGTAAATATTTAGTGCTTTGTCAGGTTTAACTGTTATATCCGTTAACGCTGCTTCAACCTCAAGAATATTTTATTGCTCTATAATAAGCTGCTAACCTCGTTTAATTTTGTATTTGATTCATTCAAATTGCTGTGTTACACCTTTTCTAGAGAGATTCCAATCACAGCTATTTTAGAATTTCTGCAGAGAGGTAGAGAACTGCGTCTGTCCATTAGTATGCTAAAGGTTCAGGTATCTGCCTTAGGGGCCCTTTGTGGTCATAATGTGGCAGGAGATAGATGGGTCTCCTGGTTCATCTCAGCATGTGAACATAGTAACCCGATTCACAATTCTCAAATACCTCCCTGGAATCTAAATCTGGTTCTGGATGCCCTGACCGGTCCCCCATTTGAACCTTTAGAGTCCGCCTCCCTAAAATACATCTTGCTAAAGACAGCCCTGTTGGTAGCATTGACATCAGATAGAAAGGTTAGCGACATCCAGGTTCTTTCCATAGATCCACCCTTTATTTTAGTTTCTCAAGACAAAATAGTGCTGAAGCCAGATCCGTCATATCGTTCTAAGATGGCAGCAAAGTTTCACAGGTCACAAGAGATCTTTCTTCCCTCCTTCTTTAGTAATCCTAACACTCCAGAGGAAGAGAAGTTTCACACCCTAGATGTGAAAAGGGCCGTCCTGAAGTACATAGATAGATCTAGCTCTTGGAGTCAGAGTAGGGCTCTGTTTGTATCCTCCAGGGCCACAGAAAGGGACATAGATTCATAAGGGGCACTTTGTCTTGCTGGATCAGGGATGCGATCTACCTGGCATACTCCACGAAGGGTGAGAATTCCCCTGAGGGTATAAGGGTGCAATCACAATGAACTGTGGCATCCTCTTGGGCTGAGAGAGCAGACATCCCAATTGAACTTATATGTAAAGCCGCAACGTGGTCAGCTCCGTCCACCTTTTACAATCACTACAGGCTTGATCTTTCATCTTCTTCTGAACTAGCCTTTGGGAGAGCTGTTCTTAACACTGTGGCCCCTCCCAGGTGACTGATCTCTAAAAATCTCTCATGTGGGTGCTGTCGTGGCGAAGATTAAAAAGCCAGATTACTTACCGGTAGAGTTGAGCGACTTTTGGTTTTTTAGGGTCGCGTTTCGTTTCGTGAAACCCGACTTTTCCAAAAGTCGGGTCGAGCAAGATCGTCCGATTATAGGGAAAAGTCGGGGTCGTCCCGAAACACGAAACCCAATGTAAGTCAATGGGGAATAAAAGTCGGCAGTGAGAGGAGGACAGGAAACACACCAACAGTGCCCATTTGAATGCCAAAAGCATCAATTCTTCTTACTTAAGCTTGTCAACCTTAATTAACTTCATAATATAAGTTACGCACTGAAAAATGGGTGTTATTTGGCTAAAGTTGTGGGGGGGGAGGGCTGGCTGCAGGTTTTCAGGTGCCCTGGGTGAAAGAGCGCCCCTTTAACACATACCACAACTCATCATGCTCCGATACGGCAGATAAATAGCGGTATAGTACAATGAAAAATACCTCACTTTTTACATCTCATGATGAGGCCCATCTATTTCTCCATACAGATTCATTGGTCCCATATAATGTTTGAAACAGTATATGATGAGCTCCACATAATGCTACAGTATATGTTGGTCCCCATGGATGAAGCTCCACTGTCTTATGGGCCCAAATAATGCTCCAAACATAATGGGCCCCATTTCTAATGCTCTAGTGTATAATGGGCCCTGTAAATGCTGCTCCAGTGTCTGATGTCCACCTTTGGAATGTTCCAGTGTATGGTGGGCCCCATCTATCATTCTCCAGAGTATAGTGCTCCCCAAAAATTGCTGTCCCAACATTGAAAACAATCAAATAAGTCTCCTCGCTAGGGAATCCCTGTACTTGTCTGGACAGGTGCTGTAGCTTGCTTAACAGCTCGCCAGCCGTTCTCACGCCCAGTATGGATTGCACGTGATTGCACAAAGGTTAGAAAGGGTACCGTATCCCTGGATAACATGTATGGATAGCGTACACATTCAAAATATATGTCTATACAGCATGAGGCAGGCTCAGACGGTGTTAGGCCCAGTATGGATTGCACGTCATTGCACAAAGGTTAGAAAGGGTACCGTATCCCTGGATAACATGTATGGATAGCGTACACATTCAAAATATATGTCTATACAGCATGAGGCAGGCTCAGACGGTGTTAGGCCCAGTATGGATTGCACGTCATTGCACAAAGGTTAGAAAGGGTACCGTATCCCCGGATAACATGTATGTATAGCGTACACATTCAAAATATATGTCTATACAGCATGAGGCAGGCTCAGATGGTGTTAGGCCCAGTATGGATTGCACGTGATTGCACAAAGGTTAGAAAGGGTACCGTATCCCCGGATAACATGTATGGATAGCGTACACATTCAAAATATATGTCTATACAGCATGAGGCAGGCTCAGACGGTGTTAGGCCCAGTATGGATTGCACGTCATTGCACAAAGGTTAGAAAGGGTACCGTATCCCCGGATAACATGTATGGATAGCGTACACATTCAAAATATATGTCTATACAGCATGAGGCAGGCTCAGACGGTGTTAGGCCCAGTATGGATTGCACGTCATTGCACAAAGGTTAGAAAGGGTACCGTATCCCCGGATAACATGTATGGATAGCGTACACATTCAAAATATATGTCTATACAGCATGAGGCAGGCTCAGACGGTGTTAGGCCCAGTATGGATTGCACGTCATTGCACAAAGGTTAGAAAGGGTACTGTATCCCCGGATAACATGTATGGATAGCGTACACATTCAAAATATATGTCTATACAGCATGAGGCAGGCTCAGACGGTGTTAGGCCCAGTATGTATTGCACGTCATTGCACAAAGGTTAGAAAGGGTACCGTATCCCCGGATAACATGTATGGATAGCGTACACATTCAAAATATATGTCTCAGGAGGCAGGCTCAGACGGTGTTAGGCCCAGTATGGATTGCACAAAGGTTAGAAAGGGTACCGTATCCCTGGATAACATGTATGGATAGCGTACACATTCAAAATATATGTCTCAGGAGGCAGGCTCAGACGGTGTTAGGCCCAGTATGGATTGCACGTGATTGCACAAAGGTTAGAAAGGGTACCGTATCCCCGGATAACATGTATGGATAGCGTACACATTCAAAATATATGTCTCAGGAGGCAGGCTCAGACGGTGTCAGGCACAGTATGGATTTGACGGCCCAGATTACACAGCGGAGGAGCAGGGAGAGGTAAAGATTGCAAATGCTGGGGCCCTGCCCAAGCAAGGGGGGCCCACTCGTGGGCATCGGTACTGGCACTGGGCCCCTCATAGTACAGCGGTGTGTCTGACGGCGGGTGTGCACCACCGCCGTCAGAGACACTTGATTGCACTATGAGGGACCCTGTGCCAGTGCCCGCGCCCAAGAGTCGGCCTACCCACCTGTCCAGGGCAACGGCACTCGCACGGTGTCGTGCGCTAGGTGGTGACCCCGGCCATGGGGGGGGGAGGCAGCACAGTTAGGGAGTTTTAGAAAGTGGCATATGCTGATGTTGGACATTCAGCTGATGCAAAAGGCGAAATAGGTGAAGTACCAGGAAGAGGTGGACCAAAGCAAGCCATTTTTCTGTCACCCTATGTGTCATCAGGGGAAGGTGGGACAAAATCCTTGGAAACCCATGCGTGGTTCATTTTAATGAAGGTTAGATCATCCACATTTTGGGTTGACAGACGGGTCCTTTTTTCTGTAAGGATTGATCCAGCTGCACTGAAGACTCTTTCCGATAGCACACTTGCAGCTGGGCAAGCGAGCTCCTGTAAGGCATATTGGGCCAATTCAGGCCAGGTGTCTAGTTTAGCGGCCCAATAGTCAAAGGGGAATGACCTGTGTGGGAGAACATCGATATGGGAGGAAAAGTAGTTTGTAACCATAGTTGACAACTGCTGTCTCCTGTCACTTTCCATCGATGCAGTATTACCAGTTGTGTGAGCGGTATTTGAAAAATCAGTCCACAACATTGTCATGAAACCCCTGTCTCCAACGCCACTTCTGCTGTGTGCACCACGAACACCTCTGCCAAGCTGCCCCCGGCCCGTACGGCTCGTGTGAGAACCATCACCGCTGCTGTGTGCTGGGAATGCCTCAAGCAACCGATTTACCAGAGTTGCTTGTTTATTAGCCAATATTAGGTCAAGGTTCTCCTGTGGCATGATGTTTTGTAATTTGCCTTTATAGCGTGGATCCAGGATGCTGGCCAACCAGTAGTCGTCATCGTTCATCATTTTGGCAATGCGGGGGTCCCTTTTTAGGATCCGCAAGGCATAATCTGACATGTGGGCCAATGTTCCCGGTGTCAATGATGCACTGCGAGTGCTGGGTGGAGGAGCACTTTCTGGCAAATCCACATCCCTCCAGTCACGCACAAACCCTGTACCAGACCTTGCCACGCCAACATTTTCACTTGCCCCACGAGATGCATCCTCCTCCCCTAAGTAATCATCCCCATCATCCTCCTCCTCCTCCTCCTCTTCTTCCTCCACTTCGTCCAGGAGAGGTCCCTGAGCAGACAATGGCTGAATGTCATCAAGGATTCCCTCCTCCTCTTCCTCCTCATCAACATTGGCTGCAGACGCCTGCTCCTTAAGGTGCGTCAAAGTTTGCATGAGCAGACGCATAAGTGGGATGCTCATGCTTAGGATGGCGTCGTCTGCGCTTACCAGCTGTGTGCATTCCTCAAAACACTGAAGGACTTTACAAAGGTCTTTCAGCTTCGACCACTGCACGCCTGTCAACTCCATGTCTGCTCTCAAAGTGCCTGGCCGTGTATCCTCCCACAAATGCATTATGGCCTGCCTCTGCTCGCACAGCCGCTCCACCATGTGCAGGGTGGAGTTCCACCTTGTTGCAATGTCGATAATGAGGCGGTGGTTGGGAAGGTGGAGCAATCGCTGCAGCTTCTGCATACGAACGGAGTGTACAGGCGACCGGCGGATGTGCGCGCACAGTCTTCGCACCTTCTGGAGCAGGGCTGTTAACTCCGGATAATTTTTGAGGAAGCACTGCACCACCAGGTTCAAGGTGTGAGCCAAGCAAGGTATGTGGCTGAGTTTTGAAAGGGCTATGGCTGCCACAAAATTACGGCCGTTATCACTAACTACATTGCCTGCCTCAAGATGTACACTGCCCAGCCATGACTCAGTTTGTCGCTTCAAGTACTCGGCCAGCACCTCGGCGGTGTGTCTGTCGCCCAAACACATCATCTGCAACACAGCCTGCTGACGCTTTCCACTAGCTGCTCGATAGGGGGACACATCGTGTGCAACAGTGGCAGCTGCAGATGGAGTGCTCGTACGACTGCGCTCTGTGGACGAGCTTTCGCTTCTGGAGGAGGAGGAGGAGGGTCGAACGCCTACAGCCAACTGTTTCCTATACCGTGGGCTAGGCAGCACTGTCCCACCACCGCTGTCCCCTGTGGACCCTGCATCCACCACATTAACCCAGTGCGCAGTGATGGACACGTAATGGCCCTGGCCATGCCGACTGGACCATGCATCAGTTGTGAGGTGCACCTTTCCGCTCACTGACTGCTTGAGTGCATGGACAATGCGGTCTTTCACATGATGGTGGAGGGCTGGGATGGCTTTGCGAGAGAAGAAGTGGCGACTGGGTAGGTCATAGCGTGGTACTGCATAGGCCATGAGTTCACGGAAAGCTGTGCTTTCCACCAACCGAAAGGGCATCATCTCAAACGAGATTAGTTTGGCAATGTGGGCGTTCAAACCCAGTGTACGCGGATGAGAGACTGAGTACTTTCTTGACCTACTCATAGTGTCTGGGAGGGTGAGCTGGACTTGAGAGCTGCATATGGTGGAAGTAGCGGTGGACAGGGCGGACTGAGAGAGGGTTGATGATGGTGATGGAGTTGGTGTTCTTTCTGATTGCCTAGAATCAGTCTTTCGTTGATATAACAGTGGGATTCCCTGACTGCTGTGGCCTTGCAACGACACCTCAACATTTGCTGCTGTGCTAACCGGTGGGCTTACAGTGGGGGAAACAATGTAGCGTTGCTGACTACCTTCGTTGTGATCAGTTGCACATGTGGCACTTGAGGTTTGGTGTTGTGTCCACGCTTGCAAGTGCATGCTGGTTAAATGTCTAAGCATGCAACTGGTATTCAAATTTTTCAGATTTTTCCCTCGGCTAAAGGTCTTTGCGCACTTCTTACAGATAACCTTGGCCTGATCATGAGGATTTTGTTCAAAAAAGTGCCACACTGCACTCTTCCTACTTTGGCAGACATTTTGCGGCCTAGCACGCTGTGATCTTTTGACCCTCTGGACAAGCTGTCCAGCAACTCTTTTGATGTTTGGAACCTGTCTTTGGAGTGCTCCGGGCCTGCCAGATAACAGCTGTTGCGATGTCGATGTCTGCTGTGGATGCTCCTCATCTGAGCTATTGGAAGCAGCACCCTCTTCCCCCAATGGATGCCAATCTGGGTCAACAACTGGGTCATGCATCACCTCCTCTTCTATGTCATGTGCACCTTTCTCTGTGTCACCGTGTATGGTTGTATAGTGTGCGGGAAGGGGCACCTGAGTCTCATCAGGGTCAAAATCTGGCTCTGTACACTGCGAGGACAATGTAGTGCTCTGAGTGAATGTACCAGCAGAATCATCCATCAGCGGCTGTGCATCAGTGCACTCCATGTCAGATTCATCTTGGCCTGGGTAATTCACCATTTGACTTGATAATCCAGGCATGGTATGTGAAAACAGCTCCATGGAGTAATCAGTAGTATGGCCTGCGTCATCCTTCAATCTTGGTTGGGGTGAAGGACACAAGGAAAGGTGTGGTTCATGAACATGAGCCTCCAATGACGACTCAGTGCTTTTACTTTTTACAACTGAAGAAGAGGAGGCGATAGAGCTGGAGGCTGAGTCAGCAATGTAAGACAAAACTTTTTCCTGATGCTCTGCCTTTAAAAGCGGTTTGCCAACTCCTAGAAAACTAAGCGTTCGAGGCCTTATGTAGCCAGACGATGACGCAGGGTCAGCACCTCCTGCATTCGGTCCTATTTTGCTCTTGCCACTACCATCAGATCCACCACCAACACCATCATTACCAGCTGCCAACCCCCGCCCAATTCCACGGCCTCTTCCACCAGCCTTCCTCATTTTTGGTAGAAATGTAGACAAAATCCAACAAACTATATAGTAATGTAAAACAAGGTACAAGGTGTCTATAGGACAGGGGAGATTTAGAATTTCTGCACACACTTGTGGACAGTGGACACTTTTGGATTGTGTGAGGCCCACTGATATCTGAGCGCTATGTGACACGCTCGATGGCACAGCTGCCTGTGACCAAAGTGACGAGAGGATAATGGAGATTTTGAATCTCTGCGTACACTTTTGGACACTGGACACTTGTGGATTGTGTGAGGCCCACTGATATCTGAGCGCTATGTGACACGCTCGATGGCACAGCTGCCTGTGACCAAAGTGACGAGAGGATAATGGAGATTTTGAATCTCTGCGTACACTTTTGGACACTGGACACTTGTGGATTGTGTGAGGCCCACTGATATCTGAGCGCTATGTGACACGCTCGATGGCACAGCTGCCTGTGACCAAAGTGACGAGAGGATAATGGAGATTTTGAATCTCTGCGTACACTTTTGGACACTGGACACTTGTGGATTGTGTGAGGCCCACTGATATCTGAGCGCTATGTGACACGCTCGATGGCACAGCTGCCTGTGACCAAAGTGACGAGAGGATAATGGAGATTTTGAATCTCTGCGTACACTTTTGGACACTGGACACTTGTAGATTGTGTGAGGCCCACTGATATCTGAGCGCTATGTGACACACTCGATGGCACAGCTGCATGTGACCAAAGTGACGAGAGGATAATGGAGATTTTGAATCTCTGCGTACACTTTTGGACACTGGACACTTGTAGATTGTGTGAGGCCCACTGATATCTGAGCGCTATGTGACACGCTCGATGGCACAGCTGCCTGTGACCAAAGTGATGAGAGGATAATGGAGATTTTGAATCTCTGCGTACACTTTTGGACACTGGACACTTGTAGATTGTGTGAGGCCCACTGATATCTGAGTGCTATGTGACACGCTCGATGGCACAGCTGCCTGTGACCAAAGTGACAAGAGGATAATGGAGATTTTGAATCTCTGCGTACACTTTTGGACACTGGACACTTGTAGATTGTGTGAGGCCCACTGATATCTGAGCGCTATGTGACACGCTCGATGGCACAGCTGCCTGTCACCAAAGTGACGAGAGGATAATGGAGATTTTGAATCTCTGCGTACACTTTTGGACATTGGACACTTGTGGATTGTGTGAGGCCCACTGATATCTGAGCGCTATGTGACACGCTCGATGGCACAGCTGTGACAAAAGTGACTAGAGGATAAGGGAGATTGGATTGCTTTTAAAAAAGCAGTTTGCGGAGCAGTGGGTAAACAGCAATGCCAGCGTGTCAGGAAGCCTTAGAAGGCAGCCCAACAACCAACACCACTGATACACCACAATATAGCCTCCCCTTGCACTGCACACACAGTGACTTGTGTGTTGTGCAGGCCAAATCGCTAGCAGCAGAAGCAGTTCTTTTGTCTTCTTCCCTGCCTAACGCTCTCCCTACAGAATCAGCAGCAACCTCTCCCTATACTAAGATCGGCAGAAGTAAGATGGCGGTCGGCGTGCACGCCCTTTTATACCCCCTGTGACGCCCACCAAAGCAAGCCAATCACTTGCATGCCCTTCTGAAAGATGGTGGTGACCCGTGCCTAGGTCATCACGTTGCCCACAGTGTCCGTGGATCCTGATTGGCTGAAAAAGAGCGCAAAACAAACTTTTGAAATGCGACTTTGGCGCGTAAGTCGCCGACCTCGTGGCCGACCTCATCCTAGGGTCGGGTTTCGTTTCATGAAACCCGACTTTGCCAAAAGTCGGCGACTTTTGAATTTTTTCGACCCGTTTCGCTCAACTCTACTTACCGGTAATGCTCTTTTATTGAGTCCACGACAGCAACCACTCACTACCCTCCCTAAGTTAGATATAAGTAAAGCACTTAATGGTGGTTATATATAGAAATATATAGATAGATAGGTATATAGTAGGATATAATTAGTATATGTAAGAGTTTATGTTATTGCCTAATACTTGGGCGGTTCCCCTGGTACTCTGAAATCCAACTGAGGAGGAGAGGCGGACCGCCCCATTTATTTCTGTAGGTTTCCTGTTGCTATTGGCGGATCCCTCTCTCATGTGGGTGCTGTCATGGACTCAATAATAGAGCATTACCAGTAAGTAATCCAGCATTTCAATGGGATAAAAGGGGGTGATTTGAACTTTTACTACTTTTTTTAAATATTTGTTTTTTTACTTTTCACTGGTATAGTGAGCCCCCTTAGGGGACATGAAGATGCGATCATCTGATCGCATGTGCTATTTTATACAGTGATGCCACAGCATTGCTGCATAAAGCACATATCACCGTCTCTTTTGAAGCCCGGCAACAGGAAGCTAACCCCCTGCTGTCATGACAACCCATCGGTGACCCGCGATCATGTCATGGGCACACCGGTGAGTGAGTGAGTGAGTGAAGCGCACGCATATTGGCACGTGTTATATGTTGCATTCAACATGCGCGATACATGTAATGTGGATGTTGTAAAATTGTTAAATACCTGAGTGTCCCCTTTCAAAGTGTGTTACCCAATATCCTGTGGGTCCCCTCCCCCACTGTTTCACCTCTATTTTCCTATCGGCCCCCTCCCCCGCTGTATCACTCAATATTCTGTGGGCCCCCTCCCCACTGTTTCACCTCTATTTTCCTGTTGGCCCTCTCCTCTTCTGAGTCACTCAATATTCTGTGGGCCCCCTCCCCAACTGTTTCACCTTAATTTTCCTGTGGGCCCCCTCCCCCACTGTGTCACTCAATTTTCTGTGTGCCCCCTCCCTCACTGTTTCACCTCTATTTTCATGTGGGCCTGCTCACAGGGGGAAAATGGGACCCACACTATAATAGAGGTGGTTGACATAATGGGGAGTGGCCCACAGGAAGTTAAAATATAACTGTGGGCCCCCTCCCATGTCACTTTTAGGTTGCATGGGGCCCCTCCCCTTACTGCCTCACTGGCTGGAGAACTAGTCAGGCTGTAGGCTTATTATTTATTTATTTATTTATTTACAGTCACACTGCAGCCATCAGACTCCCTCTGTTCCTCTGTACACTATATGGCTTTGCTGCTTTGGCAAGACTTTGACCAATCACAGTACAGCCCCTTGCCTGAGCTGTGCTGTGAGGTCACACAAAGAAAACTAATGCTGATTGGCTGAACTGCAGCCAATCAGCGTTTCCACTGCTGTTCAAGCTTTGTGGAAGTGGAGCCGAGAGACACAGTGAACAGCTGACTGCAGGTTAGCTGTTGTGTGCATTTGTGTCTCCTCTCAGACTCAGCCTCACAGTCAGCTGTGCCTCTGACTGTGCTGACTGAAGTGAGGGTCAGCACATACACAGCTCTCCTGGCAGAGTAATAGAAGCCGGCAGCAGATGGCAGGTGATGTGAAGGAGCTGCCGCTGCACTTCACATCACATCACATGTGTAGCCTGCCTGCCGGTGCCGGCTATACAATAAAGTGCACACCACTTGGCACACGCTATGAGCATGTAGGGCAGGCACTAATGAAGGAGGCAGGAGCTGGTGGCGGGTCCAGGCCCACTGGAGGATCCTCCGGTGTCCCGGTGCCCCAGTCTGACCCTGCCCATACATTGTACCCAGCTCATGCTTTTGGAGACAGGGATGCCATAAATTAAGCATGTTCTTATCACTACAGAAATGCCAAACGTGGATGGTAACTGCGGTTTAGGCATAATGTCACAGTAGCAAATATGATGCTAGGTGTGAAACCCCATCGCTCTCCCAGGGAAGTCTAGGCTAAAGATTGGTCTTGCTCGGTAACTCAACTGTGCCAATCACATACAAGACGGAAACAGATGCTAAGCCAAGCAAAGTTTCCCACCCTACACTACCTGCCTAGACATATAGCCTCTGGTAAAGAGCGGCACACACATACATGTAGAGTGGTAGTGTATCCACACTCTGACCACAATACATATGACACTAGAATACCAGCGTGTGCCTCAGAGAGCCTTTTATATACTATGCTCATATCCAGTTGGACAGGACCTTGCCTGTGGACCAATCCAGAGCAGCCACATCACCAGAGAACCTGACGTCTGACCACGAATAGGAATACGCCACATCACGGTCATGCTCAGTAAGGTGATCTCTGGACTTAGACCCCAGATCGTCCAGTCACCGCTGCCTGTTGCTGTTTATCATAGACTTGGCTGGAGAGCCAGCAGTAACCAAATGAACAGCATGAACCTGAGCAAGATGCTGGGACCGACATCTATGCTCAGCAACACCTGCAGCGTCCGAGGTTGAATGGTAGACTGCAGAGGCAGATAAGGCTTGGGATCTACCCCATCTAGCAGGAGAATCTGGATGCCTAACACATATATCCTTTTTTGTGATTTTTAAAAAAACATATCATTACAATTTTTTTAACTTCTTTACTTTGTCCCTCTATGGGACATTTAAATTTTCTTACACTGATTGCTGGTGTAAAGCATTGCAATTCACTAGTATAACTGTCAATGCTGCACTGACATAACCTTTTGAACACCGCTCCAAATCTACTCAGGCATTCATGCAGAGGAACAATTACAATGTTCTGGAATGGCCATCTCAGTCCCCAGACCTGAATATCATTGAACATCTGTGGGATGATTTGAAGCGGGCTATCCATGCTCGGCGACCATCAAACTTAACTGAACTGGAATTGTTTTGTAAACAGGAATGGTCACAAATACCTTCATCCAGGATCCAGGAACTCATTAATAGCTACAGGAAGCGACTAGAGGCTGTTATTTTTGCAAAAGGAGGATCTACGAAATATTAATGTCACGTTTATGTTGAGGTGCCCATACTTTTGCACCGGTCAAATTTTGTTTAATTGCAGATTGCACATTTTCTGTTAGTACAATATACCTCATTTGAATCCAGAAATATAATTGAGTCCATCAGTTATTAGATATATGAAACTGAAATAGCTGTTGCAAAAATCAAAATTGTTATAAAGAAAAAAGCTTAACATTAATAGGGATGCCCAAACTTTAACATATGACTGTATATCAAAGTGGCATATGTTTTATATTCTATACAGTACTTAGAATGTATATGTTTTATATTCTATACAGTACTTAGAATATATTTATCTCTACTTTTGGTCTAATGCTATTTGTATATTGATATACCGTAGCAATTTTTATTGCAATTATGTCTGTAATATAATGTTTTAATTGGTCTTATTAGCCTCGGTCCTTATCATTATATTGTGAGTGTGTCGCAGTCATTGTCCTAAGCCCTTCATTTTTGTTACATTATTCACATAATTCTTTTAAAATTATATGTAAAATTGATATTTAATAAATTGATATGGTTTATTAGGTGTCTTGTACTCCTTTTGGTTCTTTTGTATACAATTTTAATTGGAGTATACCTTTTATTTGTGGTTATTATAATTTTTTAACCCATTTTTTCTTTTTTTCTGTAATTTTATTGTGTTATTAAAATACATAGTAGCAGCTTTTTTGTGTGTAAATAAAATTAAATATATTTTGTGTTTTGTGCTTTGTGGCACATTTTTTGTGTTATAACACTCCAAAAAAGTGTAGACTTTTTTTCTTAATTAAATTACTAACCCTTAAGGGCCTGTCACACTAAGCGATATCGCTAGCAATATCGCTATAACGTCACTGGTTTTTGTGATGTTATAGCGATATTGCTAACGATATCGCTATGTCTGATACTTACCTCCGACCAGCTCCCCGCTGGTTATCGCTGATCGCGTGAGAACGTCCTGGGCAGTTTCTCGTCGTCAGCTTCCTGCTGGGCTTCCTGTGGCTCCGACGAGCGACGCGTGGACGCGGGCGGGAGGACGTCAGGATCGCCTCGTCTGACAGGTAAGTAGTGACCCCCGACCCCTGCTATGTCGCTAGTTAGATCTGCCTGTGTGGCAGCTCACTAGCGACCACTTAGCGATGCACCAGCGATCCTGACCGCGTGATATCGCTGGTCGGGATCGCTGGTGCATCGCTAAGTGTGACACTACCTTTAGAGTATTCAGTGGTTTGGGGTACATTACTTTGATAGCTGTCACTTCAAAAAAGCGTTCAAAAATTTTGCTGGGCTACATTTTTTACTCATAATTATTCTGTGGTCAAGGGTACATTTATGTGATATAAAGAACTCCAAAAAAAAGCTTAATCTGTTCTGGGGTACATTTCATTGCTATATAACCCTCCAAAAAATTGATCATAAATGTATCTGTATTATATTGCTCACCTATAGAGTATTGTGTGTTCTTTGGTACATTTTGATGGTGTAGAACCTTCAAGAAAATTGTTCAAAAATGTATCATATTATATCATGGATTCATAAAGTTGTAAGTAGGGATGAGCTTTCCGATATTGAAATATCGGAAATCGGCCCGATATTTGCGATATCGGAATTCCGATTTCCGATTCCGATATTTTTTTCACATCGGAAATCGGAAAGCAGAAGAAGACTAAGCATGGTTTAAAGGAAGTGTATCCGTTCCTCCACGTGGTGCTCCTGGAAACTCCCTGCAAAGCAAGGTGAGCTGAACGCAGACACATGACAGTCAAAGGGAATATTGACACCACCACTGGCAGTTTTAATTTAATAATGTAAAATCACCAACCCTAACCCTAACTATCCCTAACCCTTACCACTAACCCTAACTAACCCTAACCACTAGCCCTAACCCCAAACCCTACTAACCCTAAACCCTAACCCTAGCCCCTAACCCTGCTAACCATAAGCATAACCGTAACCCTAACCCTACTAACCCTAACCCCTAACCCTACTAATCATAATCATAACCCTAAACCCTAACCCTACTAACTATAAGCATAACCCTAACCATAAACCCTGACTCTACTAACCCTAACTAACCCTAACCCCTAACCCTAACCCTACTAACCCTGACCCTAACCCCTAACCATAACCCTACTAATCCTAACCTCTAACCCTAACCCTACTAATCCTAACCCTAAAACCCTAACCCTAACCCTACTAACCATAAGCATAACCCTAACCCTAGCTAACCCTAACCCCTAACCCTAACTCTAACCCTAACCCTAAACCCTAACCCCTTACCCTACTAACCGTAAGCATAACCCTAACCCTAGCTAACCCTAACCCCTAACCCTAACTCTAACCCTAACCCCTACCCTACTAACCCTAACCCTACTAACCATAAGCATAACCCTAACCCTAACTAAACCTAACCCTAAACCCTAACCCCTAACCCTACTATCCATAAGCATAACCCTAACCCTAACTAACCCTAACCCCTAACCCTAACCCCTAACCCTAACCCTACTAACCCTAAACCTTACCCTACTAACCATAAACCCTAACCCTACCCCAACTAATCCTAACCCAAAGAAAAAACACCACTGTTAAGAAGATGGTGACCAGTTTTCCTGCTACAGCTTTCGCTCTGTGCATTTTTCTAGCGCTTTTTTTGCTCCTTTGCCTCTGCAAACTCCTTCCCCATTATCCTGAGGTGTTTCCCCACCATTTTATCCATTATATAGCACTGTAGTGGTCATTTTGTAATTCCGATTTTTTTCTCCCATTGACTTGCATTGATATCGGAAATCGGAAATTCCGATATCCGATATTTTTTCAATATTGGAAATCAGAATTCCGATACGATAACGGGCAATATCGCTCATCCCTAGTTGTAAGTCTTCTTTGGGACATTTTTGGTGGTATCCAACTCTCCAAAAAATTGTTAAAAATGTATTTGGCATTATATTGCTCATTCATTAAGTATTTATTACATGCTCTTGGGTACATTTCAGTGGTATACAGTGGGTACACAAAGCATTCAGACCCCTTTAAATTTTTCAATCTTTGTTTCATTGCAGCCTTTTGCTAAATTCAAAAAAGTTCATTTTTTCTTATTAATGTACACTCTGCACCCTATCTTGACTGAAGAAAAAACAAACGTAGAAATTTTTGCAAATTTATTAAAAAAGAAAAACTGAAATATCACATGGTCATAAGTATTCAGACTGTTTGCTTAGTATTGAGTGGAAGCACCCTTTTGAGCTAGTACAAGTAGTAGAAATCAACAAAGCACTCAAGTATAAAGTCCGTGAAGGTGCACAAGTAGGGTCTCCAGCCCATATGATAATAAGAAGAAACTTGGCACTCAATACTTTTGAGCTAGTACAGCCATGAGTCTTCTTGGGAATAATGCAACAAGTTTTTTCACACCTGGATTTGGGGATCTTCTGCCATTCTTCCTTACAGATCCTCTCCAGTTCCATCAGATTGGGTGGTGAACATTGGTGGACAGCCATTTTCAGGTCTCTCCAGAGATGCTCAATTGGGTTTAGGTCAGGGCTCTGGCTGGGCCAGTCAAGAATGGTCGCAGCGTCATTCTGCACACACTCTTTTGTTATTTTAGATGTGTGCTTAGGGTCATTGTCTTGTTGGAAGGTGAACTTTCGGGCAAGTCTGAGGTCCAAAGCACTCTGGAAGAAGTTTTCATCCAGCATATCTCTGTACTTGGCCACAATCATGTTTCCTTCAATATCAACCAGTCATCCTGTCCCTGTAGCTGAAAAACACCCCCATAGCATGATGCTGCCACCACCATGTTTCACTGTTGGGATTGTACTGGGCAGGTGATGAGCAGTGCCTGGTTTTCTCCACACATACAGCTTAGAATTATCACCAAAAAGTTCTTTCTTTGTCTCATCAGACCAGAGAATCTTATTTCTCATAGTCTCAGAGTCCTTCATGTGTTCTTTTTTAGCAAACTCTATGTGGGCTTTCATATGTCTTGCACTGAGGAGAGGCTTCCGTCGGGCCACTCTGCCATAAAGGCCCAACTATTGGAGGGCTGCAGTGATAGTTGACTTTGTGGAACTTTCTCCCATCTCCCTACTGCATCTGTGGACTAAGCCACAGTGATGTTGGGGTTCTTCTTTTCCTCTCTCACCAAGGCTCTTCTCCCATGATTACTCAGTTTGACTGGATGAGCAGGTCTAGGAAGACTTCTGGTGGTCCCAAACTTCTTCCATTTAAGAATTATGGAGGCCACTGTGCTCTTAGGAACCTTGAGTACTGTAGAAATTCTTTTGTAACCTTGGCCAGATCTGTGCCTTGCCACAAACCTGTCTCTGAGCTTCTTGGTCAGTTACTTTGACCTCATGATTCTCATTTGGTCTAACATGCTCTGTGAGCTGTGAGGTCTTACATAGACAGGTGTACACCTTTACAAATCAAGTCCTATTAGTTTAATTAAACACAGCTGGACTCCAATGAAGGAGTAGAACCATCTTAAGGAGGATCACAAGGAAAAGGACAGCATGTGACTTTAATATGAGTGTCTGAGCAAAGGGTCTGAAAACTTATGACCATGTGATATTTTTATTTTTTAATAAATTTGCAAAAATTTCTACATTTCTGCTTTTTTAGTCAAGATGGGGTGCAGAGAGTACAGTAATGCGAAAAAAAGAACTTTTTTGAACTTACCAAATGGCTGCAATGAAACAAAGACTGAAAAATTTAAAGGAGTCTGAATACTCTCCGCACCCACTTTCCGCAACCATCAAAACAAGTTGTCAATTTTTTTTCAGTATTAAATTGCTCATCCATATAGTAAAACGTATTCTTGGCTACATTTCGGTGGTACACATGAACACTACATAAAAAAATCAGTGGGAAATTTGTCTGGATTCAATTACTCAACATTGAAAAATGTTTTATTGATTCAATTACTGATCCATACATTATTATTTGCTTTCTGTTCATCCATAAACTGTAACATGGCTCTTGTTATATTTTGCTGGTATAGTAAACTCTAAAAAAAACCTTCCAAAAATCTTTTTGGATTCAATTATGGATTCAATGATTCATGTATACAGTTTAATGTGCTTTGTTGAAAACTACAGTGGGTTAATTTTTTTAAAAACTACTTGGTCTGGTACAGTTCACAAAATATTTTTGATCAGAAGAATTGATTTTTGTCATATATACTGTAGAACCTGCTTTGTGTGACATTTCACTGGTTTCAAATAAAAAACAAAATTGGCCTTCCACAGGTGTACACTTTTATAATATTTTAATGAGGACTTCCAGTTGTTGCCTTCATGGTTGTATAGATGACCCTGCTTGTAATTTTTGGCAGGCTTTGTACTGTGCAGGACTTTTATGAGTTGAGGAGTACCACAACTATACTTTGCTCACAATATTTGAATGACGTATAACAGTTCGTGTCTTCACGGTTGCATAAATGACTCAGCTTGTCATTTTTGGCAGGCCTTGCACATAGTGCATAGTATAGGAATACCACAACATGACAATTTGAACAGAATATGCATGAGGTCCTCTTACTTCATATTTTTGGCGGTGCTTGCTTCTTTCATAAAATACACTGAAATTTCCATTTTTTTACTATAAAACTCAATGTTGGTTTACTTCAATTATTTAAAAAACATCCTTTCTATATTTTGCCTTATATACATGTCATTTCACAGTAAAGTATGTTTCTTAACATTTTTTTCTATAAATACAAATTTCTTGCCGATTTTGAATGATTTTTGTCAGTCCATTATTCTAAACAGCGATTTTGGAGTCAGAGATGCTTCAAGGGGTCTTTCCCATCCTGTTCTCCTTCTATTTGGTACTTTTTCCATCCATTTGAATGTTTTCACTGCCCCCCCGGAACTCTTTGTATGTTCTGTCTGAAAAATGCTTTGATTTCCCATTGACACCCATTATACTTGTTACTCGAAATAAGCACTTGAGCATTTGGAACTGATCAGTTCAAGTAACGAGCAACAGAGCATTTTAGTGCTTGTTCATCTCTAAATTCTAACTAATAAGTAATGTGTACCCATAGGGCACTGAAATACAAAATAATCAAAGAGAAAATGTGCCAGGAACAAAAATGATTTTCAAATCAGTATATTAATATGCATACTAATATACATATTACTAATAAATTTGTTAGTAGGGGTTTGCCATATCAGCTCACCCATCAAATTTTAGTTTTTGTCTACATTTTGGGATTGCTTGTGCTCATTGTTCTTAAACTGTATTTCTAATAAAAATATTGATTTATTTTTTTAATATACCGATTGGATAATAATTTTCATCCTGGCACATTTTCTCTTTGGTTATTTTTTAAGCCAGACTATGGCAAGAACCACTAATTTAAGTAAAGAGAAACAAAAGTCCACCATTACTTTAAGACACAAGCCATTTAATCTGGAAAATTGTTAGAAACATTAATATTTCCTCAAGTTCAATTATGAAAATCATCATTTGCTATGATGAAAATGGCAATTATGATAACCATAATAGGAAAGAAAAAACAAAAATAACCTCTGCTGCAGAGGATAAGTTCATCAGTTACTAGCCTGAGAAAATGTACATTGACAAAACCTCAGATAACTGCACCCATAAATGACATTGCGTTCAAATAGCAGACACAATGCAACATTAATTGTCCAGAGAAGACTGTGAGAAGCAGGCCTTTTTGGTTGATTGGCTGGAAAGAAGCCACTATTGAGGACAGCAAACAAGAAGAAGAGACTTTTTTGTACTAAGCAACACAAAGACTGGACATTTGATCAGTGCAAATCAGTAGGGTAAAGTTGAGATTTTTGGTGCTAACTGACACAGCAAAGATGTGCGGATGGTTTCTACATGTTTAGAACCCTTTGTGAAGTATGAATGGTGAGGTCTGAACAACATTGCTAGAACAACATTCTGTAAGTAAATGCCATTACATTAGGTTTGCACTTACTGGGACCCTCAATTGTTCTACAACAGGACAATGACCTACTGTAAAACGTGATTTCAGGTTACTGAAGTGCTGCATTACATGATGAGGCCTCCACAATCACCCAAATTCAATACAACTATGTTTGAGATCAGTTTGGGTATGTTTCCACTTGCCGGATTATATCCGAATTAGCTGCGGGTTGAATGCTGTGTACAGCCGCAGATTTCAATCTGCAGTGTCCTTGATGTTACAGCATAGTAGAGGGGATTTAATGGAATCCCGTCTCCACTATGCATGTAAACACGCATCCGGCGGCCCTGCGTTTCCAGACATGTGCCACGTCTTTTTAGACTGAAGCATGTCTGTTTACCTTGCGGAGACGCTCAGTCTCCGCAAGGTAAATAGCCTAATCTATGTATACAATGCGGGGATTCCGGATGTGTTCAATGAGCACATATGAAATCACCTCACATACCGAAAGGGCGGCGCTTTGAGCAGAGCTGGGATTCCACTCCATCCAAAGCGCCAACAATGCGGCCCGTGGAGACTCACCCTTAGACTCCACAGTCTAATTAAGGCAAAGCAGCCAACAAGTGCTCATTACCTTTGGAAACTCCTTAAAGACTCTCGAAGCCATTCCAGTTGTCTATCTGATGAAGCTTCTTGAGAGAATGCTAATGTTATGTCATTAGTATAAAAGGAGAGGACTTTGAAAAGTTTAAGGTTTTTTCAGGTATTTTGGTTTGTTTCACACATGTTTCTTTACTCCTTGTTTCCATATGGGTCCCTTTGTGTTGTCTTTATAATGAATCTACAATTTGCATATTCCAATAAGAACAAGGCAGAGCCATTACATGAACATGTGTGTTCATACCTTTAACCACCAGTAGTCTACATCAGCAAATATAAGTCTGATTAAAACTTTTTTCAGTGCCTTTTAAAGATGTGTTTTTGAAGTTTATATGTAAATTTCACCTTCGGCCAAGTGGCATTAATAATCTGGATAAAGAGTGCTGTATATGAAAAATGCTGTCCCACAATGATGTATAATGCTCATACTGCAGTTCTTTTCTTCTCTTAGGGTTAAAATGACAAGAAGCGCCAGGAGTTAAGAGTTATCAGCGTGATCAAGTAAAATAACACTGAACGCGAAGCCCAGCATTCATGAGTACAGGAGAGCGGGGAAAGATAGCTGTTGGCCAAAAGAGTGTTCATCTGGAAACTTTCTAAAATGTATGGGGGTCTTAAGGAAGCACTCCCATCAAAGTTTTTAGCCTCTTAACATATTGCAGTCATTATATTATATGGCACTGTGTACTTAAAATTGCTCACTTTACCTTTCTAAACAGTGAATTCTTCTATTTTACATTAGGTCTATGACATCATGTGATTAAAACAGACTAGCTGAATTGTTCTAAGCTTTATGTACAAACAGGAGGTCACTTTTCCCCCTCTTCAACTCTTGACCCAGCTGCTAACTCTTCTCTCTTGCTAGGGACTTTTGCAGTTACTCATGAAATAAAAAACACTTCCTGTTTCTACCTAGATCTTAGAAAGATTCAGCTAGTCTCTTTTTAATCACATGATGTCAAAGACCTAATGGAAAAGAGAAGAATTAACAGGGTTGAAAGGCAAAAGGAGCAATTGTAAGGACACAGCGGTATATAATAAGTGACTGCAATAGATTAGGCTAAAAACCTTGATGGGAATGCTTCTTTAAGTCTCACCAGTAATCTTTTTCAGACAATCAATGTGGATAAGTGGATACCAACAGAACTTATGGCAAGCTAACATTATCATAGGACTCATACATGGTTACTTAATGGTAAAAATATTTTTTTATTTAGGCAGTAAGCTTATATACAAAGATAAGCACATTGTTGAAATTTACATTTAATTAAATTTTGTGCCTCTTAAAAAAAAATCCCATGAACACACTTTGCTTGTAAACTTTATATTTGTAATTGTATTTGCAATCTGGTAAACAGGAGTTAATATGGAGTAGGCATTAGCAGGGTCACTAGATATTGGCAAATATGTTTGTGTTTGTGTCTGCACTAATTTTCTGATTTGTACAGCAGCAATGTAGTATTTATAAGATATTTGATGATATTACACAAACAAGTTCTCAAATACAGAACCAAGATTGCAATCATGTAGAGCATCTAATTATTTCTTTGTTTTACACTATCAAATGAAGAATTTTAGTTTGTACCAACAACCTTGGCTTTGATTTAACTATAAAGAACATAAAAATAATCCAGTTCTTGGTAAAGGAATCCAATGCATTACAGACTTGTCAAACTTGTAACCAAGATTAAATATAAAAAAAGAAAAATAAAAGATTTAAGGGTTAATAAAAACAGAATCAGCAGAATCACTCAACACATGGACATTGTTGAGAATGAACTGTTTTACTGGTGACAAACAGTAACAAATAAAAGCATTGTTACCTACCGATCCCAGGTTTGGGCTCTGCTCCCCAAACTTCAATCCCCTTTACTTTCCTATGCTCTACATTGGGTTTTGCAAGTAGCCCAGCTTACTCACATGTGTTGAATTTCTTAGGCCTATATAAGGCCTCCAAAGACACACACTTGTGTCTAGGGATTAAGACTTTTCGCTTGCCTGTGCACAGTTCCTTATCTACAGTCTCCAGGTTGTCTCCTGGCTTCCTGTGGCTTCCAGTTCCTCAGTTTTCTGTCTTCCTGTGGTTTTCCCTACCTCTGCTACCTGTCTGCAGTCTCTTGGACATCTCTGGTCTGCCTGCAGCTTTCAGTACCTCAGCTACCTGACTATGGTCTTCCAAGACCTCTGCTACATGTCCCACTGTGACTTCCATGATGTCTCCTGTTCACCTCCAGCTTCCAGTACCTCTGCTACTTGTCTGTGGTCTCCCGGACACCTCTGGTCTCTCTGTAGCTTCCAGTACCTCAGCGGCCTGTCTATGGTCTTCCAATTTCTATTCTACATCTCCGCCTTCCAGGACATGGCTTGTCTACTTTTGGTACATCTGCTAATTGTCTGCAGTCTCCTAAATGTCTCCGGTCTGCCTGCGGCTTCTAGTACCTAAGCTACCTGTCTACAGTCGTCTATGACCTCAGCTACGTGTCCACGTGTTGCTCCCTGGATGTCTCCTGTCCACCTGTGACTTTCAGTTCCTCTGCAACCTGTCTGCAGTCTCCAGGATTGAAAAAGGGTCAGTCATTATGGTGGGTGAGGTTACAGCCACAGCTCTGTATTTATTTTATCTCCGCAGCATTTGGCCATGTGCGGGCACCAGGCAGGTTAGTAACCTGCAGATTAACAACACAACTGCAGGTTAATAGTGTTTTTTTCTGGTGACAGCTTACCTTTAAGATCAATGCAGTTTGTGAGCATAACACCACAGTCTGCGTGATTGCATGGCCTCCCATCCACACAATGCAGGAATACCTACCATACTCCCCACTCCTGGCCGCACTGTAAATTCCTTGTCTGCTCCTTGCCCATATTTCCTGGCAGCATTCCTAGGGCGCAAACAAGAGAATTTCCTGATTCTTAAAGAGACAATGTGTGCATTCCTAAAATGTCATCAGCTATTTGCTGGGAGGCACTTCGTACTTCCAGAACCTTCATGTTTGTTCCAGAACTCTTGTGGTTTGTTCAGATGCAACTTTGAAAATTTTGACTATGCTGTCATGTTCTTTTTAGAAGGTAGAGACTTTCTTCTGGCAATGCTTGAAAAAAACCCACACTTGTTCACTGTTTGTAATTTGTATTTTCATGAACTCGAACATTTAAAATGGTAACTGAAGCCTTTAGCATCTAAGCTGTAGCTTCTGGGGTTTTTGGAATATTCTATGTGTTAACAGCTTATTAAGTTATAGATGATCGGTTAAGATTTACCTGGATTTCTTATGCAGTTTTTGCAAGGCATTCCACATGTCTTTAACAAAATTCTCATGTTTTGTATGGATGACTTGGTCATGCTCCACTAATTATCATATAATTGCTTTTGCTCACATATTTTTCTTCCAGAATATTAATTGGAAAATAGGAAAAAAAAAAACAAAGAGAGGCTTAACTGGAGCGCTTCCAATCAGGTACTGGAGACAAAAAAAACACAATCTACAAAAATGAGAATTTACACATTCTGAGTAGTGTTAGTGATGCTCACAAAAAACATCAATCCATTAAAGCCCTCAAATCAGCCTACTGCTTCTGAAACCGGTCATGCAGGGTTCTGGACACAGTAGCATTGAAAATACAGCAGAAAAGATAAAAGAGGAGCTCCAGCCAAAAGCACTAAAATGGATCCAAACGGATCACAGCATACAGTAGATTCCAACACTTATTCCGTAGGGGAGAAAAAGGACCTCAAAAGAACTGGTATAAACACTACAGGGAAAAAGGATCTAATCTTGCAGTGAGTAAAAACATTTATTTAACAGGTAAAAACAATCTACGAGTTTTAGGTTTGCCCTTCCTCAGGGTGAATATCTGTTTTTGTTACTTCCTTTTTATATATTATGACTGCATAAAATACTATAAATTCCAAATTTGAGTTTTAGGAGAGTGATAGTCTGTTTTTTTTTGGCTCATCAAAGGGAAGTTAAAAAAAATTATTGTTGGAAAGTTTTAAGGGAGGAGAAAGTGCTTAAGGTGGCCTGACAGATTAGTATTGACCTCTTACTTTGTTCTTGTTTGTCCAATTCAAGCAATGTAACTAGAGTTGGGAGAATTTATTCTAGTGGATTTGAATACTATTCACATTTTACAAAAATCCATATTCTCCAAAATGCATATTTGTTGTACTTTACTTTGCACGAATTAAGAAATTTGGTGGACAGCTGGCCACCATTGTGCTTGACAGTAGAGGGATAGCAAAAAGTAAAAAGAAAATGAAAAAAAAGTAATACTCGTCTTAATGCTCACCTCCACTGCATGCTCATGCTCTCCCCCATACTGCTCTCACCACCTTTTCTAATCAGTACCATGCGATTAAACCTCATGCCTCTTTATGCTAAGCTGGCATGTCATTACATCATTATGTGTGGCATGATCTTATGATGTGCATTTTAGGCCAGGGACTTCCAGCTGCCACTGGGACTGGGACATAAATGTGGGGGAGGCGTTTTTTTAAACATTTATTTTTTTAGTATTTCAACATTTTTTTTTCTTCCTCTTACATCTATTATACTCTGGGGTCTTTTCAGATCCCAGAACATAAGGGATCCGCTGAGAATCAAATTTCTCTATAAGAGCCGACAGGTTTGACAAATTTGAATAGTGTCAGATCCGCTCATTTCTAGATGTAAGTTTTTGATAGATTAATGATATTGGTCTTCTTAGATGTATCCTGGAATTTTTTCAACTTTGTAGTCGTTACCCCTGAGGTATCTCCCTTATTCTATATTTACATAATAATTGTAGTTTAGAAATATACCAATGTTTTATAATAACTTTTGCCAGAAATTTAAACTTCTGAATTAATAATTTGTTACTTTCCTGTCAAATGTTTTGAAGTATACTGTAACTGTAAAATTGCTTTGTGTCATTAATATCTTTATGTATCATTTTAATTAATTTAAAAAAACTGTCAAAGGAAAACATGTGAAATATAATAATTGAAATGAAATAAAATATTCACCCTGTTTTAACACTTTTGTTTTATGTCATCTAGCAACATTGAAATGCGTAGAACGGCCAATTGTCTTTTGTCACATATTAAGGAATTTGCAGAACTTCTGAGATGTCAAGCTGTTACCATGGCTCATAACAAAAATGTGAACGTGTACAAGATAAGATTGCACAAGGATGGCTTTAGTGAGATGACCGCCAAGAAACCTGTTACAAATTTCAGCAGGTGACTAGTAGAAATGCTGAGTAAGAGCACTGAAGAGAAGCATGTATCACAACATTATGAAGTACTGAAAAAGAAAAGTATACGCTTCACTTATAGTACCAAGTCATGCTTCAAGTGTTTTATGTATTGGGTATTGGTCAGGGTTGAGAGAGTATTTCAATATTTGGTTTTGATTACGATAGCTGATTTTGCAATATTCCACGATTTATTTGTCGAACATTCACTGAACATAGCCGAACGCCATGGGAGTCAATGGTAGGCAAAAACAAACACATACACAACATCTTCAAACGGGCCAAAATGCTGCCAAAACACATCAAATTAGGGGCAGACACCAGGAAAGTGGCCTCAATTCACACACAGTACAAATTTTAGAATGGCTCAGCAACAATCAGCCATGCATGAGGTATTAGGGTCTGGGCCAGCATTTACAGCTTAGAATTAAACTTAAATTAAGACATGGTGGGTGAGGCATCGGTGTAGGCCTGCTGTGCTGGGAGCCCTGATACCACATACAACAGCTCAACCTGATTTTATGCTCAGCCACACTCAGGTAGCACAAATATCAGTTTCATAGACTACTATTGGAAGAAAAATGTAAGAATAGTAACACGGGCAGTTGACTCAAAGTTGGTAGAGGCCTGCCGGTCTCGGAAGCCTACTGCTACAGGCAACACACATGAAGGAGACCCAACCAGGAGTGTTCAAATTTAAAATAATTAGAGGCAGACTCTACCAAAGTGGCATAAATTTCACCAAAGTATAAATAGTATAATGGGGAGCGACAACTCTTCCACTACAGCCAACCCAGATGGACACCCAGCCAGGAATCTACATATTTCCAAAAATTTGTAGCAGACACCAACAAAGTGACATCAATTTCACAAGAGTAGAAATAGTAGAATAGGAACGGACACTTCTTTCACAAAAGCCAACCCAGCAGATGGACACCCAACCAGGAGTGTACACTTTTCCAAAAATTAGTGGCAGACGTCAACAAAGTGGCATCAAATTCGCAAGAGTAAATATTGTACAGTATAATAGGGACAGACACGTCTTCTACTACAGTCAACCCAGAGAAAACCAAAGACAAAACACAAAACAAATATCCTGGAATAAAAAAGTAAAAAATATATTGCAAAAATTGCATGAAGGTAGTAATAATAGTAATAATAAGGGTATTTAGTTAACATAATTTTGATCAAATTAATGTAGAAGCCATCCCGCCACATCAAGGCAACCCCCGTGGGACAGTCCTAACTCTTGTATTTAAAACCTTTCCACTTGTCAAGTGACGTAAATGTGAACAAGGACAGAGGGACTGAACCCCCAGTAATAGTATAGGCCAGACAGGATGGATTTTCCAACTCAGAAACAGGGCGGTCACACCCTTATGTGCACAGAATGCACAATGAAACAAATGAGAAACTAGGTCGGAGCAGAAAAAGTAAATTAATGTGCATGCAAAATGTAATTGCATATGAACACATGACCTTTACACAGAGAAAACCAAAAACAAAACACAAAGCAAATATCCTGGAATAAAAAAGTAAAAAATATATTGCATCAAGGTAGTAATAATAGTAATAATAAGGGTATTTAGCTAACATAATTTTGATCAAATTAATGTAGAAGCCATCCCGCCACATCAAGGCAACCCCCGTGGGACAGTCCTAACTCTTGTATTTAAAACCTTTCCACTTGTCAAGTGACATAAATGTGAACAAGGACAGAGGGACTGAACCACCAGTAATAGTAATTTCTACCACCAGTAATAGTATAGTTTCTCTACAGTCAACCCAGCAGTTGGAGATCTGATCAGGAGTCTTAAAATTTCATAAAATTAGGGCCTGGCACCATCGAAGTGGCATCAATTTCATGAGAGTAGAAATAGTATAATGGTGACTGACATCTCTTCCACTACAGCCAACCCAGCAGATGGTCACCCATCCAGGAGTGTTCACATTTCCAAAAATTAGTAGCGGACACCAATAAAATGGCATGAATTTCACCACGGTAAAAATAGTACAATGGACAGTGGCATATTTTCCACAACAGCCATCCCTGCAGATGGACACCCAGCTAGCAGTGTTCACATTTCCAAAAATTAGTGGCAGACACCACCAAAGTGCCATCAATTTCATCAGAGTAGAAACACTATAATAGGGACCAACACGTCTTCCAAGACAGCCAACCCAGTAGATGGAGACCTAGTCAGGAGTCTTCATATTTAAAAAAATAGGGCCTGACACCAACAAAGTGGCATCAATTTTGCAAGAGTAGAAATAGTATAATAGGGACCGACTTATCTTCTATTACAGCCAACCCAGCAGATGGAGGCCAATCTTGACTGTTCACATTTCTAAAAATTAGTGTTAACATCTGAAGCAGCAACACAAGGCACAGAAGCCATAACCAAACATATCAACATTGCAATTACGAGAGATCAATGCAGCACACTAAAAACTTCAACATCACCTAGTCAGTAAAGACTGTGATTGGGTTTCAAAAGTACTTGGAAATCCATGACTTGTTCATCTTGATGAAAGTTAGGCGGTGAACACTTTCAGGGGACAGCCGGCTGTTTTTATCCATCAGGATATCACCAGCAGTGCTGAATACATGTTCTGAGAGAACGCTGGCTGCTCGGCCTGATAAAACCTCAAAGGCATGATAGGTGAGCTTAGGCCACTCATCCTTTTTTGAAGACCAAAAATGTGAAAACACTCCCTGATGGTATTGATACTGAGTTCTAGATAGTCCTGCACCATCCTCTCCATTCATTCACCATGTGTCAGACTTGGACCCTGTTCTACTGGTGCATGGGCTGGTCTAGAAAATGTGTCAAAGGACTCACAGAAATTGTTTCTGTCACTTACACTGCTGCCGCTGATGCTAATCTTTTGGCATTGATGAATTGACGTGCCGGAGGTTGGAAGACTAGAGCAGTGATGCATACTGTGTGCCTCACTGCTGTCTTGGGGAAAACCTCTCTTAAGGTTGTGTAAAAGAGTGTTTAGATACTCCAGCATTTGCGGGTCCCTTTCCAGGATGGGAAGCAAATGGCAAAATTTACTCTTATAACATGGTTCTAACAGAGTGGCAACCCAGTAATCAGCACTATTTCGAATTATAACTATACGGGGATCATGTTGCCGATAGTGCAGCAAGAAGGCACTCATATGTCAGGTTCTTCAATGAGGCCCAAGCTCATGCTTTGTTAGTGGCTGGGTAACACTGATGCTTATTTCCTCCATCCCCTCCCGCCAACCACGAACAACAGAGAGGGTATGATTATCTGTTCATCTACTGACAGTTGCTCACCCTTCACCTCTTCCTCCTCCATTTGTTCCTCAGATCTTGCACTTTCACTAACAGTTTGTCTGTTTTCAGCAGCCCCCCTCAATCGCAGTGATCCACCATATCTTGGCATCTGCCTGTGTGACGACAGTCTGGAACTTTGAGACAATGTTTTCCCTTCCGCATCTTCTTCTGCTTCCTCCTTTTCCTCTGGGACCACCACCTCCTCCGCAAGCTATTCAAAGTCTGCTTCAGCATGTAAATGACTGGAATAGTGATGTTGATGAAGGCATTGTCAGCGCTAACCATCTTAGTAGCCATTTTGAAACTGTGCAGAAGGGTGTAGAGGTTTTTAATCTGTGCCCACTCCATAAACGTGATATGCACCATGTCCATACTGCATTGGCCCATGCTATACAACATGATATACTGCGTCAGGGCTCGTTGCTGCTGCCCCAGTTGCTGCAACATGTGCATAGTGGAATTCCACTATGTCGGCACATCACATATCAACCTGTTAACTGGCATGAACAAAGACCTCTGTATCAATGCAAGTCGATGACCTGAGGGGTGTGAACGGCGGAAGTGAGCACACAGCTTACCTGCTTTCTGCAGTAGCTCACCTGTTTTGATTGAGTCACCGAAGAGGAAAAAACAAAGCACAAGCTCAGCCCAGAAAATCAGAGAGGTTGGAAACTAGCGGATTGCAGACGCCTAATCCTATCACACAACTAGCAGTAGCCGTGGAGTGTTCCTACGGTGATCCTAGACACCTCGTCACAGCCGGAGATCTAAGCAAGCCTAAAGAGAGAAAAGGGAAAAGCTGACTGCCCCAGAGCAGATCCCAAAGCAATAGGCAGCCCCCAACAAATAATGATGGTGAAGCAAGATGAAAACACTAACACAGATAGAAAGATAGGTTGAGCAAATGATGGGGCCCAAGCTAACTAAAAAGGACAGGACAGAAAAGCTGCTGTCTGCAATCCAAGAAAACCCTGCTAAAAATATTACCAACACAACTGATAAGCAAAAAGGACCCTGAAGTCACTAGACTTCAAACCCTATATCAGCACTCAGAATATTCTGAAGGCAGAGCAAAAGAGAACACTGATCAAGGAATAAGAATCCAGCACACCCCCAGCCGGGGATGGCTGAACTCCAAAAAACAAGGTAAACAAAACCAAAACTAATAAGTTCAATAGCAGAGCAAAAACTTATCTTTGGGAAGCAGGAATCAGACTGGTCTCCAAGAATCCAGCAGAGAAATCACCAGCCACTCAGAAGGGCGTCGGCTGCCTTATATCCAGTCTGAAGTTCCTTTTACCCAGTCACAATCCACCAGATCAGGTGTTTGGTTTCTTTCATCCAAATCAGCCTCACTACCTTCCTTCACCAGCAGAGGGAGATCCTCGGACACAAAAGGTGAATGAACAGATGAGCTCACAACACTCACCCATGCCAGGATAGTGGCGGAGAAAACGCTGTACCACTAGATTAAGGAGGTGAACCATGCAAGGCATGTGTGTGAGCTTTCATCGGCATAGGGTCACCACCAGGTTTGCACTGCTATAGGACATGGCCTTCCCTGGATTCAGGTTCAGCAGAGACAGCCATTGCTCAAACCCAGAATGGAGAGCAGTCCACAACTCTTCAGCTCCAAGGCATATCAATTTTAACACTGCCTCATTGCAATTAACCCTGGTTGCGCAGTACGGAGGTGATGGGGATTTGCTCTGCTCTGTTAGAATGCGTGTCTCATTAAAACAGAGGTTGAGGGCACAGGTGGAAGCCCTAAAGAAGGTGGAGTAGGCAGAAGCAGTGGAGGAAGTGTAAATTGTAGAGGTTTGTTCTGCAAGCCTTGGGGATTCGAAGACTTGTGGAGCAACCCCTTCCCTGCCTGCCCCCAAAGCCACCAGAATCACCCAATGCCCAGTCAGCAAGATGTAATGCCCTTTGCCATGCTTACTCGTCCAAGTGTCTGTTGTGAAATGCACCCTGGCAGTCAAAGATTTAGTCAAGGAAGGGGTGATGTTGTCTGCGACATGCTGGTGTAGCGCAGGCACAGCTTTCTTAGAGAAGTAATGATGACTGGTCATCTGGTACTGGGGGACTGCGGTGGCCATCAGCTTTCAGAAACCGTCTGTGTCTACCAGGCAGAAAGGCAGCATTTCCATGGCCAACAGATTGGAGATGGTGGAGTTCAACCTCTTAGCTTTGTCATGTGTAGGAGGAAACAATCTTTTGCATGACCACAACTGCAGGACCATGGGCTGGCTGCAAGCTGAGAGAGGGCAGTGTATCGTAAACCGTAAAAACCGCTAGACCGTGAGGGAGTTGCAGGCGGAGATGTTATGGTGGATTGATAAGGTTGAGGTGTGTTCCTTTTCTCAGATCAGTCAAAAACAGCAGGAACGTCCGCTTCCGTTACAGCTGACGAGTCCTCACTCAGCCTAACTGGACAAGGTAAAGAACCCGATTCTACGGTCGGAGGCCTGAGTCATAATACTTGGCACGGTAACAGAGGAGAAGGAAGAAGCAGCAGATGCGATTAATGGGGCGACTGATGGTTGTTGAGGTCTGCTGGACTGCGTTTTAGCGCAGTGGGATTCCCAGAGTATTGCATGTTGATTGCGCATGTGAAGGTTCATGCATGTAGTAGTCAAATTATTGCAAGTTTTTTTGCAAAGTTAGCAGATATTGTGAGTTGGCTCATCTTTTGCAGTGCCAAAAAAGGCCCAGGCTAGGCAACCCTTGCCGCCCCTGTGAGCTGTAGACCCGCGAATGCTGTGACTGAGGATTCATTGCTCATAGTTGCTACATCACTAAGTGTCTGCACTGTATAGCACAGCGTAACCTCCTCATCTTCCTCCTCCACTTCCTGAGGTGACCTGCTCAGCTGTATGGCTCTTTGTTCACGTCAACTGAGCTCTACCACCTCATCTTCATCCTCTGTGTTATCACATTCCTCGCCCTGAGAGTCATCCTCCTCCTCTTCCTGCCCTGACAGCACAGTACAATCCCTGTGAGCCTCAGATATCTGAATCTCATCAGAATCACCTTCTCCTGGGGGTTAACGTCTGCTGAAGATGGTCAGGATGCAGCTCAGACCCTACTTTGTCCTGCCCTGGATCCAAGCTAAAAATATTGGACATCAGTGCAGATGATTTCCTCCTCTTGATTCTGTGAAGCTTTTTTGTACACTTCTGATGCCCATGGCATAGAATGTGTGAACAGCTCTTCAGACTCATGATGGGAAGAAAGGGTAATTGTGGTGTCACCTCTATGGACTGTACTGGGTGTGATGTTGAGGTGGGGGTAGAGGAGGAAAGGCCAATTGAAGCTGCATTTGCCATCCACTCGAGCACATGCTCTTTCTAGGCCTCATCAACAAGGTGTACCACTGTGTGTCTGCCAAAGAAAGGTAGTGGAGTAACCCGTTCAGTAACAGAAATTGCCAGTTGTCTTTGTATAGGATATGGTGTTTTTGGTTCACAAGTGCTTTCACAAACATAACCACTTAGATGCTCCAAACAATTTCAAACATAGATCTCCCCTACGGTATGACATTAGTAACAGAAGCAAGAATTGTTTCAGTGTGTTTGAGTCCTGTATGACAAAGAATATATGCTCCAATTAATTTCAAACTGAGATCTCCCCTATTGTAGAACAGAAGAATTTTTTTTGTGTGGTTTATGCCTGTATAACATAGACTAGATGCTCCAAGCAATTTCAAACTGTGATCTCCCCTACTGTATGATGTTAATAACAGAATAAATAATTATTTCAGTGTGGATGAGGCCAGTATGACAAAGAAAATATATTCCAAACAGTTTCAAAGTTTCAAAATGAGATCTCCCCTACTGTATAACATTAGTAACAGAATAATTTTTTTTGGATGGATGAGGCTTGTGTAACATAGACTAGATGCTCCAAACAATTTCAAACCAAGATCTCCCCTACTGTATCATTTTAGTAACAGAAGAAAGAATTGTTTTAGTGTGCATGAGACCTGTATGACAAAGAAGATATGAGCCAAACTGTATCACGTTAGTAACAGAACACATTTGTTTTTAGTGTGGATGAGGACTGTATAGCATAGAAGATATGCTTCAATTTCAAACTCGGATCTAGCCTGCACACAGAACAATTTCACCGTTACTAAATGGCAAGGAGAGATAGGGTGTGCTGAATCACATTAGCAACTGCAAAAAATTTTTTTTACTGTAAAACAGGTCTGCACAAAGCTGAATTTCACTGCCAAGGTGAGATATGGCGTGCTGAATCATGTTAGCAACTGCCCCCAATTTTTTTTGCTGTGCAACAGCTCTGCACACAGAACAATTTCACCACCACAAAATGACAAGGTGGGATACGGCGGGCTGTATCACATTTAACTACAGAAAAAAAATTACTGTGCAACAGCTGTGCAGATAGATGAATTTCACCGCCACTAAATGACAAGGTGGGATATGGTGGGCTGTATCATGTCTAGCTACAGAAAAAAATTATTGTGCAACAGCTGTAAAAAAAGATAAATTTCATGGCCACTAAATGACAGGGTGAGATAGTGGCGCGCGATGAATAACGTTCATCAAAAACTGCCAAAAATATTTTTTTCACTCTGCAACATCTAAAAATCACAGAACAATTTCACCACCGCTCAATGACAATTGGGATATGCCATGCTGTATCACACTTGTAACCGCCAGAAATAATTTTTCTTACTCTGCATGAGCTCTGCACAAAGCTGAATTTCACAACTACTAAACTACAAAGTGAGATATAGCATGCTGAATCATGTTAGCAACTGCAAAAAATATTTTTACTGTAAAACAGCTCTGCACAAAGCTGACTTTCACCGCCACTAAATGACAAAGTGAGATATGGCTTGCTGAATCACAGGTCCCTTCCAACTCTATGATTCTATGATTCTATAATTCTATGATTAGCAACTGCCAATTTTTCTTTTTTTTTATTGTGCAACAGCTCTGCACACATAACAATTTCACAAAATGACAAAGTGGGATATGGCGGCCTGTATCACATTTAGCAACAGAATTTTTTTATTTTACTGAGCAACAGCTGTGCAAAAAGATGAATTTCACCGTCACTAAATGACAGGGTGAGAAATGGCGTGTTGATACACAATAGCAACTGCCCCCCCCAAAATTGTTACTGCTCAACATCTCAAATTACAGAACAATGTCAGCACCATTTTGTGACGAGGAGACACACAAAAATTGTATTTATTTATTTTTTTCCTGTTTGACACAACTTTATACATATGAGAGAAATGAGGAATGTGGGTATAAAGATAAAACAGTAGATATGTTTAATTATTATTAATATAATAATTTTGAAAGTTACAACCCTTTTCTCATATTATGAGTATATTGTTTGGGATTGAGCAGTATTTGACTTATTTTTGTGAAATATGTTCTTTATGTCCCCACACTTCCTCTTCCCTTCCCTTTCCTTCCTTTCTCTTGTGTACACATAGGGTTAGCAAATAAGCACATTTGTGATTTGTCTATTACACACCCATCTTCTATGTTATATAATTCCATAGCTCCTGCATGTTAGTTGTCATGATTAAGAGCTAGTGTAGCTCGAAACGCATCGACAGTTATACTGTCATGGCTTTAATTTTTCCTTTTTCATGTTTAAATCTACTAATCAATGTGATGTTTTATTATTTTTGCAGTTGCTGGATTTTCCAATATTTTTTTACACGGTGATATATGCCTTGCTGTATCTCATTTAGCAACTAAAAAAAAAAGATTAAGAAAGGTCTACTCATGCATGGAGCGCAATAGAAGCAGTGCACAACACACTTCTATGAAATGTGCCCTGCTGTCTTTATCTGTGGACCTCAGTAATGGCACACAAAAAAAAACCGCAGGAAGGTCAATTTCACAGCCACACAGGATGATAGCTATCTAAACTATCTGACTTGTAAACAACTGCCTAGCTAACTAGCTAAAATCTATAAGGGTACCGTTACACATAGCAATGCACCAGCGATCCCGACAACGATATGGATCACTGGTGTATCGCTATGTGGTCGCTAGTGAGCTGCCACACAGGCAGATCTCACCAGTGACATCGCAGGGGTCGGGGGTCGCTACTTACCTGTCACACCCAGCGATCCTGACGTCCTCCCGCCCGGCTCCACGCGTCGCTCGTCTTCACAGTAGGAAGCGCCGCAGGAAGCTGATGACGAGAAATGATCCAGGACGTTCTCGCGCGACCAGCGATAACCAGCGGGGGAGCCAGTCGGAGGTAAGTATCACATGTAGCGATATCGCTAGCAATATCGCTGCTACGTCACAAAATCGGTGACTTTACAGCGATATTGCTAGCGATATCGCAGTGTGTAATGGGGGCTTAAGAACCCAGGCCCAGCATCAGTAGCAGCCTCTCTGAGCTGTTATATTGACAAAATGGTGCTAAAACAAGATGTCCGCTTTTTATATAGAGAGGGACATGTGATTTCAGCAGCCAATGACACAAGCCATTGTGTCAGGACATTGTGGATGTTTCCTGTGCCCTGATTGGCTAGCCGAGATGTGCACACATGAAGTTAAAAAAGAAAAGTTTACAACCACATCTCTCCTCTGAGCTCTCCCCAACCCCTACCCTCATGAATCAGGTGCTCCACGCTCATTATACACCACCACTATCCTAGCCAAAGTGCTTAGAAAACTTTAGTGGCAACGCAAATATTTTCCTGCTCTTTTTACCGAATGAATCTAAATGTGCCATATTCATGCCAAATTTATGTATGGTGATTGTTTTTCAAACATATTCACACATCTCTAGCATTGGCTAACATGGTAGCAAGTGCCAATACACTTTATTTCTTCTTTGGGGGAAGTTATTTTAAATATCTTTTCCAATGAACCATTACCAAAAAGTCTCCATATTAACTGGGTGTCTTCACTGTAAACTAGTATTCCCTGAGATATACTACAATTTCAAAAAGCTTTCAGTGTTAAAAATTCCAAAATTACTGTACCAGAAATTGATATTGTTAGATTCTACTCATCATTAGAGATTAGCCGATTTTTGGATTTCAAATTTGCAGACTTCACCAAAGTTTCCCCCAAAAATTAGATTTGTGGTGAAGAACCATGAAAGAAAGAGAGCGAGAGGATCCCTCTGACTGTAAGAGCTTATATTCTATAGGAACAAGAGAAAAGAGAGAAAGGGAACCCCGCTTACCATAAGAGCTTACATTCTACAAGAGAAAGAGAAGGGACTCCGCTTACCATAAGAGCTTACATTCTACAAGAGAAAGAGGACCCCACTCATCAAAACAGCTTACTCTATATAGGAATAAGAGATGTATAGAGAGAGGACTTTGCTGACCATAAGAGCTTACACTCTACAGGGGAGAAAGAGAAAAGGGGACCCTGCTGATCACAAGAGTGTATACTATAAAGAAGAAAGAGAGGGGACACCACTAATCATAAGATCTTACACCCTAAGATAGTGTGAGGACCCCGCTGATCAGAAGAACTTACACTCTTGAAGAGAGAGAGAACCTCACTAATCAGAACAGCTTACATTCCACAATAGAGAGAGATTAAGGACCCCGCTGATCATAAAGGCCCCGTCTCACTAAGCAATCTCGTTAGCGAGATCGCTGCTGAGTCACAACTTTTGTGACGTAACAGCGATCTCACCAGCGAGATTGCTGTGTGTGACAGCGATCAGCGAGCGGCCCCCCTGCCGGTATCGCTGATCGCTGCAAGAAATCTCTGGACATTTCTTTGGTCGCTGGTCTCCCGCTGGCCAGCACGCATCGCTGTGTGTGACAGCGGGAGACCAGCGATCAGGTGTAAAAAATAATAAAAAAAATAAAAAATATAGTTATTCTCACCTTCCGATGTCCCGTTCAGCCGTCCTGCCTCTCTCCACGCTCCGGTCCCAGTGATCCTTTGCATGAATGACCGCGAGACTTTGTTATCCCGCGAGACCGTGACATCTCGCGGTCATTCATGCAAAGGATCACTGGGACCGGAGCGTGGAGAGAGGCCGGAAGACTGCGCGGGACATCGGAAGGTGAGAATAACAATATTTTTTATTTTGATTCTATTTTTTACAGGATGGCCAGCGATGCCGGCCGCTCGGCATCGCTGTGCTGATCGCTGGTGAAGCTGTCTGTGTGACAGCTCACCAGCGATCACATAGCGACTTACCAGCGATCCTGACACCTTGATATCGGTGTCGGGATCGCTGGTAAGCCGCTTAGTGAGACGGGGCCTTAAGAGCTTACACGCTACAAAAAACAGAGCCAGAGGACCCGACTGTCCATAAGAGCTTACACACTACAGGAAAGAGAGGACTCCCCTCATCATAAGAGCTTACACTCTGCAGGAGAGAGAGAGGACCCCACTGACCATAAGAGCGGTGTCCCCAGTCCAGCAGCCATGGACCTTGCCGGGCGACATGGGTCAGGCCCTGGGGTCCTTTACTTCCACAGCTGCCTTTTTGACGAATGCTCGTGGATTTGGCTGTCGCACTACAGTCACTACAGCCTCCGGCTTTCTAGTTGAGTCGTGTTCGGTATACTCCGCTAGGCTTAGGGGCTGGCTCCATCACTCTGGCCTGGTCCTTCCTTTCTGGGATACAGGCCCCATGGTTGGCTGTCGCACTATCCGTGCCCCTAGGACCCTTTCCTTCTATTAGGAGCTTTCTTCCTTCTTAAAGATGTCTCTCTGACTCCACTCCATCCTGTTTATCTGCTGTCCTGTCACCGACTGACTGGATCTTCCAGAAAGATCCTTTATCTCAGGCTTAACTCCGCCCACTTGCTCCTCTGATTGGCTGTTCTAAAATCACTCTACTTCCTAAGCTCCTCCCCTTCCACCTACCTTCCCCACTAACTCCCCAACACCCTTTCCTAGCCAGGGATGAGACCATCCTCCCAAAGTGTACACCCAGCTGCCCTGACTAAACTAGTGTGTGTTTGTTGCGAGTGTCAGGAGTCCTATGTGGTGATCCCTCCTTACCTGAGGGTGGGATACCACACCTCTGGATGAGGTGCAGTACCACTGTGGCGACTGGACCCTCAGGGGTGCCACATTTACACTCTACAGGAGAGAAAGGACCCTGCTGAACATAAGAGCTTGCAATCTACATGAGAGAGAGGACCCCACTGACCATAAGAGCTTACACACTACAGGAGAGAAAGAGAGAGAGGACTCTGCTGACCATAAGAGCTTACACGCTACAGGAGAGAGAGAACCTTGCTGTTCATAAAAGCTTACACTCTTTAGTAGCTAGAGGACTTCACTGATCATAACAGTTTACACTCTGAAGAATAAAGGTACTGGAGTTAGAAATACACTCTGCTGTACAAACTGTTCTCCACTGGGAACGGCTAATCTGTGGTGGCCCCGGTACTGACCAACAATGTACAAGCTATGATAATATGCTAAATGTCATATGCATTATGGGGAGGCCACATTCTGATGCTGTTTAAATTTGCATAAAACCACAACTTTCAGAAATTGTACTCAATGGATAGTCTCTCATTTCTATTCTTCATAGTCTGTTTTGATCTGTTTCATGTACCTGTCAGAAATTGGTATAACCTCTTTTTTCCCATCGTTGACTTATATCTGTACAGGTTGCTTACTTTTCTTTATTGAACACAATTTTTATTTTCCGTAAGCAATGTAAAAAAATTTTCTTTTCCCACTTGCATTCAAAGGCTCAATCAGGGTTTAAATAGAAGCTATAATCAGAAAATGATATTTGTTTGAACAAAGTGTTAATTGTTTTGTTATTATTATCCATATTTTATGATTTTTATTGAAAAAATAATCTTCAATTTTCAGACTGACCACTGGGGCTTTTTTAGATACATACATTCTGTCCTTTCAGGAAGACTTTTCAGCAAGGCTCCATATTATCAGAGGCAGAATTAAAATGACAGGTGACACTTCTATACACAGCGGATAACTCAAGATCCAACAATCTAATAAGTGATATCACACCTGAACCTGATCACCCTCCCTTCAAAATAACCTTTGAACACGCTCATTAGATACTTCAATATAAAAGATAGGTCTGGGATGAGACCATGTACATGTGTTGTTTCCTGAAACAATAGGAAGTTAGAGTCTAAAAAAAGCCCCAGTGGTCAGTGTGAAAATGGCAAGATTTATATTTTTTTATTTTTAGTACAGATTGTAATATGAAGAAAAAAATGCCAAAAATGAGAAAAATATAATTAACACAAAAACCTCGATTTATTTTTAGTTTATTTATTTATTTACAGAATTAATAATGACTAGTGTTGAGCATTCAGATACTGCAAATATCGGGTATCGGCCGATATTCGCTGTATCGGAATTCCGATGCCGAGTACCGATATTTTTTCTATATGGGATACCGGAATCTGAAGTTCCCATAATGCAATGAGCCCGCTCGATTTGATTCAGCCAATGGGAATCCTCAGAAGTGTGGGCACATCCTGTTAGGCATGTAGGCATGTTAACTATTGGCATGGCTGTGATTGGCTGCTTAAATGATGTCATCATGATGCGCGGTCTGTGCGCATCATGATGCGCGGTCAGTGCGGGCCTGCCGGTGGTCTGTACGGGCCTCTCGGGAGCCTGTGCCGGCTGTCGGTGGTCTGTGCCGGCTGCTGGTGGTCTGTACGGGCCTCTCGGGGGCCTGTGCGGGCTGTTGGTGGTCTGTGCCAGATGCCGGGGGCCTGTGCCGGCTGCCGGTGGTCTGTGCGGGCCTGCCGGTGGTCTTGTGTGTGTGTGCAGGCATCGTCCAATGGGACTACAAGTCCCAGCGGGCAATGCCTGCTATACTGACAGTGATTGACACATTAGCCAATGACGGGACAGTAGTAGTCCCATCATCCGGCTAATGTGTTGAATGTAAAAAAAAGATATATATATATATATATATATACATACTACATACATACTTCATATATACTACATTCATACAACATACATACAACATACATACTACATATATACTACATTCATTCATACAACATACATACTACATATATACTACATACATACAACATTCTTACAAAATACATATATACTACATACATACTACATATATACTACATACATACAACATTTTTACAAAATACATATATACTACATACATAGTACATATATACTACATTAAAACAACATACATACATACAACATACATACTACATATATACTACATACATGCTACATATATACTACATTCATACAACATACATATATACTACATACTACATACATACTACATATATACTACATTCATACAACATACATACATACTACATACATAGAACATTCTTACAAAATACATATATACTACATACATACTACATATATACTACATTAAAACAACATACATACATACAACATACATACTACATATATACTACATACATACAACATTTTTACAAAATACATATATACTACATACATAGTACATATATACTACATTAAAACAACATACATACATACAACATACATACTACATATATACTACATACATGCTACATATATACTACATTCATACAACATACATATATACACATACTACATACATACTACATATATACTACATTCATACAACATACATACATACTACATACAACATACATGCTACATACTACATATATACTACATTCATACAACATACATACATACTACATACTACATACATATATACTACATTCATACAACATACATACTACATACATACTACATATATACTACATTCATACAACATACATACATACTACATTCTACATACATATATACTACATTCATACAACATACATACATACTACATACATACTACATATATACTACATTCATACAACATACAACATTCATACTACATACATATATACTACATTCATACAACATACATACATACATACTACATATATACTACATTCATACAACATACATACACACTACATACTACATACATAAATACTACATTCATACAACATACATACTACATAAATACTACATATATACTACATTCATACAACATACATACATATTACATTCTACATACATATATACTACATTCATACAACATACATACATACTACATACATACTACATATATACTACATTCATACAACATACAACATTCATACAACATACATACATACTACATACATATATACTACATTCATACAACATACATACATACATACTACATACACTCACTGGCCACTTTATTAGGTACACCATGCTAGTAAGGGGTTGGACCCCCTTTTGCCTTCAGAACTGCCTCAATTCTTCGTGGCAGAGATTCAACAAGGTGCTGGAAGCATTCCTCAGAGATTTTGGACCATATTGACATGATGGCATCACACAGTTGGCGCAGATTTGTCGGCTGCACATCCCTGATGCGAATCTCCCGTTCCACCACATCCCAAAGATGCTCTATTGGATTGAGATCTGGTGACTGAGGAGGCCATTTGAGTACAGTAAACTCATTGTCATGTTCAAGAAACCAATCTGAGATGATTCGAGCTTTATGACATGGCGCATTATCCTGCTGAAAGTAGCCATCAGATGTTGGGTACATTGTGGTCATAAAGGGATGGACATGGTCAGCAACAATACTCAGGTAGGCTGTGGCGTTGCAACGATGCTCAATTTGTACCAAGGGGCCCAAAGAGTGCCCAGAAAAAATTCCCCACACCATGACACCACCACCACCAGCCTGAACCGTTGATACAAGGCAGGATGGATCCATGCTTTCATGTTGTTTACGCCAAATTCTGACCCTACCATCCGAATGTCGCAGCAGAAATCGAGACTCATCAGACCAGGCAACGTTTTTCCAATCTTCTACTGTCCAATTTCGATGAGCTTGTGCAAATTGTAGCCTCAGTTTCCTGTTCTTAGCTGAGAGGAGTGGTACCCAGTGTGGTCTTCTGCTGCTGTAGCCCATCTGCCTCAAAGTTCGACGCACTGTGCGTTCAGAGATGCTCTTCTGCCTACCTTGGTTGTAACGGGTGGCAATTTGAGTCACTGTTGCCTTTCTATCAGCTCGAACCAGTCTGCCCATTCTCCTCTGACCTCTGGCATCAACATGGCATTTCCGGCCACAGAACTGCCGCTCACTGGATTTTTTTTCTTTTTTGGACCATTCTCTGTAAACCCTAGAGATGGTTGTGCGTGAAAATCCCAGTAGATCAGCAGTTTCTGAAATTCTCAGACCAGCCCTTCTGGCACCAACAATCATGCCACGTTCAAAGGCACTCAAATCACCTTTCTTCCCCATACTGATGCTCGGTTTGAACTGCAGGAGATTGTCTTGACCATGTCTACATGCCTAAATGCACTGAGTTGCCGCCATGTCATTGGCTGATTAGAAATTAAGTCTTAACACACAGTTGGACAGGTGTACCTAATAAAGTGGCCAGTGAGTGTATATACTACATTCATACAACATACATACATGCATACTACATACAACATACATGCTGCATACATACTACATATATACTACATTCATACTACATATATACTACATTCGTACAACATACATACATACTACATACGACATACATGCTACATATATACTACATTCATACAACATACATACATACTACATACAACATACATGCTACATACTACATTCATACAACATGCATACATACTACATACAGCATACATGCTACATACATACTACATACTACATACATACTACATATATATTACATTCATACAACATACATAATACTACATACAACAGCTGATGCTGCTGTTCTCCATGGGAAATCGGCGTGGGACCCTCGTGGATTTCTGCGGATCAGGGAGTATATGGCTTGTTTGTTATTTTCATATTTTTTCATAGATGACACTGGCTTCGGGGAACAATGTGACAAGTATTGGTGAGTATGTACTCTTTGTTATATGTACTGTATGTCTATATGTATGTATTGTATGAATGTATTGTATGTAGTATGTATGTAGTATGTATGTAGTATATATGTATGTTGTATGAATGTAGTATATATGTATGTAGTATATATGTTTGTTGTATGAATGTGGTATATATGTAGTATGTATGTAGTATGTATGTATGTTGTATGAATGTGGTATATATGTAGTATGTATGTAGTATGTAGTATATATGTATGTTGTATGAATGTAGTATATATGTAGCATGTATGTAGTATGTATGTATGTTGTATGAATGTAGTATATAGGAAGTATGTATGTAGTATGTAGCATGTATGTATGTAGTATGAATGTTGTATATATGTAGCATATATGTAGTATGTAGCATGTATGTATGTTGTATGTAGTATGTATGTTGTATGATTGTAGTATATATGTAGTATGCATGTAGTATGTATGTAGCATGTATGTTGTATGTAGTATGTATGTATGTTGTATCAATGTAGTATGTAGCATGTATGTTGTATGTAGTATGTATGTATGTTGTATGAATGTAGTATATATGTAGCATGTATGTAGTATATATGTATGTTGTATGAATGTAGTATGTATGTTGTATGAATGTAGTATGTATGTAGTATGTATATATATATATATATATATATATATATATACTGTATATATATATTTTTTTTACATTCAACACATTAGCCGGATGATGGGACTACTACTGTCCCATCATTGGCTAATGTGTCAATCGCTGTCAGTGTAGCAGGCATAGCCCGATGGGACTTGTAGACACAAGACCCCTGGCAGCCCGCACAGACCACCGGCACAGGCCCCCGGCAGGCCGGCACAGACCACCGGCAGCCGGCACAGGCCCCCGAGAGGCCCGTACAGACCAGCGGCAGCCGGCACAAGCCCCCGGCAGGCCTGTACAGACCACCGGCAGCCGGCACAGGCCCCTGGCAGCCGGCACAGGCCCCCGAGAGGCCCGTACAGACCACCGGCAGCCGGCACAGGCCCCCCGAGAGGGCTGTACAGACCTCCGGCAGCCGGCACAAGCCCACGAGGGGCCCATACAGACCACCGACAGCCCGCACAGGCCCCACCCACACACACAGACACGCACAGTGTCCGCCCACGCACCACCCACACTCTTCCCCCCTCCCGAAAGGTTTTTTTTTTAATTCCGATATTTCTGTCCCATTGACTTTAATGGGACTTCCGGGATGGGAATCGGCGATACCCGATACTTTTTTTAGATCGGCCGATCCAATCCGATCCAATATTTTTCAATATCGGGTGGTATCGCTCAACACTAATAGTGACCTTTGCAGACCAATTATTGCCTAAATAACTGATCAGCCTTAATTATGCTAATAGGGGCTGGAATATCAGTGTCTGTTTGGATGTTTTATGTCTCTATTATAAAAATAGGGATAGTGTGAACTGAATCTTAGGCATCAACAATAAAAAACATATCTCATAAAGAGTATTAAAATATAACATAAACCTACTCATAAGCCTACTCAATTAAACACAAAGTAAACAATTTCATGATATTGAGCCATTAATAACCCATAATTCACAAGGGATGAAGTAACCAGCATTATACCCAATGCGTAGTAAAAAGAAATATCATATTGTAAATATCACGGAGGATGCACTTGCTTATACGGATATTTATTCACACTATTATATATAAACCTTGGGGAATTTTCTTTCTTCTTAGCCTGTTATTAGGATGGACTAGTTTTTTTTGTTCTTTGCTGATACATTTCCTTTGCTGTTAGTTGGTATCTGTAAATGCAAATTTATCGCATTACTTCCTAAATGAGATTTATACAGAAGATCTCTAGAAAATGGTAAATGTGTTGTGTTCTCTAGTCCAAGTGTTTAAAAGGATTTTCTTTCCACCTTCTTGCATACATAGGAATTGTCAGTGAGAGAATAAAAACGAGTAGACTATACATTAAAATCACTTTAATCTCTGAGCTGTCATCTGCCGCTTCAAGAAATGCCAAGCTGCTATTGTTTAATGTCTGTCATTTAAAAAAAAAAACCTAAGAAGTTATCTATCCTGTAAAATTATTAACTGATGCTAAAATTGCCTTGTAAGTATTAGGACAATAGCAATTTCGTAACAGCTGGGACACTGCCAATGCAAGATAAGTACATTTCGCTCCATAGACTCATAAAGTGCTTTGAAATGGTTTATGAGTGATGGGAGGATGCATTTTCTAAGTGAGGAAAGCAATGTTTTGTAGTAGGGAAAGGCTTGAAAAGCTGACACACAGCCATGCAAATGCCATTCTTTTCGGTAAGTAATTTGCTTTTTTCTTTCAAAGGCATAAATGGCATAGTTAGACACATTATTTTGTATATTGCATATAACAATACGAAATGCGCCAACCCAGCAAGCACATAACATTTCATATTGATAGAGGAATCTTGGATGGTGTGTGTGATTAACATAAATGTATACACACTCCACTAATGCCTTCCACAGTGCAAAGTAAAGTGGAAGAAAGTTGGGATGACTTACAGTGTACCGGCGAACATGTGCAAGCGCCATCCTACAAATAGCTACCGGCGACATTTTGGGATATGTAAAATTACATTTGTTTAAGAATACTTAGAACCAAAAGACAGTAACTAGGACGAAGACACATTTTGTGAATAGTCTTCTTCTTCACCCAATTCTCTATAATTTAACAGTGGCGTTTTTCTTATTCCATTTTCTTTATCAGAAATTAGCGGCAATACTATGTCTTCCTGCACGGAGGTTAGAAATGACGGTCCCAATTCTTCATTGCCTTTGCACTTGTTTTTTTTTTTTGTCTAGTGCCTTTTTTTGAGTTTGGAAGAAAAAATAAAATTTAATAAAAATAATCCAAAAAATGTATATTTATTTAAAAAATATTACAAGACAAAAAAATCTATCACTATTTTAAAATTTTAGACGCATTTCAGACATATTCCCAAAAATCCAGCCAAAAGAGTCCTAAATAGGGTTGAGCGACTTTTGGTTTTTTATGGTCGAGTTTCGTTTCGTGAAACCCGACTTTTCCAAAAGTCGGGTCGAGCAAGATCGGCCGATTATAGGGAAAAGTCGGGGTCGTCCCGAAACACGAAACCCAATGTAAGTCAATGGGGAATAAAAGTCGGCAGTGAGAGGAGGACAGGAAACACACCTACAGTGCTCATTTGAATGCCAAAAGCATCAATTCTTCTTACTTAAGCTGGTCAACCTTAATTAACTTCATAATACAAGTTACGCACTGAAAAATGGGGGTTATTTGGCTAAAGTTGTGGGGGGTAGGGCTGGCTCCAGGTTTTCATGTGCCCTGGGCGAAAGAGCGCCCCTTTAACACATACCACAACTCATCATGCTCCGATACGGCAGAGAAATAGCGGTATAATACAATGAAAAATACTTCACTTTTTACATCTCATGACGAGGCCCATCTATTTCTCCATACAGAATCATTGGTCCCATATAATGTTTGAAACAGTATATGATGAGCTCCACATAATGCTACAGTATATGTTGGTCCCCATGGATGAAGCTCCACTGTCTTATGGGCCCAAATAATGCTCCAAAAATAATGGGCCCCATTTCTAATGCTCTAGTGTATAATGGGCCCTGTAAATGCTGCTCCAGTGTCTGATGTCCACCTTTGGAATGTTCCAGTGTATGGTGGGCCCCATCTATCATTCTCCAGAGTATAGTGCTCCCCAAAAATTGCTGTCCCAACATTGAAAACAATCAAATAAGTCTCCTCGCTAGGGAATCCCTGTACTAGTCTGGACTCCTCGTCGTCCCCATCTTCCATCTCACTGCACAGTATTTCAACCTTGCAAGTGCTGTGATCCTGAGCAAGCAGGGGGGCCCACTCGTTGGCGACGGCACTGGCACAGGGCCCTTGATAGTACGGTGGTGTGTCTGATGGCGGGTGGGCCGAACCTGCACTTTCATCTGCAGCTTCCTCTTTGTCACCGTGTAAGATGGAACTGTATATGGGAAGGGTAACCTGAGTTTCATCAGGGTCAGATTCAGGCCGGGTAGCGTGCGAGGGGAATGTAGTGGTCTGGGTCAATGTACCAGCAGATTCATCGAGCAGTGGCTGGGCATCAGTGCACTTGTGTCGCCCCCAGGAGTACGGTCATCACACCTTCCTCCTAGGGAGTGTGATGTCATGCTTGGGAGCAACGAAGGATCTCTCTAGCAGGTTAACTGATTGGGCGGCGTTGTTCCCACGAGTCATGACCCTCCAAACAGCGTTCATGAAGGCAAAGTGTTTGTTTTACGTGGGCAGTATGGTTGCAAAGCTGAACCTTAAAGGAATGTCCAGAAGGGCACCACCAGGAGTGGAGCCTATGGCGTAATTTGACTCAACACGGGCAACCTCAACCATGCCAGCTACAGAACAGATGCACACATTGCAAGCTTAATTCCGTTAACGAACGAGACTCCGTCATGCCCCGCGGTCCGAGTCCGGCTTACTAGAGGGACACGTGAGGCTCTGGCACATGAGATTGGCCAATAACTGGTGTGTCATGCCCTTACATGTCTGGGGCTGCATGTGCGCTACACTGAAAAGGCCAGCGTTTGTCGCTTACAGGTGCAGATAACCCGCTGAACAACGTTAGTGATGGGGATCACTGATTACAATTATTACTCGCGAACGATGATTTCCCAGTAAGTGCAGGTCAACCGCAGTTCCGGAAATAGGCCTAACTGTCATTCCTGAAAAAAATAAAAAACTTACGTGTGCAAACCACAGGTGCTGTAGCTTGCTTAACAGCTCGCCAGCTGTTCTCACGCCCAGTATGGGTTACACGTGATTGCACAAAGGTGAGAAAGGGTACCGTATCCCTGGATAACATGTATGGATAGCGTACACATTCAAAAGATATGTCTATACATCAGGAGGCAGGCTCAGACGGTGTTAGGCCCAGTATGGCTTGCACGTGATTGCACAAAGGTGAGAAAGGGTACCGTATCCCCGGATAACAAGTATGGATAGCGTACACATTCAAAAGATATGTCTATACATCAGAAGGCAGGCTCAGACGGTGTTATGCCCAGTATGGCTTGCAAGTGATTGCACAAAGGTGAGAAAGGGTACCGTGTCCCCAGATAACATGTATGGATAGCGTACACATTCAAAAGATATGTCTATACATCAGGAGGCAGGCTCAGACGGTGTAAGGCCCAGTATGGCTTGCAAGTGATTGCACAAAGGTGAGAAAGGGTACCGTATCCCCGGATAACATGTATGGATAGCGTACACATTCAAAATATATGTCTATATATCAGGAGGCAGGCTCAGACGGTGTAAGGCCCAGTATGGCTTGCAAGTGATTGCACAAAGGTGAGAAAGGGTACCGTATCCCCGAATAACATGTATGGATAGCGTACACATTCAAAAGATATGTCTATACATCAGGAGGCAGGCTCAGATGGTGTAAGGCACAGTATGGCTTGCAAGTGATTGCACAAAGGTGAGAAAGGGTACCGTATCCCCGGATAACATGTATGGATAGCGTACACATTCAAAAGATATGTCTATACATCAGGAGGCAGGCTCAGACGGTGTTATGCCCAGTATGGCTTGCAAGTGATTGCACAAAGGTGAGAAAGGGTACCGTATCCCCGGATAACATGTATGGATAGCGTACACATTCAAAATATATGTCTATACATCAGGAGGCAGGCTCAGACGGTGTAAGGCCCAGTATGGCTTGCAAGTGATTCCACAAAGGTGAGAAAGGGTACCGTATCCCCGGATAACATGTATGGATAGCGTACACATTCAAAAGATATGTCTATACATCAGGAGGCAGGCTCAGATGGTGTAAGGCACAGTATGGCTTGCAAGTGATTGCACAAAGGTGAGAAAGGGTACCGTATCCCCGGATAACATGTATGGATAGCGTACACATTCAAAAGATATGTCTATACATCAGGAGGCAGGCTGAGACGGTGTTATGCCCAGTATGGCTTGCAAGTGATTGCACAAAGGTGAGAAAGGGTACCGTATCCCCGGATAACATGTATGGATAGCGTACACATTCAAAAGATATGTCTATACATCAGGAGGCAGGCTCAGACGGTGTTAGGCCCAGTATGGCTTGCACGTGATTGCACAAAGGTGAGAAAGGGTACCGTATCCCCGGATAACATGTATGGATAGCGTACACATTCAAAAGATATGTCTATACATCAGGAGGCAGGCTCAGACGGTGTAAGGCACAGTATGGCTTGCAAGTGATTGCACAAAGGTGAGAAAGGGTACCGTATCCCCGGATAACATGTATGGATAGCGTACACATTCAAAAGATATGTCTATACATCAGGAGGCAGGCTCAGACGGTGTAAGGCCCAGTATGGCTTGCAAGTGATTGCACAAATGTGAGAAAGAGTACCGTATCCCCGGATAACATGTATGGATAGCGTACACATTCAAAAGATATGTCTATACATCAGGAGGCAGGCTCAGACGGTGTTAGGCCCAGTATGGCTTGCACGTGATTGCACAAAGGTGAGAAAGGGTACCGTATCCCCGGATAACATGTATGGATAGCGTACACATTCAAAAGATATGTCTATACATCAGGAGGCAGGCTCAGACGGTGTTAGGCCCAGTATGGCTTGCACGTGATTGCACAAAGGTGAGAAAGGGTACCGTATCCCCGGATAACATCTATGGATAGCGTACACATTCAAAAGATATGTCTATACATCAGGAGGCAGACTCAGACGGTGTTATGCCCAGTATGGCTTGCAAGTGATTGCACAAAGGTGAGAAAGGGTACCGTGTCCCCAGATAACATGTATGGATAGCGTACACATTCAAAAGATATGTCTATACATCAGGAGGCAGGCTCAGACGGTGTAAGGCCCAGTATGGCTTGCAAGTGATTGCACAAAGGTGAGAAAGGGTACCGTATCCCCGGATAACATGTATGGATAGCGTACACATTCAAAATATATGTCTATACATCAGGAGGCAGGCTCAGACGGTGTAAGGCCCAGTATGGCTTGCAAGTGATTGCACAAAGGTGAGAAAGGGTACCGTATCCCCGGATAACATGTATGGATAGCGTACACATTCAAAAGATATGTCTATACATCAGGAGGCAGGCTCAGATGGTGTAAGGCACAGTATGGCTTGCAAGTGATTGAACAAAGGTGAGAAAGGGTACCGTATCCCCGGATAACATGTATGGATAGCGTACACATTCAAAAGATATGTCTATACATCAGGAGGCAGGCTGAGATGGTGTTATGCCCAGTATGGCTTGCAAGTGATTGCACAAAGGTGAGAAAGGGTACCGTATCCCCGGATAACATGTATGGATAGCGTACACATTCAAAAGATATGTCTATACATCAGGAGGCAGGCTCAGACGGTGTTAGGCCCAGTATGGCTTGCACGTGATTGCACAAAGGTGAGAAAGGGTACCGTATCCCCGGATAACATGTATGGATAGCGTACACATTCAAAAGATATGTCTATACATCAGGAGGCAGGCTCAGACGGTGTAAGGCACAGTATGGCTTGCAAGTGATTGCACAAAGGTGAGAAAGGGTACCGTATCCCCGGATAACATGTATGGATAGCGTACACATTCAAAAGATATGTCTATACATCAGGAGGCAGGCTCAGACGGTGTAAGGCCCAGTATGGCTTGCAAGTGATTGCACAAACGTGAGAAAGAGTACCGTATCCCCGGATAACATGTATGGATAGCGTACACATTCAAAAGATATGTCTATACATCAGGAGGCAGGCTCAGACGGTGTAAGGCCCAGTATGGCTTGCAAGTGATTGCACAAAGGTGAGAAAGGGTACCGTATCCCCGGATAACATGTATGGATAGCGTACACATTCAAAAGATATGTCTATACATCAGGAGGCAGGCTCAGATGGTGTAAGGCCCAGTATGGCTTGAAAGTGATTGCACAAAGGTGAGAAAGGGTACCGTATCCCCGGATAACATGTATGGATAGCGTACACATTCAAAAGATATGTCTATACATCAGGAGGCAGGCTCAGACGGTGTAAGGCCCAGTATGGCTTGCAAGTGATTGCACAAAGGTGAGAAAGGGTACCATATCCCCGGATAACATGTATGGATAGCGTACACATTCAAAAGATATGTCTATACATCAGGAGGCAGGCTCAGACGGTGTTAGGCTCAGTATGGCTTGCAAGTGATTGCACAAAGGTGAGAAAGGGTACCGTATCCAAGGATAACATGTATGGATAGCGTACACATTCAAAAGATATGTCTATACATCAGGAGGCAGGCCCAGACTACACAGCGGAGGAGCAGGGAGAGGTAGAGATTGCAAATGCTGGGGCCCTGCCCAAGCAAGGGGGGCCCACTCGTGGGCGTCGGTACTGGCACTGGGCCCCTCATAGTACGGCGGTGTGTCTGACGGCGGGTGTGCACCACCACCGTCAGAGACACTTGATTGCACTATGAGGGACCCTGTGCCAGTGCCCGCGCCCAAGAGTCGGCCTTCACACCTGTCCAGGGCAACGGCACTCGCACGGTGTCGTGCGCTACGTGGTGACCCCGGCCATGGGGGGGAAGGCAGAACAGTTAGGGAGTTTTAGAAAGTGGCATATGTTGATGTTGGACATTCAGCTGATGCAAAAGGCAAAATAGGTCAAGTCCCAGGAAGAGGTGGACCAAAGCAAGCCATTTTTCTGTCACCCTATGTGTCATCAGGGGAAGGTGGGACAAAATCCTTGGAAACCCATGCATGGTTAATTTTAATGAAGGTTAGATCATCCACATTTTGGGTTGACAGACGGGTCCTTTTTTCTGTCAGGATTGATCCAGCTGCACTGAAAACTCTTTCCGATAGCACACTTGCAGCTGGGCAAGCGAGCTCCTGTAAGGCATATTGTGCCAATTCAGGCCAGGTGTCCAGTTTAGCAGCCCAATAGTCAAAGGGGAATGACCTGTGTGGGAGAACATCGATATGGGAGGAAAAGTAGTTTGTAACCATAGTTGACAACTGCTGTCTCCTGTCACTTTCCATCGATGCTGTATTACCAGTTGTGTGAGCGGTACTTGAAAAATCAGTCCACAACATTGTCATGAAACCCCTGTCTCCAACACCACTTCTGCTGTGTGCACAATGAACAACTCTGCCAAGCTGCCCCCAGCCCGTACGGCTCATGTGAGAACCATCACCGCTGCTGTGTGCTGGGAATGCCTCAAGCAACCGATTTACCAGAGTTGCTTGTTTATTAGCCTATATTAGGTCAAGGTTCTCCTGTGGCATGATGTTTTGTAATTTGCCTTTATAGCATGGATCCAGGATGCTGGCCAACCAGTAGTTGTCATCGTTCATCATTTTGGCAATGCGGGGGTCCCTTTCTAGGATCCGCAAGGCATAATCTGACATGTGGGCCAATGTTCCCGGTGTCAATGATGCACTGCGAGTGCTGGTTGGAGGAGCACTTTCTGGCAAATCCACATCCCTCCAGTCATGCACAAACCCTGTACCAGACCTTGCCATGCCAACATTTTCACTTGCCCCACGAGATGCATCCTCCTCCCCTAAGTAATCATCCCCATCATCATCCTCCTCCTCCTCTTCTTCCTCCAACTCGTCCAGGAGAGGTCCCTGAGCAGACAATGGCTGAATGTCATCAAGGATTCCCTCCACCTCTTCCTCCTCGTCAACATTGGCTGCAAACGCCTGCTCCTTAAGGTGCGTCAAAGTTTGCATGAGCAGACGCATAAGTGAGATGCTCATGCTTAGGATGGCGTCGTCAGCGCTTACCAGCCGTGTGCATTCCTCAAAACACTGAAGGACTTTACAGAGGTCTTTCAGCTTCGACCACTGCACACCTGTCAACTCCATGTCTGCTCTCAAAGTGCCTGGCCGTGTATCCTCCCACAAATGCATTATGGCCTGCCTCTGCTCGCACAGCCGCTCCACCATGTGCAGGGTGGAGTTGCACCTTGTTGCAATGTCGATAATGAGGCGGTGGTTGGGAAGGTGGAGCAATCGCTGCAGCTTCTGCATACGAATGGAGTGTACAGGCGACCGGCGGATGTGCGCGCACAGTCTTCGCACCTTATGGAGCAGGGCTGTTAACTCCGGATAATTTTTGAGGAAGCACTGCACCACCAGGCTCAAGGTGTGAGCCAAGCAAGGTATGTGGCTGAGTTTTGAAAGGGCTATGGCTGCCACAAAATTACGGCCGTTATCACTAACTACCTTGCCTGCCTCAAGATGTACACTGCCCAGCCATGACTCAGTTTGTCGCTTCAAGTACTCGGCCAGCACCTCGGCGGTGTGTCTGTCGCCCAAACACATCATCTGCAACACAGCCTGCTGACGCTTTCCACTAGCTGCTCGATAGGGGGACACCTTGTGTGCAACAGTGGCAGCTGCAGATGGAGTGCTCGTATGACTGCGCTCTGTGGACAAGCTTTCGCTTCTGGAGGAGGAGGAGGAGGGTGGAACGCCTACAGCCAACTGTTTCCTATATCGTGGGCTAGGCAGCACTGTCCCACCACCGCTGTTCCCTGTGGACCCTGCATCCACCACATTAACCCAGTGCGCAGTGATGGACACGTAACGGCCCTGGCCATGCCGACTGGACCATGCATCAGTTGTGAGGTGCACCTTTCCACTCACTGACTGCTTGAGTGCATGGACAATGCGGTCTTTCACATGGTGGTGGAGGGCTGGGATGGCTTTGCGAGAGAAGAAGTGGCGACTGGGTAGGTCATAGCGTGGTACTGCATAGGCCATGAGTTCGCGGAAAGCTGCGCTTTCCACCAACCGATAGGGCATCATCTCAAACGAGATTAGTTTGGCAATGTGGGCGTTCAAACCCAGTGTACGCGGATGAGAGACTGAGTACTTTCTTGACCTACTCATAGTGTCTGGGAGGGTGATCTGGACTTGAGAGCTGCATATGGTGGAAGTAGCGGTGGACAGGGCGAACTGAGAGAGGGTTGATGATGGTGATGGAGTTGGTGTTCTTTCTGATGGCCTAGATTCAGTATTTCGTTGATATAACAGTGGGATTCCCTGACTGCTGTGGCCTTGCAACGACACCTCAACATTTGCTGCTGTGCTAACCAGTGGGCTTACAGTGGGGGAAACAATGTAGCGTTGCTGACTACCTTCTTTGTGATCAGTTGCACATGTGGCACTTGAGGTTTGGTGTTGTGTCCACGCTTGTAAGTGCATGCTGGTTAAATGTCTAAGCATGCAACTGGTATTCAAATTTTTCAGATTTTTCCCTCAGCTAAAGGTCTTTGCGCACTTCTTACAGATAACCTTGGCCTGATCATGAGGATTTTGTTCAAAAAAGTGCCACACTGCACTCTTCCTACTTTGGCAGACATTTTGCGGCCTAGCACGCTGTGATGTTTTGACCCTCTGGACAAGCTGTCCAGCAACTCTTTTGATTTTTGGAACCTGTCTTTGGAGTGCTCCGGGCCTGCCAGATAACAGCTTTTGCGATGTTGATGTCTGCTGTGGATGCTCCTCATCTGAGCTATTGGAAGCAGCACCCTCTTCCCCCAATGGATGCCAATCTGGGTCAACAACTGGGTCATCCATCACCTCCTCTTCAATGTCATGTGCACCTTCCTCTGTGTCACCGTGTATGGTGGTATAGTGTGCGGGAAGGGGCACCTGAGTCTCATCAGGGTCAGAATCTGGCTCTGTACACTGCGAGGACAATGTAGGGCTCTGAGTGAATGTACCAGCACAATCATCTATCAGCGGCTGTGCATCAGTGCACTCCATGTCAGATTCATCTTGGCCTGGGTAATTCACCATTTCACTTGATAATCCAGGCATGGTATGTGAAAACAGCTCCATGGAGTAATCAGTAGTATTGTAACGTCCGTCTGCGGTTCTGGGCTGCAGCCAGGCAACACCCCGAGAAACACTGATACCCTTTACCCCTATACAGGGATCTGGATTTACAACAGAGCCCAGGAGGTACTGTCTGAATAGGAGCAGCGGCCAGAGCAGGACGGTCGTCAAAGTGAAGTACAAAAACGGCAGGCAATAGCAGAGTCAATTTCAGGCCAATGTCAGAGTAAAAAACCAGGAGGGCAGCAGAGGTACAGAATCGTTAGGAAGTAGCAGAGTCAGAATATCCAGGCCAAGGTCACAAACCAGGAGAGTAGCAGAAGTACAGAATCGTCAGGCAAAAGAGGGGTCAGAAATCCAGGCTGAGGTCAGAGTCAAACAGAAATCAATCACTAAGTAACACACAGGGGAACCAAGAATATATCCGGCGGCTTGCAAGACCAGTCCCAAGGTATTTGAGGGATCAGGTCATCCCTCACAGGTTCCTGGACTGGTGATGTCATTAGGGCCGCCCCCAGGACCAGGCCAGATGGAGTTGCAGTAACCCCCTGATGACTGACAGAGGGGCGGAGCCTGCGCCCACCAGATGCCTGCGCAGGAGCCACTTCTCTGTCACCACCATAACTCACGGGCGGACCACGGCGCCTCCCAGTGGCCGAGGCAGGAACAGCCGTCCCCGAGTCTGACAGTGAAGTGGCGGTCTGGCGCCTCCTAGTGGCCGTGACCGGAACAGCAGGCCTCGAATCCAACGGTGACGTGACAGACCGGCGCCTCCTAGTGGCTAAAGCTGGGACCATAGGCCCTGAGTCTGACAGCGATGTAATAGAACCACGGCGCCTCCCAGTGGCCGAGGCAGGAACAGCCGTCCCCGAGTCTGACGGCGAAGTGGCGGCCCGGCGCCTCCTAGTGCCTGCGACCGGAACAGCAGGCCCCAAATCTGACGGAGACGTGACAAGTATGGCCTGCGTCATCCTTCAATCTTGGTTGGGGTGAAGGACACAAGGAAAGGTGTGGTTCATGAACATGAGCCTCCAATGACGACTCAGTGCTTTTACTTTTTACAACTTCAGAAGAGGAGGCGATAGAGCTGGAGGCTGAGTCAGCAATGTAAGACAAAACTTTTTCCTGATGCTCTGGTGTTAAAAGCGGTTTGCCAACTCCTAGAAAACTAAGCCTTCGAAGCCTTATGGAGCCAGACGATGACGCAGGCTCAACACCTCCTGCATTCGGTCCTATTTTGCTTTTGCCACTACCATCAGATCCACCACCAACACCATCATTACCAGCTGCCAACCTCCGCCCAATTCCACGGCTTCTTCCACCAGCCTTCCTCATTTTTGGTAGAAATGTAGACAAATTCCTACAAACTATATAGTAATGTAAAACAAGGTACAAGGTGTCTATAGGACAGGGGAGATTTAGATTTTCTGCAGACACTTGTGGACACTGGACACTTGGATTGTGTGAGGCCCACTGAATATCACAGCGCTATGTCACAGGCTCGATGGCACAGGTGTGAAAAAAGTGACTACAGGATAAGGGAGATTTTGAATTTCTGGGAGATTTTGAATTTCTGCAGACACTTGTGGACACTGGACACTTGGATTGTGTGAGGCCCACTGAATATCACAGTGCTATGTCACAGGCTCGATGGCACAGGTGTGAAAAAAGTGACTACAGGATAAGGGAGATTTTAAATTTCTGCAGACACTTGTGGACACTGGACACTTGGATTGTGTGAGGCCCACTGAATATCACAGCGCTATGTCACAGGCTCGATGGCACAGGTGTGAAAAAAGTGACTACAGGATAAGGGAGATTTTGAATTTCTGCAGACACTTGTGGACACTGGACACTTGGATTGTGTGAGGCCCACTGAATATCACAGTGCTATGTCACAGGCTCGATGGCACAGGTGTGAAAAAAGTGACTACAGGATAAGAGAGATTTTGAATTTCTGCAGACACATGTGGACACTGGACACTTGGATTGTGTGAGGCCCACTGAATATCACAGCGCTATGTCACAGGCTCGATGGCACAGGTGTGAAAAAAGTGACTACAGGATAAGGGAGATTTTGAATTTCTGCAGACACTTGTGGACACTGGACACTTGGATTGTGTGAGGCCCACTGAATATCACAGTGCTATGTCACAGGCTCGATGGCACAGGTGTAAAAAAAGTGACTACAGGATAAGGGAGATTTTGAATTTCTGGGAGATTTTGAATTTCTGCAGACACTTGTGGACACTGGACACTTGGATTGTGTGAGGCCCACTGAATATCACAGTGCTATGTCACAGGCTTGATGGCACAGGTGTGAAAAAAGTGACTACAGGATAAGGTAGATTTTGAATTTCTGGGAGATTTTGAATTTATGCAGACACATGTGGACACTGGACACTTGGATTGTGTGAGGCCCACTGAATATCACAGCGCTATGTCACAGGCTCGATGGCACAGGTGTGAAAAAAGTGACTACAGGATAAGGGAGATTTTGAATTTCTGCAGACACTTGTGGACACTGGACACTTGGATTGTGTGAGGCCCACTGAATATCACAGCGCTATGTCACAGGCTCGATGGCACAGGTGTAAAAAAAGTGACTACAGGATAAGGGAGATTTTGAATTTCTGCAGACACTGGACACTTGGATTGTGTGAGGCCCACTGAATATCACAGCGCTATGTCACAGGCTCGATGGCACAGGTGTGAAAAAAGTGACTACAGGATAAGGGAGATTTTGAATTTCTGGGAGATTTTGAATTTCTGCAGACACTTGTGGACACTGGACACTTGGATTGTGTGAGGCCCACTGAATATCACAGTGCTATGTCACAGGCTCGATGGCACAGGTGTGAAAAAAGTGACTATAGGATAAGGGAGATTTTGAATTTCTGCAGACACTTGTGGACACTGGACACTTGGATTGTGTGAGGCCCACTGAATATCACAGCGCTATGTCACAGGCTCGATGGCACAGGTGTGAAAAAAGTGACTACAGGATAAGGGAGATTTTGAATTTCTGCAGACACTTGTGGACACTGGACACTTGGATTGTGTGAGGCCCACTGAATATCACAGTGCTATGTCACAGGCTCGATGGCACAGGTGTGAAAAAAGTGACTACAGGATAAGGGAGATTTTGAATTTCTGCAGACACATGTGGACACTGGACACTTGGATTGTGTGAGGCCCACTGAATATCACAGCGCTATGTCACAGGCTCGATGGCACAGGTGTGAAAAAAGTGACTACAGGATAAGGGAGATTTTGAATTTCTGCAGACACTTGTGGACACTGGACACTTGGATTGTGTGAGGCCCACTGAATATCACAGTGCTATGTCACAGGCTCGATGGCACAGGTGTGAAAAAAGTGACTACAGGATAAGGGAGATTTTGAATTTCTGGGAGATTTTGAATTTCTGCAGACACTTGTGGACACTGGACACTTGGATTGTGTGAGGCCCACTGAATATCACAGTGCTATGTCACAGGCTCGATGGCACAGGTGTGAAAAAAGTGACTACAGGATAAGGGAGATTTTGAATTTCTGGGAGATTTTGAATTTCTGCAGACACTTGTGGACACTGGACACTTGGATTGTGTGAGGCCCACTGAATATCACAGCGCTATGTCACAGGCTCGATGGCACAGGTGTGGAAAAAGTGACTACAGGATAAGGGAGATTTTAAATTTCTGCAGACACTTGTGGACACTGGACACTTGGATTGTGTGAGGCCCACTGAATATCACAGCGCTATGTCACAGGCTCGATGGCACAGGTGTGAAAAAAGTGACTACAGGATAAGGGAGATTTTGAATTTCTGGGAGATTTTGAATTTCTGCAGACACTTGTGGACACTGGACACTTGGATTGTGTGAGGCCCACTGAATATCACAGTGCTATGTCACAGGCTCGATGGCACAGGTGTGAAAAAAGTGACTATAGGATAAGGGAGATTTTGAATTTCTGCAGACACTTGTGGACACTGGACACTTGGATTGTGTGAGGCCCACTGAATATCACAGTGCTATGTCACAGGCTCGATGGCACAGGTGTGAAAAAAGTGACTACAGGATAAGGGAGATTTTGAATTTCTGCAGACACTTGTGGACACTGGACACTTGGATTGTGTGAGGCCCACTGAATATCACAGTGCTATGTCACAGGCTCGATGGCACAGGTGTGAAAAAAGTGACTACAGGATAAGGGAGATTTTGAATTTCTGCAGACACATGTGGACACTGGACACTTGGATTGTGTGAGGCCCACTGAATATCACAGCGCTATGTCACAGGCTCGATGGCACAGGTGTGAAAAAAGTGACTACAGGATAAGGGAGATTTTGAATTTCTGCAGACACTTGTGGACACTGGACACTTGGATTGTGTGAGGCCCACTGAATATCACAGTGCTATGTCACAGGCTCGATGGCACAGGTGTGAAAAAAGTGACTACAGGATAAGGGAGATTTTGAATTTCTGGGACATTTTGAATTTCTGCAGACACTTGTGGACACTGGACACTTGGATTGTGTGAGGCCCACTGAATATCACAGTGCTATGTCACAGGCTCGATGGCACAGGTGTGAAAAAAGTGACTACAGGATAAGGGAGATTTTGAATTTCTGGGAGATTTTGAATTTCTGCAGACACTTGTGGACACTGGACACTTGGATTGTGTGAGGCCCACTGAATATCACAGCGCTATGTCACAGGCTCGATGGCACAGGTGTGGAAAAAGTGACTACAGGATAAGGGAGATTTTAAATTTCTGCAGACACTTGTGGACACTGGACACTTGGATTGTGTGAGGCCCACTGAATATCACAGCGCTATGTCACAGGCTCGATGGCACAGGTGTGAAAAAAGTGACTACAGGATAAGGGAGATTTTGAATTTCTGCAGACACTTGTGGACACTGGACACTTGGATTGTGTGAGGCCCTCTGAATATCACAGTGCTATGTCACAGGCTCGATGGCACAGGTGTGAAAAAAGTGACTACAGGATAAGGGAGATTTTAAATTTCTGCAGACACTTGTGGACACTGGACACTTGGATTGTGTGAGGCCCACTGAATATCAAAGCGCTATGTCACAGGCTCGATGGCACAGGTGTAAAAAAAGTGACTACAGGATAAGGGAGATTTTGAATTTCTGCAGACACTGGACACTTTTGGATTGTGTGAGGCCCAATGAATATCAGAGCGCTATGTCACAAGCTCGATGCAGCAGGTGTGAAAAAAGTGACTACAGGATAAGGGAGATTTTGAATTTCTGCAGACACTTGTGGACACTGGACACTTTTGGATTGTGTGAGGCCCACTGAATATCAGAGCGCTATGTCACAGGCTCGATGGCACTGGTGTGAAAAAAGTGAATTGTAGAATTGGGCAGAATAGGAATCTCCCTAGAGTGTAGGTCTGTAAGAACGGAACAAGTCCTCCACTTATCCTTCCACAGTGACACACAGATAGCTTCACTGTGGCTGTGATAACAGCCGTTACACGGTACTGTGTGAGGAGCGTACACCGCTGTATGGTGTGAATAAATGCACGCTCAGTACCTCAGCAGGACAAAAAAAAAAATTGGGATTGCTTTTAAAAAAGCAGTTTGCAGAGCAGTGGGGAAACAGCAATGCAGCTGTCAGGAAGGCTTAGAAGGCAGCCTAACAACCAACACCGCTGATCCACCACAATATAGCCTCCCCTTGCACTGCACACACAGTGACTGGTGTGTTGCACAGGCAAAATCGCTAGCAGCAGAAGCAGTTTTTTTGTCTTCTTCCCTGCCTAACGCTCTCCCTACAGAATCAGCAACCTCTCCCTATGCTAAGATTGGCAGAAGTAAGATGGCGGTCGGCGTGCACGCCCTTTTATAACCCCTGTGACGCCCACCAAAGCAAGCCAATCACTTGCATGCCCTTCTGAAAGATGGTGGCGACCCCTACCTATGTCATCATGTTGCCCACAGTGTCCGTGGATCCTGATTGGCTGAAAAAGAGCGCTAAACAAACTTTTGAAACGCGACTTTGGCGCGTAAGTCGCCGACCTCGTGGCCGACCTCATCCTAGGGTCGGGTTTCGTTTCATGAAACCCGACTTTGCCAAAAGTCGGCGACTTTTGAAATTGTTCGACCCGTTTCGCTCAACTCTAGTCCTAAAATTTCACATTTATTTAAAAAAATCTTAAAAGTAAAAAAAAATCTATTTAACACCATTAGAAAAAAGCTGATGCATTTCAGACAAATTTGCAAAAAAAACCAGCAAAAAGAGTTCTAAAAATTCACATTTATTTAAGAAATATTAAAAGCCAAAAAAAAATCCATCGATCACTATTTTAAAAATTCAGACGCATTTCAGATACATTCCCAAAACTCCATCAAACAGAATCCTAAAATTTCACATTTATTTAAAAAATATTAAAAGTAAACAAAATCCATCTAACACCTTTAGGAAAAAGCAGATGCTTTTTAGACACAGTCATAAAAATCCAGCAAAAAAAGTCCTAAGAATTCGCATTTGTCTAAAAAATAAAAGCTAAAAGCAAAGCCCACCTATCACCATAAGGAACAAGAGGACACATTTCAGAAATAGCTCTTACTCATTTCAGCAGTAACTAAGGACTGTGTCTGAAACCCATCTGATTTTTCCTAATGGTGTTTGATGGATTTGTGGGTTTTACTATTTTTTAAATAAATGTGAATTTTTATGATTCTTTTTGCTTGATATTTTCATAGAATCGTAGAGTTGGAAGGGACCTCCTGGGCCATCTGGTCCAACCCACTGCTCAAAGCAGGATTCGCTAAATCATCCCAGTCAGATGTCTCTCCAGCCTCTGTTTGAAGACTTCCATTGAAGGAGAACTCACCACTTCTCGTGGCAGCCTGTTCCACTCATTGATCACTCTAACTGTCAAAAAGTTTTTTCTAATATCTAATTTGTGTCTCCTCCCATTCAGTTTCATCCCATTGCTTCTAGTCTTTCCTTGTGCAAATGAGAATAAAGTTCACTTTCTGGGTGGAGGTTAGCAATTCCAGATGTTTTTGCCCAATTCATCATTTGTAAGTTTTTTAAAAAGTTGCACAATTTGGCACAATTCCAAGTGTGTTTTTAAATATGCCAGTACCTTTGGTGCAATTTATGCTACTTTTAGCACCTTGATTTGCAAAACCAGATCAGTTTCAGACTTTGCATCAAATCCAAAAATTGCTTGCACCATTTGGATGAATTTGGTGCCAAAAAGGGCAACTAATTCAGACAAAAGAGGACAATGGTTTAAAAAACACAAATGAAGAGTCGGGACTTATGTATTAGCCATGGAAGAAAAGTTGAGTCGCTGAAATTGTCAACAACTGTAGATGAAACAAAACATATATGTGTGATTTAATTTAAAATGATTTCTATGGCTGTTTTCATACACAGGTTTTATTTAAAAAAAAATTGCAATATATTTTTATATACCACATTTCCATAAGATATGATGCTAAAGAAGAATAACTATAAACAAACCTACTGTAAAATCTTGTTTCCTTTTTTTCTAGCAATTATTCAGTGTAAAGGTATATGTGGGTTTCATCATACTGTATAGGGTTTGGAGGGCTAGTGGGAGCCATTATATAATGTAGTGAAGTGTGGGGCCATTACACTGTGTGTATGCCCATTATACTGCATGAGGGCTGAGTGGTGGGTCACAGTTGGGGGATCATACTGTGTAGGGATGATTATACTTTGCTGGGGGAGTTGAGGTGGGGTACAGTTGGGTTATCATACAGTGCGGTTGGAGGGTACTGTAGGAGAATTCATTGTGAAGGTGTAATACAATGTTTGTGTGGCACTTTTGTTGCATCATACTTTATGGGTGCAGAGAAGGGGAATCTAAGGCTTTAGTAGGAGGATAATTACTTTGTAAGGACTGCAAAGTTGTGCAATATGCTTTTCTGTGACCATGTAGAATATTATTTTTTTGTTGTTGTTGCAGGGCCCCAATTAGAAATTCTGCTATGGGGCCCCATGATTTCTATGTACATCCATGCTGCCAAGGGTTGACTTGGGGGAACACTTGTCCATACTCTGTACATGCTCAGAAGAGATGAGGTTGAAACAATTTACAGGTTTATTTATAGGGGAAAAGTTACAAAATGTGTTTTGAAATAAACCTAAAATAAACCTTTAAATTACATCAGGAACTCTCCTAACTAATCAGTATTAACCTACATATGACCTGCAGCCATGCAAATAGTACAGTTCCAATTTGGTGCCCCAGTTGTCATGGATGTTGGCGTGCTTTCAGGAATCGTTGGTGCACTTCATACAATGAAAACGAAATCCTATGCTTGGCTGGTCTTATCATAAACTCCTCATTTGTGAAACCATGAATCCCAGCAGTAGCTACTCACTCCTTGATGTAGCAAGTCTGTAGTCACCCGGGATTACAGCTTAGGGCTTCAGGGTCCAGGGGCTCAGGGAGACAAGACATGGAAAGTGGGATTTTTCTATGTGGGCAGCCAGGTGGGGCTGGGCATCTCCTAGGATCCCAGGTGGTCTGTAGCTGTGGCGCAGCTTCAGGGCAGCTCATTGTCCGCTCACATGGGGCTGCAAAACTGTCAGCATGCACCCTGCGCCCCAGTCCTGGATCATCACCGTCTCTCTCCAGCAATGGCTGACAATATCCCCATTCGCCAATGTCGTTAACTCCACCCTTATTTCCCAACTTGCTCACAAAATCTGTCCCTTCCACTGCTGCTGCTCCTCCTCTTTCAGGTTGCAGGCAAGAGCCAAGGTTTCTAGGCATTTCAGTCCAATCCAATGCAGCAAAATAGAGATTGATGTCTGTTACTGTGAAACACCGTAGGCTCCTAATTACACCTGTTTCTTTACACCATGCTCCCCCTTCAGGAATTGCATTATAAACTTATAATGAGCCTTTAAAATTATTATTTTGAGTTCTAAAACATTATGAAATACTTTGAGAGCAAAACAATGCTTTCTTCTTACTTACATAACCTCAAAATTACAGCAAGATGAAATTTAAAGAGGCTCAGACTAAATCTTATCAAATACTTTGAAACACTGGAAGTAAAGCTTCAGATAAGATCATACCTGTAAGTAAAAAAGAAATTTAATTAAAATAAAGAGCAAATCATAATGCTGTTTGGGAAAGATATACCACAAGATTTTCATACTCTTATTTAACAACAGAAATCTTTCTTTATGCTCTGGTAATGTAGATTCTAAACCAGGATTTTTATGTGGTCATGTTTTTACCAAGCTCTAGTTACTAGGAGGATAAGCTGTTCTACTAAACATTTGAGATGGTCAGCAGAAACCTTCAGAAATATTTGTTCAAATCGTCATAATCTCTTAAAGGGATTTTCCAACATTGGAAAATATTTTTTTCATTTGACTCTCTAACAAAAGATTTCCACATAGCTCTACATATGTTTCATGGAATTGTGCTGCTTCCTTCAGACCATTCCAACGCCATTTCTGCATGTCTAATTTTTTACATGACTTTCAGTCATCGCACCCCCTGTTGACAGCAATACATAGCACCATCTTGTCAAGTTTCCTAGTAGTATCTTACAATTGCACTTGCACTGACTGGAGACAGAAAATGTTTGATTACATCTGGAATATACATTATATGCTATCAGTTATGAGATTGCATGCATTACAAGGTCCATAAAAAAAGCTAAGACTTTCTGTGTTGGATATTGCAAAAAGACTGAGCAACCAAGGCTATGGTAGTAACATGAAAGATGCTAACATTGGGGTAGCTTCAGAACAGTTTGTATGTTCATTGACAAAAAGCCATGCAGTGTCTGGAATGGATGTTGGGGAAGTTTTTTTTAACATGGTGGACACATATTTTTATTTAAGAATAGTTATGCAAAACTCATACAGGGAGAAGAAGTGCATATTCCCAGTGATAGCAACTCATACAGGGAGAAAAAGTACACACACCCAGTGATAGCAACTCATACAGGGAGAAAAAGTACACACACCCAGTGATAGCAACTCATGCAGGGAGAAGAAGAGCACACCCCCAGTGATAGCAACTCATACAGGGAGAAGAAGTACACACCCCAGTGATAGGGAGAAGAAGTATACATCCCCATGGATAGCAAATAATACAGGGAGAATAAGTGCACACCTCCAGTGAAAGAAACCCATACAGGGAGAAGAAGTATACACCCCCAATGATAGCAACTCATACAGGGAGAAGAAGTACACACCCCAGTGATAGCAACTCATACAGGGAGAAGAAGTACACATCCCCAGTGATAGCAACTCATACAGGGAGAAGAAGTACACACCCCAGTGATAGCAACTCATACAGGGAGAAGAAATACACATCCCCAGTGATAGCAGCTCATACAGGGAGAAGAAGTATACATCCTCATGGATAGCAACTCATACAGGGAGAAGAAGTGCACACCTCCAGTGATAGCAACTCATAGAGGGAGAAGTGCACACCCCCAGTGTTAGCAACTCATACATGGAGAAGAAGTACACATCCCCAGTGATAGCAACTCATGCAGGGAGAAGAAGTGCATATCCCCAGTGATAGCAACTCATACAGTGAGAAGAAGTACACATCCCCAGTGATAGCAACTCATACAGGGAGAAGTACACCCCCCAGCGATAGCAACTCATACAGGGAACAGAAGTACACATCCCCAGTGATAGCAACTCATACAGGGAGAAGAAGTATACATCCCCAGTGATAGCAACTCATACAGGGAGAAGAAGTATACATCCTCATGGATAGAAACTCGTACAGGGAGAAGAAGTGCACATCCCCAGTGATAGGGAGAAGAAGTACACATCCCCAGTGATAGCAACTCATACAGGGAGAAGTACACCCCCCAGTGATAGCAACTCATACAGGGAACAGAAGTACACATCCCCAGTGATAGCAACTCATACAGGGAGAAGAAGTATACATCCCCAGTGATAGCAACTCATACAGGGAGAAGAAGTATACATCCTCATGGATAGAAACTCGTACAGGGAGAAGAAGTGCACATCCACAGTGATAGGGAGAAGAAGTACACATCCCCAGTGATAGCAACTCATACAGGGAGAAACAGTAGACTTGGTAGGACCAATGGGACACACATAATTACCTGGAAGGTAACTTGCATTTTTGTATAAAAAATTATCAATTCTGGTATATTGCATGACCATAGTAGATTTATTTAAAATTCTAAATGTTTTTCCTCTAAATATATTGCAATTAGAGTTGAGCGACTTTTGATTTTTTAGGGTCGAGTTTCGTTTCGTGAAACCCGACTTTTCCAAAAGTCGGGTCGAGCAAGATCGGCCGATTATAGGGAAAAGTCGGGGTCGTCCCGAAACACGAAACCCAATGTAAGTCAATGGGGAATAAAAGTCGGCAGTGAGAGGAGGACAGGAAACACACCTACAGTGCCCATTTGAATGCCAAAAGCATCAATTCTTCTTACTTAAGCTTGTCAACCTTAATTAACTTCATAATACAAGTTACGCACTAAAAAATGGGGGTTATTTGGCTAAAGTTGTGGGGGGTAGGGCTGGCTCCATGTTTTCATGTGCCCTGGGCGAAAGAGCGCCCCTTTAACACATACCACAACTCATCATGCTCCGATACGGCAGAGAAATAGCGGTATAGTACAATGAAAAATACTTCACTTTTTACATCTCATGACGAGGCCCATCTACTTCTCCATACAGAATCATTGGTCCCATATAATGTTTGAAACAGTATATGATGAGCTCCACATAATGCTACAGTATATGTTGGTCCCCATGGATGAAGCTCCACTGTCTTATGGGCCCAAATAATGCTCCAAACATAATGGGCCCCATTTCTAATGCTCTAGTGTATAATGGGCCCTGTAAATGCTGCTCCAGTGTCTGATGTCCACCTTTGGAATGTTCCAGTGTATGGTGGGCCCCATCTATCATTCTCCAGAGTATAGTGCTCCCCAAAAATTGCTGTCCCAACATTGAAAACAATCAAATAAGTCTCCTCGCTAGGGAATCCCTGTACTAGTCTGGACTCCTCCTCGTCCCCATCTTCCATCTCACTGCACAGAATTTCAACCTTGCAAGTACTGTGATCCTGAGCAAGCAGGGGGGGCCCAATCGTTGGCGATGGCACTGGCACAGGGCCCCTGATAGTACGGTGGTGTGTCTGATGGCGGGTGGGCCGAACCTGCACTTTCATCTGCAGCTTCCTCTTTGTCACCGTGTAAGATGGAACTGTATATGGGAAGGGTAACCTGAGTTTCATCAGGGTCAGATTCAGGCCGGGTAGCGTGCGAGGGGAATGTAGTGGTCTGGGTCAATGTACCAGCAGATTCATCGAGCAGTGGCTGGGCATCAGTGCACTTGTGTCGCCCCCAGGAGTACGGTCGCCACAGTGGCATTACCTTCCTCCTAGGGAGTGTGATGTCATGCTTGGGAGCAACGAAGGATCTCTCTAGCAGGTTTACTGGTTGGGCGGCGTTATACCCACGAGTCATGACCCTCCAAACAGCGTTCATGAAGGCAAAGTGTTTGTTTTACGTGGGCAGTATGGTTGCAAAGCTGAACCTTAAAGGAATGTCCAGAAGGGCACCACCAGGAGTGGAGCCTACGGTTAAATTCGACTCCACCTGGGAAACCTTAACCATGCCAGCTACAGAAAAGATGCACACATTGCAAGCTTAATTCCGTTAACGAACGAGACTCCGTCATGCCCCGCGGTCCGAGTCCGGCTTACTAGAGGGACACGTGAGGCTCTGGCACATGAGATTGGCCAATAACTGGTGTGTCATGCCCTTACATGTCCGTGGCTGCATGTGCGCTACACTGAAAAGGCCAGCGTTTGTCGCTTACAGGTGCAGATAACCCGCTGAACAACATTAGTGATGGGGATCACTGATTACAATTATTACCCGCGAACGATGATTTCCCAGTAAGTGCAGGTCAACCGCAGTTCCGGAATTAGGCCTAACCGTCATTCCTGAAAAAATGAAAAACTTACGTGTGCAAACAACAGGTGCTGTAGCTTGCTTAACAGCTCGCCAGCCATTCTCACGCCCAGTATGGATTACACGTGATTGCACAAAGGTGAGAAAGGGTACCGTATCCCCGGATAACATGTATGGAAAGCGTACACATTCAAAATATATGTCAATACATCAGGAGGCAGGCTCAGACGGTGTTAGGCCCAGTATGGCTTGCACGTGATTGCACAAAGGTGAGAAAGGGTACCGTATCCCCGGATAACATGTATGGATAGCGTACACATTCAAAATATATGTCTATACATCAGGAGGCAGGCTCAGACGGTGTTAGGCCCAGTATGGATTGCACGTGATTGCACAAAGGTGAGAAAGGGTACCATATCCCCGGATAACATGTATGGATAGCGTACACATTCAAAATATATGTCTATACATCAGGAGGCAGGCTCAGATGGTGTCAGGCACAGTATGGATTTGACGGCCCAGACTACACAGCGGAGGAGGAGGGAGAGGTAAAGATTGCAAATGCTGGGGCCCTGCCCAAGCAAGGGGGGCCCACTCGTGGGCGTCGGTACTGGCACTGGTCCCCTCATAGTACGGCGGTGTGTCTGACGGCGGGTGTGCACCACCACCATCAGAGACACTTGATTGCACTATGAGGGACCCTGTGCCAGTGCCCGCGCCCAAGAGTCGGCCTACCCACCTGTCCAGGGCAACGGCACTCGCACGGTGTCGTGCGCTAGGTGGTGACCCCGGCCATGGGTGGGGGAGGCAGCACAGTTAGGGAGTTTTAGAAAGTGGCATATGTTGATGTTGGACATTCAGCTGATGCAAAAGGCAAAATAGGTCAAGTCCCAGGAAGAGGTGGACCAAAGCAAGCCATTTTTCTGTCACCCTATGTGTCATCAGGGGAAGGTGGGACAAAATCCTTGGAAACCCATGCATGGTTCATTTTAATGAAGGTTAGATCATCCACATTTTGGGTTGACAGACGGGTCCTTTTTTCTGTCAGGATTGATCCAGCTGCACTGAAAACTCTTTCCGATAGCACACTTGCAGCTGGGCAAGCGAGCTCCTGTAAGGCATATTGTGCCAATTCAGGCCAGGTGTCCAGTTTAGCGGCCCAATAGTCAAAGGGGAATGACCTGTGTGGGAGAACATCGATATGGGAGGAAAAGTAGTTTGTAACCATAGTTGACAACTGCTGTCTCCTGTCACTTTCCATCGATGCAGTATTACCAGTTGTGTGAGCGGTACTTGAAAAATCAGTCCACAACATTGTCATGAAACCCCTGTCTCCAACGCCACTTCTGCTGTGTGCACCATGAACACCTCTGCCAAGCTGCCCCCGGCCCGTACGGCTCGTGTGAGAACCATCACCGCTGCTGTGTGCTGGGAATGCCTCAAGCAACCGATTTACCAGAGTTGCTTGTTTATTAGCCAATATTAGGTCAAGGTTCTCCTGTGGCATGATGTTTTGTAATTTGCCTTTATAGCGTGGATCCAGGATGCTGGCCAACCAGTAGTCGTCATTGTTCATCATTTTGGCAATGCGGGGGTCCCTTTTTAGGATCCGCAAGGCATAATCTGACATGTGGGCCAATGTTCCCGGTGTAAATGATGCACTGCGAGTGCTGGTTGGAGGAGCACTTTCTGGCAAATCCACATCCCTCCAGTCACGCACAAACCCTGTACCAGAACTTGCCACGCCAACATTTTCACTTGCCCCACGAGATGCATCCTCCTCCCCTAAGTAATCATCCCCATCATCATCCTCCTCCTCCTCTTCTTCCTCCAACTCGTCCAGGAGAGGTCCCTGAGCAGACAATGGCTGAATGTCATCAAGGATTCCCTCCTCCTCTTCCTCCTCATCAACACTGGCTGCAGACGCCTGCTCCTTAAGGTGCGTCAAAGTTTGCATGAGCAGACGCATAAGTGGGATGCTCATGCTTAGGATGGCGTCGTCTACGCTTACCAGCCGTGTGCGTTCCTCAAAACACTGAAGGACTTTAAAGAGGTCTTTCAGCTTCGACCACTGCACACCTGTCAACTCCATGTCTGCTCTCAAAGTGCCTGGCCATGTATCCTCCCACAAATGCATTATGGCCTGCCTCTGCTCGCACAGCCGCTCCACCATGTGCAGGGTGGAGTTCCACCTTGTTGCAATGTCGATAATGAGGCGGTGGTTGGGAAGGTGGAGCAATCGCTACAGCTTCTGCATACAAACGGAGTGTACAGGCAACCGGTGGATGTGCGCGCAGAGTCTTTGCACCTTCTGGAGCAGGGCTGTTAACTCCGGATAATTTTTGAGGAAGCACTGCACCACCAGGTTCAAGGTGTGAGCCAAGCTAGGTATGTGGCTGAGTTTTGAAAGGGCTATGGCTGCCACAAAATTACGGCCGTTATCACTAACTACCTTGCCTGCCTCAAGATGTGCACTGCCCAGCCATGACTCAGTTTGTCGCTTCAAGTACTCGGCCAGCACCTCGGCGGTGTGTCTGTCGCCCAAACACATCATCTGCAACACAGCCTGCTGACGCTTTCCACTAGCTGCTCGATAGGGGGACACCTCGTGTGCAACAGTGGCAGCTGCAGATGGAGTGCTCGTACGACTGCGCTCTGTGGACAAGCTTTCGCTTCTGGAGGAGGAGGAGGAGGAGGAGGGTCGAACGCCTACAGCCAACTGTTTCCTATACCGTGGGCTAGGCAGCACTGTCCCACCACCGCTGTCCCCTGTGGACCCTGCATCCACCACATTATCCCAGTGCACAGTGATGGACACGTAACGGCCCTGGCCATGCCGACTGGACCATGCATCAGTTGTGAGGTGCACCTTTCCACTCACTGACTGCTTGAGTGCATGGACAATGCGGTCTTTTACATGATGGTGGATGGCTGGGATGGCTTTGCGAGAGAAGAAGTGGAGACTGGGTAGGTCATAGCGTGGTACTGCATAGGCTATGAGTTTGCGGAAAGCTGTGCTTTCCACCAACCGATAGGGCATCATCTCAAACGAGATTAGTTTGGCAATGTGGGCGTTCAAACCCAGTGTACGCGGATGAGAGACTGAGTACTTTCTTGACCTACTCATAGTGTCTGGGAGGGTGAGCTGGACTTGAGAGCTGCATATGGTGGAAGTAGCGGTGGACAGGGCGGACTGAGAGAGGGTTGATGATGGTGATGGAGTTGGTGTTCTTTCTGATGGCCTAGATTCAGTATTTCGTTGATATAACAGTGGGATTCCCTGACTGCTGTGGCCTTGCAACGACACCTCAACATTTGCTGCTGTGCTAACCGGTGGGCTTACAGTGGGGGAAACAATGTAGCGTTGTTGACTACCTTCTTTGTGATCAGTTGCACATGTGGCACTTGAGGTTTGGTGTTGTGTCCACGCTTGCAAGTGCATGGTGGTTAAATGTCTAAGCATGCAACTGGTATTCAAATTTTTCAGATTTTTCCCTCGGCTAAAGGTCTTTGCGCACTTCTTACAGATAACCTTGGCCTGATCATGAGGATTTTGTTCAAAAAAGTGCCACACTGCACTCTTCCTACTTTGGCAGACATTTTGCGGCCTAGCACGCTGTGATCTTTTGACCCTCTGGACAAGCTGTCCAGCAACTCTTTTGATTTTTGGAACCTGTCTTTGGAGTGCTCTGGGCCTGCCAGATAACAGCTGTTGCGATGTCGATGACTGCTGTGGATGCTCCTCATCTGAGCTATTGGAAGCAGCACCCTCTTCCCCAATGGATGCCAATCTGGGTCAACAACTGGGTCATCCATCACCTCCTCTTCAATGTCATGTGCACCTTCCTCTGTGTCACCGTGTATGGTGGTATAGTGTGCGGGAAGGGGCACCTGAGTCTCATCAGGGTCAGAATCTGGCTCTGTACACTGCGAGGACAATGTAGTGCTCTGAGTGAATGCACCAGCAGAATCGTCTATCAGCGGCTGTGCATCAGTGCACTCCATGTCAGATTCATCTTGGCCTGGGTAATTCACCATTTCACTTGATAATCCAGGCATGGTATGTGAAAACAGCTCCATGGAGTAATCAGTAGTATGGCCTGTGTCATCCTTCAATCTTGGTTGGGGTGAAGGACACAAGGAAAGGTGTGGTTCATGAACATGAGCCTCCAATGACGACTCAGTGCTTTTACTTTTTACAACTTCAGAAGAGGAGGCGATAGAGCTGGAGGCTGAGTCAGCAATGTAAGACAAAACTTTTTCCTGATGCTCTGGCTTTAAAAGCGGTTTGCCAACTCCTAGAAAACTAAGCCTTCGAAGCCTTATGGAGCCAGACGATGACGCAGGCTCAACACCTCCTGCATTCGGTCCTATTTTGCTCTTGCCACTACCATCAGATCCACCACCAACACCATCATTACCAGCTGCCAACCCCCGCCCAATTCCACGGCCTCTTCCACCAGCCTTCCTCATTTTTTGTAGAAATGTAGACAAAATCCAACAAACTATATAGTAATGTAAAACAAGGTACAAGGTGTCTATAGAACAGGGGAGATTTTGAATTTCTGCACACACTTGTGGACACTGGACACTTATGGATTGTGTGAGGCCCACTAAATATCACAGTGCTATGTCACAGGCTCGATGGCACAGGTGTGAAAAAAGTGACTACAGGATAAGGGAGATTTTGAATTTCTGCACACACTAGTGGACACTGGACACTTTTGGATTGTGTGAGGCCCACTGAATATCAGAGCGCTATGTCACAGGCTCGATGGCACAGGTGTGAAAAAAGTGACTACAGGATAAGGGAGATTTTGAATTTCTGCACACACTAGTGGACACTGGACACTTTTGGATTGTGTGAGGCCCACTGAATATCAGAGCGCTATGTCACAGGCTCAATGGCACAGGTGTGAAAAAAGTGACTACAGGATAAGGGAGATTTTGAATTTCTGCACACACTAGTGGACACTGGACACTTTTGGATTGTGTGAGGCCCACTGAATATCAGAGCGCTATGTCACAGGCTCGATGGCACAGGTGTGAAAAAAGTGACTACAGGATAAGGGAGATTTTGAATTTCTGCACACACTAGTGGACACTGGACACTTTTGGATTGTGTGAGGCCCACGGAATATCAGAGCGCTATGTCACAGGCTCGATGGCACAGGTGTGAAAAAAGTGACTACAGGATAAGGGAGATTTTGAATTTCTGCACACACTAGTGGACACTGGACACTTTTGGATTGTGTGAGGCCCACTGAATATCAGAGCGCTATGTCACAGGCTCGATGGCACAGGTGTGAAATAAGTGACTACAGGATCACAGAGATTTTGAATTTCTGCAGACACTTGTGGACACTGGACACTTTTGGATTGTGTGAGGCCCACTGAATATCAGAGCGCTATGTCACAGGCAGAAATTGGCTGGTGTATCACAAACTACAAGGTGTATGTAGAATTGGGCAGAATAGGAATCTCCCTAGAGTGTAGGTCTGTAAGAACGGAACAAGTCCTCCACTTATCCTTCCACAGTGACACACAGATAGCTTCACTGTGGCCGTGATAACAGCCGTTACACGGTACTGAGAGGAGCGTGCACGTACACGGCTGTCCGGTGTACGTAAAATTGTCAAGCTCCGTGTTTTTTAAGTATACGGACTGACACACGCTGTCTCTCTATAGTTTTGAATGTGATCAAACAGCAAATATATTTAACTATTTGAAAGCTAGACAAAACTAGTAGGTGCAGGTCTGTAAGAACGGAACATGTCCTCGACTTATTCTCACAGAGTGACACACAGATGGCTTCACTGTGGCTGTGATAACAGCCGTTACACGGTACTGTGTGAGGAGCGTACACCGCTGTATGGTGTGAAAAAATGCACGCTCAGTACCTCAGCAGGACAAAAAAAAAAATTGGGATTGCTTTTAAAAAAGCAGTTTGCAGAGCAGTGGGTAAACAGCAATGCAGCTGTCAGGAAGCCTTAGAAGGCAGCCTAACAACCAACACCGCTGATCCACCACAATATAGCCTCCCCTTGCACTGCACACACAGTGACTGGTGTGTTGTACAGGCAAAATCGCTAGCAGCAGAAGCAGTTTTTTTTTCTTCTTCCCTGCCTAACGCTCTCCCTACAGAATCAGCAGCAGCAACCTCTCCCTATTCTAAGATCGGCAGAAGTAAGATGGCGGTCGGCGTGCACGCCCTTTTATAACCCCTGTGACGCCCACCAAAGCAAGCCAATCACTTGCATGCCCTTCTGAAAGATGGTGGTGACCCCTGACTATGTCATCACGTTGCCCACAGTGTCCGTGGATCCTGATTGGCTGAAAAAGAGCGCAAAACAAACTTTTGAAACGCGACTTTGGCGCGTAAGTCGCCGACCTCGTGGCCGACCTCATCCTAGGGTCGGGTTTCGCTTCATGAAACCCGACTTTGCCAAAAGTCGGCGACTTTTGAAATTTTTCGACCCGTTTCGCTCAACTCTAATTGCAATCATTATATTTTATTGCACTGTGTAGTTACATTTTCTTATTTTGCCTTTCTGCCCACTTAATTTTCTCTTTTTCATTAGGTCTATCACATCAAGTGACTAAAAACTGACTGGTTGAATCCTTCTAAGCTCTATGTAGAAAATGGAGGTCAACTTTCTCTGCACAAGTCATGAGTCACTGCAAAAGTCCCTGGCAGGGGAAGAGGGAGAAGCTGGGTCAGAAGTTGAAGAGGGGATTGAATCATGCAGGGACAAGAGACTTCCTGTTTTTCTACAAAGACGTAACCGAAAAAAGTATAAGTTGGTATGCATGCAAAATATGAGCATGTTCACATTGACCATTTAACAGACAAAACCTAAGAAAGAAACAAAATGAACAAATAACCTGCTCTAAGTAAATAACTAAAAAAATAAATAAATAGGGCATTTAGGAAACACCATTGATCCAAAAAATTGTAAAAGCCATCACACCAGCATCAAGGTGTACCACAATTGAGTTTGTCCTAACCTCTAGTATTAAATTCTTACCATGTGTGAAAGTGACGTCAATATGAATAAGGGCCGAGCAGGACCGTGTCTCGAACATGAGTACCAACCAAAATGGGAAGCTCTATAAACGTAATGTCCAGCTCAAACAATGAGCGGTCACACCCTTACCTGCACTAACTATAGAAATCTGAAATTTAACCATGAAATATTAACTGGAGTAGAAGTTGGTATGCATGCAAAGCGGGAACATGTTCACACTGGCCATTAAACAGACAAAACCTAAGACAGAAACCAAATGAACATCTTTGAGCTAGACATTACATTTAAAGAGCTTAACATTTGTTGGGTACTCTTGTACGGGGCCTGGTCCTGCTCAGCCCTTAATCACCTTGCTATCACTTTGACACATGGTAAGGTTTTAAAACTAGAGGTTAGGACCATCCCAAATTTGGGTACACCTTGACGCTGGTGGGATGGCTTTTATGATTTTTTAATTAAAAATGGTGTTTACTAAGTATTCTAATTATTTATACACAATATTGCTTTAAATTACTTGCGAACAGCAGGGTATATGTTCATTTTGTTTCTGTCTGTTTCTACATAGAGTAGAGAAGAGAGAAAAATTAACTTTAACTGTGTAGAAGGGAAAAAAGAGCAATTGTAAGTCCACAGTGCTATATAATATGATTGCTATATAATAAGAGGATAAAAACGTGGGTGGGAGTGCTTCTTTAATCAATGGTAAAAGTTGCATTAAGTTTTAAAAGTTGTACAGGATTAAAGTATTATGGTTGCTCTTTTCACCATTTCTATCCATGGGCTTTGTTTTTAAAATCCGCAGCATGTCAGTTCTTTGTGCGGATTCCGCAGCAGTTTGGCACCTGCTCCATGACAGATGTCAATCCGCAGGGAAAAACCGCAGGCTAATCCGCAATAAATCAGCAGATTTTGTCAAATCCGCGCGAAAAATTCTGCAGCAGAATCCGCAACGTGTGCACACACCCTAAAAATGTTCTTTTATTCTTACTAACGGATTCCACTAAAATAAATTTGGAATGTGAAATTCTTTAAATACAAATGGAGACATTCCTGGAAATCAAAAGCACCTCTAAGAACTTCATACAGACTACTATAAACACATTAGCATCAGCTTTAGTAGATGCTATCATACTTGCATCAATCAATCATACATTTGCATATATAGCGCATCACATTCACTGCCAGATGGGTTGAACCATCCATTTTATTCCCCATGTCATTTTAGAGCTCTTCCATAAAACAGAATTACTATAAATCATTCCAAGACGCTATATGCTAGAAACGCAAGGCTTCAATAAGGTATTAGATAGCATCATTTTCTGGCTAATTATCATAATTACAGTCCAGTGCATGGATTTTTTTTTTCCTTGACAAGTGTTAGCTAAAGATTTTAACAATTGTGAAAAACATGCAAATTGGTTTTAACAGCTGTTAAACTTTGAGAGATTCTATTTCTTTTTTAGAAAATAATTATGACTTCGAGATGGGAAAATGGATTGTACGCTTTCCGAATAGGGAATCACTGTCAGGGTTATTAATGGAAATATCAGTAAACCTATCTTTTCTGTGAGAGAAACATGTAGAAAGCAAGTTGCTTGCAGCATACCAAATATTGTACATAATGTGCACACCATCACTGTCTGTATGATGAACATTGTCTTTTTTCTGATCTATGGACATGCATTCAATGAGAAGTTTTCCTTCAAAATATTGTAAATTGTTTCTCATTGCCCATGTATTCCCAGATTTTGGCACGGAATGATTGCTTAGGGTCAGACTTTTACAGGACATGATTGGAGCAAAAGGATTCTTTCCCCGGGACAATCATTTATTGTGTCTTTCTTAGACAAAAGGCTAAAATGAGTTTATGTCCATTTATGAGGGATCTGAGTTTTCCAAATCCTGCACATATTGTACTACAAAATGTGCAAAATGCTGTTGATATACACAAGGATGATCCTCATTGAAAAGCGACATTCTCAGCTTTTTCAGATTACAGAATCTACGAGAATAATAAGAAGGACGCCAAATATTTACGATTTGCGGAAAACTTATTCACATAGATGGTATGTAGATTTCACTTGGATTTAGATGCAGCACCTATAACAAAATACACGTACAAGTTGACATCTCTAAACATACCCTAAGAGAAAGAATATAAGGGCAGATATAGTGAGAGTGCAAAACCTAAGATAGAAACAAAACATGTGTGAACATACTCCTATAAATGCATGTATACCAACTTATCCTGCAACTCATTTCTTTGTTTTTTCTGTAGTTTCTTGTACTTTGTAAAAACAGGGGCGTGGACCCCTTTTTGAGCTAGGCATTTCATTTATATAGCTTTGCACGGTTGGATGCCTGAATAGTTGGGCCTGGGTCCTACCCTGCACTCATCTACATTGAGGTTGCTTAACACAAGGTGAAGTCTTAATACTAGAGGCTAGGACCATCCCGATTGGGGTACATCTTGTCGCGGTTGGATGGCTTTTATGCTCTTTTGAACAAAAACAGTGTTTATTAAGTACCCTATTTTATTTACATGCACTATTACTATTTACTTATTGTAGGAGTCACAAAAACAAAAAAAAAGTTTTCCAGCTCGCCAATTTTACAGTAAAAATTTCTTCAGGCACTGCAAGGAGAAACGGCTGTGTTAGCAGCAGAGCAAGACAAGTTGGAGGAGGTGTCCAGCAACAAATCTTGGGGAAGTAATTAACCCCTTTACCCCCAAGGGTGGTTTGCACGTTCATGACCGGGCCAATTTTTATAATTCTGACCACTGTCCCTTTATGAGGTAATAACTCTAAAATGCTTCCATGGATCCCACTGATTCTGACATTGTTTTCTTGTGACATATTGTCCTTCATGTTAGTGGTAAAATTTCATTCAAATAACTTTATTTGTGAAAAAAATGGAAATTTGGCGAAAATTTTGAAAATTTCGCAGTTTTACAAATTTGAATTTTTATGCCCTTAAATCACAGAGATATGGCACACAAAAAACCTAATAAGTAAAATTTCACATATGTTTACTTTACATCAGCACAATTTTGGAACCCAAATTTTTTTTTGTTAGGAAGTTATAAGGGTTAAAAATTCACCAGCGATTTCTCATTTTTGCAACACTATTTTATTTTTACAGACCACATCACATTTGAAGTCACTTTGAGGGGTCTATATTATAGAAAATGCCCAAAAGTGACACCATTCTAAAAACCGCACCCCTCAAGATGCTCAAAACCACATTCAAGAAGTTTATTAACCTTTCAGGTGCTTCATAGGAATTTTTTGAATGTTTAAAAAAATGAACATTTAACTTTTTTTCACAAAAAAATTACTTCAGGTCCAATTTTTTTATTTTACCAAGGGTAACAGGAGAAATTGGACTGCAAAAGTTATTGTGCAATTTCTCCTGAGTATGCTGATACCTGATATGTGGGGGGGAACCACTGTTTCTGCGCATGGCAGAGCTCAGAAGGGAAGGAGCGCCGTTTGACTTTTTCAATGCAAAATTGGCTGGAATTCAGATCGGACGCCATGTCACGTTTGGAGAGCCCCTGATGTACCTAAACAGTAGAAACCCCGCACAAGTGACCCCATTTTGTAAACTAAACCCACCAAGGCACTAGATATGTGGTGAGAACTTTGAACCCACAAGGGCTTCACAGAAGTTTATAAGGTACAGCCGTACAATTAAAAAAATCATATTTTTCCACAAAAATGATCTTTTCACCCCAAATTTTTTTTCCCAAGGGTAACAGGACCATAAAAGTTATTGTGCAATTTGTCCTGAGTACGCTGATACCCCATATGTTGGTGTAAAAGACTATTTGGGCGCATGGCAGAGTTCGGAAGGGAAGCAGCGCCATTTGCCTTTTTTGGCTGGAATTGAGATCGGACACCATGTCACGTTTGGAAAGCCCCTGATGTGCCAAAACAGTCGAAACCCCCCACAAATGACACCAATTTGGAAACTAGACCCCCCAATGAACTTATCTAGATGTGTGGTGAGAACATTGAACCTCCCAGGGCTTCACAGAAGTTTATAACGTACAGTTGTAAAATTAAAAAATCATATTTTTTGCACAAAAATGATCTTTTCACACCTAATTTTTATTTTCCCAAGGGTAACAGTTATTGTGCAATTTGTCCTGAGTACCGTGATACCCCGCATGTGGGGGTAAACCACTATTTGGGCGCATGGCAGAGCTTGGAAGAGAAGCAGCGCCATTTGACTTTTTTGGCAGGAATTGGGATTGGACGCCATGCCGCGTTTGGAAAGCCCCTGATGTGCCTAAACAATGGAAACTCCCCACAAATGACACCATTTTGGAAACTAGACCCCCAAGGAACTTATATAGATGTGTGGTGAGCACTTTGAACCCCTCAGTGCTTCATAGAAGTTTATAACGCCCGGGCGTGAAAATAAAAAAAACATATTTTTTCCACAAACATGATCTTCTAGTCCCCAATTTTTTTATTTTCCCAAGGGTAACAGGAGAAATTAGCCTCCAAAAGTTGTTGTCCAATTTGTCCTGAGTATGCTGATGCCCCATATGTGGGAGAAAACTACAGAATGGGCACACATCGGGGCTCGGAAGGGAAGTAGTGACGTTTTAGAATGCAGACTTTGTTGGAATGGTCTGCGGGTGTCATGTTGCCTTTGGAAAGGTCCTGATGTACCTAAACAGTGGAAACCCCCCACAAGAGACACCATTTTGGAAACTAGATCCCCTAAGGAACTTATCTAGATGTGTGGTGAGCACTTTGAACCCCCCCACAGCTTCTCAGAAGTTTATAACGCCCGGGCGTGAAAATAACAAAATCATATTTTTTCCACAAACATCATCATTTAGTCCCCACTTTTTTATTTTCCCAAGGGTAACAGGAGAAATTGCACCCCAAAAGTTGTTGTCCAATTTGTCCTGAGTACGCTGATACCCCATATGTGGGAGAAAACTACTGTATGAGGACACGTCGGGGCTCGGAAGGGAAGTAGTGACGTTTTGGAATGCAGACTTTGATGGAATGGCCTGCGGGTGTCATGTCGTGTTTGGAGAGCCTCTGATGTACCTAAACTGTTGAAACTCCCCACAAGTGACCCCATTTTGGAAACTAGACTCCCCACAGAACTTATCTAGATGTGTGGTGAGCACTTTGAACCCCCAAGTGCTTCACAGAAGTTTATAATGCCCGGGAGTGAAAATAAAAATATCATATTTTTTTCCACATAAATGAAATTTTTGCCCCCAATTTTTTATTTTCCTAAGGATAACAGGAGAAATTGGACCCCAAAAGTTGTTTTGCAATTTGTCCTGAGTAGACTGATACCCCATATGTGGGGGTAAAACACTGTTTGGGCTCATGGCAAAGCTTGGAAGGGAAGGAGCACCATTTGACTTTTTCAATGCAGAATTGGCTGGAACCCTAACCCTAACCCTAGCCCTAGCCCTGGCCCTAACCCTTACCCTAATGGGAAAATGGAAATAAATACATTTTTTTAATTTTATTATTTTTCCCTAACTAAGGAGGTGATAAAGGGGGTTTGATTTACTATTTATGGTGGGTTTTTATATTTGGCAGCTGTCGCACGCTAAAAGACGCTTTTTATTGTAAAAATATTTTTTGCATCGCCACATTTTGAAAGCTATAATTTTTCCATATTTTGACCCACCGAGTCATGTGAGGCCTTATTTTTGTGGGACAAGTTGAAATTTTTATTGGTACCATTTTCGGGCACATTACATTTTTTGATCGCTTTTTATTCCGATTTTTGGGACGCAGAAAGAACAAAAACCAGCATTTCAAGAATTTCTTTTGGGGGGTGCGTTTACACCGTTTCGCGTGCGGCAAAATTGATAAAGCGGTTTTATTCTTCGGGTCAGTACGGTTACAGTGATACCTCATTTGTCTTTTTTATGTTTTGGCGCTTTTATGCACTGAAAACAATTCTATATAAAAAATAATAATTTTTGCATCGCTTTATTCTGCGAGCTATAACTTTTTTAATTTTTCGCTGATGATGCTGTGTGGCAGCTTGTTTTTTGCGAGACAAGATTACATTTTCACCGGTACCATGGTTATTTATATCTGTCTTTTTGATTGCGCGTTATTGCACTTTTTGTTCGGCGGTATGATAATAAAGTATTATTTTTTGCTTTGTTTTTTATTTTTATTTTTTAAGGGGTTCGCTAAAGGTGTGAACTAATGGGACAGTTTTATAGGACGGGTCGTTACGGACGCGGTGATACTAAATATGTGTACTTTTATTGTTTTTTTTTTATTTCCAAAAAATGAATTTATTAGGGAATATTTTTTTTTAAATTTATTTAGCGATTTTTTATAAATTATTTTTACACTTTTTTTTTAAACTTTATTACAATATCCCAGGGGGGACATCACTGTCATGTGACAGATCGCTGATCTGTCACATCACAGATCGCTGTGACAGATCAGCAATCTGTCACAGGCAGTGCTGGAGGCTTCCTCTTGCTGGCGCTTTGCAGGTATGAGGAAGCCAGCTCCCTGCAGGCCCCCGAAGGTCCCCACCACCATATTGGATCCATCAACTTGCAGGGAAGGAGGCCCCTGGAGCAGCACTACATATCGCGCTGCTCCGGTGGGCTCAGGGAAGCACGGAGGGAGCCGCCTCCCTGCCGATGCTTCCCTAAACCCCCGGTACACTGCGATCGTGTTTGATCGCAGTGTGCCAGAGGTTAACATGTTGGGAGCGGTCCGTGACTGCCCCTGACACATAGTGCCGGGTGTCAGGTCAGCTGTAATAATCAGCTGACACCCGGCCGCGATCAGCAGCGCTCATCCCATGAGCGCCGGTGATCGCGCTAGACATACTATCCCGTCTATGGGCATAGGGGCCCGGGTCCCATGGATGGGATAGTATGTCTCATGTCAGAAAGGGGTTAAAAGGAATACATTTATTCAAAATTTATTTTAACCCCTTTGAGACGAAGCCTGTTTTCACCTTAATGACCATGCCGATTTTTACAATTTTGACCACTGTCACTTTATGAGGGCATAGCTCTAAAACAAATGAATGGATCCTGGTGATTCTGAAAATGTTTCCTTGTGACATATTGTACTTTGTGATAGTAGTAAAAATTTTTCGATATGACTTGAGTTTATTTGTGAAAAAATGGAAATTTGGTGAAAATTTTGAAAATGTCACAATTTTCTAACTTTTAGTTTTAATGCCCTAAAATTAGAGAGTCATATCACACAAAATAATTAATAAATAACATTTCCCAAATGTCTGCTTTACATCAGCACAATTTTGGAAACATTTTTTTTTGTTAGGAAGTTATAAGGGTTAAAATTTTACAAGCGATTTCTCATTTTTACAACACAATTTGTAAAACCATTTTTTTAGGGACCACCTCACACTTGAAGTGACTTTGAGGGGCCTACAGTTGAGGCCAAAAGTATTGACACCCCTGCAATTCTGTCAGATAATACACAGTTTCTTCCTGAAAATGATTGCAAACACAAAATTCTTTGGTATTATTATCTTCATTTAATTTGTCTTAAATGAAAAAACACAAAAGAGAATGAAGCAAAAAGAAAAACATTGATCATTTCACACAAAACTCCAAAAATGGGCCAGACAAAAGTATTGCCACCCTCAGCCTAATACTTGGTTGCACAACCTTTAGCCAAAATAACTGCGACCAACCACTTCCGGTAACCATCAATGAGTTTCTTACAATGCTCTGCTGGAATTTTAGACCATTCGTCTTTGGCAAACTGCTCCAGGTCCCTAATATTTGAAGGGTGCCTTCTCCAAACTGTCATTTTTAGATCTCTCCACAGGTGTTCTATGGGATTCAGGTCTGAACTCATTGCTGACCACCTTAGAAGTCTCCAGTGCTTTCTCTCAAACCATTTTCTAGTGCTTTTTGAAGTGTGTTTTGGGTCATATATAGAAAGAACACCGTGGGCACAACTCAAGATGGTGCTAAGGTTAGGTTCCCAAACCGTTAAAGCAACAAATATGAACCTAGCACTCAACCTAAAGGTATTTGTAAGGCGGTTTATTGTAGTACACGAAAAAAGACGTTTCGGTCAATGTGACCTTCTTCAGTTACGTGTGGTATATAGATTGTGTCCACCGCATCTGGAGGCACGTTTGCCCCTCTCCTATATACTGACAAGCTCATTACCTTAGAGAGATCATTCTCCTCAATGCCTAAAGCACCATCGTCCTTTCTGATAGATGCCTATAAGCTCTACACAATCTATATACCACACGTAACTGAAGAAGGTCACATTGACCGAAACGTCTTTTTTCGTGTACTACAATAAACCGCCTTACAAATACCTTTAAGTTGAGTGCTAGGTTCATATTTGTTGTTTTGGGTCATTGTCCTGCTGGAAGACCCATGATCTCTGAGGGAGACCCAGCTTTCTCACACTGGGCCCTACATTATGCTGCAAAATTTGAAATTTGTTGGTAGTCTTCATACTTCATAATGCCATGCACACGGTCAAGCAGTCCAGTGCCAGAGGCAGCAAAGCAACCCTAAAACATCAGGGAACCTCCTCCATGTTTGACTGTAGGGACCGTGTTGTTTTCTTTGAATGCCTATTTTTTTCTCCTGTAAACTCTATGTTGATGCCTTTGCCCAAAAAGCTCTACTTTTGTCTCATCTGACCAGAGAACATTCTTCCAAAACATTTTAGGCTTTTTCAGGTACGTTTTGGCAAACTCCAGCCTGGCTTTTTTATGTCTCGGGGTAAGAAGTGGGGTCTTCCTGGGTCTCCTACCATACAGTTCCTTTTCATTCAGATGCCGACGGATAGTACGGGTTGACACTATTGTACCCTCGGACTGCAGGGCAGCTTGAACTTGTTTGGATGTTAGTCGAGGTTCTTTATCCAACATCTGCACAATCTTGCGTTGAAATCTCTTGTCAAGTTTTCTTTTCTGTCCACATCTAGGGAGGTTAGCCACAGTGCCATGGGCTTTAAACTTCTTGATGACACTGCACACAGTAGACACAGGAACATTCAGGTCTTTGGAGATGGACTTGTAGCCTTGAGATTGCTCATGCTTCCTCACAATTTGGTTTCTCAAGTCCTCAGACAGTTCTTTGGTCTTCTTTCTTTTCTACATGCTCAATGTGGTACACACAAGGACACAGGACAGAGGTTGAGTCAACTTTAATCCATGTCAACTGGCTGCAAGTGTGATTTAGTTATTTCCAACACCTGTTAGGTGCCACAGGTAAGTTACAGGTGCTGTTAATTACACAAATTAGAGAAGCATCACATGATTTTTCGAACAGTGCCAATACTTTTGTCCACTCTCTTTTTTTGTTTGGTGTGGAATTATATCCAATTTGGCTTTAGGACAATTCTTTTTGGGTTTTTTCACTTAAGACAAATTAAATGAAGATAATAATACCAAAGAATTTGTGTTTGCAATCATTTTCAGGAAGAAACTGAGTATTATCTGACAGAATTGCAGGGGTGTCAATACTTTTGGCCACAACTGTATATGACAGAAAATGCCCAAAAGTGACACCATTCTAAAACCTGCACACCTCAAGGTACTGAAAACCACATTCAAGAAATTTATTAACCTTTCAAGTGCTTCACAGGAGTTTTTGTAATGTTTAAAAAAATGAACATTTAACTTTTTTCACAAAAAATTTAATTCAGTGCCTATTTGTTTTATTTTATTAAGGGTAACAGGAGAAATTGGACCCCAAAAGTTGTACAATTTGTCCTGAGTATGCTGATACTCCATATATGCAGGTAAACCACTGTTTGGGTGCATGGCAGAGCTCGGAAGGGAAGAAGCGCCGTTTGACTTTTCAATGCAAAATTGGCTGGAATTGAGATAGGATGCCATGTCGAATTTGGAGAGCCCCTGATATGCCTAAACAGTGGAAACCACCCACAAGTGACACCACTTTGGAAAGCAGAAACCCTAAGGAACTTATCTAGATATGTGGTGAACATTTTGAACCCTCAAGTGCTTCGCAGAAGTTTGTAATGTAGAGCCATAAAAAAAAATCATATTTTTTCACAAAAATGATCTTTTCACCTCCAGTTTTTTTATTTTGTCAAGGGTAACAGGAGATATTGGACTGCAAAAGTTGTTGTGCAATTTGTCCTGAGTATGTTGATACCCTATATGTGGGGGTAAACCACTGTTTGGGCGCATGGCAGAACTCGGAAGGGAAGGAGCGCCGTTTGACTTTTCAATGCTAAATTGGCTGGAATTGAGATCAGACACCATGTCGTGTTTGGAGAGCCCCTGATGTGACTAAACAGTGGAAAACCCCAATTCTAACTCCAACCCTAACCCCAACAGAACCCTAACCCTAATCCCAACCCTAACCATATCCCTAACCACAACACTAACCCTAACACACCCCTAACCCTAATCCCAACCCTAACTCCGACTCTGACGCTAATTCCAACCCTACCCCTAATCCCAACCCTAACCCTAACTTTAGCCCCACCCCTAACCCTAATGGGAAAAATGGCTATAAATAAAAAATTGTTATTTTATTATTTTTCCCTAACTAAGGGGGTGATAAAGGGGGGTTTGATTTACTATTTATAGTGGGCTTTTATGTTTGGCAGCTGTCACCACTAAAAGATACTTTTCATTGCAAAGAATAGTTTTTGCATCACGACACATTATGAGAGCTATAATTTATCCATATTTTGGCTCACAGAGTCATGTGAGGTCTTGTTTTTTGCGGGACGAGTTGACTTTTTTACTGGCATAATTTTTGGGCACATGCAATTTTTTGATCGCTTTTTATTCCAATTTTTGGGAGACCGAATGAACAAAAACCAGCCATTCAGGAATTGCTTTTCTTTATATACTTTTTTTATACCGTTATAAAATTGATAAAGAAGTTTTATTCTTCGGGTCAGTACAATGACAGCAATACCTCATATATATCTTTTTTTATGTTCTGGCGCTTTTACACTATGAAAGAAAACTATTTTATAGAAAAAATAATTATTTTTATTTCGCTTTATTCTGAGAGCTATAACTTTTTTATTTTTCTGGTGATGGAGCTGTGTGGCAGCTTGTTTTTTGCGGGACAAGATGACGTTTTCGGCGATACTATTTTTATTTACATCCGTCTTTTTGATCGCGTTTTATTGCACTTTTTGTTCAGCGGTATGATGATAAAGCATTGTGTTTTGCCTTGTTTTTATTTATTTTTTACAGTGTTCACTGGAGGGGTTAACTAGTGGGACAGTTTTATAGAGCAGATTGTTACGGGTGTGGTGATACCAAATATGTGTGCTTTTATTGTTTTTTTTTATTTACATACAGCTCACACCCGCACACAATTGGCGCAGAGCTCAGCGTGAGGCTGCGCATTTGTGTCGCCGTACTAGTACTGCTGTTTGCGGGTACTGTGAATGTTGGGAAGGAGTTAAAGAAGCAAAAGAAAAAATGTAAAAAAGGTAATCCTGGGAATGTGCCCAACCTTATGCATTTCAAACTGTCATGTTTTTGATCATAGTATGGCATGGTTCCCTGGCAGAGGTTAGTGCTTTAAATAGTAAAGTTAGAGGGACTAACTTTACTATTTAAAGCACTTCTATCAAAGTTTTTATCCTCTTAATATATTGCAGTCATCATATTATATAGAACTGTGTACTTAAAATTGCTCATTTTGTCTTTCTACCCCATTTATTCTTCTCTTTTCCATTAGGTCTTTGATATCACGTGATTAGAAACTGACTAGATGAATCCTTCTAAGCTCTATGTAGAAACAGGAAGTCAATTTTCCCTATATGAGTCATGAGTCATTGCAAAAGTCACTGGCGGGGCGAGGAGCCGAGCCGTTGGGTCAAGAGGTGATGAGGGAGGATGACTCATACATGGACAACAGACTTCCAGTTTCTACACAGAGCAGAGAAAAGAGAAGAATTTACTGGGTAGAATTGTAAGTACACAGTGCCATCTAACATAATGATTTCAATATACTAAAAGGATAAAAACTTTTATAGGAGGAGTTCTTCTTTAAAAGCAACTCTCAAACCTGCTTTCAGTTTTTAGAAGACTTTTTCTTCAATCAGTGAAGTCTGCATCTTTCAAGAAAACCATGACATTTATGTAGGACAATGCTCCACCACAGCATCGAATTCTCTGCTGCTCGGCTGCCGTAAAGGACTTAAAGATGGTAAAATAATGACATAGCTCCTTTCTCACTTAGCCTAAACCCTACTGAGAACTTGTGGGCCCTTATTAAATGGGAGATTTATGGTGAAAGAGAACAGTGACCTCTCTGATCAGTACATACACGTAGAGCGATAAAGAGGGACTGCAACTGATCTAATAAAAAATACATAATAAGTTTATTGAATATATAAACTACAAATCAATAAAAAACTAATAATTTTATACAAGTCAGAATATAAAATATATGTGGATGCTACATGATTAGCAATATTTAAAAAATACGTTAGAAAAGTAACCAAAACTAACTGCCCGATTAATAATCATACCAAAAGGACACCAACAAAATTTCAAAACAACATACAATCATTCATGGATAATCCAAAAGGACATATGAAGACATGAGAAAGAAAACAATAAATGAAGCAAATTTTATTATTATTATTATTATTATTATTATTATTATTATGCATTTATATAGCACCATTTATTCTATGGCGCTTAACATGTGAAAAGGGGAAATATAGACAAGTATAATAAACATGTGTAAGACAAGGGACACACAAGTACATTAGGAGAGGGGACCCTGCCCGTGAGGGCTCACAGTCTACAGGGATAGGTGAGGATATAGTAGGAGAAGGTAGAGCAGGTCGGGCGGTGGTTCAGTAGACCGAGGATCATTGCAGGCTATAGGCTTGTCGGAACAGGTGGGTCTTCAGGTTCTTCTTGAAGGTTTCCATTGATGGTGAGAGTCTGACGTGTTGCGGCAGAGAGTTCCAGAGTATGGGGGAAGCACGGGAGAAGTATTGTATGCAGTTGTGGGAAGAAGAGATAAGGGGAGAGTAGAGAAGGAGATCTTGAGATGATCGAAGGTTTCGTGCGGGTAGGTACCTGGAGACCATGTCACAGATGTATGGAGGAGCCAGGTTGTGGATGGCTTTGTATGTCATGGTTAGGGTTTTGAATTGGAGCCTCTGGGCAATAGGAAGCCAGTGAAGGGCCTGGCATAGGGGGTAGGCTGGGGAATAGCAGGGAGACAGGTGGATTAGTTGGGAAGCAGAGTGTAGGATGGACTGGAGTGGTGCCAGAGTGCTAGAGAGGAGGCCAGAGAGTAGAAGGTTGTAGTAGTCGAGACGGGAGATGATAAGAGCTTGTGTTTTTGTGGTTTCGTGGTTGAGGAATGAGCGGATCCGGGAAATATTTTTGAGTTTGAGGCGGTAGGAGGAGGCGAGGGCTTGGATATGTGGTTTGAAAGAGAGCACAGAGTCGAGGATCACCCCAAGGCACCGAGCGTGTGGGACTGGAGAAAGCGAGCAGCCATTGACATTGATGGATAGGTCTTGTGGAGGGGTAGAGTGAGATGGGGGAAAAATGATGAATTCTGTTTTGTCCATGTTCAGCTTGAGAAAGCGAGCAGAGAAGAAGGCTGAGATAGCAGACAGACATTGTGGGATTTTGGTCAGTAAGGAGGTGAGGTCGGGTCCAGATAGGTAGATTTGCGTGTCATCGGCGTAGAGGTGATACTGTGAACCGTGGGATTTTATGAGCTGTCCCATGCCGAAGATGTAGATGGAGAATAGTAGGGGTCCTAGGACTGAACCTTGAGGAACACCGACAGACAGGGGGCGAGGTGAGGAGGTGGTGTGTGAGAGGGAGACACTAAATGTTCGGTCTGTTAGTTATGATGAGATCCAGGATAGGGCCAAGTCTGTGATACCAAGAGATGAGAGAATCTGTAGCAGGAGGGAACAGGAGGAGAGGTGGGAGGACAGTTCAAGATATACATGCTGTTCCAGTAGTTTTGAGGCGTAAGGGAGAAGAGATATCGGGCGATAGTTAGACATGGAGGATGGGTCAAGGTGTGGGGAAGATGACCAGACGAACGGACTTGTCAGAAGGAAGAAGGGACGGTTTGTGCACTTTAGACAGATGTTAGTAATGACAGAAGGGAAACAGCTGGGAAAAAGTGTTAAATGGGTGCAGTACCCTGGTTTGACCACAAGATGGCAGGAGGGAGTGTGAGTACAGGACTTGACAGCAGCTTATGGCTCTAGAAACCGTTAGTTATGGGTGGCGGGGTTACAGGGAACCGGGAAGGTGATAAATAGGACAGGAGGGTTCCAGAAAGTTCCAGTTCCGGGAGGAGCTCAGTAGGACAGGAGTCAGTGTAGGAGTATGGACAGTGTGAGGAGCTCAACTAGGGGACTGAGGAGAAAAGAAGTCAGGGGGGTGGCCCCGACACGAAGAACCGCAGAACAGGCGAGGCCCCGGGGGTACCAAATTGACGACGACCTCTGACCGGTGAAGTGCTGGCGGTAGATAGGCCTAGGGCGGCCCCAGTGACAGAACCGTGAGAAACATCACTATGACAGAAGAAAGGTGTGTGTACCCGGGTCTGAATACGAAGAACTGTGGAAGTGCTGCGGTGTATTGCTGAGGTCATCAGGAGGATGGCCAATAAACTTGGACCTGTTGTACCCGAAATCTGCCTCCGTCTCGTGTCTGTGACGTCTGTTCGTGGTAAACAAGGGACCACGCCCCAAGCTGGGCCACCTTCCTACATTTGGCGTAGTCGGCAAGATCGCTGCCGCCAATAATTCAACTTCAGCGGCAGACCTCCGACAGAAGGAAGCAAAAGGACTTGAGCTGCTTTATTGGTGAATTACAAATTTGGGACTTGGTTTCTGTCACCAGAAGAACCGGAGCGGTACAAGAACTGGAAAGATGGCTGTGGCGATTTGGCGGCAAAAAGAGACACAGACATTGCTAATTGAACTGGATGATCCGGGGCTATATAAAATCCGCCCCTGGGGGAAGTGGTGTTCATCTGGAGACAACCGCCCCCTCATGTTGGATCCTGGAAGATGGGTGGAGAAACCGACCACCACACCACCCAAGAACGGGAGTGGCCCGGGTGGAGAGACCTGCTGTGGCTGTTTGGCGCCATTCAGCTACTGGACACTGGACGGAATGAGACGCTGCAGCTGTCGTGGTATCGGACGCCTGGAATGGCGGTGGTGCCAGGAAATCAAGCCTCGTCGGGAGACCTGCCCAGGGAGCCTCCCCGCGGAACAATTGAGCGCGGAGGCCGACCCTGCCGGATGGCGGGGTGAAGATCAACGGCTGGGGAAGGAGCGATGGGAAAGCCTGCTGGGAGTCGCGACGCCAGGGAAGGTGAGCGTGTCCCCGACCCTGCTGGCGGCACCACAGGCAAATCCTGTCCCCACGCTCCGTGTACCAGATAGACCTCGGGGCCCCGACACAGGTCCTCAGCCTCCCCATCCGACTTCTCGCTCTTTGGTGTCTCCGGCTCCAGACGACTACATGGTCCCCGCTAGACCGACCCTCGCCACTTACAACGACCCCGAGCCACCCCACCCGACGGTACCTCGTATTGTAAACAACCCGCGGCCGCCCCTGCCGCGCTCCATCTTCTGGCGGCAGTCTATCCATCGGAGCCTGCCGCCACGTCGGCCTCGCTCCCGGTCACTGCTGTAATTGGGCCGTTAGCCGCCGTTGTTGACTCACCGGCATTTGCGGTCGCTGCTCCATCTGTGGCCTTGACTGCGGTCGACTTGCCGGTGCCCACGGCCGCCTTGGTTCCATCTGCGGCCTCCCATGCGGCCACTCCGACTTCACTCCCAGAGCCGGCTGCAGCCTACTCTTTGAAATCTGCGGCCGCCCCTGCTCCACTTTTGACCATGGCCGCGGCCCGCCCACTGGACTCTGTGGCCTACTCATTGGAATCTGTGGCTGCCCCTGCTCCACTATCGACCATGACCGCGGCACGCCCACTGGACTCTGCGGCCTACACCGGACCCTCTGCTTGGGTTGCGGAGGTCATTGAGGGAAAGAAGTTGAGAGAGCGGGAGATCTGGGGGCTACTCCATGAGAAAGGAGAGGTTGGCATGATGGCGCCACGGTCCACCCGGCGGTTGGTATACACCAATGTGGAAAAAGGCTATGGGTTCATCCAGGACCTCGCCACTGGTCAAAAAGTGTACTTGAATGTGACTTCCATCCATCATGGCCGGGCTCTGCAGGAGGGAGACTTGGTCTCCTACTATAAGGAGTACTGCCCCCGCGGCTACTACGCTGTTGCAGTGGTCGCCTATCCCGAAGACTACGAGCCCCCATAAAAAGGACTCACAGAGACACCTCAAGTATCCCGGGGACTTCACGGCTGTGGAGTCCCCTGCTGAGTTGGCGGAACATCAGCCGTCAGGAGATGGCCCGGACTACCGGGATTGTCGTGCACCGTTGTGCAGTCTACAGAACAGTCTTACGTCCATGTTAAGGGAAATGTTTTTCTGCTGTTGGTTGTTTTCACCTGACAAAGCGGGGATGCATAAGGGAAAGTGCTATTGTTAGAGGAAGGGGGAGTATGCCTGTTTTGTTTTTTTAAGTTGGTTTAATGTATAATATGCATAAGGAATATGCAACAGGTCCTGGTTACGAGTTATGTGTGATGAAGACGCCGACCATGACTTTTTAAATTGAAGGACAAAGAGATGGAAGATATAGAATCAGACAGTGGTCCCAAGCCAGGTCCCTGACACCACGGACACCCCAGAAGACAGTTGAGGGTGACAGAAGGGGAGAGTAGTGGGAGGTACACGCCGTAGAGTAATCCGGGTGTACCTAGCCTAACTTGAAAGAAGTTGTCATGTGGCGTGCCCACCAGCGAGTAGCAGTAGACTGCTCGGAGCATGATGCTCCCAGTTTGGTTCGGCCCCTGCATGTGGCGGGTTTGGCCCAACAACCGGTCCGACAACAGACTGTGGAAAAATTTCAGGACGACGAAGGTAGGGAATACGATTGTCGGGGACAACAATCGACAAAGGAAGGGAGAATGTGGGGAAGGTGACCGGACGAATGGACTTGTCAGAAGGAAGAAGGGACGGTTTGTGCACTTTAGACAAATGTTAGTAATGACAGGAGGGAAACAGCTGGGAAAAAGTGTAGAATGGGTGCAGTACCCTGGTTTGACCACAAGATGGCAGGGGGGGAGTGTGAGTGCAGGACTTGACAGCAGCCTATGGCTCTAGAAACCGCTAGCTATGGGGGGCGGGGTTACAGGGAACCAGGAACCGGGATAAATAGGACAGGAGGGTTCCAGAAAGTTCCAGTCCCGGGAGGAGCTCAGTAGGACAGGAGTCAGTGAAGGAGTACAGACAGTGTGAGGAGCTCAACTAGGGGCCTGAGGAGAAAAGAAATCAGGGGGGTGGCCCCGACACGAAGAACCGCAGAACAGACGAGGCCCCGGGGTACCAAATTGATGACGACCTCTGACCGGTGAAGTGCTGGCGGTAGATAGGCCTAGGGCGGCCCCAATTACAGAACCGTGAGAAACGTCACTACGACAGAAAAAAGGTGTGTGTACCCGGGTCTGAATACGAAGAGCTGTAGAAGTGCTGCGGTGTATTGCTGAGGTCGTCAGGAGGACGGCCAATAAACTTGGACCTGTTGTACCCGAAATCTGCCTCCATCTCGTGTCTGTGATGTCTGTTTGCGGTAAACAAGGGACCACCCCCCAAGCTGGGCCACCTTCCTAAAAAGGGAGGGCTTTTTGAGGATGGGTGTGATTGAGGCATGTTTGAAGGATGAGGGAAAGACACCATTTGTAAGTGAAAGGTTGAAGAGGTGTGTTAGAGTTGGGATGAAGACTGTGGCCAAGTTAGGGATGAGGTGGGATGGGAGCGGGTCAAGGGCACAAGTGGTGAGGTGTGATCTTGACAGAAGGGTGGAGAGCTGATCTTCTGTCATGGTGGAGAAGCTGGCTTTTGCAGGACAGGGCTGAGCGGCTAAGAGGGGCATTGGGGGCTTAATATAGAACAGTATATACAGAACTATAAGGATGATAAGATATAATTTTAATATAACATAGCGTCATTTCTATAGCACATGCCCTCAGTATCAATTTCATTATTCAGAACACCTCTCTGAGAAGCTATTTTGGTTGCCAACTTCCACCTCAAACTAGACGATTTACTTTTCCATTCCAAAGAAGGTAAAACCCTGTACATTTCCATTACGTGTTTCTATGAATGCTTTACTACTAATATTTTCTAGATGTTCTGATAATATTTTTTTCATTTTTTTAGACAAAAAGTGGCGTATTACTTAAATAATATGTAAATTATCAATAGATAATATAATAAATTAAAACGTAAGTATATCGCCATTAAAATATGGATAGCAAACCATCCGGTAGATAAGAGAAACACCACCACCAGGAAGGAATATGCATGTATTATTTTATTATTTTTTGTATCATGAACTCATGATCTACAGTAATAAAATATTATTTTTAATACCATTTTTTACCATCATTCGTTTATTTTATCTCTATTTGATCCTGTTTGTTCACAAGTTCCCCCTTCCTGGTGGTGGTGTTTCTTTTTTTTTTCCAGTTTGTGAATAGTGCATCCCACATATTTAATGTTACACAAATTGCATTGCACACAACATGGTTGGTATTGCAATTAATAAAAGAATTGATATTCCAATTATCGTTGATTTTTTTTATTTTATAAGCATATTGGGACATTACTGTCATAATCCAGCGTGGATCTGACAGTTTAAATGCACAAATTGAACTTTTTTTCCCTTTGGCTTGGTGCTAAAGTGGGTTGATTGCCCCCGTGGCCATTAGAATTATTACACGTGGTGTCGTTCATTCTAAGTAGCCCGGTGGTGGTGAGTGGTATCGCACCTTAGTTTTAGGTTTAATGTGCACTTAATTTACCAACCAGGTGTTAGGCTCTATAAAAGGGAGCCAGATGGGTTCAATCACTGTTGGTGATATTTTGTGTTAGTCATTCACAAGGAGGCCTGGGTGAATGAGGGAGCTGAACATGAGTCCTTCGCAGCCCAGCCAGAGGGGACGAGTGGCAGCTAGGTGGTCTGCAAGAAGGGCTGGCATGGCGTGGTGGAGTCACAGTTTATGGTGTTTGCAGAAAGTGCTTGCATGGCTTGGTGGAGTGACGACTATGAAGAGAGTTGCACTCAGCATGCGGGACTTGGTTGCTGAGAGCTGACTCAAGCATGCTGGACTTTTTGGGCAGGAGCTGAACTCATCTTTGGGACTCTGTTACTGGACAGCTGCAACTGGTGGACTCTGCTCCAAGGCTGCACTATGGTGAAGGATCCAGTTATGGTGATGGATTCGGGTGGAGGAGAAGATGCACACAGGTGGTGGGCTCTGTTGCTAGGAGCATACGCAACAGAGCAAAGCTAAGTGGTGTTTCCCCTGTTTTGTCATCTTTCCTCATGTGTGTTTTAGTGCAGTGGTGGGATTAGTTTCCGCACCGACCAATTCCCTAGTGAGGGTTTAGGTTTAGGACGAGCTAGGGTTTTTAGGTTCCTGTTGCATGCCCGGTGCGGAACAGGCATAGGGAACATTAGGCGTGCAGGGACACTGGCTCAGGGGAGTACAGGAGGTCTCCACTTCCCTATTCCCTATTGCAGGGCCCACCATTGTTAATGTTACCCAGGTTCCCCCTTTATTATTTAAATTCGCCTTACTGGAGGCAGGGTTTCCAGATTTACGTGTAATACCTAAATTCGCCTTTTGGAGGCGGCGTATCCAGCTGCACGTTTTATTATTTAAATTCGCCCCACTGGAGGCGCTGTATCCAGGGTCATGGGTGTCTTATTGGTTTGCCTTGCGGTACTCGCTGCATCCAGACACACGTGACCGTGACATTATCACCAACCATACATTTTTTTTTCTCTGGTGAGCTTTGGCCATGTGGAGACCGCTGAGTAATTGCTGCTGGGCCTCACTGAGGTGAGTGGGGAGCAGCAAGGTGTTTAGAGCCGCTGCAGCAGTTATCAGGGTCTGGGGCCTCTGCTCAGGTAACCAGGAAAGCAAAATGGCGGCTTTGGCAAATTGCGGGTCTGGTAAAAGCCCCCTAGAGTCGCTGCTGGGGAGCGGGACTTGTTCATACAGGTGGACGTAGCCAGACAGGTGGGTGGAGTTGGTGATCCCCATGGTGCTGTCTGGGGTTCCCCGAGGTGAAGGGGTATGTCCCTGTAGTGAGCAGACTGGTGTATAGTCCGCGGGGCTCACGGCAAATCTTCTATACCACAGAAGAAGCCGCGGATCCCTGGTCGTTTGGAGGAAGGCGACCAGCGAGTGTATTTTTCCTCCATATTCCTGTCCCCTTCTCCTCCAGGTGTGTGCAGCAGGTGTGCAGCGGGGGAGTAGGGACAAATCTCACCCCTCGCCATTAACCAACCCTGGGAGGCGCAGACCTCATGGTGAAAGGGTTAGAGGGTGGTGTCCCTTGGTGAATAGCGGGGGTGTTAGTGTGGTGACGCAGGGGGACACCTCTGTTGTCGTGTCCAGAAGGAGTTCACCAAATATATGACAAACGAATGTGTGCAATAAACGTTCAGGTCCGGACCTGTGTGTGAACGAGCATTTATGGGTGGCCACCAAAAAACATCTTGTGGAAGTGTGTTGTGGAGTCTGATCAGCTCATAGCAAACGTACACATACATAAACTCATTCCCCAGGTCGGCGCTGTGGAGATGAGTGGTGCCTCCAGACCATTTATTGCCAATACCAGTGGCGCATTTGTTATAAACCTGAAGTTTCAGGTGGTGGTGGGGTGAACCCAGGATCTGGGCATCCCCACTGTAGGTGTTTCCCTTATGAGTGGTCTTGAGGGTCCAGAGGCCCTCATTAAGCAGGGGATACTGTCATGATCCAGCGTGGATCTGACAGTTTAAATGCACAAATTGAACTTTTTTCCTTTGGCTTGATGCCAAAGTGGGTTGATTGCCCCCGGTGGCCATTAGAATTATTGCACGTTGTGTCGTTCATTCTAAATAGTCCGGAGGTGGTGAGTGGTATCGCACCTTAGTTTTAGGTTTAATGTGCACTTAATTTACCAACCAGGTGTTAGGCTCTATAAAAGGGGGCCAGGTGGGTTCAATCACTGTTGGTGATATTGTTTGTTAGTCATTCACAAGGAGGCCTGGGTGAAGGAAGGAGCTGAACATGAGTCCTGCGCAGCGCAGCCCAGCCAGTGGGGACGAGTGGCAGCTAGGTGGTCTGCAAGAAGGGCTGGCATGGCGTGGTGGAGTCACAGTTTATGGTGTTTGCAGAAAGTGCTTGCATGGCTTGGTGGAGTGACGACTATGAAGAGAGTTGCACTCAGCATGCGGGACTTGGTTGCTGAGAGCTGACTCAAGCATGCTGGACTTTTTGGGCAGGAGCTGAACTCATCTTTGGGACTCTGTTACTGGACAGCTGCAACTGGTGGTGGACTCTGCTCCAAGGCTGCACTATGGTGAAGGATCCAGTTATGGTGATGGATCCGGGTGGAGGAGAAGATGCACACAGGTGGTGGGCTCTGTTGCTAGGAGCATACGCAACAGAGCAAAGCTAAGTGGTGTTTCCCCTGTTTTGTCATCTTTCCTCATGTGTGTTTTAGTGCAGTGGTGGGATTAGTTTCCGCACCGACCAATTCCCTAGTGAGGGTTTAGGTTTAGGACGAGCTAGGGTTTTTAGGTTCCTGTTGCGTGCCCGGTGCGGAACCGGCATAGGGAACGTTAGGAGTGCAGGGACACTGGCTCAGGCGAGTACAGGAGGTCTCCACTTCCCTATTCCCTATTGCAGGGCCCACCATTGTTAATGTTACCCAGGTTCCCCCTTTATTATTTAAATTCGCCTTACTTGAGGCGCTGTATCCAGGGTCACGGGTGTCTTATGGGTTCGCCTTGCGGTACTCGCTGCGTCCAGACACACGTGACCGTGACAATTACATTTCATGCCTGTACATTTAAAAAATCCTTTGATGGAAGCCAGGTTTTTTTTGTTTTTGGTTTGTGATACATACTAGGGGAAAGCATATTCTCCAATATATCTTTCATATTAACACATTCATCTTGAAATATTTTATCATCTGAGCAAATTCATTTTGCACTAATAAATTCCTCAAAGGGGTTGGAATTAATTGAATGAGCAGGATGGCAACTGTCACCGTTATGTATAGTACTACCCCTAACTACTTTGCAGTGCATGCGACATTGTATGTTGCCAGATTCAGGATTCCGATCAAAGTGTTAGATAAAGAAAATCTGTTTTATGGTCGAGATCAGAAAAAGTAAATTTGAGACTGACATCACTGAGGTGAGAAATTGGATGACGTTAGGTAGGATAGATTATCATCTGACCATATGATTAAAACATCATCCACATATCTTCCATACAATGATATATTGTTGAAAAATGAGTTAGAAAAAAATATAACATTCTTCCCACCAAGAAATGTAAAACATTGCTAAACAGGGGTAAAACTGTGATCCTTTAATTTTAAAGTAATATTTGGAATTAAACATAAAAAAATTATGTTTGAGCAAGTAATCAATTGCCATTAAAATTATTTCTTTAGTTTGCACACAATAGAAACTATAGGTATTTAAATGATGTGCAATTACTCTTAGGGCTCAATGATGGACAATACAAGAATGAAGATTGACAATGTCAAATGTCAAAAATTTGGAATGAGCAGACCACAGATTTCTTTCAGCTATTTTTAATACAGAAAAGCCGTCTTTAAGGAAATCTGAGATTCTTGATACTAAAGATTGGAGACGTCGGTCCACCCAAGTGCTCAATCCCTCACTTAACGATCCTAGGCCAGAAATAATGAGCAGAGGGGGTGGAAATATCAATTTATGAGTTTTTGGGAGGCCATGAAAGGTGGGAATAACAGGGGCTCTTAAAATAAATGTTTTTGCTCATAAAGTGTTGCGTCCAATGCAACAATACAACCTGCTTTGTGAGAATTTTTAAAATGTAATTTTTATTATGTTTGCATTTTTGAATAGTTTTCCATTCATTATGAGATTTTTTTGCTGCAGACACCTTGGAAAACAGATTTTTTAGATCCCTTTTGACTAAAAATTGAAATAAATACAGTTCAGGAATATGAGACTCTGTGGGGTAATAAAGAGGATTGGAGATGTCAGTGCTATTTTTTATTGGCTTCCTCTGGTTTCCCAAGTGTCTTGAGAACATCTTGGTGCACTGCAGGAGTCCAAGATGAGAGTCCACCGAAACTAGTAGCTATGGTATAAGTCTCAATCTGTTTCAGCGTTATGTTGCCATCCATTTTGCTGCCAAACATTTAATGCCTAAAAGCTCAGTCTGAGCCAAGCCTTCATTCAGCAAGTGTCTGTAAATTTTGAAAAACTGGTGGCAGGATACAGTGATTGGCACAATCTGATAAATGCTGCTAAAATGGTCTACAGTTTAAACTATCACAGGCTCCAGTAAATACCAACAGCTGTTGGAGAGGCAGTGATGGAAAAACTTCTGCAGCTCCAAAATGTCTGATTTATAGGCAGATGTGTGTAACAAAGCTGCAAGAGAAAACAGCCTCCATTGCTATTGATAAAGCCCTCCTGCAAGGAATAGTTATGAGAATGAAGGAAAGTCCAAATTCATCAGATGTGGTGAATTTTGCTTATTTCACTTTGCTTCCTTCCCCTGTACTGAGAGGCTTTTTTGAACAAAGTCCATCCAAGAAGATTTTAATCTACTGGTGGATCATCTCAGACACAACCTCTCATTCCTGGAAAACATACTTTCGAGCACCATAAAAGTGGAAAACGTCATAAAGAGGCTTTTCAAAATTTATAGACACGTGCTGAATAAAGAGATGTCCATTCAAACCTCTGAAATACCAATTAATTATGCATTATTACTTTCACCAAAAAGACCTTCTAATGTTAACAAACGTTTTGTTCTTAAAACTTGATGTCAGAAAACATATTATCTTTCGAGAGAAAATTGTTAGATTTATCAAAAGAGTTAGATAAAGAGTTCTTTTGATAGAAAAATGTATATAAATTTTGAAAAGCCTCTTTATGAAGTTGTCCACTTTTATCTTAATTCCAAGATATCTTGCAAATTTCTAAAAATCCACAAGAGTCAGAAACAAGTAAAATTTTGACAAGGTACAAAATTCAAACCTTTGGATAATACCGTAATTTCTGATGTAGACAAAGTCGTAGGTGTCAAAATAACAATGCTCTCAAAGTTGTCATAGAAATTTACAGTGTGCGTTCCTTTCCGAATATTGGATATCTGGGTAAACTTGAATTTTCTCTTGAACTGACTGAATCTCCTCCTCCTGTGGCATTCTTGTGTCATTGTTTCTTCAAATAGAAAAATCGCATGTGAAATCAACTGGATCTGAACTGTCACCAAATGATTTAGAGGTGTATCCTTCAAAGGTTGTGAAATTAACATGTTTAGATTGTTGGAAATCTTCCCTATAATAGGTTTTTTTAAAAAAATTAGGCATTGATTGAGACTTGCTCGTTTCCATTGATAAACGCTAAAGTCCAAACAATCTGTTTGAAACTTTCTCTTAATGGCCATGATGCTTTCCTCAAGTTTGGTAACGTTACACAGTAAAACAGCATTCAGATCTTTGTATTCAGAGGTAGTAGTCTAGCTAGATATGAAGGATTGAATGGAATCTGTGGCGCCCCTGTGGCTCAGTCGCCACAGTGGTACTGCACCTTCTCCTAAGGTGTAGTGCCCCACCATCCGGGTAAGTTGGAACTCCTTTCCACACTCCAACGCTTGCACCCCACACAACACGGTAGTTCTGCATAACCACATTGTGGCTCCTTGCTCAGAGGGTAGCAGAGCACCTTTGGCGGTTCCCTGCTTGGAACACTGGACGTGCTGGGAGGTGGGTGGAGTTAAGATACAAAAAAGAGTGGGAAAGTGTAGGAGGACAGGTCAGTCTGACAGAAGGTCAGTCGGGTAGAAAGTCACTCAGACAGGAGTGAGGATCCCTGGAAGAAGGGATGGAGGAAGGAGTGCTGCAGCTGCCTCAGTGATCTGAGCCAGCTGGCATGGGAAAGGAAATGAAGGAGAAAGACGTAGAACTGAAATCTAAGCTTCCATAAGAAAGAAAGACAAGTACGGAATGAAGGAGTAGAGAGAACAGAGAGGACGTGGGTTAGAGAAGGAACCCTGCCTATAGGTTCTCAGCGCAAGGCCGGGGCCCGGTCCCTGAGGTTGTATGGACACTTATGGTTCTGCAGCAGACACTGGTGGAGTAGTTGGCTGTAAATGCACTACTCCCATCTAAGACTTGGGGCACAACAGCAGCTTGGATAGTGAGCCGGGACTTAGGAGTAGAGAGTCCCTGAGATAGGCTACAGCTGTCTGCCGTGCAAGTGAGGTTCTTGGGAACATCTGAAAGGAGGAACTCCAGTGTAACTCAGTACTAGGAGATCTTTAAGGTGCTATAGAGGAGTCGTTCAGAAAGGTACATGTTGGCGGAGTGTTGGAAGGGAGAATCCTAACTTGCCCGGAGGTTGATTGAGTCTCTGACCTGGAGGACACGGCCCGGAGGCAGGCACCTGTGTGTGTGTACAATGGACTGTGAGTAAAGCTTTGGAACTACAAGCCCCGGTGTCCTCCATTCATTTGTGCGCTAACACATTCAGCAACGCTATAGCTGGGTACCATTCTCCACACCGCCTGCACCTCTCCTCTTCCATTGCATCCACACTGCCCTGGGGCTACAGCTTCACCTGTGGGGAGCTACACCATCTAGGCTGCAACACACCACCAGCCCCAGAGGATCTGCATGCAGCGTCGGACTAACATCCTACTTGCCGAACACCACAGGTGGTGTCACGAACTATTCCATTAACTACATTCCCCCATTGATTTGGGCGCCCAGGGCCACGGACCGGGTCACCGCTGCTGTGACACATCCCGCTGACACTGGCCCGGTACCGAGTACCCCACAGCCCTGGGAGGGCGACCCAAATCCTTTTCACTTTTGAGAGATTTTAGTCTTTCTTCCTCCTCTTTAATAATTAAAGAGGTTGTCCACTACTTTATCAGTGTGTAATGAATTTGAACTCCTTGGACTGTCAGTGACTGACCATTTTAACAAAAAGAGATTATCCACAGTGGACAGTTTCACTATATTGTATTTTAAATTTTACAAAAACTGTTATTTGGTTTTGTGCATTTAGCAACATATCCATTCTTTGTTAGGGCAGGTACAGATGACTGTTATCTCTCTATCCTAGAAAATCAGTCTGATTATGATAATGAAACTCTGATCAGAGTTTGAACAGAGGGTGACCAGAGTGGAATCTGCTTTTCTCAGAGGTGGAGAAGAAAAAAAGTTTTTCCATTTTCTCCATGTAGTCAGTCAGTAAAAATTGGACTGCACTCTAATATAATCTGAATGTGGTCTTATTTATTCATAGACTTGAAATAGTGAGTGCCTTCTGATTCTCGGCAAATCAAGCATGCTGAGATCTGAGATTTATTTCCTCAGACTACCGAGGTCTGAGGAAAAAAATTGGACATGTTCACAGCCCCATAGAATAACATGTGGACAAGTGCTATCTGTCAAAATGAAGAGCACTGATTCGTTTTACAGTGGGGAAAAAAGTATTTAGTCAGCCACCAATTGTGCAAGTTCTCCCACTCAAAAAGATGAGAGGCCTGTAATTCACATCATAGGTAGAACACAACTATGAGAGTCAAAATGAGAAAACAAATCCAGAAAATACCCTTTGATTTACCAAGATTTATTTTGCAAATTATGATGGAAAATAAGTATTTGGTCACCTAAAAACATGCAAGATTTCTGGCTCTCACAGACATGTAACTTCTTTAAGAGGCTCCTCTGTCCTCCACTCATTACCTGAAGTAATGGCACCTGTTTGAACTTGTTATCAATATAAAAGACACCTGTCCACAACCTCAAACAGTCACACTACAAACTCCACTACGGTAGAGAGTAGACCAAAGAGCTGTCGAAGGACACCAGAAACAAAATTGTTGTCTGCACGAGCCCTTATATTTAGTATTAAAGCACTGAAGATGTTTCTTAATTCGAACATGCATCTGACGAATGAAACTATTCTGCTTCTTTATGTAATATCAAATTTATTTCTTTTTATTTTATTTGATGTGTGTCCAATATAAATGTTATAGTGAGAAATCAGATTCAAGAAATAAAAGCTAACCACCGTCCACCTACCATTTATATTTACTGTGTCTTTTATTCCTAAGGTGCTACCTACTACAGCCATTACTGGCTGAATGAGATAATTTCCCCCTTATTCGTTTTAAACAACTTTCAGTAGGTCGACCCCTATAAAGTAGGGGAATTAATGATTTCCAGTGATTGTATCTGATTACATCTCCCTTTTCCTGCTCGAAAAACTACGCTAATCATGTCAAGAAAATTTTGTCCTAATCAAGCCAAATTTGACAAAGCCCCCTCCCTTCTTTCACTTCATGAATTCCTTTTCTTACAAAATAGCTTTCTGCCTTTGCTTTAGTGTTTAATGTACATTGTTACTTCCAGGTGGTTTTAAATGTGTTTAAGTACTGAGAGTATCTTTCCCACCCACCTCAATCTTCACAGCTACTTAGTGCGTTAGGAATATATAGGGAATAACATTGCATCCAAAAAAATTCTATATATTATTACAAATGAGTCTAGCACAGCCAATTTCCTGTTAGAACCACTCATAATTTGCTGAGTGGTTTCACAAACCTGTAGCCATTGCAATTTATCGTTCTCTTTGATTAATCCCACTTGGGCACAGAACTGTGCCCAAGATGAGTGGCAAATATAATTTAACAGTTTCTGATTCTTTGATGCCAACAAGACAAAAAAATGATTTCATTTTCTTTGAAGTCGGAATCTAGAGTAATTGTTCAATAAGCAAATATATTAGCAAAAATATAAAAAAATGACAGCAATTAAATTCCATTTAGAATTTGTACCCAGACGTAAAACTTCGAGTGCTTGAGGTGGAAAACAAGCTGTGCCCACTATATTCAGCTTGATTGCAATGCTAGGTTAAAAAAAAATCTAACACTTTAATTATTCTATAGATCAGTACTATGATCAAGACTAGGAGATTTCCTGCGACCACAACTTTAGATCTGATGTTTACAAATGAAAGCTCACTGCGGCTGACATATAGAAAAAATTTTGTCAGCTCACCAAACCGTAGCAAATGCGGAGTCTGAAGGAATGCAATCAATCCTGGGCGGTGCAGGGAACTTGGATTCCGGAAAATCTTGTAGGCACAATACTCAGGAGGTGTTCCAGCAACTTCGACCAAAGGATGGTTAAAATCAAAAGACTTTATTCCAAAAAAAATGATTAAAAACAGAATAGAAGCATAAAAAACATATGGTTCACCATTGTGACAGACGCTTACGCGTTTCGGACTGAAGGGTCCTTACTCATAGCTGTTTTTAATCATTTTTTTTGGAATAAAGTCTTTTGATTTTAACCATCCTTTGGTCGAAGTTGCTGGAACACCTCCTGAGTATTGTGCGGCTGACATATAGTATTAACAGAAAAAAAAGGGAAACATTTTGGATCTGGAAAGCAAAACGCAAAAACAATAACATTTCATAGTGATAGACGCTTTTCAATACTTCTAATGGATTAACAGTCCTTGAAAACATGTTATAGGGTTTATCATTTTGAAGAACTGCTATTTTGCACAAATCCTCATTACAAATTGATGATTGTTTTAATACATACAAATATATTATATACAATTCTATACACAACTTGACAAAGTGAAAAATTGACTGGGTTCTCATCTGGCATTTCTTACTTATTACATGTATTTAATAGGAAAACATCATGGCAAACTGTATTATCCTGATTAGAGTTGAGCTAATTTGTTCGGGTTCGGTTCCGAATACAATCGGCAGCGAATATTGTTTTTGCAATATTCGTCGAACACAGCCAAACTTCATTAGAGTCAATGAGTGTAGAAGTTACCAAATATATTTGGAACCGATCATCAAACATACTGTACATTTGGTACAAATAGGTTACCAATATGGCACAAATATGGCAAATTCAGATTCGGCGACCAAATCTGAAGAAAAATTCGCTCAACTCTAATCCTGATTGAAGTCAGCATACTGACAGGAACCTTTGCTACAGCAATATGAGCAGAGACAATGGTATAAAATGTATTGTTTTATTTAGTCCATCCATTTTCTTATTAGTGTTTTTGCATCAAGGGTCCCTCTTGTCTTACCTTCTAGCTATTTTGAGTTATCAGAAGTTGTGTTCCACCTGACATTGCCTGCCAGTGTCTATATAATAACAGTCATGGCAGTCCCATGTTGTTATCTTGAATGAAAGACTAAGGCCTGTATCACACTTGACTGATGTTCGTCCATCAGATCTGTTTTTTGACGGATCCGTGAAAATTTTAGCGTCTCCCGGGTGGAAGAGACGGACGATGCAACGTTTTTTTGCAGCGACGGTCCGCTATTTTATAGTGCGCCTGCCCGGCAGATCTCCCCTGCTGAGTATATTAACCCTAAATACCATTCTGAAAGCGCCAAAAAAATCTCTCTCTCTCTCCTCTTCCCGGACGGGAAGAGTTTGCGGAATGGTAGGACGTGGCTGCTGCTCCACCCGCTGAACCTGACCAGGCTCAGAACTTGAGGGATAAAAAAATGGAAAATGTGGGGTCTCTGGACACTTCTGGGTCTAGAAGAAACAGGACAACCAGGATATTAGAAAAAGGGGAATTTTATTGGCAATGCTTTGCGGAGTAGTTCTAACTCCTTCATCAGACACAAAATAGAGAAGGATATAGACACATTAAATAACAAGCAGGAATGACATAATGCTGGGATACTTGCCCACAATCAGCTGACATCAAAAATAAAATCCAGAAAATCACATTGTATAAATTATTTCCCTTTTATTTGCATTTTGCAGTGAGAAATAAGTATTTGCTCCCTCTGGCAAACAAGGCTTAATGCTTGGTGGCAAAACCGTTGCTTGGCAAGCAAAGCAGCCAGACATTTTTTGTAGTTAATGATCAGGTTTGCGCACATGTCAGGAGGAATTTTGTTCTCTTTGCATATCATCTTTGCAATCGTACTTTATTATTTATTTTATTTAGTGCGATTAGCCAACCCTAAAGGCCCCTTTACATTTAGCGATGCACCAGCGATCTGACCATGATACGACCCAGTCAGGATTGCTGGTGCATCGCTAAATGGTCGCTAGTGAGCTGCCAAACAGGCAGATCTCGCTAGCAATGTAGCGACGCATCAGCAGTCATTACCTTTCACACGCAGCGATGCTGACGTCCTCCCGCCCGCGTCCACACGTCGCTCGTCGGCACCAGCAGGAAGCGCCCGACGAGAAATGGACCCGGCCGATCTCGCGCGATCAGCGACAGCAGCGGGGGAGGTAAGTATCACACATAGTGATTAGGGATGGGCGAGTCTACTCGCTAGGACTCATTACTCGGCGAATAGTAAGGGACTCGCTGGACTCGTTACTCGGCGAGTCTCCCAGTGATTACTCGCACAGTAACGAGTCCAATGCAAGTCAATGGCAATCCTAGTTTTGTCAGAGTTTTTTTTTCTCACTCGCTAGACTCGCTATATCACATCGCTGTCAACAGTGAGTCTGAGCGAGTCTGAGTGAGTCTGAGCGAGTCTACGATTCCGAGTCCTGTATACTGGATTCGGGACTCGCTTATACAGAATCTGTTATGTTCCTACAAGTTTCCAAGACAGCCTATGTCAACACACAGCGATTGTGAGCGAGTCTGAGCGAGTCTACGAATCCCGAGTCCTGTATACTGGATTCGGGACTCGCAAATATAGAATCTGTTATGTTCCTACAAAGCTTCCGAGACAGCCTAGCGTGTTAGGTCAGAAAACTTTTTTAGATGGACAAGCATGTTAGCCAATCATATTCAGTAATGTTGGCTGTGGCAGGACTATGATTGGCTTCTGTCCATCGTGATGCCTATGTCATGTATGAGAGGCGAGGCTGTATATAAGCCTTTTCCACCGCCATTTCCTCTACATTCCTGAGAGATCTGAGATAGAGCAGGGTGAGGTAGATGCTTGAGCAGATCATAGGGATTGTCAGTTAGTGTAGGGAAACTTCAAGATTCCTTATATTAAACCCAAACAGCTCTTCTGAGAGCTACCAGGAGGACAGAGGAGTACTGTGTAGACTGTAGGCAGGCAGGCAGGGAGGATCAAGCCTTACAGTGCAGTGCACAGTGCAGGGACTAGTGTGCAGCTTCACTGCTAGGTGTCAGCACACACACTTACCCCGCCAGCAAGTGACGCCTACAGCACCACCTAACTCCATCTCGGTGACTGTGCATTTGTCAACAATGTCACAAAAACCACAATTTCCCAAAAAAGAGGTTGCAAAGGGACGAGGTCGTGGCCGTAGCAGTGCAGGGAACATCACTTGAGCGATCTCCCTCCAGGCTGTAGTCCGCTGGATGTTATGCCCATAGGCAGGGTCAGTGGGGAGCCAAAGCAGGGGCCGAGCCTCCACCAGATCAATCAACTGCAGCGTGTTGACAGTGACACGGGCCATGATTGCTCTGTATTGCTCTGTGTGTGTGTGCGTATGTCAACTCGACTCGGATTATTTCCTGTTTGCTCAAAGCATGGTGTGTGCTAGAGAAAATCGCTTCCCTCGCCTCATCGGCGCTAAATAAGATAAACAAATGCGAGTTTGGACTCGGACACAGCAGCAACAAACTGTTGCGAGTGGGGTTTACAAATCGCCAATGCAAGCGCTTTCCGAGACACATCTGCGATTTGTAAATCGCACATTACTCGCTAAGACTCGCTTCCCCATTCATTAACATTGGACTCGCTAGACTCGCAACGAGTAGCGAGTCCCGGGCTCGGACTCGCTAGAGTCAAGCGATTCCGAGTAATTTAGGACTCGCCCATCACTAATAGCGATATCGCTAGCAATATCGCTGCTGTGTCACAAAATCGGCGACGCTTTATGTGTAAAACCCCCTTAACAGTATGACAGTCGGCACTCCCATCAACCAACCACCTTCATTAATGGATAGATGTATACAGAGTATGGATCCCCAACAATCTTGTATTCCATACACTGTTTACATCCGGACACAGTTGGAGGTGATAACAGTTAATCACAGGGATGCCTGGTCTTGGTTCAGACACCCACCAGTTTTCTATTGATGACCTATTTTAAGGATAAGTCATCAATGTAAAAAAGTGGACAACCCCATAAAAATGATTTCTGCTATGCAATGTGTCTAATTAAATCAGGTATATTTACTTCTGCATTTCACTCGACTAGCAGGACATGCACGTTACTGTAGGTGGTTATTATATACTTTAGATGAATGTCAGCCAATCACTAATTTCTCTAGAAATGGCTGGCTATCAAATGTTTGCGTGACTGTCATCATGGGAGGGTAAAAAGGTAACCCTCATTGAATTTAACATTCCTATTCTTTTTGTTTTCTGAGTAGATAACCAGTCTTTACATTGAACACATGTTCACTTGGCCGAGCAGAGCTGAGCGTGTATGTGTACAGAGAAGGTTGAGACGAATAGATGACAGTCAAAAGAGCATTCAGTTTTCACCTCTCTGAATTTTAAGGCTATATGTAAGTGCTATTGGTCTATTGGTGTTTTAAACTCAATCTGTGGAAATTTATAGTAATGACATAACTACCGTTCAGTTTTTGCCAGCAATGACAAAGTTGACTGGCATATTACAATATCTTCTATGAAACCTTGACAGCTCATGAACAAGACTGATTTTCTTGAACGAGTGCTATCTGTGGTTTTCATGGATTGCACTGGTACCCATGGTTTTCTATGGAGCTGCACACATGTCTGATTTTTTTTCTCAGACTAAGTGGTCCATGTAAAAAATTGGAGACGTGACTGATTTTGATCCTATTGTCCGATCGAAATTGGCAATACAAGTCTATGGGTCCGTGAAAAAATTGGACCTCACTCGGATGACATCCTAATGTGGTCCAATTTTCACGGGCTGAGAGAATTTTTCTCCACTTCCGGGAAAGACTTATTTCTCTCTGATCAAACTGTGATCAGAATTATCGGACTGTTTTTCTCACATGTGTCTCCTAATTTGCCCAGTATATCAGAACCTATATTCCAGTAAACAGAAAGAGATATAATGTTTTATGAGTCAGTTTGGCACCCTGTCAAATGCCACTATTACAAGATAGCTCTGTAGAATCTACACGTATTTGAGCAAACGTCTGCTTGGTGATTATCAAAGTTAAAAAGTAGCTTTACTGTGCAAGGCACATCATCTTTCTAGTTTAACCAAAACCTCCACTGAAGACTAAGGAAAGCTGAATATAAATAAAAATTTTCATCTTAATTGCAGATTTTATTTTATTACAATATGTGCAAAACAATTGGAAACCAGACTAAAACCACCTACAGTATGTGAAAGAATAGATGCTCATTAACTAGAAACAAACCAAATCTTGACCCAGGAGAATACTCAAAAAGTCATTGCTCAGACCAAATGAACTTTACTCTTTCCCTGCAAAATCTGTGAAAAGCAAAATAAGCAAATACACTGTGGTACGTAAATGAGTAACAGTATGTGTAAATATAGGGTACTTTTTTGACACTATTCTCATCAAAAAAGCATAAAAATAATCCATCCACAACAAGTTGTACCCAATCAGGCTGGAGCCTATCTCTTGTAGTTCACCTTGCTGTGTGTCAGCAGGCCACAAAATAGATCAGGACCCAGATCTACATGTTTCAACACAAACATGTAGACAAGATATACAACCTAAAAAGTGCAAAAAAACTAAAGCAAAACCAAAGAAATGAGCCAGAACACATGTTGGCATAAGTGCAATGTCTAGGTGTACATTCACACTGTTTTATCACCTCATCTCTCTAGTTTTACCAATGTCTCCACTAAAAACCTAGAAAATATGAAAATAACTGAGAAGTTGTATCTTAACTGCAAATTTGATTTTGATACAGTGTCTGCAAAACACTAGGAAACCAGACTAAAACTCCCCGAAAGAAAAGAATGAAAAAAAATTCTTAACTGGAAAGAAACCAAAATCTCGGCCCAGGAGGACACTCAAAAAGTCATTGCTCAGACCAAATGTACTTTCCTCCCTCCCTAGTACTGTCTCATAAATAAATAAAAATAACAAATATACTTAACGTTGTTACCAGTTTTCTCTAAAGAATGTCCTGTTTCCTGTCAGTGCGTTTTCATTGACAGATCATAGTGTCTATTATTTGTCCTCTATGTATAGCATAGACATCATCACATCTCACTCAGTGAGTTTATATCTGGACTGGATGCATTTCGTTCTACAACTTTAAAGTTTGATTATGCTAACTAGCGACGTGTTACAAATGCCTATGAATGGTCTGCTCAGTGCATATATTTATACTCATTTTTCCTTCTCTCGTAGTCACGGCTCAGTTTCTGACAGTGCCAACAAGTGTGAATAGCTGCACAGGAAGTAAGCGGAATACAACTGCCAACAACCCAAGTGTTCCATCATGACCTCTTTACTATGAAACCATTTGGCATGAACTAGTTACAAAAACAAAATGCCAAATTTTCTAGCTCTGTTCATCTTTCCAGTGCTATGAAAGGGGCCATTTTAATCTTTACCATTAAGTTCTATATTTCCATAGTCAACACTGGTTCCAGAAGACAAGAGATAAGGTGTTACTATGTTACATTATGCTTTATAATACTTTTTGCTAAAATTTCAGAAATTGGCAGTAATGTTATATTTGACAATTTTTATTATGTGGATGATCATAGACACAAAGATCATTAAATTTTCAACACATAGTATAAAAGTTTCATACTAGTAGGTACACAGGTACATAGTCGTCAGTGAGATTCATTGAGTTTTTGTAAATGTTATAAAACTTTTATTGTTGGATCTATTGTGTACTTTTGACTTTATTGGATATATACCCAAACTGGAAGATTGCAGACCCAATTGTCTGTAACAAGTATTAAATTCTTCGTTGATAATGTACGATTATTGTTCTTGCTGAAATATTGATTTTCTTTGGTGAATTCATCTTACTATAGAGTATCCCAGCCCCAGTGACTCCTATTCAGGTCATTAGGCAGCAATATATACTGATCACAAAACAACAGCTCTCGTCATTAGTACTAAAAGCACAATTTAGTTTGATGTTCCAAGAAAAGTGAAAAGACGCCTGTTTTTTTAAGGGACTAATTGACAGAGGTGTAGAAATACGAAGAAGCTAAACTCAAAATGAAGGGGAAACTGGGATCCAGCGATGCTCATTGTAAAACCGTGTTTTCGTGCTACACGTGCATGCGTTAAGTAAGCAGCCTACGGGTCCTTTCCTACATCAGAAATTCTAATTCACCACAGCTGCCTCATGAATTATTATTTTCTCAATGACATTTTGCAGGCGCCAAGCAAAAAAACAAACAAACAAATGTAAACGATCAAGCTGGGTTTCGCGCTCATTATGACACAAAGATGATGTTCAGTTGGAATCCCTGGCTGAAAGTTCTCCAATTTCCCAGTAACAAGCGGACATCTAAAAATACATTGTAACTTTTACTAAAAGAAGCCTAGTAAGATTTGCTACAACTCTCATTGGTAGAAAAGAATGCAATTTTCATTTAGTCAACTGGAATTCCAAACAGGAAGTGACATTTGTCAGATACTTCCTGTTTTATCTCCTCCTCCAGTCTTTAGGCTTCCTTAAGCGGCTGTGCCTCACACAACAGCCTAACAGAATCCTAATAGATGTGCGAGTTGGAAGATATTTCATCCTTCTATCAAATGTGGGTGAGGAGTAAATTTATTCTTGACGGCTCCGTAACATCCATCCATTCATTAATGTTCGTTCCGAGCAGCCATTGCTCATACAAACAGCATCCCATTTTTTTTGAGACAGCAAGATGTGTTCTCGGCTGATATAACTCAATTTCTCCTCCTTCCACCGTGCTGTGGAAACCTGTGAGCTCATGTGGAAATAAGAAGACAATTAGGCACTGTAACAATGCTTTGTAACATCACTGGTGTCAGAGATGAGAACACAAGACTTCTGTGATAATAATGAACCATTCATGGATGTCTCTTCATTCATACATCATAAATTATATATAAGCACAAACACTCGACAAGCAACTCTAAAATAGAAGACATAATACATATTTTATGGTCTATTATAACTCAAATATGTGTGCCTTAGATACATAAAACAAGCAACTGCATTTCTTTATTTAGCTTGAGCAGTCATCCAATATTACTATGTGGAAGTTTTTACATCCAGAGATAACACTTCTCATATAAGGAATTTGAGAAAACCGAATCCATACATGTTCTAATCGTATATGATTGAATTTTCTGCAGGATCAACAACGTTGCAGCAAGTAAAAAGATAAACATAGGACTATTATTAAAATTAATCATTATAAGAAAAGTTATTAAATACTAAACTTAGTATATTAAATGTAATTCTTCCAAATAGGATGGAAAACAGAAGAGCAAAAATGTGACTTATATTGCTGATTATGGTTCAAAAAATGTAATTCTTAGGGTATGTGCACACGTTAAGTATTTGATGCAGAAATTTCTCAATTTCTTGGCAGGAAAGCATCTTGTAAAATAAGTGTGTCTTTGACATGCATTTTTGTTGAACATTTTTACTCTCTTATTAATTTGGGTGAAATCTGCAGCAAAAACGCTGAAAGAATTGACAAGTCTGCAAAGAAAAATAAGCATCGCGTGCATGAGACTTCAAGAATCTCATTCACTTCGTTAGCATCAGGAAACCCTTCATGTTTTGAGACAAATCTAAGCAGAAAAAACGAGACAAAAACGCAATGTGTTCCCACAGCTTTGTTTGGCCTAGGGGAAACACGCTAAAACTATTGTATATAAGAGCTGAAACTCAACCTTAAGAAATACCTTAGCTTTTTGAAGGCAACTCATTGGGTTTACAGAAAGAAAGGCGTCTTCAAGTAAAAGGTTTTTCGACCACTAATATGTTTTCAAAACCGAACTTGAGCAGTTCCAGTCTTAAGTCTGGTAAATGAATGTCGTACGGTCTGGTTCGGAGAGTAGCTACTTGTGCTTGCTGTCGATGATGTGCAAGATACATGCAGAAGGCGCTTCCGTTCTACAAAAAAATGACAATTTCTAAAATCTTCTGCTTTCACAGCATTAATTGGTTAAACAAACACATTGACTTGATATAAAAAATAAGAAAAACTCTTCTGCACCTATCTGACAGATCATCCTTGTCACCTTTTGTCTTGCATCTTCTCACCACCTTCTAACATCTCTTGGCCCAGTGGACAACTTTGTATCCCTTTTGTTTTCACTAGACACCTCACTACTCCTCACAGTCCATTGCCATCTGTCTATGCATTGCTGTGCCGCTGAGTAGTGTAGGATTTCTAAGACAAACAAATCTGTGTGTGATTTAACTGTTCACCAATGAAACGATGAACTGCCATCTGCTGTTTTTAGATTGGAAACCTTCAAAACAACAATGGAAATATATACATTCGATATATCGTATCTTATTCCGAATGTTATTTCACCCCGATACATTTGTGAGATGATGCCTTCCGCAGCAAGCGCTGATTTTCTCTTCTATTGTACGCACACGTTGCCAAAGACGCCGAAACATTCAGAAAGAGAGAAAAGGGGTATAACAATAGAAAATGCTTTTTTTTTTGGAAGGGGGATTTGTTATAGAAATATGCTTTCAGTGCAAGGTAAACTTTCTGATAAAGGAGCGTAGACTCCAGGATGAACAGAAACATTTTGATGTGTTTTAATTCTCTATCAGACAAGCAACGAACAATATATAGTTTGCAATATAAAATAGTGTTTATGAATAATGGAACATTGTATTATCTCGACTCAAGAGAATACAAAAATAAAATCACTGGCGTATCTCTTTGTAATTCTTTCCAATGGTGGGATGTTCCTGCTTACCTAGCTGTATTGTGGGTTTTTTTTCCTATCTCATTTGATATTTACATGTGTCAATTTTACTACTGATGTTTTTTAGAAAACTTATAAAGAAAATCAGCCTTAGGCCCCCTTCACACGTGTGTCTTTTGTGTCTGCATGTGGTCACCCACTGTATCAATAGTGGTGCGCACATGAGTTTTTTATAAGCACCATGGACAAAATGATGACATCTGTGTGTCATCAGTGTGACACGTACTGGTGCCTGGGAAGAAGCCATAAAGTTCCTGATGTTCCGAGGTGCCGGGAGCTGAAGGCAACTCACATCAATGTCGCCTGGTCTCCTTGAGATGAAGGAACTTGTAAGAAAAGGCAGTATGTAAAGACAGGGATCACCAAAAAATATTTTCTTGACAAAAACAAGCCAAACAGAACATTTTTAAACCAATTAAAAAGCATGAATAGCTATGAAGAAAAACATACAGCACCACACCATTATAATGTTTGGTCTAATCTTTTGACTGGAAGAAATAAAAAAGAAATCACCAAGCATGAAGTAATTCAACAAGATTTACATATATATGATAGTGCAAATAAAAGTATGGTTGATGTGTTGGGAGAAAAAAAATACTCTAACCTGCAAAGGCCAAAAAAGCCCAAACAAGACAACCATGAAATATCTAGAGTCTACAAGTATAGATACTGTGCAATAAGGTAAAATAAAGTGCATACGCAATATCAAAACACCAAAAGTAGAAAATGGCAAAAATGCTAGATATCAACCTATATAAACATATGGAAATGACATAAGAGAAAATGTACTGCTGGAGCAAATCATGAAGCAAGAGAAAAAAAGATGTTACGGCTATTGGTGACCTATAAGGATATATTGACAAAGATTCAGCAACCCCACGTGTATCGCCACTCAGAAACGTGGCTTCATCAGGGGTCATGACACACGTGGGTAGCTGCATTGCTTTTGGTCTTCCTGAGATCAGCGTAGCCAGGCGACAATGATGGGAGTTGTATTCAGAACCCACTGTGTGCATAGTAAAATAAGAAATTAATTTTGAAAATTGTCATTGGCGCCAGCTTCAATTTTGATAACCAGCAGAGGAAAAGCCCATGGCTGGGGACTGATTTTACTAATCTGGGAAAGGAGGACAATATCCCAAAAGGTTTCCAGGCTAATAGTGACAGCTCACAGCTGTTTCCTTTGCGTTTACTGGTTAGTGTACGGGGGACCCCAGAAAAAAATAGACTTAGGGTCCCCCTATAAATTCTGACTAGCAAAGGCTTATCAGACAGCTGCCGATTGATATTAATAGCTTGGGAAGGGGCCAGGGATATTGCCCCTCTCTCAGGCTACAAACATCAGCCCTCAGCCACCCTAGAAATTGTGCCTCCAGAGGATTAGGGCTGGCTCCAAGTTTTCGTGGGCCCTTGTAACACATACCACAATTCATGATGCACAGATACGGCAGAGAAATATGGGTATAGTAAAATGCCAAAGATTTCACTTACTGCTTACATTACATAAGTGACATCTATTGTAAATTCTCCAATAGTTCAGAAACTGGACAGTATAGACATCCATACAGTCTTATGGGAACCCCATAATCCTCCACACAGTATTATGAGCCCCATATATTGCTCCATGCAGAATAATGAGCCCCATATTGTGCTCCATACAGAATAATGAGGCCCATATATTGCTCCATACAGTATTATGGGCACCACTTATTGCTCCATACAGAATAATGAGCTCCATATAATGCTCCATACAGTATAATGAGCCCCATATAATGCTTTAATGCTTCAGTATATGATGGGCCCCATAATTGCTCCATTCAGTAAAATGGACCCATATACTGCTCCATACAGAATAATTGACCCCATATACTGCTCCACGCAGTATAATGAACCTATATATTATTCCATACAGAATGAGCCCCATATATTGTTCCATACAGAATAATGAGCCCCATATATTGCGCCAGATGGTATAATGAACCCGATATATTGCTCCATATAGTATAATAATCCCCATATATTGCTTCATACAGAATAATGGACCCGATATCTTGCACCATATTGAATAATGAGCTCCATATAATGCTCCATACAGAATAATGGACCTGATATATTGCTCCATGCAGAAAAATGAGCCCCATATAATGCTATATATATTGGGCCCCATAAAATGCTTTAAACATAATGGGCCCCATATAATGCTCCACATATATATAGGGCCCCATATAATGCTTTATACATAATGAACCCCATATAATCCTCCATGCAGTACATGATGGGCCTCATATAATGCTCCATACTTAATAGGCCCCATATAATGCTTCATGCAGAATGGGCCCCATATATTTCTCCAAACATAAAAAAATTAAAAATATGAAAAACTCACCTCTCTACACTGGCCACTGCTCTGCTCCTCAGCGTCGGCGTCTTCCGGCTCTCTGCACTGTGACTGTTCAGAGCAGAGGGTGCACAGTAGTGATGTCATTGCACCCTATGACCTGAAATGTCACAGAGTCAGAAAACTAGGAAGATGCCACAGGGAAGGAAAGGGGAGAGGTAATTACTGCATGTGCTGGCACCCTGAGCAAATGGGGGGCCATTTGCAAGTGCTGGCACTGGGCTCCTCTAGCCAAATCTGGCACTTAGCCTCATTCTTCCCACTTGTCCAGGTGTGGTGGCAAGTTTGGTTATAGGGTTGGAGTTGATGTTAGCTTTGTATTGTCAGCTGACATCAAGCCCAGGGGTTAGTAATGGCGAGACTACCATTTTTGATTATAGGGGTTACTCCATGTCAATTTTGGGGGGTTCTCCCCTATAATGACCAGTAAATGCTAAACAAATGGCTGTGAGCTATTACTACTAGCCTGGGAACATTTATGGCTATTAACCCTTTTCTCGGAATATTAACATCCCCCCACAGCAGTCAGCTTTCCCTCAGCTAGTTCAAAAAACTACACGGAAGCCCACAACATTTTTTTGTAATTATTTATTTTATAAATGATGTACACAGCGGGTGCTGAATACAACTCCCATCATTGTCACCTGGTCGCGCTGGTCTCAGGGAGCCTTCAGCACCCGGCACCTGGGAACAGCTATCTGTAGGGATGTCACATGGACAAGCACCATGGATCTCACCTTTACTAGTGGGTCGCCCTCACACCCAGGGCTGTGGGGGTACTCGGTACCGGGCCCGATGAGCTTCAGTGGGAGATATCACGGCAGCTGGGTCCCGGCGTGTGGCCCTGGGTGCCCATTGTAAAAGGGGTTGTTTCAGTGTGCTGATCGTAGTGAAAGTTTATAAGTGATTCGTGACGCCACCTGTGGTATTCGGCAATAGAGATGTAAGCCGACGCTGCAGACAGATCCTCTGGGACAGATGGTGTGGTGCAGCAGTGATGTTATAGCCCTCCACAGGCAGGGCTGTAGTCCCAGGGCAGTGTAGGTGAAGTGACACTTAGATGATGAAGTGTCAGGCACGAGGGATGTAGCGGTGCTGGGCAGGTTGGCACAGGAATAAGTGGAGGACACCAGGGCATGTAGTTCCAAAGCCGGGTCAGGGATCAGTCAACTTCCAGGCCAGATGGAATACTCCCTTCCAACACTCCGCCAACATATGTGCTTTTTCTGAACATCTCTTATAGCGCCTTTGATTGATGTACTCCTAGTACTCAGTTACACTGGAGTTCCTCCTGTCAGATGTTCCTATGAACTCTACTTGTACGGCAGACAGCTGTAGCCTGCTTCGGGGACTCCTTGCTATTAAGTCCCGGCTCACTAATATGTTGCTGTTGTGCCCCCAAGTCTTGTGTGGGAATAAAGTGATCACTACTTCTATTCCTCCGGTGTCTGCTGCAGGACCATTAGTACCTGTACAACCTCGGGGACCGGACCCCGGCCTTGCACTTAGAACTTGAAAAGGGTTCTCCTGTAACCCTGGTCCTTGTTCTCTTATTCTCCTCACGTTCCGTGCTAATCCTTCTTTCCGATGGAGAATCAAGCTTCCTTCCTTTGTCTCTTTGCTGTGCCAGCAGACCCAGATCACTGTGGCCTGCTGCAGCACTTCCCTCTTCCATCCCTCTCCCGGGGATCTTCTCTGTCTAACACTCTGTCCTTCTACATCTTCACTCACTCACTGAATGAAAAGACTGACTGACTGACTCAACTCTTCCCGCTCTTTTGGTGCGAACTAAACTCCACCCACCTCCCAGCACATTTCGTGTTCCAAGCAGGGAGCCACCAAGGGCTGCTTTGCTATACTCCAAGCAGGGAGCCGCCGAAGTTGCTTTGCTACAATACTTTGTGGTGTGGGGTGCAGGTGTTGGAGTGTGGTCAGGTGCCTCCACCTTACCTTGATGGTGGGGCACCACACCTCAGGAGGAGGTGCAGTACTTCTGTGGCGACTGAGCCTTAGGGGTGCCACATTAGTTTTTCCAGTACAGGTATCAGCAAGACGTGTGAAGGCGGCCTTAGGTTAAGGCCACACAGCTGGATATTCTGCCAACTGAGAAAATTGGTCCAATGAAATTAATCGCATTTTGATCAGAGTTTGATCAAAGTATGATCAGAGTGTGATCCAATTTTTTCACATGAGGAGAACATGGAAAAAAAAGTCTCCATCTTCTCCATTCTGTCAATCTGTGAAAATCATACTGCACTCAGATGTCATCCAAAAAAGTCCCATTTTTTGATGGACCTATTGAATTGCATGGCTGAGTGCTGTCTGAATATGGGATGTAAATTGTACAAACTGCAATTTTTTGTTCGGACAGACTCGGTCCAAGGAAAAAAATTTGACATGTGCACAGCCTCATAGAATAAAATTGGATCGCACACGGACCAAAAATAATGTCCTCTGCATGAGCCCTTAGGGTCTGATGTGACAATGCCCACAGTCCTCAATAGCTGACATACCATGATAGGTCATCAATGTCTCATCGGTGGAGGTACAATGCCTGGCACCGCTTGCAATCAGCTGTTCCCAATGCATATCTGCCCCATATTCAAATCAGTAGGGGCCGAAGGTGCAGTGCACGGCCGAGGATACTATTCCATTCTACTATGCAGCTTCTCAACTGAGCAGTTCCGGTTGCCACCAAAATCGGGAACAGCTGATCAACGGATGTGCCAGGTGTTGCACCTTCACCGATCAGACATTAATGACCTATCCTAAGGATAGGCCATCAATGTTAAAGACCCATACAACCCCTTTAACAGCAAAAGAGATACATCAAAATCATCAATATCAGCAAGCGTAGTGGTTTTTACACATGGTCTACTGGAATTAATATTTATGTCTGATTAACATAGAAATAAAACAAATAAATATGAGTTTGTCTTGTTACATTTATTAATGAAGGAAAGGACCTTTACAATAACCCGTAGATTGATATTTAACAAATGAGATTTCTACGACAATACCAATTTCCTTCTTGTAATGTTTTGAAGAACGTAGACTTCAGGACTTTCTGTCACAGATAAATGTGTGACTAAAATGCAGACAGACAACATAAATGTTGTTTTATTCTATAACAGGATGTCACTCATCGGATTTTAATTGCTGAACACTAGCAGCGCCTCCTACTCCGCTGCTTATGAGGAAGTGGCCAAGTAGGAGGCAACAATGCCTGAAATCTTGTGTGCCGCTCTGCTCTAGCTGTGTGTGTTTTCTGTTTTCAGCGGCATACCCTGCACACAATCCCTCCTAAGTGCCTGTTTGTGTGCAGGGGGAGAAGCTCTGATTTCTGGCTGTGACAATCTTGGCTTGGCTACCTTGTACAAGCGTTTCGCAGGCTTTCAGACCCTTCTGCTGACAGCCTGCTGGGCTGATCCACAGCACTTCACATGATGGGCTGCTTGTTGTCTCATAACCTTTGTGTTGCGTTAACAGGATGCCTGTGTGTGAATGAGATGTTCCATAGATAAATGATTATCCTGTATACAAATAAATAAAATGCAAATGTGGTTTGTAACGATGGCTAGGGGCAAGATGAGCCTTCTGTTGTGTTTCTCCATGCCCCCCTATGAGAGTGTAGGCGTTCTTGTGCCACCCTGTGTGTATGGAAGTGCTCTTTTCTTTTGCCTCGGTTCCAGGAATTAGATGGCTCTGCCAACGTGGCAGTGCTGTCACCAAGCAAGGAGCTTCCTGAGGAACAGATGGTACAAGCAGGGAAAAAGGAGGTGCCAACTGCCATCCCACGGGCACTTGGCACCTGTGTTCTAATAAATGTGATCCAATTGACTTATGCGCCAGGCTCTGTTCCATCTGAACAACAGCGCCGCCCATCCATTGGCAGTGAAAAGGGCCACAGAACCAAAGGGAGGGAAATGGATGTGGAAGCACAATCAGTTAGTCATTCTTGGACTATAGCAAAACATTGATTTTTTTTTCTCCAATTTTTCTGTACCTCAGTCAATATATATAAAACACGCTCATCCAATGGTTAAAAGATCCACAACACAAACTAACTTATGAAATCAAGATTGCACGATGCAGTTTCCGAACATCTATATTGCAAATTATTCTACAGCCCATAATAAAAAATATGTATATTAAAAAAAACATAGTTTTCATGGGAATAATTTCAGTTAATTGTCAGCTTGGCCTCACGCCATTACATTTTATTTCCTTGAGCTGCCAATGCAATTTTACAGAAAAAGCACAAAGGATATCCAGACGACCAGAATGTTTTTCGCCCTGCAGCAAAAGTACGGTAAATAAACAGATAAATGTAGAACTTAGAGTTCTGGATTACTACATGTTTCATGGAATGCTACATTATTTCATAGAGCCCGTGATGGGATTTTAAAATGTTTCTGATCACCAGAAACATAGGAAAGATGTAAGGGTAGAAAAAGGCATTAAAGGGTATGCTTATTATTTAGGAATAACGGCATATCTGTGCATAGACGGTATCTGGTATTCAGGAGCTGGCTGGCAAATTTTAGCCTGGGGGGCAAGCACACAGCAGTGGCCCATGAGTAGCGGCCCATCATTAAAAAGGTTGTCTGATCTTAAGCTACAAGTCTAAAGTCACTATATGTGAATCCTCACATCATGTGCACTGTGAGGATTCTCTGGTGCTGGCGGTGGGAGCGGGCACTTTATCATCACATATGTGATGTGTATATTCCCGGCCATATTACAACTAGACGGTTTCTGGCCTTGCTCAATACAGGTGTATTAACTGAGGTGGAGCAAGTCTAGATGTCATGTATGCAAATCACATACTTGCAGTCACACCCCCCCGCCGAATCATAACAGCACTGCGAGCAATGTGAGGATTCACGAGTCTGCAGTCACAGAGTGACTTGAAACTTAAATCTGGACAACCCCTTTAACATGTTTACCTCCGGCTGCTTCATAGGCTATATGCCTTTGACTGTATTGCCTGTCTAAGAGCTGCTCAATGAAAAACCTGACAGTACTCGGATCAGCTCAGATGAGAGTTTCTTTTGATCAGGCAAATCACTTATTATGCTCATGTATTATTAATTTTAAACTGGATATACATTTTCAGATATGTAGTAAAGCAAAGTATGCAATTCTTCTCATCATTACCTAGGATTTTTTTTTCCAATGCTTTATATTGGTCACACCTGGACCTACCTACAGAACCTCAGATATCACATATGGAACCATATAATTTTCAGCTTTAACATAGCCATGAAGCATATTATGGCTCGCTACATGTGTACATGATCAGAACCAGTAGAAGAATGAAGTGACAGAACCTTCAGTAGATACATGCAGCACCAGAATCACCGACAAGTAGATAAATGTGGCACCAGAACCCCCATCAGTAGATGAATGCAAAGCCAGAACCACCATCAGTGGATGAATGCAGCAACAGAACCACCATCAGTAGATGAATGCAGCAACAGAACCATCATCAGTAGATGAATGCAGGGCCAGAACCACCATCAGTAGTTGAATGCATGGACACAGCCACCATCAGTAGATGAATGCAGGGTCAGAACTATCATCAGTAGATGAATGCAGCAACAGAACCACCATCAGTAGATGAATGCAGGGGAAGAACCACCATCAGCAGATGAATGCAGGGACACAGCCATCATCCGTAGATGAATGCAGGGTCAGAACCACCATCAGTAGATGAATGCAGCAACAGAACCACCATCAGTAGATACATGCAGGGCCAGTACCACCATCAGTAGATACATGCAGGGACAAAACCACCATCAGTAGATGAATGTAGGGCCAGAACCACAATCAGTAGATGAATGTAGGGACACAGCCACCATCAGTAGATGAATGCAGGGTCAGAACCACCATCAGTAGATGAATGCAGCAACAGAACCACCATCAGTAGATACATGCAGGGCCAGAACGACCATCAGTAGATACATGCAGGGCCAGAACCACCATCAGTAGATGAATGCAGGGCCTAAACCACCATCAGTAGATGAATGCAGCAACAGAACCACCATCAGTAGATGAATGCAGCGACAGAACCACCATCAGTAGATACATGCAGGGCCAGAACCAGCATCAGTAGATGAATGCAGGGTCAGAACCATCATCAGTAGATGAATGCAGCGACAGAACTACCATCACTAGATGAATGCAGGGTCAGAACCACCATCAATAGATGAATGCAGGGTCATGAATACCATCAGTAGATGAATGCAGCGACAGAACCACAGTCAGTAGATGAATGCAGGGTCAGAACCATCATCAGTAGATGAATGCAGCGACAGAACTACCATCACTAGATGAATGCAGGGTCAGAACCACCATCAATAGATGAATGCAGGGTCATGAATACCATCAGTAGATGAATGCAGCGACAGAACCACAGTCAGTAGATGAATGCAGTGCCAGAACCACCATCAGTAAATGAATACAACATTAGAACCACTGTCAGTAGATGAATGTAACATTAGAACCACAGTCAGTAGACGAATGCAGCACCACGCTTATTACAGTGGTCAATTTCAGTGTTAGATCATCCCCATGATACACTTGTATGACATGAACATGTAGCTCCCAATATGTGCTTATCTATGGTAAGAAGATACTGGGAGTTGTTGCTACCTTTATCATCAGACAGTGGACCATACAGGAACCTCACTACTTATGAGATGTAGTCAGTATTAGAGTTTTCACTGAATTGATACCCTTAAACCAGATACAAATCCAACCAATTACCGTAATTGCAAAAATCACTGACTGTGGTGGAAAAATAATAAAACTTAACTTTTAATAAATTGTGAATAAATAATATATCAAATCATCCACCGTGGTTGTGTGCAGTCTGTCCAATCAACCCCTACCACAAGAGGGGGTCATAAAGGACACTAATATAATTATACAACATTGTATTCATGGACTCCAAGACACCCTTTAATGAGGAAAAATCTCACTAGGCATCCTTTTTTAAGGGTAGTGTTTAACAATTATTGCATATATGGATATACTATATATGGATATACCATTGCATCATTCCCAATCGTTAATAGCCAATTTTACACTCCAATATCAGTAGACTAAAGTGCTAATGCTATTGCACAATGTCCCCAATAGCATAACAATACAGTGTCATCCATCGACTACACAAAGGCTCCTTTGCCCAATTGAAACAGATGCCAGCCAGTGATCGAATGATTTATCTCACTCACTCAGTCCATAGATGTCACCTCTCATATGCACATGCTATCCCCTTATCCACATGGGAGTAACATAAATATAGTCTGCCAGCATACTGAGCCATAAACTTAAGGCTCTACCACATTCCGGCAATTTTGCCTCATCCCCGTACTCATAATGGGATTAATATGTCCACAATGTGCCTGAGATGTTAAGCCGTGATATTTTCTGTCACATCTCGGCAATGTTGCCTCAACGCGTTTCGCCCTACACTATCATATTAGGGTACATCAGGAGGCTTAGCCCTTTTGCTGTGTGCTTATGATTTTACAACGAAGCAAAATACTCCTGGCCACGATGAGAGCCGCGTGCGGTGGCACGGATGCCGATCTTTTATAAACAACGCGCGTGGCTCTCATCGTGGCCAGGAGTATTTTGCTCCATTGTAAAATCATTATATTGCCAACAAAATATAAATATCTACCATGTTGTAATAATTGTCCATCAATGTGCTTCCTACAGAAAAAATCCCCCTAGACTTTCTCTCTCCATAATATCCCTCCCACACCACCCTTCTCCATAATATACCCCCTACACCACACCTCCCTATAATCCATAAGATACTCCCCACACACTGACCCCCTCCCCATAATATACCCCCTACACCGCCCCTCACCATAATATACCCCCTACACTGCACCTCCCCATAATATAACTCCCCTACACCACCCCTCTCCATAAGATACTCCACACACACTGTACCCCTCCCCATAATATACCCCCTACACCACCCCTCTCCATAATATACTCCCTACACCACTCCTCTCCCTAATATCCCCTTCACTGACCCTTGCTTTAGTATATTCCATACACCGCCTCTCCCCATAATATACCCCCACACATGCCACTTCTCCCCATGATCAAAGTCACTCTCCATAATATCCTGCCTACACCACTCTTCTCCCTAATATCCCCTTCACTGACCCTCCCCATACTATACCCCATACACCGCCCTTCCCCATAATATCCCCTTCGTTGACTCTCCCTATAATATACCCCATACACCACCCTTCTCCAAAATATACCTCTCCATCCCATAATATCCCACCTACACCCTCCCTCTCCATAATGTTCGTCTCTATAATGTCCCCCACATACTGCCCCTAGTCTCCATAATGATCTCTCTCCACACTGCCCGTCTGAACACACACCCACTCACACACACACTTACACACACATACTCACACAAACACACACACACACACTCATACACACTCATACACACTCATACACACACACACTCATACACACATACACCACACTCATACACACAATGCTGTGCAGTTGCCCTTGTGGACTAAAGGTACTGTCACACTAAGTGATATCGCTAGCAATATCGCTATAACTTGTGACGTTATAGCGATATTGCTAGCGATATCGCTGTGTGTGATACTTACCTACAACCCGCTCCCCTGCTGGTTATCGCTGATCGCGCGAGAACGTCCTGGACTGTTTCTCGTCGGGCGCTTCCTGCGGCGCTTCCTGCTGTGACAACGAGCGACGCGTGGAGCCGGGCGGGAGGACGCAGGATCGCCTGGTGTGACAGGTAAGTAGCCACCCCCGTCCCCAGCGATGTCGCTGGTGAAATCTGCCTGTGTGGCAGCTCACTAGCGACCACTTAGCGATGTACCAGCGATCCTGACCGTGTCATATCGCTGGTCGGGATCGCTGGTACATCGCTAAATGTGACACTACCTTTACACCATGGATTCATGCCCTATATTTTATGCACAGCAAATGACAGATCTCTAATCTTCAGCAGCTCAGCTCCTGCTCCTCATTGGAGCGCTGCTGCTCACCATTCTTCCTGCCGGCTGTCTTGTCCCCGCCTCTTCTGCCCTGCTCTGCGTCGCCAGCAGCAGTGTGACGAGGTCGCAGCATGATGACCTCATCAGTCTGCTGCACGCTAGACCGCGGAGCAGCAACAACGGCGATGCTCTGCTCTGTGCCGGATATCATGCATTCAAATGTATTCACGTCTCAAAGACGCAAATACACGTGGATGCATCATTCATGCACGATCAAGGAGTCTGCCAGCCCGGCCACAGATGAAGTTTTGGCAGCCGCAATAAAAAGTACAGTGCCCGTCCTCCGGCGACCCTGAACAGCCGTCTGGGGATCGGCCCGGGGGGCAAATGCATCCCTGCCACCCGGCCCAGCCCGCCACTGCTGGTATTGCAGTAGAACACCATTTATTTCCAAAAAATTGTTAGATAAAATACTTTTGTCTTATCCCATACAGCCCCTTTAAGAGGGATGGGAAACATTACATGTGATGCAGAAACTTTAAAGGGGTTGTCCATTCTTATATGTTATGGCACCCAAAGTAAAATAAAAATGCCACAGGTTCAACGTCTGGATGCAAGTGCAGACATAGCATTGGGGCAACCTGTATAGCCGCATAGGGGTGCAAGAGATTATGGGCCCATTTCCACCTCCTAAAGAAACTGAGTTGTGAATTATGATGAATTATTGAGTTTTATAGTGCCCACACACTATTCCTGCACAGGGGCCCCCTTCTGTCTGTCTCCTCCACTGACAGGACGAGTGCTATTGTAGCAATGGCAGCATTGTGTGTCTTAGCAAAATGAGTTGCAGCCTTCGGTCGGACACAGTTCAGTGTAACGAAAATGTGAAGACTATTTTCTTGGTGCCTGAATACAGTGTGGTCTGAACTAAAAGGCATTTTCTAGAGTTCACAGAAGTTATTGGATTTTATATAATACAGGTTACATTTATTCATTGCTTATATAGTGCCATCAAATTCCTCAGAGCTTTATCAACAACATCATCACTGTCCCTATTGGGGCTCACAATCTAAATTCCCTATCAGTATGACTTTGGAGTGTGGAAGGAAACCGGAGAACCTGGAGGAAACCCACGCAAAAACAAGAAGAACATACAAACTCCTTCCAGATGCTGTCCTTGGTGGGATTTGGACCAAGGACTCCAGAGCTAACCACTGAGCCACCATGCTGCCCTGATTATAGCTTATATATTTATCACAGTATTATAATCGTGTAATTATTGTCTCTAAGACATGTTGCAGAAGATGAAAAGATGATCTATGGTCACCAAAAATTCCATCTTCTCTGTATACATAGTGTTAGGCGTAAGGATTCTTCTGCTGCTCAGGATAGATCCCAAGCCTTATCTGCCTCTGCAGTCTCCTATTCGGGTTCGGCCGCTGCGGGTGCTGCTCAGCAGAGACTTAGGGCGCAGCATCTTGCTCAGGCTCGTGATGTCAAGTTGGATTTTGTTGACTATCCAGCCAAGTCCTTAGTAGCCAAGAATATGCAGTTGTTGCCTGGTACTTGGGAGTCTAAGTCCAGAAATCACCCTACTGAGCATGTCCGTGATGTGGCATCTTCTCATTGGTGGCTGAACGTCAGCCACTCTGGTGAGGTGGCAGCTCCGGATTGGTCCACGGGCAAGGTCCTGTCCACCTGTCCATCTGGACATGAGCCTAGTGTATAAAAGGCTCTCAGAGGCGCAGTGTGCTAGTATCAATTATGTGTGTTGTTGCCAGTGGATACTCTACCACTCAGTCTGCACGTGTGAATGTGTTGCTCTAATCCCAGAGAATACTGACCTGGCTAGGCAGGGTTAGTTTGGCGTACTTAACTTGGCTTAGCATGTGTTTCCTTCACGTATGCATTTAGCACGGTTGAGTCACAGAGCAAGTACCAATCCTCAGGCTAGATCTCTCTGGGAAATGACAGGGTCGTGCACATAGCGTACCATGTGCGGTTAGCACAATCAACTCGCAGAGCAAGTTCCACACATGTGCTAGTTCCCTGTGAAGTGTAACAGGGTCACCACTTAGTTTTTTCGCTGTACCTCTCTGGGCTGTAACGGAGCTGATCACATAGTGTTCTATTCACACAGTGAGTCACTTTAACAATGTACGTTTTAGTTTCTGCCTAGCTGCCTGTTTCCCCCATTGCTCTATAGGAGCAGTTATACATCTCTGCACAGTGGACCCCGGGTTGCGATTGCATTTATTACTCTTTTTATTTAGGGCAATCTGCCAACCCTAACAGTATAATAGCGCCAGGCTCTGGCTAGTAATGGCGGACAAGCAGCGTCTCCAGCGATACATCCAGCAGCTGGAGGGCAGCATGTCCATGCTTGAACGGACAACCTCAGCTATGGATCTATCTGCTGTAGCGGTATGAGCAGCCAGCGAAGCCGCTACTAAGATTTCTCCTGCGACTCCTGTCCTGTCTCCTTCACATTTCCCGCTACCCGATAAGTTCTCTGGGAGCTGCAAGTCTTGCAGGGTATTTGTGAACCAGTGCTCAATCCAGCTGGAGCTACTGGCTTCGCGTTTCACATCTAAATGAACCAAGGTGGGTTTTGTGTTATCCCTGTTGACAGATAGAGCATTGGAGTGGGCTACACTGCTATGGGAGTGGAATGATCAGGTCGTCCAGAGCTCCTCTCTCTTTCTGGGTGCTCTGAAACAGGTTTTTCTATGGCCTCAGGTTAACCATGTCGCCACATTTCAACTCTTGGCGATTACCCAGGGTTCATCCTTGGTCAGCCAGTTTGCCATCTACACTGTGTGCAGAATTATTAGGCAAATGAGTATTGTGATCACATCATCCTTTTTATACATGTTGTCCTACTGCAAGCTGTATAGGCTTGAAAGCCAACTGCCAATGATGTAAATCAGGTGATTTGCATCTCTGTAATGAGGAGGGGTGTGGTCTAATGACATCAACACCCTATATAAGGTGTGCTTAATTATTAGGTAACTTCCTGTCCTTTTGCAAAATGGGTCACAAGAAAGATTTGACGGACTCTGAAAAGTCAAAAATTGTGAGATGTCTTGCAGAGGGATGCAGCAGTCTTGAAATTGCCAAACTTTTGAAGCGTGATCACTGAACAATCAAGCGTTTCATGGCAAATAGCCAACAGCATCGCAAGAAGCGTGTTGATAAAAAAAGGCGCAAAATAACTGCTCATGAATTGAGGAAAATCAAGCGTGAAGCTGCCAAGATGCCATTTGCCACCAGTTTTGCCATATTCCAGAGCTGCAACGTTACTGGAGTATCAAAAAGCTCAAGGTGTGCCATACTCAGGGACACGGACAAGGTAAGAAAGGCTGAAAAACGACCATCGTTGAACAAGAAACATAAGATAAAATGTCAAGACTAGGCCAAGAAATATCTCAAGACTGATTTTTCTAAGGTTTTATGGACTGATGAAATGAGAGCGACTCTTGATTGGCCAGATGGATGGGCCCGAGGCTGGATCAATAAAGGGCAGAGAGCTCCACTCCGACTCAGATGCCAGCAAGGTGGAGGTGGGGTACTGGTATGGACTGGTATCATCAAAGATGAACTTGTGGGACCTTTTCAGATTGAGGATGGAGTGAAGCTCAACTCCCAAACCTACTGCCAGTTTCTGACACCTTCTTCAAGCAGTGGTACAGGAAGAAGTCGGTATCGTTCAATAAAAACATGATTTTCATGCAGGACAATGCTCCATCACATGCATCCAAATACTCCACAACGTGGCTGGCCAGTAAAGGTCTAAAAGATGAAAAAATAATGACATGGCCCCCTTGTTCACCTGATCTGAACCCCATAGAGAACCTGTGGTCCCTCATAAAATGTGAGATCTACAAGGAGGGAAAACAGTACACCTCTTGGTACATTGTCTGGGAGGCTGTGGTGGTTGCTGCATGCAATGTTGATCGTAAACAGATCAAGCAACTGACAGAATATATGGATGGAAGGAAGGTGAGTGTCATCGTAAAGAAAGGAGGCTATATTGGTCACTGATTTTTTTTTGTTTGTTTTTGAATGTCAGAAATGTTTATTTCTAAATTTTGTGTTGTTATATTGGTTTACCTGGTGAACATAAACAAGTGAGATGGGTATATATTTGGTTTTTATTAAGTTGCCTAATAATTCTGCACAGTAATAGTTACCTGAAAAAACAGATATCCTCCTAAGATAGCCAAATCTAAAAAATAAACCCACTCCAACTTCCAAAAATATTAAGCTTTGATATTTATGAGTCTTTTGGGTTGATTGAGAACATAGTTGTTGTTCAATAATAAAAAGAATCCTCTCAAATACAACTTGCCTAATAATTCTGCACGCAGTGTAATTCCGGACCTTAGCTTCTGAGTTGGAGTGGTCAGATAAGTTCTTAATTCCCATATTTTGGAGGGGCCTTGCCAACCATGTAAAGGATGCTCTGGCTACTATGGAAATTCCGGCTACACTGGAGGACTTAATATCAGTTTCCTCTTCCATTGATCATAGGCACGCTGATTGGAGTGAGTCCAGTGTAAACAAAGGATTCGACTACCTCCAAACTTTGCCAATCCTTTGGAATCTCCAGCTCAAACGACCAATTTGGTGGAACCCATGGAGGTCTCTCGAGCGGAAACAAAATCACGTTCTGCACGTTCCCAATTGACCTGTTTTGTTTGTAGGCAGGCTGGCCATTACGCCAATAAGTGCCCCAGGCATCAGGGAAACAATAGTGTCTAGTGATTATCGGAGGAAGTTCACTAGACACAGAAGATGCATCCTCCAAACTAACCTTCAAGGAGTTCTTATATTATGGGACATCTATTCACACCACAGAGGCTTGCGTGGACTCTGCGGCTGAGGGCAATTTTCTGTCTTCCACCTTTGCTCAACGGCACATGATTCCCTTAGTGATGCTCCCTAAGTCTGTCAACACCGAGTGGTTAATGGCTCTCTTCTCCCTATCCAAATCATGCACCAAACGATACCCCTTAAACTAATGATGTCCCCAAAACATCAAGAGATAATTTCCCTATTAGTCATCTCTGGGGGCATGGGTGATGTACTTCTGGTTATGCCTTGGATGCATCGCCATTCCCCTCGTATCGATTGGGCCACAAGGGAAATACTGGGGTGGAATAAATTGTATGGGCTCAATGCCTAAGGTCACAAGTAGTGTTGAGCATTCCGATACCGCAAGTATCGGGTATCGGCCGATACTTGCTGTATCGGAATTCCGATACCGACTTCCGATATTTTTTCAATATCGGAATTCGGCATCGGAATCGGAAGTTCAAAGTTGATTGACAGCCTGACGTCATCATGATGCGCGGTGTGTGCGCATCATGATGCGCCGTCATTTCGGGCCTTCCGGGGGTCTCTGCCGGCCTGCCGGGGGGCTGTGTGGACTGCCCGGGGTCTGTACCGGCCTGCCGGGGGGCTGTGCCGGCCTGCCGGTGGTCTGTGCACCCTGTGGGGGTCTGTACCGGCCTGCCGGGGGGCTGTGCCGGCCTGCCGGTGGTCTGTGCACCCTGTGGGGGTCTGTACCGGCCTGCCGGGGGGCTGTGCTGATGTCCGGGGGTCTGTGCAAGCATCGTCCGATGGGACTACAAGTCCCATCTGGCGATGCCTGCTACCATGACAGTGATTGACACATTAGCCAATGATGGGACAGTAGTAGTTCCATCATCCGGCTAATGTGTTAAATGTTAAAAAAAAAAAAAAAAATACTACATACATACTACATGCATGCTACATACATACTACATGCTACATACATACTACATGCTACATACATACTACATATATACTACATGCATGCTACATATATACTACATACATGCTACATACATACTGCATGCTACATACATACTACATGCTACATACATACTACATATATACTACATACATACTACATATATACTACATACATGCTACATACATACTGCATGCTACATACATACTACATGCATGCTACATACATACTACATGCTACATACATACTACATATATACTACATACATGCTACATGCATACTGCATGCTACATACATACCACATACATACTACATACATACTACATACATACTACATACATACTACATATATACTACATGCATGCTACATACATACTACATGCTACATACATACCACATACATACTACATACATGCTACATACATACTACATATATACTACATACATACTACATACATACTACATACATACTACATGCATGCTACATACATACTACATACATACTACATACATACTACATGCATGCTACATGCATGCTACATACATACTACATGCTACATACATACCACATACATACTACATACATACCACATGCTACATACATACTACATATATACTACATGCATGCTACATACAGTACATACTACATGCTACATACATACCACATACATACTACATACATGCTACATGCTACATACATACTACATATATACTACATGCATGCTACATACATACTACATATATACTACATGCATGCTACATACATACTGCATGCTACATGCATGCTACATACATACTACATACATACTACATGCTACATACATACCACATATATACTACATACATACAATACATTCATACAATACATACATAGACATACAGTACATATAACTTAGAGTAACATACTTACCAATACTTGTCACATTGTTCCCCGAAGCCATTGTCTTTTCCGGAATAAATATTAACATAACAAACCACAAAAATACTCACCCACGATCCGAAGCAGTCCACGAGTGTGTCCCACGACGATCTTGGGTAGAGAACGGCAGCATCAGATGATGCTGCCGTTCTCTACGGGCTGCAGGAATCCAATGACGGAAGGTAGGTATCCTTCCGCACTGTATTCCTCCGCCACGTAAAAAAAAAAAAGTCCCTAGTCTCACTTTATGCCATTGCTGCGTGGGAAATTCCCACACAGCAATGGCATAAAGTGAGACTAGGGACTTTTTTTTTTTTAAGTGGCGGAGGAATACAGTGCGGAAGGATACCTACCTTCCGTCATTGGATTCCTGCAGCCCGTAGAGAACGGCAGCATCATCTGATGCTGCAGTTCTCTACCCAAGATCGTCGTGGGACACACTCGTGGACTGCTTCGGATCGTGGGTGAGTATTTTTGTGGTTTGTTATGTTAATATTTATTCCGGAAAAGACAATGGCTTCGGGGAACAATGTGACAAGTATTGGTAAGTATGTTACTCTATGTTATATGTACTGTATGTCTATGTATGTATTGTATGAATGTATTGTATGTATGTAGTATATATGTGGTATGTATGTAGCATGTAGTTTGTATGTAGTATGTATGTAGCATGCATGTAGTATATATGTAGTATGTATGTGGTATGTATGTAGCATGTAGTATGTATGTAGCATGCATGTAGTATGTATGTGTTATGTATGTAGCATGTAGCATGCATGTAGCATGCATGTAGTATGTATGTAGTATGTATGTAGTATGTATGTGGTATGTATGTAGTATGTATGTAGTATGTATGTGGTATGTATGTAGCATGCATGTAGTATGTATGTAGTATATGTGGTATGTATGTAGCATGTAGTATGTATGTAGCATGCAGTATGTATGTAGCATGCATGTAGTATATATGTAGTATGTATGTAGTATATATGTAGTATGTATGTTGCATGTAGTATTTATGTAGTATGAATGTAGCATGTATGTAGTATGCATGTTGTATGTATGTAGCATGCATGTAGTATATATGTAGTATGTATGTAGTATTTATGTAGTATGAATGTAGCATGTATGTAGTATGTAGTATGAATGTAGCATGTATGTAGTATGCATGTTGTATGTATGTAGCATGTATGTAGCATGTAATTTTTTTTTTTTTTTTACATTCAACACATTAGCCGGATGATGGGACTGCTACTGTCCCATCATTGGCTAATGTGTCAATCACTGTCATGGTAGCAGGCATCGCCCGATGGGACTTGTAGTCCCATCGGACGATGCCTGCACAGACCCCCGAAGCCTGCACAGACCACCGGCAGGCCGGCACAGCCCCCCGGAGCCTGCACAGACCACCGGCAGGCCGGCACAGCCCCCCTGGCAGGCCGGCACAGCCCCCCGGAGCCTGCACAGACCACCGGCAGGCCGGCACAGCCCCCCGGCCGGCCGGCACAGCCCACCGGAGCCTGCACAGACCACCGGCAGGCCGGCACAGCCCCCCGGCAGGCCGGCACAGACCACCGGAGCCTGCACAGACCCCCTGGCAGGCCGGCACAGCCCCCCGAAAGGCCCGTACAGACCCCAGAGAGGCTGTACAAGGCAAAAACAGGGTTTTTCTTATTCCGATACCGGAAGTCCCATAGACTTGAATGGGACTTCCGGTATCGGAATCGGCGATACCGATACTTTTTTTAAAGATCGGCCAATCCATTCCGATCCGATACTTTGAAGTATCGGACGGTATCGCTCAACTCTAGTCACAAGTCCAGATTGGATCCTCTGAGGTCATTACGGATCAACCTTCTCTGTCCAAGCACTACTGGCCATATGCTGACGTCTTCTCCAAAAAGGCCGATGAGACACTTCCTCCCCATCACCCATATGATTGCCAGATAGACCTCATCTTGGGGGCCGAGCCTCCTCATGGGCGTGTCTACCCTTTGTTGCTCCCGGAGACTGAGGCTATGTCAGAGTACATCAGGGAGAATTTGGCGAGGGGTTTTATCAGAAAATCGATGTCTCCTGCTGGGGCAGGTTTCTTCTTTGCTCAAAAGAAGAATGGGAAGTTACGTCCTTGTATTGATTATCAGGTCCTGAATATTATTAAGCCCCCGTTACACACTGCGATATCGCTAGCAATATCGCTGTAAAGTCACCGATTTTGTGACGTTACAGCGATATTGCTAGCGATATCGCTGCATGTGATACTTACCTCCGACCGGCTCCCCCGCTGGTTATCGCCGATCGCGCGAGAAGCTGCTGGATCATTTCTCGTTGGCCACTTCCTGCGGCGCTTCCTGCTGTGACGACGAGCGACGCGTGGAGCCGGGCGGGAGGACGCAGGATCGTCGCGTCTGACAGGTAAGTAGCGACCCCCGTCCCCAGCGATGTCGCTAGTGAGATCTGCCTGTGTGGCAGCTCACTAGTGACCACCTAGCGATGCACCAGCGATCCTGACCGCGTCATATCGCTGGTCGGGATCGCTGGTGAGTCGCTAGGTGTAACGGTACCCTTACTGTAAAAAATAAGCATCCTCTGCCTCTAATCTCCGAGCTCTTTAATAGACTGCGGAGAACTAGGATATTTACCAAGTTAGACTTGCGTGGGACTTGCAATTTAATTCGTATACGCGAAGGGGACAAATGGAAAGCCGCTTTTAATACCCGGGACGGTCATTACGAGTACCTAGTAATGCCATTCGGTCTCTGTAATGCCCCCGCAGTCTTTCAGGATTTTTTGAATTACATCTTTCGGGAGTTGTTATCCACGTCGGTGGTGGTATATCTGGATGACATTCTTATCTATTCTCCGGATATCGACTCCCACCATAAAGATATATGTAGGGCCTTAGAGCTCTTGCGTGCTAATTCTCTTTATGCTAAACTGGATAAATGCAAATTTGAGCACGAGTCCCTACCATTTTTAGGGTATGTAATTTCTGCCAAGGGTCTTGCTATGGACCCTGATAAGTTGGAGTTGGTTTTGAACTGGCAAGAACCTCAATCTCTTAAAGCAGTGCAGCGCTTTATGGGATTTATTAATTACTATCGCCAGTTCATTCCCCATTTCTCCACTTTTGGCAGCTCCCTTGGTAGCCCTCACCAAGAAGGGAGCTAACCCTAGGCAGTGGTCTCATGAGGTCTCCAGGGCCTTTACATCCCTAATGTCCGATTTCACTAGGGCGCCAATTCTGCATCAACCTGATGTGGATAAGCCCTTCATCCTAGAATCAATTGCCTCTTCTGTTGGTGCTGGAGCAGTTCTATATCAAAAAGGATGCTCAAGGACGAAAACATCCTTGATTCTTTTTCTCTAAGACCTTATCACCAGCGGAGAGGAATTATTCCATCGAGGACAGGGAGTTGTTGGCAATGAAATTAGCCATTTCTGAGTGGAGACATCTCCTGGAAGGGGCTCGACACCCCTTTAAATTTTTCACGGACCACAAGAATCTCCTTTATTTGCAGACCGCCCAATGGCTGAATTCTCGTCAGGCCAGGTGGTTCTTATTCTTTTCCAGGTTCAATTTTACTATTCATTTTTTGTCCGGAGAGAAGAATTTACATGCCCATGACCTGTCCCATTCAGTAGTCTCGTCCAAAGAAGGGGATGAGCTACGTCTTATTGTCCCTTCTCATTTTACCTTCCTACCCAGTTAATTCTTCTCGTTTCTCTGCTCTATGTAAAAACAGGAAGTCTCTGGTCCATTCATTTATCTTCAACTCCTGACCCAGCTGCTCCCTTCTCTACCTGCAATGGACTTTTGCAATGATGACTCATGCAGTGAAAAGAGACTTACTGTTCCTATATAACGCTTAGAAGGATTCATCTAGTCAGTTTTTAAGCACGTGATGTAATAGACTTAATGGAAAAAAGAAGAATTAACTGGTTAGAAAGGTAAAACGAGCAATTCTAAGTACACAGTGCTATATATTGATTGTATCATATTAGGAAAATAAAAATTTTTATGCGAGTGCTTCTTAAAAGTAAGAATAAACCACAATGGTCACTGAAATAACTTGAAACTGATAAAAGATATTTTCGTTTTAAATTTACTGAATATCAATTAATAAAACATTGCTTTTGAATTGCGACTCCATGGAAAAAACAAACAAACTAATGAAAATGGCCTGGACAAAAATGATGGCATCCTTAACTAAATGTTATGTACTGTGTATATAGTATGTGTATATATTGAAAAAAATCTTCATCTCAGTCCTTAATGGTGAATTGGAAGACTTTGGATGTGCGTTTTCTCAGCTTTTTCTATGAGCTTTTGTAGCTGAGTTGACTAAATATATCGATTTTAAAAGAAGTCAGACACATTTCATATTACAGACACATTACGAGACATTTTCCATTCCAGTGTAATACAAGATGGAATATGGAAGCGTCTGTGAATGAGGATTGTGTCCACTAGTCTCTTTACGTGTCACAAAGGGCACTTTAGCAGTAGTACTAAGGCCATCAGTTCCTGGCAGGGACACCGTATCCCTGAGAGACAGAAGCACATAATTGTAGGCCATAGCTTTCATCATCTGTGCTTCTATTTTGAAAGATCATATGCAGCCATGTTATTGTATGAAAAATGTCCCAGCTGTATTCTATATTACGAGAATAAAATCACTGCATGCAAAAGAGAACTTTGCTGTCACCTTTAGGTGTCTGCGCAATTATCGGTGACATTTATTTGCAATACAAAATTATTTTATATATGGATTCATGGATTCTGATGCCTGCTGTACCATATTCATGAGCTCTGTCTTCATCATGTTAATTTGCTTTAGTAGGACTACAAAGACATACTCATAGGGATTTCAATTGTGAGCCACAATGTGGACAGTAGTGATGATGTCTAGAATATGATGGTGCTATGAAAATAACCAAATAAGGGTGTGTCAAATAGTGATAACACAAGGTCCTTCAGCCATTTAGGGCATCTCATAAAATGTACTCCATAACTATGGATACATACATAGCCCCCGATTCATCAAGACAGGCTTATTTCATGCAAGTATTGATGAGGAGGCGGTGGTGTGTGAGGCACGCCTCTAAGTAAATCATGCAAGGCTCAAAAAACGTGCGCCTGCATGTGCACCTCACCACAAATCTAACTTTAGTAAGACTTGAGGTATAAAGGGTCTCACTATGATCTGACACGCTGCCACTCAACCCTGCTTTACAGACTTTGTCAGAGCTGGGCAAAAATGGAGTGAAAATGGCAAAAGTCAAAAACTTTGGGAACAGCCTCACATTGCGCAAAAATTATTTGACTCTTCAAAGCTTTTTACGTTAGGTTTCTGGTGTAAAATCTTTGATGAACCAATGACAGAATACAGTTTTGTTAAAAATGTGCTATCCCCCTTTCCTGATTTTCTATTTTTTTGCATGGTTGTCATACATAAATGTTTCAGATCACTAAACAAATTTAAATGTTAGAGAAAGATAACAAAAGTAAACTCAAAATGCAGTTTATAACTGAACGTCTTTATTATTAATGGAAAAAGAAATTCAAACCTACTGGGTGAAAAACTGATTGCCCCCTAAACCTAATAACTGGTTGGGCCACCCTTAGCAGCAACAACTGCAATCAAACATTTTCGATAACTGGCAGTGAGTTTTTTACAATGCTCTGGAGGAATTTTGGGCCACTCATCTTTGCAGAATTGTTGTAATTCAACCACATTGGAGAGTTTCCAAGCATGAAACACCTTTTAAAGGTTATGCCACCGCATCTCAATCGGATTAAGTTCAGGACTTTGACTAGGTCACTCCAAAGACTTAATTTTATTTTTCTTAAGCGATTCAGAGGTGGACTGGTGCATTTTGAATCATTGTCCTGTTGCATAACCCAAGTGTGCTTCAGCTTGAGGTCATGAACAGATGGCAGGTCATTCTCCTTCTGGATTTTTTGGCAGACAGCAGTATTCATGGTTCCATTTACAACAGAAAGTCTTCCAGATCATTAAGCAGCAAAACAGCCCCAGACCATTGCGTTTTCACCACCATACTTTATTGTTAGTATGATGTTCCTTTTCTGAAATGTTTTGTTACGTCGACGCCAGATGTAATGAGACATACACCTTCCAGAAAGTTCAACTTTTGTCTCATCAGTCCACAGTGTATTCACCTCAAAGTCTTGGGGATTATAAAAATGTTTTCTGGCAAAACTGAGATGAGTCTTTATGTTTTTATTGTGCATAAGTTGTTTTTGTCTTGTAACTCTGCCATGCAGGCTATTTTTGACCAGTCTCTTTCTTATGGTGGAGTCATGAACACTGATCTTAACTGGGCAAGTGAGGCCTGCAGTTCTTTGGATGTTGTTGTGGCATCTTTTGTGACCTCTTGGATGAGTCATCGCTGCACTCTTGGGGTAATTTTGGTCGGCCAACCACTGCTACTAAGGCTCACCACTGTTCCATGTTTTTGCCATTTGCGAATAATGGCTCTCACTGTGGTTCGCTGGAGTCCCAAAGCTTGAGAAATGTCTTTATAACCTTTTCCAGACTGATAGATCTCGGTTACTTTGTTTCTAATTTGTTCCAGAATTTCTTTAGATCGTGGCATGATGTCCAGCTCTTGAGGATCTTTTGGTCTGCTTCACTTTGTCAGGTAGGTCCTATTTAAGTGATTCTTGACTGAAAACAGGTATGGCAGTAATCAGACCTGGGTGTAGCTAGGGAATATGAACTCAGTAACCCAAAGATGTGATGAACCACAGTTAATGTATGTTTTAAGTTGAGGGGCTATCACTTTTTTTTACACAAGGTCTTGTAGGTTTGGATTTCTTTTTCCCTTAATAACAAAGACCCTCATTTAAAAACTGCATTTTGTGCTTACTTATTTTATCTTTGTCTAATATTTAACATTTTTTGGTGATCTGAAACATTTAAGTGTGATAAACATGCAAAAGAATAGGAAATCTGGAAGGGGCAACCACATTTTCACACAACTGTAATACAGAATAATCTAGCATAGCTGCACATACTCAAATTATAAAAAACCTCATATATTAGGAAATGCATCACTATAAGGGCAGGTGCAGATGAGTGTATTTTTGTCATCTGAGAAAATTGGTTCAATCATGCGAATCGCACTTTGATCAGAGTTTGAAGTGTGATTCGATTTTCACTGATGTGGTGAACTTAAAGAAAAAAAAATTCTCCATCTTCTCCATTCTGTCAGTCTGTGAAAAATGGACCACACTCATGTGCAATGTTTTCCACTGACTCTTAGACATAAATGGACGAGCGCCATCTGATTATAAGAGGTAAATCACAGACAGGACTTGTCCAATTTTTACAATCTTTTGCACAAGCCCTTATGTATGACGAGTGTCCTTTGACACTCAGTAATGGTGCACTTAATTTATGCACATAAAAATGATATTTATAAATTTTATTTCCTAACAGATGGTTGCCAATTTAACTTTTGTTCTTAATTAGTTTTAGCTGTATAAATACTTTGAATAATAGATGAAATATCAGTTTGTCCACATGTAATACAAAATACTTATGGGAAACTATAGAGGGTCCTTCACACGGAAAAAGAAACGGACAGCACACAGAGGACAACCGAGAACTGTCTGAGATTTTTATAGACTTGCATTTGAAAGATTGATCAGAGACATAGATCAAAATCAAGCATATCTCTGTGATTTTTATGCCGTCCACACGGTCTGCAAAAAATGCACAGAAATGTGAGCAGCTCTATATACTATAATAGGTATGACTTTTATCACTGGAGACCACAGATAGTACTCGTATGAGAAAAACTGAAACCTGAAATGTCATGCTGATTAAGGGTTTATTATGTCTAGGAATGAAAGGCTGACATGGGGAGAGGACAGTCACACAACCAAAAGTCAATGCATGGTTTTGCTTATGAAGTGGCACATGTTAGCTTTACAGATGCAGCAGAATACTGTTCAGACACTGCACAATGGGTTATGCAGGATACAGAGAACAAAAGAACTTGTTTTTTTTTTCTGCTGAGAATCGTTTTCTAGTTGACGCCATGAAATTCTCCATATAGACTCCTTGTTGGTCTTGTGCACGTGGCAATATCATGTCCATAGTATCCTCTTCAGCAATGAGTTCCAATTTTGTCTTGGAAGAAATGACAGCTGGAGATTGTTGAAGAGACCACATGGGTAACATCATAAGTTGGCATTCACAAGGAAAAGTCACACCATGACATGTGTGGCTTAATGTATGGTATACCGCTGGACCCCACTAGTCTTCACTCCAAGGACAATGACAGCTCGGCATTATCTTGATCTGGTCATGGATTCAGTGCACAGTTAACAAAAATCAATGATTTTAAGCATCAAAGCAACCAGTCTGTTACTATAGTTCAATCAGTATGACAGAGTGATATCAGCTGCCTTGCCCTCGGTTAACACTTTCTTTCTAACTAAGGAGATCATTGAAATAATGCAAGTAGAACATTTTGTGACAAGGCTGATTTAGTTGAAATTGGGAGGTTCATGATTAAATTAATTTTCATGGCAAGGAAAGACTGTTATGAAGGCTAGTCAACTGAATCGCAAAAAAATGCAATCTAGAGTTAATGTAAATTGACTCTATAAAAACTAAAGCAGCAATTGAAAATTTGGGTCAGTCTCAAACCTTTTGGTCACAAATGAATAATGAGTGTAAGGGAAGAGTCAAACAGACGCATAACTTGGATGAGGATCGTAACGCAATGCTCGGACTGGTCATCACTAGTGTTGAGCATTCCGATACTGCAAATATCGGGTACCGGCCGATATTCGCTGTATCGGAATTCCGATACCGAGTACCAATATTTTTTCAATATCTGATACCGGAATCGGAAGTCCCCATAATGCAATGAGCCACTGTTGTGGCTGTGATTGGCTGCTGAAATGATGTCATCATGATGCGCGGTCTGTGAGCATCATGATGCGCGGTCTGTGCCGACAGCCGGCTGTCTGTACGGGCCTGCCGGGGGGCCTGTGCCGGCTGCCGGGGGTTTGTACGGGCCTGCCGGGGGCATGTGCCGGCTGCCGGAGGTCTGTACAGGCCTGCCGGGGGCTTGTGCCGGCTGCCGGGGGTCTGTACGGGCCTGCCGGGGGCTTGTGCCGGTGTGACGGGAGTATTCTCCAGAGCAAGGAGGGACAACAGGCCTGGGAACGATCCAACAGATTTATTGACCAGAAAACAGGAACAACACGAAGGTAATTTGCAGAGTCCCAAAATAAGTCCACAGGAAACTGATTCGGGGGCACCTCCCGACAATCCTTGTGCCAGATCACAAAACCATAGTCCTTTAAGAGTCCCAGAAATCCACCACGATCACACAGAGGCCAAGGCTTCCTCAGACAGCCTTGTCCTTCTCTTTTAGCATCCAACTCACATCTGATCTTAAAACAAGAATGTATTGTCAGGGCTCCTGGGATCAGTCCATCTGAAGGGGGTAGGGGGTCACACCTACTATTCAATGGTTTGGTCCATCAGAAGATTCTAGAAATGTAAGGGCTCCACTGAGTCTACAGGGTGTGTATTGTAGGGTATCTTCTGCTTAGGAAAACAATAGCCAAAGTTCCACTAGTTGTTGACACAAGCCTAAATTAGATTATGGTCCAGGTACATCACAAGACATTGCAAAGTATTGGGGGAAGGAGACATATTATACAAAATACAGGACAGGGCAAAACTACAAATCATGACAATCCCTTCCCCTCCCAATTTGTGTACGTACTAGGGACCTCTACAGGTCACTGGTTAAGTACACACAGGCATGGCTGACAGGACTCAGGGCTCCTCTTGCCTGGACAGTCCATCTGCATTTTGGTGTTGGCTGCCTCTTCTATACTGTATGGTAAAGTTATAGGGCTACAGTGCCAGGCTCCATCGTAGTAAGCGTCCATTGTCCCCAGAGACTCGGTTCAGCCAGGTGAGGGGATTGTGATCAGTAATCACAGTGAATTCTCGTCCATACAGATACGGCCTTAGTTTCCTAAGGGCCCACACTACAGCCAGACATTCTTTTTCAACAGTTGCATAGGCCACTTCTCGGTCCAGCAGTTTCCGGCTGAGGTAGGCAATGGGGTGCTCGTCCCCAGCTGCATTCACCTGGCTGAGTACAGCTCCCAGTCCATAAGCAGAGGCGTCCATCTGCACAATGAATCTCCTCTTGTAGTCTGGAGCAGCCAGAACAGGGTCACAGACCAGAGCGTCCTTCAGCTGGTTAACAGCCTCATCACAGGCTGGAGTCCAGATCACCAGCCGGGGCATCGTTTTCTTGGTCAGGTCGGTAAGAGGCTTGGCCACAGTGCTGAAATGCGAAACAAATTTTCGGTAATAACTGGCAGTGCCCAAAAAAGCCATAACTTGTTTCTTAGTTTGGGGTACAGGCCAGTCTCTAATAGCCTGGATTTTGGCAGGTTCAGGACGGAGCTTCCCTCCTCCTACTCTATGCCCTAGGTACTGGACTTCACCCATCCCCAATTGGCATTTATCTGGTCGAATGGTTAGGCCTGCTGCAAGAAGCAGGTCAAGAATAACGGCTACTTGGTTCAGATGTTCCTCCCACGTCTGGCTGAAGATGGCGATATCATCCAAGTAGGCACAAGCAAAGTCACCACATCCCCGGAGAATCTGGTCCACCATTCTCTGGAAGGTGGCCGGGGCATTCTTCATTCCAAAGGGCATATTTAGGAATTCATACAGACCAAAGGGGGTTATAAAAGCGGACCGTTCTCTCCCCTCCTCCGTCAGAGGGATTTGCCAGTATCCCTTACTGAGATCAAAGATAGTGACATATCGGGACCCAGCCAGTCGGTCTAGAAGTTCGTCAATACGAGGCATTGGGTAAGGATCACTGACGGTATGGTCGTTTAGTTGTCGATAGTCCACACAAAATCGAGTACTCCCATCCTTCTTGGGTACTAACACCACAGGAGAGGCCCAAGGGCTATGGGAGGCCTGGATTACCCCAAGCTGTAACATCTCCTCCAGTTCGTGCTGCATGGTGTTTCGAACTGATTCAGGTACCCGGTAAGGAGCCTGTTGTATGGGACGGATGCCCTGAGTGTCCACATGATGTTGGGTGACGGTGGTTCGACCTGGTTGGGATGAGAAAGCAGCACGTCTCTGTTGAAGCACTCCCAGCATCTGGTTTTTCTGTAAGGAATCCAGGTGATCTCCCAGAGGAACCTGTTCCACAGTGGATGGGGCTCTCGCTGCTTCCACAAGATCAGGTAGGGAGTCCTCATCCTCTTGACCATCCTCTGAAGCTAGCCGACAGCTTGCTATCATTGGAAGGGTCCGGTCAAGGTACTCCTTAATCATATTCACATGGACAGTCTTTTGTCTTAGCCCCTGATCATCTAAAGCAAGAAGGTAATTGGTGTCATTCAGTTTTCTGAGAACCCGGAAGGGACCTTCCCATGTTGTCTGCAGTTTATTCTGCCGATGGGGAACAATCATTAAGACCTGTTGTCCTTCTACAAACTCCCGGTAGTGTGCTTTACGGTCATACCATGTCTTCTGTCTGGTTTGAGCCATCCGCACATGACTCTGGGCAAAACTAGCAAGTTGGGCCAGGGTTTCTCGCAGCTTTAGGACATAAGGGACAACAGGGGCCCCTGTATCTTCAACTTGCCCCTCCCAGTATTCCTTGAGCAGGGTTAAGGGTCCTCGGACCTTTCTTCCATAGAGTAGTTCAAAGGGGGAGAACCCAGTGGACTCCTGGGGAACTTCCCGATAGGCAAACAAGAGATGGGGTAGGTACTTCTCCCAGTTTGAATCTCTGTCAGTGAAGGCCCTCAGCATATTCTTCAGAGTGCCATTGAATCGTTCACAAAGTCCATTTGTTTGGGGATGATACGGGGTCGTGCGGATCGCTCGTACTCCACAGGTGCGCCACAGACACTGGACCAGCTCTGACATGAACTGGGAGCCTTGGTCTGACAAGATCTCACTGGGAAATCCTACTCTGGTGAAAATGGTAACCAGGGCCTCGGCCACCTTGGCTGCAGAAATACTTGACAAGGCCACCGCTTCTGGATATCGGGTGGCATAGTCCACAACAGTGAGAATGTACTGCTTTCCAGATTTACTTGGTTTAGCCAGAGGTCCAATGATATCAACAGCTACTCTTTGAAACGGTTCTTCTATTATAGGGAGTGGTTGCAGGGGTGCCTTTGGGTGATCTCCGGGTCGCCCTCTACGCTGACATATGTCGCAAGTTCGGCAGAAATGCGCCACTGCTTGGGAAATCCCAGGCCAATAGAAAGATTGAGTCAATCGTCTCTCGGTGCGGGTTTTGCCTTGATGGCCAGCAGTAGGAATATCATGAGCAAGGTGTAATAGGGGAATTCTGTATTTCTGAGGAACAATCAGCTGTTTGCTATAAGTCCAGGGCTTATCTAGGGAGTCGGCATTGGTAACCCGATACAGAAGTCCATTTTCTCTGATAATTCTTTCCCCATTCTCCCCTAGCTGCCCTATTTCAGCTCGAGCTCTAAAACTAGCTAGGGTGGTGTCAGTCTCCACTTCTTGTCTAAACTGAACTTTATCCCAGGTAACATTCATATTATCCCCACAAGAAGAATCACTCACCGGCTGTGACGGCGGTTCTGATGGCCTCATTTCCATGGATGGGTTGTACACGTCCACATTTGCTGCTCTCTTGGCTTGACTTCGGGTTACCGCACCGACAAAGTGGCAATGAAGATTCCCCACATCATTTCCTAGAAGAACGTCTGCAGGGAGGCCGCTCATCACACCAACCACGCATTGTTTGGACCCAAAGCCATAATCCAGGGTCACACTCGCTCTTGGAATATATCTCTGGGTACCTCCAGCCAATTCAATGGCAATTCCTGGTCCCTTTTGAATTGCTTCTGGTTGAATTACTCGGGGATCGGCTATGGTGAGAAAAGCCCCAGTGTCACGGAAGCCAACAACTTTTTGACCATCCAGCACGACCTCCTGTAGATGTTTGTGCTGAAGAACAGAAGAACAGGTGGCTGGGGCTCGCACCCCATAAACTCCTGGTAGGGAAGCCAGGATATCAGAGTCACTTGGCAAGTCATCAGGCACTGAATCCATCTCTTCTCCAGGTGAGGGGGTCTGTAGATAATGAACAGGCAAAGGCGGTCTGTATGTGTTCTGCCTCCGTACACCTGGACATTGGAATTGAATATGCCCGGGCTGCCCACATCCATAGCATCTGCGCTCCGGGATTCTTCCTCCACATCGTAGTCCCGAAGGTGGAGCAGGTGTAATGCGAGGCACAGTCACACGAAGGTCACCATGAGTTGATGGTCTAGTGGGATGGTGAATATTGGAGGCAGAAGGACCAGGGGCCGCCAGCGTTGGGGGGCTGGTAGTGTTTTTCTCCCTGAGTAGTAATTTTTTCCACTGAGGCTTGATGGTGAGAGCCTCATCAGCTAGAGCTGCAGCTTCCTCCACTGTTGCTGGTCTCCTTTCACGCACCCATTCCCGTATCTCAGCGGGGCACTTAAAATAAAACTGCTCTTTTAGGATGACCTGCAGGAACGTCTCCCAGGTTATGGCCTCCTCTGCCTCCAGCCAGCGATGACATATATGTTTGAGTTTGTGAGCATACATCTTGAAGGACACTTCCTCATCACAGGCTAAAGTACGGAACTGAGTCCTGTAAGTGTCTGGGGTCACAGCATAATGTTCTAGAATAGTCTGTTTAATCTCCGCATACTCACAGTTCCACCGAGGGTCCATAGCTCTATAGGCTGCTGCAGCTCCACCCTCTAAGAGCCCCACAAGATGTCGGACGCGCTCCCTTTCCGGGACTTCCATTAATCGACACTGATGCTCAAAGTCATGGAAGAAGCCCTCAATGTCACCGGAAGCCTCATTAAACGGCTTGAAGTCTTTGCGGGACACTCTGGGGAGTTCCCCCATGGGGGATGCTGTGGGTACAGTCTGTCTGGAGCTTCTTGCTGCCTCCAAAGCGATCTCCCTCTCCAGCATTGCCCTCTGCCCCTCCAGCAATGCCCTCTCCTCCATCCTGCGCTGCCTCTCCTCGGCTCTGCGCATGACCTCCATCTTATATTCTATGGAGACCTCTTCTCCCAGCAAGGCCATCTCCTCCTCGTACCACACAACCCACTGACTTTTTTGGGTATTTACCTCCGGCTGCAGTCTTTCCTCTCTTTGCTGTGAGGATCCTTCCTCAGCATCATCTTGCAGGCGAACTGCTTCCAAAGCCTCAATCAGCTGCTCCTTGGAGAGTCCCTTGTAGCTGACTCCCAGTTCACGGGCCTTTGTTTGTAGGTTCACCGCAGTCCAGTTCTTGTACTCTGCGGTGCTGGTTCCCGATGTTGATGGGCCGTTCTCCTCCATTCCTTCTGCTCCGATCCCACCGCTGCCAACCAGTTTGTGACGGGAGTATTCTCCAGAGCAAGGAGGGACAACAGGCCTGGGAACGATCCAACAGATTTATTGACCAGAAAACAGGAACAACACGAAGGAAATTTGCAGAGTCCCAAAATAAGTCCACAGGAAACTGATTCGGGGGCACCTCCCGACAATCCTTGTGCCAGATCACAAAACCATAGTCCTTTAAGAGTCCCAGAAATCCACCACGATCACACAGAGGCCGAGGCTTCCTCAGACAGCCTCGTCCTTCTCTTTTAGCATCCAACTCACATCTGATCTTAAAACAAGAATGTATTGTCAGGGCTCCTGGGATCAGTCCATCTGAAGGGAGTAGGGGGTCACACCTACTATTCAATGGTTTGGTCCATCAGAAGATTCTAGAAATGTAAGGGCTCCACTGAGTCTACAGGGTGTGTATTGTAGGGTATCTTCTGCTTAGGAAAACAATAGCCAAAGTTCCACTAGTTGTTGACACAAGCCTAAATTAGATTATGGTCCAGGTACATCACAAGACATTGCAAAGTATTGGGGGAAGGAGACATATTATACAAAATACAGGACAGGGCAAAACTACAAATCATGACACCGGCTGCTTGTGCCAGCTGCTGGGGGTCTGTACGGGCCTGCCGGGGGCTTGTGCCGGCTGCCGGGGGTCTGTACGGGCCTGCCGTGGGCTTGTGCTGGCTGCCGGGGGTCTGTACGGGCCTGCCGGGGGCTTGTACTGGCTGCCGGGGGTCTGTACGGGCCTGCCGGGGGCTTGTGCCGGCTGCCGGGGGTCTGTGCGGGCCTGCTGGGGGTCTTGTGTGTGTGCAGGCATTTTCCGATGGGACAACAAGTCCCATCGGGCGATGCCTGCTACAATGACAGTGATTGACACATTAGCCAATGATGGGACAGTAGTAGTCCCATCATCCGGCTAATGTGTTGAATGTAAAAAAAATATATATATATACATACTACATACGTACAACATACATACAACATACATACTACATACATACATACTACATATATACAACATTCATACATACTACATATATACAACATTCATACAACATACATACTACATGTATACAACATTCATACAACATACATACTACATATATACAACATTCATACATACTACATACATACTACATTCATACAACATACATACATACAACATACATACATACTACATACTACATACATACTACATACATACTACATTCATACATACTACATACATACTACATTCATACTACATATATACTACATTCATACAACATACCTACATACTACATACATACTACATACATACAACATACATGCATACTACATATATACTACATTCATACAACATACATACATACTACATATATACTACATTCATACAACATGCATAGATACTTCATACTACATACATACTTCATATATACTACATTCATACAACATACATACATACATACTACATATATACTACATTCATACAACATACATACATACTACATACATACTACATTCATACATGCATACTACATACTACATATATACTACATTCATACAACATACATACATACTACATACATACTGCATACATACAACATTCATACAACATACACACATACTACATACATACTACATACATACTACATATATACTACATTCATACAACATACATACATACTACATATATACTACATTCATACAACATGCAAACATACTTCATACTACATACATACTTCATATATACTACATTCATACAACATACATACATACATACATACTACATATATACTACATTCATACAACATACATACATACTACATACTACAAACATACAACATACATACAACATGCTACAGACATGCAACATACATACTACATACATACTACATACATACTACATACAACATACATACTACATACAATACATTCATACATTCATACAACACATACATACTACATATATACTACATTCATACAACATACATACATAGTACATACTACATACATACAACATGCTACAGACATACAACATACATACATACATACATACAACATACATACTACTTACAATACATTCATGCAATGCATACATATAGACATACAGTACATATAACATAGAGTACATACTCACCAATACTTGTCACTTTGATCCCCGAAGCCAGTGTCATCTGTGGAAAAATATGAAAATAACAAACAAGCAATATACTCCCTGATCCGCAGAAATCCACGAATGTCCCACGCCGAACTCCCTTGGAGAACAGCAGCATCAGCTGATGCAACCGCTCTCTACGGGGCTCCAGGAATACAATGACAGGAGGTAGGTATCCTTCCACACTGTATTGCTCTGCCACTGTAAAAAAAATAGTCTCTGGTCTCACTTTATGGCAAAAGCTTTGTGGGAACTTTCTCACACAGCAATGCCAAAAGTGAGACTAGGGACTTTTTTTTTACAGTGGCGGAGGAATACAGTGCTACATCTCAGTCCCGGCATCTGTATCTCCCTTCCTGCTTCTTCTTGTGCAGTCACATGGTACCACTCATTAAAGTCATGAATATTGATGTGTCTCCACTCTCATAGGGGTGGAGCCACATATTAATGACTTCAATGAGCGGTACCATATGACCGCACAGGAAGAAGACAGGCAAGGAGATACAGACGCCGGGACTGAGATGTAGCAGAGCCAGATATGCAGATGCCAAGAGGATGAGTAGCACTGGGGGAGGGTGAGCCAGCCATGCCATAAGGATGCCATAAGGAGAGGTGAGTATGTCATTTTTTTTTTTTAAATCGCAGCAGCAGCATTATTATATGTGGCATATATGGAGCATGTTATGGGCCACCAATAACATTTGTGCAGCATTATATGGGGCATATATATTAATATGGAGCATGTTATGGGCCACCAATAACCTTTGTGCAGCATTATTATATTGGGCATATATTAATATGGAGCATGTTATGGGCCACCATTAACCTTTGTGCAGCTTTATATGGGGCATGTATTAATATGGAGCATGTTGCATTTCCCACCCTCGGCTTATACTCGAGTCAATAAGTTTTCCAAGTTTTTTGTGGCAAAATTAGGGGGTCGGCTTATACTCGGGTCGGCTTATACACGAGTATATGCGGTAATTGAAATTATATTTGGGTTGATGAAATTCATCTTGTGGTTGTTGCTTAATCTTTATTTGTAGTTTTCAGTTATTCAGATTCTGGTGCTTTGGGGTGGGACTGTGGGTGGCTGTGGGCGGAGCTTTATGTAATTCTCTGCTTAGATATGCACCCTTATGGGCTTATGACTGGTTCTTCAGTGACCTGCCTCCTATTTTACGTAATGCATACCATATTGTGTGGTAAAAAAAATACATTCAGCAAAATGGCGCCTGCCCAGTAGTATCATTTGTTGCATAGTTATCGCAGTATGCATATAATATTGTATTGTATTTCAGAGTAGTATCTATTGTGTTCACGTGTCTGAAAAATGGTACCAATAAAAACGTCAACTCATCCCAGAAAAAACAAGCCATAACATGGCTGTGTGCCGAAATATGGAAAAATTATAGCTTTCAAAATATGTTGATGCAAAAACTCGTTTTTAGTGTGTGGCAACAGCCAAACATAAAAAAAGATATAAATCTGGCATCGTGTAATCGCACCAACCCGAAGAATAAAGTCGCCTTGTCACTTAAGGGCCTGTCACACTAAGAGATATCGCTAGCAATATCGCTATAACTAGTGACGTTATAGCGATATTGCTAGCGATATCTCTGTGTCTGATACTTACCTACGACCGGCTTCCCCACTGGTAATCGCTGATCGCGTGAGAACGTTCAGGGCCGCTTCTTGTCGTCAGCTTCCTGCGGCGCTTCCTGCTGTGAGGACGAGCGACGCGTGGAGCCGGGCGGGAGGATGCAGGATCGCCTGGTGTGACAGGTAAGTAGCGACCTCCGTCCCCAGCGATGTCGCTAGTGAGATCTGCCTGTGTGGCAGCTCACTAGCGACCACTTAGTGATGTACCAGCGATCCTGACCGCGTCATATCGCTGGTCGGGATCGCTGGTACATTGCTAAGTGTGACAGTACCTTTATACCGAACAAGGAACTTTGTAAAAAAATAAAACCAATCCTTTACCTGGTGCTAATTTGTACATTATGCCTCCCAAAGATCACCGTAAGGAGCACATTTATCGTGCGCTTTGCACTGAGCACTTACATCGGGGTTTTCATGTGTAACGAGGGCCAGGGTGTCAGTCGTGGTGAGGGATTTTAACTCTTCCACACCCTGATGCTCCACTACTGTAAAATCAGAATGCCCATTTTGTAATGTACTGTGTGTGTTAGGCTACTTTCACACATCAGGTTTTCGGCGTCAGGCGCGATCCGGCGTCGTGCCGGAATGCCGGATCCGGCAAATGTTTTGTAAAACCTGATGTGCCGGATCCGGTTTTCTGCCGGATCCGTCTTGTTCTTGACAGACAAAACCGGATCCGTCTCATCCGGTTCATCCGTTTTTCTATCCGTTTTTCGACGGATTACGCCGGATCTGGTTTTTAAAATTGACCCTTGTGGCCTTCCGAACGGGATTGGCTACTGGAAAACTATATATAGCATGTTCCTACAGCCCTTCTTTGACAGGTTGTAGAGGAGAAAGTGCAGGTTGGCGAGAAGAGCAAGTTACTGGCGAAGATGGATGTTGTCATTGGAAATATTACCACTAGAAGTTCTGTGACGGTTTCAGTAATGAGGGACAATTTTGCACTATACTTTATGTCACCTCAAGGCAGAGTACACTGGCAGGATGACAGAGTGTGAAAGATTTGTGCCCTAACCAAACTTGTGTACCTTCTGGACCAACAGTATATACCTTTGCCAACCAAAGTTGGCTATCTTGTCATGGTCTTACTATTTTTAGCTTTAGGCCACAGGTGTGTACCTGGTTGTGTTTTATGCAAAGTATTTCACCTTTTAACAAAAGTTGTGTACATTGTTAGGAAATCACCAACAATAAACACAACTTTTCAGGTGAAATACTTTGCTTCAAACACAACCAGGAACACAACTGTGGCAAAAAGCTAAAATTTACCCACAGTTATATACCTGGTTTTGAATACCTTTTTACCTTTTAAATACCCTGTATTTAACCTTTTTTTTAAACATATTTCGCCGCAGAAAGAAATGACAGACAACCAGTGTAAACAATAATTTAACTTTTATTTAAAATATTTTTTTTTGTGTAAACTGTTTTTAAAGTTAAAAACACTTTTTTAATAAAGGTTTGAAACCAACTAAATGGGCATTTTTATTACAAAAAAAACATTATAACTCGGTGTAGTGTGGGGTGGAAATACTGCTGGAGGGGCTGCGGGACACTTCGACAATGGGAGTGTGGAGAGAGGACTGGGATCGTGATGGGGAAGGAACAGTTAGAGGTGATGGTGTGGAAAAAGATACAGAATGGGTGGACATGTGGGAGGCAGAAGAGGTGGTGGGCGGTGGAGTGGAGGGTTGGGCAAGGACTGTAGGAGCAGATGATGTTGATGGAAAGTTGTATGGGGAAGGAGTTTGGTACGGGGAAGGAGTTTGGTACGGGGAAGGAGTTTGGTACGGGGCAGGTTGCTGGAAGTGGGGAGATGTCTGGTACTGGGGAGGTTGCTGGTACTGGGAAGGTTGCTGGTACTGGTGAGGTTGCTGGTATGTAATAGGAGGGGGAGGATGGAAAGTGGCTGGAGGGGGTGCAGATGTAATAGGAGGGGGAGGATGGAAAGTGGCTGGAGGGGGTGCAGATGTAATAGGAGGGGGAGGATGGAAAGTGGCTGGAGGGGGTGCAGATGTAATAGGAGGGGGAGGATGGAAAGTGGCTGGAGGGGGTGCAGGTGGAGGAACTACAGTGGTGGGAGGTGGAGGTTGGGAGGTAACCTGCTGTAGAGCACCGTGGCACGAATGCATTACATGCATCTGCTGGGTAGGAGATAGTGTTGCCATGCGCTCCACAACAGACCTGAAAAAGGTGTGGTTTGGCGAAGATCTTGCTTCTGAATGCATGGTTTGCAGAAGTGTCTTCACCTCCAGAATGCTGGAGTTGATCTGCTGAAAGCCTGCGGAGATTTGCTCTGACAAGACTTTTAGACAGTTCTGGAAAGATGCATTCAGATGCAAGAACTCTGGCGCATAACTCTTTTCCTGACCCCTCTGCCGCTGCCGCCCAGTACCCGCAGGTGTACTAGAGGTGGCAGGGGCAGAAGGCTGGGGTAAAGGGAAAGCGATCTCCTCACCAGCAGCTTCATGTAATGTAGGCGGCCACGATGCTCCTGTGCTGGTGGATGGGACAGATGGGTCGAATGTGTGGGAAGGCTGGGAAGGTGCAGATGTACCGGGGCGGTCGAAGTGTCCCTCGGTGCCGGTCTCCTCAGGGATCGCCTCAGAAGGGTCCAATCGTGCAGGCTCCCGAGTGCTGCTCACCGTGCTGTGGAATAAAGAGAAAAAAAACAATTAAAATACTGACATGGTATGGCCCTGGCTGAAAAAAAAAAGTTACATCTAACATTTTTTTTCACATGTGGTGTGTAATATTTACCTTCTAGTGACCATTGTTTCCCGGAGGAACGACAGGGCTTGTGCGTACTTGTACTTGCTCCTGCGTCCTCCAGATCCACTCGGGGCCCGCATCTCTTTATTGAACTCCTTCTTGAAACGATCCCTCACAGACCACCACCGATTCACAATTCTGTTCCCTGAAACGAGAAAGGAGTGGTTAGTATACAACATCAGTGTTTCACAAACTCCAGTCCTCATGGTCCCCAGGGGTCATGTTTTCAGGATTTCCATAGTAAATAGAAATCCTGAACACATGATCCGTGGGGACCACGAGGACTGGAGTTCGGGAAACACTGGTTTACATCAAGCAACCGGTACTGTATATACTTACGCTCTTTAATCTGGGCCCGAACATCGAGGTCCTCCCAGCGGCCCACAAGGAGCGAACAGATTTCCTCCCAGAGTCGTCGGGTAACGATAAGGTCAGCGTGGCGGCGGTCAGCCATATTCCAGAGCGGCTCCCTTTCTCTGACGAGATCGATGAGGTGGTCCACATCGAGTCCTCCATCCTCACCGTCAGAGTCGGGAGCACGCTGTGAAGGCTGTTAAAGAAAAAGACAAAAATAACATAATTAGCCTCCACAAAAGAAATGAAATAAAAAGTGCAAAAAAACAAAGCAAAAATATTTATACTTACACGCTGGTGACCGCCGCGTTGCTGTCGCCGACGACCCTGGGAGGCACTGCGAGGACCTCTTGGCCGAGCACCAGATTGGGAAGACTAGAGAAGAAAACAAAAAATGTTATGTCTTTGGATGTAGGCATTTGTTTGCTGTGTGTGGTCTGCAGAACATTGTTTTCTATGTGTTGTGTGTAGTGTGATGTTGTGTTTCTGCGTTTGATGCAAAAAACTTACCAATTGTGAGCCCACTCCAGGTGTCTGTCCACCCCTTCCTTCTTCTTCTGGGAGCTCCTCTTCATCTTGTGAATCCTGTTTTGAAATAAAAGGCAATGAATAGACATATATTACAGAGATGATGGATTTTGGAAATAAAAACTTACCGTCAAACGCTGACGATGCGAGGGAGGGCTCCCAGAAGATGATGTGCTGTCTTCCTGGTGGCCACACTCCATGCCTGTGGGTGGTGTTCCACCTGCTGCCATTGCTGCTGCTGCTGCTGCATCTATTGGGCGGCTGTTGAATAAAGAGAAACAAAGGGCCAATGAATATCTTGATATTCAATAGCCCTAGTTTGGAGGAATGGGGGATTTGATAATTACCGTCTCTCATCTGCTGCTGGCCTCCCCTCCTCAGCATGTTCCATTTGCTGCTCCATTTGGGGTGGTGGTGGTGCTGATGGTGCTGCAGTGGTCTCCTGCCTTCTCCTGCTGCGCTTGGTTGCTTTCTTGGGTGGCATGTTGGGTGTGGCTGTGGGTCCCACTGTCTTGCTTTTATTTTATGTCTTGTGGGCAGAGCTACTGAGCATGCTCAGACCAAAAAAACCGGATCCGGCCACCGGATCCGGCTTTCGCCGGATCAGGCGCATTGCGGCGCTCATAGGCTTTCATTGTGTGAAAAAGACGGATGCGCCGGATCCGGCGTGTCCGGCTTTTTCGCCGGAGACAAAAAACGTTACAGTAGCCGTTTTTTCCAGACGCCGGATCGCGACACATTGCCGGATCCGGCGAAAACCGGATGAAACGCGTGGCCATCCGGCGTGATCCGGCGCAAATGCAAGTCAATGGGGGGGAAACCGGATCCGGCATTGCATTTCGCCGGATCCGGTTTCTGTCAAAAGCGCCGGATCGCGCCTGACGGCGAAAACCTGATGTGTGAAAGAGGCCTAAGTGGTTTCACCCACCTGAGGGCCAGCATTCTCCTCAGAATACAGGGTTCCTTTTCTTCTCACGCACACACAAATATTGTCAGAGTCTCTGTTCATTTTTTACAAAACTTTACTTAATTTGTTCAGACTTGCAGCAGTTACAGTCCAGAACTTTCCACATGACACAGAAACTTCCTTCTCTAGACTCTCCCTAATACTGTCTTCCGGCACAAGATCTGGTTCCCAGGTACCCAGTACCACAGCTAACTGAGATGACGGTCCCACTTCTTCCAGGGATTCCCCATTCCTCTTCCATTCAGAAACGTCTCAGGAGTTGATCGAAAGCCTCGCCATTTGTTCCCTCAGGCTGCCCAGTCCCACTTGTTTCCTGTCGACAGTTTCCATCTTTTCTGTAATCCGAGACTTCACTTCCCTGTGTCTCCCCTTCTGGCACAGCTCCTGCTCCCTTCACTCGTTACTTCACAACTCTTTCTAGAACAATCCAGTTACCTCAGAACTAACTCCTCCCACTAGCTTCCTATTGGGTTAAACATTTAACTATTTCTACTCTGGCTAAAACCACTTAACTATCTTATCTTACATCTAAATCTACATCCCTGCCTCTATAGTGCCCCCACTGCACTATACTTCACATAACCTCCGACTATGCTAAACATTAGGCCTAACTATGTTAACTATGTTGATAACTGTCCCTACCTTAATCCTTAACACAGTACAGGTATATAAACATTACATCACATGTAAACGTATACTATAAATGACATATGCACATAAGCACATTAGTAAAACATCCACAGCATACCCGGTTTGATCTAGCAGATATGCATCGAGGTGCAGGGACAAAATCAGCCACCTGCACACCCCTTACACATGTAAATCTCTGAAATACAGTATGCAGATGGAACCCCCTGTGGAAGATTTCCTAAAATGAGGCAGATGGAGGAACTGTGTATACCATGGGACCTGTGATCCAGCGGTGTCCATCTTTTTAAGATTGCATAAAAGTGCTGTTGGCCACACTTTTGCGCACTTCTGAAAAGAAGCACATCGCTGAACAAAGGCCAGAAGGAATTCAGAGAAACTCTGCTGCCTTATTATAGTGAATGGATCCCTTAGGGGTTTCATCTGAATCATGTCACTCAGAGATTAAGATGGAAACCCCGATGTAAGTACTCAGAGTAGAGCGCCAGGTAAATGTGATTTCAAATGTTATGTAAAATGTTCCTAACAAAAGCTTAAACCCAATCCACAAAAAAGCAAGTCTCCACTCAGGTCTGTCATCTGTTAACAGAAATATAGGGGCTTCCACATTACTGGTAGCACAAAGGCTCTAGAAAAGCAAAATGGCTCCTCACCCTTCAAAAGAAATTCAGCAAATTCTGCGATCCCAAATCCAATGCTCCCTCCCTTCTGAGCCCCACAGTATACCTAAACCACATATAGCATCCACATATTTGGCATTTCTATAGTGATGAGAGCCTGCCTAAATTACCGGTGGATTCCTCCAGAAGCACGGGCTGGGCATAACGTACTGGTCACTGTAAGATACTGGTCACTACAATGTACTGGTCACTACAACAGTAGCTTGCAATTTTCACTCGGCAATATTCATTGCTGCTTGTTTCTGGAAAACTCTCATGGAGTCAAAATTGTCACTTCACCTGTAGATAAATTCCAAAATGGGGTTACTTGAGGGAGGAATTCTGCTATTCTAGCACTGTATATGGAGTCCGCAAACCATTCTAGGAATATCTGTGCTCCTGGATGCAAATAGTGCTCCGTCTCTCCCAAGTCTCTCTGTATGACTAAGCAGTACTGTAAAGCCACATATGTGGTATTGCCACGCTCAAAAGAAATTGTTGGCCAAATTATGGTACCATTTTCACCCACTTCTTATGTGAAAATGTAAAATCTGGGGTAAAACTAAATTTTGGTGGTAAAAATTTAATTATTTTTTCTTTGCTGGTATAAAATTCTGTGACACACCGATGATGTCACTATGATCACTGCAAGCCTAGATGAATTCATTGAGAGGTGTAGTTTGTAAAATGGGGTCACTTATAGGGGTTTCTGCAGTTCTTGCAACTCATGGGCTCTCCCAGTGGGTCATGGCACCCTTGAACGGTGCTCCTTCCCTTCTGAGTTTTGCACTGTGCCTGAAAAATATTTCCCGATTACATGTAGGGTATTGGAGCACTCAGGAAAATATGGACCTCAGTTTGTTGTAAAAAAAAAAAAAAAAAATCCTATTAGTCATTAGAAAAATTAATTTGGAGCAAACACAACATTTTAGAGGTAAAAATTTAATTAATTCTTTCTTCACCACTCAATGATATAAAATTCTGTGAGGCGCATGTGGTGCCAATATTATCACTGCACCCCTAGATGAATTCATTGGTGAGTGTAGGTTTGTAAAATGAGTTCACATGTGGGGGGGGATTTCTGTTGTTCTGGCACTTCAGGGGCTCTTCCAATGTGACATGGCATCCTCAAACCATTACAGTAAAATCTGAACTCCAATATAGCACTTCTTCATTTCTGAGCTTTGCACTGTGCCTCAAAAGTAGTATTCCCCCACATATGGGGTATCAGCATATTCAGGAGAAATTGCACAACAATTTGTAAAAGTGTTAAATTTGGGACAAAAAAACCTTTTTGTGGGGAAAATGTGATTTTTTTATTTTCACTGCTCCACGTTATAAACTCCTGTGAGACACCTGGGAATTCAAGGTGCTCACCACACATCTAAATACATTCCTTGAGGGGTTTAGTTTTCAAAATGGGGTCACTTGTGGGGAATTTTCAATGTTTAAGCACATCAGGAGCTCTCCAAACGCGACATGCGTCTGCTAATTATTCCAGCAAATTTTGCATTCAAAAAGTCAAATCGCACTCCTTCCCATCCGAGCTCTGCCATGCACCAAAATAGTAGTTTTCCCCGGACCCGGACCTGTGACACTCATTGGACCACCCCTGGGTGAGTATAATAAAACTTGTTTTTATTCTCTTTCAGGTTAAATTGGGGGCTTATCTACAGCATTACAGAATGCTGTAGATAAGCCCCGAAAGGCAGTGGAAAAATAGTGGAAAAACGAGCTGACAGGTTCCCTTTAAAAACTAGAATATCAGAGCATATAAGTGATGTAATTTCTCCCTCTGTCTGGAATCGCACGGCTTCTGTGATGTCTAAACACTTCATTAATCATCATCACAGGAGTGCTGACACAATGAAAGTTACCAATATTGAGCGATTGTTGAGACCACCAAGAGGAAGTGACATCAAACGAATGCTTATGACCAGGGAAACCTACTTGATCTTTCATTTAGGATTGTGCCATCCTGCGGGATTAAATGCATGCAAAGGAACTAAATGTGATTTCATTGTTACTATGTGCAATATTTGTTTTTTTTCTCCCTTTTTTTATTGCTGTCTGCTGTAATTATGCTAATTGTACTTTTCTCAGATTTGGTCACATTATTGCTGGGTTTTGTGATCTTCTTTTCTCTTTCCTTTTTACATATGTATGTGATTTTAATCAATCGTGTTTAGCATCATGTGATGAGTGAATACAATTTTAATTTTGATAAATAAAATTGAATTTTATAAGAAGCTGGAACAACACCTACTTTTTTATTACTACATCTTGATGTGGTTGGATGACTTGTGCACTCAAAAAAGTAAGTTATATTGTTAATAGTTATAGCTCAATGGCATTTTTAAGTTATCTTTAAGAAACAAATAGCATGGGCAGTACGGTGGCTCAGTGGTTAGCAATGCAGTCTTGCAGCGCTGGAGTCCTGGGTTCATATCCCACCAAGGACAACACCTGCAAGGATTTTGTATGTTCTCCCCGTGTTTGTGTGGGTTTCTTTCGAGTACTCCAGCTTCCCCCCACATTCCAAAGACATACTGATAGGGAATCTAGATTGTGAGCCCCAATGGGGACAGTGTCAGTAATATTTGTGAAGCACTATATAAGAGAGTAAAATAAATAAAACAAAAATAGTTAAAATCTTAACAAAAGCTTTACCAATGAGACATTGGAGGCATATCGTAGAGATAGGATAGAGATGAAATTGACATACTGTGGTCTGGAGAGACGCACCGTACGCATCTCTGGATTTATAGTAGACATGAGATGTCTTGAAATCCCATCCACTATACTATCATATCTGGCCGCGGCTGGTTGGTTTACTGAGCGTCTGCACATACCCTAAAAACTTTTGAAAACTCCAGTAATGTGACCTACCGTAATTTCTTTGTACCAGGAAAACAACACAATTCTGATTCTGAGCCCAGCCTGTTCCCTCTGTGTAAATAATACACATTTCGCACATTTATCAATTAGCATTGGAGAGCCCTGGGATCTGCACCTTTGTGTACTCAGAATTGTAAATTGCTAATCCAGGTATGGCAGTAATTGGAGCCTGGCGTGGTGTGAAATGCTGGTGTCATCACTTCAGTCTCCCTCTACCTGTAAATCTGAGTTGGGATCGCACATCTCCTGACTGAAGTGACAGGCCTGACAAATCAATCCTCACGGGCTCCGTCTTCACACCAAGCGAGTGTTGCAATATACGTCAATTAATATTGCTTCTTTATTTTCAGCATGGCGACAGCCCTGGCACAATAAGAGAATGGCTGTCATACTGGAAACCACAGGAAGGGACAAAGAAATACATTGGCTTTCATTTAAAGTGTCTCCGGAGACTATCTTGAGGTTGTGGTCTCAACGAGGCAGCACGGAGGAAAAGCTGAGAATGAGTAAAGCATTATTTTTATCGGTTTCAATTTGATACTGTATTTTTTAGGAATCGCTCTTTGGAATTGTTCCCCTTTTTTAGAAGGAAATTAAATTTGTGATATGACTTAACGAGTCTAAAAAAAAATCCATTTTCATTGGATTGGTGGCTTCCTATTATTTGCATTTAAGAAAATACAAGAAAAGTCTTTATGAAATTAAAGGCTCAGTCACCTGCAGAATGAAATCTGTCCTTATATACATCAATAATTAAATTAGACAAATGATTGTAGGATCACTGAAGCACAGGGCGTTCACCTAAGCAGGTATGTAAACCATCCATGATAGATGACTAAAGGTTCTGCAGGAATTTGGGTGCACAGGTTAACGCTATATGGGGGAATTTTTTTGTGGTAGAAGTTTACAGGGAAACTGCATTTGGCACTTTTTGAGTGTAATGGCTGTAATTCCATCAACGGCATATGGCTTTTTAGGAATGCTTGTGGATAGCAACAGATAAGGTAACACTGCAACACTAGTTGTAGAGAAAGTAGGGAAAATTACATATATATATGTAGGCTTTATGGGCAATTTCTCAGGACCCCTACTCTCTTTGGAGCCCTCAGAATTTCTATTCAGAGATGGAGACTGCTTAAGGATCTTTGGTGACATCACGGCCATGATGTCACTATAGATCCTTTAACTGCTGCAATCTAGAGGAACTAGGATGGTATGTATTGTGTTTGCAGTGTGTGGGTGTTTGTGAGCGTGTGTGTATACAGTTGTTTGGAAAGTATTTGCCCCCTTCCTGATTTCCTATTTTTTTTTGCAGGTTTGTCATATATAAATGTTTCAGATCAAAGAAATTTAAATATTAGACAAAGATAACACAAGTATACGTAAAATGCAGTTTTTAAATTAAGGTATTATTTATTATTAAGGAAAAAAGAAATAAAAAAAAAAAGTAATTGCCACCTAAATCTAATAACTGGTTGAGCCACTCTTAGAGCAACAACTGAAATCAAGTGTTTGCAATTAACTAGCAATGAGTCTTTTACAACACTCTGGAGGAATTTTGGTACACTCATCTTTGCAGAATTGTTGTAATTTAGCCACATTGGAGGGTTTCCGAGCATGAACCACCTCTTCACAGCATCTCAATCATAATAAAATTAGGACTTTGACTAGACCACTCCAAAGTTTTAATTTTGTTTTTCTTAAGCCTTTCAGAGGTGGACTTGCTGTTGTGATTTGGATGATTTTCCTGCTGCATAACCCAAGTGCTCTTCAGCTTGAGGTCACAATCAGATTGCCGGACATTCTCCTTCGGGATTTTTTTGGTAGACAGTAGAATTCATGGTTCCATTTACCACAGCATTTCTTCCAGATCCTGAAGAAGCAAAATAGCCCTAGACCATCACACTACCACCATCATATTTTACTGTTGGTATGATGTTCTTTTTCTGAAATGCTATTACTTCTATGCCAGATATAATGGGCATGCACCTTCCAAAAAGTTCAACTTTTGTCTCAACAGTCCACAGAGTATTCTCCCAAACGTCTTGAGGATCATCAAGATATTTTCTGGCAAAACTGAGATGAGATTTTATGTTCTTATTTCTCAGCAGTGTGTTTCATCTTGGAACTCTGTAATGCAAGCCAATTTTTGCCCAGCATCTTTCTTATAGTGTAGTCATGAACACTGACCTTAACTGAGGCAAGAGAAGCATGCAGTTCTGTTGGATTATTGGATGCTGTTGTGGGCTCTTTTGTGACCTCTTGGATGAGTTGTTGCTGCATTCCTGGGGTAATTTTGATGGGCCGGCCACTCCTAGGGAGGTTCACCACTGCTCAATGTTTTCGCCATTTGTGGGTAATGGCTGTCACTGTGGTTCGCTTGAGTCCCAAAGCTTTAGAAATGGCTTCATAACATTTTACAGACTGATATATCTCAATTCCTTTGTTTCTCATTTGTTCCAGAATGTATTTAGATTGCTGTATGATATCTAGCTTTTGAGGATCTTTTGGTATACCTCACTTTGTCAGGCAGGTCCTATTAAAGTGATTTCTTGACTGAAAACAGATGTGGCAGTAATCAGGCCTGGGTGTGGCTTGGGAGTTTGAATTCAGCTTCCCAAAGATGTGATAAACCATAGTTAATTTCTGCTTTAGGGAGGGGGGCCCTGTAAGCTTGGATTTCTTTTTGCCTTAATAATAATAAAGACCTTCATTTAAAAAGCTGCAGTTACTTGTATTATCTTTGTCTAATATTTACATTTGTTTGGTGATCTGAAACATTTACATGTGACAAACATGCAATAGAATAGGAAACGAGGAAGGTGGCACTTTTTCACACAAACCTATATACATCTGTTTGTGCAGTGTGTGTATGAGATGACATGATTATATTTGAATAAACAGATTTTTTGCTCAAAAATAAATGTGAATTGTTGTTCTTAGAAAAAAACAAGACACTTTCTTAAAACAAGTCTTAACCCATTTGGATTTGGTGCTACTTTCTTTTTCTTTTTTTTTTATTTAATAATTTCCTGCCATGCAGCTCACAATAGCCACAATATGATCCATGCTATTTTATATCTAGACCTTAAAATTCTTCTTTCTTATAGCATAACATTGGTACTTTAACTTTGCTTGTACACCACTAGCAAATTGCATCCAGTAAACGGTAGCATAAACTCTAAACAGTAAGTGTCCATAGTTCTATCGGAAATGAAAGTTAAGTGTGTACCATGTTCTAATTTTCAAATGTAGCTTACACAACATCACGGTTGTTAAATTGTGGCAAATTTTCACTGAGTGGTACCTAAAAAGACGGTGACAGAAACAGGTGTGAAGTACTTTGCATTACACATTATCTAAACATTATCTGTTTCTCCAGCCTTAATTATATGATTTGGACTCAACTTGCTCTTTTAGGGGAAAAAAGAATCCCTTCGTAAATAAAAGCGATGCAATCTGCTTATCACAATTAGCCGAAACGATATTTTATAGACCACAGAGAGTAACATTTATAGAGTAACATGCAAGAAAACCTGCGCTCATAGTAACCCATTGTAGGAATATACTCTACAGAAAAACAATTATATTTAAGAATGTTATAATCCTTTGGTAGAGATCTCCCCCATCAAGATGTGACGGGGTTAGTCACTTCTATTAACACAAGATGTCCATATAGGCAATCAATATACCATATGCATATGAAAGTATATGTAGCAAGTAGCTCTCTTCAAAAGCTGTTAGACAAGCACCCCTACATTCACATATACATGTATGTATACATAATATACTGTATATATGCATATAATAACAATCTTTCTGGCCAATATGTCACTTGCATTCTGAATTCTTCCCCAATGTTCCCTTCTTCATATTCCATCTTTAAATTTTAGTTGTCTCTGAGCTGGTGTGTTGAGACTAACTTGTATAATGTCTCCCACACACAACACACAGATATGAGGGATTCCTGCTGATCTTCCTCTCTGTAGCACACAGACAGGAGAAGCAGCATAGATGACATTATACAGCAGAATAGATGACTAATTTGCTTTTTGCTGCCCTCATCCGGCATCCAGTCCCATACTCTGTGGCACTGCATCTTTAATATTCTCCGCCCAGCATCCTGGCAGCCTTAAGTTCTGGGCCCAGTGAGTGATCAGTCTATGGGTCCCGTTACACATAGAGACGCTCCAGCGATCCTGACAACAATACGACCTGGTAAGGATTGCTGGTACGTCGCTACATGGTCGCTAGTAAGCTGTCAAACAGACAGATCTAATCAACAACGCAGCAACGATACAGCAATCCATATAACGACCTTGGTGGTTGTAGGGACCTTGTCACACAGCAGCTATTCTGACAACTCACGCCTGCGTCCCTGAGTTCTGCGTCGCCAACGAGGTCGCTCATCGGCATCAAACACAGCGATGCATGCTGGCCAGCGGGACACCAACGATCAAAATATGGCCTAGGACATTCTAGCACGATCAGCGATATCCAGCGGGGGGGTCAGTCGCTGCTATGTGTCACATGTAGCAAGATCTCTGGTGAGGTCGCTGTTGCGTCACAAAACCTGTGACGTTTCAGTGATCTCGCTAACAATCTCGTTATGTGAGACGGCACCTTTACTTGATGTGTCCAAGAGGGATTTTAGGAGTTTTTCAGAGTTAGTGATAAATTCAGGCAGAGGGGGGAGGAGAAAAAGTGGTACTTAAGGGGAGGAATAAGTACATTTCACTGATAAGGTACATTACAATACTATTTATTAGAGTTGAGCGAAACGGGTCGAACAATTTCAAAAGTCGCCGACTTTTGGCAAAGTCGGGTTTCATGAAACGAAACCCGACCCTAGGATGAGGTCGGCCATGAGGTCGGCGACTTACGCGCCAAAGTCGCGTTTCAAAAGTTTGTTTAGCGCTCTTTTTCAGCCAATCAGGATCCACGGACACTGTGGGCAACGTGATGACATAGGCAGGGGTCGCCACCATCTTTCAGAAGGGCATGCAAGTGATTGGCTTGCTTTGGTGGGTGTCACTGGGGTTATAAAAGGGCGTGCACGCCGACCGCCATCTTACTTCTGCCGATCTTAGCATAGGGAGAGGTTGCTGATTCTGTAGGGAGAGCTATAGGCAGGGAAGAAGACAAAAAAACTGCTTCTGCTGCTAGCGATTTTGCCTGTGCAACACACCAGTCACTGTGTGTGCAGTGCAAGGGGAGGCTATATTGTGGTGGATCAGCGGTGTTGGTTGTTAGGCTGCCTTCTAAGGCTTCCTGACAGCTGCATTGCTGTTTCCCCACTGCTCTGCAAACTGCTTTTTTAAAAGCAATCCCAATTTTTTTTTTGTCCTGCTAAGGTACTGAGCGTGCATTTTTTCACACCATACAGCGGTGTACGCTCCTCACACAGTACCATGTAACGGCTGTTATCACAGCCACAGTGAAGCTATCTGTGTGTCACTGTGGAAGGATAAGTGGAGGACTTGTTCCGTTCTTACAGACCTACACTCTAGGGAGATTCCTATTCTGCCCAATTCTACAATTCACTTTTTTCACACCTGTGCCATCGAGCCTGTGACATAGCGCTCTGATATTCAGTGGGCCTCACACAATCCAAAAGTGTCCAGTGTCCACAAGTGTCTGCAGAAATTCAAAATCTCCCTTATCCTGTAGTCACTTTTTTCACACTTGCTGCATCGAGCCTGTGACATAGCGCTCTGATATTCATTGGGCCTCACACAATCCAAAAGTGTCCAGTGTCTGCAGAAATTCAAAATCTCCCTTATCCTGTAGTCACTTTTTTCACACTTGCTGCATCGAGCCTGTGACATAGCGCTCTGATATTCATTGGGCCTCACACAATCCAAAAGTGTCCAGTGTCCACAAGTGTCTGCAGAAATTCAAAATCTCCCTTATCCTGTAGTCACTTTTTTCACACCTGCTGCATCGAGCCTGTGACATAGCGCTCTGATATTCATTGGGCCTCACACAATCCAAAAGTGTCCAGTGTCCACAAGTGTCTGCAGAAATTCAAAATCTCCCTTATCCTGTAGTCACTTTTTTCACACCTGTGCCATCAAGCCTGTGACATAGCGCTGTGATATTCAGTGGGCCTCACACAATCCAAGTGTCCAGTGTCCACAAGTGTCTGCAGAAATTTAAAATCTCCCTTATCCTGTAGTCACTTTTTTCACACCTGTGCCATCGAGCCTGTGATATAGCGCTGTGATATTCAGTGGGCCTCACACAATCCAAGTGTCCAGTGTCCACAAGTGTCTGCAGAAAATCTAAATCTCCCCTGTCCTATAGACACCTTGTACCTTGTTTTACATTACTATATAGTTTGTAGGATTTTGTCTACATTTCTACCAAAAATGAGGAAGGCTGGTGGAAGAGGCCGTGGAATTGGGCGGGGGTTGGCAGCTGGTAATGATGGTGTTGGTGGTGGATCTGATGGTAGTGGCAAAAGCAAAATAGGACCGAATGCAGGAGGTGTTGAGCCTGCGTCATCGTCTGGCTCCATAAGGCTTTGAAGGCTTAGTTTTCTAGGAGTTGGCAAACCGCTTTTAACGCCAGAGCATCAGGAAAAAGTTTTGTCTTACATTGCTGACTCAGCCTCCAGCTCTATCGCCTCCTCTTCTGAAGTTGTAAAAAGTAAAAGCACTGAGTCGTCATTGGAGGCTCATGTTCATGAACCACACCTTTCCTTGTGTCCTTCACCACAACCAAGATTGAAGGATGACGCAGGCCATACTACTGATTACTCCATGGAGCTGTTTTCACATACCATGCCTGGATTATCAAGTGAAATGGTGAATTACCCAGGCCAAGATGAATCTGACATGGAGTGCACTGATGCACAGCCGCTGATAGATGATTCTGCTGGTACATTCACTCAGAGCACTACATTGTCCTCGCAGTGTACAGAGCCAGATTCTGACCCTGATGAGACTCAGGTGCCCCTTCCCGCACACTATACCACCATACACGGTGACACAGAGGAAGGTGCACATGACATTGAAGAGGAGGTGATGGATGACCCAGTTGTTGACCCAGATTGGAATCCATTGGGGGAAGAGGGTGCTGCTTCCAATAGCTCAGATGAGGAGCATCCACAGCAGACATCAACATCGCAACAGCTGTTATCTTGCAGGCCCGGAGCACTCCAAAGACAGGTTCCAAAAATCAAAAGAGTTGCTGGACAGCTTGTCCAGAGGGTCAAAAGATCACAGCGTGCTAGGCCGCAAAATGTCTGCCAAAGTAGGAAGAGTGCAGTGTGGCACTTTTTTGAACAAAATCCTCATGATCAGGCCAAGGTTATCTGTAAGAAGTGCGCAAAGACCTTTAGCCGAGGGAAAAATCTGAAAAATTTGAATTCCAGTTGCATGCTTAGACATTTAACCAGCATGCACTTGCAAGTGTGGACACAACACCAAACCTCAAGTGCCACATGTGCAACTGATCACAAAGAAGGTAGTCAGCAACGCTACATTGTTTCCCCCACTGTAAGCCCACCGGTTAGCACAGCAGCAAATGTTGAGGTGTCGTTGCAAGGCCACAGCAGTCAGGGAATCCCACTGTTATATCAACGAAATACTGAATCTAGGCCATCAGAAAGAACACCAACTCCATCACCATCATCAACCCTCTCTCAGTCCGCCCTGTCCACCGCTACTTCCACCATATGCAGCTCTCAAGTCCAGCTCACCCTCCCAGACACTATGAGTAGGTCAAGAAAGTACTCAGTCTCTCATCCGCGTACACTGGGTTTGAACGCCCACATTGCCAAACTAATCTCGTTTGAGATGATGCCCTATCGGTTGGTGGAAAGCGCAGCTTTCCGCGAACTCATGGCCTATGCAGTACCACGCTATGACCTACACAGTCGCCACTTCTTCTCTCGCAAAGCCATCCCAGCCCTCCACCATCATGTGAAAGACCGCATTGTCCATGCACTCAAGCAGTCAGTGAGTGGAAAGGTGCACCTCACAACTGATGCATGGTCCAGTCGGCATGGCCAGGGCCGTTACGTGTCCATCACTGCGCACTGGGTTAATGTGGTGGATGCAGGGTCCACAGGGGACAGCGGTGGTGGGACAGTGCTGCCTAGCCCACGGTATAGGAAACAGTTGGCTGTAGGCGTTCCACCCTCCTCCTCCTCCAGAAGCGAAAGCTCGTCCACAGAGCGCAGTCGTACGAGCACTCCATCTGCAGCTGCCACTGTTGCACACGAGGTGTCCCCCTATCGAGCAGCTAGTGGAAAGTGTCAGCAGGCTGTGTTGCAGATGATGTGTTTGGGCGACAGACACACCGCCGAGGTGCTGGCCGAGTACTTGAAGCGACAAACTGAGTCATGGCTGGGCAGTGTACATCTTGAGGCAGGCAAGGTAGTTAGTGATAACGGCCGTAATTTTGTGGCAGCCATAGCCCTTTCAAAACTCAGCCACATACCTTGCTTGGCTCACACCTTGAACCTGGTGGTGCAGTGCTTCCTCAAAAATTATCCGGAGTTAACAGCCCTGCTCCATAAGGTGCGAAGACTGTGCGCGCACATCCGCCGGTCGCCTGTACACTCCGTTCGTATGCAGAAGCTGCAGCGATTGCTCCACCTTCCCAACCACCGCCTCATTATCGACATTGCAACAAGGTGGAACTCCACCCTGCACATGGTGGAGCGGCTGTGAGAGCAGAGGCAGGCCATAATGCATTTGTGGGAGGATACACGGCCAGGCACTTTGAGAGCAGACATGGAGTTGACAGGTGTGCAGTGGTCGAAGCTGAAAGACCTCTGTAAAGTCCTTCAGTGTTTTGAGGAATGCACACGGCTGGTAAGCACAGACGACGCCATCCTAAGCATGAGCATCCCACTTATGCGTCTGCTCATGCAAACTTTGAGGCACCTTAAGGAGCAGGCGTCTGCAGCCAATATTGACGAGGAGGAAGAGTTGGAGGGAATCCTTGATGACATTCAGCCATTGTCTGCTCAGGGACCTCTCCTGGACGAGTTGGAGGAAGAAGAGGAGGAGGAGGATGATGATGGGGATGATTACTTAGGGGAGGAGGATGCATCTCGTGGGGCAAGTGAAAATGGTGGCGTGGCAAGGTCTGGTACAGGGTTTGTGCGTGACTGGAGGGATGTGGATTTGCCAGAAAGTGCTCCTCCAACCAGCACTCGCAGTGCTTCATTGACACCGGGAACATTGGCCCACATGTCAGATTATGCCTTGCGGATCCTAAAAAGGGACCCCCGCATTGCCAAAATGATGAACGATGACGACTACTGGTTGGCCAGCATCCTGGATCCACGCTATAAAGGCAAATTGCAAAACATCATGCCACAGGAGAACCTTGACCTAATATTGGCTAATAAACAAGCAACTCTGGTAAATCGGTTGCTTGAGGCATTCCCAGCACACAGCAGTGGTGATGGTTCTCACACGAGCCATACGGGCCGGGGGCAGCTTGGCAGAGGTGTTCATGGTGCACACAGCAGAAGTGGCGTTGGAGACAGGGGTTTCATGACAATGTTGTGGACTGATTTTTCAAGTACCGCTCACACAACTGGTAATACAGCATCGATGGAAAGTGACAGGAGACAGCAGTTGTCAACTATGGTTACAAACTACTTTTCCTCCCATATCGATGTTCTCCCACACAGGTCATTCCCCTTTGACTATTGGGCTGCTAAACTGGACACCTGGCCTGAATTGGCACAATATGCCTTACAGGAGCTCGCTTGCCCAGCTGCAAGTGTGCTATCGGAAAGAGTCTTCAGTGCAGCTGGATCAATCCTGACAGAAAAAAGGACCCGTCTGTCAAGCCAAAATGTGGATGATCTAACCTTCATTAAAATGAACCATGCATGGGTTTCCAAGGATTTTGTCCCACCTTCCCCTGATGACACATAGGGTGACAGAAAAATGGCTTGCTTTGGTCCACCTCTTCCTGGGACTTGACCTATTTCACCTTTTGAATCAGCTGAATGTCCAACATCAACATATGCCACTTTCTAAAACTCCCTAACTGTGCTGCCTCCCCCACCCATGGCCGGGGTCACCACCTAGCGCACGACACCGTGCGAGTGCCGTTGCCCTGGACAGGTGGGTAGGCCGACTCTTGGGTGCGGGCACTGGCACAGGGTCCCTCATAGTGCAATCAAGTGTCTCTGACGGTGGTGGTGCACACCCGCCGTCAGACACACCGACGTACTATGAGGGGCCCAGTGTCAGTACCGACGCCCACGAGTGGGCCCCCATTGCTTGGGCAGGGCCCCAGCATTTGCAATCTTTACCTCTCCCTGCTCCTCCGCTGTGTAATCTGGGCCGTCAAATCCATACTGTGCCTGACACCGTCTGAGCCTGCCTCCTGATGTATAGACATATCTTTTGAATGTGTACGCTATCCATACATGTTATCCGGGGATACGGTACCCTTTCTCACCTTTGTGCAATCACTTGCAAGCCATACTGTGCCTGACACCATCTGAGCCTGCCTCCTGATGTATAGACATATCTTTTGAATGTGTACGCTATCCATACATGTTAACCGGGGATACGGTACCCTTTCTCACCTTTGTGCAATCACTTGCAAGCCATACTGGGCCTTACACCGTCTGAGCCTGCCTCCTGATGTATAGACATATCTGTTGAATGTGTACGCTATCCATACATGTTATCCGGGGATACGGTACCCTTTCTCACCTTTGTGCAATCACTTGCAAGCCATACTGTGCCTGACACCGTCTGAGCCTGCCTCCTGATGTATAGACATATCTTTTGAAAGTGTACGCTATCCATACATGTTATCCGGGGATACGGTACCCTTTCTCACCTTTGTGCAATCACTTGCAAGCCATAATGGGCCTTACACCATCTGAGCCTGCCTCCTGATGTATAGGCATATCTTTTGAATGTGTACGCTATCCATACATGTTATCCGGGGATACGGTACCCTTTCTCACCTTTGTGCAATCACTTGCAAGCCATACTGGGCCTTACACCGTCTGAGCCTGCCTCCTGATGTATAGACATATCTTTTGAATGTGTACGCTATCCATACATGTTATCCGGGGATACGGTACCCTTTCTCACCTTTGTGCAATCACGTGCAAGCCATGCTGGGCCTTACACCGTCTGAGCCTGCCTCCTGATGTATAGACATATCTTTTGAATGTGTACGCTATCCATACATGTTATCCGGGGATACGGTACCCTTTCTCACCTTTGTGCAATGACTTGCAAGCCATACTGGGCCTAACACCGTCTGAGCCTGCCTCCTGATGTATAGACATATCTTTTGAATGTGTACGCTATCCATACATGTTATCCAGGGATACGGTACCCTTTCTCACCTTTGTGCAATCACATGCAAGCCATACTGGGCCTAACACCGTCTGAGCCTGCCTCCTGATGTATAGACATATCTTTTGAATGTGTACGCTATCCATACATGTTATCCGGGGATACGGTACCCTTTCTCACCTTTGTGCAATCACGTGTAACCCATACTGGGCGTGAGAACGGCTGACGAGCTGTTAAGCAAGCTACAGCACCTGTGGTTTGCACACGTAAGTTTTTCATTTTTTTCAGGAATGACGGTTAGGCCTAATTCCGGAACTGCGGTTGACCTGCACTTACTGGGAAATCATCGTTCGCGAGTAATAATTGTAATCAGTGATCCCCATCACTAACGTTGTTCAGCGGGTTAGCTGCACCTGTAAGCGACAAACGCTGGCCTTTTCAGTGTAGCGCACATGCAGCCACGGACATGTAAGGGCATGACACACCAGTTATTGGCCAATCTCATGTGCCAGAGCCTCACGTGTGCCTCTAGTAAGCCGGACTCGGACCGCGGGGCATGACGGAGTCTCGTTCGTTAACGGAATTAAGCTTGCAATGTGTGCATCTGTTCTGTAGCTGGCATGGTTGAGGTTGCCCGTGTTGAGTCAAATTACGCCGTAGGCTCCACTCCTGGTGGTGCCCTTCTGGACATTCCTTTAAGGTTCAGCTTTGCAACCATACTGCCCACGTAAAACAAACACTTTGCCTTCATGAACGCTGTTTGGAGGGTCATGACTCGTGGGAATAACGCCGCCCAATCAGTTAACCTGCTAGAGAGATCCTTCGTTGCTCCCAAGCATGACATCACACTCCCTAGGAGGAAGGTAATGCCACTGTGGCGACCGTACTCCTGGGGGCGACATAAGTGCACTGATGCCCAGCCACTACTCGATGAATCTGCTGGTACATTGACCCAGACCACTACATTCCCCTCGCACGCTATCCCGCCTGAATCTGACCCTGATGAAACTCAGGTTACCCTTCCCATATACAGTTCCATCTTACACGGTGACAAAGAGGAAGCTGCAGATGAAAGTGCAGGTTCGGCCCACCCGCCATCAGACACACCACCGTACTATCAGGGGCCCTGTGCCAGTGCCGTCGCCAACGAGTGGGCCCCCCCTGCTTGCTCAGGATCACAGCACTTGCAAGGTTGAAATACTGTGCAGTGAGATGGAAGATGGGGACGACGAGGAGTCCAGACTAGTACAGGGATTCCCTAGCGAGGAGACTTATTTGATTGTTTTCAATGTTGGGACAGCAATTTTTGGGGAGCACTATACTCTGGAGAATGATAGATGGGGCCCACCATACACTGGAACATTCCAAAGGTGGACATCAGACACTGGAGCAGCATTTACAGGGCCCATTATACACTAGAGCATTAGAAATGGGGCCCATTATGTTTGGAGCATTATTTGGGCCCATAAGACAGTGGAGCTTCATCCATGGGGACCAACATATACTGTAGCATTATGTGGAGCTCATCATATACTGTTTCAAACATTATATGGGACCAATGATTCTGTATGGAGAAATAGATGGGCCTCGTCATGAGATGTAAGAAGTGAAGTATTTTTCATTGTACTATACCGCTATTTCTCTGCCGTATCGGAGCATGATGAGTTGTGGTATGTGTTAAAGGGGCGCTCTTTCGCCCAGGGCACATGAAAACCTGGAGCCAGCCCTACCCCCCCACAACTTTAGCCAAATAACCCCCATTTTTCAGTGCGTAACTTGTATTATGAAGTTAATTAAGGTTGACCAGCTTAAGTAAGAAGAATTGATGCTTTTGGCATTCAAATGAGCACTGTAGGTGTGTTTCCTGTCCTCCTCTCACTGCCGACTTTTATTCCCCATTGACTTACATTGGGTTTCGTGTTTCGGGACGACCCCGACTTTTCCCTATAATCGGCCGATCTTGCTCGACCCGACTTTTGGAAAAGTCGGGTTTCACGAAACGAAACTCGACCATAAAAAAACAAAAGTCGCTCAACTCTACTATTTATACTTGCTTGTACTATTGATTTATGTAAAGTGAGTTGTAATTACAGTGACCATTTAATGATATGATTGAAGTATGCCTCTGCCAGACTGCTCCTTGTGAACAGCTTTTTTTTCTCATTCAGAACAAAAGGTTAGGATTTTGAAATTCACCTGAATCACCTGTTTGGAGTAGAGTTAGGGTGCCGTCACACTAAATGATGCACCAGCGATCCCGACAATGATACGACCTTGTCAGGATTGCTGGTGCCTCGCTACATGATTGCTGGTGAGCTGTCAAACAGGCAGACTCACCAGCGATCAGGACCAGCGAGGACGCTGGTATCCAAGGTAAATATCGGGTAACTAAGCGCACGCGTCCCTTAGTTACCCGCTGTGTACCTTGGATACCAGCTTCCAGCGCGAGCACGCAGGTATCCAAGGTACACAGCGGGTAACTAAGCGACGTGCGTGCTTAGTTACCCGCTGTTTACCTTGGACACCAGCTCCCAGCGTCTGCTTACAGCGCTGGGAGCTTGCTGATCGTTGGTCTCCCGCTGCCACACGCAGCGATGCGCGCTGGCCAGTGGGAGACCAACGATCAAAAAATGGCCCAGGACACTCCTGTACGATCAGCGATACCCGGCGGGGGAGCCAGTCGCTGATGCATGTCACACACAGTGAGATCGCTGTTGTGTCACAAAATCAGCGATCTCGCTGTGTGTGACGGGGCCTTTAGGAAGACCTCAAAAACATGAGAGAGTCATCTGTTTCAACTAAAATTGGAGAACTCAATTGAACTGGATCAAATGTGTATGACCAGACTTTAGCCTTTATTCACAACCGCTCATTAACGCTCCTTTCCCTTCTAACGTTTAAGATACTTAAAGTGTAATCTTAAGGCCGGGATCACACTATCATGCGTCAGGACTCAGACCGGAGCTGAGGCTGCATGTATTTCTATGCAGAAATATCAGAAATTTGAGAAAAATGTTAAAAAAATTAGCAATCTTCAAACGTTGAATGATTATCCCTTTAATCCAGATAGTCATACCACAGAAAAACCTTAATAAGTAACATTTCCCACATGTCTGCTATACATCAGCACCATTTGTAAAATGTTATTGCATTTTGTTAGCATTTTAGGAGCTTTAAAAATGTAGCAGTCGTTTTTCATTTTTTCAAGTAAATTTACAAAATTTATTTTTTTAGGGACCTATCCATGTTTGAAGTGACTTTGGGGGTTCCATATGGAGGGTATGTCCCTTTAAGTAACCCTGAACCGTGAGTAGCTTCTGTACACTGCAACTCACTCCTAAGTTATCCTCTTACTGTTATATGGTTTAAATGAATCAAAAACTCACTAATCTCATATATTCCTCAGGTGTGTATTTCAGTGTTCTATTAAGTGCACTTTTCATTTGGTGTGTTCCAGCACTATATGCTGGTGAAATGCATGATTTATAAATTAATCTCACAATGTGAAGTCTGACACAAGAATTGAAAATTATCCTATTGGTCAGTGACCTTGTCACCAAGGTACAATGGGAGGAGCTACCTCGAGTGTCAGTCTAGATAAGACAGGGTTCTGGAAAGTTCCCTGTCTTGTTCAAGATGTGACCAAGAGCAGACCTCATATGAGGGGTCTCTTGACCCTCCTCCAGGCTCCAAGCCTGAAGGTTCATCCTTCTCTTTATCTCAAGACTTATAGCCAGGCCTAATTCCCTGGATCCCCACTGTCCGGTTTAAGGCATGTTTCTCCAGCATTAGGTCGCACTAAATGTGTACAGAAGAACCTATTGCTCTGCGTGTTGAGGAAATTGAGGGTCCCCCACCTCACCGCAAATTATCCATTATATTTCTGCACGTACCGTGACCAGATGAGAAAATGAATACGGGATTTCAGGTCTGTACATATTGCCATATATTCCATCTTCTGCTTTTATGCCACCAAGATACTTTGAGTTTCTTATAATTACCTGCAAGTACTGCTCCTAACTAATACAGGTTCTTAAAGCTCCAGAGCCTTAATTCTGTGCCAGAATCCCATCCTGAATTGTATTGGCCATGGATTCCCCACATGAACTGTAAACTACTACTTCCATGTTATATCTCCCCGTTCTGCTGAAGTAAAGCAGCTGCTATCCCCGAGACCTGTTGTCGGTGGTTATTCAATTGGCTGTGGACACTGCATGGGGGTGGATAACAGTGAACGGAATGGCCTCATACCAGGGCTGTTGCATTAACACCACTTTTATCCCAGCCCTAACTCATCACTTCAATTTACCATTAACCTTTGTTGTCTTGCCTTCCTCTTTCATGCAACCATAAAGCGAATCCTGAAGAAGCCATCCCTTGATCCAACCTCTACATCCAGCTACCGCCCTATATCACTACTTCCTTTTGCCTGAAACTCCTAGATGCACATTAAATTTTCCTCCCACATCTCATCCAATTGACAACCTAAAATCTGGCTTCCTTCATCATCACTCAAACCAAAGTTAGAAATTACCTATTAACTGTTAAAGCTAACAGACAAAATTCTAAACTTGTCCTTCTAGACTTGTTCCCTGCCTTTGATACAGTTGACCACTTCCTCCTTCTACAAATCCTCTTATCCCATGGCATGAAAATTCATACTTCATACCTCAATGCCACAAATTTAGCATGTCCCATTCCAACACATCCTCTTCATCCTGTCCTCTCTCTGTTGGTGGTCCTCAAGGCTTTGCAACCCTATTCTTCTCCATTTATTCCTTTGGCTTGAGACAACTCATAAAGTTCCATGGCTTCCGATACTACCTATTTGATAATGACATTCAAAACTACCTCTCTTGCTGAGAGGTCATCTCTCTTCTGTCTGAAATCCTATACCTATCAGCTATAGTTTCCTTCTCATAATTCTTTATAAAACTTCAATGTGGACACAAGATAAACCTTATATAAGTAGCATTAAGCATTAATGTGCATCAAAATAGATAGTACAAAAGATATGCAAATTTTTAAATTTCATTTTTACATAAATTAAAAAAAGAAGTAAGACACAAGACAATCATAGCTGATGAGAAGACAATGGGTAGTATGATACAGATTTTCAAGGTAGACCAATGAACAGAAAAAAAAACTGTAAATGCATACAATAGTATATTATACAGTTTATAGTCCAAATATTACAGATGGATACCAGATGAAAAGGGTATCAGGAAAGAATATTCATGTATAAAGCTATAATTAGGATACATTATCATATTGCAATAGGATGAAAAACCTATATATATATATATATATATATGCACAGTGGCAAGGGTATCTCACTTTACCATGAAGAGAACCATATCCAATGCACGTTTCGCAACAAACCTTGTCAAGCCGTGAAATGCGCCAAGATTATGAGCGGTCACATGAAGTATTAATCGATTCCGATTTTTCTTTTGTTCCTTTGCTTTGCATGTTGTTAATTGAAAAAATAAACTATTAAAGGGCATCTGTCAACCCATTTAAGCGTTGGAGGGGCCGGGGAATAACAGACAGAGAGGAGAAGACCAAGGGCACTGTCCGGCCCCTGTGCACTGAAATCTAATTAGTGTATAGCTTCAAATGGTGATATATCATATAATCATTATTACAGCAACATTACCCCATGTTTACTTTACATTACAAAATTGTGCTGACAGATTCCCTTTAAAAATGCTTGTTTCATGACTATCTTGCGGAGTAAACAGGCTGCCTAAAAAGGCTCATTTATTGAGTGAAATTACTTTATGTGCTTCAAAAACATTGTTCTTGGTGGTGTATAAACTGAACTAACACTGCCAAGAACCATGGCCGTCCATGCGCTCTGAGCAACCTATTAAAGATCGTTCAGTGCAAAATGTTTACTTTGCCCTGTCTGTGTAAACAGGCTATTAAACGATCACTGAATAGTAAATAATAATACCAATAACAATGCTGGTAACACTGAGCACACTTGTCTCATGTACACAACTTCTGATGCCCTTCAATATACAGCAAGTGAAGGAAGGGAAAAGCTCAAACTGTCCCTGAAACTTGGACCCTAAGGGTGTGTGCACACGTTGCAGATTCTGCTGCGGATCCACAGCGGTTTTGGTCCTGCGGATCCGCAGCAGTTTTTGCTGCGGTGTACAGTACCATTAAAATCAATGGAAATCTGCAGAAAGAATTGACATGTCAATTCTTTCTGTGGATTCTGCTGCAGTTTGCCATCTGCTCCATTGTAGAGGTGATAAACCGCAGGGCAAACCTGTAGGCTAATCCGCAGATAAACCGCAGGTCTTGTGACCTGTGGATTTACCTGTGGATTTTAGTAAATCCACGCAGAAAAATCCGCAGAGCATTCCGCAGCATGTGCACACACCCTAACAATCACTGTCCCGGGGATACTCTTAAAAGGTAGAGAGGCCCGAGTCTCTAACCTTACTAGCTCTTGTTAATGTCCTAAGCTGTCCCCTCCCACATTCCAATGAGACCTGGGACAGATATGGTAATGGATATACTAACAGGGATAACAAAAAGCAACTTGCATACAAAACACTCATCAAGGGTAGAGAGGAATAAAGGGAAGACTAGGAGTGTACAAACCAAATGGAAATAGGATATTGGAGAAAGCATACACCCAAAAACAGCAGATAACAATCTCGAACAGCAACTACAAACTCCAACTTCAGCCAGGAAGTAAAACTTTCACAGGCAGGGAGGAGAAGGTCTGGCCAAGATTTGTAGAGCGAGAAAATGAGCAGGTCAGGAGCAGCTGTGAGATGGAGCTGCATGCCTTCAACCAGCATACTAAGAGTTGTTAATCTCTTCAGCACCAAAGGAAACAAAGACTATTTAATATGAGGAATAAAACATACAGGCTAAATGGAAAATCTGCAATTCACAGTACGTAAAGATCACCTAACCCCAGATCTCCCAGGAGGATGTGACACACTCGTGACAGAAAAAAACCATAGATATCCATAAATTAATGTGTAATAATGAGAAATGACACAGAGAAAAAGTATTGAACACATGAAGAAAAAGAAAGATGCAAAAAGCCATGGAAAGTCATACACCAGGTGAAATCTATCAGAAATTAGAAATAAATCCTACTACTTAGTGAAAAATAATATCAGCTGGTTCAGCTGATGGCCTATGAAAAGGTGTCTCATTACCAAGGTGCCACACAAGAAAAATTTCATTATGGGTAAAGCCTTATTGTTGGAAAGCATACTGATGCCATAGTTACTGAACTCTTAAACTACTGAAAGCTCCAGTGAACAATGTGGAGGCAATAATCTGGAAGAGGAAAGAACATTAGTTCACCATAAACTGATCACAACCAGGTGATCTCCGCAAGATTTCAGTCGATTGAAAAGAATTATCAGAAGAGTTGTCCAAGAGCCAATGACAATCTTTAGAGAGCTACAGAAAGACTTGGAATCAGGAGGAACAATTGTTTCAAAGAAAACAATAAGTAATGCAAGACTGCATTGCTAAACAAAAAGGATGTTCAAGCATGTTTAAAGTTTGCTCAAAAACATTTAGACAAGCCTGTGAAATACTTGTAAAATATAGTCTGATCAGAAGAGACCAAAATTGAACTCTTTGGATGCCATAATACACACCATGCTTGGAGAACAAAAGGCACTGCATATCATCTCAAAAATACCACATCAACAGTTAAGTTTGGAATTAGGAACATCCTGGCGTGGGGCTGCTTTTCCACATATGACACTGGTACACTTCATATAATTGAAGGAAGGATGAATGGACAAATTTACCAAAACAATAGATAAAAAAGACAGCACCTCAGACAATGATGAAAAAAAGGCTTACATTTTATTCTGCCTCCTGTGGCAACGTTTCGGTCCGAAGACCTTTTTCAAGCACAGTACAGAGTGTTCTAACCACCATTATATAGGACAAGTACCACCCACCAATTTAACAAAGCACCAATAGAATACAGACACAATAGTAAATACAATCCCATCAAAACAAAAAACAAAACATATAATTCAAAACAATCCCACTGAGCATCCATTGCATTACTAGCTAATCTAGCATCAAATCGCTAGCTCTGATTGGTATTATACCTGTAAGGTAGAGCAGAGTTTGCACAAATAAATTCCTGATGGTAAAATATAAACAGACACTCCTCCACCAATCAATGCATAGCATCCCCATTTGTCATGGTTGCAGCCACTCCCACAGATGTGATCTCACAGCTCCCAATCCAATCATAGCTAAGCACAGTGACTCATAGCTCGGCGTTTCATGAACCCATAACACTGTGCATGTCTCAATCTCCCACATTGTTTTACAAATCCAGGCGTCGCACATTGTTCCTGCTTCATGTTGCTCCACAGCAGTGCGCATGTCATGACGTCCAACATCAGTTAATCTCATGTTGTTGTGCCTTTCTCCATTGCGTATGTCACAGCGTCCTGCTCCAGCAATGTCCCAGATGCTTCCATATGATTGGTCAAAATAGAAAACGTCCATCATAATAGTAACACATATACAAAGCAGCAAACCTGCATATATTATGGGAGATAACGGTATCCAGTAGCACAATCACATATATTAGTGGGATACCTAGAGGGATATAAATCTGGAACATATCATTAAGACAAACATGAATATATCTCGCTCTACCAATGGCATTATATGACTAAATCTCTTAAAGGCACTGTACCAAAAAGCAATACATCTCGAATAATCCCATATGGACAAGATTTCAAGCAAAATAAGGAATCTAAGATTCCAAACAATATTTATAAATTTGCAAATTTCACAAGTGGTCCCCAATATCTCAGAAACCCCCAATCCATATATAACCCACAGAAGAATACTACCAGAAAAAATGTCCATATAAAACCATCCAATACCTACAAGAGCAATGTAGCAATATAAATACAATCTTCAAAAACCCATTGAAGCTCAGACAGGAAACAAGGTAAGTGCACAAAATAAACGATATACTGATGAGGTACCACAATCATCCCAGAAGCTCATTGGCCGGGAATCGAACCCAGGCCTCCCACGTGGCAGGCGAGAATTCTACCACTGAACCACCAATGCCACATTCCCCTGCAAAAAAGCAACTCATGCCCTTTGGTTGAAGGGTATCCAACTCAAAGATCCACATCAGTTCCTTCTTTTTCAGGAAGGTGATCCGATCCCCACCCCGCCTCAGCACAGGCACATCATCAATTACCCTGTACCTTAGTTGATTAACAGAGTGACCCATATCACGAAAATGTCTCGGTACAGGGAGTTCTATCAGCCCAGTCCTGATCGTGCTCTTGTGTTTACTAATTCTTGCTTTTATCTCCATAGTGGTCTCTCCCACATAGAAGAGGCCGCATGGGCAACTCAGAACATAAACAACAAAACTGCTAGTGCAGGTATATCGTTCCGGATCTCATACTTCTTTCCTGTTTGAGGATGATAAAATTAGGCCCCTTTCAACAAATTGTTGCAAAAAGCACACCTAAGGGTACCGTCACATTTAGCGATGCACCAGAGATCCCGACAACAATACGACCCAGTCAGGATCGCTGGTGCATCGCTAAATGGTCGCTAGTGAGCTGCCAAACAAGCAGCTCTCACCAGCGATGCAGCAGCGGTCGGCGGTCGTTACTTACCTGTCAGACGCGGTGATGAAGACGTCCTCCTGCCCGCGTCCAGGCATCGCGTCGGCGCCAGCAGGAAGCCCAGCAGGAAGCAGCCGACGAGAAACGGCCCAGGACGTTCTCGCATGATCAGCAATAGACAGCAGGGGAGCCGGTCGGAGGTAAGTATCACACATAGTGATATCGCTAGCAATATCGCTGCTGCGTCACAAAATCGGTGATGCTTAAGCGATATCGCTAGCGATCTCGCTTAGTGTGACGGGGCCTTAAAAAAAGGGATATTACCAAGGCTTGGGAGGCTCAAGGTAGTTTGTAAATCTTTTTTAGAACTGCCTATATCAGACATTACTAATTCATCCTTCAGGTTCTTGTTCCTCCTGTAGGAAAAAAGTGGTGATAGATGGAATTCCTCAACATTAGCATGTCCCTTCCCAAGTATTGACCAATGTCTCAGTATAATCCCCGAAATCCTTTTACTCATACCATTATAAGTTGTCACAAATGGTATCCTCTTTCCGGATATAGTAGTTGCCTTGGGTGCCAAAAGATCATCTCTACATTTACCCAAAGCCAGCCTTTTGAATTTTACAAGATCTGCTTTGGGGTAATCCCTTAAAAGGAATTTCTGACACATCTCCTCTAGTCTCTCATCCATCAAGGCCTCACAAGAAACAACCCTCCTCACCCTCAAAAGCTAACTCCATGGTAAAGACTCCACCATTCTTCTAGGATGTTCACTGGAGAAATTCAGCAAATTATTTCTGTCCGTGGCCTTAATAAACAAATCTGTATGTAAGGTCCCACCCTCCTTGTAAACAGAAGTATCCAAGAATTGCATTTTCTCCTCTGTGAACAATCCATGGTGAGCCAAAGTTCAGGAAAGATGTTATTTAAATGCTGGTGGAACAATTCCAGCTCCTCCTTGTCACCATCCCATATCAGGAAGATGTCATCGATGTAACGTCGCCAACCCCTAACATGGCACCAAAACTGGGATCCGTACACATGCTCACCCTCTAGGACAGCCATGTAGATGTTAGCATATGTAGGGGCCACATTGGACCCCATGGCTGTCCCACGACGCTGCAGGTAGTATTCATCACCAAAGAGAAAAAAATTCCTCCTCAGGATGAACCCCAACAACGTCAGGGTGAACTGTGCACAGTCCGGTGCCATGTCGGAGCTGGCGAGCGTCACACCGACAGCAGACAACCCCCTGACATGTTCGATGGAGGTATACAAAGATGTTACATCAAAAGACACTAACCATGTAGAGTCATCCACCTGTACACCCTCCAGTGATTTAATAAAATCACTAGTATCTCTAACATACGAAGGGGCAGAAACCAAGAATGTACCCAGGCATTCTTGAATAAAAATCTGCTGCCATCTACCAGGATGATGCAGATGAAATTAGGGTGGATATTTCAGCAAGAAAATTATCCCAAATACACAGCTAAGGAAACTTTCAATTGGCTTCAGAAAGAGAAAATAAAACTGCTAGAATGGCCCAGTCAAACATCTAGCCTGAATCCAATAGAAAAGTTATGGAATTAAAACTCAGAATTCATAGAAGGAGCATATAAAACCTTCAGGATTTGAAGAGTTAGTTTCTCCATTCAGGAGGCATCTTGAAGCTGTCACCACCAACAAAGGCTTTTGTTTGAACTATTAAATTTCAGTAAGCCTGTTCAATACTTTTCCCTGGTATCATTTATCATTAATACACATAATTTATGGACATCTATGGATGATTTATTTGCCAGTGTGGATTGGATGGCTTGTTACAGACATCTGGTGAGCATTTCATGTCAATAGCATCTTTAGGAATATATTTACTTAGAAATTTGGTGGCGTGATCAATACTTATTTCACCCTCTGTAACAATGCTGATATCACTGAGCACACTCGTCTCATGTATACATCTACTTGTGCCCTTCCTATTACAAGGCTGAAAATGCGGAGCACACTCGTTTCATGTATACATTATCTAGAAGCACCATTCTGGCTTTATTATTTGTTTGTTTTTTGTAATTAAAAAGGTGCCATGAACAGAAATGAAAGCAAACTAACAGCCAATATAGATACTTTTCTCCCAGTGATGTGATTTAACTCTCACTCCACTATTTCCCTTTCCTCACACTTTCCTAATGCAAGTTTACATCACTGTTGTACATGTATTCTGTCAAGCATCATCAAAAAATTGACAACTCTACCAAAAAAAAAAACACATGGATCTTCCATTCAGACACAGCATCCATACATTTGTGTGTGCTGTTCATGAAAACTGAAGACATCATCAGATATGACCAAAATGTTTAATGAAACAAATTCCCTACTGATATCTTTCAAAAACAGAGATTAGAGACTGGTTTTGCTTAAATCCCTTTGTAGTTCAGGTGTTCCCTACACATTGGACTATCTGCTAATCCAGCAGACAAATGGTGGTCTTTATTGCCATTAATTTAATGTGTAAGGCCGGTTTAAAGGGATTTTTGACTTTTAGAAAAGTATATACCAACTGATCAGATAGTAGTCAAAAAAATAAAAATAGCACTCACCCTCGCTCAGTCCAGCGCCGGTTCATGTGTTTTGTTTCAGTTGTGATGTCATGACTTCAGTGGTCATCATTGTTGCAAACAACTCGGTGGCTCTTTTTTTTTATTGTTGATGGCATGAGCCACCAACCTCAGTGATTGGAGCAATAATGAGCACTGCTGTCATGACATCTCTACCACAGCCAAAACACAGACACCGGAGCAGCGGCAGGGGCGAATGCTATCTCCATTTGATTTTTTAATACTATCAAATCAATTGTGGACCATTTTTTAAAAGTTGAAAATCACTTTAGCTCAACTCAAAATGCAAGTTTACACAAACACATCATCATTGTAAAAGGAAAACATTATTAATAGTGATGAGTGAATTTGTTTGGAACACGATCGCCAAACATAAATTTGTCACGAATATGGCACATTCGGATTCGTGATAGGAAACCCGAGCAAAATTTTATAAAATCGTTAAAAATAGGTAACATTCAGTAAAAGTGCGGGAAAATATTTGCGTTGCCACAAAAATGTTTTCAGCACTTTAGCAATGATAATGGTGGTGTATCATGAGCATTTGGCAAGTATTTGATGAGGGGAGGGGGTTTGCAGAACTCAGAGGTGCGGCGTTCTTGTTTTTTTTCTTTTTTTCCTAACTTTATGAGTGCACATTGCGGCTAGCCAATCAGTGCACAGGAACACCCACAATGTCCTGACACAATGGCTTGTGTCATTGGCTGCTGAAATCACATGTCCCTTGCCATATAAATAGTGGACATGTTATTTTAGCGCCATTTTAACACTGTAACAGCGCAGAGAGGCTGCTCCTGACTCTGGCTCTGTTAACAGCAAGATTTTAGCTAGTTAGTTAGGCGGTGGTATATCAGTGAGAGAGCATAGCTAGATAGTGTCCAGTGTGGCTGTAAAATTTACCTTTCAGAATTTTTTTTTGGGGGGGCCATTACTGAGGTCCACAGACAAAGCCAGCAGGGCACATTTCTGACAAGTGTGTTGTACACTGCTTTTATTGTGCTCCTTGCACATGTATAGCATTCTAAATAATATTTTTTCATTAGCTAAATGTGAAATAGCCTGCTATATCCACATTTCAGCTACTTAGATGGTATTTAGTCAGCCACCAATTGTGCAAGTTCTCCCACTTAGAAAGATGAGAGAGGCCTGTAATTGACATCATAGGTAGACCACAACTATCAGAGTCAAAATGAGAGAAAAAATCCAGAAAATCAACTTGTCTGATTTAGCAACATTTGTTTTGCAAATTATGGTGGAAAATAAGTATTTGGTCATCTAAACACATGCAAGATTTCTGGCTCTCACAGACCTGTACCTTCTTCTTTAAGAGGCTCCTCTGTCCTCCACTCATTACCTGTAGTAATGGCACCTGTTTGAACTTGTTAGTATAAAAGGCACCTGTCAACAACCTCAAACAGTGACACTCCAAACTCCACTATGGTGAAGACCAAAGAGCTGTCGAAGGACACCAGAAACAAAATGGTATCCCTGCACCAGGCTGGGAAGACTGAATCTGCAATAGGCAAGCAGCTTGGTGTGATGAAATCAACTGTGGGAGCAATAATAAGAAAATGGAAGACATACAAGACCACTGATCTCCCTCGATCTGGGGCTCCACGCAAGTTCTCACCCCGTGGGGTCAAAATGATCACAAGATCGATGAGCAAAAATCCCAGAACAACAAGGGGGAATCTAGTGAATGAGCTGCATAGAGCTTGGACTACCATAACAAAGGTTACCATCAGTAACACACTACACCGCCAGGGACTCAGATCATGCAGTGCCAGATATGTCCCCCTGCTTAAGCCAGTACATGTCCGGACCCGTCTGAAGTTTGCTAGCGAGCATTTGGATTATCCAGAAGAGTATTGGGAGAATGTCATATGGTCTGATGAAACCAAAGTAGAACTGTTTGGTAGAAACAAAACTTGTCTTGTTTGGAGGAGACAGAATGCTTAGCTGCATCCAAAGAACACCATACCTACTGTGAAGCAAGGGGGTGCCAACATCATGCTTTGGGGCTGTTTCTCTGCAAAACGACCAGGACGACAGATTCGTGTACATGAAAGAATGAATGGGGCCATGTATTGTGAGATTTTGATTGCAAACCTCCATCCATTAGCAAGGGCATTGAAGATGAAACATGGATGGGTCTTTCAGCATGATAATGATTCCAAGCACACCACCAGGGCAATGAAGGAGTGGCTTCAAAAGAAGCATATGAAGGTCCTGGAGTGACCTAGCCAGTCTCCAGATCTCAACCCAATAGAAAACCTTTGGAGGGATTTGAAAGTCCGTGATGCCCAGCGGCAGGCCCAAAACATCACTGCTCTGGATAAGATCTGCATGGAGGAATGAGCCAACATATCACTAACAGTGTGTGCCAACCTTGTGAAGACTTACAGAAAATGTTTCACCTCTATCATTGCCAACAAAGGATATATAGCAAAATATTGAGATTAACTTTTGTTAATGACCAAATACTTATTTTCCACCATAATTTGCAAAACAAATCTTGCTAAAACAGACAAAGTGATTTTCTGGATTTGTTGTCTCATTTTGACTCTCATAGTTGTGGTCTACCTATGATGTCAATCAAAGGCCTCTCTTATCTTTCTAAGAGGGCGAACTTGCACAATTGGTGGCTGACTAAATACTTTTTTCCCCACTGTAGCTAGTGTCCAGTGTGTCTGTTAAGTTTACCTTCCAGCACTTTTTTTTTCTTTTTTGACCATACTGAGGTCCACAAAGAAAGCCAGCAGGGCACGTGTTGTGCATTGCTTCTATTGTGCTCTATGCACAAATATAGCATTCCAATTAATATTTTTACACTAGCTAAATGTGAAACAGCCTGCTGTATCCCACGTTCTCATTTTGTGGCAGTGATATGAACCTGTTTGCAGACCTAACGCGTATTAAATAAAAATTATATTTTCTTCTGCTAAATGAGATACAGCCTGCCATATCCCACATTGTCATGCTGTGGCAGTGACGTGAACCCATGTGCAGACCTAACGCGCATTTAAAAAAATTCTAATTTTCTCTGCTACTGAATGTGATACAGTCCGCTGTATCCCACATTGTCATTTGTGGCAGTGATATGAAGCTGTCTGCAGGCCTCAAGCACATTAAAATATTTATTTTTTTCTGCTGATAAATGTGATACAGCCCGTTTGTTAGGTGCCCGGATTCTCCCTCTACACAAGATATATCTGAAGTCTTATGTCCCTCTGTGGTCCCCCATTCAGCTTCAACCACAATGGGTGCTGCTCAGCAGAGACATCGGTCTCAGTGTCTTGTTCAGACTCATGCTGTGCGCTTTGATACAGCTGGCTCTCCAGCTTCAGCTATAGTAACTAGCAATAGGCAGCGGCGAACATACCTTCCTGAGTATGGGAATCTCTCTACTGGGCATGCTCGTGTGGTGGCGACCTCTCATTGGTGGTCGGTCATCAGCCGATCCAGTGATATGGCAGTTCCGGATTGGTCCAAGAGCAAGGTCCTGTCCGACTGAACTTAAGCGCAGTGTCATGATCCATTTTTTGGATCTGACAGATCTGAATCTCCTTATATCTAAACCTTTTTTCCTTTTCAGTCATCAGGGTTAATATGAGTTTTTGCCCCCGGTGGCCACTGGGGTTACTGCATGGAAACTGCATGTGATTAATTATTTATGCAGGTGGGAACTTCTCCCCCTCCTTCCTATAAAAGGAGTTCAGGTGCTGGAAATCACTGTTGGTTATACACTTGCTCTCGGGAGACCAACCAAGCTGGAGTTCAGGAACTGAGTTCTGTGTGCTTCAGTTGTTTGCTGTTATCAAGTGGCTGCTCTGCTGTCCAGGAGCATTGCAGCAGAGCAAGCTAAGTGTAATTTTATTTTACCCTGTCTGTTGTATCTTTCCTTTGTTTTTTTTTTGTGTAATACACTTTTTCCCTGACTCACCTCCTGGGGAGTGAGTTGGGGGTTTAGCTAAACAGGAGATAGGGACATGTCGGGGACTTGGGCCTCACTACCTTTAAGTGTACCCCCAAGTTAAGGAAAGACAGGCCACCCCCTTAGCCTGAGGGGCAGTTCAGGGGCCCCGGTTCCACATCATCTGTTTTCCCCTTACTGCCCCGTGACATTATAACCAACCATCACAGTTTTTCCTGGTGAGCAATGGCTCAAATGCAGGCCTTTGCCCAAATGCTACAGTCTCTCACCGATGAGCTTAAGGTGTTGTGGGGTGAGATGGTGCAACAACTGCAGCAGTTGGTGGGGACCTGGGCCGCAGCTCAGGTACAGGCTCAACCAGAACGTAAGATATCTCTCCCGGACAAGTTTTCTGGAGGGAGAGATAAGTTTATTGTGTTTCAGGAGGCCTGTAAATTATATTTCTGGCTTCGCCCCCGTTCTTCAGGGAGTGAAGAACAACGCGTGGGGATTATTGTCTCCTACTTAGGGGTGATCCCCAGGTCTGGACTTTCTCCCTGCCGACCGGTTCGCCATCTTTACGGTCAGTAGACGGGTTTTTTATGGCTCTGGCGCTGGTGTATGGCAATCCTGATGGCGTCTCCCTGGTGGAATCCCGACTCCATAAGATCAAGCAGGGAGGCCAGCTTGTTGAGGAGTACTGCTCAGAGTTCAGGAGGTGGGCCACTGACACGCAGTGGAATGACCCTGCACTTAGGAGTCAATTTGTGCAGGGTCTGTCTCCAAAGTTGCATGATACTCTGGTGCAGTACGACGCCCCCAGGTCGCTGGAGGCTGCCATGTCCCTTGCCATCCAGGTGGATAGACGCCTCAGGGAGAGACATACACCATATGTGCCCCCTATGGTCCTTGCTAGGGAGGAGGACACACCTGAACAATCAGAGGAATCCATGCAGCTTAGAGTAGTGGTTTCCAAAAAGGGGTTGCCTGCGGTTCGCCAAGGTGTGGGGGCATGTTTTTACTGTGGGCAGACTGGCCATTTTATAGGAGTCTGCCCAGTGCGCGCCAGATCTTCCGTACCACCGAAGAAGCAGCCTCCCCCTGGTCGTGTGGAGGAAGACAACCAGGGAGTGTATATTTCCTCCATTTCTTCCTCTCAGTGTACCCTATCGGCAGAGGTTTTGGTGGGTGGGGAGACTGAGGGCCTTCTTATTCTTGTGGACAGCGGAGCGGGAGTCAACCTGGTGGATTCCCACTTTGTTCAGACCCATGGCCTCAGGTGTAGGATGCTAGCCAAACCCTTAAGCGTCCAGGCCATTGACTCTGTCCCACTAAGCCAGGGGAGCCTTACCCAAATCGTGGACAATATACATCTTCATATAGGGACTCATCATGAGGAGTCCCTGTCATGCTACGTCTTGGGTGGAATAACATCACCCATAGTTCTAGGCCTCCCTTGGTTAAAGAAACACAACCCGGTGATTGGCGGTCTGGGGAAGTTGTCAGTTGGGGGCAGTCGTATGAGGGCTGCTGCCTGGGGGCAACTGTCTCCACCGTCTTCCTACAACTGTTCCCTTCTTCCCCAGTGGGGGAAGCAGAGGTGCTGCCCGGGAGTAGGGACCAGTCTCAACCCTCACCAGTAGCTAACCCTGGTAGTCGTAGTCTTCTTAGGAGGAGGGGTCAGCGGAGGGTGGTGGTATCCGCTGAAAATCGTGGGGGTGTGAGTGTGGTGACACAGGGGGACGCCTCTGTTGTCAGTCCTTCGAAGAGTTCCCCATTGTTTGGCAAATGCATGAGTGGTATTAAATGTTCAAGTCTGGACCTGTGTGTGAACGAGTTTGTATGGGTGTCCACCAATCACATCCGGTGGAAGTGTGTTGCTGGATTCTGGAACTCTCGAGTTATTGGTCCTTATCGGGTCTCTGCCATTCTCGGCCCAGCGACCTACCAGCTGGAGTTACCCTCTGTCATGACCATACACAATTCGTTCCCCAGGTCGGTGCTCTGGAGATGTGTGTTGCCTCCAGAACACCTACATAAACCGCATTTGCCATAAACCTGTGAGTCAGGTGGTTACTTAGGTAAACTCAACTGTGTTCAGGCGTCTTCATCATATGTGGGTTTTTTGATGAAGCGCCTTTTTGAGGGTCCAGAGGCCCCTCTTTGAGGGAGGGGTACTGTCATGATCCATTTTTTGGATCTGACAGATCTGAATCTCCTCATATCTAAACCTTTTTTCCTTTTCGGTCATCAGGGTTAATATGAGTTTTGGCCCCCGGTGGTCACTGGGGTTACTGCATGGAAACTGCAGGTGGGGACTTCTCCCCCTCCTTCCTATAAAAGGAGTTCATGTGCTGGAAATCACTGTTGGTTATACACTTGCTCTCGAGAGACCAACCAAGCTGGAGTTCAGGAGCTGAGTTCTGTGTGCTTCAGTTGTTTGCTGTTATCAAGTGGCTACTCTGTTGTCCAGGAGCATTGCAGCAGAGCAAGCTAAGTGTTATTTTATTTTACCCTGTCTGTTGTATCTTTCCTTTGGGTTTTTTTTTGTGTAATCAACTTTTTCCCTGTCTCGCCTCCTGGGGAGGGGGACGGGGGTTTAGCTCAGGGCTAAACAGGAGACAGGGACAGGTTGGGGACTTGGGCCTCACTACCTTTTAATGTACCCCCAAGTTAAGGAAAGACAGGGCACCCCCTTAGCTTGAGGGGCAGTTCAGGGGCCCCTGTTCCACATCATTTGTTTTCCCCTTACTGCCCCGTGACACGCAATCTATAAAAGGCGTGCTAAGATCATTTTCGGTCGTGTGTGTGGGTGGAGACTCTGCCGCTTTGCTGGTGTGTGTGAACATCTAGTTTTACCAAGAGAGGCAGGTTTTTCTTTGACTTGGCCTAGCGCCTGTCTCTGCCACGTGTGCTGTTAGCACAGGCTGTTTACAGGGCACAGTCAAACCCACGTGCTTAACCCTTTTGTTTTGGGAATAGCACACCACTTTGAGTACCGCTCGGCAGTTAGCTGAGCTTGGTATTCTTATTTTTGCGCCACTCAGTGAAGCTGAATTAGTTGTATTTTTGTTGCCACTCGGCGGTTAGCTGAGTTGGTATTCCTTGGCCGGTGCTCACCCGACTGAGAAGTTATCAGAGTAGGGTAATTTGCACTCAGTCCACACGTGTGTTCTTGGTGATCGCTCGCCACACTGCTCCGCCATTAAGGCCCCATCACACTAAGCGATTTCGCTAGTGAGATCGCTGATTTAGTGACACATCTGCGATCTCGCCAGTGAGATGGCTGTGTGTGACGGGGATCAGCGACCAGCCCCCCGCCGGATATCGGTGATCGTGCATGAGCGGCCTGGGCCATTTTTCGATCGCTGGTCTCCCGCTGCCCAGCGCGCATCGCTGCGTGTGGCAGCGAGAGACCAGTGATCAGCGAAGCTGGACGCTGGTTGCTAATGTAAACGTTGGGTATCCAGGAGCCGCGGCTCCTGGATACCCGCTGTTTACCTTGGAAACCGGCGTACACGCTGGTTTCCAAGGTAAACGTCGGGTATCCAGGAGTCGCGCGGCTCCTGGATACCCGACGTTTACATTAGAAACCAGCGTCCAGCATCGCTGGTCCTGATTGCTGGGGCTGTCTAACGATGTCCCAGCGATCCCATCATGTCGGATCGTTGGTGGGATCGCTGGGACATCGTTTAGTGTGACGGGGCCTTTACTCACTAGCAGCAGGTTAACATCTCTGTACGCTGGACCCCGGGTTGCGAACGCACTTAATAAAGTAACTAATAAAGTGCCATCCGCCAACCCTAACACCGCTATATCCAGCCTTTTCATTTAGTGGTGTTGAAATTGTTCTGTGTACAGAGCTGTTGCACATTAAAATTAATTTATTTTTTTACAAACATGATACAGCAGGCAAGATCTGAGTTTGAAATTGTTTTGAGCTTATCTTCTAGATTATGTGCATCTTTGGCATCCAATTTCTCATGGGCATCTTTTATAACTAGCTTGAGACACGCATCTGTTACACCTATCTTCTGATGAGCAGCAAACACTTTCTGTTAATTGGTGTTGGGTAGATGAGCAATAGCTGCAGGTTGGATCCTGTAGGTTGGATCCTGGATCTTGTACTTCCCATAGCCACCCTGTTACTGATCTTGATGTACATTCCCATTCCGCCCAAAAAATTCTTCTGTTACTAACCTCATACAGTAGGGGACATGTCACTTTGAAATTGATTGGAGCATCTAGTCAATCTTAAGCCCCCTTCACACATAGCAAGATCGCTAGCGATATCGCTAAAGCGTCACCGATTTTGTGACGCAACAGCGATATTGGTAGCGATCTCACTACATGTGACACTTACCTCTGACTGGCACCCCCGCTGGATATTGCTGATCGCGCGAGATCGTCCTGGTCCATTTCTCGTTGTTGGCTTCCTGCTGGCGCCGATGAGCGACTCCATGGACACGGGAGGAAGTCGTCACCAGAGCTGCCGTCTGAAAGGTAAGTAACGACCGCCTACCGTTGCTACGTCGCTGGTGAGATCTGCCTGTTTGGCAGCTCACTAGCGACCATTTAGCGATGCACAAGCGATCCTGACCGGGTCGTATCATTGTCGGGATCGCTGGTGCATCGCTAAATGTAACGGGACCCTTATACAGGCCTTATCGACAGGCCCAAAAAAAGTCTTCTGTTACTAGCGTCATACAGTAGGGGACATGTCATTTTGAAATTGTTTGGAGCATCTCGTCAATGTTATACAGGCCTTTTCGACAGGCCCTCAAAAAAATCTTCTGTTACTAATGTCATACAGTAGGGGACATGTGACTTTGAAATTTTTTGGCACCTTTCTTCTAGATTCTATGCATCTTTGGCATCCAATTTCTCATGGCATCTTTTATACCTAGCTTGAGACACGCATCTGTTACACCTATCTTCTGATGAGCACCAAACGCTCTCTGGTAATTGGTGTTGGGTAGATGAATAATAATTGTAGGCTGGATCTTGTACTTCCCATAGCCGCCCTGTTATTGTACTTCCCATTTCCGCCCCCCCAAAAAATTCATTTGTCACTATCGTCATAAAGTAGGTGACATCTCACTTTGAAATTGTTTTGAGCATCTATCAATGTTATACAGGCCTCATCCACACCAAAAAAACAAAAAAAATCTGTTACCAATGTCATACTGTCCGGGACATTTTTTGCAACACATTTTCTTTGTCATACAGATCTCATTAACACTAAAACAATTCTTTCTGCTGTGAGTAACATGATTCATCACGCTATATTTCACCTTCTAATTTTGAAATTCAGCTGTGTGCAGAGGTTGTGCAGAGTAAAAAATCTATTTTTATTTGCTAATAATGTGCTCCTAGCACACAATCTGAGCACCATGACTGGGAAAAAGCGAGGTCGTGGAGGAAGGGGGATTAGGATTGGTGTTTGAAGTGTATGTGGGGTAGGTGTTAATGTTTCTGAAAGCACTAGTGAACCACTAACATGACGTCCCATTGAAAGACAACCAACAACTTCTGTTACTGGATGTTGAAGTTTTTAGTGTGCTGCATTGTTCTTGCATAATTGCAGTCTCTGATATCTTTAGTGGGGCTTATGTGCTTGCTGTTGGTGCTGCTGGAGATGTTAACAACAATTTGTGGAAATGTGAACAGTCCTGCTTGCGTGTCCATCTGCTGGGTTTGGTGTAGTGGAAGACCTGTCAGTCCCTATTATACTTTTTCTATTGTGGTAAAATTGATTCCACTTTGTTAGTGTCTGACACTAATTTTTGTAAATGTGTAGATCCGCGTTGGGTCTCCTTCATGTGTGTTGCCTGTAGCAGTAGGCCTCCGATACCGGCAGTCCTCCACTGTCTTTGAGTCAACTACCCATATTACAATCCTTATATTTTTCTGATAATAGTAATCTACGAAACTGATATATGTGCCACCTGAGTGTGGCTGAGCATCACTTTTAATTTTTTGAGGGGTTTTATCACTTATATAGTGCCAGTGCCACTAGAGTTGAGAGACTTTAGTTGGATCGGGTTTCATGAAACAAAATTAGTTTCAGATGAAACTGGTCCGACTAGGGCAAAAAAAGTCAGAGTTTCATCTGAAACCCGACCCCAGTGCAACTCAATGGGGAATAAAAGTTGGCATTGAGTGGATGAATGTGGACCCAGGCAACTATAGGGCAGTGAGTCTGACTTCTATACCAGGGAAGATCTTTGAACAAATTATTAAACAACATGTATGTCAGTACCTGGATAAGAATGAAGTGATTAAACAGAGTCAGCATGGGTTTGTAACTAATAAGTCATGTCAGACTAACTTAATTTCCTTCTATGACAGAATCACTGATTGGGTGGATCAAGGAAATGCTGTAGATATAGTATATCTTGACTTCAGCAAAGCATTTGACTAAGTATGGAATGGACAAGGCAACTGTTAGGTGGATTCATAACTGGCTTAGTGATCGGACCCAAAGAGTGGTCGTAAATGGCTGCACATCCAGTTGGAAGAATGTCTCAAGTGGGGTACCACAGGGCTCTGTCCTGGGCCCTGTATTGTTCAACATCTTTATCAATGATTTAGATGAAGGAATTGAGGGTAAACTGATTAAAATTGCTGATGACACAAAGCTAGGAGGGATAGCTAATACTAGAGAAGAGAGAGAGAGGATTCAAAAAGATATAAATAAACTGGAGAAGTGGGCAGCAACTAACAGAATGGTTTTTAACAGGGAGAAATGCAAAGTACTACATCTGGGCAATAAAAATGAAAAAAGCATATACAGAATGGGAGGAATAGGCCTAAGCAACAGCACATGTGAAAAAGACTTGGGTATACTAATAAATCACAGACTGATTATGAGTCAACAGTGTGATCCAAAAGCAAAAAAGGCAAATAACAGAAGCATACAGTCTAGATCACGTGAAGCCATTATTTCCCTCTACTCCTCTTTGGTCAGACCTCATCTGGAATATTGTGTCCAGTTTTGGGCACCACATTTTAAAATAGACATCAACAAACTGGAGCAAGTTCAGAAAAGAGCAACCAGAATGGTGACCGGTCTGAAAACCCTGTCTTATGAGGAAAGGTTGCAGGATTTGGGATTGTTTAGTTTGCAAAAGAGAAGACTGAGAGGAGACTTAATAGCTGTCTACAAATATCTCAAGGGCTGTCACATTGTAGAAGGATCAACTTTATTCTCATTTGCACAAGGAAAGACTAGAAGCAATGGGATGAAACTGAATGGGAGGAGACACAGATTAGATATTAGAAAAAACTTTTTGACAGTTAGAGTGATCAATGAGTGGAACAAGCTGCCACGAGAAGTGGTGAGTTCTCCTTCAATGGAAGTCTTCAAACAGAGGCTGGACAGACATCTGACTGGGATGATTTTGCGAATCCTGCTTTGAGCAGGGGGTTGGACCAAAAGGCCCAGGAGGTACCTTCCAACTCTATGATTCTATGGTGCTGCAAGACTGCTAATGTTTTTGCATTGACAACTGAACGTTTCAGTGGTTGGAAGGCTATCACTACGATTCAAACTGTGTGCCTCACTGCTGTGTTGGGGAAAACCACTGTGAAAATTGTCTTCCAGCATGTTTTGATACTGCAGCATGGGCACGTCCCTTTCTAGGGGGGAAGCAACAGGCAAAATTTTCTTTTGCATTGTGGCTAGAACACACTGACAACCCAGTAGTCAGCATTATTTGGAATCATAAATATACGGGTTAACAGTCATGCTGCAGATAGTGGTGCAAGAAGGCGCTCATGGGTCGGTCTCTTTCATGAGGTCCAACTACACAGTGTGTTGGTGGTGGTATAACACTCAAGCTTTCTTCCTCCATCCCTTCCTGACAACCATGGACAATATAGAGGGAATCATTATCGTCTTCATCTCCTAACTGTTGTGCGTCCATCACCTCGTCCTTTTCATGGTCCTTCTCCATTTGTTCCCCCCATGGCAAACATCTGAGACAACAGTCCTGAACTTATAGATATTGTTAACCCTAACAGTATCCTCCTATGCTTTCTCCTCTTCCACTAGGACCACCACTACCACCTCCTCACACCCACTATTTAAAGTGCGCTCCAGCATGTAGATGACAGTAATAGGATGCTGATGACGGCATCATCACCGCTAACCATCTTAGTAGCCATTAATAAAATGTATATAGAAGGGTGCAGAGGTCCTTCACCTGTATCCAGTACGCAAGTGTGAATTGCATTACATCTGTACTGCACTGTGCCAAACTATGAAATATGTCATTCTGCACCAGGTCTCGGTGATGCTGCCACAGTCACTGCAATATGTGCAAAGTTTAATTCCATGGTGTCATCATATCCCATATCAACCAGTTAACCGGTAGTCCGAAAAATCTCTAAACCAACTGAAGTGGAATGGTGGAAGTCAGCACAACAGTGGTTTTGGCAGCATCACATCCAGGCTGGGACAGTGGCAGAGGAATTGCTGTACCATCAGTTTGAAGATGCGAACCATGCAAGGCACATGTGTAAGGTTGGCCTGGCATAGGGCCACCACCAGGTTTGCACCGTTATCGCGAATGGCTTGATCTGGTTGAGTGTAGACAGCCATTGCTCAAACTCAGCATGGATAGCTGTCCACAACTGTTGATCTGTATGACTGCGATCTCCAAGGCATACTATTGTAAATACTGCCTGATTACAGTGAGCTCTGGCTGCGTAGTATGGAGGTGAGGGAAGGATTCTCTCTGCAGTGTAAGAACAAATGATTAATTCAGGCAAATGTTGAGGGTGCAGGTGGAGGCCCTATAAGAGGTGGAGGAGGCAGAAGCACTGCAGGAACTGTTACATGCAGAGGTTTGTTGCACAAACCCTAGGGAATTCCAAGCCATGGTGTCTAGTGACACCTTGGTGTCTACTACTTTAGTTTTTGATCACCTGGTGTGTACTAGCTTAGTTCTCCAACCCAAGCTGTTTAGTAGTTCTCCAATCCCTGTTGTCTATTAATTTAGTTCTGCATATTATGGTATTAATTTGTTTAGTTCTGCAATCATAGCTGTTTAGTCGTTTAGTTCTCCAATGTTAGGCGTCGGGTTCCTGTTGCTGCACAGCAGGAATCCCGAGCCTTGCATTAGGCAGTCTCCCATTCCTCTCCAGCCGCAGAGGAGGCTGCTCAGCAGACTCATCAATCAAGGCGCTCTGCTCAGGCCAGCTCTGTAGGTTTGGTTGCTGCTGCCACCTCTGGTCCAGCTATAGCAACGCATGCTGGTCCGCAGTGAGCTACTCCAGGGACTAAGTGCTCCTGTTGGTCCACTGAGCATGCCCGTGGGACGATCTCTCATTGGAGATTGGAGGTCACATGCTCAGGTCCTTCTCCAGCTCAGATTGGACCATCAGGAGGGTCAGGAAGGTCCCGGAAGGACGCTGCTATAAAAGAGCTGCATGGCCACACGGCTATGCACTAGTATAGACTCAAATTGTTATGGAGTATATGATGATGGATGCATGTATCTGGTGACTGACTCATTATGAAACCCCTACCCTTGGTTGTGTTTGCTGTTAGGGTTCAGCGGTTAGAGTCAGCGCCTGTCAGTGGCTTCTGTATACGCCACAGTGCAGTCCAGCCTTCTGCACACTAGCGTCCGATGGTGTCACCCACTGCAGGGCACTATCGTACCTCGGCAAGTGACAGCCATGCCTGTGCAACGCCTTGCGCAAGCTGCGCTTATCTGGCCCAATCCTGGGCGATTAGTGGCATCCGCCTGAGCAGCACTGTGCACAATTGCACGTGTTATACTTAGCTGGCACCGCAGCAGCGGTGCCGAGCACTAGCGTGTCTAGAGGGACTCTAACACAGTGTCTCAGGGGCAGAGTCCTGTGACTATACGCTAGCGCTCACATTGCCGCGCTCTGTGAGTACAAACAAGCTATGGCATTTATTATTTGGCCGTTGTGCTGCTCTGTGAGGTAACAGAGTCCGCCTCTGTACACACTGAGTGAGGTTAACCCCATGTGTCCCTTTATTATACCGCCATATCACATCCACCATTACTGAGCAGCAGTTAACACCTCTGCACGGTGGACCCCGGACTGCGAACGCACCTAAATACCATCTTTATTATTTGGTGCATTCCGCCATCCCTTAACGTCCAACCCCTGTTGTCTAGTAGTTTAGTTATCCATCTTATTGTGTGTAGTGGTTTATTTCTACATCCCAAAGTGTCCTGCAAGGCTTGGGGATTGCAAGACTTGTTGCAGCAACCCCTTCCTCGACTGCTCTTACAGCCCAGTGCCCAGACATCTAGCTGTAACTCCCCTGTCCATCATTACTCATCCAGGTGTCATTGTTGGAATGCACCCTGTCAGACATAGAATTTTTCAGGGAACAGGTGATTTTGTCTGTGATTGTTGCTGTAGCGCACAAACATCTTTCTTAGAGAAGTAACGGTGACTGGGCAACTGGTATTGGGAATCAGTTTTCGGAAAACCTCTGTATCCAAAAGGCAAAATGGCTGCATTTCTGTGGCCAACAGATTGGAGTGGCCATGCAAATATTACAAAGATGACAGGCCATGAGTCATACAGAAACAAGTGCTGTGATCTTTGTAGTGAATAGCTCTCAGCTGGCCCCTATCATCCAGGCAATGACAGGATTGGGCGACGAATCATCCGAGGAGGCCACAGGATGTTCACAATGATTCGTTCTCAGAAAAGTAATAGTGAGCGTACGGCTTATCCACATCCAGATTACAACACATGGAATATGCGTATATTTCCCGCTGTATGATCACTGCTAACTCCACGATAACCCTAGACTCCTCGCTGCCAGCAACAGCTGTTGCTGTTTTTAACCCAATAAATAAATGCAGGCCGATTGGATGCCATTCTTCTTTTGAGGTTCACACCATGAGGGTGTTCCATCCCCTCTACTTCAGAGTAGCAGTCATATACCGGCCCCCAGGCACACTAACCCACTTTCTTGACTACTTTTATGCGTTGCGGCCACACTTCATGTCCTCAGAATTGACACACAAAGATGGTAACACCTCTGATCTGGACTTTGTCCGATTCAGTTCAATCTCCTACCTAGATGACTTAGCTCTTACCCTTTGTCCCTCATGAAATTAGAAGTATATCCACAACTTAGAGATTTTTAGGTGCTCCCTAAAAACACATCTGTTTAGGGCGGCCTATCACATTCCCTAATCAGAGTCCTTTTTATATATATAGCTTATTCTCTACTTCTCTGAACATAATTCACCATCAAACTCAACCGTACCCAAAAGGCTCATGCGGCCTTTATCTATCCCCCATTTCCTCAAGATGGTTGTACCATCATTGTAAATAAGCACCTGTAATTGGTATCACCCCCACCTCATTGTAGATTGTATGCTCTGAAGAGCAGGGTCATCATTATTTTTGCTTTGTTTGATTATCTTAAACTTGGTATCTTTTGACTGTTTAATATGAACTGCTGACTCGTAAAACTATGCAGAATGTGTTTGCAATATATAAATAAAGGTTATTATTATTATTAGTAGACTGAAGATGGTGAAATTCAAGCTGTTAACTTTGCCATGTGTAGGAGTAAAGAATCTTTTACATGAGCACAATTGCGCAAATGAGGGTTTGCTGCTGTGCCAGCACAGGGTGGAGTAGGATGATCACGACAAGCTGCTGGACTTTGAGAGAGGTGCAGGCATTATGTTATGGTGGATTGAAAAAATTGGGGTGTGCTTGGTATGTAAGATCAGTTAAAAACAGCAGGCATCTCCAATTTCATATCAGCTGACAGGCTCTCAATCACCCCAATTGTAGGGGGTAAACAAATGGAGGTTCTTCGGCCAGAGACCTGTGTGATAACAATTGCCACAGTGAGGGAGGAGGAAGAATCAGAAGATGCGGTTGATGGGGTGGACGGTGGTTGGCGAGACCCACTAGTCTGCATTTTAGCACAATGACATTCCCAGATTAACGCATGTGGATCGCACATGTGCCAGGTCATGCATGTAGTACTGAAATTATTTCATTGTTTTTACTCTACTAGGTTGTTTTTAAAGTTAACAGATAACATGATTTTATAGATTTTTGCTGGCCTGAAAAAAGACCCAAGATAGCCAACTGCAGAATCGCAAAAGTTTCTGTCCACTGCCAGTTAGGCCTCAGGATGCATTGGTTGTCGTGGTTGCATAACTCTGTGTATATATAACCTCCTCATATTCCTCCTTCTCCTCCTCTGCTGAACACTCAGCTGCATGCCTCTGGGTTTACACCAAGTTTGATTTACTACCTCATCGTCATCCTCTCTGTTCTCCCTCTCCTCGCCCTGAGAGTCTCCTTCTCCTCTTCCTGCCTTGACAGCACAGTACAGTCCGCGGGCGCATAAAATATCTGAGTCTCAATTACCTTCACCCAATGGGGTTAACGTCTGTTGACAAGGGTTTGGTTTATACTCGGACAAAACTTCGTCAGGCCATGGATCAAAGTGAGAAAAAATTTGGTCATCGGTGCAGATGATTTTCTCCTCTTGACTCTGTGAATCTTTAGAGTACACTTCCTATGCCCATGGCATACAATGTGTGAAGAGATCTACAGACTCAGTTATCTGTGGTTCCCAACAGTCAGACGCTTGTAGAGTTGTGATGTGCGGAAAAAAAGGTTAATTGGGGTGCCACCACTGAGGACTGTACTGTGTGTGATGTTAAGGTGGAGGAAGAGGAGCTGAGGCCACTTGATGCAGCGCTTGCCATCTACTGGAGCTAATGTTCTTTCTGGCCCTCATCCACTTAGCATACTGTTGTACGGCTGCAAAACAAAGAGAGCGGATTTGTCTGTCCAGTAACAGAAGTTGTAAAAATACTTAGCAAATTCTGACTGCAGCAAAACAAATCGACTTCTCATTCCTCATATCATACCTGTCTCACAACCCTAAACAGTTATTCAGGACTTTCAATTTTTTCCTGTGTCCACCAGTTCCCCCTCCCTTTCCTCTCATCTCAGTTGAATACTTTGCTTCACCACCTGTGAACCTGACACAATAGCATCCCACCTAATTCCAAACTTAACCACAGTCTTCATCACATGCATAACCCACCTCTTCAACAGCACGTCCATTTTGAACTGTCCTCCCACCTCTCCTATTGCTCCCTCTTTGACTGCTTGCAATCTGACTTCAGACAGCACCATTACATTGAAACAGCCCTGACTAAAGTCACCAATGACCTACTAACCACTAAATGAAAGCGACGTAAGTTTGTCCTCCTCCTTCTCCTGGACCGTGCATCTGTCTGTGACACAGTGGACCATTCCCTCTTACTACAGACTTTCTGATCTGTTGACATTACAGACTTGGCACTTTGTTGGGCCTCCTCATACCTAACAGACAGGACATTCAGTGTCTCCCACTCACACACTACCTCCTCTTCTTGCCCCCTATGTGTCGGTGTCCACCACGGTTCAGTTGTAGAGCCAAAAACCACATTACTGAAAGTATTCAGACCTCTTTAAGTTTTTCACTCTTTGTTTCATTGCAGCCATTTGGTACATTCAAAAAACTTCATTTTTTTTCTCATTAATGTACACTCTGCACCCCATCTTGACTCAAAAAAACAGAAATGTATACATTTTGGAAAATTTGTTAAAAAAGAAAAACTGAAATATCACATGGTCATAAATATTCAGACCCTTTGCTCAGTAATGAGTAGAAGCACCCTTCTGAGGTAGTATAGACATGAGTCTTCTTGGGAATGATGCAACATGTTTTTCACACCTGGATTTGGGGATCCTTTGCCATTCTTCTTTGCAGATCCTCTCCAGCTCAATCAGGTTGAATGGTGAAGGTTGGTGGACAGCCATTTTCTGGTCTCTGCAGAGATGCTTAATTGAGTATAGGTCAGGGCTCTGGCTGGGCCAGTCAAGAATAGTGAGAGAGTTGTTCTGAAGCCACGCCTTTGTTAATTTAGCTGTGTGCTTAGGGTCATTGTTTTGTTGGTAGGTGAACCTTCAGCCAAGTCTGAGGTCCAGAGTACTCTGGAAGAGGTTTTCATCCAGGATATCTCTGTACTTGGCCGCATTCATGCTTCCTTCAATTACAACCAGTCATTCTGTCCCTACAGCTGAAAAAAAAAACCCATAGCAGGATGATACCACAACCATGTTTCACTGTTGGGATTGTATTGGGCAGGTGATGAGCAGTGCCTGGTTTTCTCATATACCACTTAGAATTATCACCAAAATGTTCTATCTTTGTCTCATCAGACCAGGGAACCTTATTTCTCATAGTATGGGAGTCCTTCATGTGTTTTTTAGCCAACCATTTCTTTCATATGTCTGGCACTGAGGAGAGGCTTCCATCGGGCCACCCTGCCATAAAGGCCCGACTGGTGGAGGACTGCAGTGATAGTTGACTTTGTGGAATCTTCTCCCATCTCCCTACTGCATCTGTGGAGCTCAGCCACATTGATCTTGGGGTTCTTCTTTACCTCTCTCACCAAGGCTCTTCTCCCACGATTGCTCAGTTTGGCTGAACGGCCAGGTCTAGGAAGACTTAAGGTGGTCACAAACGTCTTCCATTTAAGGCTCAAGGAGGCCACTGTGCTCTTAGGAACCTTCAGTACTGCAGAAATTGTTTGGAACCTTGGCCAGACGTGTGCCTTGCCACAATTCTGTCTCTGAGCTCCTTGGCCAGTTCCTGTGACCTCATGATTCTCATTTGGTCTGACATGCATAGTGAGCTGTGAGGACTTATATAGTAAGGTGTGTGCCTTTACAAATCAAGACCTATCAGTTTAAATAAACATAGCTGGACTCCAATGAAGGAGTAGAACCATCTCAAGGAGGATTACAAGGAAATGGATATGACTTAAATATGAGTGTCTGAGCAAAGGGTCTGAATACTTATGACCATGAGATTTTTCAGATTTCCTTTTTTAATACATTTGCAAAATTTCTTCATTTCTGTTTTTTTCATTTAAGATGGTGTGCAGAGTGTACATTAATGAGAAAAAATGAACTTTTTTGAATTTACCAATTGGCTGCAATGAAACAAAGAGTGAAAAATATTACGGGGTCTGAATACTTTCTGTACCCACTGTATGCTTAGAGGGCATACGCGTGCGTTCCCTTCCTCTTCAAGGGACTGCCCGCATCAACCTAAGGTATTCCCACCCAACCTATCGCTGTGTGACACCTTCTATTTAAGGCTTTTCTTCCAATATGGTGGTGCCTGAGCTACATTGTTAGTTTGGCTTGCATGCTTGCTAGTAGTCACGATTCCCAGGTCCACCTGCCTGCTTGTGTACCCTGTGCTCATCTGCTCTTACCTGTCCGTGCCCGTCTGCTTCGCTCTACTGTCCATTGGCCAGTCCAGATCGCACCTGTCCGAGCCCATCTGTCTAACAAATGGTCCAGCCTGAACCTGTCAGTGCTTTTCTGTTCCTCAGCCAGCCCCATCTGCACCCATGGTTCCAGAATCCCTACAGTGCCGACCTGCTGTTAGGCACCGGGATTCTCCCTCTGCACAGGATGGATCCCAAGCTTTCTCTTCTCCTGCAGTCTCCCATTCAATCTCGATCACAGTGAATGCTGCTCAGCAAAGATGTCAGTATCAGCGTCTTGCTCAGACTCGGGTCTTGCTAGCAATGGCGGACGACTTTGAGGTGAACGCAATTGTTGGTTCGAAGGTGGTGCGCAGCAAAAAATTTTATTAAGTGGACTGGAGGGGTCATGGGCCAGATGATAGGACCTGGGAGCCAGTTGAGCACATTCGTGCCCCCCAGCTTATTGCAGCCTTCGAGCGTGATGAGGCTCACAGGGGGAGGGGCACTAGGAAGGGGGGTAATGTTAGGCACTGGGATTCTCCCTCTGCACAGGATGGATCTCAAGCTTTCTCTTCTCCTGCGGTCTCCCATTCAGTGTCGATCACAGTGAATGCTGCTCAGTAAAGACATTGGTCTTGCTCAGACTCAGGCTGTGCACTTGGTTACTGCTGCCTCTCCAGGTTCAGCTATAGTATCTGGCAATACTCAGCAGTGAGCAGTCACTCTTGAGGCAAAGTCCAGGATTCGCCTTAATGAGCATGCTCGTGAGGTGGTGACATCCCATTAGTGGTCGGTCGTCAGCTCCTCAGGTCCTGCAGCGAGTCTGGATTGGCCAGCGAGAAAGGTCCTTTCTGACTGGCCTAGTCTATAAAAGGATCTCTGAGGCGCCCATCGGCGTGCTATGATCACATTCATATTTGCGTTGTGTGTGCTTGGGGCTTCGGCTCTGCCTCTAATGGCCTGTGTCTGTGAGTGTGTGCTGTGAATGTATGCGTTAGTTGTGCCTGGTAAGGCAGGTCCTCCACACAGGGCACAGTCAGGCCAAGCGTCGTGTCATGCATCAGTTATTACACAGGGCACAGTCAGGCCACGCGCAGGTGCACACTCCAGTTAGTTTGCAGGGCACAGCCAGGCCACGCGCTGTGTAACGCACCTGTTAGTTAACACTTGCAGTACAGGGCATAGTCTAGCCAAGCGCTGTGGAGCGCACCTGTTAGCACGTGCTGTACATAGAGCACAGTTTATCCATGTGTTATAACACATTGCTTCTTTACTGCTCTGTGGAGTAACAGGGCAGGTTCTTTATGTTCAGTTCACACCGTTCACGCTCTGTAGCATTGTACCGCTCTGTGGAGCTACAGTGCGCAGAACCTTTTGCATTCCATTTACACTGTGTACGTTTAACCCAGTGTGCCATTGTTTACATTAGCTGCAGTTTTACACCTCTGCACGGTTGACCCCGAGTTGCGAACGCACTTCATTATAATATTTTATTTAGTGCGTTCCACCAACCCTAACAGTATCATAGCGCCAGGGTCGGGCTAGCAATGGCGGATGAGCAGCATTTACAGCTGTACATCCAGCCAGCAGCTGGAGGCAGGTTTCCCGCTCTCGAGAGCACAACCACAGCTGTGGATGTCACCACGGTAGCGGCTCAGGCAGCTTTAGAAGCTGCGACTCGTGTGTCCGCTGCTATCTCTGTTCCATCTCCCTCTTGTCTCCCTCTGCCCGATAAGTTCACAGGTAATAGTAAAACCTGTAGGGGATTCGTGAACCAGTGTGCTATACATATGGAGCTGCTGACGTCACGTTTCCCATCTGAACGGGCTAAGGTGGGATTCGTGATCTCTCTGTTGACGGACAGAGCACTGGAGTGTGCTATGCCACTGCGTTTCTTGAGTGCTTTGAAGCAGGTCTTTTTAGGACCTTGCGTCACCCACGATACCGTGCTCCAACTTTTGGCTTTAACCCAGGGCTCCTCCACGGTCAGCCATTTTGCAATCCATTTCCAGACTCTAGCTTCAGAGCTGGAGTGGCCGGAAAAAGTCCTCATCCCTGTCTTTTGGAAGGGACTGGCTGATCATGTAAAAGATGCTCTGGCCACTAGGGAGATTCCAGCCACAGTGGCAGAATTTATATCTGTCTCCACTCGCATCGACCTTCGGTATTCAGAGAGAGGGTTGAAGCGAGCCCAGTGTCTGCAGAGGTTTCGGCTGGCTCCAAATTTTGCCAAACCTCTGGAATCTCCGGTCCAGGTATCTGAACCTCCGGAGGCCATGGAGGTTTCTAGAGCGGGATCTAAGTCTCGGTCCACTTGTACACCCCCGATCTGCCATGTTTGTAGGCAGCCTGGTCATTATGCTAACAAGTGTACCCAATGTCAGGGAAATGATCACGTCTAGTGGCAGCAGAAGGAGGCTCACTGGACACGGCGTCGTTTTCCTCCAAGTTGACCTTTAGGGAGAAACTTTCTTTTGACTCGATCCCCTTTTCGGCAGAGGTTTAGGTGGACTTCGGGGCTGAGGACAATTTTATGTCCTCTGCCATCGCCCAACAGCACACAATACCCCTGATGATGCTCTCCAAGCCAGTTACCGTCTGGGTGGTAAATGGGTCCGCCTTGCCCTCACAAATTACACATCAGACTATTCCACTTTCTCTGGTCTTGTCTCAAGAACATTGGGAGATGATTTTGTTGCTCGTCATTCCTGAGGGTATCAACGAGGTACTATTAGGGATAGCCTGGTTGTGTTATCACTCCCCTCATATTGACTGGTCTACTGGGAGCATATTAGCTTGGAGTGGGTCGTGTAAGGGAAGATGTTTGAGGGCTCAGGTTCAAGTTGCCACACCTGAAGTCACCGCAGATCTAACCCATCTCCCTAAACATTATTGGCAGTACGCGGACATGTTCTCCAAAAAGGCAGCGGAGACACTTCCACCTCATTGCCCCTATGACTGTCCTATAGACCTCTTGCCGTATGCTGAGCCTCCCCGGAGACGTGTTTATCCTCTATCTCTCCCAGAGGCAATGTCACAGTATATTAATGAGAATCTAGAGAGAGGGTTTATCAGGAAGTCAGTGTCTCCTGCCGGGACTGGGTTCTTCTTTGTTCAGAAGAAGAGCGGAGAACTACGTCCGTGCATAGATTACATGGGTCTGAATGCCATTACTATCAAGAATAAATACCCTCTACCACTCATCTCGGAGCTTTTTGATAGGCTACGAGGAGCAAGGGTATTTACTAAGTTAGATCTGTGTGGCGGGTGCAATTTGATACAAATTCATGAGGGAGATGAATGGAAGACTGTGTTTAACACACGGGACGGCCACTACGAGAATCTTGTAATGCCGTTCGAACTGTGTAAGGCTCCTGCCATCTTCCAAGACTTTGTAAACCACATCTTTCAGGAGATGTTATCCACCTCTGTAGTCTTCTATCTGGATGACATACTCCCATCTAAAGGATGTCTCTAAAGTCTTTGAGCTCCTACGTGCCAATTCCCTGTTCGGTAAGTTTGAGAATTGTGTATTTGAGCAGGAGCCTTTGCCTTTCCTTGGCTATATCATCTCGGCCAAGGGATTGGCCATGGATCCTGCCAAACCGGAGTCTGTAATGAACTGCTAGGAGCCTCACTCTCTGAAAGCGGTGCAGCGCTTTATGGAGTTCATTATGTCATGATCCGGGTTGGATCTGACAGATAAATGCACAAAGTAACCTTTTTTTTCCTTGAGCTGTGTGCTCGGAGTTGGTTTTTGTCCCCGGTGGCCATTATGGTCATTGCACTGGTGTTTTCAGTTCTAGTTTGCCCCGGTGGTGGTGAGCGTCATTGCACTTTGGTTACTTTAGTTTTGTGCACGTAATTATAAAACAGGTGTGATTGCTCTATAAAAGAGTGTCAGGTGTGGTAATCACTGTTTGTGATAGTCCTCAGTTACAAGCAAGCCTGGGTGAAGGATGGAGCTGAAGGAGAGTCCTGGGCAGCTCAGTGAGAGTCCTGGAGTGGCAGCTATGGTGTCTGCGAGGAGTGCTGGCATGGCTTGGCAGAGTTGCAGCTAAGGTGTCAGCAAGGAGTTCTTGCATGGCTTGGTGGAGTGGCAGCTATGGTGTAGAGCTGCACTCATGATGCTGGACTCGGTTGCTGGAAAGCTGGACTCAAGATGCTGGACTCTTTTGCTGGAAAGCTGGACTCATATGCTGGACAGCTGCATGCAGGTGGTGGACTCTGTTTGCTCCAAGGCTGCCCTATGGTGTTGGATCCAGTCAGAGGAAAAGATGCACGTAGGTGCTGGGCTCTGTTGCTGGGAGCGTAAGCAACAGAGTAAAGCTAAGTGGTGTTTCCCTGTTTTGTCTCTTTTCCTTGTGTGTTTTAGTGCAGTGGTGGGATTACTTTCTGCACCATCCACTTCACTAGTGAGGGTTTAGGTGCAGGGTGAGTCAGGGTTATTAGGTTCCTGATCGGCGCCATGTGCAGAACCGGCCTAGGGAACGTTAGGAGTGTAGAGACAGTGACTCAGGGGAGTGCAGGAGGTCTCCACTTCCCCGTTACCTATCGCAGGGCCCACCATTGTAAATGTTTCCCTATCCCCTGTGTCTTGTTGTATTAGTTACCGGCCTGTGGGCCACATCACACTGGACAATTACACATGCTGTGTCCTGTTGTATTAGTTACCCCGCTGGCCATGTCACACAGGACGGGGCACATGACACATTAATTACTATCGCCAGTTCATCCCGCACTTCTCTACTCTAGTAGCTCCTCTGGTAACCCTCACCAAAAAAAGGAGCTAACCCTAAGTTGTGGACGGAGGAGGTCTCCAAGGCCTTTATCTCTGTAAAGTCTCATTTTGCTTGGGCTCCCATGTTACACCATTCTGATGAGAATAAACCTTTCATATTGTAGGTAGATGCCTCTTCCGACTGTGCTGGAGCAGTCCTGTACGAGAATGATGCTCAAGGTCGTAAACATCCATGTTTTTTCTTTTCCAAGACCTTCACACGGCGTAAAGAAACTATTCCATTGGGGACAGGGAGTTATTGGCCATGAAACTGGCTTTCTCAAAGTGGAGACACCTCCTAGAAGGGGCACGTTTCCCCTTCCAAGTCATCACCAACCACAAAAATCTGCTGTACTTGCAGACTGCCCAGTGGTTGAATTCTCACCAGTCTTCTCCTGATTTAATTTCACCTTTCATTTCCTATCTGGGGAGAAGAATGTCCACATCGATGCTCTATCCCATTCTCTTGTCTCATCTGAGGAGGGGGACAAGCCTCGGCTTATTGTCCCATTGGAGAGTCTGCGAACGGTAGCCCCGGTTTCGCTTGAGTCTGTGCCTCCAGGCAAGACTCTGGTACCTCCAAATCTGCAGCTGGAGGTTCTCTCTTGGGCTTAGTCATCTAGACTGGGTGGAAATTTCAGGACCAAAAGGATGTCTGAGCTTTTGGTGAGGTCATATTGGTGGCCATGAATGTTGTGCGACGTTAGGGACTATGTCCAGGCATTTATCTCCTGCGCCAAGAATGGCCATCCCGGCAGAGGTCCGTGAGCTTGTTACATCCCTTGCCGGTGGCAGATAAGCCCTGGGAGATGGTCGAGATGGACTTTGTTGTGGGTTTGCCCAAGTCTCGTAATGATACAGTCATCTGGGTGGTCACTGACCATTTCTCCAAGATGGTACACTTAGTTCCTCTTCCGCGAGTTCCGTTGGCACGGGCATTGGCTGCGCTTTTTGTGAAGCAAGTCTTCCATCTTCATGGCATGCCTGATAAGATAGTCAGTGACCGGGATGCCCAGTTTGCTTCTTGGTTCTGGAGAGAGCTCTGTTGTCTGCTCAGTATTAAGCTTAACCTCTCTTCAGTATACCATCCTGAGTCAAACGGGTTGGTGGAGAGGGCCAATCAGACTCCGGTCACATACCTACAGTACTTCATCTCTGCCAGGCATGATGATTGGGCATCTTTGTTGCCTTGGGCAGAGTTTGTTCTTAACAACGCGGCCGCCGATTCTACAGGGCAGACTCCATACCACCTTAATTACGGTCTGCATTCACGTGTTCCCGTCCCTATGCCCATCTCATCTTCCGACTCTAGGGTGGTAGACTGGGCTGTGGAGGCTCGTGACATCTGGGCCACACACAGGATGCCATCAAGGCCTCTAAGGAGAGAATGATATTTTCTGCCGATGCACATCGCCGTCCCGCTCCGGTCTTCGTTCCCTGTGACTTGGTGTGGCTCTCAGCTCGTAATATCAAGCTGCGCATAGAGTCCACTAAGTTTGCTCCCCATTATCTAGGTCCTTTTAAAGTCCTGGAGCAGGTTAATCCTGTGGTGTATCTCCTGTCCCTTCCACCGCACCTGAATATCACTGACACCTTTTACGTGTCCCTCTTGAAACCCATTCACATGTCCCGGTTTTCTGAGTCATCTTCCGAGACGTCGGGTACATCCTCAGATGACTTTGAGATGAACATGATTGTCCGTTCCAAGGTGGTACAGGCCAAAAATTTTAATTTAGTGGACTGGAAGGGTCATGAGGATATGACCTGGGAGCCAGTTAAGCACGTTCGTGCCCCCCAGCTTATTGTGGCCTTCAATAGTGGCGAGGCTCACAGGAGGAGGGGAGCTAATGTTAGGCACCGGGATTCTCTCTCTGCACAGGATGGATCCCAAGCTTTCTCTTCTCCTGCGGTCTCTCATTCAGTGTCGATCGCAGTGAATGCTGCTCAGCAAAGACGTCAGTCTCAGTGTCTTGCTGAGATTCGGGCTGTGCGCTTGGTTACTGCTGCCTCTCCAGGTTCAGCTATAGTATCTGACAATACTCAGTGGCAAGCAGTCACTCCTGAGGCTAAGTCCAGGATTCGCCTTAATGAGCATGCTCATGAGGTGGCAACCTCCTATTAGTGGTTGCTCATCAGATGCTCAGGTCTTGCGGCAAGTCCGGATTGGCAAGCGAGTAAGGTCCTTTCTGACTGGTCTATACTATAAAAAAATCTCTGAGGCGCCCGTCTGCGTGCTATGATCTCATTCATATTTGCATCGTGTGTGCTTGGGGCTTCGGCTCTGCCTCTAATGGCCTGTGTCTGTGAGTGTGTACTGTGAGTGTATGCGTTAGTTGTGCCTGGTGAGGCATGTTATCCTCTACACAGGGCACAGTCTGGCCTCGCGTCGAGTCACACATCAGTTATTTCTCAGGTCACAGACAGGTCACGTGCTGGTGCATGCTCCAGTTAATTTACAGTGCACAGCCAGGCCATGCGCTGTCGCATGCACCTGTTAGCACTTCCAGTGCAGGGCATAGTCTAGCCACCCGCTGTGGCACACAACTGTTAGCACGTGCTGTACAAAGCACAGTTTAGCCACGTGTTATGACACATTGCTTCTTTACCGCTCTGTGGAGTAACAGGGCAGGTTCTTTATGATCAGTTCACACCGCGTGATGTTTAAAGCAGTGTGCTTAGCCCTAGGTGCTCTGTAGCATTGTACTGCTCTGTGGAGCAATAGAGCGCAGTACCTTTGCGCTCCATTTACACTGTGTGCGTTTAACCCAGTGTGCATATTGTGAACGCTTGCAGTGCAGCGCCACCATTGTTCACATTAGCTGCAATTTTACACCTCTGCACGGTGGACCCGGGTTGCGAATGCACTTCATTATAATATTTTATTCAGTGCTTTCCTCCAACCCTTACACCTGCATTTTTCATCCCTCCTTTGGACCGTAGCAGCTTACTCGCTGTAGGAGGTCAGCTGACACATTCCGTAAGTCAGCCATGGAGCAGCACCTGGCGCAACCTCTTTGTACCTCCTTGGTTTGCAGTTTTCGCCCGCTGCCATTTGTCCGAGTTGGAATTAGTTTGGCCACCTAGTTATGCCCCTTCCAGGCTTTCAGAGGGATACGGAACAGTGATTCCACCACCTTGCTCATTACAGCTGGGTTGGCTATAGTGGAAGAGGTGTCGGTCCCCATTATATTATTCATACTTTATTGCAATTGATGCCTCTTTGTTGGTGTCTGCCACTAATTTTTGTAAATGTGTAGACTCCTTGTTGGGCCTCCTTCATGCGTGTTGCCTGTAACAGTAGGCCTCCGAGACCCTCATGCCTCCACTTCCTTGGACTCATCTACCCGTTTTACTAACTATCCTTAAATTTTTCTGACAATGGTAGTCTAGAAAACTGATATTTGTGCCACCTGAGTGTGGCTCAGCATGAAAGCAGATAGAGGTGTTGCATGTGGTATCAGGGCTCCCAGCAAAGGGGCCCTACACTGATCCCTCGCTCACCTTGTCTTACTGTGACGTTCAATTGAAAGCTGTAAATGCTGTCCCAGGCTCTGATACCTCATGCCTGGCTGATTGCTGCAGTGCCATGCTAAAATCTGCACTGTGGGTGAATTGAGGCCACTTTCTTGGTGTCTGCCTCATTTGATCTGTTTTGGCAGCATTTGGGGCCGTTATAAGGTGTTGTGCATGCATTTGTTTTTGCCTCCCATTGAGGTGAATGGCGTTCGGTAATGTTCGGCGAATATTCGACAAATTAATCGACGAATATTGCAAATTCGCCGAACGGAACATTGAAATATTCGCTCATCTCTAATTATTAACATTATTTTCAAGATTTTTGCTACTGTGTAGATACATTTTTTTATACTCAGAAATTATATTACTATATGTCTGAATTGGGCAAAGCTTTAAATCAGTGCCAGCCACAGAATATAGACAAGTATAACAGAATACAGGCTGCAAAAATAAAGGCTATATTCTGATCGTCACTTCCGTAGGGTAGTCATGTCACATTGCTTCTCTAATGTGGAGTTCACTTTAAATTGCAAAAGAAGAAGATATACTGTATAATAAATATCATACTTGACGTCTCCATGGAAGGGGAAATAGCAAGCTATGGTTATATTGCTCTTATTTATTTTCAACATTTTCATTTCTGTAATATAAACTTTGATTTACTCATTTTGGTTAAAGAATACTCAACAGGATTATCAGCGATCTTGTGTTTTCATTTACCAAGATGGCTTTCTGTGTTGTTTTTTTTTCTTTTGCTACAGGACAATATTATCATTCCAATCTCTTGTTTATTCTGTTAAGTGGTAATCTAAATAACAGATTTTGTTGAATTTCTTTCTGCTGACTGTTTTTACACTTTTTTTTACCTCTACCCTCCAACATATTTGAGCCTATCTCATGAAACAAAAAAAAGTCACAGCTCAAGTTGGAATTTTAAATACTGCACAGATTTCTAGAATTATGTCATGCACAGTAATAATGAATTTTCAGAAGAAGAAAATTCTGCAGTAAATTTAATGAGATTTGTTTCTGTACATGATCTATTGTAACAAATTCAATTTCTCTTTAGGGAAAATTTGAAATATAAAAATTGAAGGAAAAAAATAGAAATATGGACAATCACTATACTAAAGGTCATGGACTACAATTTCCCCTAAGAAAATCAACATTTTCCAGCCAGATACAGTTGCAAGCACTTTTTGAAGGAACTTGGCAAGGAGGTCCTTCAAAACATCTTGGAGAACTAAAGCTGGAGTCACACATAGCGACTCACCAGCGATCCTGACAACGATATCAATGTGTCAGGATCGCTGGTGAATCGCTATGTGATCGCTGGTGAGCTGTCAGACAGCTTCACCAGCGATCAGCACAGCGACGCTGAGCGCCCGGCGTCGCTGTGCACGTTAGTAACCAGCGCGCTGATGCAGGAAGCTGGTAACTAACGTACACATCGGGTATCCAAGGGACGTGCGTCCCTAGATACCCAATGTGTACGTTAGTTACCAGCTCCTTGCATCAGCGCGATGGTAACTAACGTACACATTGGGTATCTAAGGGATGCACGTCCCTTGGATACGCGATGTGTACATTAGTTACCAGCAGATCGCTGGTCTCCCGCCTGTCACACGCAGCGATGTGTGGTGGCCAGTGGGAGACCAGTGACCAAAAAAAAGTCCTGGCCTTTCCTGCAGCGATCAGCGATACCGGCAGGGGGACCGGTCGCTGATCACTGTCACACACAGCAATCTCGCTGGTGAGATCGCTGTTGTGTCACAAAAATTGTGACTTAGCAGCGATCTCGTGTGACGGGGCCTTAAGGCTGGTTTCAGCTTCATGGAGGAAGATAGTAGGAAGTAGGCAGCCATCCGCAGCCCTCCTGAGCACAAATGTGAATCAGCCTAACCGCAGATCTTGTGTAGATGTTGCTTGTGCAAGTCCTTCTGTCTCTTCATGTAATCTTGTACAGCCTCAATGGTGTTGAGATCAGGGCTCTGTGGGGCCATATCATCACGTCCAAATCACCTTGTTCTTCTTTATGCTGGAGATAGTTCTTAATGACATTAACTGTATGTTTGGGCTCGTTGTTCAACCACAAGATAAATTTAGAGCCAGACACCTCTCTTGTTTTATTGCATGATGGATAAGTAACATCTTTAACATTCAAATATATAAAATTTTTTACTGACAGTCCAGAGTACCTGTTGCCATTTTTCTGCTCCAGTTTTTAAGTTTTCATGTATATTTGAGTCTCTTGTCCTCATTTCTATGTTGAAGGTATGACATTTTGGCAACAATTTCTTCATGAAGACCATTTCTGGCTACACTTCTGTATTCAGCAGATGGGTGCTACTGTGCGTTACTGGTTGCTAGTTCTGAGTTGATGATACTACTGGATATCTTCAGTTTTCACAAGGAAATAAGCATGATGCATCTTTAATTTTGCTGCTGAAGTTTCCTTGGTGAACCACTGTGCCTATGGTTCACAATGTTGCTCATTTATTGCGGCTTCTTCAAAAAAGCTTGAACAGCACATCTTGAAACTCCAGTCTGCTTTGAAATCTTTGCCTGGGAGAGACCATTGCTGATGCAGTATAACTACCTTGGGTCTTAGTGCTGTGCTCACTCTTGCCATGGTATACGACTTGTGTAATGAAACAATCTTCCTCAGCCTCACCTTTGTAGCAGAATTTGGGTATTCCTCGCCGAGTTCCTACACAAGTGCATCTGTTTCAGTTAATGGCTATTTTTAACCTAGGTATGAAAATAATGATCATTATCACCTGTTTAGTATAACTGTTACTCATAGACCTGACTATAATCCTACAAAATCCCTGACTTTTTGCAATTGATACAGTTTTGAAGGCATAGGTTGATGACACCAAATATTAGTTTTGTTAGGAACGGCGGAACGCACTAAATAAAATAAATAATAAAGTGCGTTCGCCGCTCGGGGTCCACCGTGCAGAAGGTGTTATAACTGCTGCTGAGTAATGGCAGACGTGCTATATGGCGATATAATGCACACGGGGTTAAACGTCATCCAGGTGCGCAGAACAATCACTGTTTAATCACAGATGCCAGTAGGAGTAAACACAAAATGGTTGAGCCTGTTAGCATCATAGGTCTCAGATATATGCACACAAGGTATCAGGTCACAGTTGCAGGACCATAGGCAGAAGGAACTGCATCCATCTAGACCTACCGTATGTGGGGCGTCGCAACTGCGGACGTCAAAGGGAGCTGCAACGGCGTAGGACACTGCCGCGAGACGATAGTGCCGTGTGAGGTAGCACAATCGGACGCTAGTGTAGTGCCGCGGTGTGCACACTGACTGGCGCTGACTGCTGAACTAATTCCTTATCCACATGCGTAATATCAGAGCGAAGGGGTTTCAAATGAGTCAGTCACCAGAATCATACATCCGTCACCATTCACACATCTAGCAAGTAATGTCTATACTAGCGCATGGCCGAACGGACATCAGGATCGCCTCGTCTGACAGGTAAGTAGCGACCCCTGACCCCTGCTATGTCGCTGGTGAGATCTGGCTGTGTGGCAGCTCACTAGCAACCACTTAGCAATGCACCAGCAATCCTGACTGCGTCATATCGCTGGTCGGGATCGCTGGTGTGACAGTACCTTAACATATTTGAGTTAGATTTCTCTTTTGCTCATTAGTTTTGCATTTTGTTAATTGATAAAACTAGACTATTAACGCTTCTATTTTTGAATGCATTCATACTTTGCAGGATGTTTTCTGCACCTATCTAAAAGCTTTGCACAGTACTAGGAAAATTGAAAATATTTTATTATGTATGTATTAATTAGTTTATATTCTACTCAATTTGTCTTTGACCTCAAAAATGTTATATGGCCAAGAAATAATTACTAAATTAACTTTAGTTGAAGAACACATAATAAAAAAGGAAATTGCATACTGCTACTAGGCTGTAGTCAATCAAAGACACTGCAAGATTATATATATATATATATATATATATATATATATATATATATACGCACACATACTCATATATACACGCACATACACTCACTGGCCACTTTATTAGGTACACCTGTCCAACTGTGTGTTAAGACTTAATTTCTAATCAGCCAATCACATGGCGGCAACTCAGTGCATTTAGGCATGTAGACATGGTCAAGACAATCTCCTGCAGTTCAAACCGAGCATCAGTATGGGGAAGAAAGGTGATTTGAGTGCCTTTGAACGTGGCATGATTGTTGGTGCCAGAAGGGCTGGTCTGAGAATTTCAGAAACTGCTGATCTACTGGGATTTTCACGCACAACCATCTCTAGGGTTTACAGAGAATGGTCCGAAAAAGAAAAAAAATCCAGTGAGCGGCAGTTCTGTGGCCGGAAATGCCATGTTGATGCCAGAGGTCAGAGGAGAATGGGCAGACTGGTTCGAGCTGATAGAAAGGCAACAGTGACTCAAATTGCCACCCGTTACAACCAAGGTAGGCAGAAGAGCATCTCTGAACGCACAGTGCGTCGAACTTTGAGGCAGATGGGCTACAGCAGCAGAAGACCACACTGGGTACCACTCCTCTCAGCTAAGAACAGGAAACTGAGGCTACAATTTGCACAAGCTCATCGAAATTGGACAGTAGAAGATTGGAAAAACGTTGCCTGGTCTGATGAGTCTCGATTTCTGCTGCGACATTCGGATGGTAGGGTCAGAATTTGGCGTAAACAACATGAAAGCATGGATCCATCCTGCCTTGTATCAACGGTTCAGGCTGGTGGTGGTGGTGTCATGGTGTGGGGAATTTTTTCTGGGCACTCTTTGGGCCCCTTGGTACCAATTGAGCATCGTTGCAACGCCACAGCCTACCTGAGTATTGTTGCTGACCATGTCCATCCCTTTATGACCACAATGTACCCAACATCTGATGGCTACTTTCAGCAGGATAATGCGCCATGTCATAAAGCTCGAATCATCTCAGATTGGTTTCTTGAACATGACAATGAGTTTACTGTACTCAAATGGCCTCCTCAGTCACCAGATCTCAATCCAATAGAGCATCTTTGGGATGTGGTGGAACGGGAGATTCGCATCAGGGATGTGCAGCCGACAAATCTGCGCCAACTGTGTGATGCCATCATGTCAATATGGTCCAAAATCTCTGAGGAATGCTTCCAGCACCTTGTTGAATCTCTGCCACGAAGAATTGAGGCAGTTCTGAAGGCAAAAGGGGGTCCAACCCCTTACTAGCATGGGGTACCTAATAAAGTGGCCAGTGAGTGTATATACACACCCACACATACTCACAGGTATGTGGACATTGGAAAAAAGATTTTGGCATTTGTCTGTAGGAATTTATTCTTATTGAGGCAAAGGAGCATTTATGCAGTCAAACACTGATGTTTCACAAGAAGGTGTGGTTCACAGTTGGCTATGATAAAAGGTATATTTTTCCTGGTTCACAATTGGCAACCCTATTAATTCTAAAAGGTTTTTGAATGGGTTACGGGTAGTGCTCTATGCAAGCCACTCAAATTCCTCCACACCAATATTGTAAAACCATGTCCTTCTTGACTTCATTTTGTGCTAAAGTGATCAGAGTTGTATTGACTCATGAGTAAGGGTGGTGGATAAGGGCTGTCGCGTTCCTACTCCTGAAGACACCAATCGCATCAATGTTGTGTAATGTGAATTAAATCTTGGGTCTTTGTACACAATGTGCCTTTTGACGTGTTCCTGTGTAATGTATGTAGTAATGTAAGCAATGTACAGTGTAGGACATAGCTTGGGACTACAGATGAGCAAACACAAAATTAAAGGTTGAGAGAGAAAGAAAGTCCATAAGACTTTACGTGATCCCTTCTACATAACCCTTACCAAATTAACATCTAGTAAAGAGTTATTATTGAAATGGTGGTGTCCTTTACGGAAGTGTTGATCCTGTGGTCCTGGCCAGCCAAAACTATCGGCTAAAATTTGGCTGGATGGATGTAAGGTCTTCACAGCACCAACATCCAGCTAGGAGCCACTCTTTCATGTAGCTTGCCAGGGCATCACAAGAGAAGACAAATGCCTCACGTACGATAACCGCCCTGTGACACTATACACATGGCTGGGCCGCAGGCTTTCAGGTATTTATGGCCCCGGCAATTATTTTTAATCTTTCATCCTATAGATGACAGCCTGCCCCGAGTAGGTATTACTAGAGTATGACCTCACTATAAAAAAAGGATGGTAAACTGGTAGTAACCAACAGGCCATTTAAACTCGCAACCTATATTATACCAGGCAGTAGCCACAGGTTGTACTACTAATAAGACATTTTTTTCTGTCCAAAGAGCTAAATGGTACAGTTCTTCTTCTTTACAGGTATATTGTACTGATAGATCTCTCTATGTCTGTAATATGGTAATATTTCCAACCAAATAACTTAAATATGAAAAACAATTACAATAATCACTATTTAAAATAAAACATCACAGATCAGTTGTAATAAACATATTTGCTTTCCATGCCATCGTAACAACCTGTACAGTACAGTGAACGGTATATTTATGATGATCTGCAAATAGTAGAAAAAAAAATAGTGATTGTTTGGGTGTTTTTTTTCTCCACTACATCCATAAAAAGGTTAATATAATTATAACACTTTTTTTTAGCAAAATAGCAATTCAAATTACAAGGTCATCTAAAAAAACAAGATATTTTAGGGAAGCTTGCGTAAAAAAAAAGTAATGGCTGTTCCAAGTTTGAGTTAATGACTAGAAAAAAAGTGTCTAGTTGTATGAACAAATGCATCACAAAATAGTATATGTATGTGGTATTTTATATATACTTGTGTGCATGTTTGCACTCTGTATTTACATGCGTAATATGTATGATGTTTTAGCTAGTGTTTATTTTTATTTTATTAGGCCTAGTGTGAATATGCATTATAATCCAGCTCATCATAGAAAAAGAAAAAAATTGCGGTAAGGTCTCTTGTAAGCATGCGTAAAAGTAAAAAAAAAAACCCTTTTGGTTCCAGTGGTTAAGATTCATCTTTAATAAGACCCATAATATTAGGCTACATTACCACAATGAGTTTTTGCGTGTTTTCAAAAAAATTCAAGTAACCTATATTACTTAATGAGTGTAGAAAATCTGGAACATCAAAAATTCACCAAAAGCTCTTCGTGGGAACGTAGACTTACCAATGATTTTCCATAAGGAGTGCTTGGCAGTGTGATTGATTTTAAACATCTTTTTACAAAGTGTATGGCTTATTCAACTGGGGCTAATAATTTGGAGGGGCACTTCCATACATTTAGCCATATAGTGCATACCCCATACAGGAATTAACGAATGCCGCCCTGTATGGCTTAAAGTCGGCGCTGCAATGATATACACTTTACCGCCATGTTATCATTGTTATGTGTTCCCGGGTTGATATCAATTTGATGATTGTGTGATCATGAGATGTGATACATTTCTCACAGCTACGTACCGATAAAGTGTCAACATATGTTACGAAAAGAATCCACCACGGTACCGTGCAGAACAACATAAATAAGCTATGTGTATGGTGAAATAAAGAGATACATCATAACAGATGATAGGTACATGCTAACAAGAAGGTAGGGCTAAATATAAAGGGATTTAATAAAAAATGGGAATGTTTACGATGACACATACATCCCGTGTTTGGAGGCATGGAGGGTGCAACGTTCACTTGCTCTAATATCTACAGATTGTAAAATAGTTCTCTCTCTCGTTCTTTGCACTCAGCTTCTTTCCTTTTGAGGAACACGTTAAATGGCAGCGTGCAGTAATTTGTCATTTTCACATTAGGATTCTGCATAGGAAGAGGTTAAGTGTTAGATATTAAACAAGACACAATCACACATAAAAGCCACCTGAAGATGCTGAAGCCCATTCTGAAAAGCACAAGGCACAGGCTTTCGTGGGGCTTGTTTTTGCATATTGTCACATAAAATGTGTTATCTTGCTAGCTTCAAAACCTTTTTTTTTCCTCTTTACATTACCATCTGTTGCAGGAATCTAAACTTTGAAAACAAATTTAATTGATAGAGCAAGGCATTATGGGTACATCTTGGCTTTATGCCGGCAATTAGACTGGCATCACTAAAGATATGGCTGAAGTGGAAAAAAAAAAAGCCAAAATATTTTCAGACAGCCATTTTGAATTGCTACAAATTTGTACTACCAACAGGTGGTGCTATAGAGTTCAAGTCCTCTTTTTCTCTGAAGAGGCAATTTCCATATTAAATTTCCCAGAGGAGCATTGCATGGCGAATAAGCCTCCTTACCTTGACAAGCCAGAGCTAGTATGTCACTCTCCACATGAAGAAACCTTACCCCTTAGACCTCAGTCCAGAGCCTCTCACCTAGCCAAATCAGTTCTCATACTTTGCACTGACGATGGCCAATAGCCTGAAACACCGTGTCTGCAAATTGAGATTCTGAATATGCTTTTATCCTAAGTCATATTACAAGACTCGTTAAAGGGTTGATTGTGACTTGTAGGGGATCGCTACTACCAACTGGTGGCGCTATAGAGTTCAAGTCCTCTTTTTCTCTGAAGAGGCAATTTGCATACTAATTTGTCCACACTCGATGTAGAACTAGAGTAGATGAAGAAAAACTCAAATTATCTATTTTTACCACTCTTAAAAAGGGAATTTGTCACATCCAGAAATGCTACAGTAAATATGTAGGTAACTAGCATTTAAATCATGGTAGGCTGGTTTACTGGAGCAGCAGCTACAGAGAGAAAGTGAGTTTTCATTCTCCCTGCAGCTGCTTGTCTCTAATCATTGGGCCAATTCAGGGGAGTGATGAGAAACTGATCACTATACATTTAGCACATTGTAATCACAACCCTGCATATTCACTGACAGCATGTGCTCTGCACACGCAGGCTGTCAATCAATGTCTTCGAGTGATAAAAGCACACTCACTGTTAAGCCCCCGCTACACACTGCGATATCACTAGCAATATCGCTGTAAAGTCACCGATTTTGTGACGTTGCAGCGATATTGCTAGCGATATCGCTGCATGTGATACTTACCTCCGACCCGCTCCCCCGCTGGTTATCGCTGATCGCGCGAGAAGCTCCTGGACCATTCTTCGTCGGTCACTTCCTGCGGCGCTTCCTGTGGCGCCGACGAGCGATGCGTGGAGCCAGGTGGGAGGACGCAGGATCGCCGCGTCTGACAGGTAAGTAGCGATCCCCATCCCCAGCGATGTCGCTGGTGAGATCTGCCTGTGTGGCAGCTCACTAGCGACCACCTAGCGATGCACTAGCGATCCTGACCGTGTCATATCGCTGGTCGGGATCGCTGGTGCATCGCTAGGTGTAACGGTACCCTAAGCCCCAAAATCTAGCCAGACATGATTTAAATGGTATTTACCTCCAGACTACCACTCTATCTAACTTCAGGTAAATAGTGTTTATTGAAGTGATAGATTACCTTTAAAAGTATAATAACCCCTTCATGACCCAGCCTATTTTGACCTTAATGACCTGGCCATTTTTTGCAATTCTGACCAGTGTCACTTTAGGAGGTAATAACTCAGGAACGCTTCAACGGATCCTAGCAATTCTGAGTTTGTTTTTTCGTGACATATTTGGTTTCATGTTAGTGGTAAATTTAGGTCGATAATTTTTGTGCTTATTTGTGAAAAATCAGAAATTTGGCAAAAATTTAGAAAATTGCGCAATTTTCAAATTTTGAATTTTTATTCTGTTAAACCAGAGTTATATGCCCCAAAATAGTTAATAAATAACATTTTCCACATGTCTACTTTACATCAGCTCAATTTTGGAAACAATTTTTTTTGTTAGGAAGATATAAGGGTTAAATTTGACCAGTGATTTCTCATTTTTACAACAAAATTTACAAAACCATATTTTTTAGGAACCACCTCACATTTGAAGTCAGTTTGAGGGGTCTATATGGCTGAAAATACCCAAATGTGACACCATTCTAAAAACTGCACCCCTCAAGCTGATCAAAACCACATTCAAGAAGTTTATTAACCCTTCAGGTGTTTCACAGCAGCAGAAGCAACATGGAAGGAAAATATGAACAGTTAACTTTTTAGTCACAAAAAATGATCTTTTAGCAACAATTTTTTATTTTCCCAAAGGTAAAAGGAGAAAGTGGAACCCAAAAGTTGTTGTCCAATTTGTCCTGAGTACACTGAAACTCCATAAGTAGGGGGGAACCACTGTTTGGGCACACAGCAGGGCTCGGAAGGGAAGGAGCACCATTTGACTTTTTGAATGGAAAATTAGCTCCAATCGTTAGCGGACACCAAGTCGCATTTGGAGAGCCCCTGTGTGCCTAAACTTTGGTGCTCCCGCACAAATGACCCCATTTTGGAAACTAGACCCCCTACGGAATCTATCTAGATGCATAGTGAGCACTTTGATCCCCCAGGTACTTCACAAATTGATCCGTAAAAATGAAAAAGTACTTTTCTTCACAAAAATTTTCTTTTAGCCTCAATTTTTTGTTTTCACATGGGCAACAGGAAAAAATGGATCCTAAAATTTGGTTGGCAATTTCTCCTGAGTACACTGATACCTCATAAACCACTGTTTGGGACCACGGCAGGGCTCGAAGAGAAGGAGCGCCATTTGACTTTTTGAATGGAAAATTAGCTCCAATCGCTAGAGGACACCATGTCGCATATGGAGAGCCCTTGTGTGCCTAAACTTTGGTGCTCCCGCACTAATGACCCCATTTTGGAAACTAGGCCCCCTACGCAATTTATCTAGATGCATAGTGAGCACTTTGAACCCCCAGGTACTTCACAAATTGATCTGTAAAATGAAAAAGTACTTTTTTTCACAAAAATTTTCTTTTAGCCTCAATTTTTCATTTTCACATGGGCAACAGGAAAAAATGGATCCTAAATTTTGTTCGGCAATTTCTCCTGAGTACACTGATACATCATAAACCACTGTTTGGGACCACGGCAGGGCTCGAAGAGAAGGAGCGCCATTTGACTTTTTGAATGGAAAATTAGCTCCAATCGCTAGAGGACACCATGTCGCATATGGAGAGCCCCTGTGTGCCTAAACATTGGAGCTCCCCCACAAGTGACCCCATTTTGGTAACTAGACCCCCCATGGAACTTATCTAGATGTGTGGTGAGAACTCTGAACCCCTAAGTGCTTCACAGAGGCTTATAACGCAGAGGCGTGAAAATAAAAAATCATTTTTTGAGGAAAAAATTATTTTTAAGCCCGCAATTTTTTATTTTCACAAGGGTAACAGGAGAAATTGGACCCCAAACGTTGTTGTCCAGTTTGTCCTGAGTATGCTGGCACCCCATATATGGGGGAACCACTGTTTGGGCACATGTCGAGGCTCGGAAGGGAAGCAGTGATGTTTTGAAATGCCAACTTTGATGGAATGGTCTGAGGGCTTCTTGTTACGTTTGCAGAGCCCCTGATGTGCCTAAACAGTAGAAACCCCTCACAAGTGACCCCATTTTGGAAACTAGACCACCCAAGAAACTTAGCTAGATGTTTGGTAAGCACTTTGAACCCCCAAGTGCTTCACAGAAGTTTACAACACAGAGCCGTGAAAATAAAAAATCATTTTTTTTCCACAAAAATAATTTTTTAGCCCCCAATTTTAAATTTTCCCAAGGGTAACAGGAGAAATTAGACCCCCAAAGTTGTTGTGCAATTTTTCCTGAGTACGATGATACCCCATATGTTGGGGTAAACCACTGTTTGGGCACAGTGCTCGGAAGGGAGCGCTGTTTGTCTTTTTGAACGCAAAATTGGCCGAAATCAATGTTGATGCCATGTCACGTTTGGAGATCCCCTGATGTGCCTAAATAGTGGGAACCCCTCAATTCTAACTCAAGCCAAACCCCAACACACCCCTAACTCTAATCACAACCCTAATCACAACCCTAACCACAAGCCTAACCCTAATCCCAACCCCAACACAACCCTAACCTTAACCCTAATTCCAACGCTAACCCTAATTCCAACCCTCAACCCTAATTCCAACCTCAACCCTAATTCCAATCCTAACCATAATTCCAACCCTAACCCTAACTGCTGTGAATTCGCTTTCTGGCCTACCTCTAGTTACTAGTGAAGGTAGTGGAGCTGGTTATATTGACAAAGGGGCACGAGTTCTCTTTCCAGGCTCCCTGTGGTGGTTACTGGAGGTAATGGAGCTGATCTAATTAACAGAGACTTGCCACCTGATAATGAGGAGGATGACTGGAGATCTGGAGTTTCTGACTGGATTTAAGACAGTCGACTCCCTCTATCCCTGCTGGTGATTTTTTCCTGCCTCCTGAGGTCTTAGTTTCCAGCTCAGTCCCTGCATGCTCAGCTAAGTGTTCTTTTGCTATTGTTCTCATTTGATCTGGTTTTGTCTATTTCAGTTTTGTGTTCAGCCAGCTCTGGCTGGGGCTGTGCTGAATTTTCATCCTTACGTTACTGCTTGTGCCAGTTTGTTTTTGTCCCTTATTAGATTGGCCTCTTTTGCTCTGCTTACAGAATATACCAGAGTGCTGATATAGTGGGCGAAGTCTAGTGACTTCAGTATTTTTCTATCAGACGTGTTGGGCATTTTTTGCAGGGTTTTTTGCTTGATTGCAGACAGTCTTTCCTTTCCTGTCCTGTCTAGTAAGTGTGGGCCCCATCGTTTGCTCAGTCTATTTTCCTACCTGCATTTGTGTTTTTCATCTTGTCTCACCGACAATATATGTTTGGGGGCTATCTATTCCTTTGGGGTCTGCTCTGGGGCAGTTTAGATTTCCCCTTTCTTGCTTTAGGCTTATTTAGTTCTCCGGCTGTGTTGAGGCATCTAGGATCATAGTAGGTACGCTCCACGGTTACTTATAGTTGTGTGGATAGGATCAGGGGTCTGCAATCCGCTTAGTTATCAACCTCTCTGGTTTTCTGTGGCTAAGCTTGGTCTTGCTTTCCTCCTCAGTGACCCAATCATAACACCTAACCCTAATTGCAACCCTAACCCTATCCCTAATTCCAACCCTAACCCTAATTCTAACCCTAACCCTAATGGAAAAATAAAAATAAATATATTTTCTTTATTTCATTATTTTTCCCTACCTATGGGGTGATAAAGGGGGGGTTTATTTACTTTTTTTATTTTGATCACTGTGATAGGGTTTATCACAGTGATCAAAATGATACTGGAATGAATGAATGAATCTGCCGGCCGGCGCCCATGGGGGAAGATGGAGGGACACGGGAGGTACTGGGACATGGGAGGTACCAGGGGGAAATTGGAAGGCGGGAGGTGAAGAGGGAAGGGGAGCAAATACTGATGGAGGTCAGTCGGTGGCGGGGGCAGATCGCCCCTGTCAGTCTATGGGGGGGGTCAGATTGCGGTCTCCAGCCATGGCCGATGATATTGCAGCATTGGCCATGCCTGGATTGTAATATTTCACCAAGTTTCATTGGTGAAATATTACAATTGCTCTGATTGGCTGTTTCACTTTCAACAGCCAATCAGAGCGATCGTAGCCACGGGGGGGCAGAGCCACCCCCTGGGGTGAAGTACAAGTCCCCCTGTACCTGCGGGTCGGGTGACCTTTCATTGACCCCGTTCACCCAACCCACAGGAGCGCGATCAATTCATGACACAGCGTATGCATAAAGGTTGAATTAGCACCGACTTTCATGATGCATACACTGTGTCACAGGTAGGGAATGGGTTAAAGATGTGTTTTTTATCATTAATGCAGATCGATATGTTAAAATATCAGCCATTCACTAGACCTTTCATCCTTATTAGCTGAGCCAATCACAGAAGCGCTGCAATCAGATGATGCAGATGACCATTTTCTTTGTCCGCAATAATCGGACTGCTGTTGGATGATATCCAAGTGAAGTGTGATGTTTCACACGCACCCATAGACTTGCATGGGTGCACGCGATTTAATCGGATGCATCCGCAGCAGCTTGCTGAATCAGCATGAGAAAAAAAAAATCGCAGATCAACACTGCCCATAATATGACAATGAGCCAAGTGCGATCCAATAAAACATCAGACAGCACCTGTCCATGTTATACGGCAGTGTGAGCGAGCCCTTAGTCTGTCACTTAACTTTGATTAATCCTTTAAAACTTCCTTTTTTGGGGGGTAGCAAGAAATGACTAGCGCAAACTGCAATTCAAAAAACTGATCCTACTATTGCTGCTGGAAATCATGCACAGGAACGAATAAAAGAAATATAACATAAATCTGTCAATATAAATATACTCTATATAAAGTGATGACAAATATTTAATTTTATTGATAAAATGTAAAGTTTATTTCCCACTTAAAAATACAATGTCTGTTAAAAAGAAAACTTGCAGTTTTCGAACTCCACATTTTTCAAATGTGCAAAATAAACTTGTGTACTTAGAAAAAAGAACCTTAAGACACATGGGTCAGTATCTGCAATTTGCAGCAAATAAAGCAAAGTGTTTTCATGTAGACTGAACCAATGACAGTTTAAAAAAAAAAAAAAAATTATCCAGAATGTAAATCCAGCGACTCACAGTTAAGGTCTTCTCCGATGGTAGTCATTCACTTTATTGCAGACACAAGTCACAGTTGGAAGAACTCTTCAGTGTTTGCAACCCAGACATCTTTGATTCCCCACTTTTCCAGCCCCATCCCTGTCTTTTTACCAACACATTTTCTCCACTGTGCAGTTACACCAATCCCGTGTCTCTTGCTGCTCCATTTGCCCCTATTAGTGCTTCTGATACCTGCTAGCGTTCCCAAATATTATATTTCAGAAGTGTCGTAGCTACAGTTTTCCCCCATAAACGGCCACACAAACAGCACCACTATAAAGAACCGAAAATAATAGTTGCAAACAGGTAACATAGTAACATAATAACATAGTTATTAAGGTTGAAGGGAGCCTTTAAGTCCATCTAGTTCAACCCATATCCTATCCTAACTTGCCCTAACATGTTGATCCAGAGGAAGGCAAAAAAAACCATGTGGCAAACAGTAAGCTTCGCATTGGGGAAAAAAAATTCCTTCCCGACTCCACATACGGCAATCAGACTAGCTCCCTGGATCAGCGCAATATTAAGGAACCTTGTGTATATACCCTGTAATATTATACTTTTTAAGAAAGGCATCCAGTCCCTTCGTAAATTTTAGTAGGGAATCACTCATTACAACATCATATGGCAGAGAGTTCCATAGTCTCACTGCTCTTGCAGTAAAGAATCCGCGTCTGTGAGTATGCTTAAACCTTCTTTCCTCCAGACGTAGAGGATGCCCCCTTGTCCCCGTCACAGGTCTAAGAGTAAAAAGATCATTAGAAAGGTCTTTGTATTGTCCCCGCATATATTTATACATTGTAATAAGATCACCCCTAAGCCTTCGATTCTCCAAACTAAATAACCCCAAGTGTAATAACCTGTCTTGGTATTGCAGACCCCCCAGTTCTCTAATAACCTTGGACGCTCTTCTCTGCACCCGCTCCATTTCAGCTATGTCTTTCTTATACACCGAAGACCAGAACTGTACGCAGTATTCTAAGTGTGGTCGCACTAGTGACTTATATAGAGGTAAAATTATGTTCTCCTCATGAGCATCTATGCCTCTTTTAATGCATCCCATTATTTTATTTGCCTTTGCAGCAGCTGCCTGACACTGGCCGCTAAATGTTAGTTTGTCGTCCACCCATACACCCAGGTCTTTTTCAGTGACTGTTTTGCCCAGTGTTTTACAATTAAGCACATAATTATACATCTTGTTCATTCTACCAAAGTGCATGACCTTACATTTATCCCCATTAAAACTCATTTGCCATTTATCAGCCAAAGCTTCTAGTTTACATAAATCCTCCTGTAATATAAAATTGTCCTCCTCTGTATTGATTACCCTGCAGAGTTTAGTGTCATCTGCAAATATTGAAATTCTACTCTCTATGCCCCCTACAAGGTCATTAATAAATGTTAAAAAGAAGCAGGCCCAAAACTGACCCCTGTGGTACCCCACTGCTAACCGTGATCCAGTCTGAGTGTGCTCCATTAATAACCACCCTTTGTTTCCTATCCCTGAGCCAGCTCTTAACCCACCTACACATATTTTCCCCTATCCCCATTGTTCTCATTTTATGTATCAACCTTTTGTGTGGCACCGTATCAAAAGCTTTTGAAAAGTCCATGTACACCATGTCCACTGCATTCCCTTGGTCCAGTCTGGAACTTACCTCTTCATAAAAGCTTATCTGATTAGTCTGACAGGAACGGTCCCTTGTAAACCCATGTTGATATTGGGTCATAAGGTTATTCTTCTCCAGATACTCCAGTATAGTATCTCTTAGAAAACCCTCCAGGATTTTACCCACAGTTAAGGTTAAACTTACTGGCCTATAATTTCCAAGTTCAGTTTTTGTCCCCTTTTTGAATATTGGCACAACATTTGCTATACGCCAGTCCTGTGGTACAGACCCTGTTATTATGGAATCTTTAAAGATTAAAAATAATGGTCTATCTATGACTGTGCTTAATTCCTGCAGTACTCGGGGGTGTATCCCATCCGGGCCCGGGGATTTGTCAATTTTAGTGATTTTTAGACGCCGCCGTACTTCCTGCTGGGTTAAGCAGGTGACATTTAACGGGGAATTTTTTATCCCTGATCATGTTATCCGTCACGGGATTTTCTTGTGTAAATACTGTTGAAAAAAAGTCATTTAGCATATTGGCTTTTTCCTCATCCTCATACACCATTTCACCCAGACTATTTTTAAGGGGGCCAACACTATCATTCAGTGCCTCATACTGTTCCTCCGATAGAAATAAAGTACCATGCACTAAAAGTATTCTCCTTTGTATCTTACAAAGTACCTCACATAGCAATAACAGCCCTCAATAATATTGATCTTAGGGTCTACAGGCAATTACCCATTCAGCGTAAAGCCAATATTTTCCTGGATAAAAAAGTGTCTCCCGCAGGAAAATTCTAACGTGGTGTCCCCATATCTCTTCCTCCAGCAGACCAAACAGACACACCAATGGAGTGAGAGGAACAGGAGCACCTATGAAAGAGCTTAACAGCGAGGTCACCTCACCCCAAAAAGATAGAATAGTTGGGCATCCCCACACCATAAGTATAAAATCCGCATCCATTGTATGACATCTTCTGAGGATTGGGACCACCCCATCCTAAGTAGCCACAATAGATATTTTTTTTCAATTTTTTATAAAATACATTATTAGTGCAGGTTTGAGATAGAATTTTTCAAATGTAGAAACACAGGCTCTCCGTAGAATTCTGTTGAAAAAAGCACCAAACAACAGTTCCACAGTATTTTTAAATGCACAGTGGCCTTGAATTTTCACTAAATCACATCCACTTTGAATGAAATTTTACCTGCAGCAAATTTAAAAAAAATTGTATGCTATATCCATATCTGAACATGCCTCTACTGCTGCGGCCTCTCATGCTAGATGGTGCTGTACTTCTATGAATGCCACTGGGCGACCCAAGTGTGACTGAGTGAAACTTTAGTACAGGTACGTAGGTCTTGTGGTTTCTCCAGCCAGTGAACTAGTGTTTGGTTGCAGAGAGCTGAACAGATGTTACCAGCTCTTTGCTATTTAACCACCCGGCAGTCTACTGCAATCTGCTAGTTGTACTTACCTTGGTCCTCTATTAGGGCATGTTCACATCATGTTTTATCCACTCTGTCAGGGTTTATATCTAAAGCTTTGAAAAATGGATTTCAAACATTTGCACTGATGTGGCCATTGGCTTCAATGATGCACACGGAGTCACATTGTGCTCCACCTGTCATCGTTTTTGGCAGTATCCACCTATTTAAAGCAGTCAGCTACATTTTGGTACCCACTTCAAGTAGTCAGATACTGATGAAAACGATGTATGACATAGCATACAGAGACTCCACTTGCATCATTAAGTCAAATGCCCTGCTAGCGCAAATGTCCGAATTCCATTTGTCAAGGCTTCATAGACTCTGGCTGAGCCATCAATGAGTGAATAAAATGCTGTGAAAATACACTAAAAACACATTAATCCACACAATACTTTATCAGTAAAGTTTTGTCAAAGCCAAATACTAGGAAGTATCAAAAATCAAGCAGCTTTATTTAACCCCTTTCCGACATCAGGTATAATAGTACACCCACGTCGGACTCCCTCCGCTTGAAGTGGGCTCCGGCGCTGGACCCACATATTTTCCATCACGTCAGTTGTTTTGAACAGCTGACATGTGCCTCTAAGGCCGGAGTCACACTTGCGATTAAATCGGACGAATGCAATGCGATAAAAAAATCGCATTGCATTCGTCCCAGTGTTATTCTATGGTGCTGCTCCCATCATGCGTTTTTTTTATCGGATTCGTCCCAGTGTTATTCTATGGTGCTGCTCCCATCATGCTTTTTTTATCGGATTCGTCCCAGTGTTATTCTATGGTGCTGTTCCCATCATGCGTTTTTTTATCGGATCCGTTCCTCGGACCGAGACAATCGCAGCATGCTTCAATTGTCACCGATTTTCGGATCGGATTCGCCAATGCAAGTCTATGGATGCGATTAAAAATCGCATTGAAAACGCACCACACGTGTGACTTGCGATTAAATCGCAAGACTTCTCCAGGTCAACAGGAAAGAGCATCAGGCATTGGCATTGGATGTCAATTTGATGCTTAGATGCGAATAAAATCGGTTCATCGCCGGAAAATGGGATGACAGACGGATCTCTGGACAAGAAACCTTTGTGCGATTTCGTACCGTAAAAATCGGACCGATTTTTTAATCGTTGTGTGTGACTCCAGCCTAACACCTGCAGGTGGAATCGTGATCTACCCGCGGCTGTTAAACTGTTAAATGCCGCTGTAAATTTCTGACAGCGGCATTTGACTTGCGCTTCTGGCAAGCGCGACGGAAATCCCTTGATCACGTGATGGGGTCACCGATGGGTTGGCATGACAACGAAAGGTCTCAAGCAGACCTCTATGGTTGTCAATGCCGGATTGCTAAGTAAATTAAGTTACTTGCACTTTTTTCAGTACTTTTATTACATGCATTTTTATCTCATTTTTGACTCTGCAATTTGTCACTTTATGGCATGTCATGTTTTCAATAAAGCTGATTTAATTTTGATACTTTCTGGCTTGAGAAAAACTTTATTGATATAAGTGTGTTTTCACAGCAAGAATGCACTAAAAACGCATGAGTTTTTTTTGCCTGTGTATTTTCTGCATGTAAACTAAATATATGGGGAAAATCTGCACATAAAACTCATCATACCCGTAAGAGAAATTTACATGTTGTGGATTTCAAAAACACAGTTCGGGTTTACGCAGCATAAAAAAAAAAAAAGTGGGCAGGAGATTTCTATAAATCCCGTCCACTTTTCTGGAACTGTAAGATGCCGAGTTTTTATGTAGCGAAAATCGCAGCATCAAAAACTCATTGTGAGAACTAAATCTTATAGAATCCATCTTTCTTCTTCCAAAACAGTAATAACACACGTTGTAACACTGCACAATAAAAATGTCCATTTTTGTGCCTCCTAACAGGTAATAGTGACCCCTTTTTACTCTATAAAAATATAAACTTGCTCCAAAGATGAATGGAATAGCTAAATCTTCTGAGGTCAACATAGGTAATGTGATGTAATGCCATCAATGCTTTTCCTGTGCCAAGATATGCATGTGGTCCTGTACAAGTCCGGACTGTTGCCTATAAGGACTCGTTCTCAAGACCTATCCATGTGTGAAAAAAATAATTGCAACAGGCATTAGTTTTTCCCGTAAATCGAATGAGACATGCTCATTCATGTCTATGGGAGCATTAAAAAAAATAAATCTGAGGCCATATAGAACCAAATTTTTACGGATACATTGCAATTCTGTAACATATGAAAGTGTAAATGATTAATAGCTGCCACTGTATAAAAACAGATTGCCCTCGAACTTTTCATACCGTTGTATGAACCTGCCCTGAAACAGAAAATGGCAGGTAGGAAGCCTATATAGGTTTCAAATGGGAGTAACAAACTGCCCGGGACCGTCCGCATACACTATATATACATACATTAGCAAAATTGTTTTCCTATAAGATGTTATATGTATAGCAGTGGCTGAAACATTTAATCTCCAAGAACAACATCTGCAAGGAGTTTGTATGTTCTCCCCCTGTTTGCGTGGGTTTCCTCGATGTATTCCGGTTTCCTCCCACATTCCAAAGACATATTGATAGGGAATTTAGATTGTGAGCCTCATCGGGGACAGTGCCAATAATGTCTGTAAAGTAGAAACTGAAAGAAAAAGAGCGCAATAGGGTCTTACCCGAGAAACTGAGAATGTAAAGTAATTCATTATACTCACCTTATGTAGGAGAGTATCAGACATAAAGGAACAAAGGTCAGCTTGCTGCACATCCAAATGACCACGCCGTGGCCATAAATCATCAGATTCAAAGAAAAGAACTTTTATGGATTAAGCGTGCGCTGCCAGACCATCACTCCTCACAAGTGGTGTGCTTTATACATTTATTCCCAACGTGTTTCAAAGTTAACAACTTCTTCCTCAGGGGATGACATGTATAGAGCATGTCTATACATGTCATCCCCTGAGGAAGAAGTTGTTAACTTTGAAACACGTTGGGAATAAATGTATAAAGCACACCACTTGTGAGGAGTGATGGTCTGGCAGCGCACGCTTAATCCATAAAAGTTCTTTTCTTTGAATCTAATAATGTCTGTAAAGCGCTGTGGAATTAATGGCACTATATAAATGAGGAAAAATAAAAAAAAAATAAATAAATTTTATTTTTCAGAAAAAGTTTAAAATAACACGGTCCCATGATATTGCATTTCCAATGATTGACTGATCACTAAAAACCACGCTCCACTGGAGTCTGGAGGATATTTAATTGCCACCATGATTAGTTATATTCTGGAAGAGTTTGGCTTTTTGAAGGAATCCACCTCAGAGAGAACCTTGCACTCTTGTTTTAGTAGCCTCAAGCAGTAAATGAAATGGACAGACCAACAGAGGGGGAGGCTTCTAATCTCCAAATGTTATCTTCCTCAAGGTGATGATTCTCAAGTGCTTTTCCTATCAAATACTTCATCTGAGTGGCTTCTTCACACCTGTGAAGGAGAGGAATCATTTTACCTTGTGACTATAAAGGAGGTTTGTTTGTGCTAGAAGATAAGGTGTTAACCCTTTCACAGCAAATTACTTCTTTTTTCAGATAGGAATCTATCTAAATTGTCTTAAGAACTGGAGGAAGCATTCCTCAAACTCGGCAGGATTATTGCAGATCTTCCATGTTTATGACAGTGAAAGACTCTCAGAAAAGAGTGCTTGCTGGTGTTTGATCAAGAGCCAAAATGCTCAAGTGCTCGATACTCAATTCGATGCTTAGACGTGCTCGACTCGAGTAGTGAGCATGATGGAAGAGAACGTGAAACTCAAGCATTTTTCTAGAGGATGGACGGTCCTCTCTCTATCAAGTTCTACAACTTACAATGACTCCGGCTGTCTGAGGAGACCCTATGTCCCCAGCACATGGCACAGATGATTCAAATGAACTGCTTATGGGGACTTGAGTACTGTGATGTTCAATTTAGTATCAAGCAGTGCCGGGCACGCTCACCCATCACTAGAGCTCACTTATACTGGGCAGCACAAGACTACCATGTGCTAGTGAATAACATTTTATTTCCTTACATCCTCGCAAAGAAAATGTATCAAGCCTATTGTTATCAAGTTCAAAATTAAATGCCGTGCCAGTGACAATATTAAAATTTTAGGCGAGGTTCTCACAATGCTTTTTTGATGCTTTTTTTTTTCGTTGCGCAAAAAACGCAGCATCCTAGAGAACTATCAAAGTGGAAGGGATTTATAGAGATCGCAACCATTGTGTTATTATTATTCTTATTCTTATTATTTTATTTCTTTTCCTCGCAGGATAAACTGACCTGTTTGATGTTTTCTTTATTCGGCAAGGTGCCAATTCTCTTCAGAGTACACTGAGTTTTATGAGCTGATTTTTTTTTTTCAATAAAAACTGCATCTGCGCTTCTAGTGCATTCCCGCTGTAGAAACGTACTAAAAACGCTTGCAATTCGCAAATAAAATTACACTTGTATGGGTATGTGAACACGTTAAGTATTTGCTGCATTTTTGGCACCTTTTTTCTGCAGTTTTGTCAAAAGGACTGATGAATTTCCTAGTGCCAACAAAGTGAATGAGATTCCTCATGTCTCAAGCACATGATGCTTTTTTTTCCTTGCAGATTTGAAATCATTCCAAATCTGCAGTTTGTCAATTCTTTCAGTGTTTTTTTGCAGCAAATTTCACTCATAATGACAAGGAAAAAAAAACAAAAACACAGCAAAATTGCACTTTTTATGCAGCAATTTTCCTGCAAAAGGACCATTTTTTTACGTAGTAATGTCTGTACCAAATAGGTTGAGCACATACCCTATTACTGGGTCATATAAAATATGTACCTTTTTTGCCATGGCCCATTGTCGGTTTTGCTCTTTTTTTCCCCCCTGTTCTTTCAGGTTAGTGGAGTGCGATTTTTGGCATGAGGAATGAGCCCCTTCCCCCTCCCCAGGGGAAAGGAACTGAGTTAGGCTGTGTGCACACGATGCAGATTTGCAGCGGTTCCGCAGCGGATTTTACCGCGCAGAAACGTTGCATATCTGCATTGTGATGTACAGTAGCCTTAAAATCAATGTAAAAAAAAAACACTGTGCAGACGCTGCGGATTTTTCCACGCGGTTTTCCCGCGGTACAAAATCCGCAGCATGTTACTTCTTTTGTGCGGTTTTCCATCTCCCCTGTCACCAAATCTGCAGGGGGAAATCCGCGATGGAAAACCGCACAAAAACCGCATGAAAAATGGAAGAAATCCGCAGGAAAAATGCAGGTCATTTGACCTACGGATTTCTTCCATTCTGCGTGGAAAAATCCGTAAGGGCCAAAAAGTACATCTGCACTCAGCCTTATGCCTAAATTTTGTCACTTTTAACTTTTTAAGGTTTTACTACAGAATTCTGGCATTAAAGCTTTGTTGAATTGGGCCCAACATGTTTATTATTTGTAAAAATGTCTTTAGTTGTAAGTAAACAAAGAAAATTTTTTAAGTGAGAGAAAGGGGTGGTGAATCAATTTTTTTTTTATTTTTGACAACCTTTTTTTCCCATGGCTCACTTTAGCTTTTAGGGTGTGTTTCCACGGGCTGTATTACATCCGGATTTGCTGCGGATCGAACGCTGCGTATGGCCGCAGCGTTTAATCCGCAGCGTCCAGATGTTACATCATATTGGAGGGGATTTTATGAAATCCCATCTCCACTATGCCTCCTAATACGCGGGTGACACACCCACGAAACCGGATGTGCGGCGCGTCTTTTTAGAACGCAGTACGTCTGTTTACCTTACGCAGACGCTCAGTCTCAGCAAGATAAATACCCCGGTCTATGTATGCGATGCGGTGATACCGCATGTGTTCAATGAACCCATCTGGAATCACCGCGCGTACAGAAGGGGGCGGGGCTTTGGGCGGAGCGGGCTTTCTGCTCCGTCCAAAGCGCAAGGCATGCGCTATGTGGAAACTCACTCTTAGTCTTAGGGTATTTGACGCTACAATAATTTGATTGCTTGTTCTATACACTAAACAAATCATATAAAATATCACTTGCTTATGGGGGGTTCACACTGAGTTTGTTTGCATTTTGCTTATCAGTGGCTTGATCAGGGCTTACAGATGGAACTATGTAAATTGGGATCCAGGCGTATGCACCGATGGGGCCATTGTCTTTTTTGATGCAAACTGGGTCACTGTATGCAGTGTTGGACATAATTTTTGGCAGTTTCTAACTTTTTTGAGGCGTACACTAAAATGCAGTCAACTGCGTCTTTGTGCTCAACTCAAATAGACGAATACGTCCAAAAATTATGTTCGACAGAGCACACATTGACTCCGTATCTTATTCATGTACAATTAAAATGACATCCATTAATCCTCCCCTTCTTCCTAGAGCCATAACTTTTTATTTTTTTGTACATAGACGTATGAGGGCTTGTTTTTTGCTGCATGGATAGTACATTTGAATAACACCTTTCATTTTATCACATAATGTGCTAGAAAACATTAAAAAAAATTTGAGTAGCGATGGGGAATTGTGAAAAAAATGCATTTCTGACATTGTTTTTTGGGAACTGTTTTAACGGTATACATAGTGTGGCTAAAGTGACTTAGTAATACGACCCTCTTCATCAGTACAAATATGGTGATACCAAACATGTCCAGTTTTTTTATTATTTTAGTGATGAAAAAATCATAAGTTTGAAAAAAAAATGTTTTTGGGTTGTGACGCAATTTTCTAAGGTACATAACCTTTTTCATTTTTTCAATTGATGGAGCTGTGTGACTATTTATTTTCTGCGGGACGAGAAGACATTTTTATTGATATCATTTTGGGATAGATATGACGTTTTGATCACTTGCCAAGTCATATTTTGAGATATTGCAGAGACCAAAAAAATGTAATTTTGGCTTTCTTGAATTTTTTTTTCATCTGTGGTGTTTACTGATTGGGTAAATTGTTTTTAGATTTTGATAGATTGTAACTTTATTAATGCAGCAATACCATGTGTATTTTTTTAATTAGCTTTATTTTCATTGTGCAAAAAGGGGGGTGATTTGAACTTATGTTTTTTTTATTTTTTTTCATATTTAAATTTTTTTTTTTACTTTTCACTGTTTTTGTTACTTCCTCTAAAGGCCCCGTCTCACTAAGCAATCTCTGTAGCGAGATCGCTGCTGAGTCACAACTTTTGTGACGTAACAGCGATCTCACCAGCGAGATCGCTGTGTGTGACAGCGATCAGCGAGCGGCCCCCCTGCCGGTATCGCTGATCGCTGCAAGAAATCTCTGGACATTTCTTTGGTCGCTGGTCTCCCGCTGGCCAGCACGCATCGCTGTGTGTGACAGCGGGAGACCAGCGATCAGGTGTAAAAAATAATTAAAAAAAATAAAAAATATAGTTATTCTCACCTTCCGACGTCGCGTTCAGCCATCCTGCCTCTCTCCACGCTCCGGTCCCAGTGATCCTTTGCACGAATGACCGCGAGACTTTGTTATCCCTCGAGACCGTGACATCTCGCGGTCATTCGTGCAAAGGATCACTGGGACCGGAGCGTGGAGAGAGGCAGGATGGCTGAACGGGACGTCGGAAGGTGAGAATAAACTATATTTTTTATTTTGATTCTATTTTACAGCGATGGCCAGCGATGCCGGGCGCTCGGCATCGCTGTGCTGATCGCTGGTGAAGCTGTCTGTGTGACAGGTCACCAGCAATCACATAGCGACTTACTAGCAATCCTGACACCTTGAGATCGGTGTCGGGATCGCTAGTAAGTCGCTTAGTGTGACGGGGCCTTATGGGTCTTAAAGCTGCAATTGTCTGATGACTTGTACTATATACAACAACACTTCACAGTCTGTTTTGAAGTTTGGCCACAGGCTGAGTTTCAAAGGATCTCTGTAATGACAAGCATCGAGGTCTTCAACAGATCCCCAACGTTCATAGCAATGCATCAGCGACTCACGATCACATCACAGACTCGCTGATGGGCAAGTCAAATGACATGCCCCATGCAAGCGCATAGTTAATGCCGCAGTCAGAGTATGACAATTTGAAGCCGGAACCGATCAAGATTGGTGGTGCAAGCTAAGCAAATCACATGCCCTCCTCTACATTAAAATTGCAACATTGCAACACATTCTTAGGTTCAAATCAGATGACATTTTTGCTCACGTTCATTGGATGTATGTTTTGAGTGATAGTGATTCACCACCACAACCAGGAAATGTGGTGAAGCTTTGACACACTAGCTTCATTCTTTTTATTCATACAAAGTAAATTACTATCAAGTGGATGTACAGCTTGAAAACATGGAAAGCAGAGGAGTTGCTGTTGTGAAAACGGCAAATCTAACACGGGCTCAATGTCCATTGACTGCAGCTAGAAATTGTCGTGAGCGACAAAACCCTGAACACTGCATTTCAGTCAGGCAAAGTAATTTATGCTTTCTGCACATCACCCATCCTAAATTTAATTATGCAACATTTCTTCCAGAAATAAAAATATACAACGTGGTAGCTATAGCCAGAAATACCATAAGTCAGATAATTTCAACCATTCATCCATGGCATATCATGGCCTTCTGGCTTTGATTAATAGAAAGGTCTGACAGAGTGTTGCCTGATTTATGATGTTGTAGCCTGCTGGACTTTATCACTGCATCTGTATGCAGCATACTGTAAGTTACTTTGAGATTTGCTTTTAGCAGCTGATGTTACCTACTTAGCAGGAATGTTAGCTACTTAAATCCTTTGAGGTGGAGATAATATCTTTTAGTAGGAACAATTGTGGAAATTACAATGTCATTTTCCTCATATTTATCCTTGAAAAAACACTCAACAGAATGTAAGAAGAGATGGACAAAGAACAGCAACTTTCACATGTTCATCACAGCTCTGTGCTTATTAGGGACCCTCAAGGTCTGTGTTACATGCTGCAGGATTTTGAGGAGTAGGGTGAAAAGCAGCAGTAGTAGAATGTGGAGAGGGACATAGACTCGGCAAAGACAGGGGATGACAGCAACATTGGTCATGACAACCATCTGTCTCAACGGGGTGATGAAAATTAACCAACTAGTTGTCACAAGGAGTTTTTTTTGCCAGCATCACCAACTGTTAGGGCGGCGTTAGGGTTTGTGGAATGCATAGATTCTTACACTCCTACTTGTAACTCCATTGATAGCTATCAACAGCGCAGAGTGACTTGAGCGTCGACTCTAAGAACTGCAGCACCTAGGCAGGTAAGTAAGAGTTAATTTTTGCTGGGCTAAGGTTCTTAATTGCCTTTGGTCACATGCTATAGGAGAAACAGACATATCTGCTATGTTTCTATTTAAACTGGCTTTGCTATGCAGATAATGCTAGCTATACAGGGTGTGACATTTATATGGATTCACCTAAATAAAACGGGAATGGTTGGTGACCCAGATCTGAATTTGCAGAATGGGCAAAAAAAAATTGGAACAGTACCCTCAGTTTACACAGAACATTATGTTCAGTGATGAGGCAAACTTTTTTGGGTGCGCCATTTACATGGATACACCTAAATAATATGGGAAGGGTGACAGTTTTCTTGCGTAGGGTGTCTTGCATTGAAATATGCTGCAATGACCCGGGTACTGCGTTCACCAGACATCAACACAATTTCTATCAGCTCCTCACATGTTATCCTCCGTGGCATGTCAATGGCTGTAAACAAAGATAAACTTGTAAATAACTCATGAAAGAAAAGGTATATTAAAACCAAGCACACCATTGTTTTTCTTGTGAAATTCTCAATGTTCCCATTCAAAAAAATAAAGTTGGATCCAAAATGGCTGACTTCAATATGGTCGCCTTGGTCACCACCCATAATATTCTGTGTAAACTGAGGGTCCTGTTCCAATTTTTGTTTTGCCCTTTCTGCAAATTCAGATTGAAAAGTTTCCCCCTTCCATATACTAATGTGCCACAAACAGGAAGTTGACATCTCCAAACATTCCCATTTTATTTAGATGTATCCATATAAATGGCCCACCCTGTAGTTATTATATCCTGGTCTGGAGAGGTGGACAAATCCTGGTTACTAGTGGTTATTCCAAAGTTTTTGAGAGTGGTGTAAGGCGAAGCCTTTCCTTTTTCCCTTGGTGTCTTTCTTTTAATTTGCTGCCTCACAGGCTTTACACTTTTGTTCTATTGTGTCTTTCCCTGTAAGAGTTCTGTGTGACTGTGCTTTTGTTTTGCCCTGTCTGCCTTGCCTTGTGCTCTCCCCATACACTTTACAGAATAGTGCTTCTCAGGAGCATAGTGAGGAATGAGACTTAGGCATCTCCACCTTCAGGAGTAATCCTGGGGACAGGAATAGCTAGGCACCCCTTGCCTGAGGAACAGTATAGTAGCCCTTTTGGCTTTCTCACAGTGAGACCTCTTTCACACGTTAGTTACTCCTGAACATGTAGTGACATTTTTCTCACGTTCGGAGACACTGACACACGTAGACCCATTCAAGTGAATGGGTCTATGCAGATGTCAGCGTGTTTTCACGGACCGTGTGTCAGTGGGCAAAATACGCTGACATGTTCGTTTTCACATGGGCACACGGCCTCCAACACGTGCTGCTGCACACATGCACATGGAGAATAGTTCACACAGTCCTCCGTGCTCACGGATGGCCGCTGGGAAGAAGCAGCTACTGTAAGTGCTGTTCCCGGCAGCTGGTGCTGAACGCGGCTGTCATTCTTCTCTCCTTCTCTGCAGGAGAGAAGAATGAATGAAAACCCAATGTGGGATCCCCCTCATTTTATGAACCAACCAGACGAAACTTACAGCTGAGGGCTGCAACCAGGCCCGGATTGGCAATATAACGAACCGGGCATTTTCCCGCTGGGCCGCTGTCACGTGGGCCGCTGCTGCGGCCACTGTTGCTCCTGCCGCCGGCCCTCTGCGGGCATGGCGGTGATAGTTTCCAAGTTCCTCCCGCACTGCAGGGAGATAAGCCACCACGCCCCCCCCACGCACCCCATCCTCGCCTTAGCATGAGACCCCCTCCCCCCCGCAGCCACTCGCAGCCACTCGCAGCCACTCACAGCGTCGCACTCGCTTGCCTGCTCGCTCTGTTCGCAGGACCTGTGATGAGGTCACAGGAGGGGAGGAGTCAGGGGGTCACATGATCAGGAGCCTTTGTCCAGACCCCCGATCATGTCACCCCTGACTCCGCCCCTCCTGTGACCTCATCACAGGTCCTGTGCGCTCAGCCTTGCCTCTACCATCTGCAAGACTCTGCTTTGCTGTTGTCATGGTGCTGGTTGAGGTAAGTATGTATGGGGTCAGGATTTACAGTGTGGATGTAGCAGAGGTGTGTGTATGAGGTGTACGGAGAGGAGCCGTGTGTGTACGAGGTGTACGGAGCGGAGCCGTGTGTGTACGAGGTGTACGGAGCGGAGCCGCGCGTGTACACGAGGTGTACGGAGCGGAGCCGCGCGTGTACACGAGGTGTACGGAGCGGAGCCGCGCGTGTACACGAGGTGTACGGAGCGGAGCCGCGCGTGTACACGAGGTGTACGGAGCGGAGCCGCGCGTGTACACGAGGTGTACGGAGCGGAGCCGCGCGTGTACACGAGGTGTACGGAGCGGAGCCGCGCGTGTACACGAGGTGTACGGAGCGGAGCCGCGCGTGTACACGAGGTGTACGGAGCGGAGCCGCGCGTGTACACGAGGTGTACGGAGCGGAGCCGCGTGTGTACACGAGGTGTACGGAGCGGAGCCGCGTGTGTATGGAGTGGAGCCATATGTGTACGGGATGTACGGAGAGGAGCCGCGTGTGTAATGATTTAGCGAATCCTGCTTTGAGCAGGGGGTTGGACCAGATGGCCCAGGAGGTCCCTTCCAACTCTACGATTCTATGAAGCATACAAAGCAGGCTTTTCCCACGGACACAGGAGTACACTGCGGAGCCCCGAGGAGCATTTTAAAACACACACATGACGTTCCACCGGAAGTGATGTGCTGGAAGCTGACTGGAAATGAGATAATTTCTTGAGGAGATTGTGACGGAACCAGGAATGCTTCAGATCCATCACCATGTCCTCCGACAGCGCAGACAGCAGGATCGCCTTGGAATCAGGGATGCCGGCTATGTGAGCAGATGATGATATGTCCTGCACCGGGAGGCTCAGGTGGGCACTACAATGGGAGCCGGGCTGCTATAGTATCTTTGTAGAATCTTTCTTTCTTTCTCTCTTTTTCTTTCTCTCTCTGTTCTTTCTTTCTCTCTCTGTTCTTTCTTCCCCTCTTTCTTTCTTTTTCTTTCCTCTCTTTCTCTCTGTTCTTTCTTTCTTTTCTTTACTTCTTTCTTTCTCTCTCTGTTCTTTCTCTTTCTCTCTCTGTTCTTTCTCTGTCTCTCACTGTTCTTTCTTTGTCTTTCACTGTTCTTTCTTTCTTTCCCCTTTCTTTCTCGCTCTCTGTTTTCTTTTTTCTCTCTCTCTCTGTTTTCTCTCTTCCTTAGTGCCAGTCAGTGTGCCCATAATGCCAGCCACTGTGCCCTCAGTACCAGTCAGTGTGATCAGCAGTGCTAAATGGGTGCGATTAGGTGTGCACATGGGTGTGACTATTTGTGAAATGGGTGTGGCTGGGCGTGGCCAAAATTTGCAGCGGCGCGCGCGCCGCAGTCTTTGTCCATCTTTCCCTTCTTCAAAAGTTGGGAGGTATGATAGGGGCGGCTATGACCAGGGGGTCTGGTTGCCCAATAGAGAGCAGTTCTGCCAGGAATTCTGTAATCATGCATACAAAAGGGGACAGAGCTTTGGGAGGAGTACTGTACCTAAAAGCAATAAATAGGACTGAGCTGAAATACTGGGCACAGTTGTGACTACATGTTATATAGTCGTGTTAATCTCCTCTCACTTCTTGTAAACTACAAGTGTACAAAGATATTATATAGTCACCATGTGACTAGTGGGCCTGTGTAACTTAAAATGCCAGGGCTGAATTTTAGTCCCAGTCCGGCCCTGGCTGCAAACCTCAGCTGTCAGATTCAGCAAGGTTGGTTGTGAAGAATAGAGGGGTCCCCACGCTGTTTTTTTAAATTATTTAAAAAATTCCGGTACCGGAATTATCTGGACGTGTGAAACTGGCCTAACACTGTGACACTAGTCCCTGGGTTGTGGTGGCGAACATGGCAAGCTGTATGTTGGAATGCTTGGGAGCTTGTGACAGGCATAATGTTACCATTAAGCAAATAAATAACTATTTTATAGCCTTTGTCTTATACTGATGCTCTGACTGAAAAATGGCAAATTTTTTTCTGTCTTTCGAAAAAGGGTGCAAATTGGCTTAATTACTAGGATAAGCCATTAAATGCTCTGCATCACTGAGCGGATGCCAGCTGACCACACAATTGACCAACATACCCTTCTGAAATTCAACTAGACACAATGGTCCCCCACCTTTACCAGTGTCAGAGCTTCAACAAGTAGCCAAGGCAGCAGCAACAGCTTCAAGTGAAAAAAGATCCAGCTCCAGGAATAAAATTCAATGCTTTGATTAAGAAACTTTTTTAAAAAACAAATATACATGGCTGCTGTAATCATATAATCGGTATATCCCTTAGATGGGATTACCGCATGGGGATAATTCAGAGGAGCTCTGTACGCATTTCAAGCATGAACTTCTGTTAGACTCTTAGCAGCAACAGCTGCAGTATATTTGACAAGAGGGACCTGATGTTTTAGCGGCCAATGAAACAACCTGACACACTTCAGCAAACAGAGACACACCAAAGAAACAGCCAGATTCAGTTATACTTAGGCTAGTTTCACACTAGCTTATTTTCCACGCAGCGCTCGGTGCCGCTAAGCCTCGCCCCCTGCCGTCTCCCTGCCCGCCCCATCCGGTCATCGCCGCCTACTATCGCACATGGCTGCATGCGATCTGCGCACCCTATCTTTAGCATAGGGTGCACAGACCATGCGCTGGCCGTGCGCTAGTAGGATTTTAGCATGCGCTGCGCACTTTTGAAGGTGCGCCGAGCACGCCAAAATGCAACATGCAACATGCCAAAATGCAACACGGACTCGGAGTCTCCCCGGACTGCTTCAAAAGATTTCAGTTGAGATTTGTGGAAGACGTTAGGGATCTTGAAAGAGGGTGGAAGGCACAGCCTATACGCCACTGGATTGATTTTTTTCCACTATCTTGTATGGGCCAATGAATTTGGGCCCCAACTTGGCTGAAGGAACCTTCAACTTAATGTTTCGCGTGGAGAGCCAAACCTTGTCTCCAACCTGAAACGTGGGCCCTGGTGTTCATTTCCTGTCCGCGAAAAACTTATAACTGCCCTGAGACCAAGATATACTCCACTGAACTTCTGCCCACATATTCTGTAATCACTGAACAGAGCCCTCAGCCCCGGGACAACCCGAGTCCAGATGAGAAAACTCACCAAAATGAGGACTGAACCCATAATTGATCAAAAAAAGGAGTCATACCCGTGGATTGACTCACCCGACTATTGAAGGCAAATTCAGCCAACGGCAGTGCATCGCACCAGTCATTCTGTCTAGCAGAGGTTAGACACCTGAGGATCTGTTCCAGGGACTGGTTAGTGAGCTCCGTCTGACCATTGCTCTCAGGATGGTATGCAGACGAAAAGGACAGAGACGTCCCTAATTTTTTGCAGAAAGCACGCCAAAACTTAGCCACAAACTGCACACCACGATCAGACACCACATTCAGGGGTACCCCATGTAACTGGATCACATGCTGCACAAACAACCTGGACAACGTCTCAGCTGACGGTAGTGCGGACAGGGGTACAAAATGAGCCTGCTTAGAAAACCTGCCCACCACTACCCATACCACTGTATTACCCTTAGATGGAGGGAGATTGGTAGTAAAATCCATGGATAAGTGAGTCCATGGTCTTTCGGGCACTGCCAAGGGCATCAGCTCCCCTGCCGGCCAGCTATGAGAGCTTTTAGAACGAGCGCAGACCCCACAACCAGCAATGAATTTTTTTATGTCCGAACCAAGGGTAGGCCACCAAAAGATCCTAGCCACCGCCAGATGCGTGGCTGAAATACCAGGGTGAGCACTCAGCTTGGATTCATGGAACTCCTGCAAGAGTTTCAGGCGAGGTTGCTCTGGGACAAACAACTTCCCCTCCAGCTTGGCCGCGACTGGGCCCCCTGAATCTCCCGTTCCAATTCAGACGAGACCTCTGCTATCACAACCCCAGGATGAAGAATGGAGGACGGTGGCTCAGGGGGCGACACCGGCCGAAAACTGCACAATAAGGCGTCAGCCTTGAAATTCTTAGACCCTGTACGAAATGTAATCGTAAACTGAAAACAGGAAAAAAAAAGTGACCAACGGGCCTGTCTGGGCATTAGTCTTTTAGCAGACTCAATGTATGACAAATTTTTGTGATCTGTGATCACCGTAACCGGGTGACTGGCCCCCACCAAAAAGTGCCTCCATTCTTCAAACGCCAATTTGACCGCAAGAAGCTCTCTTTTGCCTACGTCGTAATTTCTTTCCGCAGCAGAGAACTTCTTGGAAAAGAAAGCACATTGCCTGAGGTTGGTTAGAGTGGCAGGCCCTTGGGACATCACTGCCCCCACCCCCACCTCAGAGGCGTCCACTTCCACAACGAATGGTTTGGACGGATCTGGCTGTACTAACACTCGAGCAGACATAAAGCTTCTTTTCAGGGTCACAAAGGCCTCTTTTGCGAGCGAGGACCAGTTTCTCACATCCGCACCTTTACAAGTAAGATCTGTGAGTGGTTTGACCACCTGTGAAAACCCCCGAATAAATTTGCGGTAATAATTGGCAAACCCCAAGAAGCGCTGAAGACCCTTAAGGTCTCGGGGTTGCACTCAATCCGCAATGGCCTGCACCTTCTTGGGGTCCATGCAAAAACTCTCACAGGACACAATCCCAAAAAAGACAATTCTTTAACAAAAAATTTGGCATACAGATGATTTTCCCTCAGTCTTTGGAGAACGGTTCGTACATGATTCAGATGAGATTGACTGTCGGGAGAGTATATCAGAATATCGTATAAGTAAATAACAACAAAATGACCAATGAGATCCGAGAATACCACGTTGATGAAATTCTGAAATATGGCTGGGGCATTGGTAAGACCAAACGGCATGACTAAATTTTCAAACCGTCCCTCGGTCGTGAGCATGCGGTTTTCCATTCATCCCCCTCCCGGACCCTTATCAAATTATATGCCCCCCAAAGATCCAGTTAGGAGAACCATTTTGCCCCTGAAAGTTGGTTACACAAATCGGGAATCAATGGAAGGGGGTACGTATTTCGTACAGTAATCTTGTTGAGCTCACGGAAATCGAGGCAGGGACGTAAACCACCATCTTTTTTCTTTACAAAACAAAACCCTGCCGCCACAGGTGAGACTGAGGGACGTATGTGTCCTTTGCGAAGACTCTCTGCAATGTAATCTTTCATGGCCAACGCTCAGGGCAAGATAAATTAAACAGACGGGCTTTAGGCAATTTAGCCTCCAGGACTAACTCGATAGCACAGTCAAAGGGTCTATGTGGCGGCAACGTCTCGGCCTCGCTTTCAGAGAACACATCTTCGAATTCTTTCAGGTACTTTGGAATACCTTCCAGCTTGACAGATGACACAGATACAGATTTAACAAGTTCAACCAAAAGTGCAGACTTATCACATAACATCGAATCATTAAACCCCCACTGAACAATCTTCCCCATTTTCCAGTTAATGACTGGGTTATGGCGTTGTAACCAGGGCATGCCCAACACCAATCCTGCTGGCAGATTGTCCAGAACCAAACAACTTAATTTTTCCACATGGTTAGCGCCCACTTTGAATGAAAACAAGTCAGACATAAAGAGAATTCCCTCTTTAGTGAGGGGGGAGGAGTCAATAGCCACCACTTTGATCAGAACCTTAAGTCTAACTGTCCCTATCTTACAGCTTGTGACCAATTGGGAGTCAATGAGATTGATGGATGATCCGCAGTCCACGAAAACTGTAGAGGGAAAACAACAATCGTCCACTAACAGTTCCACATGAAGCAACACCTTAGAAAATGAGGAAAAGGGTACCTGAGGGTCTGAGTAGTCTCCCCACTGACTACCCAGACCTAGTCGTTTCCCGTCGACCGGGTTGAGGATGGACAATCAGGACACTCCTTTTTCCAATGTCCCATTTTACCACAGTAGAAGCATAACTGCTTTTCTCTCCGGCGTTGTCTCTCCTTTTCCTTCAGGGAGAGAGCCCCTACATCCATGGGCACAGAAACAGTCTGTTTTCCACTAGGGAACAATGGAGACTCCGCCTGCATCACCCCCCTGGCCCGCAGCCTGCGGTCCATCCGGACGGCCTGGGTCATGGCATCCTCGAGTGAGTTAGGTGGGGGATGTAATGCCAAGGCATCCTTTAACTGCTCGGACAAGCCTCTGCGAAAGAGTCCCCGGAGTGCGGCGTCGCCCCAAGAGACCTCTGCGGCCCAGCAGCGGAATTCTGTACAAAACCACTCAGCCGAGTGTTTCCCCTGACAGACACTCATCACCATGTCCTCTGCCAATCGCACTCGGTTCGGCTCATCATATATGTGCCCGAGGGCCTCAAAAAATGCATTCACAGACACTCTCTCAGGGGCAGTGGGAGGTAGGGAGAAAGCCCAAGCTTGTGGGGACCCTCTTAACAGAGACATAATGACCCCAACCTTCTGACTTTCATCCCCAGAGGAACGTGGCCTCAAACTAAAGAAGAGTTTGCACCCCTCCATGAAGACCCTGAACTCCTTTTTGTTTGCAGAAAAGAAATCAGGCAGTTTAACAGGTGGTTCTGGGGACACCAAAACAACATCACTCACCCCAGCCCCCAGAGACCCAGCAGCTAAAGCCCCCCACACTGTCTCAGAAACCTGCTGCTGAGAACGAGCCAGACCTTGCTGCTCCAGAGATAAACCCTGAAACATCTGACTCAGATTTTTCATTTGCTCAGCAAGAGATTGTATGGGATCCATATTTCTCAGCAGAGAAAGAAAAAAAAAAACCCCAAAAACTTAATGGTCAGTTATAATGTCAGGATCCTGTCAGCACCGGCGTGCAGCCTCCACTGAGCAGGGACTCACCCGCACTGTAGGGGAGCCCGGGGTCAGGTACAGCCGGAAAGTACAGATACACATTCTGCACACCCTATGCTAAAGATAGGGTGTGCAGATCGCATGCAGCCGTGTGCGATAGTAGGCGGCGATGACCGGATGGGGCGGGCAGGGAGCTGGCAGGGGGTGGGGCTTAGCGGTGCTGAGCGCTGCGTGGAAAATAAGCTAGTGTGAAACTAGCCTTAGACATTGTCCTTTCTCAGCTAGATATTCTGAGCCTTGATCCGATGGACGCTTATTAAACTGGTCCAGCTACTGCCACTGGTCTAATCTGCGATGGGCTGTTGCCATGTCCTGCCCTCAGTATAACTGTCAGGATCCTGTCAGCGCCGGCGTGCAGCCTCTGCTGAGCAGGGACTCACCCGCACTGTAGGGGGGCCCGGGTCAGGTACAGCCGGAAAGTACAGATACACAGGACCTGTGGACGCTGAAGTTTAGCAAGCAGTCACAGGACCTATGGTCATGTGACTGCAAGGGGGTGGGGCTTAGCAACCTGCTTTCAGAGATGGCAGGACACTATACAGAAATACTCAGGCAAAACGGAGGTCATACACAGAGATATCAGTAAAGTACCAGGGATGAGACAGAACGGATAGTCAAGGCCAAGCAGAAGTCAAAACCAAACAGACATAGAAGGTACCAAGCAGAATCCAAAGCAATATCCAGAGAACAGACCGAGTCGTACACAGAGAATCAAGCAACCAGAACACAGCACAAACACACTCAGGGGTCACCACACAATGCCAAGGGCGAAAGTATAACTGACGGGGATGGGAGCGTCCTGAGGCTGTAAGAAGCCTCTCCCAGAACCAGGGAGAGGCCACAATCATAGCCCCAGGTGTGCAGGTAAGCCTGCACTGGGATCACAACCTTTATCCCCAGAAATGCCAGTCATCAGCACTGGTTCCAGACATTAACCCCACGTGTGCGAGTCAAACCCGCACTGAGATCATGACAGCAATATTGGAGAGGATATTCAGCACAGTGGATACCTTTGTCACACCAAAGTGGACCAGGTTATCCACCGCAAGTGTGCAAAATCTTAAGGCCCCATTACACATAACGATATCCCAGCGATCCCACCAACGATCCGACATGGGTGGGATCGCTGGGACATCATTAGGCTGATCGCCCACCAGCGATCAGGACCAGCAAGCAAGCTGGTTTCCAATGTAAACAGCGGGTATCTAAGAGCCGCGTGGCTCTTGGATACCCGCTGTTTACCCTAGATACCAGCGTGCACGCTGGTTCCAATGTAAACATCGGGTAACTAAGAGCCGCGTAGCTCTTGGATACCAGCTGTTTACCCTAGATACCAGCATGCGCTGGTATCTAGGGCAAACAGCAGGTATCAAAGAGCCGCGCGGCTCTTAGTTACCCGATGTTTACAATAGATACCAGCGGCGCTGATCGATGGTCTCTCGCTGCCACACGCAGTGATGCATGCTGGCCAGTGGGAGATCAAAAAATGGCCCAGGACGATCCAGCACGATCAGCGATACCCGGCAGGGGGGCCGGTCGCTGATCCCCGTCACACACAGCGATATCGCTGGAGAGATCGCTGATGTGTCACAAAATCAGCGATCTTGCTGTGTGTGACGGGGCCCTTACTTTTGTCAAAATGAATTAAGCATAGATCAGTGGTGATTTCATTGACCTACAGCTGATGCTAATAATTAAATCGGCCATACAATCTGTCTGCATGTCCACTGCCTGTCTTCTATACAATTCTATCACCATACTACTTATGGCCCATGTTCAGCCAGGCATTTACTCCCTGTCCACCATGTTATTTCTGCTGTAATACTGCTGCTGTCAGATGGCCCTACACTGCCAAATATCTCTTTGCCTGCCCTGTCATAAATCTCTATCATATGGTCTCTGTCACTGCCACACATATCCTGACTGTCCACTGTGTTTTATAGTGATATACTGTACTGCTTCCAGTGCTGCTGTTTCTGCCCTATAACTGCCAGAAACATTCTTGCCTGCCTTGCCATAATTCTCTACCATGCAGCCTCTGCTGCTATCAATGCACAAACATATCAACCACGAATTTCCTAGCTTCCCACTGTATTTTTATATTGCTATACTGTACTGCTGCTGGTAAATAAACCCTCATGAGGGTACACAAACATGAAATAGTCCCCAAAAAGGGCAACATTTTAATAGAATATTTAGAAGCCATTACTTCCTTATTTGTAAATTTCCAGCTTGTTCATGTTCCCTAAAAATGGATAATTTTCCATTGGGTTGGTAAAAAGCCTTTTTAATTGTTTAATAATTTTGAGATCAGCAGGTCTGTTTGGGATCCGAAGAAAACCATTACCTCTTCACTTTCAAAATAGCACAACAGTTTTTGTCCCTTAGAGAATGGGATAATTTTTGGACAAATTGTGAGAAAAGTATAGCTTCTTCATTTAGCAAATAAAAAACTCTTGTGAAGAAGTAATGGTTCTTACTAGAGTTGAGTGAAACAGGTCGGTCAGATTCAAAAATCGGCGACTTTTGCCAAAGTCGGTTTCGCCGAGCGAAACCCCACCATAGCGTGAAGTCGGCCATGCGGTCGTCGACCCGAGCGCCAAAGTCGCATTTCCCATATTGCTTGCAGGCGCCTTTTCTCAGCCAATGAGCAAGGACGTACACTATGGGCAACGAGATGACATGGGCAGCGGCCACCACCATCTTAGAGAAGGGCATTGCAGTGATTGGCTTGCTTTGTGTGGCATCACAGTGGCTATAAAAGCCCTGACCGACGACCGCCATTTTACTTCTGCCGTTCTTAGCGAAGGAAGAGGTTGCTGCCGCTGTTTCTCAGTAGGGAGAGAGTTAGGCAGGAAAGAAAAGTGATTCTGTGCTTATGCTGATAGCAATTGTGCTGTACAGTTAGTGTGCAGTGACAGGGGAGGATTTTGCTGTGTGCAGCAGCGCAGGTTATTAGGCTGCCTGCCAGTGACAGGGGAGGATTTTCTTTTGTACAGCAGCAGAGCTGGTTAATAGGCTGCCTGCTAGCTGTATTGCTGTGTGTACACTAGGGTGACCGGATCTCATATGGGGGGGAAAAAATGTCGGAATCTTGTTCATCTGGACCCCACAAAACGATTCCCCTTTCCAGATATTGAGAGAACCAAAATTTCAGCTCGATCAAACGACGTTAACCCGTGCCGCTCGTTGCTCAAAGTTTGAAAAAATCCAAATTGAGGTATTTTAAGATTTAGGTATTTTGCATAGTCTGTTAGACTATAAAGAATGTGACAACAACATTGCAGAAATAGCCCTGACCAAATTTTCGAACCATTTGTGGTATTTGAATGCAGAGTTGGTGGGATTATCGTTTTTTGATCCCACCATTACAGACAATGTAAAGTTGTTAATGGCTAATAAATTGCTCAGTAGCACAGATGAACCATCAGAGCACGCTAACCTACATGAGTTGATAATTTTACATAGTTATCTTATCTATTCTAGAGCTTTTGTTAAAGTAGTGTTTGAAACGTCAGAATATAATGCTCGGCATTTGCTTACAACTTGCAGGACATATTGCTTTTGTTCTTCATCTTTTGTCAGAAGGTCGTTAAAGTCGGTTACTTCCTACCTCTTTTAATTTTTCTTTCCTAACTTTTGGATTTACAACCCTAGCGTGCTCTGATGGTTCATCTGTGCTACTGAGCAATTTATTAGCCATTAACAACTTTTCATTGTCTGTAATGGTGGGATCAAAAAACGATAATCCCACCAACTCTGCATTCAAATACCACAAATGGTTCGAAAATTTGGTCAGGGCTATTTCTGCAATGTTGTTGTCACATTCTTTATAGTCTAACAGACTATGCAAAATACCTAAATCTTAAAATACCTCAATTTGGATTTTTTCAAACTTTGAGCGACGAGCAGCACGGGTTAACGTCGTTTGATCGAGCTCAAATTTTGGCTATCTCAATACCTGGAAAGGGGAATCGTTTTGTGGGGTCCAGACGGACAAAATTGCGACATCGATTTTTTGCGGTCACCCTAGTGTACACTGCTGTGCAGACTGCTTTTTACACAGCACTAAAACTTTTATTCTTTTTTTCTGCACACTTACAGAGCGTTCATTTTTTCCCACACCGTATAGAGCTGTACGCTCCTCACACACTACCGTGTACCGGCTGGTATCATGGACAAATACATGCTGACTATCTGTGTGTCACTCCGGAAATATATACGAAGATTTAAAATTACCCCTAGACTGTATACAGCTGTACGCTTGTGATACAGTACCCTTTTTCAGCTTTTTATATTCTTGTCTAATCCATACTGAGCCTGAGAGCATCTGTGTATGACTCCTGAAATATAAACGGAGATTTAAAATTACCCCAACACTATATACATCTGGTATCTTCTGATACAGTACCCTTTTTCAGCTTTTTATATTCTTGTCTAATCCATACTGAGCCTGTGAGCATCTGTGTGTTACTCCAGAAATATATACGGAGATTTACAATTACCTCAACACTATATACACTTGGTATCTTCTGATACAGTACCCTTTTTCAGCTTTTTATATTCTTGTCTAATCCATACTGAACCTGACAGTGTCTGTGTGTGACTCCTGAAATATATACGGAAATTTACAATTTTGCCCTTCACCGTATACAGCTGTACGCTTCTGATACAGTACCGTATATCTGCTGGTATTTTTGGTACATTTTCCCAAACATGAGGAAGTATGGTGGAAGAGGCCACGGACGTGGGTGGGGGGGCCAGCTAGTACTGATGGTGGTGGTGGTGCATCTGCTGGTAGTGCCAAAAGCACAATAGCACCTAAGGAAGGAGGTGTTGAGCCTGCGTCATCGTCTGGCTCAAGGCCTGGAAGGCTCCCTTTTCTGGGAGTAGGTAAACTGCTTTTTAAGCTGGAGCATCAGGAACAGGTTTTGGTTTACATTGCCGAAACAGCCTCCAGCTCTATGGCCTCCTCTTCTGAAGTTTCAAAAAATGCAAGCACTGAGTCATCAGTGCAGGCTTCTGGTCAAGAACAACACCTTTCCTTGTGTCCTTCACCCCCACCAAAAGTGAAGGATGCGGCAGGCCACACTTCAGATTACTTCATGGAACTTTTTTCACATACCACGGCAGGGTTATCAAGTCAACTCCTGAATTCCCAAGTCCAAGATGAATTTGACATGGAGTGCACTGATGCACAGCTACTGCTAGATGATTCTGCTGGTACATTGACCCAGAGCATTATATTGCCCTCACAGTCTACTGAGCCAGAATCTGACCCTGATGAATCTCGGGTGCCCCTTCCCACATGCTATACCACCTTACACGGTGACACAGAGGAAGGTGCAGATGAAATTGAAGAGGAGGTGATGGATGACCCAGTTGTTGACCCAGATTGGCATCCATTGGGGGAAGAGGATGCCGCTGGCAATAGCTCAGAAGAAGAGAAGGATCCGCAGCAGGCATCGACATCGCAGCAGCAGTTATCCAGCAGGCCCGTAGCTGTCCAAAAACGTGGTAAAAAAAACAAAGAGTTGCAGGATAGCTTGGCCAGACGGTCAAATTAGCACAGCGTGCAAGCCCTGAGAATTTATACCATAGTAGGAAGAGTGCAGTGTGGCACTTTTTTGACCAAAATCCTATTGATGAGGCAAAGGTTATCTGTAAGAAGTGCGGAAGGAACTTTAGCCGAGGGAAAAATCTCCAAAATTTGAATACCAGTTGCATGCTTAGATTTTTAGTCACCATGCACTTGCAAGCGTGGACGGACTACAAAACCTCAGGTAGCACATGTGCACCTGCTCCGATTGAAGGTAGCCTGCAACGCTCCATCACTTCCCCCACTGTAAGCCCACCGGCAAGCACACCACCCGCAAGAAATGTTGAGGTGTCTTCGCAAGACCAAAGCAGTCAGGGAATCACAATGTTTTTGCAACGAAAGGCTGAATCTAGGCCATCACCACCACCACCATCACCATCACCAATCCCCTCTCAGTCCATCATGTCCACCGCTAGTTTCCCCCATATGCAGCTCTAAAGTTCAGCTCACCCTAGCAGACACTCTTAGTAGGACAAGAAAGTACTCATCCTCTCGTCCACGTACACTGGCTTTGAACACCTACATTGCCAAATGATCTCATTAGAGATGATGCCCTTCCGTTTGGTTGAAAGCGAAGCATTCCAAGAGCTCATTGCCTATGCTGTCCCACACTATGACCTACCCAGTCAGCACTTCTTTTCTAGAAAAGCCATCCCTGCCCTCCACCTGCATGTGAAAGACCGCATTGTCCATGCACTCAAACAATCAGTGAGTGGAAAGGTGCACCTCACAACAGATGCATGGGCCAGTAGGCATGGCCAGGGCCGTTATGTGTCCATCACTGCACACTGGGTTAATGTGGTGGATGCAGGCTCCACAGGGGACAGCTTCAGCGGAACAGTGCTGCCTAGCCCACGGTATAGGAAACAGTTGGCTGTAGGCGTTCGACCCTCCTCCTCCTCCAGAAGCGAAAGCTCGTCAACAGAGCGCAGTCGCACGAGCACCCCATCCGCAGCTGCCAGTGTTGAACATGAGGTGTCCCACTATCGAACAGCTAATGGTAAGCATCAGCAGGCGGCTTTAAAGATGATGTTTTTGGGCGACAACAGACACTCCGCAGAGGTACTGGCCGACTACTTGCAGTGAGAAACTGAGTCATGGCTGGGCAGTCTACATCTTGAGCCAGGCAAGGTAGTCAGTGATAGCGGATGTAATTTTGTGGCGGCCATAGCCCTTGCAAAACTCAGACACATACCTTGCCTGGCTCACACCTTGAACCTGGTGGTGCAGTGCTTCCTAAATAATTATTCGGAGTTAACAGCCCTGCTCCATAAGGTGCGAAGACTTTGCTCACACATCCGTCGGGAGCCCGTAGTGTTGTGAGTTCATTTTCCCCTTCACCGTTGATGTCTGATGAACTCCCTCTGCTGGTGAAGAGAGGTAGTGAAATTGATTGGGTTGAGAAGAACCTGTCATCTGAACAGGTGGAGCCTGATTGGACACCCGGAATCACTGAGTGGATATAAGGCAGCCGATGCCCTACAGGGGTGCTGGTGATCCTTTCTGCTCTGAGCTCTTGCAACCAGTTAGTCCTGTCTACTGGAAGCTAAGTTTTTGCTCTCTTATTTTTCCATGAGATTTTGTCTGTTTGCTTCGTGTTTTGTGTTCAGCCTGCCTTTGTTGGGACGGGCTGAGCTCTATTTTTGTCTCTGATCAGTTTATCTCTTTGCTCTGTTTTCAGAATATACCTGAGTGCTGATATGGTGATTTTGAAGTCTAGCGACTTCAGGGCCTTTTTCCCTATCAGACGGTTGGGACATTTTTGGTAGGGTTTTTTGCGGATTGCAGCCAGCATCTTTTCTGTCCTTTCCTATTTAGTTAGTTGGGCCCCATCGTTTGCTCAACCTGTCTTTCTGTCTGTGTTTTCATCTGCTTTTCACCGACAATACATGTTGGGGGCTGTCTATTGCTTTGGGGTCTGCTCTGGGGCAGTTTAGACTTCCCCTTTCTTTCCTTAGGCTTATTTAGTTCTCCGGCTGTGAACGAGGGGTCTAGGGCACTGTAGGAACCCCCCACAGCTACTGTTAGTTGTGGTGAATAGGATCAGGGGTCTGCAATCCGATAACTACCAACCTCTCCGGTTTTCTGGACTTAGCTTGTATTTTTGTTTTTTCCTCCTTCGGTGACTCATTCATAACACCGTAGACTCCAGTCGTATGCAGAGGCTGCAGCGATCAATCCACCTCCCCAAGCACTGCCTAATCATAGACGTTGTAACAAGGTGGAACTCCACCATGCACATGGTTGAGAGGCTGTGTGAACAGAGGCAGGCTGTAATGCATTTGTGGGAGGATACACGGGCAGGCAGCTTGAGGGCAGACAAGGAGTTGTCGGGTGTGCAGTGGTCAAAGCTGAAAGACCTCTGTAAAGTCCTTCAGTGTTTTGAGGAATGCACACGGCTGGTAAGCGCAGATGACGCCATCATAAGCATGAGCATCCCACGTATGCGTCTGCTCATGCAAACTTTGACGCACATTAAGGATCAGGTGTCTGCAGCGGAGGAGGAAGAGGAGGAGGAGGAGGGAAGCCTTGATGACAGTCAGCCATTGTCTGCTCAGGGAACTGTCCTGGATGAGGTGGAGAAAGAAGAGGAAGAGGAGGAAAAGTATGAGGGGGATGATTATTTTGGGGAGGAGGATGCTTCTCAAAGGGCAAGAGAAAATGTTGGCTTGCCAAGGTCAGGTACAGCGTTTGTGCGTGACTGGACGGATAGGGATTTGGCAGAAAGTGCTCCTCCACCCACCACTGTCAGTGCATCATTGACACCGGGAACATTGGCCCACATGTGTGATTATGCATTGCGGATCCTAAAAAGGGACCCCCGCATTGCCAAAATTATGAAGAAAGATGACTACTGGTTGGCTAGCATCCTCGATCCACACTATAAAGGCAAATTACAGAAAGAACATTATGCCACAGGAGAACCTAGAGCTAATATTGGCGAACAAACAAGCAACTCTGGTAAACCATTTGTTAGAGGCGTTCCCAGCACACAGCAGCGGTGCTGGTTCTACCACGAACCGTACTGGGCCAAATGGAAGAGATGTTCGTGGTGCACACAGTCGAACTGGCGTTGGAGACAGGGGTTTCATGACCATGTTGTGGACTGATTTCTTGAGTACCGCTCACACGACTGTTAATACTGAATCGATTGCAACAGACAGGAGACAGCAGTTGTCAACTAAGGTTAAAAATTACCTTTCCTCCCCTATCGATGTTCTCCCTCACAGTTCATTCCCCTTTAACAACTGGACCTGTAAACTGGACACCTGGCCTGATTTGGCACAATATGCCTTACAGGAGCTCACGTGCCCTGGTGGTAGAGTGCTATCAGAAAGAGTCTTCAGTGCTGCTGGATCAATCCTGACAGAAAGAAGGACCCGGCTGTCGACCCAACTGTTGGTGATCTCACCTTCATTAAAATGAACCATGCATGGGTTTCAAAGGATTTTGTCCCACCTTCCCTTGATGACACATAGGTTGCCAGCAAAATGGCCCGCTTTGTCCTCCTCTTCCTCCGACTTCTCCAATTCCTCTATTTGCAGCTGCTGAACCTCCAGCCTACACCTCAACATATGCCATTTTTTCCACCTCCCTAAGTGGGCTGTACCCCTCGGGCCAGCATCAGCACCTGGTGCACCCGGGCAAGTGGCGGTGCCCTGAGCAGGTGGGGGGCCCACTCGTGGGCGACAGCACTGGCACAGGGCTCCTCACAGTACGCCGGTGTCTCTGACGGTGGGAGAAACTGTCGTACTATGAGGGACCCTGTGCCAGTGCTGTCACCCACTAGTGGGCCCCCCTGTTTTCTCAGGGCACTAGCACTTGCAATACTTACCTCTCTCTGCTCCACAGCTGTGACCTCTTGCGCGTTTCCTGATAGTGACATTCAGGTCAGAGAGCGCGATGACGTCACGACTGTACGCCCTCTGCATGAACAGTCCAAGTGCAGAGAGCTGAAAGATAGCGACGCTGAGGAGTCTAGAGTCTAGAGTAGAGCAGTGCCCAGCAAGGAGAGGTATTTCATATTTTTAATGCTTGGAGCATTATATGGGGAGCATTATAAACTGGAGAATTATATATGGGGCCCATCATATACTTGAGCATCATAGATAGTGCCCATTATACACTGGAGCATCATATGGGGCCCATTATATATGGAGCATTATAAATGGGGCCCATCATACACCTGTGCGTTATATGGGGCCCATCATACACTGGAGTATCATCCATGGGGTCCAACATACACCTGTGCATTATAAATGGGGCCCATCATACACTGGAGCATCATATACGGGGCCCATTATACACTGGAGCATTATAAAAGGGGCTCATTATATATGGAGCATTATACACTGTTTGCATAATTATTATTAGGCAAGTTGTATTTGATTCTTTTTATTATTGAACAACAACTATGTTCTCAATCAACCGAAAAGAATCAAAAATATCAAAGCTGAATATTTTTGGAGGTTGGAGTGGGGTTTTATTAGATTTGGCTATCTTAGGAGGATATCTGTGCAGGTAACTATTACTTTGCAGAATTATTAGGCAACTAAGAAAAACCAAATATATACTTATCTCACTTGTTTATTTTCACCAGGTAAACCAATATAACAACACAAAATTTAGAAATAAACATTTCTGACATTCAAAACAAAAAAAGTGACCAACATAGCCACCTTTCTTTACGATGACACTCAAAAGCCTTCCATCCATAGATTCTGTCAGTTGCTGTTTACGATCAACATTGTGTGCAGCAGCCACCACAGCCTCCCTGACATTGTTCCCAGAGGTGTAATGTTTTCATTCCCTGTAGATCTCACATTTTATGAGGGACCACAGGCTCTCTATGGGGTTCAGATCAGGTGAACAAGGGGGCCATGTCATTATTTTTTCTTCTTTTAGACCTTTACTGGGCAGCCACGCTGTGGAGTATTTGGATGCATGTGATGGAGCATTCATGCTTTTCTTGAATGATACCGACTTCTTCCTGTACCACTGCTTGAAGAAGGTGTCTTCCAGAAACTGGCAGTCAGTCTGGGAGTTGAGCTTCATTCCATCCTCAACCCAAAAAGGTCCCACAAGTTCATCTTTCATGATACCAGCCCATACTAGTACCCCACCTCCACCTTGCTGGCGTCTGAGTCAGAGTGGAGCTCTCTGGCCTTTACTAATCCAGCCTCGGGCCCATCCATCAGGCCAAGAGTCACTCTCATTTCATCAGTCCATAAAACCTTAGAGAAATCAGTCTTAAGATATTTCTTGGCCCAATCTTGACGTTTTATCTAATGTTTCTTGTTCAAAGGTGGTCATTTTCCAGCCCTCCTTACCTTGGCCATGTCCCTGAGTGTGGCACACCTTGTGCTTTTTGATACTCCAGTAACATTGCAGCTCTGAAATATGGCAAAACTGGTGGCAAATGGCATCTTGGCAGCTTCACGCTTGATTTTCCTCAATTCATGGGCAGTTATTTTGAACCTTTTTTTATCAACACGCTTCTTGCGACCCTGTTGGCTATTTGCCTTGAAACGCTTGATTGTTCAGTGATCACGCTTCAAAAGTTTGGCAATTTCAAGACTGCTGCATCCCTCTGCAAGACATAATTAAGCACACCTTATATGGGTGTTGATGTCATTAGACCACACCCCTCCTCATTACAGATATGCAAATCACCTGATTTACATAATTTTGCGGTTGGCTTTCAAGCCTATACAGCTTGGAGTAGGACAACATGTATAAAAAGGATGATGTGGTCAAAATACTAATTTGCCATCATATGGGTCCCATCATATACTAGAGCATCATATGGGGCCCATTATATATGGATCATTATATAGGTCCATCATACAATGGAGCATGATCCATGGGGCCCATCTTATACTGGAGCATCATATGGGGTTCATTATTTATGGGGCATCATATAGGGTATGGAGCATTACATGGAGCCCATTCTGTATGGAGCAATATATGAGGCCCAGTATATACTATATGGAGCTTTATATGTGACTCATTATACTGTATGGAACAATATGTGGGGCTCATTCTACTCTATGGGGACCATCCTATACTGTATGGCACATTATATGGGGACCATCATGTACTGTAACATTATGTGGAGCTCATCATATACTGTATGGAACATTATATGGGACCAATTATTCTGTATGGAGCAATATATGGGGCTCATTATTCTGTATGGCGCACTATGTGGAGGCCATAATACTGTATGGAGGAATATACTGTCCGGTTTTTGAGCTATTGTAGAATTTAAAATAGATATCAGTCATGTAATGTAAGTAGTGAAGTATTTGTCATTGTACTATACCTATATTTCTCTGCCGTATCGGAGCATCATGAATTGTGGTGTGTTAAAGGGGCCCACTGGCACTCTTTCGCCCGGGGCACACGAAAACCTGGAGCCAGCCCTACCACCCCCCCCAACTTTAGCCAAATAACCCCCAGTTTTCAATGCGTACCTATTACTATAAAGTAAATTAAGGTTGACAAGCTTAAGTATTAAGAATTGATGTCGTTGGCATTGAAATGGGCACTGTAGGTGTGTTTACTGTTCTCCACTCCCTGACGACTTTGCTTCCCCATTGACTTGCATTGGGTTCCGTATTTCAGTCGGACCCCCGACTTTTCCCGATAGCCAGCTGATTTCGTTCAACTCGACTTTTGAGAAAGTCGGGTTTCATGAAACCCGACTCGACCCTAAAAAGGCAAAGTCGCTCATCTCTAGTTCTTACGTTTGCATTGCCCGTGTATAATCACCGAAAAGACAAACATCTGCCCCATCAAAGGATAATTTTGGGCCAATTTTTCCTAATTAAGTAGCCTAGTAATGGCCCCGTCACACATAGCGATCTCGCTAGCGAGATCGCTGCTGAGTCACAAGTTTTGTGACGTAACAGCAATCTCACCAGCAAAATCGCTGTGTGTGACAGCGGACAGCGACCGCCCCCCCTGCCGGTATTGTTGATCGCTGTTGGAAAGCCCTGGACATTTTTTTGGTCGCTGGTCTCCCGCTGGCCAGCATGCATCGCTGCGTGTGACAGGCGGGAGATCAGTGATCAGCTGGTAACTAAGGTAAATGCAGGGTTTCTAAGCATGGCGCTGTGCTTATAAACCCTCTATGTACCTTAGTTTCCAGCGCCCTGATGCAGGGAGCTGGTAACTAAGGTACACATCGGTTTTCTAAGTGACGCACGCCCCTTAGAAACCTGATGTGTACCTTAGTTACCAGCTCCCTGCATCAGCGCGCTGATAAGTAAAGTACACAGCGTCGCTGGTCCTGATCGCTGGTGAAGCTGTCTGTTTGACAGCTCACCAGCGATCATGTTGCGACTCACCAGCGATCCTGACAAGTTGATATCATTGTTGGGATCGCTGGTGAGTCGCTATGTGTGACCGGGCCCTAAGACTGATACTGCAGCGCTGTGTTAAATTGTTACTTATAACCAGTTACTGTTACTATCCACTTTCTCTTGGCCAGATAGATTGATGTCACTTGGGCATTAATAAGGCTGTGTTAAAGAGTTTATAATGAGCTCAGTATAGACCTTATGAAACCTCAGAGAGTTATACATGTCTTTTCAGGGCAATTAAATGCTTTGTGGCAAATGTATTCACTTTGTGACGCTCGTCGGTGAATCGTGGACCCACTGTGCCATGAGCTGGACTTATCTAGGAGGGGCATGGCTAAGTGGCGACTTCGTTTTCACTGGAGTGCCTGATAGTGGAGTCAGTCTTGAGTTGCAGGTAGCCACCAGGTAGCACTCCTAGGGAGTCCTGCTAATGAAGCTGCTGACCCCAGAGGTCAGGATTGCAGACAAGGACACAGGCTTGAAGTCACTGGCATGGCAATATTTGACAGTGGTGTAGGTTCAAGTATTGCTGGTGCGACTTTAGGGTTCAAGTATAGCTGGTGTGGCTTCAAGGTTTAGGTACACCTGGTGCAGCTTCAGGGCTCAAGGGCTGCCAATGCAGTTTCAGTTTGAGGCACTGGCTACACATGGACCAGGGGATTTAGGTTCAAAGCGGCAGTGAAAACTGACCTAGCATGTCTTAGGAAAGATCTACCTTAAATCCCAAAGTATTGCTCAGACATCTTCTTATAGGGGAGGGTGCCTGAAATATCATGCCTCCCAGCTATTAGCTGGGGGAAACTGAGAGAGTGTGCACTGCCCCATTAACAGATGGGGAAGGAGACACGTGCGCCTGGTGCAGGCTGAGGGGACAGGAGGCCAGGGAATTAGACACCCTGCAGAGCAGCAGGAGCAGTGAGCATGTTGGCATCCCTGCCGGGAGGAGAGGGAGAAATCATGCAGGGACCCTGGCATAGGTATTACACATTGCATATCAAATTTTTGAGGAGATTTGGCAAAGTGGGTGAATTCAAAATTTCAAAAGATCTGCTCACATCCTATAAACATAATGTACGGTTAATAATTAAAAAGTTTAGAAAAGCTAAAGACTGCTGCCACTCCACGGTTTCCTCTACTCCATTCAACTGCAAGGCATTTCTGTGGCTGACATGTCTGTTTTTGTGGAGAGTGTTCATTGTTTGTTATTTTTTACACTTTGTCATAAGAGTTTTAGAGATTGTAGCTCAGAGAACACACACTGTGTATGTACACACAAAAGGCTTCCCAGCTACTAACCTACTTGGCTAATCTTTATGTCAAAGATCATTTAGCATCTTAAATTACGTCTTTCAAGCACTTAGAACGGTTGAAGTGACCACTTCACCATCATAAACATTTTAAATGCTGTCACTCACAGACCGCTGCTTGCACTTTTCTCTTGTTTATTTTTCTTTTTAATTATGGACAGAAACAGACAAATAGCCACTTCACCGAAATGTCTAAGGAGAATCCCAAGGTGTCATGTGCATTATGAGTAAACAAAGAACAAGCCAAACCAGGCTTCCCTGACCGAGAACCCAACATGGTGCTTTGTACACTTTCTAGACATGGCGTCAATTCATGGAAACAAAAGAAAGCAATAATAGATGATTGATAGATGATAAATAGGTACAGCTACAGGTACAGATGTTATATGTAGGCACAGAGGGGCCGATTCATCAAAGCCTTTACACCAAAAAATGTAAAGCTCAGAAAATTCACATTTTTGCACAACTCCGCATTGATGCAGAGCTGGGGAGGAGCCAGGGTGGGGTAGTGGCATGGCTATGCCCCTCGTTAAATCCATCAATTCTGCTGGCATATTGTGGAGCAGTGCATGAAGACTTACGACACTTACTAGAGGCTCCAAGTTCATTAAGTGGCATTCACCTCTTCATGAATTTGTTGCTGCATACTTGGTCAAGAATGGCGTTGCACAACTTTGCATTGTGAATTAGCCCCAAAGTCTCTAAACTTGCCTATTCAGACTTGGATTTCATGTGCTATTTTCCCTAAAAGCACTTTCAATTTTGCATGAATTCATGAAAAATGATGTGTTCATAGAGGTACAGTATGGTCTCATAGCAGCAAATTCCTACGTTGCATAAGACCTAATAATAGGCAATAAAATTAATTTGAAGAGTTCTTTTAATTTCATGCAAAAACTATATAAAAAAATATAATCCTGCATCATCACAACGTCAAACTTTTATTGGTGAGCAAAGAGCCACCTTCAGCAGCACTAAGGCTGCATTCTGTGAAAGTGGCTCTTCTGTTTCTGACCCCCATTAATGGCGAAATATTAACTTTTATAACTAGGTCCTCATACCTGGAATCAGTCAAAGAGGTACAGCGTGTCCCTCTGTATAAACCGCCTCCCAGCTGTTCATCAACCCCCCTGTGGCGTCCGGCACCGCCTCCTCCTGAACTGGATGCCGGAGGGCACCTGCATTATTCCAAGAGCTCTCGGGCATGCGCATTGTGCGCTGCTCAAAAACTGACATCAGGCTATCAAGCCTGCATTTTTTGGAGTCCCCTGATCCCGCCCCGCTGTGTGTTATGAAGTATTTACAATGTGGGGCTGGGAATCTTCCACCTGGGCATTGAACAGCTTTAGCTTCGCCTGCCTGCATCTCTCTCCTCCTCTTTAGTTTTGCTCCTTTGTCAGCGTCTGATGAACTGAACTGCCAGTGAATTGCTCAGCTCATCAGACACTAGTAATAGTATTAATATCTAACCTTGTGTTAAACAACCTTAATGTGAATAAGGGCAGACATGGGCAGGGTCCCCACAGACACTTAGCTAAGAAAGGAGGAGGCCACAGCCCTCTTTGCACAAAGTTCAAGAGATTGCGGCAAAATAAGTGCACAGCAAATTAATCCAGTGGCTGGCACTTAGGCGTGAGCTTTCAGGAGTAGGACAGCAACTTTTCTGAACAAATTTGAACATTATCTATTTAGCACATTATCAAAAAAGATTAAGTTGTGGGAAAGTGCATGGGTTGTAAATAAGGAAGCACACATCCTTGAACAAGAGTCTAAAAGAAAAACATTGGGGTAGCTAAAAAAAGCTTGATATGGTCCTACTCTAGACATGTATTCCCACATTTATGAATTTGGAACACACAGAATTCTTTACCTACGGACACTTATAGTAAATCTTGAGGACCAATATTATAGCAGCTCGTGTTTGGCTGTACTTTGTGTGCAGGTTAATTAGATATCCTAAATTTGTATTCATATATGTTAAATAATCTTTAAATAATATTTTCCGCTACTCAGTTAAAGATGTTGTCTCATGTGGTCTATACTTTTCCGTATGCCCAAATGGGATTCACAAAGTGAGGACCATCATTTTGACCAGGAATTGGGTCTGTGCTCACGTTGTATTTTTATCACGTTTTTGTTGTGTTTTTTTTTTTTTCAGTGCAATTTTGACTCAAAACCTGATGGATTCCCTAGTTCCCAGCAAACTGAATGAAGTCACATGCCCCCGTTACATAATTCTTATTTGCATGTCAATTCTTTCAGCGTTTCTGCTGCCGATTTCACCCAAACTAATGCGTCGGGAAAAAATCTGCACCAAAAATGCATGTAAAAAAACAACAAAAATGCTCCTATTTTACCCTGCATCTTTCCCGCCAAGAGATGCAAAAATAGGTGCTGAAATTTCTGCAGCAAATACTTAACGGTGCGCATACCCCATTTGGTTCCTCGCTTTTAGCATAGGATATAATTTACAGTTTATTTAGCATGTTTGTTTTTCCAGATTGGTTCATCGATATTGAACATGAATTAAATAGAGACAGAACAGGTAGAGGAGTTTTACAACCTCATGCGAGCGCCTATATCTTTCTGACTGTGGTATTGAAGAGAAATAGAAAGTATCATCAGTGAATTCCTCAGCTTGCCTGGATGCCTGGAGACTTTAGGTCATTAACAGGCCACTAAAGCAGGTTGGAGTTACAGTCAATTGAGATGCGGAAATATCCTAAATGGCTCTAATGCAGCAACTAAGTGCTTCTTAAATTCCTGAACTTTTACTCGAGCAAAGTGAATCTGCAATGCTATCTGTATATGCTATGTGCTTTAAGGAGGGGAGTGACATGGGTAGAGGAAGATGGGGGGTTACACTGACGACAAACACCGGCTGAATTTGCTTGTGTTATGTTTAGCAGCATGGAAACTAATTTGTCAGTTTATGAAAGGGAAATTGAGTCTGACCTGTTGTGTTCAAACAAGAGTAGCTAATACGCCTGCCCGTGTTTCTTTACAATTTATTATCAGAAAATTGTCCATTCAATAGTCTGTGCAGATGATCTAACTGCAGCCGTAGTTATGCTATAGTGCAATGTAGGGATGCAAAACCTTTGCTTTTGCTTCGGCACCACGATTTCTCTACTTAATTTATCAACAGAAGATTTTCATCTTCTAAACATCCAACAATCTGGGAACTTCAGAAAATCAGTGCGAGAATCCCGTCTGCCAATTTGTACATTGTAAAGTAAAATAATTTGTCTAAAAGACCGATTTCCTTAAAAAATGTCATTTCCTTACCACCCCATTTGCAGGTGAAAAGGTTTGAGCACCTAATCGCCACATGTCCATCCCTAGAAACCACTGGCAATCATGTCATTAAACGGGTGGTACGAAGTCCACAGTAATTTTCATCTTTATCTATTTAGTGCTAGAATATAAACTATCTTCTAATATAATTGAATTAAAAATTCCACATCCTTCCCTTACTACACTAACTGCTTTTCTATTTTTTGCTCTACTTCCTTTTTGATGACGCTTTGTTTGAGAATCCCAGTGCATGCTGGGATATTGAAGAGTCAGCAGTGAATGCAATCACTGCCACAGCCCCTGTCCCCTCCCTGAAACAAAGCATCATCAGTGATGCTCGTTTAAGGGGTTGGGTGCAATGTGTACAGTGCACAATGACAGTGCGTTCACTTGCTGGCTCAGATCAGTAGTAAAAAGCCAGCAAAAGAGCGTTTTGTCAGAATACTCAGCATGCAGAGATTAGTGACGTCACTTACAGAAGCGGCACTGGTTGTCACAGTAGTGGTTTGTGGAACCACTGTGCCACGGACCTCAGCGAGCCTGGAGGGGCATGACTAAGCGATCACCTGACTATTCACTAGAGCCTCTGATGGTGAGGTTAGACTTGGCTCCTGATGAACACCAGGAGCCACTCCAGGGCAGACCAATGGTCATGCAGCAGCTGGACCCGAAGGGCAGACTGGATGGAGCAGCAGGCAGAGCTTGTATCAGAGTGCAGCTGACCCAGTTCATATCAGAGTGCAGCAGAGTTTGTGTCAGAGAGCAGCAAGCAGGATTTGCACTTAGAGTACAGCAGGCAGGATTGGTACTTATAGTACCAAAGGCAGGATTTGTATAATAGGCAGAATTCATACTTAGTGTACAACAGACAGGATTTGCACTGGTATGTGACCTTAAACAACATAGACTGAAAGAGAAAGGTTGCTCAAGCACTTCCGCAGTGGAGAGGAAGCAATATATACATAACGCCTCCAAATCATTCTCTGGGGAGCAAATAGCAAGTGCACGTGCTGGCCCTTTAAGAGGACAGGAGCGCTCGCGTGTGCCCTTAGAACATGGCCAGAGGCCCGGCTGGAAGTGCTTCTGGGAGCATGCGGAGCAAGAGGGGGAGAGAACTGACACGCCGGGAACCTAGCGTGATGCTAACACTGGTCTCTGCAGGCTGGGTATTCTGACAATGCAATCTGCTGCTGGCTCATTACTGCTGACGTGAGACGACAACAGAATGCGCTGTCATTGTGCACATCGCTCAAAAACTAACCCAGCCTTTGAAAAAAAGTTAGAGTTATTAGATATTGTACTTAGGGAAGGATAGAGAATTTTTAATTCAAGTACCTTATATTAAAAAATAACTTAGATTATGGTACTAAATCGATAGGAAGTTAGGATGAAAATTATTTTGGATTTTGGACCACACCTTTATGATATTTTCCCTGCAGCAATAGCTGCTGGAAAAGTGTGGTACTACATAGCAAGACCTACTTTTTATCTGAAGTTATGTTGGACTTTTAGAAGTGACTTTTTATTTATAATATTTTAGAATTAAATTCTGATTTGAAATATTTCCCAGTTAAAATTTACATGAAATAAAGCAATAATGGAATAAATTGTCATTTACACCCAAAGTGAAAGTAACAAATTAACACCCCTGTGCATATTGACAAAAAAACCAAACCCTGCAGTGGGACCAGCAGGGTATAGGGATCCCCAAACTTTCCTCTTCATGATATCATGAGACATAATAATCAGGTATTTGAAATTTAAATGATGATTCTTTGGTTATCACTGGAGATTATTATTCTTTACAAAGATATTTATCATAGATTCATTTCATCTTATATAATCTTAATACAAAAATACACATTCTAGCCTGGAAGCTCTTTAATAGAGCTTCTATGGACCGACTTGGCACAAGCGAGTCAACTTAAGCAAATCCCAGAGGTACATTGGCATTCGCCATTTAACTCCTACATGGGGATCTGGACTTACGCAAGGCACTCTTTGTTATGTACATGGAGTGGCTGCTGGCTGGTAGAGTGAGCTGGCAGAACAGCATTATTTTAAAACCAGAGATGGCACTAACAAAACAAAACAGTGCAAAGAAGGAAAATAAGGAGGTAGACAAGGTCAAAACTAGGAGGACGAGGTTAGAGGTAGAATCATATGGCAAAGAAAGGATCAAGTCAGTCTGAAGTCAGCAATGAAATGTAATATGCAGGAAGATAATCCGATAACTGACAGCTTGCAGCAGGCTGCTGAGGGTTTATTAAGACTCTCTACAGGAGGATATGAATTCTCTGGCTTGGCAGCACCATAAATCCCAACCACACCAATGTTAAACCAGACAGCACCTGAGTCCACAAATGCTGTCCACCATGAAAAAGTGGCATCTCCTAACAACACAGGCAAGGGTTGTAGGAGGAGTTTCAGACACAATGGATAAAGCAAGCCCACTAGTCAGCAGTCTGTATTATGTGCTTAGCTTCTATGGAAATGAATGGAGACCACCACACATGTCTTTATTTCCAACACGTCCATGTTCTTGATAAGATAGTGATGTGACTGGCGTCTATCAGACTTATGACATAAATGTCCGTTATTCGATTATAAAAGTATATACAATTCAAAACTATATTTCTTGTATGTATTTTTTGCACTTTTTGTATAACCAAAAATGAAAGGAGGGAAGTTCAATAGTCACATTGGCAATCTATAAAGACAGATGGTCTTTTCCACTCTCCATTCATGTTTACTTGTAACATCCCAAAAGTTATTAACCTAAAAAAACCTTCTATTATTTTAGGTGTACTAAATACTAAAGTGTACGATGACTGCTGGCATAGTTCAATAAGGCTTACATAGTTCATAGTTCAATAGGTTTGATGACAGCCATCTTCCAACTGCAGTTTCCAACCTGCCAGATAATAATCCTCTTGCTATTTTTGTTTAAACTTGGGTTGATGCATGTATTCTCTAATAATATCCTCCTGAAAAGCCAGGTTAATCTTCCAGAGGATCCGCGGATGGATGTGTGTGTCAAAGAAAAGCATAATACGGCAAAACTTCTCCAGGCGCCCACCTCTTTGAAAGATCAAATTTGAAACACCATTTTTTGTCACCAATTTGTAAGTACATTATAATATAGCTTTTAAACACTTTTCATGTTTCCTACATCCGAGCATTGAAGCAACCCCAGAATGCAGAATAGGGGAGCAATGAGCCACTTACTGGAGAATGCAGACTGCGTTACTGACACATTTCGGGGGGGGGGTATCATCTTTTTGTGTGTTTATTTGTTGAGCGCATGAAACACTTGAACCTGTAATTCCCTTTAGAGGACCACCCATAAAAAATACATATTTTTATTTGGTTGTCTCATAGACAATTCATTGGCATCTGTTTGTCTTTTATGACCAAAATTTACAGCTAAATACAGTTTGCTGAGATGTAATATATATTGTTTGGTCTGCCAAGTCATACCTTCATACACTACTTAGCTTCCTTACAAAAATGGAAAAAAACATTTTACATATTTAGTATTTCCATCCAAGCATGGACTGGCCACAAGGGAGGACAGTGGAATCCTCTGGTAAGCCCCTGTGAAGGAATGCTGATACTATTACACTTGATTCACAATTTGTAGAAAAAGGTATAATCTAATCATTCATTAAACAAGTTAGCCAAATTCATATTACTTAGAAGTAAAAGTAAATTTGGGTACTAGAGTCAGGTTATTTTTTTATGTAGCTGAATAGCGGGCCCCAAGAATCAATGTTACAGGTGGGTATTAACCAACCCAGTCCGACACTGCCACACTGCCATCTACAACGTACCAAAGCCTGTGCAATAGAACCTGCAAGACAAGAGTGCCAGCTTCATCAGTCCCCGTACAGTCGGTGTGATGCAATCTGTTTCCATGTTCATATAACAGACTATACCTGCAAATAGAAAAGTAAAGGATTACCGTCATCAGCAATGAGAAAAAAAATAGTCTTCAAGTAAATTGAGAACAAACGTCAAACGAATCATCTGCACTAAGATGCATTCTACATGTTTCTAACTAAAAGTTTACTGAGCATAAGACTTGATTGGTTCAAAAGTGAAAAGACTGAGGACTCGTGCAGACGACTGTATTTTTAGTCTGAGCGCAATCCGACAAGACATTGGATCACACTTGGACAAATGTCACTCTATTGGGCTGTGCACATGTCTGTTTTTTACATCAGACTGAAAAATTGCAGCAACCATTCGTAAATCTGATCACACTCTGCCACGAAAGTTATTGAGTCCAAGGTAAAGATGGACCACATTTGGATGACATCCGAGTGTGGTACGATTTTCACCGACTGACAGAATGGAGAAAGTGAAGAAATTTTTTTCTCCATGTTCTCCACATCGAAGAAAATCGGATCACACAATGATCACACTCTAATGAAACTGTGATTAGCATAATCTGAGAAATTTTTTACAGGATGAGAGAAAATATGGTCGCCTCATCCTAGCCTACGGGTCATTTTCTGTGTGAAATATAGAAATTTTCCTGATTTTTGTCTCATTTCATGATTTGCCCGTTGCTCGTTGATTGAAAACATCAGGCTAATCAACTTCAGTATCACTTCCAGCTATCAAATTGAATACAGTGAGGTACACTGACAATAAGATTTAATTGATTCAACTGTTTTTTATGGCTGATTCATCCTGATAAGCCATAGCAAAAACTATTAATAACTATTGGCTGATACAAATGTACATCAGTCAGTACCAGGTTAATTAATCTGTTATGTAATACCCAGAATCGCTCATGAAATAAAGTCCATTTCCCATTAATTCCCAATAATCTTGCAGTGTAAACAATAATAATAATCTTTATTTTTATATAGCGCTAACATATTCCGCAGCGCTTTACAGTTTGCACACATTTTCATCACTGTCCCCAATGGGGCTCACAATCTAAATTCCCTATCAGTATGTCTTTAGAATGTGGGAGGAAACCGGAGTACCCGGAGAAAACCCACACAAACACGGGGAGAACATACAAACTCCTTGCAGATGTTGTCCTTGGTGGGATTCAAACCCAGGACTCCAGCGCTGCAAGGTTGCAGTGCTAACCACTGAGCCACTGTGCTGCAAGCTGCTGATCTCACAACAAATCAGAAAAGTGCTCATTTATCAGGTGAAATAATATTTTGCGGTGCAGAAAAGACTGTTTATAGTGAGAGACCTGTCACTCCACGACAACCGGTGAGAGCAAGCTGCCGGGGACCCACCTGCCCTACTAGTCTTCCACGCAGTTTTGTTCTTGTAGCTTTTAAAGTTTGCTTTTTCTCTGAAATGCTGCAGTGTTTGTGATTCAATCATACTTGGCTCAAATCACACAGGCAGTTCCAGATAAATGCTGCCCATAGATTGGCCAGCATACATCAAATGTCAGGTTCACTTTAAGGATCCATCTATTCAGAGGCATGCAGCAATAGAACCAATCATCAAAAAACAGGCATCCAGCAACAGGAATCCATTCTAAACATTTATTTATATTATGCAATTAAGGCCTCATTCAGATGTCTGTGTTTTACTTACTGAAGAACACATGTAAGGGTGGTGGACAGTGGCTGTCTCATTTCTACCGTCTGAAAACACCAATAGTGTCAATATTGTGTCATCTGATGTATAGCGAGTGATAAGTAATGTATAATAATGTAGGATCTGATGGATTAAGGTATTGTATAAGCATTGTTAGTATAGTGTGTATTGTAAGGAAATTCTGCCCAGGAGCAGACAGCATGATCAGAAATAATTAAGCGTTGAGACTAGCCCACAGAGGGAGAGATTTGTTATATGGATAGGACTGTGTTTCCTGGATAGAGTTAGAGTTTGGGGAGTAACAAGTGTACACCTTATAACGATGGTACCGCTACTCCCCGAGACCTGTTTATGGGTAAGTGGTCTCCTGCCACCCTCACTCCAGGGTACCCCCCCAGTATGGGCCGAGATCTGACTGACCCCAGCTGAGGGTCCCTTCTGCAGGATCCTGGGCTTGCAGGGGCAAGTGTGATAGCCACAGTGGGGCAGAGTCCCGTATGAAGTCCAGGGTGGCCGTATATCACTCGATCAGGCTAACCACCTGGTCTAGGTTGCCCTAGTCCCCTTGCCCCACCCAATGCTGTATATCAGCTGGAAAAGTTCTCACAAGCTGGTTAACCACCACCCTCTATAATTTGGGTTGGAGGTCAAGGTCTCAGGCTGGAGCCATTTTCTTTACCAGGTGCAATAAGTCAAATGCCTGAGAGTTAGTGGGTTGAGCCTCCACAAATGTCCACTGATATGCGCCTGTATATAGATATTTACCCTCTTCTGAGCAAGGATCTCACCTTTGAGATGTTCATAGTCCTGAGCGTCCGCATAGCTAAAGTCAAAATATGCCTTATGAGCATCTCCCATCTGGAATGGGGCCACCACTTCAGCCCACTGGTCGGCTGGCAAGTTCTCCGGTCCCAAGGTTCTTTTGAAGACAGTGAGGAAGGACTCCAGGTCATCCTCTGGACTAATTTTCCTCAGTGCCACTCTGACTTTGTCCCGAGCCTCGGGATGGACCAGGGCCAGTGGTAGGGGTGCCTCTCGCAAGGCCACAATCTGCTGCAGAATCAGGCTATTAGTCTGCTGCTGTTGTGTATTGGAGAGAACCAACTGTTTTACTATTTCCTTCATCTTGTATGCAGTCCTGGGCTGCATTGTCGCAGGCTTAATGACAGTCATGCAGCTTGCATTGGGGTATGCCTTAGTTCACACTGCCTGCATTCTCCAACACACGTAAAGCAGCAGTCACACAGTGTGGTAAATAAGCAGTGACCCAGGTTAGTCCAACTTAAAGTCTTTATTTTGACAAATTACAGCAAAAAAGTAAACTTTATAGAAGACGGATCATCAGTCACAGTCTGTAACACTCCGTTGACATGGGCCATTACACCACTGTGTCATGCATGGGTATGTTAGCAACTTTGCCTTTCCTGGCCTGATTTCAGACTCACACAGACCTGTGTTGCATAGAGAATCCTGCTCTGCTGCTTTAAAACAACACACTGCCACATCCAAACCTGAACTGAAAGTTTAAATGGGTTTCATACTAAATCCTGGAGTGGAGGGAGAGATCCACCCCACCTCCAATCCTGCAGATCTCTACAAAAATAAAAGCCCATGTCTGGTTTTCCTAAAATCTGACTTGGTCCAATAGTTTGACCAAATCCACTCTTCTCTCTTTTATTTTGCATTGTAACCACAGCATGGCTGTATTCACAATGTTCTCCAGCAGGTTCCATATAAAACTATGCGCAACCTGAGGGACACATACCAACCCTTGTATATGATTTCCCTCACTGCCTCACAATGCGCAAAAATCACTGATGAAACACTGATGGTAAAAATGACATTGATCAAACACTGTGAAAGGGCTACTCCAGCAGGTTTTTTTAAATTTCAGTTTTTTTTTTTCATTTCAGCACTGGAGTGATGCCACTAATCTAAGTTACCTGCTCCTAGCATTATATTCACCAGCTGCCGTCTTCTGCTCTTCTTGGCGCGGCTCTGGTCCCACTTCGTCATCTTGTGACCACAACTTCTGACTGACCAGAAGTCACAAGTTCTCATTGTAAGTCTATGAAATCCTCGTTCTAGCTTCATTCTGGTTCTCGTAGACATACATTGATTAGTGACCTTTCAATCGCCCAACATACACCAGAGTGATCCCTCAGCTCACATCTTGCAGAAGACGACCGCAATGGTGCTGATAACAGAAGAAGATGGCGGCTGTCGGATTTGAAATCCAGGGCAGGCAACTTACATTAGTGGCACCACTCCAATGGTGCAATAAAAAAACACTGGAGTGGTGCTTTAACACTAGGATCCAAAACATAGATGGCACCCACCCTTTTTTGTTTGTTGCATACCTGAAAATGGCAGATGTCTGAATGATGCTTAGAACAAACAGATATGCACCCCATATGTCATATGTTACAGTTCACATGATACAGAACTGTTCCTGAACTTGAACCAGAACCCCAAACCCATTGGAAACAATGCAGCTGAAAAAAATCTCTATTTCTCTCCCTTTTTCCTTCTCTCTCAGCACCCCGAACCCCGAAACTTTTAGGTTCAGGTTCGCTCATCTCTAGTTAGAATGAAAAAATGGCACAATAAAAATAATAAAGGATGGTATGAAAATGCTATAAATTATTTTTGTCATACATTTAAATACGTTAAAAAGTAATGTGAATCAGTCTGATACTCTCTGATGTCCAAATTATTTCAGATAATCATAGTAACTGCACATTGGCAAGTAATTAAAAGAAAACTAATTAAAACTAACTGAGGGTATAAGGAAATGATTAAAGTTGCATGACCAGAAGTAGATCCAAAACTCATAAGTCTCTTCACTCTCCTTTTTTCTTTCACTTCTTTCTTTGTATCTACAATGTCTTGTACAGTTTCTTATGTCGTCTTTGCTGAATGTAGCTTGCAGATAGCTAGAGGGTAGAAGAGGACAGTGTGGTAGAAATGAGATATCCAGCTCTAAATCATGTGTCTACAAGAAGAGTAGAGAACGTCCGCAGGCAGAGGATTCACAGGGCTGTTTGACAACATTACACAAAGCCCTCTTTGATCCTTCATTACCTGGAACATCATCTCTCTGTGTCTTATTTTGGCATGGACTGCATATAAAGAGTAGGTGCTTTTGTCCTGTGCTCTCAGTTTAACAGCCCCATTAACTACTCATACAGCAGAAGAAAAATGAGTCCTTTACTAGTGTCCAAATACTAATTCTTTACAAGCAACATACATTTATAGTAGAAATCCAGGCCAAAGGGAAATTATTATTCTACCAACAATGGAGTCAACATGGAGTGACCCAATACTAGCGGTAAAAATGTGCCATTACTGTGATTAGTGCCGAATCTCAATGCTGCAAAATATCTAACAACGCCATTAATGCCACATATTGAGGTTTAAGGCCACATTCACACGTTCAGTATTTGGTCAGTATTTGACATCAGTATTTGTAAGCCAAAATCAGGAGTGGGTGATAAATACAGAAGTGGTGACATGTTTCCTCTGGAGCAATCAGAGGAAAAGCATAATAGAAACACTGAAACACTATTTTTTTTTGGCTGAGTCTTTAGAGAAAAAACTGAGTGGAAACGGCAAGTTTTGACGATTTGAGAATGTTGAAAAATTTCTGCTCCAAAATCTCTCCAAAACACCTTCAGTGTGAACATGCCTTAAGGGTCAACTCAGAATCTGCCCAAAAAAGTTCCACATAAGCAGCCCATAAAATGGACATGGTGCACAGTATTGTCAAAACGACATGTGTGCTTCAGGGTTCAGAATTACTAAACTGGATAAAAGATGTAACATGCTCATTCTTCAAGTGGCTTCCACCAGGAATCCATCTGCTCCTTATACTTTGAGTTAAAGCCAGCGGCGGCAGAGCCACTGCAAGAACGTCAGTGAAGCTACCGATGAAGCTGGCTGGAAAACCTCGACTGTGGCGTCGGTGTCCAATTTAAAAAGGCAACTGTCATCTTCCTTAAGGGCCTTTGCCTGGGAAAACTTGACTTCTGAGCCAATGTCTAGATAAAACCATGCACTCATGGTCTAATGCCACAATAATACACAGATTGTCTTAGACAAGACGTCTAGATTTTGCCACAATATCAATCACTGAAAACTGCAAAATCTACAACAAGTGGTATTGTAAACCAAAACTTTATTGGGGTGAAGTCGGACGCAGTCAAGTTTGTTCTTCATATAGTTTGTTTTTGGAATAAAACATGATACATACGCAGCAACATTAAGGCCTGTTTCACACTTTTGTTTGTGACCATCAGTCAAGATCCACCGATTTGGAAAAAAGACGGATCCGCCATTTTTCTTGGCGGATCCGTTTTTTTCCTCATAGACGTGCATTATCGGCGGATCTTGACGGATGGTCGTCTGTTTGATCCGTTTTTGTACGGATCCGCCAAGATTTTGGCGTCCACTCAGCGGCCCGGACGGAGCATGCAACGTTTATTTCGTGACCGGATCTGCTATTTGCAGATTTAACCCGCGTTTCTGTCTGGCTGCTGGACAACATTCTCTCTCTCTCTCTCCCCAGGCGCGGTTGCTTTAAATTCTTACCTTCGGCGGATCCGTACATCCGCCGATCCGCTGACCCCCATTTCTGTCAGTCCGCCTGCGGATCCGTTTTCCGCTACTTTGGCGGATTTTAACTGACAGAAAAAACTGAAGTGTGAAACAGGCCTAAGAAAAAATGGTGTGATAATCAAAGCACGCTTTATACACCATATTTTGGAATTCAGCTATAACACTTTTTCTGACATGCAAAATACAGTAATTCTGTCTCGAAGAAGTACCGTGCCACTTTGTGTTTATAGCTTAACCATTGTTTTAATTTTCATTTCATATATCAATAGTACACATGATAATAAACAACTTTTTAATATATCTCGTCAAAGAAATCTGCTTCTTTCTCTGCCAGGACTATCAGTCATTTTCAAAATTCTCAATTCCTAGGTAAAATCTGTATTCTGTGAAGACAGATTGTTGCTGTATATCACTGAGATAGGAGATGATAGTTGGTACCGATAAGATTCTATGTAGAAAGGAGAGAAGAAGAGGGAGGAGCTAGATATCATAAAATCTTATGAAAACCAACTGCCATCTTCTACCTCAGTGATGTAAAAATCTATCTTCACTAAAATAGTGAAGAATAAGGGTACAATTTTTAAACAAAAAAAAAGGAAAAATAGATTTTGTCTGAATTTCTGTCTTCTTTAACCAAGTACAACTTTCCCAAGAGTAACTTTCATTGTAGAACACTAAATGTGTGTGTTTGGAGCTGATAGCGCTTCCAGTGTAATCCTGAGAAGAACACATGACGGTGCATACAAAGATTCTCATTGTGCAAATGTAGCACAATGCAAAACAGACCCGAAGTATTTCTATTCCAGGAAAGTCTTTCCAAAAACTCTCACTACTCAGGGCACGATCTGGTGATATTGCAGCATTTGTGACATGCGAGGTTTGAGTGAGATGTGAAAATCGCACAGAAAAATAGCATGTAAATGGTGTGATTATGAATAATGCCACGCAATTCAGTAGCATTTCGGGAGAAATTCTATAAATCACATGCATTATTTAGTGCCAGCTGAAAAAACATGGAGTTAAGACACAATACTTTACATAGTGCGAAATGGGTAATCTATACAAGGCGCTCATTACAAGTAACTAAAGAAAACTTCCTGATACGAGCATTTAGATGCTACTCATGGCTGTGAAAATATTCACAATTTAGCGAAGCCATACCTAAACTTCTAGCTATCACCATGTAGAAGATATGTGCTGTTTATAGCAGCCTGTATTCTGCTAATGCAATGCTGAAAGTTGCTGTTGTGTCGGTATAAGTACTACTCTGCAGAATATAAGATATAAGACTAACTGTCATCAGGACCTTGTATAACATGGTTTCCATTTTAATGGATGTTGAAAATTTGCGTGTGAGTAGTATGAACAGGTGCAATAAGGTCAGCAAATATGAAAGTGGATAATGTACTTCTATGATCTAGGGGCACGAGGACTAGTGATTTATTTATTTTACTCACTTACAGGTGCTGCTCATAAAGTTAGAATATCATCAAAAAGTTAATTTTTTTCAGTTCTTCAATACAAAAAGTGAAACTCATATATTATATAGAGTCATTACAAACAGAGTGATCTATTTCACGTGTTTATTTCTGTTAATGTTGATGCTTATGGCTTACAGCCAATGAAAACCCAAAAGTCATTATCTCAGTAAATTAGAATACTTTAAAACAACAGCTTGAAAAATGATTTTGGCCTATTGAAATGTATGTTCAGTAAATGCACTCAATACTTGGTCGGGGCTCCTTTTGCATCAATAACTGCATCAATGCGGCATGGCGGCGATCAGCCTGTGGCACTGCTGAGCTGTTATAGAAGCCTAGGTTGTTTAATAGCAGCCTTCAGCTCGTCTGCATTGTTGGGTCTGGTGTTTCTCATCTTCCTCTTAACCCCTTTCTATCATGTGACGAACTATCCCGTCCATGTGCCCTGGGACTTAATTCCCAGGGACGGGATAGTATGTCACAGAGATCAGCGGCGCCCATGTGGTGAGCACCGCTAATCGCAGCCGGGTGTCAGCTGATTATCACAGCTGACACCCGGCACAATGTGTCAGGGGTGGTCATGGACCGACCCCAACACGTTAACCCCTTGAACACCGCGATCAAACACAATCGCGGTGTATCGGGGTTAAAGGGAAGCATTGGCAGGGAGGCGGCTCCCTCCGTGCTTCCCTGAGCCCCCCACGGCTGCGCAATGTGCAGCGCTGCTGCGGGGGGCTCCATCCCTGCAGGTCCCCGAATCCAAGATGGCAACGGGGACCTTCGGGGGCCTGCAAGGAGCTGGCTTCCTCATTGCCTGCAAAGCGCAGGCATGAGGAAAGCCTGTGCAGTGCCTGCGACAGATCGCTGATCTGTCACAGTGATCTGTGATGTGACAGATCAGCGATCTGTCACATGACAGGTATGTCCCCTCTGGGACAATGTAATAAAGTTAAAAAAAACAGTTTAAAAATAATTTTTCAAAAATCGCTAAATAAATAAAAAAAAAAATTCCCTAATAAATTCATTTTTTGGAAATAAAAAAAACAAAAAAACAATAAAAGTACACATATTTGTTATCGCCGCATCCGTAACGACACGCCCTATAAAACTGTCCCACTAGTTAACCCCTTTAGCGAACCCCTTAAAAAATCAAAATAAAAAACTAAGCAAAAAATAATGATTTATTATCATACCGCCAAACAAAAAGTGCAATAACGCATGATCAAAAAGACGCATATAAATATCCATGGTACAGCTGAAGACGTCATCTTGTCCCGCAAAAAATGAGCTGCCATGCAGCATCATCAGCAAAAAAATAAAAAGTTATAGCTCGCAGAATAAAGCGATGCAAAAATAATTTTTTATATAAAATTGTTTTCATTGCATAAAAGTGCCAAAGCATAAAAAAATGACCTACATGAGGTATCGCTGTAGCCGTACTGACCCGAAGAATAAAACCGCTTTATCAATTTTATTGCATGCGGACCGGTGTAAACGCACCACCCCAAAAGAAATTCATGAAACGCTGGTTTTTGTTCATTCTGCGTCCCAAAAATCGGAATAAAAAGCGATCAAAAAATGTCACGCGTCTGAAAATGATACCAATAAAAGCGTCAACTCGTCACGCAAAAAATAAGACCTCAGATGACTCGGTGGGTCAAAATATGGAAAAATTATAGCTCTGCCATGTGCCCAAATAGTGGTTTACCAGCGTACTCAGGACAAATTGCACAATAACTTTTAGGGTCCTGTTACCCTTGTAAAAATAAAAATTGGGGGTGAAAAGATCATTTTTGTGGAAAAAATATGATTTTTTAATTGTACCATTGTACGTTATAAACTTCTGTGAAGCCCTTGTGGGTTCACAGTTCTCACCACATATCTAGATAAGTTCCTTGCGGGGTCTAGTTTCCAAAATGGGGTCACTTGTGGGGGATTTCCACTGTTTAGGTACATCAGGGGCATGGCGTCCGATCTGAATTCCAGCCAATTTTGCATTGAAAAAGTCAAGCGGCGCTCCTTCCCTTCTGAGCTATGCCATGCGCCGAAACAGTGGTTCCCCCCACATATCAGGTATCAGCATACTCAGGAAAAACTGCACAATAACTTTTGCAGTCCAATTTCTCCTGTTACCCTTGGTAAAATAAAAAAAATTGAACCTGAAGTATTTTTTTGTGACAAAAAAGTTAAATGTTTATTTTTTTTTTAAATATTCAAAAAATTCCTGTAACGCACCTGAAGAGTTAATAAACTTCTTGAATGTGGTTTTGAGCACCATAAGGGGTGCAGTTTTTAGAATGGGGTCACTTTTGGGTATTTTCTATCATATAGACCCCTCAAAGTGGCTTCAAATATGATGTGGTCCGTAAAAATAAAATGGTGTTGCAAAAATTAGAAATCGCTGGTCAACTTTTAACCCTTATAACTTCCTAACAAAAAAATTTTGGTTCCAAAATTGTGCTGATGTAAAGTAAACATGTGGGAAATGTTACTTATTAAGTTTTTTGTGTGCCGTATCTCTGTGATTTAAGGGCATAAAAATTCAAAGTTGGAAAATTGCAAAATTTTAAAAATTTTCACCAAATTTCCATCTTTTTCACAAATAAACGCAAGTTATTTGAATGAAATTTTACCACTAACATGAAGTACAATATGTCACAAGAAAACAAAGTCAGAATCACCAGGATCCATGGAAGCGTTTCAGAGTTGTGACCTCATAAAGGGACAATGGTCAGAATTGTAAAAATTGGTCCAGTCATGAACGTGCAAACCACCCTTGGGGATTAAGGGGTTAACAATACCCCATCTATTTGGTTAAGGTCAGGCAAGTTTGATGACCAATCAAGCACAGTGATACTGTTGTTTTTAAACCAGGTATTGTTACTTTTGGCAGTGGGGAGAGGTGCCAAGTCCTGCTGGAGAGTGAAATTTTCATCTCCAAAAAGTTTGTCGACAGAGGGAAGCATGAAATGCTGGTAGACAGCTGTGCTGACTTTGGTCTTGATAAAACACAATGTACCTACACCAGCAGATGACATGACTCCCCAAACCAACACTGATTGGGAAAATTTCACACTAGGCCTCAAGCAGCTTTGATTGTGTGCCCTTCCACTCTTCCTCCAGACTCTGGGACCTTGATTTCCAAATGAAATGCAAAATTTACTTTCATCTGAAAACAACACCTTGGACCACTGAGCAAGAGTCCAGTTCTTTTTCTTCTTGGCCCAGGTAAGACGCTTCTGGCATTGTCTATGGATCATGAGTGGCTTCACACAAGGAATGCAACACTTGTAGTCCATGTCCTTGATACGTCTGTGTGTGGTGGCTCTTGAAGCAATGACTCCAGCAGTAGTCCACTCTTTGTGAATCTCCCTCAAATTTTTCAATGGCAGTGTGCAGGCGCTGGACCTCTCTGACCTTTCCTGGAGCCTGCGCACTGCAGTACTCTGCTCTGCCCTCAACAGGGCAGAGCAGGACACCTGCATGGGAGCAGCGATGGGAAGCAAAGAAGAGGACGTCATCGCTAGAAGATGGCAGGCACTGGACCCGGACCGCAACACCCATCGAACCCGGACCGCCTTCCCCCAGTGATTATAATCTAACTCGTCTTTATTATCTGTCAGGTTACATCGGGGATTTATCTACAGCATTACAGAATCATTTCATATCCCAAAAATGAGGTGACAGATTCCCTTTAAACTCTTAACAAGCCTTTGTAGGTGTTTTTGTTAATTATTCTAATTTACTGAGATAATGACTTTTGAGTTTTCATTGGCTGTAAGCCATAATCATCAACATTAACAGAAATAAGCACTTAAAATAGATCACTCTGTTAGTAATGACTCTATATAATATGAGTTTCACTTTTTGTATTGAAGAACTGAAATAAATTTAACTTTTTGATGCCATTATAATTTTGTGAGAAGCACCTGTATATATATATATATATATATATATATATATATATATATATATATATATATATAGCGCCTTTAATTTCACAATGCTTCACAGATATTATCATCACTGTCTTATTTCGTGATCACCAACTATTTTACCTATTAGTATTTCTTTGCAGTGTGGGAGGAAACCGGAGATCCCACACAGACACAGAGAGAAATCATACAAACTTGATGCAGATGTTGCACTTTACAATGCGAGAAACTAAAATTATCCACTATCTGTGGAATAGGGAATAATTTACTGACCGTTGCGGGTCCAACCACTGGGATCCCAAAAAACAAGGCTTTAAATCCAAGGAACTGGGCTCTGCAGGACCATGACTTCAAAAGAACAGAGGTGAACATGCTCAGCCTTCACGCCATTAATTGTCTATGGGACTGCTGGAAATAGCGGAGTGCTGTATTTGACTTTCTCTTGATCCAGAACCCCATTCTTGGAATTGCTGAGGTTCTCATGAATCGGATGCACCATATTCAGAAATGTACCACCTACTCTGTAGATAGGGAATAACTTAGTTCTATGCATAATACTTTTAAGACTAAGAGAATTTAAAAAAAAAACATTTGCGCTCCATCCAGAAAACTCAGATGATTTTTCTTCTAGTTTTTTTATTCCTATGACATCCGTTTTTATATCAGAAGTTATTAAAAAATTAACAAGACTAAATACAGTTTTCTATATTAACCCCTTCCTGACATCCGACGTACTATCCCGTCCATGGGACCCGGGCCCCTATGCCCATGGGCGGGATAGTACGTCTACCGCGATCAGCGGCGCCCATGTGGTGAGCGCCGCTGATCGTGGCCGGGTGTCAGCTGATTATCACAGCTGACACCCGACACTGTGTGTCAGGGGTGGTCACGGACCGCCCCGACACGTTAACCCCTTGCACACCGCGATCAAACATGATCGCGGTGTACCGGGAATTAAAGAGAAGCATCGGCAGGGAGGGGGCTCCCTCCGTGCTTCCCTGAGCCCCCCACGGCAGCGCAATGTGCAGCGCTGCTGCGGGGGTCTCCTTTCCTCCAGGCCCCCGAATCCAAGATGGCGACGGGGGCCTTCGGGGGCCTGGAGGAAGCTGGCTTCCTCAGTGCCTGCAAAGCGCAGGCAAGAGGAAGTCTTCTTCAATGCCTGTGACAGATTGCTGATCTGTCACAGTGATCTGTGATGTGACAGATCAGCGATACCTGGGACTATGTAATAAAGTACAAAAAAAATAAAAAAAGTATAAAAATAATTTTAAAAAAAATCGCCAAATAAATTAGTAAAAAAAAAAAAAAATATTCCCCAATAAATTCATTTTTTGATAATAAAAAATCCCCAAACAATAAAAGTATGCATATTAGGTATCGCCGCGTCCGTAACGACCCGCCCTATAAAACTGTCCAATTAGTTAACCCCTTTAGCGAACCCCTTAAAAAATAAAAATAAAAAACGAAGCAAAAAATAATGATTTATTATCATACCGCCAAACAAAAAGTGTAATAACGCACGATCAAAAAGACGCATATAAATATCCATGGTACCGCTGAAAACGCCATCTTGTCCTGCAAAAAACGAGCTGCCACACAGCATCATCAGCGAAAAAATAAAAAAGTTATAGCTCGCAGAATAAAGCGATGCAAAAATAATTATTTTTTATATAAAATAGTTTTCATTGCATAAAACCGACAAAACATAAAAAAACGACCTAAATGAGGTATCGCTGTAACCGTACTGACCCGAAGAATAAAACCGCTTTATCAATTTTACCGCACGCAGAACGGTGTAAGCGCACTCCCCCAAAAGAAATTCATGAAACGCTGGTTTTTGTTCATTCTGCGTCCCAAAAAGCGATCAAAAAATGTCACGTGCCCGAAACTGGTACCAATAAAAACGTCAACTCGTCCCGCAAAAAATAAGACCTCACATGACTCGGTGGGTCAAAATACGGAAAAATTATAGCTCTCATTATGTGGTGATGCAAAAACTATTTTTACAATAAAAAGCGTCTTTTAGCGTGCGACAGCTGCCAAAAATAAAAACCGCCATAAATAGTAAATCAAACCCCCCGTTATCACCCCCTTAGTTAGGGAAAAATAATAAAATTAAAAAAATGAATTTATTTCCATTTTTCCGTTAGGGCTAGGGTTAGGGCTAGGGTTAGGGCTGAGATTAGGGTTAGGGGTGTGTTGGGGTTCGGGTTGGAGTTAGAATTGGGGGTTTCCACTGTTTGGGCACATCAGGGGCTCTCCAAATGCAACATTGCATCTGATCTCAATTCCAGCCAATTCTGAGTTGAACAAGTCATATGGTGCTCCTTCCATTCCAAGCTCTGCCATGCGCCAAAACAGTGTTTTACCCCCACATGTAGGGTATCAGCCTACTCAGGACAAATTGCAAAACAATTTTTGGGGTCCAATTTCTCCTGTTACCCTTGGGAAAATGAAAAAAATTGGGGACTAATTGATCATGTTTCTGGAAAAAATACGATTTTTTTATTTTCATGCCCGGGCATTATAAACTTCTGTGAAGCCCTTGGGGGTTCAAAGTGCTCACCACACATCTAGATAAGTTCCTTAGGGGGTCTAGTTTTCAAAATGGGGTCATTTGTGAGGGGTTTCCACTGTTTAGATACATTAGGGGCTCTCCAAAGGCAACATGACACCCACAGACCATTCCATCAATGTCTGCATTCCAAAACGTCATTACTTCCCTTCCGAGCCCTGACGTGTGTCCATACAGTAGTTTTCTCCCACATATGGGGTGTCAGCTTACTCAGGACAAATTGGACAACAACTTTTGGGGTTCAATTTCTCCTGTTACCCTTGGGAAAATAAAAAAAAATGGTGACTAAAAGATCATGTTTGTGGAAAAAATACGAATTTTTTATTTTCACGCCCGGGCGTTATAAACTTCTGTGAAGCACTGGGGGGTTCAAAGTGCTCACCACACATCTAGATAAGTTCCTTGGGGGTTTAGTTTACAAAATGGTGTCATTTGTGGGGGGTTTCCACTGTTTAGGTACATCAGGGGTTTTCCAATCGCGACATGGTGTCCGATCTCAATTCCAGCCAAAAACGTCAAATGGCGCTGCTTCCCTTCCGAGCTCTGCCATGCGCCCAAATAATGGTTTACCCCCACATGTGGGGTATCAGCGTACTCAGGACAAATTGCACAATAACTTTTAGGGTGCTGTTACCCTTGGAAAAATAAGAATTGAGGGTGAAAAGATCATTTTTGTGGAAAAAATATGATTTTTTAATTGTACCGCTGTACGTTATAAACTTCTGTAAAGCCCTTGTGGGTTCAAAGTTCTCACCACATATCTAGATAAGTTCCTTGGGGGGTCTAGTTTCCAAAATGGGGTCACTTGTAGGGGGTTTCCACTGTTTAGGTACATCAGGGACTCTCCAAACGTGACATGGCGTCCGATCTGAATTCCAGCCAATTTTGCATTGAAAAAGTCAAACGGCGCTCCTTCCATTCTGAGCTCTGCCATGCGCCGAAACAGTCGTTCCCCCCCACAAATCAGGTATCAGCGTACTCAGGACAAATTGCACAATAACTTTTGCAGTCCAATTTCTCCTGTTACCCTTGGTAAAATAAAAAAAATTGAACCTGAAGTATTTTTTTTGTGAAAAAAAGTTAGATGTTCATTTTTTTTTTTAAATATTCAAAAAAATTCCTGTGACGCACCTAAAGGGTTAATAAACTTCTTGAATGTGGTTTTGAGCACCTTAAGGGGTGCAGTTTTTAGAATGGTGTCACTTTTGGGTATTTTCTATCATATAGACCCCTCAAAGTGGCTTCAAATGTGATGTGGTCCTAAAAATAAAATGGTGTTGTAAAAATGAGAAATCGCTGGTCAACTTTTAACCCTTATAACTTCCTAACAAAAAAAAATTTTGGTTCCAAAATTGTGCTGATGTAAAGTAAATATGTGGGAAATGCTAGTTATCAAGTTTTTTGTGTGCCGTATCTCTGTGATTTAAGGGCATAAAAATTCAAAGTTGGAAAATTGCGAAATTTTCAAAATTTTTGCCAAATTTCTGTTTTTTTCACAAATAAACGCAAGTTATTTGAATAAAATTTTACCACTAACATGAAGTACAATATGTCACGAGAAAACATTGTCAGAATCACCGGGATCCAAAGAAGCGTTCCAGAGTTATGACCTCATAAAGGTACAGTGGTCAGAATTGTAAAAATTGACCCGGTCATGAACGTGCAAACCACCCTTGGGGGTGAAGGGGTTAAAGAACCACTCTAGAGATTTTTATTGCAGCCCTAGAGAGGTGCTACTAATTTAAAAGGTCCCTGACCCCAGTGTTATACTTACCCAATGCCTTTTTTACTTTCTATTAGTGCCGCTACGGCTGGTCTTCAGCAGTTTGTCACCTGCTTGATCATTCTAGTGTTTGCTGTGTGAGCAGGAAGTCACTTTTCAATGTAAGTCTAGAAGATCCTCTTTCTGGTTCTCAATGGACTTACATTGAAATCTTGTTACAGTTACTTCTGACTTCAGACCAGTAAGAATTTGCAGTCACAAGATGGATGCACGGGACTAGAGCGGCGCCTATAAAAGGTGAAGACAGCAGCAGGTAAGTATAAGACTATGGTCAGGGAATTTAGACTAGTAGCACCACTTTAGTGCTGTGAAAAATATGCAGGAGTGGTGCTTTAAAAAATTGCAATTATTAGTCGTAATGTATTAATGTATCTGGATGCTATATTGAGGCATCCCGAGACTTGAGTCAGTGTATGGGGCAGTCTTATCCGAAATATGGGAAAAACTAATGCATGCTGCAATTCATTTGCATATTCTGTCTGTTAAATAGCTAATCTGAAAAGGTAACCTGAGTTCATAGCAGCTGGTCATCTACGCTGCACAGAGCCAGTGCCGGACTAATGAATGACAATGACTCTGTCACTCATCAGTCTGGCACTTAAGATATTGTGAGACCCTATAGCTGCGATCTTAGTTAAAGGTTACCAGAGTTCACAGCCACCGGGTATCTCATCCTCATGGAACACTTTAAGGTTACCGGAGTTTACAGCTGCTGGAACATCTGGATTCTGTGAACTAAGGTTACCTTGGGTGTGTATTTTACTGTACTTGTTAATAAATAAGTGAAAAAAATGGCTGAGGGAAAGCAGACAGCTGAGGGCTGGTGTTATTATTCTGGGAAGGGGACAATATCTATAAAGGTTCCCAGCCTATTAATATCAGCTCACAGTTGTCTGTTTAGCATTTACTGGTTATTAAAAAAGGGGGATTCAAGAAAATTTTTTTACATGGGTTCCCCTCTATTTTTAGTAACCAGCAAAGGTTGGAGTTGATGTCAGCTTTGTAATGTCCGCTGACATCAAGCCCAGAGGTTAGTAATGGAAAGGCATCTCCCCTACATATTCCATGGTTTACCCATTTATTAAAAACAAAAATCTCAGCAGCTCCGACAAGATCCAACTAGGTACCACGTTGTTCATCGATTTTTTCACGGGCAGTCACATTAGTAAGATCATTGCATGTGAGCCATGACTACGAGAAGAAGACTGCATAGGTTATTCAAGGTCATTTTTCATGGGCGATGATGTAACACCCGTGAGATATGACGACGATTAACCTCAGCAATCTCGCTCTCACTATCCAGGTTCACAGCAATGACATGACAGCGAGAACAAGATTGCAGAGGTCAAGCAAGGTTATTTCTCACCGGTGATTATGTCATCGCCCATGAGAAATGAACTTGAATAAGATCTGCAATCTCATGTTCACAGTCATGGCTCATGGGTGATGATGTTACTGACGTGATCGCCTGTGAGAAAATCAGTGGACAACATGGTACCTAGTTGGATGTCCCCGGATCTGCGGACATTTTTCTTTTATTAAAAAATTGGTAAATCAGGGAAAGTGTTGGGGAGTCATTATAAAAATAAAATATTTTTTCCTCTGTGTGTGTATTTTTTTCTTTTTACTTACTGGGTTATTAATGGGGGCATCTGATAGGTTAGTAATGGAGAGGTATCTATCGAATTGAAGTCAGCTGACATTACAAAGCTGACATCAACCTCATAAACTATTACCCTGCTTGTGGGCCGCCCTCCCAGGGCTGTGGGGTACTCGGTACCGGGCCGGTCTCTCAAAGGGGAATGTCACAGCAGCGGTGACCCGGTCCGTGGCCCTGGGCGCCCATGTAAAAGGGGGTAGAGTGGTGGAATAAAGTTTATGAGTGATTCGTGACGCCACCTGTGGTATTCGGCAATGAAGATGTTAATCCGACGCTGCAGACAGATCCTCTGGGACAGATGGTGTGGTGCAGCAATGAGGGTGCAGCCCTCCACAGGCAAGGCTGTAGTCCCAGGGCCGTGTAGATCGGTGTTGGGGAAGAGGGTGCAATGTCTGGCACAGAGATGTAGCAGTGCTGGAGAAGTTGCAGAAAGAAGGCAAGGACACAGCGGAATGTAGTTTCTTTACCTTTTACTTTGTAAGTGCAGTCCAGGGTCCAGATTACAGATGGCACAGGAGCTGATTAGCCTGGAAGCAACTCAGGAATCTCTCTATGCAGATAGGTTGTGTAGTCTCCTTCCTAGCGCTTACTTGAGGTACATGCAGTACTGTGTTACACTGACGTTCCTCCTTCTTCCCTTTTGGATCTACCTCATATGGCAGACAGCTGTAGTCTTCTATCTCCTTTGGCTCACACGTCGCTGTTGTGTGTTATGAATGAGTCACCGTAGGAGGCAAAAACAGAAATACTAGCTAAGTCCAGAAAACCAGAGAAGTTGGCAGCTATCGGATTGCAGACCCCTGAACCTATCAACAACAACTAGCAGTAGCCGTGGGGGGTTCCTACGGTGCCCTAGACCCCTCAATCACAACCGGAGAACTAAATAGCCTAAAGACAGAAAGGGAAATCTAAACTGCCCCAGAGCAGACCCCAAAGCAATAGGCAGCCCCCAACATATAATGACGGTGAAGCAAGATGAAAAAACACTCACACAGATAGAAAGATAGGCTGAGCAAATGATGGGGCCCAAGCTAACTAAATAGGACAGGATAGAAAAGCTGCTGTCTGCAATCCGCCAAAAACCCTATCAAAACAAGAGCCAACAGACTGATAGGGAAAAAAGCCCTAAAGACGCTAGGCTTCAAAAAGACTATATCAGTACTCAGGTATTTTCTGAAGACAGAGCAAAAAGGAATTCAGCTCACCCCAGCAGGGAATGGCAGACATTCAGAAAAACAAGGCAAAACAAAACCAAAACACAAATGCAAAAAGCAGAGCAGAAAACTTAGCTTTTGAGGAGCAGGAATCAGACTGGTCTCCTAGAATCCCTCAGAGAAATCACCCGCAAGGCAGAAGGGCGTCGGCTGCCTTATATCCAGTCAGCAATTCCAGTCACCCAGTCATCATCATTCTGCTCAGGTGCTTGGTAATCAGCCTCACTACCTTCCTTCACCAGAAGAGGGAGTTCATCAGACCTCAATCGTGAAGGGGAAAATGAACTCACAACAGTACCTCCCCCTTGAGGAGGGGTCACCGAACCCTCATCCACACCACCAGGGCGATCAGGGTGAGCCCGATGAAAGGCACGCACCAATCTTTTGGCATGAATATCAGAGGCAGAGACCCAGGAATTATCCTCCTGACCATAACCCTTCCACTTAACCAAATACTGGAGTCTCCGTCTAGCCAGACGGGAATCCAGTATCTTCTCTACCTCATATTCCATGTTACCTTCAACCAATACAGGGTCCGGAGGTGCCACCACAGGAACTACTTGTTCAACAAACCTCTTCACCAAGGACTTATGAAACACATTATGGATTTTAAATGTGACAGGAAGAGCCAAACGAAAAGAGACCGGATTAATAATCTCCAAAATCTTGTAAGGTCCAATAAATCTAGGCTTAAACTTAGGAGAAGCCACCTTCATAGCGATATTTTTTGATGATAACCAAGCCATATCACCAACCTTAAACTGGGGACCAATGGTCCTATGTCGGTTGGAAAACCGCTGGGCCTTTTCCTGGGAGAGAGATAACTTATCCACCACTTGGTCCCAGATCTGGTGCATTCTCTCCACTACAGTGTCAACACCTGGGCAGGCAGAAGGCTCCACCTGCCCTGAAGAAAATCGAGGATGAAACCCAAAGTTACAAAAAAAAGCTGACATCAAAGTGGCAGAACTAGCTCTATTATTTAAAGCAAATTCGGCCAAGGGCAAAAATGAAACCCAATCATCCTGATTAGCGGAAATAAAACATCTCAAATACGACTCCAAAGTCTGGTTTGTTCTCTCCGTCTGCTCATTGGTCTGAGGGTGAAAAGCAGAGGAGAAGGACAACTGAATTCCCAGCTTGGAACAGAAAGTCCTCCAAAATCTAGATACAAAGTGAACTCCTCTGTCAGATACAATGTTCTCAGGAATCCCGTGCAAGCGAACCACCTGTTGCAAAAACAGGGGCACCAACTCAGAGGAAGATGGCAACTTAGGGAGTGGTACAAGATGAACCATCTTAGAGAACCTATCACAAATCACCCAAATAACAGTCATTCTCTGAGAGACAGGCATATCAGAGATAAAATCCATTGAAATATGGGTCCATGGCCTCCTGGGGACCGGCAAAGGCATCAACAACCCACTAGAGCGAGAACAAGGTTTAGACCGGGAGCAAGTCCCACAGGACTGCACAAAATTCCTGATATCACGATACAAGGCAGGCCACCAAAAAGACCGACTCACCAGATCTCTAGTACCAAAAATACCTGGATGACCAGCCATTGCAGAGCGATGAACTTCAGACATCACTCTCTTCTTCCACTGGTCAGGAACATACAACTTTCCACTGGGACAACGCTCAGGTTTGTCCTCCTGGAACCCTTCCAGAGCACGTCTCAAATCGGGCGAGATGGCAGAAAGAACTACCCTTTCGCCTAAGATGGTAGCAGGCTTGGTCACCACAGGAGAATCAGCCAAGGAGCTCCTAGAGAGGGTGTCTGCCTTGACATTCTTAGTGCCAGGAAGAAAAGAGACCACAAAATCAAAACGTGTAAAAAACAAGGCCCACATAGCCTGCCTAGGATCAAGCGTTTGGCCGACTCCAGGTAAATCAAATTCTTGTGGTCAGTGAGGACCACGACTTGATGTTTAGCTCCCTCCAACCAATGTCTCCACTCCTCAAATGCCCATTTCATGGCTAACAGTTCCCGATTCCCCACATCATAGTTACATTCAGATAGAGAGAACTTTCGGGAAAAGAAAGCACAGGGATTCATTTTAGATGTTACAGGATCCTTTTGGGACAAAACAGCTCCTGCACCAATCTCAGAAGCATCCACCTCTACCTGGAATGGGAGTGAGACATCAGGTTGCCGCAAAACCGGGGCAGAAGTGAATCTTCGCTTCAGCTCCTGAAAGGAAGAAACAGCCTCCGGAGACCAATTCAACACATCAGCACTAGAGTTGAGCGACTTTTGGTTTTTTAGGGTCGCGTTTAGTTTCGTGAAACTCGACTTTTCCAAAAGTCGGGTCGAGCAAGATCGTCCGATTATAGGGAAAAGTCGGGGTCGTCCCGAAACACGAAACCCAATGTAAGTCAATGGGGAATAAAAGTCGGCAGTGAGAGGAGGACAGGAAACACACCTACAGTGCCCATTTGAATGCCAAAAGCATCAATTCTTCTTACTTAAGCTTGTCAACCTTAATTAACTTCATAATACAAGTTACGCACTGAAAAATGGGGGTTATTTGGCTAAAGTTGTGGGGGGGGGGGGAGGGCTGGCTGCAGGTTTTCATGTGCCCTGGGCGAAAGAGCGCCCCTTTAACACATACCACAACTCATCATGCTCCGATACGGCAGAGAAATAGCGGTATAGTACAATGAAAAATACCTCACTTTTTACATCTCATGACGAGGCCCATCTATTTCTCCATACAGAATCATTGGTCCCATATAATGTTTGAAACAGTATATGATGAGCTCCACATAATGCTACAGTATATGTTGGTCCCCATGGATGAAGCTCCACTGTCTTATGGGCCCAAATAATGCTCCAAACATAATGGGCCCCATTTCTAATGCTCTAGTGTATAATGGGCCCTGTAAATTATTATTATTATTATTATTTATTGTTATAGCGCCATTTATTCCATGGCGCTTTACATGTGAGGGGGGAAATGCTGCTCCAGTGTCTGATGTCCACCTTTGGAATGTTCCAGTGTATGGTGGGCCCCATCTATCATTCTCAAGAGTATAGTGCTCCCCAAAAATTGCTGTCCCAACATTGAAAACAATCAAATAAGTCTCCTCGCTAGGGAATCCCTGTACTTGTCTGGACAGGTGCTGTAGCTTGCTTAACAGCTCGCCAGCCGTTCTCACGCCCAGTATGGATTGCACGTGATTGCACAAAGGTTAGAAAGGGTACCGTATCCCTGGATAACATGTATGGATAGCGTACACATTCAAAATATATGTCTCAGGAGGCAGGCTCAGACGGTGTCAGGCACAGTATGGATTGCACGTGATTGCACAAAGGTTAGAAAGGGTACCGTATCCCCGGATAACATGTATGGATAGCGTACAAATTCAAAATATATGTCTCAGGAGGCAGGCTCAGACGGTGTTAGGCCCAGTATGGATTGCACGTGATTGCACAAAGGTTAGAAAGGGTACCGTATCCCCGGATAACATGTATGGATAGCGTACACATTCAAAATATATGTCTCAGGAGGCAGGCTCAGACGGTGTTAGGCCCAGTATGGATTGCACATGATTGCACAAAGATTAGAAAGGGTACCGTATCCCTGGATAACATGTATGGATAGCGTACACATTCAAAATATATGTCTCAGGAGGCAGGCTCAGACGGTGTTAGGCCCAGTATGGATTGCACGTGATTGCACAAAGGTTAGAAAGGGTACCGTATCCCCGGATAACATGTATGGATAGCGTACACATTCAAAATATATGTCTCAGGAGGCAGGCTCAGACGGTGTCAGGCACAGTATGGATTTGACGGCCCAGATTACACAGCGGAGGAGCAGGGAGAGGTAAAGCTTGCAAATGCTGGGGCCCTGCCCAAGCAAGGGGGGCCCACTCGTGGGCGTCGGTACTGGCACTGGGCCCCTCATAGTACAGCGGTGTGTCTGACGGCGGGTGTGCACCACCACCATCAGAGACACTTGATTGCACTATGAGGGACCCTGTGCCAGTGCCCGCGCCCAAGAGTCGGCCTACCCACCTGTCCAGGGCAACGGCACTCGCACGGTGTCGTGCGGTAGGTGGTGACCCCGGCCATGGGGGGGGAGGCAGCACAGTTAGGGAGTTTTAGAAAGTGGCATATGTTGATGTTGGACATTCAGCTGATGCAAAAGGTGAAATAGGTGAAGTACCAGGAAGAGGTGGACCAAAGCAAGCCATTTTTCTGTCACCCTATGTGTCATCAGGGGAAGGTGGGACAAAATGCTTGGAAACCCATGCGTGGTTCATTTTAATGAAGGTTAGATCATCCACATTTTGGGTTGACAGACGGGTCCTTTTTTCTGTCAGGATTGATCCAGCTGCACTGAAGACTCTTTCCGATAGCACACTTGCAGCTGGGCAAGCGAGCTCCTGTAAGGCATATTGGGCCAATTCAGGCCAGGTGTCCAGTTTAGCGGCCCAATAGTCAAAGGGGAATGACCTGTGTGGGAGAACATCGATATGGGAGGAAAAGTAGTTTGTAACCATAGTTGACAACTGCTGTCTCCTGTCACTTTCCATCGATGCAGCATTACCAGTTGTGTGAGCGGTATTTGAAAAATCAGTCCACAACATTGTCATGAAACCCCTGTCTCCAACGCCACTTCTGCTGTGTGCACCACGAACACCTCTGCCAAGCTGCCCCGGCCCGTACGGCTCGTGTGAGAACCATCACCGCTGCTGTGTGCTGGGAATGCCTCAAGCAACCGATTTACCAGAGTTGCTTGTTTATAAGCCAATATTAGGTCAAGGTTCTCCTGTGGCATGATGTTTTGTAATTTGCCTTTATAGCGTGGATCCAGGATGCTGGCCAACCAGTAGTCGTCATCGTTCATCATTTTGGCAATGCGGGGGTCCCTTTTTAGGATCCGCAAGGCATAATCTGACATGTGGGCCAATGTTCCCGGTGTCAATGATGCACTGCGAGTGCTGGGTGGAGGAGCACTTTCTGGCAAATCCACATCCCTCCAGTCACGCACAAACCCTGTACCAGACCTTGCCACGCCAACATTTTCACTTGCCCCACGAGATGCATCCTCCTCCCCTAAGTAATCATCCCCATCATCCTCCTCCTCCTCCTCTTCTTCCTCCACCTCGTCCAGGAGAGGTCCCTGAGCAGACAATGGCTGAATGTCATCAAGGATTCCCTCCTCCTCTTCCTCCTCATCAACATTGGCTGCAGACGCCTGCTCCTTAAGGTGCGTCAAAGTTTGCATGAGCAGACGCATAAGTGGGATGCTCATGCTTAGGATGGCGTCGTCTGCGCTTACCAGCCGTGTGCATTCCTCAAAACACTGAAGGACTTTACAGAAATCTTTCAGCTTCGACCATTGCACGCCTGTCAACTCCATGTCTGCTCTCAAAGTGCCTGGCCATGTATCCTCCCACAAATGCATTATGGCCTGCCTCTGCTCGCACAGCCGCTCCACCATGTGCAGGGTGGAGTTCCACCTTGTTGCAATGTCGATAATGAGGCGGTGGTTGGGAAGGTGGAGCAATCGCTGCAGCTTCTGCATACGAATGGAGTGTACATGCGACCGGCGGATGTGCGTGCACAGTCTTCGCACCTTCTGGAGCAGGGCTGTTAAATCCGGATAATTTTTGAGGAAGCACTGCACCACCAGGTTCAAGGTGTGAGCCAAGCAAGGTATGTGGCTGAGTTTTGAAAGGGCTATGGCTGCCACAAAATTACGGCCGTTATCACTAACTACCTTGCCTGCCTCAAGATGTACACTGCCCAGCCATGACTCAGTTTGTCGCTTCAAGTACTCGGCCAGCACCTCGGAGGTGTGTCTGTCGCCCAAACACATCATCTGCAACACAGCCTGCTGACGCTTTCCACTAGCTGCTCGATAGGGGGACACATCGTGTGCAACAGTGGCAGCTGCAGATGGAGTGCTCGTACGACTGCGCTCTGTGGACGAGCTTTCGCTTCTGGAGGAGGTGGAGGAGGAGGAGGGTCGAAAGCCTACAGCCAACTGTTTCCTATACCGTGGGCTAGGCAGCACTGTCCCACCACCGCTGTCCCCTGTGGACCCTGCATCCACCACATTAACCCAGTGCGCAGTGATGGACACAAAACGGCCCTGGCCATGCCGACTGGACCATGCATCAGTTGTGAGGTGCACCTTTCCGCTCACTGACTGCTTGAGTGCATGGACAATGCGGTCTTTCACATGATGGTGGAGGGCTGGGATGGCTTTGCGAGAGAAGAAGTGGCGACTGGGTAGGTCATAGCGTGGTACTGCATAGGCCATAAGTTCACGGAAAGCTGTGCTTTCCACCAACCGAAAGGGCATCATCTCAAACGAGATTAGTTTGGCAATGTGGGCGTTCAAACCCAGTGTACGCGGATGAGAGACTGAGTACTTTCTTGACCTACTCATAGTGTCTGGGAGGGTGAGCTGGACTTGAGAGCTGCATATGGTGGAAGTAGCGGTGGACAGGGCGGACTGAGAGAGGGTTGATGATGGTGATGGAGTTGGTGTTCTTTCTGATGGCCTAGAATCAGTCTTTCGTTGATATAACAGTGGGATTCCCTGACTGCTGTGGTCTTGCAACGACACCTCAACATTTGCTGCTGTGCTAACCGGTGGGCTTACAGTGGGGGAAACAATGTAGCGTTGCTGACTACCTTCGTTGTGATCAGTTGCACATGTGGCACTTGAGGTTTGGTGTTGTGTCCACGCTTGCAAGTGCATGCTGGTTAAATGTCTAAGCATGCAACTGGTATTCAAATTTTTCAGATTTTTCCCTTGGCTAAAGGTCTTTGCGCACTTCTTACAGATAACCTTGGCCTGATCATGAGGATTTTGTTCAAAAAAGTGCCACACTGCACTCTTCCTACTTTGGCAGACATTTTGCTGCCTAGCACGCTGTGATCTTTTGACCCTCTGGACAAGCTGTCCAGCAACTCTTTTGATGTTTGGAACCTGTCTTTGGAGTGCTCCGGGCCTGCCAGATAACAGCTGTTGCGATGTCGATGTCTGCTGTGGATGCTCCTCATCTGAGCTATTGGAAGCAGCACCCTCTTCCCCCAATGGATGCCAATCTGGGTCAACAACTGGGTCATCCATCACCTCCTCTTCTATGTCATGTGCACCTTTCTCTTTGTCACCGTGTATGGTGGTATAGTGTGCAGGAAGGGGCACCTGAGTCTCATCAGGGTCAAAATCTGGCTCTGTACACTGCGAGGACAATGTAGTGCTCTGAGTGAATGTACCAGCAGAATCATCCATCAGCGGCTGTGCATCAGTGCACTCCATGTCAGATTCATCTTGGCCTGGGTAATTCACCATTTCACTTGATAATCCAGGCATGGTATGTGAAAACAGCTCCATGGAGTAATCAGTAGTATGGCCTGCGTCATCCTTCAATCTTGGTTGGGGTGAAGGACACAAGGAAAGGTGTGGTTCATGAACATGAGCCTCCAATGACGACTCAGTGCTTTTACTTTTTACAACTTCAGAAGAGGAGGCGATAGAGCTGGAGGCTGAGTCAGCAATGTAAGACAAAACTTTTTCCTGATGCTCTGCCTTTAAAAGCGGTTTGCCAACTCCTAGAAAACTAAGCGTTCGAGGCCTTATGTAGCCAGACGATGACGCAGGGTCAGCACCTCCTGCATTCGGTCCTATTTTGCTCTTGCCACTACCATCAGATCCACCACCAACACCATCATTACCAGCTGCCAACCCCCACCCAATTCCACGGCCTCTTCCACCAGCCTTCCTCATTTTTGGTAGAAATGTAGACAAAATCCAACAAACTATATAGTAATGTAAAACAAGGTACAAGGTGTCTATAGGACAGGGGAGATTTAGAATTTCTGCACACACTTTTGGACACTGGACACTTGTGGATTGTGTGAGGCCCACTGATATCTGAGCGCTATGTGACAGGCTCGATGGCACAGCTGCCTGTGACCAAAGTGACGAGAGGATAATGGAGATTTTGAATCTCTGCGCACACTTTTGGACACTGGACACTTGTGGATTGTGTGAGGCCCACTGATATCTGAGCGCTATGTGACACGCTCGATGGCACAGCTGCCTATGACAAAAGTGACGAGAGGATAATGGAGATTTTGAATCTCTGCGCACACTTTTGGACACTGGACACTTGTGGATTGTGTGAGGCCCACTGATATCTGAGCGCTATGTGACACGCTCGATGGCACAGCTGCCTGTGACCAAAGTGACGAGAGGATAATGGAGATTTTGAATCTCTGCGCACACTTTTGGACACTGGACACTTGTGGATTGTGTGAGGCCCACTGATTTCTGAGCACTATGTGGCAGGCTCGATGGCACAGCTGCCTGTGACAAAAGTGACGAGAGGATAATGGAGATTTTGAATCTCTGCGCACACTTTTGGACACTGGACACTTGTGGATTGTGTGAGGCCCACTGATATCTGAGCGCTATGTGACACGCTTGATGGCACAGCTGCCTGTGACCAAAGTGACGAGAGGATAATGGAGATTTTGAATCTCTGCGCACACTTTTGGACACTGGACACTTGTGGATTGTGTGAGGCCCACTGATATCTGAGCGCTATGTGACACGCTCGATGGCACAGCTGCCTGTGACCAAAGTGACGAGAGGATAATGGAGATTTTGAATCTCTGCGCACACTTTTGGACACTGGACACTTGTGGATTGTGTGAGGCCCACTGATATCTGAGCGCTATGTGACACGCTCGATGGCACAGCTGCCTGTGACCAAAGTGACGAGAGGATAATGGAGATTTTGAATCTCTGCGCACACTTTTGGACACTTGTGGATTGTGTGAGGCCCACTGATATCTGAGCGCTATGTGACACGCTCGATGGCACAGCTGTGACAAAAGTGACTAGAGGATAAGGGAGATTGGATTGCTTTTAAAAAAGCAGTTTGCGGAGCAGTGGGTAAACAGCAATGCCAGCGTGTCAGGAAGCCTTAAAAGGCAGCCCAACAACCAACACCACTGATACACCACAATATAGCCTCCCCTTGCACTGCACACACAGTGACTTGTGTGTTGTGCAGGCCAAATCGCTAGCAGCAGAAGCAGTTTTTTTGTCTTCTTCCCTGCCTAACGCTCTCCCTACAGAATCAGCAGCAACCTCTCCCTATACTAAGATCGGCAGAAGTAAGATGGCGGTCGGCGTGCACGCCCTTTTATACCCCATGTGACGCCCACCAAAGCAAGCCAATCACTTGCATGCCCTTCTGAAAGATGGTGGTGACCCGTGCCTAGGTCATCACGTTGCCCACAGTGTCCGTGGATCCTGATTGGCTGAAAAAGAGCGCAAAACAAACTTTTGAAACACGACTTTGGCGCGTAAGTCGCCGACCTCGTGGCCGACCTCATCCTAGGGTCGGGTTTCGTTTCATGAAACCCGACTTTGCCAAAAGTCGGCGACTTTTGAATTTTTTCGACCCGTTTCGCTCAACTCTAATCAGCACCCTTCTTAGTCAGATCAGTCAATGGCTTGGCAATACTAGAAAATTTTGCTATAAATTTCCGATAAAAATTAGCAAAACCCAAAACTTCTGGAGGGCCTTCAAAGAAGTGGGCTGAACCCAATCATAAATGGCCTGTACCTTGGCCGGGTCCATTTCAATAGTTGACGGAGACAAAATAAATCCCAAAAATGAAATCCTCTGTACCCCAAAAAGGCATTTCGATCCTTTGACATACAGGGAATTCTCCCTCAAGATCCGGAACACAGTCCGAACATGTTCCACATGAGAATCCCAATCCTTGGAGAAGATCAAAATATCATCCAGATAGATAATCAAAAATTTATCCACAAAGTCTCGGAAAATGTCGTTCATGAAGCACTAGAAGACAGAAGGGGCATTAGTGAGCCCAAAAGGCATCACCAGGTACTCAAAATGTCCCTCCGGAGTATTAAACGCCGTCTTCCATTCATCCCCATGCTTAATGCGGATAAGATTATACGCCCCCCTGAGGTCAAGCTTGGTAAACCAGCAAGCACCTTTAACTCTGGAGAATAGATCCGAAATCAGGGGTAACGGATACTGATATTTAATAGTAATTTTGTTGAGGGCACGATAATCAGTACAAGGCCTTAATGAACCATTCTTTTTGGCCACGAAAAAAAAAATGGCACCTAAGGGTGAAGAGGATGGTCTAATATGATCCTTCTCCAACGCCTCCTTAATATAGGATCGCATAGCCTCGTGCTCGGGTACAGATAAATTGAAGAGCCGACCCTTGGGAAATTTACACCCCGGGCTCAGTTCAATTGCACAGTCATAACTCCTATGAGGAGGCAAAGACGCAGACTCATTCTCACTAAATACATCATAAAAGTCCGCCAAATAGTCAGGAACATCATGCGACTGAGGAGAGGTGGAAAAAACCGGAGCCTCACTAAGGCACACCGACAACCCCAACTCACCACAGACACAGATTTCCAATCCAAAACTGGATTATGAATTTGCAACCAGGGAAACCCCAGAACAATGGTATCATGCAAATTATGCAACACCAAAAATCTGCAATTTTCTTGATGGTCTGGGGCGACCCGCATTACCACCTGGGTCCAAAACTGAGGTTTATTTTTCGCCAAAGGAGTAGCATCAATCCCCCTCAAAGGGATAGGCATCAGCAGAGGTGTCATAGGAAATCCACAATGTTTAGCAAAATCCAAGTCCATTAGGTTAAGGGCTGCTCCCGAATCCACAAAAGCCTTGGAGGAAAATGTGGACAGGGAGGAGATCAGAGTAATTGCCAGAAGAAACTTAGGTTGAACACCACCCACAGAAAACGTGTGTACAAAACGTTTCTCTCGTTTAGGACAGACAGAAATAATATGCGAGGCATCTCCACAAAAAAAACACAGCTTATTACGCCTTCTGAACTCCTGACATTGCTCCCTGGACAAAACTCTATCACATTGCATAGGTTCAGACACTTGTTCAACAGGTGGCAACACCTCTCGTGCAGTCCTGCGTTCACGTAAACGCCGATCAACCTGAATGGCTAATGACATAGAATCGTCAAGACCAGAGGGAACAGGAAATCCCACCATAGTATCTTTTACGGCTTCTGACAAACCCTTCCGAAAGAGAGGTGCCAAGGCATTATCATTCCAGGTAGTTAGGACCGCCCACTTTCGGAATTTTTGACAGTACAATTCTGCAGAATCTCGACCCTGGCTCAATGCCAACAGGGTCTTTTCAGCCTGATCAATAGCATTAGCTTCATCATACAACAACCCCAAGGCTTGAAAAAAATGCATTCACATTAGTCAGAATAGGATCATCTGGTTTCAAAGAAAACGCCCAATCCTGGGGATGGCCACGCAGCAAAGAGATGACAATTTTAACCTGCTGCGTGGAGCTCCCTGACGAGTTAGGCTTCAAGGCAAAAAATAATTTCCAATTATTTTTGAAATTCAAAAATTTAGACCGATCCCCAAAGAACACATCAGGAGTAGGGATCTTTGGTTCAGCAGCATGTGAATGAGCAAGGTAGGCGGAAATTCCCCGCACTTCCGCAGTGACCTGCTCCACACGATCAGACAATTGCTTTATCTCCATTGAGAGAAGGAAAAAAATTCCCCCTACGGCCTCAGAGATATAGAGGAAAAAATATGCACACTTTTTTTTTTTTTTACAATTCTTTCCTGCTATTGAGTACCCTAGGATCTGCGGTATGGCGGGTGATTCTGTTATGAATGAGTCACCGTAGGAGGCAAAAACAGAAATACTAGCTAAGTCCAGAAAACCAGAGAAGTTGGCAGCTATCGGATTGCAGACCCCTGAACCTATCAACAATAACTAGCAGTAGCCGTGGGGGGTTCCTACGGTGCCCTAGACCCCTCAATCACAACCGGAGAACTAAATAGCCTAAAGACAGATAGGGAAATCTAAACTGCCCCAGAGCAGACCCCAAAGCAATAGGCAGCCCCCAACATATAATAACGGTGAAGCAAGATGAAAAAACACTCACACAGATAGAAAGATAGGCTGAGCAAATGATGGGGCCCAAGCTAACTAAATAGGACAGGATAGAAAAGCTGCTGTCTGCAATCCGCCAAAAACCCTATCAAAACAAGAGCCAACAGACTGATAGGGAAAAAAGCCCTGAAGACGCTAGGCTTCAAAAAGGCTATATCAGTACTCAGGTATTTTCTGAAGACAGAGCAAAAAGGAATTCAGCTCACCCCAGCAGGAAATGGCAGAAATCCAGAAAAACAAGGCAAAACAAAACCAAAACACAAATGCAAAAAGCAGAGCAGAAAATTTAGCTTTTGAGGAGCAGGAATCAGACTGGTCTCCTAGAATCCCTCAGAGAAATCACCTGCAAGGCAGAAGGGCATCGGCTGCCTTATATCCAGTCAGCAATTCCAGTCACTCAGTCATCATCATTCTGCTCAGGTGCTTGGTAATCAGCCTCACTACCTTCCTTCACCAGAAGAGGGAGTTCATCAGACCTCAATGGTGAAGGGGAAAATGAACTCACAACAGTTGTGTCTTCGAGCCTTAAATGGGAATAGAGCATTTACAGCTTCCTATTCCTCTGGTTTCTGTTGCAGGACCATTAGTAACCATACAACCGTGGAGACCAGGCTCCAGATCATGCGCTCCAGCTGGGAACGAGCTCTCAACTCTACTCAGTCCCACAGCTTCTCTCTCCATGTCTACACACTTCGGCCTCCTCACACTAACTCCCCCCTTCCCTTCCTGGCCCTCAGAGAGCACTCCTCCCCCAATTCTGGTTCAGAGCTCCCTCTGCTGGCCTGGAGTGGGAACTGTGTTGCATGTTATAGTTAACTGCTAGAGAGATCCTTCATTGCTTCTAAGCCTGACATCACCCTCCCTGGAGGAAGGCAATGCCACTGTGGCGACCAAACTCCTGGGGGCGCCACACTTGCCAAGGCAATTGCAAAGAGCTGAGAATAAGGGACAGAATTGGCGCATCTAAAGGATGCGCCATTTCTGTGGCAGCAAAGGGCTGATGTTATTAGTCTCGGAGCAGGTCAATATCAATGCCCCATTACCAGCCAATTAAGATCAGCATGCAGCTGACTAGCCTTTATTGGCTATTAAAAATAGCAAGTGAGCATTTCTGTTACATAGAGCAGGGCTGCAGCCATGCTCTGTGGAGCACTGGCTATTAGATGATCGCAGCTTCTAGTCTCCCATGGAGACAATTTAAGCAAGTAAAAAGTGAAAAAAAAAGTTTATAAAAAATATAAAAGTTTAAATCACCCCCCTTTTACCCCTTTCAAAATAAAACAATAAAATAAAAATAAAAAATACACATATTTGATATCACCACGTTCAGAATCGCCAGATCTATCAATATATAAAAAAAATTAATCCGATTGGTACACAGCGTAAAGCAAAAAAATCAAAGAGTCAGAATTAAGTTTTTTTGGTCACCACGACAGTGCATTAAAATGCAATAACGGGTGATCAAAAGATTGTATCTACACCAAAATGATATCAATAAAATGATAGGTCAGCATGCAAAAATAAACCCTCAGCCAGATCCAGAACATGAAAAATGGAGACGCTACAGGTCTCAGAAAATGTAGACTTTTTTTTTATTTTTACAAACTTTGGAATTTTTTTTCACCACTTAATAAAAAAGAACCTAAACATGTTGGGTTTCTACGAACTCGTAATAACTTTGAGAATCATAACTGCTGGTCAGTTTTAGCATTTAGTGAACACGGTAAAAAAAAAAATGTAGAATTGCACTATTTTGCAATTTCTCCGCAGTTTGAATTTTGTTCCCATTTTCCAGCACACTATTTGTAAAAACCAATGGTGTCTTTCAAATGTACAACTCGTTCCACAAAAAACAAGCCCTCGCATGGCCACATTGACAGAAAAATAGAAAAGTTATGGCTGTGGGATGAAGGGGAGCAAAAAAAATCAGATTCAAACACGAAAATACCCCTGGTCCTTAAGGGGATACCGTAAATAATTATTATTTATATTAACTGTCCGACCAAACGCAGCCACTTGACATGGCTGTAATGGAGCTGGAAGTGATCACAGTCTTAAAGCTTGTTGATTGGCTGTGCTGCAACCTTACAACAAGCTTTATTAGACTTCTGGACCCAAAGAGGAAACCAGACATACAGTAAGAAGTTTGTGTTAGGGTGGTTTTACACTTACCATATATTTGTGGGCCAATTTTGTGGCCCCAATAGCTTTCTATGGGGCTGCAAAATCGGCCCGCAAAAATTCAATGGTGCGCCGTGTGCCGTACGGCCGTGAAAAAATATCGAGCTTGCTCAATATTTTTCATGGCGTACGGACACGGTGCACATTTAAATCAATGGTGCCGCAAAAACAACCCGGAAGTTTGTTTTTGTGGTGCGCCGTCACTTCCGATTTTGCGGAACCCTGTTTTTTTTCTCCAATATTATTTCCATAGCATTGGAGAAAAAAAAACGGTGATCCGCAAACATTTTTATGGATTCTTATTGTGGTACACCACAGAAAATGCGGCGATACGACCCACAAAAACGGGCCACAATAACGGACCGCAAAAAATGCGATAAGTGTAAAACCACCCTTATGGTTCCTGTAACGGACACTAGAAGTCCGATACAAACCCAGAACTTTCTAGTTCGGGTTCCCTCATCCCTACTTATAATACTGCTTTTATTATGTTTTGCGAGGTGTGCACATACTGTGGATTTACATAATGAAAATCAACAGCATTTGATATATATAAGATTTGCAACTTGGGAGAGGTGATAAAAAGACTCCTGTAAAAAACAGCTCTGCTGTGGCTGAAGTTGTCCCTATATTGGAATTTGTATGAGGTTTTTCGTAATGTGCCCATATATCTCCGACTGCATGAATGATGTATGAATATCTAGGTAAAAAGAAAAACTATAATTTTACTTTGAGAAACTTTTCAGTGTAAATCAATTTTTTTTTCAAAAAAGTGAACAAAAGTATTAGATTTTTCATTTTCCAAAAGGTATTTCGGAAAGATTAACAACAATGATGCTCATAATGTTGCATATCATGCTCTTTAAGTACTGCCATCTCAGCTTTTAGGGCCATGAAGATCTCAATGCGATCTCTCCAGGCGTAACAGGGTTAATATAAGGGCAGCTGAAACCCTGCCGTAAATTCCAAAACAGAAGAACTTCACATGCCCAAAGCTTAAATATTACACCAAAGCAATCACACTGTCACTGCCAGCCTCTTATTACAAGAGCTAGGAGCTCGGTAATAGCAGGTAACAGCGCTGGCGCTCTTTCCACTGTGAATGTGAGAAGGGAGGGAAGAGGGGGAATAGAGGAAGACCAGGCATCATTTTTTCCCTCTCCTAAGAAATCCATTATATCACATTAAAAACATTTTATCTTGTTAGCAATTTTCCATGGTGCTTTACAGGGTGACCGCTTGGCATTAGAATCTAGGTAATAAGATATAAAAGTCTCCTTTTTAGATGGCTTTGAATATAATTTTAAGGCACTGTGAAACCAATACAGGAGTTTTAGATAGCATTAGGGAACTTTATTTTTCCCAGAAAGACATTTCATGAAAGTAACAGCAGAACGTACAGTGGCCTCAAGTATGAGATTGTATTTGTTGACAGGCGGAACAGGCGCACAGAAATAGTGAAAGGCGCCTCGTCCCTCTCACATTCCTTACCAATTCTTTCACATTCTACGACTTGCCCATACTGTGAAATTAGCCGTTGATTTCACGTAAAATGACAACTTTCAATTATTCCATCTACTTGTACGTGAGTTATGGGACTTTGACTGTAATGGTTTATAAGTAAAGATAGAGAAGTTTTGGGGCTATCGATGTTGTACCCATCTTCCCAAACAGATGGTGCTCTTCCTATTCTTACTATTATGCTTTTTCTTATATAGCGCCATCATATTCCTTATTCCATATCATGGCTGAACTCAATGGGGCTCACAATCTAAATTCCCTACCAGTATGTCTTTTGAATTTTGGAGGTAACTCACACAAACACGAGAAGCTACTAACTCCTTGTAGATGTTGTCCTCAGTGGGCTTTGAACCAAGGTCCCCAGAGCTGCAAAGTGTAACCACTGAGCCATTGTGCTGCACATTCTTACACATAGATGCACTGCACCAAAAATTGGTGGCTTGTCCAGCTTTCTGTGCAACACAGTCATATTTTTGCTTCAGTTTGGATACAAAACAATCTGTTTAGATACTTCCAAAATGTTAGTTGAAAATATGTTGAAAGGGGATTAAGGTGATTTTGATACTGATTATCGGTAGCCGTTTTACTCCCCCATTGATCAGCTGATTGATCAAGCATGCAGTACCATTCACAGCTATGACATTTACAGACTAGGGGCATCTCCAAAGTGCCAGGGTAGCTTCAGTCTGAAGACTGTCACTGATCTCATGCTCACAACCCATCAATATTAATGTGTCCCCCCAAAAACCCTTTAGGGTATGTACACATAGTCTTTTTACTGAGATTTTGTGGTGGAAAATGAGCAAAATCTCCAATTTATTTTAGTTTTGGGTTGGATTGGTAGAGTTTTCAATCCTAAAAAACATATGCCAATGGCATGAGCACAAAGCGCTATTTAGATGCTGGAGAAGCCGCCTAGTTTTCCTGAGGCATCTCTGCAGTTGTTCCCCACTGGTGCTTTTCATTATGTGCTTCAGCTATAGAAAATAGGTGGCTTCCACCAGGAAGAATTAGCAGGTCACTTCTTTTTTACGAACCCTGAAGTGCTTAAAATAAGTGTCAAAAGGCAGAGCATGTGCGAAGCATGTCAATATTAATGCGCCCCCCAAAATCCCTTTAGGGTATGTGTACACAGTCTTTTTGCTGAGATTTTGTAGTGGAAAATGAACAAAAACTCCAATTTTTTTTAGTTTTGGGTTTGATTTGGAGAGTTTTCAATCCTAAAAAACCTACGTGTAAACATACGCCAATGGCATGAGCACAAAGCGCTATTTAGATGCTGGAGAAGCCGCCTGGTTTTTCCAGGCTAAGCTGCTTGAGGAAAACATTGGCAGTCCTTTTCCTGAGGCATCTCTGCTGTCGTTCGCCACTGGGGCTTTTCAAAATGTACTTCAACTATAGAAAGTAGGTGGCTTCCACCAGGAAGAATTAGCAGGTCACTTCTTTTTTTAGGAACCCTGAAGTGCTTAAAAGAAGTGTCAAAAGGCAGGACATGTTCACAGCAATGTCATTTTGACATTGCTTTGCATAATGTTCACTTTATGGGACATTTTTTGCTGTGCTTTTTCAAACGGATTGTGGGAGGAGTCCACTTACAAAAGATTCTGTATGCACATACCCTTAGCGTGGCTTTAGACTCAGAATTTTTCTTTCAAGGGAACCGGTCACCAGAAAAAAAACATTATTAACCTGCTGATATGTAATTAGTGCTGTTAACCTGCCCGGTGTCTGCACTTAGCCGAATGCTGCAAGGAGAAGAGTAACTTTATTCTCCTCTGCAGCGTTCCAGCTTCAGCTATGGGGGCGGCCCCGGTGCGGGTTCAGTCACAGCTCTGTTTATAGAGAGCAGCGGCTGTAACCACACCCCCGGCGCTGACTGACACTGGCTCTGCATTGGGGTTGGCTGTCAGTCAAGGCTGGGGGAGTGGCTACAGCCGCCACTCTCTATACACAGAGCGATGACTGCAGCATTCAGCTAAGTTTGGGCACCAGGTAGGTTAGTAATGATATTAACCTGCAGATTAACCACATATCTGAATGTTGATAGCATTTTTTCTGGTGACAGGTTCCCTTTCAGTATGTCTCTACATTATTCTTGGCCAAACTAGATAGTATGCCAGATAGTACGCTGATGTCTATAGTCCTATATGTATTCCACTCCATACAGAGTGCTTTGTTTTGGGGATTTGTGGCTTTACAAAATGCATCTTGTTCTCTGTATGAGATTTTTTTTTCTTAGACATCACTATAAAAAATGCATGTTACAAGTGCAGACAAATATAAAGATTCCCCTAAAAATACAAATTCTTTACAAAGGATAATTAATGCTGAAAAAAGATTGGGTTATGAAGGCTTCTTAGTTTTATAAGTTATGGAGAAAAGACAATTTTTGAATTTTTTTTTAAAGTGACAAACACTTTTCCAAGCCATTATCACTTTCCTTTCTCTATTCATCATGCCAGGTCAGGCAAAGTGCATTACTCTGCTGGAAGAAACCATGAGCAAAGTGACATCTCCTTCCATTCCTTGCAAATTCCATATCTTGGTAAAATGTAAAACCTAATAGGGGAAAAATACAGAATAAAAAAAAAATATTTTTGCAAAATTCTATTTTTATTGCCAATTCAACTTAAAGACTTTTATTGTACCACTGACATTCACATAGTCCATCAGTGGATTTGCTTTTACATAGCTTGTGTTGTAATAATTACCGGGTTGGCTTTGAAGGGTTAATCTACCCGACATTATGTCTTTTATGATAGATTTATCTACAAATAGAGTATTTTGTACTCATTTTTCAGAATCCTTGGTACTTTTGAACTTGAGAGACCATACAGAATGAATTTTGCCTCCAGGCCCAAATTTGACAGAGGAAAGGAGAAGCCTCTTAAAGATAGTTAAAAGGCCAATGAGTTGCCTGACGTAGCCGCCTCATGTTACACAGTGGGATGCATTCGCAGACAGGCCATCCTGTTGTTGCATCCATTATTCACTTGGCTTGGTGGGCTAAGGTCTGGCCATTTTAAGATAAGCATTATATCAAAGCACCTTTAGAAATTTTCAGCAGTGGAGACAATGAAATACTTCGTCAAATCATAGATTACAGTTCACAATAAATAGCTACTTTGAATGGCTGAAGGGACAGGTTCCTTCTCAGGCTCCCTGTTGTTTCTGGGCCCTTAGGGGATGGGCTGCAGATCACAGGGGGTATCACTCGTCAGGAGTGCCGCATCTCGAGTGACAGAGTACAGGCAGTGCAATTAATCTGATATGACAAGTGACAATCTGTTATGTTTTGTGTCGAATGCAAACATACAAATGTTTGCAATGAGCTTAGGGGCTGGATATGACAGCTCACATCATTTTTATTACCTTTTCCAGTGCCATGCATTGCATTAACTACATAGGCACTGGTAGTTTTTAAGAAACATTTTTCTAAATCCAAATGAGGATAAAAAGGACAGGACAATAGGAAGAGATATCTAAAGAAAATCAATATATTTTGAAAAAGCTAATGTGCGTAGGAACAGTCTCCAAAGCCCTCCTCAAGTTACGGCTATGTTGACCTCATCCATAAAAAAGTCAATTGTAAAACCATGCTGGGAAATTATTGGGAAAAGCTGGAATAGCAATTCAATGGAAATTTTTTCATGTTTGATTTACCAGCCAAAAAAAAAAAAATAACTTTGAAAGAGATTTATGAAAGAGGAGAAGCCTTTTACAAAAAAGGAACAAAGATGCAAGTTGCCTTCAAAGACACTGGCTCACCATTAAGACCTTGTGGAGACAGCAGTAAGATGACAAATCTGTACAACCTATTGAATATTATTAGCAGGGCTCACAATCTGATTTCTCTAGTTTTATGGCATGTCGATCCTGATCAGATGTAAAGAGGTTGAGGTTGTAAAGAGGATCAACAAAATTGGGACAAATGCAGGTTTAAAATAATAAAATTAACTCAGCGGTAGGAATGAGCAAATTTAATAAAATTCAATTTGTCAAATTTTCAGAATTGTATTTAACATGAATACAATTACTTTGAATGCAATTTATTATAACATGACTTCTCTCCAACCCCAGAGCAAAATAAACAGTGAAGTAAAAAAATAAAAATGTTACTCTCAAATCACCCCTCAGCTGTCCTGGTGTGGCTTCACCTGCCTGGTCATCTGCTGGCTCACGTCCTCTTTCTGGCACCTGTTTACTTTTTCGTCTTCAGTCTGCTTCACTTGTTGATGACTCTGGCATTCTCTAAGCCTCCAGTGATGTCAAGCTATCCCATGGGATCCAATGACCAATGAAGGCACTGAAGAGTAAGAAGACTGAAGATGAAGAAAAAGATCAGAGACAGATTTGCATCTACTTTATTCAACATGAATCAAATTGCTGATGAAAGCTTTAATTATCACCTAGGGTCTTTCCAGAACTCAGAGTATAGCAAACAGGAGAGTTAAAAAAAATAAAAATATATTATATTCAACTCACCTGTTACCTGACCTCTTGTCCTCTATTGGCTACAATCTTCTCTTTTGTCTACAGTCTTCTTCACTCTTCAGCACCTTCAGCCTCAATGAGCTTCAAGATAAATCATGACATCACTGGAGGGCTAGTCAGTGTCCGAATCACCAAAAAGTGAAGAACACTGAAGACAAAAAAGAAAATTGGCACCAGGGGAAAGAATTTAGCCAGTAGAGGATTGGGTAGGCCGATGGCACCAGGACAGCTTAGGAGGAAGGTGCGTATAATTTTATATTTTTTTAATTATTTAACCCATTTCCAGCTCTTAAAGGAATCAAGCAAAATGGTGGCCAGTAGAATGATATTTTGCCTAATTTGAGCAAAATGAATTCCAAAAAACATTGGTTTCTTGTGAATCCAAATTATTATGTGAAATTCTAGGTGACTTTGAATCTCCTTGATTCATTTTGCTCATATCTACCTAATGGTCAAGCGCAATCTACCTCAGAGTGTGATTATACCAATCACACTCTGATCAGAGTTTGTTCAAAGTTTGGTCAGAGTGTGATTCGATGTTAGGAAGAAAAAAAAATAATAATCCAATAATTGGACTCAACTCTTGAATTATGCAATTTTTTCCTCAGACATGTTCATGGCCCCATAGATTAACATGGAAATGAGTGGTACTTGTCAAAATGATTGATTGCACTCGTCCAATTTTTGTGGTCGGGTGCATAAGCCAACAAGGTTAATCGTAAAAATACCAATGGGAAGCAGAGGAGAAGAGTTGCAAGATTAGTAGGGGCTATTTAATTTTATTTTAAATGATAGTGTTCCTTTGTCTAATTTTGCCCAAGTTGGACATCTCCTTTAACTGGTTATTTTCATCATTAAAACTTATTATCATTCTAAATGATAGTTGATAACTTGTGGATTGGTAAGTGTCTGACACTCAAGACCACCAAATACAGTATATGTCGGAATGGAATGATGGTGTTATGACTGGGCTTTAGCACTCACTCAGGGATGAAAAAAAATCAGGGGAGATGCTAACCGTGCACACAGGTTTGCTTACAGACTAGGCAGTCCATAACCTGACCCTTATAGAAAGAACACCGTGAGCACAACTCAAGATGGTGCTAAGGTTAGGTTCCCAAACCGTTAAAGCAACAAATATGAACCTGGCACTCAACTTAAAGGTATTTGTAAGGCGGTTTATTGTAGTACATGAAAAAAGACGTTTCGGTCAATGTGACCTTCTTCAGTTACGTGTGGTATATAGATGGTGTAGAGCTTATAGGCATCTATCAGAAAGGACGATGGTGCTTTAGGCATTGAGGAGATTGATCTCTCTAAGGTAATGAGCTTGTCAGTATATAGGAGAGGGGCAAACGTGCCTCCAGACGCGGTGTCCACCGGCCGAAACGTCTTTTTTCGTGTACTACAATAAACCGCCTTACAAATACCTTTAAGTTGAGTGCAAGGTTCATATTTGTTGCCATAACCTGACCCTGACTTGCCCCTGCTTGCCCACAGAAGTTGGTACCATAACATTATTCAGTGGCACCCCCCACTCAATGTTGGCTGACCTCGAGTGTCCTTAACTGCACTCTCAACTATACATAAAGTGCAACCTAAAAGCACAACAACAAAACAGAGTGCATACAAGAGGGTGAGACATAGGACTAGATGGAAAAGAACCCAAAAATACATTTGGTATACATGAAAAATGGTAAAAAATGGAAAAAAAGCTAAAAAGGGAATACGCAAACAAACCGCAAGAGAAACAATAGAAAAAACCTCAGCAAGATAATCCTTCACTCGGGAGCTGGGACTCCAAACATCCATCTAACTTGGAATATAGCCAGCAAAGACTGCATGTGCCAGGAGAGTAAGACCCAGTAGTGCTTATTAATGGTCAACTTTGCTGCCCATATTCATTCAATCTAATATTGTACAGAGTCAAAATGTCAGAAATTAAAATATATATTTTTTTCTCATTCATATTACAGGTGGAAAATAAAACGTATTGACACAACTTAAAGCTTTATATTACAACTTGTAGCATAATAACAGGTATCATAATGAAATACATGTGTAACACATATGATGCTACTGATGCATGACTTGCACAGAGAAGTGTAGAAGGTTTGCCATGGCCACTAAGCACATCAACACTTGTATTTTTCTTTAAAATTGTTTAATTTAGTAAACCCTTTGTACACATGATCTTATAGTGTTGTGCTTACCTTGTAATTCCATTCTGCATAGACTATTCATTTTCTAGTATGTAAGATTCAGTTTTACATTCATTTAGTAGGTAAAGCAAAAAAAAAGTATAAGATTAAAACTTTTAGTAATTGGACACGTTCCAAGGGTGAATAGGGTCGTTGCCCCATCACAAAGTCATTTTATAAGGGTGTGTTTGGGAAGCATTCTTAAATTTCCTTTTGCTCAAGGGTTGAGAAAGACAGACAATAGGCTGCAGCGCTGGATAAAATATCAAGTTGTCTGCCAGGTTACGCTGCCTTTGTTCTTTAGAAAGATTTCTTTAGCATTTGTTTACTAAATTCCTACTAGTATTCCCTACCATTTTTGTTTTTATATGTTTAAAGCATGGATCTACCTTATTATAGCAGAGTAATTATTAACAGGCTGCAATTACAATTACTGCAATACATTTTGATTAATATCAAAATATCCAGACATTCATTTGGCCATAGAATGAATTTATAATGAAACAATCCAGTTTTATTATTATTATTTTTAGAATTATGTTTTGCTTACAAAGCGCCATCATATTCCACAGCGCTTTATATCATCATTGCTGTTGCCATTGGGGCTCACAATCTAAATTCCCTATCAGTTTGTCTTAGGGTATGTTTCCACTAAGCGCATTGCCTGCGCTTTGGATGGAGCAGAAAGCCGGCTCCGCCCAAAGCCCCGCAGCCTTCTGTGCATGCGGTGATTCCGGATGGTTTCATTGAACACATGCGGTATCACCGCATCGCATACATAGACCAGGTTTATTTACCGTGCGGAGACTGAGCGTCTCCGCAAGGTAAACAGACATGCTGCATTCTAAAAAGACACGCCACATGTCCGCATTTGTGGGTGTGTTACCCGCATATTAGGACGCATAGTGGAGATGGGATTTCATAAAATCCACTATGCTGTAACAACTGGACACAGCGGCTGTACGCAGCGTTCAATCCGCAGCAAATCCGGATGTAACACAGCCCGTGGAAACATACCCTTAGGAGTGTGGGAGGAAATGGGAGAACTCGGATGAAACCACTCAAACACGGGGAGAACATACAAACTCCTTGCAGATGTTGTCCTTAGTGGGATTTCAACCCAGGACCCGAGGGCTACAAAGCAACAGTGCTAACATATAATAAAATATACAGTGCTCATAAAATCTAATATATAGTACTAGCTTGGCCCGTGTAAAATTTTCGCACATTGGTCGTGGGGGTCACAGGCAATTTCAGAAAACGCAAGCTGGTCAAATGTAAATGTATTTCATGAGCTGATGAACACAGACAGGTATTTAAATATGTAGATTGGTAACACAATAAATTGTTTTGATAAGTAGAGGCCAAAAAATGTTTTCCGGTTGAGGTGCCACCTGCAGGTCATTGTGTCTTTCTGAAGGTTTATGAAAATGAATGTTTAAACTGTATTTAGTGATAAAATTGTGAATGTGTGGTTTGTTTGGCTGTTTTCTTGCTGAAGGGAGCAAATTTACCTTTCAAATAGTGTAGCATGTGTGTGGGGCGAAGTAATCAGCGAAAAAGCAGTGCATGTTTACAAATGTGTTGGTAGTGTGCTTTGGGGTAGTGTGGTGCCACCTGCAGGTCATTTTTCCTTACAGCAGGTTTATGAAAATTAAAGTTTAAACTGTATTTTGTGATCAAATCGTGAATGTGTGGTTTGTTTGGCTATTCTCTTGCTGAAGGGGGCAAGTTTACCTTTCAAATGGTATATCATTTGTGTGTGTGGGGGTGCAGAATGAATGGGGATACAAAGGAATCACCGAAAAACAGTGTTTAGAAATAATAGAATAGATTACCAGACATTTTTTAAGTTGAGTCCATGACAGAAAATATCAGATAGCAGGCTGCAGGGAGGAATAAAGTTCATCTCCTCCCGGTAGCCAGGCCTTCAACGCAGCTTTAGAATGCTAATAATATGCAGATTAACCCCATATCTGTAAGTTAATAGAGTTTTTTTTTACAAGGGCGGGGCACATTTAGTCATTTACCGAGTCATGCACCAACTAAAATTCTTCTTGGTAAAGGGAATTTTTTATTTTATTTTAAATTTTTTCTTTTTATTATCAGATTACAGTATTTTCCTTTCATTGCATTGACAACAGAAAATAGTTTCCACATGCAATCAGCAGAGATTTGAAAGCTGCTATAAACCATAAACTAAATGACATGAAAGAAGTTGAAATTGATTCATAAGCAGAAAAGTTTTTAAGCTACTCAACTTTTTATGTAGCCTTTAAAAACTGAATTAAAATGGCACTATGCTAAAGTATGAACGGAAAAAAAAAGATGTCTCAGGACTTGCTGATGTTCATTTACTAGCTGACAGATCCCCTATAATTCCTTCATGACATGGCGATTTTCACTTTTCCGGGCCTGGAAGCGCAGTGGACATTTCTTTTCTGCTTTTTTATTTTTTGTGCTGTTGTGTTGAACTATTTTTTCAACCTTTTATGCTACTAGATCAATAAAGCAATGTTTCCTTTAAGATGTGTGCACCGACTATCGTTTGGACTGACGCTATTACTGGAGTATTTTGCCGTGCACCTGGACAGGTGATCTGATTCCTCCTTTTTCACATTTTATTGCTATGTTGCGGTGGTCAAAAAACGTAATTTTGACGTTTCATTTTTTTCTCATTATGCTGTTTATCAACTGGATTAATTTACTTTGCATTTTGATAGGCTGGAGTTTACTAATGCAGCCAGACCAAATATGTGTATTTTTACTTTTTACAGTATTTGTTTTATTTTAAATGGAGCATAAGAGGGGTGATTTGAAATTTTGTGATTTGTCTTCTTTTTTTTTGTAATATTTGTTAAAAATTTTTTTTCACTTTTTACTGTACTTGTTAGTCCGTTGGGGTACTTGAATTTGTGATTGTCTAATTGCTTCTACTATACATAGTAGTATATCACTACTGTTATGTATTGAGAAAATCACAGTCTTCTATGAACGGCAGTAATGGACTGGTTTTCACAGAAGGATCATAATGACACGTACGGGGGTCACCAACAGACCCTTGGCTCTTGGCTGTCTGGACAACCCATCAGCGCTCCTCAATCATGTCACATGTACGCCAATGGGAGCATGAAATGATGTGCCCCCCTGCTGTCGAGTGTTAAATGCCACTGTTAGAGATTGACAACGGAATTTAACAGGTGAACAGAGAACATTGTGAGGCCCATTATACTACATGGAGGACTATGTGGGTCCCATAATACTATATGGAGGGCTATATGGGGCTCATTATACTACTTGGAGGATATTGCGTAGCCCATTATAGTATATGGAAGACAATGTGAGGCCCATTATACTACATGGAGGGCAATGTAGGGTGAATTATACTATATGAAGGATAATGTAGGACTCATTATACTATATGGGGGGCTACATAGGGCCCATTGTGCTATATGGAAGGCAATATGAGGGTCATTATAATATTTAGAGGGCTAAGTGGGGGCCTCTATATTATATAGATGGCTATGTGGGGCCTATTGTACTATATGGAAGGCTATATCTCGGACATTATACTATTTGAAGGGCTATGCAAGGGCAATTATACTATTTAGTGACCTATGTGGAGCCATTATACTATTTGGAGGGCTATATGTGGGGCAACTATAATATTTGAAAGGCTATGTGGGAGCCATTATACTATATGGAAGGCTATGTGAAGATCATTATACTTAATGGAGTGCTATGTGAGGTCCATTATACTGTTTGCATGGCTATGTTGGGTCAATTATTCTGTTAGCAGGGCTATGAGGCTATGATGGGGGGCCATTATACTGTTTGGAGGACTAATGGGGCCATTTTACTGTTTGCAAGCAGTTACACAGTGTGAAGCTTTGTGTGCAGTCTATCGTACTGTGTGAGGGCCATTATGCTGTTTGGAGGGCTGTGTGGTGGACATTATTCTGTTTGGAGTGTTGTGGGGGAGGCTACTATGCTGCAAAGTAGCTACAAAACTGGCAGAGTTTTGTAAAAATTGAGTTATTTAAGATATATTTAGCTGGAGTGAAGAGAGCAGAGAAGGATATGCTCCCATTTCATACATATAGTTCAGGCATCAAGTGATTTAATCAGGCCCATTAAAGGCCCGCTAAGATGGCTCTTTAAAAATGTGTTTTTTTTTGTCACAAACTAATTCTCAATCTTGGCAGCAGACACTGATAGCCTTTGGTGGAGTCATAACCATTCTGGCATAGAGCATGTTTGTTTTTGTTGTTTTAAGTACTATAGTATATGTTAAGAGCTCCACCGTCTATCTGCAACCACCACCAAGATATCTCTCACCCAGGCCATTCAGCTTGGCTCAGGTGATGTGATGCCACCTGAAAATTTAGGTGGCTTCTTTAACTTCACAGCTCCACATTGCTAATCTGAGCAACAAGAAATACTCAGCTCTGCTATATTGCCCATATGAGCTTCCTGACCCTGCTCTGCTATGTTACCAAAGCCTGCTACTTAGGCTGAGTTCACACGTGGCGTTTTTTTCGCGTTTCCGCGGCGGTTTTAGCTGCGCGATTTTGCCGCGAAAAATAAGTATCCCATGCATTCCTATGGGATTCCGCAATGCTGTGCTAATGCTGCGGTTTTTACCGCGGCGGAATCGCTTCACGGTAAAAACCGCAGCATGCTCATTAATTTGCGGAATCGCGGCGATCCCGCACCCATAGGAATGCATTGTTCTGCTTACTTCCCGCATGTGGCTGTGCACACCATGCGGAAAGTAAGCAGAACATTTGCGGATGGTACCCACGGTCCGGAGGAGAGGAGACTGTCCTCCGGGCTGTGGGTACCATATCCCTGTAAAAAATAGAATTTAAAAATAAAAAATATTGTTATTCTCACCCTCCGACGTTCCGCGCAGCCTTCCCGCCTCTCTCCACGCTCCCGTTCCCAGTAGTCCTTTGCGAAAATGCCCGCGATGGCGTCTGTTCTCGCGGGATCGCGAAGTCTCGCGGTCATTCACGCGACGTCATCGCGAATTACCGCGAGACATCACGATCCCGCGAGAACGGACATCATCGCGGGCATTTTCGTAAAGGATTACTGGGAATGGATGCGCGGGACGTCGGAAGGTAAGAATAACACCATTTTTTATTTTTTTTTTACATTCTATCTTTTACTACTGACGCTGCATAGGCGGCCTCAGTAGTAAAAAGTTGGTCACACTCGTCAAACACTATGTTTGACGAGTGTGACCAACCTGTCAATCAGTTATCCAAGCGATGCTACAGATCGCTTGGAAAGCGCTAGCATTTTGCAAGCTAATTATGCTTGCAAAATGCTAGTTTTTCCGCGGGAAAATCGCGGGAATTTAATATGCGATTTTCCCGCGGACTGGAATTCCGGAATTCTCGCGGTAATTTCCGCGAGAGTTCCGGTGCGTGTGCACTTATTTTTACTCACTCTGTGCCTCCTAACATAGTTTAGTCTTTGCTACAATGTTAGTGTACCTCCTGATATATGTGCAGTGGCATGTAAACGTTTGGATACCCCTGGTCAAAATTACTGTTATTGTGAACAGTTAAGCACATTGAAGATGAAATGATCTCTAAATTGGCTAAAGTTAAAGCTGGCACATTTCCTTTGTATTTTAGGCAAAAAAATGATATCGTCATATTTTACATTCTAAGAATTATGAAAAGGAAAATGAGCCAATGCAAAAGTTTGGGCACCATTGGAGATTTGTGTGTTCACATAACTTTGACCAAGGATTCAAACCTTAATTGCCTTTTAGGGTTATGGCTTGTTCACCATCATTATTGAGAAAGGCCAGGTGATGCAAATGGAGCGCCCAGCCAGGGCTATCGGGGTACTCGGCACCGGGCCCGTTGATCTCAGTGGGAGTTGTCACAGAAGCTGTGACCCGGTCCGTGACTCTGGGGCTTCATGGCAAACGGGGGTGAAAAAACAATGAAATAGAATAATTCGTGACGCCACCTGTGGTGTTCGGCAAGTGAGATGTTAAGTCGATGCTGCGTGCAGATCCTCTGGGGCTGGTGGTGTGTTGCAGCCAAGATGGTGAAGCTTCCCACAGGTGAAGCTGTAGCCCCAGGGCAGTGTAGATGTAGGGGTAGAGGAGAGGCACCAGCGGTGTAGTGGCTGGCACCCAGATGTAGCAGTGCAGGGTGTGTTGGCGCAAGAATCAATGGAGGACACCAGGGCTTGTAGTTCCAAAGCTTTACTCACAGTCTGTAGTACACACAGGTGCCTGCCTCCATACTGTGTCCTCCGGGTCAGAGGCTCAATCAACCTCCAGGTCAGATGGAATGCTCCCTTCCAATGCTCCGCCAACATGTGCCTTTCTGAACGTCTCCTCTTATAGCGCCTTTAAGTGTGAAGTACTCCCAGTACTGAGTTACACTGGAGTGCCTCCTGACAGATGTTCCCAAGAACTCTATTTGTACGGCAGACAGCTGTAGCCTGCTTCGGGGACTCCTTACTCCTGAGTCCCGGCTCACTATCCAAGTTGCTGTTGTGCCCCCAAGTCTTAGATGGGAGTAGTGCATTTACAGCCCACTACTCCACCGATGTCTGCTGCAGGACCATTAGCATCCATACAACCTCGGGGACTGGGCCCCAGCCTTGCGCTTAGAACTTCTAGGCAGGGTTCTCTCATAACCCACGTCCTCTGTTCCCTTTTACTCCTTCATTCCGTACTAATCTCTCCTTCTCCTGGAAGATCAGGTTTCAGTTCAATGTCTTTCTCCTTCTTTCCTTTCCTGTGCCAGCAGACCCAGGTCACTGAGGTCTGCTGCAGCACCTCCATCCCTCTCCCAGGGATCTTCTTTCCTCACTCCTCTCTGAGTGACTCTCCGACTGACTGACCTGTAATCCTAAACCCTCCCACTCTTTTATGTATTCTAACTCCACCCACCTCCCAGCACGTTTCGTGTTCCAAGCAGGGAGCCACCAAAGGTGCTCTGCTACACTCCAAGCAGGGAGCCGCAATGTGGCTTTGCTGAAGTACCATGTTGTGTGGGATATGAGTGTTGGAGCGTGGTCAGGAGCCTCCAGCTCACCTGGATGGTGGGGTACCACACCTCAGGAGGAGGTGCAGTACCTCTGTGGCAACTGACAAGCCGAACTCAGAAAAGCCAGACAAGGACGCAGCAACCAACAGCACAGACAAGATGGGCAGTCAGAGAGTAAGCCAGAGATCAGAACCAGAGAAATAGCAGAGGTACAGAATCAGAGTGAAGACACAAAATGAGGGACAAGCCGGATCATACACTAAACAAGCACACGGGAACAAACGGTATACACAGGTATAGCAAGGTCAGCTGCTCAGCTGAGGACAGAACTATCACTGACAAACCTCCCACAGGAGGGCGGGTTAATATAGCTCTCCCCAAACCAAAAGGAGGCCAGCAAAGCTAACTCTGTACAGCCCAGGACGGGGAAAGGAATTCCCATCCAGAGCCAAGACAAATCCTAAATACAAGTAAAAAAAAACACAATAAACTACCTCAAAAGGCGCAAGCTGAAGGTTTTACAAAGACCCTCACAGTCCCCTGATCTGATCATCATTGAAAATCTGTGGCTAGATCTTAAAATAGCACTGCATGCAAGATGACCCGGAAATATCATAGAACTGGAAGAATTTTCCAAGGAAGAATGGATGAAAATCCCTTAAACAAGAATTGAAAGACTATTGGCTGGCTAAAAAATGTGTTTACAAGCTGTGATACTTGAAAATGGGGGTACAACTATGTAGGATGCGCAAACTTTTTTTTGCATTGGACCATTTTCCATTTGTAATTTTTAAAATGTAAAAGATAAAAAAAATTGCCTAAAGTACAAAGGAAATGTGTCATCTTTAACTTTAGCCCTTTGACAGATCATTTCATCTTCCACTTGCTAAACTGTTCACAATAACACACAGGGGTGCCCAAACGTTTACGTGCCACTGTAGCTCTGCTCCACTGCTGAGCTCTGCTATATTAACTCTATTTACCTCCTGTTACACACTTGTCCTGCATCTGGTCTTTGCTCCCCTCACCCTGGTCCACTGAGCTCTGTTGTACTCCATATTGGGTTTTGGCCTTCGTTCTACCATATGATCATTTGCTTGGGCCTTTATAAGGCCTACCGACACACACCTGAGGTGTCTTAATATTAAGACTTTTAGCATTCCTGAGTCCTGTCTGATGGCGACCTCCAGTATTTCTTTCACCTGCTTACCTGTCTCCTGTCTGTTTGCAGGTCCAAGTACTTCTGCTATCCTGTTTTCTGTCTGCCTGCGGCCTCCCGTGCTTCTACTGTAGATTTCAGGGGTGCTTCACCTGCCTGCTGAACCAATGCCTGTAGCCCGTGTTCCCACCAGAACCTTTTAGGTTCCACTTCACCAGATCAGCCAAAACACTATCCTACACAGCTCTACTCTCTGCTGGGCTGTGCTTTATTACTACAGTATTCCTCCTGACTTAGTGAACTCTGTTTCATCACTGAATTCTGCTACATCGATTCAGTGAGCCTCCTGACCTATTCTGCTCTGCCACTTCTGCTCCATGTCTCCAGTGTTTCTACAGTCTTCGTAATTCCAACCAGATTGTCTTACTGTACCCAAGACATCTGTCTATGCTGCATTAAATAATAGGTAGAGATAGAACCTTCAGTATTTACTTCACCCATTGGACTAGGTGTATTCTCTTTTCCAAGAGAATTGGGTTAATTATGCAAATGACACAATGATCAAACTCTTATCAGATTCTGATCATAGTGTGATCCGATTCATTCTTTTGGATGAGGTGAAGATGGAGAGAAAAGTTTCTCCATCTTCTCAATTCTGTCAGTCCATGGAAATCAGACAGCAATCAGATATCATCCGAGATGCAGTCCGATGTTTATCATGTAATAATTGACTTCTTTGGCCAAGTGCGATTCGAACATTGGAAAAAACTTCGGCATGCAGTGATTTTTTTTCCCTCCAGAAAGAAAAAAAATTGCACATGTGCACAGCCCCTTAAAATAACATTGGTCCAAGTGAGATCTGATGTTTTGTCGGTTTGCACTCGGATCGAAAATATGTTCATGTGCACAAGATCTTGTAGCAAACATCATAAATAATGAAATTAAAATGTTTATGTAAAAAATAGTATTTTTTTCTATTGACATGATGTGACATATGGATATGTGCTGTTGTGATGCCTTCAGGTAGCAATGCTAATTGGGTCAGAATGGACAATTTGTTGCTTTGTACCACACTAGTTATACCCGGCATCAGCATACCGCGTGGGAGTTATTTCCTTCTGTCTCTTGGGCATTGTCATCAGGTTATCTGTACCGTAGAGCTTCTATATATACAGGTATATATAATGATCCAGTATCACACACGTTCTGCCACCGACATTGTGTAAAATAGAATTATTTCATGAAATTGTGTAAATTGCTGCAGCCCTCGCTCAATAATGGCTGTATCAGATTTGCTTTATAACAATGATAAAGCACACATCAAATGGATGGCTCAGATAACAGCATGGCTGAGCACTTTACATTGTCGTATTCAATAAGCCCTGTAATGAGTTTTCATTTGGAGTTCCGAGCATAACAATTATGACCGTTCTGAAATGCTCGGGTGATAGTTTGCATGACTCTTGCAGGTGCTTCATTCCTATATTCTTGTAATGTTCTAAAACACGACGTCAGTGGGATGCCATGTTCAGGGTATTGGTTATTAGCTGGAGGAGCGCATCTCAAAGCCGAGACAGTAGGGAAAGTCATAGAGACAACTGGTGTTGCTAGGAAACCACATCTTAGGCCAATTTAGCTGGGTTTTATTTTCTCTTCTTTCCTCCCGCTCTTAAGAAACATGGTCTGTTTTGATGCAGAAACAAATGAACAGTCTTTTATGTAAGCATTAAAATATGTCCAAGAAGTCATCATGGTCACTTTGGTCAAGCAGAGATGGACACCGCAGGTCAAACCACCACTTAGAGCTGAGATATAAAAGGAGTAAAGCAATGGTGGTCGTGACATGAGGCCATTCATAAATGATATCTTCTCTCTTCACTTTAGAAATCTAACTTTTCAATAGCTGAAAGCTAATTACAACAGCTAAAGAACAAAGGTAAACCAGATCTGGCCAAATAACTTCTAATTCATAAGATTTGCAGCAGACATCTGAAAATTCATTCAGTTGGGGTTAACAGGTGGGAATGCAAAAGGAAATACTTTAGTAAATAGGCTAGATGTCTTTTTTGCATGTAACGTGCAACGGAGCAGTAATCATGGGCAAGGCACTCATCTCCAGCGCTCCGGCATGTTACATGGAAGTGGAGGTCCTGGCTGTGTGTGGACTTGTGCTGTGAGGGCCTTACACCCGTGCAGGCTGCATGTAACCCATGTTGCTGGTTTGCCAGGGCCAGATGTTTCACAGTTCAATGAGAGAGACCACCATTGAAAAATGAACTCTACTGAGCTGCAACCTGATATAGGTTATATACTAGGGATACAAAGTCTTATGGACATTTCCTTTACAGTTTGAAGCATTTCCCACACAGTATCCTTCATCGGTAGATTACTCCTGGGCATTCTATGGCCACTGATTCTCCCTACTTCACTAAAACCCAGCATTAAAGCTACAGTCCTGATTAGCAAGTGTCTTCTACTTGCTCTGTGGTATCACATCCTTTTTCCCCACTGCTGGCGCCCTTTAACTCCTGCTAGGGACTGTTCACTAGTCCCAGCTATTCAGTCCTGTTAACTTTATGCATTACAAGCTCAAGATCTCGTGGGCAGGTGTCCTCTCCTAGGACCAGGCTATGAAAGGCTATTCTGTCTCTATCACTTATCTTCAGGATCTTGCTATCCTTCATCAATCTCCTCTCATTCAGGGCCACCCTGAAATGTGGTACTGTACACGTAGGACTCTCTGCTCTCTCACTCTGAAATCCAGACCCTATGTAACTTTCTATCAGGAAACCTTCAGTTTTCCATATACTAGTCCCTCCCTCTATGGGCTAGTCCCAACTATTAGCTCTAACTGTCCCCATAGTTATCTACATATAAAGTAACGCACTACACTATTCATATTACACCACAATACCATTAACACTTATCTCATTACGCAATATTTGCAAAAATAGGACACATTTCACATAGCATTATAACAATAAAACTTGTTATCTTCAGGGGGGACAAGAGCAACCTGTCCATTCTCTTACACGTATATGGAAAGTTATACATGAGTATGAATGGCTTCTCTAGGATGCTTTGTGAGAAAAGCTTAGAACCTAGAGGACAAATCTGGTGAAATAAGGGCTCTGAGGCTTCTCCCACTGATTGTTGTCTGAGGGAATTCATGAACAATTAGAAGGTTAGTTCCTGATTACTTAGTTCTAGAGATATTCAAAATGAATTTACCAAATTATACATGGAAATTCGATTTTCATCAAAGTAATTTGCCGCAAAAACAAATGTTTGCTATTTTACTCTTGGGTCTTTCTAAACATCAGAGTATAATAGAGATAGGATGTAAAAAATGTAAAAAAAAAAATAAAAGAATACTCACCTCACCACTCTCCTGTATCACTGACCTCATAGCGCACGTCTTGTCTTCTTCACTTTGGGACTTCACATCCAGCTCAGCCAGGTCCCTGATGTAACTGCATGCCAAGCAGTTGCGGTGCACTTCTTTATGTCACCCAAGGCATAATCTGCACCTCTGGAGATGCACCTCGGTGATGGTAGAGACCTCATTGAGCCAGAAGTCCTGGCACAGAATGCTGAACACGCATCCAAACAGGGAAGGCAAAAAGAAAAAAAGCACAGCGGACTGGACAACAGGCTATCCATAGTTTTTTTTCACTTTTTGAGAGCCCTCTACAATTCAGCAAAATGGCAGCCGCAGCTGGTTGCCATATTGCTGAAATTGATCAATGAAAATAAAATAAACCCCTATTCTGGACAATAAGATTTTCAATACAATTCTAGGAGAATTCAATTTATCTTAAATAAATTAGCTCATCTTTACTTTGTACATATATTTGTGATGCTACTGCCATTATATAGAGTTATGCAAGTGACTATAGACCAGCCTGTCACGTTGTAATACTGAGGGTTACTGCAGAGTAATACAAACTCCACTAGATGGCAGCAGAGTGGAGAATGAGCTGAAAATCCTGCAATGAAGCAGACCAGCAGTAATACAGCGAAGCAGCCACTAGGTGGCAGCAGAATAGTCAGAGAGCGGAGTTGATACAAGACAGTAGCGCCGTACCAAAGGGAAATCCAAAATTGCAAGTCAGGTCACATGCCAGGGTCAGAATACCAGAGAGACAGCGGATAAGCAAAGGGGCAATAACACATGGGTAGTCTGAACACAGTCTAAAGGTCAGCAAAAGAATATCAGATGCAAAGGGGCAATGACAAACGGGTAGTCTGAACACGGTCCAAAGGTCAGCAAGAGACACGGGTAGAGTCAGATGAATGCAGCAGGACAGATCAGGAACTCACCAGAGCCAGCTAAACACGCTGAAGGCAAGCAATATAACTGGCACACAGGTTGCAGCACAGAGATATAGCAGACCAGACACAGGAACGAGGCAGGGAAAACTAACCCCTGACATGATCAGACCGGGAAAGGAGAGACAAGAAAAAAACCCAGCCTAGATCATGACACAGCCAAAGGATATCTACATACAGATTTTGCTAAAAAATACAGTATCCTCAGCATTAAATAAGGACAAGGCATTTAGCAGGTATATAAATGCAATTATAATCTAGACATGACTTTAGTTTACGCCCCACACATTATGTGCTGGACATGGCACATGACTGTCCAAGATACATGTTATGGGATACGGTTAGGAAGCGTCTGTAAGGAGGGTGGAAAAGTCGCTGTGCTACATCAATTCCATGTGCCTAAATATGGTGGCGTACTTTTAGATATTCTCCTTGATAAGTAATGCTTCTGTATGACACCACACCTACACAGAGGTACAGCAGGGCTCAATACACATGTATAGGTGATGACAGTGAAATCACTAAAGGGAGCTTATTGGTCATATTTGAGACCAGTCATTAAAGGGCATGTCACACTAAGCGATATCGCTAGCAATATCGCTATAACTTGTGACGTTATAGCGATATTGCTAGCGATATCGCTTAGTGTGATACTTACCTACAACCCGCTCCCCCCCCTGCTTATCGCTGATCGCGCGAGAACAGGCTGGACTGTTTCTCGTCAGCTTCCTGCGGCACTTCCTGCTGTGACAACGAGTGACGCGTGGAGCCGGGCGGGAGGACGCAGGATCGCCTAGTGTGACAGGTAAGTAGCGACCCCCGTTCCCCAGCGATGTCGCTAGTGAGATCTGCCTGTGTGGCAGCTCACTAGCGACCACTTAGTGATGTACCAGTGATCCTGACCGGGTCATATCGCTGGTCGGGATCGCTGGTACATCGCTAAGTGTGACAGTACCTTTAAGGTAAGGAGGCCATTGCCACCTCAAGACCTTTGAAGCTTGTCACAAAAGATACTGAAACCAATTATTGCCAACACATTGCATTAAGTGGTGATTGGAAGGTACTATCACTAACATAGAAGGTACTAATACTAACATAGAAGGTACTAACACTAATATGGAAGGAACTAACACTTCACACTAATATTGAAGGTACTAACACTAACATAGAAGGTACTAATACTAACATAGAAGGTACTAACACTAATATGGAAGGAACTAACACTAATATGGAAGGAACTAACACTTCACACTAATATTGAAGGTACTAACACTAACATAGAAGGTACTAACACTAATATGGAAGGAACTAACACTTCACACTAATATTGAAGGTACTAACACTAACATAGAAGGTACTAACACTAATATGGAAGGAACTAACACTTCACACTAATATTGAAGGTACTAACACTAACATAGAAGGTACTAATACTAACATGGAAGGAACTAACACTTCACACTAATATTGAAGGTACTAACACTAGTAAAGACGGTACTCACACTAACATTGAAAGTACTATAATAGCATTGAGGAATCTTGGGAAGCTGTAGAAGGAGTCAGAACCAAACAGATATGCAAAATATGAGTCAATGAGCTACAAATAAGAATGAAGCAGAAAGAAAATGACCGAGACAGCTTTGGGGCTGAAAATCTGAGGTCCACCGGCCGCATTGTGCCTGCCCGCTCGCTGTCTCCCGCAGTCAGCATTGGTGGAGGAGGGGCCTCTGGCCACATCCTCCATCAATCAGCGTGTGAAATATCATGTCATCGTGTCAGCTGTGTACCGCTGGAGAGTCAGCGCATTGGAGACAGCAACAGAAGCAGGGTGACTGGGAACGAGACCAAAGTGAGTATATGGTGTTTTTTTTTATGTGTATGAATATGGGGGAGAACATGAGGATTCTATGGGGGTAAACATGGGTATTCTATAGGAGTGAGCATGGGGATTCTATAGGAGTGAGCATGGGGATTCTATGGGGTGAACATGGGGATTCTATGGGAGTGAACATGGGGATTCTATGGGGGTGTCATGCAGCACATTGGAAGGCTATGGGGGTGACATGCAGCACATGGGGAGGCTATAGGGTGTCATGCTGCACTCGAGGAGGCAATGGGGGTGTCATGCTGCACACAGGGAGGCTATGGGGATATCATGCTGCACATGGGGAGGCTATGGGGGTATCATGCTGCACATGGTAAGGCTATGTGTTAGCTTTATAATGTCATGCAATATATGGGGAGGCTGTGTGAGGCTCAATCAGTATATGGGGAGGCTGTGTGGGGCCTCATGCAGTATATGGGAGGCTGTGTGGGGCCTCATGCAGTATGTGGAGAGACTGTGGGGCTCATACTGTATATAAGAAGGCTGTGTGGGGCTCATGCAGTATGTGGAGAGACTGTGGGGCTCATGCTGTATATGGGGAGGCAGTGTGGGGCTCATTCCTTATATAGGGAGGCTGTGTGGGGCTCATTCCTTATATAGGGAGGCTGTGTGGGGCTCATGTCACATTTAGGGAGGCTGTGTGGGGCTCATGCCATATATAGGGAGGCTGTGTGGGGCTCATGTCGTGTATAGGGAATGTTGTGTGGGGCTCATGCTGTATATAGGGAGGCTGTGTGGGGCTCATGCCATATATAGGGAGGCTATGTGCGGCTCATGCTGCATATGTAGTAGGCTGTGTGAGGCTCATGCTGTATATAAGGGGCTGTGGTGGGGTTCAAGGATATCTAGGGGTGTGTCAGCATACTTAATTATGCTCAATATTAAGTGATACAATTAATATGAATAAATTAATATTGAGTAGAATTAATTTCAAGCTATTAGTTTGGCCCTCCACAGCAGTCATGGTCTCTCATGTGGCCCCTCATTAAAATTTATTGCCCACCCCTGCCCCAGAGTACTGAAGGAGATAGAAGACATTTTTGAACCACTCTCCATAATCTTTGAAAATTGTTGGAGAACAGGAGAAGTTCCAGAAGACTGGAGAAGAGCAAATGTTCCTATCTTCAAAAAGGGGAAGAAGGTGGACCCAGGGAACTATAGGCCGGTGAGTCTGATTTCTATACCAGGAAAGATCTTTGAACAATTTATTAAACAACATGTATGTAAGTACCTGGATAAGAATGAAGTGATTAACCAAGTCAGAATGGATTTGTAACTAATAAGCCACGTCATACTAACTTAATTTCCTTCTATGACAGAATCACTGACTGGGTGGATCAGGGAAATGCTGTAGAAATAGTATATCTTGATTTCAGCAAAGCATTTGACAAAATAACTCACACCATCCTTATTGAAACTGGCTTAGTGATTGGACCCAAAGAGTGGTCGTAAATGGCTGCACATCCAGTTGGAAGAATGTCTCAAGTGGGGTACCACAGGGTTCTGTCCTGAGCCCTTTATTGTTCAACATCTTTATCAATGATTTAGATGAAGGAATTGAGTGTACACTGAATAAATTTACTGATGACACAAAGCTAGGAGGGATAGCTAATGCTAGGGAAGAGAGAGAGAGGATTCAAGAAGATATAAATAAACTGGAGCAGTGGGCTGCAACTAACAGAATGGTTTTTAACAGGCAAAAATACAAAGTACTACATCTGGGCAATAAGAATGAAAAAAGCATATGCAGAATGGGAGCAATAGGGCTAAGCAACAGCACATGTGAAAACGACTTGGGTATGCTAGTAGATCATAAGCTGAACATGAGTCAACAGTGTAATGCAGCAGCAAAAAAGGCAAATGCAATTCTGGGGTGTATTAACAGAAGCATACGGTCTAAATCATGTACCATCTACTCCTCTTTGGTCAGATCTCATCTGGAATACTGTGTCCAGTTTTGGTCACCACATTATAAAAAAGACATCAACAAACTGGAGCAAGTTCAGAGAAGAGCAACCAGAATGATGACCGGTCTGCAAACCATGTCCTGTGAGGAACAGTTACAGGATTTGGGAATGTTTAGCTTGCAGAAGAGAAGACTGAGAGAAGACTTAATAGCTGTCTACAAATATCTTAAGGGCTGTCACATTGTAGAAGGATCATCTGTATTCTCATTTGCACAAGGAAAGACTAGAAGCAATGGGATGAAACTGAATGGGAGAAGACAAAGATTAGATATTACAAAAAACTTTTTGACAGTTAGGGTGATCAAAGAGTGGAACAGGCTGCCACGAGAGGTGGTGAGTTCTCTCTCCATGGAAGTCTTTAAACAGAGGCTGGACAGACATCTGTCTGGGATGATTAAGTGGAGCTGATGACACAGGAGGTCTCTTCCAACTCTACCATTCTATGATTCTAAGATTCTAGCTAAAATCTTGCCTTGCTGAGCTGTTCTAAGGACCTGTCCATGGCCACCAGTAATGTATGATTGCGCCAAGTTTGGAGCTCAGACATATGGTTACTAGGATATACACATGAAAGGAAAGCAGGCATTTGAAATTCTGACCTGGACCCTTTCTACTTGAGACGTTGTTGGTTGTCCAACATGTCGCCTGCATTTAGAAACCTTGCTCATCACCAATTCTGTCTTTTGGTTTTGTACTGGGTAGCCCATCCTAATGACATCACCAATGATTATAGGATACAACTCGCTCAAGAGAAAGTTTTTTAGCTTAATATAGTTGTATGGAAAAGTTTTTGCCCCTTCCTGATTTCCTATTCTTTTGCATGTTTGTCACACTTAAATGTTTTAGATCACCAAGCAAATTTAAATATTAGACAAAGATAACACAAGAACTCACAAAATTCAGTTTTTAAAAGAACATAAAAGGTCATCTCAATTTTGCCAGAAAACATCTTGATGATCCACAAAACTTTTGGGAGCATACTCTGTGGATTGACAAGAAAAAAGTTGAACTTTTTGAAAGGTGTATGTCCCATTACATCTGGCGTAGAAGTTACACTGCATTTCAGAAGAGGAAGATAATACCAACTGTAAAATATGGTGGTGGTAGTGTGATGGCTTAAGAAAAACAAAACTAAGACTTTGAAGTGGCCTAGTCAGAGTCCTGACCTTAGTCCAATTGAGATGAAGTGGCATGACCTTAAACAGGCAGTTCATGCTCAGAAACCCTCCAATGTGGCTGAATTATAACAATTCTGCAATGTTGAGTATGCCAAAATTCTTACAGAGCACTGTAAAAGGCTCATTGCCAGTTATCACAAATGCTTGATTACTGTTAAGGGTGGCCCAACCAGTTATTAGATATATCGGGTAATCATCTGTAGGTTTGGATTTGATTTTTCCCTTAATAATAAATCTAAAAACTGTATTTTTTGTTTACTTGTATTATTGTTGTCTAATATTTATTTTTTGGGGGGGATCTGAAACAATTAAATGTGAAAAAATGCAAAAAGATAGGAAATCAGAAAAGGAGCAAACACTTTTTCACATAACTTTATGTCATTGTTATCCAAGAAAATATCTAATAAAGAATTACATGGATGCTGGTTGATTCCAGACCAGGACAAGACATTAATTTTATTTTTAAGCATACTCGGTTTGCAATTTTTGTATGGATTTTTTTACTGTAGTTGTGATAAAATCAGTTTTATCAGTGGGCGATTATCACTAAAGGACTAGTAAACGTGCTGCCATGTAGTCCACCATATTCATGAGCTTTGTCTAACCCCACCCACATCACTGATTGGCTGCTTTCTGCCTATTCACAGTGTACACAGAAAGCAGCCAATCAGTGGTGGGGCAGAGTTATACAGAACTCAGCATTCACAGAACTGCAGAACAAGCAGCCCAGTAAGTGATACATTGCTGGAATCAGAATCTCTGTTCCTACATGAGGGTGATAACCTGGTGACAGATTCCCTTTCATGTTTATAGGTGTGGATTTATCTCTGTTCCAGCCTCCATCAGTCAAGCATGTTGCATTTTACCGGTTTCAGAAGAAAAAAAACTAGAGTGTTACAGAGTGACTTGCAACCAAATTTCCTCATTGAAGTAACATATGTGTATGGATGCTTGATCCAGCATCCTAAGGCCTCTTTCACACTTCAGTTTTTTGCATCAGTCAAGATCCGCCAAAAGGACGGATGGCGGATCCGTTTTAGTACTGATGAGAGAGAGAGAGAGAATTTTTTTTTTTTCTCCGGCACCCAGAAAGAATTTCAGGTTAAATGAGTGTCTGGAGGATCCGCCACAGAAAAAAACGTTGCAAGCTCCGTTTTGAAATCTTTGAGGATGGTGACGGACAGGAACTTTTGGCGGATCCGCAAAAAAAACGGATGCAACGGACGGCAATCCGTCACAATCCGCCAATAATAAAAGTCATTGGGGAAAAAAACGGATCCTCAAAAGAAAACTGCGGATCCGTTTTTTTCAAAACCTGGCAGAGTGTGACTGATTGTAAAAAACGGAAGTGTGAAAGAGGCAGAAGTGCTTCTCTTGTAGCTTTAGGCTGTAAAATAACATGATTACTTGCTCTTTTTCTCGGAGGTGGAGAGAAAAGAAAAAAAAAGTATCTCCATCTTCCACCATTCCGTCATTCCATGACAATCTGACTGTTTGTACAGACCCATAGACATGAATGGGCGAATGCCATCTTGGAAGCAGATCTCTGACTAATAGAGGGGATTCCTCAGGTTTGGGCACCCCTCTATGCCCTAACTGGTCTTAAAGATAAGGTTTATCTTATTGAAACATTTCAGGGGTGGACAAATCATTGGTGTAACCTATATACCTGTGCCACACAGGGGCCCAAGAGGTAAGGGGACCCATTTTCACCTCTAAGTTGGAATTATGCATTATGAGTAGTGATGAGCAACTATACTCGTTGCTTGTTTTCCCGAGTATGCTCAGGTGTCCTCCAAGTATTTTGGCGTGCTCGGAGATTTAGTTTTCGTCGTCTCATCTGCATGATTTGCGACTGCTAGACAGCTTGAATACATGTGTGGATTGCCTGTTTGTTAGGGAATTCCCACATGTATTCATCCTGTCTACAAGTCGCAAATCATGCAGATGAGACAGCGAAAACTAAATCTCCAAACACGCCAAAGTACTCAGAGGACACCCAAGCATGCTCGGGAAAACCCGAGCAACGAGTATACTCACTCATCATCACTAATTATGAGTTCTTGGGCTGCCAAGGACCCATATATCATTCTTGCAAAGGGGCCTATTTTGTCTGTGTCCGCCAGTGAAATTCTTTATATGGCACTGCACATACAGCAAGAAAACTTTGCTGTTCTTTACTTGTTACTTTGATATGTTATATTTAGGTGGTAATAATAATAAATCACATCTAAATAAACCTTTCATTCTTTTAAGGAAGTACATGGAATTTTGTATCACACTAGATACAGTCAATACTTCCTTCTGTCACAGGTACATTTTGTGTACTTTTTGTATTTAATTCAGTTTCAGGCTCCCATCCAAGAGGTAATAAGTGCAGGGACCGCCTGCTGCGTGATCATTTTTAATTTTAAAAGTGAGAAAGGAAGAAGCTTCCAGGAACCATGGAACGAATATATTAGTAATTAAGACTTGAAGTTTCCATCGCTTTGACTCAATCAAACATATTTACCTGTAAAGGGAACCGCCAGTGAAACTTTTCTAGATGAGTTTCCATCCATGTAGTGTAACAGTAGAGGGCGGCTCAGTAGGTGGCTCATTACGGAGGCACCTCTGGTCTTCATAGACATGCACATACAAGACTTGGCTTGGGGCCCCTGATAAGGTTTAACAGTGCACCATGGTTTTCATCTGACGCTTTTTAATAATAATCTAAATTGCAGGTTACCGATATCACCGTGACAAATGAAAAATTTCTAGACCTGACAAATCCACCAACAATACTTTCTAAATCACTGCATCAATTCGATTTCCTATATGTGCTTATTACAAAGCGCTTGTTGTCAAACACACTTGATAAGTCCTTGGGGAACTGACTAAGTAAGGACAACAATTGGCCAGGTTCTCATTTCGACTCAATCACCTGAGAACCGTTCTGTAGAACGCCACCACAAGGCTTGGATTACCTGTTCCGCTTATTGTTTACCTGCCTAACTATTTTCTCCTTCGAGTCAATTCTCTTTACAGTTAAAGTGACTTGTTGATGACAATGGCAACAAGCTGTTCTATAGGGGCGGCATTCTTGCCTATTTTACCATAGTATTCATCTATGTCTTTTTTTTTTTCCCGTGGTCTCTTTCGTTTCTGAGAATTTTCTCCCCTAGCCAGATGTTATCCGCTTTTGTTTCTCTGCTGCGAGCATAAACATTATAATCACATACAGACAACAGCACAGCTACAATATTTAGAAAACATTTTTCACACCTCCTTATTAAGAGAGATTATGACTCATAGCTATGCCATTGTCTCAGCCAGCCTCCCCGCAGCAGACAGCCCCAGACCGACATCTGAAAACACACTGGAGCTGGAGGAAAGCTTGCAGACCTGAAACCGCTACACTATTGTTTATGCTTATTAGCCTATACAACATTTAGGTCCTTTTATTTTTGTGAACACTAGGTATTACCGACATGTAGAGCCGGACCTACCCTTCATCATGACTGGCAGAGCAAATGAAATGTCTGATTTTCACATTTTGTGTAGTAGGAACAGAGTGATTGTAAATAAAATAAAACAGTACAGGAAAAATCTTGTGGTGCTAATGGCAATCCGTGAGTTAATTACTTCCATTTTTAAATCTTTACTTTCAGCCTGACAATAGGATTCTGGTTGATTGCCATTAAAAGATTTGTCTGGTGTTAAGCTACAAAGTCTGAAGACAGTCAGGGAGACTGTGGACTTTTGAATCCTCACGTTGTGCACACTGCACACTCTCAGGGTTCGCCAGCACCAAGAGAGGGCCGTCATATAACCACATGTATGCGATTTTCATACTTCCGGCCACATTCTGAATAGACTTGCATATTTTCAGCCACACTACTACTAGACTTGCATACTTCCGGCCACATTACTACTAGACTTGCATACTTCCGGCCACATTACTACTAGACTTGCATACTTCCAGCCACATTACGACTAGACTTGCATACTTCCAGACACATTACGACTAGACTTGCATACTTCCAGACACATTACGACTAGACTTGCATACTTCCAGCCACATTACGACTAGACTTGCATACTTCCAGCCACATTACGAATAGACTTGCATACTTCCAGCCACATTACGTCTACACTTGCATACTTCCAGCCACATTACGACTAGACTTGCATACTTCCAGCCACATTACGTCTAGACTTGCATACTTCCAGCCACATTATGACTAGACTTGCATACTTCCGGCCACATTACGACTAGACTTGCATACTTCCGGCCACATTACGACTAGACTTGCATACTTCCAGCCACATTACGACTAGACTTGCATACTTCCAGCCACATTACGAATAGACTTGCATACTTCCAGCCACATTATGACTAGACTTGCATACTTCCGGCCACATTACGACTAGACTTGCATACTTCCAGCCACATTACGTCTAGACTTGCATACTTCCAGCCACATTATGACTAGACTTGCATACTTCCGGCCACATTACGACTAGACTTGCCTACTTCCAGCAACATTACGACTAGACTTGCCTACTTCCAGCAACATTACGATTAGACTTGCATACTTCCAGCCACATTTCAACTAGACATGTCCAGCCTCTCCCACTACACTTGCATTGTTCGAGACCGTGCATGTCTTGTTGGCACGTGACTGCATGAATGCAAATCGCATACTTTAGGTCGAGCACCCTCCTCCAACACTGAAGAATCCTCACTGTGTGTAGAGTGCACAATGTGAGGATTCACAAGTCTGCAGTCACATAAAGTGTCTTCAGACTTGCTCCAGAAGAGCAGAAAACCCTTCTAATATATAAGACACTACGTGTTATAGTAGCCACGATGATCTTTCTTCTTCCATATGGTACCTGTGTAAACTACCTAATGGTGTAACAGAGGGTGTAATCATTTACAAAAGGCAAATCACTGATATCTCTGGGAAAAGAAATAATGTAAGTCAATGAAAATGCAGAATTTTCCCTGACGAGAGCATAGTGAATAGTAGAGCAATGGTGTCTAGTCCTAACTGCAGAGCGCGATAATCATTACATCCATTGTACGGAAAAGCTTAGTTTTAACTCCAGAAAGCTCCAACAATCAGATCTGATTGTTTTCGGAGCTACAGAGGTGATGATTATCATTAGTAATTGGTAAATAGTACAGATACTTAAGTGCAATCTTTCTAAGTACATACAAATCACCCAAAAAAAATGTTTTTAGCAAATTACCACGCATTGTTTTTTGTTTTGTTTTTTTAGTTTTTTAGGATGTGTTAAGATATTGATACAACTAATAACAATGTGATGTTTTTCACTGCAGTGACTTTTAGTAATTTTACAGGACTAATATTTATTTTTTTACAATACGTGCACTATATAGAATCATTTCATTGGTTTACATCATGCCATTGTGAAGAGACAAGAGTCTATAAAGGAGTGCAGGACGTGAACAAAGATTAGTATATATGAAGCATTCTTTTTTTCAATCATCAACTTTTCTAAATTGGGTTTTTATTAAATATTCTGTATATTTGATAGACTGTTACCAGATGCAATTAATGTTTGATAAGTTGGTGTCTGAACAATGTGACTTGTTTGGCCTCCTAAAAAGCCAATCAAAGCTGAAAAGCTGAAGGGGCAGAAGTATTTTCTTAGTACTCTGCCACATAAAGAGGTTGTCAAATACTTCTTAGGATAGGTCATCAATGTCTGATTGGCCAGGGTCCCTCCACCTTGACCAGCTGTTATCGGCGTTGGCAGGCTGGAAATTCTTGACAGTGGCCAAGGTATGGTACCGCACATCCATCTTCTATTCAAATCTATAGGAGGCGGATATGTAGTACGCTGCAGAGGGGACTATCAGAAGACGGAGCAGCTTCACAAGTGAGCATTACCAGCCGCCACCATTGACAACGATAACAGTTGATTAGCCGGGGTACAAGGCAGGGGCGGGACTATCGCGGTTGCAGCGGTCACAGCTGTGACGGGGCCCGGAGTCCTCAGGGGCCCGATCGCGGAGCTGCAGCCGCTCATTGGCTGTGCAGCTCAGTTCTTTGATTGGCTGCAACTGGCTGCTCTGTGCGCACAGGACCGGTGATGAGGTCACAGGAGGGGAGGAGTCATGGGGTTCACATGATCAGGGGCCTCTGTCTTAGGCCCTTGATCATGTGACCACCTGACTCTTCCCCTCCTGTGACTTCATCACACAGCCCACAGTGTATGCAGGACTGCTGTGCTGGTTGTCATGATGCACTGCTGGATGAGGGTAAGTTTATGTGTGGGGTGAGGGGTTTACAGGGTGGATGTAGCAGAGCTGTGTGTGTATGAGGTGTGGGGAGCCGTATGTGTATGAAGTGTATGGATGTACAGAGAGGAGCCGTGTGTACCAAGTGTATGTAGTGCAGCCGTGTGTGTATGAGGTGTATGGAGCAGAGCCGTATGTGTACGAGGTGTACGGAGCTGAGACGTGAGTGTACGAGGTGAGCGGAGCTGTGTGTGTGCGAGGTGTATGGCGCAGAACCGTTTGTGCGAAGTGTAAGGAGCGGAGCCGTGAGTGTATGAGGTGTACGGAGCGGAGCCGTGTGTGTGTACGAAGTGTATGTAGTGCAACCATGTGTGTATGAGGTGTATGGAGCGGAGCCGTGTGTGTACGAGGTGGACGGAGCAGAGCTGTGTGTACGAGGTGTATGGAGCGGAGCCGTGAGTGTACGAGGTGTACGGAGCGGAGCCGCGTGTGTGTACGAAGTGTATGTAGTGCAGCCATGTGTGTATGAGGTGTATGGAGCGGAGCCATGTGTGTACGAGGTGGACGGAGCTGAACCGTGTGTGTGCAAGGTGAGCGGAGCCGTGTGTGTATGAGGTGTATGGAGCAGAGCCGTGTGTGTGTGAAGTGTATGGAATGAAGCCATGTGTGTATGAGGTGTACGGACCGGAGCCGTGTGTGTACGGAGCGCAGCCGTGTGTGTACGAGGTGTACGGAGCGGAGCCGTGTGTGTGTATACGAGGTGTACGGAGAGCTGTGTGTATGGAGTGCAGCCGTGTATGTACGAGGTGTACCAAGCAGAGCCGTGTGTGTTCGAGGTGAGCTGAGTATATATGAGGTGTACAGAGCAGAGTCGCGCGTGTATGAGGGGTATGGAGCCGCACGTGTACGAGGTGTACGGAGCAGAGATGTGCATGTATTTTGGCATTGGGGCCCATTTGAAAGTTCGCACCGGGGCCCATAACTTTGTAGTTACGCTACTGGTACCAGGTGTTGAACTTCGACCGATCAGACATTGATGACATCCAAAAGATAGGTCATCAATGCTAAATGTTGTGAATTCACGTTCTGGCCTACCTCTGGTTACAAGTGAAGGTAGTGGAGCTGGTTATACTGACAGAGGGGTCGCGAGTTCTCTTTCCGGGCTCCCTCTGGTGGTTACAGGAGGTAATGGCGCTGATCTAATTAACAGAGGTCTGCCACCTGATAATGAGGAGGACGATTGGACATCTGGAGTTTCTGATTGGATTTAAGACAGCTGACTCCCTCTATCCTTGCTGGTGATTTTTTCCCGCCTCCTGAGGTCTTAGTTTCCAGCTCAGTCCCTGCAGGCTCAAGCTAAGTGTTTTTCTGTCTATTTCAGTTTTGTGTGGTCAGCCAGCCCCTGCTGGGGCTGTGCTGAATTTCCATCCTTATGTTACTGTTTGTGCCAGTTAGTTTTTGTCCCTTATTAGATTGGCCTCTCTTTGCTCTGTTTTCAGAATATACCAGAGAGCTGATATAGTGGGCGAAGGCTAGTGACTTCAGTGTTTTTTCTATCAGACGTGTTGGGCATTTTTTGCAGGGTTTTTTGCGTGACTGCAGACAGTAGCTTTCCTTTCCTTTCTAGTTAGTGTGGGCCCCATCATTTGCTCAGTCTATTTTTCTGCCTGCATTTGTGTTTTCATCTTGTCTCACCTACAATATATGTTTGGGGGTCATCTATTCCTTTGGGGTCTGCTCTGGGGCAGTTTAGATTTCCACTTTCTGGCTTTAGGCTTATTTATTTCTCCGGCTGTGTCGAGGCGTCTAGGATCATCGTAGGCACGCTCCACGGCTACTGCTAGTTGTGTGGATAGGATCAGGTGTCTGCAATCTGCTTAGTTACTGTCATGTCGGACACTGTTCGCACCAGGGTGTCCGGCAGACAGTGGTAATACCCCATCCTACCACTTGATTCTCAGCGGCGCTGGTTGATCTTCTGATCCGGCTTGGATTGGGTTAACCAGGTTGTCAGTCTGGCTGAGGGCTTAGCCATGCCCTCTGTCTTTAAATTGTCCTGCGTGACTATGGGCGACGCCGACTATAGCTCTTGCCTTGTGCTAGCGATACCGGTCTGGAGTGGTGGTCTAAGGAGCATATGGTTTCTGGTGTAGTATATTCCGTTGTTGCCATTTTGCCTCCCTGTGTTGTATTTTTTGGTTGCCCTTGCACATTATTGTATTCTCCTGTGTGTACGCGGTGTGGTGCATTTCCTTTATCCCTGTCCATACTTATTTGTGGGGTCTGGTGTTTGGTCTCCTCACTGGGTGGAGGGTGGTGGGTTCAGCTTAGGGCTGGACAGGAGACAAGGACAGGGTGGAGGCCCAAGCAGGCACACCTTCAGTGTAAACCCTGGGTTGAGGGACAACAGGGTCTCCCCTAGTCTGAGGGACACCGCAGGGGCCCCGGGGTTTCAGCCTAAAGTAACCTAGGCTTCCCATGACATTATAGTCAGCCCAAAAAAAAAAAAAAGGATTATTTACCATGGATCCTATAGTCTCCATAACCAAGCAGCTGGAGGCTCTGTCCATACAGGTCACTGAACTGAGGGGGGCGGTCCAGCAATAAGGCCTGTCAGTTCCTGCTGTATAAACAGAGGCAGCAGTCAGGGCAGCTGAACCCAAGTTACCTCTTCCTTAACGATTTTCTGGTGATCGCTGTAAGTTCGTTGTATTTCGTGAATCCTGCAAATTGTATTTTCATATGCGTCCACTCTCCTCAGGAAATGAGGCTCAGCGTGTGGGCTTGGTAATTTCCTTGCTGAGTGGTGATCCACAAGCATGGGCTTTTTCACTACCTTCTGATTCACCTGTATTTGAGTCCGTAGACTTTTTTTTTTTCTGCTCTTGGTTTAATCTATGACGATCCTGACAGACTGGCGTTAGCAGAGTCTAAAATACGCTCTCTACTCCAGGGTGAGAGACTGGCGGAGGATTATTGTATGGAATTTCATCGCTGGACTGTGTACACTCAATGGAATGACCCTGCACTAAGGAGTCAATTTTTGCATGGGGTTTCTGGAAGGGTTAAACAAGCTCTGCTAATGTATGAGACTCCCACCTCTCTGGAGGCTGCTATGGTGCTTGTAGTACGCATTGATCGCCGCTTTCGTCAGAGTTTGCAGGAGACATTGCCTGTGGGGGGGGGCAGTCTCTGGTGAGGTTACCTCAGGTGAATCCGTGGAACTTATGCAGATCACTGGTATATCACATACACATAATAACAAGCATAAATGTCCCTTGCCCAGAAAGCAAGGGGTCTGTTTTTTTTGTGGCAAAAAAGGACATTTTATTAATGCTTGCCCCCTGGTACCTAAGAAAGACGTGCCGGCAGAAAACTGCTAGGCTTAGAGGGATTGGAGGAGTCTAGTCTGAGCCTTTGCATATCCTCCGTGGTGGTCTCCCAGTGTATGCTCCCTGCCAAGGTAGTAATCGGGGGCCAAGAGCTGTCAATTACTGTATTTGTAGATAGTGGTTCAGCCGCTAATCTCATTGATGAAAAGTTTGCGCGTACAGCGGGATTTAAGGTGGAGACGCTGCCTAATCCTATCCCGGTGGTTACCATCAATGCCTCCCCTCTCTCACAAGGGGAGATTAAAGAGTTTGTGGCTGATGTAAAACTCCACATTGGGGTCCTACAATCTGAGCGGGTAACATGTAAGGTGCTCAGTAATTTACCTGCTCATGTAGTTCTGGGGTTTCCATGGTTGTCTATGCACAATCCGATGATTGATTGGAAAACCCAGGACATAATCCAGTGGAGCAGATATTGCCAGGAGAGTTGTCTGGCCACATGTATCTCCGCTGTGACTCCCAGCATCCCGGAGCCACTGCTGGACTTTGCTGATGTATTTTCTGAAAGAGGTTGTTCAGAGCTGCCACCGCACCGACCCTATGACTGTGCTATTAGGTTGAATCCGGGGGCCAAGTTACCGAAAGCCAGGATGTTTAATATCTCAGGTCCTGAGAGGCAAGCTCTCAAAGAATACATTGCAGAAAGTCTAAGCAAAGGGCACATCAGGCCTTCATCATCTCCATTGGCGGCGGGGTTCTTCTTTGTCAAGAAGAAAGATGGCGGATTACGCCTGTGTCTGGATTTCAGGGAACTCAACCAGATTACGGTTCGTGACCCACACCCGATGCCACTGATACCCGATTTGTTCAACCAGGTTTTCCAAGCTTGACCTCAGGGGGGCGTACAATCTCATAAGAGTCCGTCAAGGGGATGAATGGAAGACGGCATTTAATACCCCTGAGGGTCATTTTGAGAATTTGGTGATGCCATTTGGGTTGACGAGCACGCCAGCAGTATTTCAACATTTCATAAATGATATCTTTTCTCATCTCTTGGGGAAATTTGTTATTATATACCTTGAAGACATTCTTATTTACTCACGTGACCGTGATGCACACATAGAGCATGTTAGGCAGGTATTGCCAAGCTTGAGAAATGTGTATTTGTCGTGCAAGAATTACCTTTTTTGGGTTATGTAATTTCTGCCTCAGGGTTTAAAATGGACACCGCTAAGGTGCAAGCGGTGCTGCAGTGGGATCGGCCTGATAATCTCAAGGCGCTTCAGCGATTCCTGGGCTTTTCCAACTATTATAGGAAATTTATTTAGAATTTTTCTATGATTGCTAAACCGCTCACCGACATGACTAAAAAAGGTACCAATTTTTCTGACTGGTCTGAGGCTGCTGTGCGCACGTTTGAATTCCTAAAAAACAGTTTTGATTCAGCTCCCATCCTGGTTCAGCCTGATGTCTCTCTACCATTTACCATGGAGGTGGATGCATCTGAGGTTGGAGTGGGGGCAGTACTGTCTCAGGGTCCATCCTTGGGTAAATTGCATCCGTGTGCCTACTTCTCCAAGAAGCTGTTGTCTGCCGAGCGTAATTACGATATTGGTAACAGGGAATTGTTGGCCATCAAGTTGGCATTTGAGGAATGGCGACACTTCTTGGAGGGGGATGTCCATCAGATTACTGTTATAACAGACCATAAAAATCTGCTTTATTTAGAGTCTGCTAAACACCTGTCCCCCAGACAGGCTCGCTGGGCGTTATTCTTCACCCGGTTCAATTTTTTTGTGACATACTGACCAGGTTCTAAGAATACTAAGGCGGACGCCTTGTCCAGATGTTTTCCGGGTGGAGAGCCACGTGAGGATCCGGTGCCTATCCTCCAAAAGGGAGTTGTGATCTCGGCTCTCACGACAGAAGTTGAGGCAGAGATTGCAGAGGCTCAGGAGGAGGTACCGCCGGATCTGCCTCCTAATAAATCATTTGTGCCACTACACCTATGCTTAAAGGTGTTAGGGGAACATCACGATACTGTCCTGGCGGGCCACCCAGGGGTTAAGGCACTCTGGAACTTGTATCACTTCATTTTTGGTGGCCCAAAATCCGGCAGGACGTGGCCTCATATGTGTCAGCCTGTACCACGTGCGCACGGGCAAAGACACCATGCTCCCGTCCTGCTGGCACGTTGCATCCTCTCTGTGTGCCCAGTAAGCCATGGACTGAGATTTCCATGGATTTCATTACGGATTTGCCCTCCTCGGCTAGTAACACGGTCATTCTGGTAATAGTTGATCGGTTCTCTAAAATGTTGCATTTCGTTGCTTTGCCATCTTTGCCCAATGCGAAGACCCTTGCTCAGGTATTTATTTGCGAGGTGGTCAGACTTCATGGTGTCCCGTCTGACATTGTATCTGATAGAGGTACACAATTTGTGGCAAAATTTTGGAGAGCTTTTTGTTCACGCCTAGGGATTAAATTGTCTCTTTCATCGGCTTTCCATCCGCAGTCGAATGGGCAGACTGAGCGTATGAACCAAAACCTGGAACAATACTTACGCTGTTTTGTTTCTGACAATCAGGAAGAGTGGTCGGCGTTTCTTCCTCTGGCTGAATTCGCGATAAACAATCATTGTCAGGAATCGTCTGGGGAATCTCCTTTCTTTTGTGTTTATGGTCAACATCCCCAATTCTGTATCTTGCACCAAGGGTGCTCTGCGGGCGTCCCTGAGGAGGACCAGTTGGGAGCACAATTGTCATCCGTTTGGAGGAGAGTAAAGCAGCGCTTGCTGAATGTAGGTTCTAGGTACAAACGTGTGGCTGACGGTAGACGTGTGCCAGGTCCGGACCTGTGTGTGGGTGATTGGGTGTGGTTGTCTACAAGGAACATCAAACTCAAAATACCATCGCTTAAGTTGGGTCCCAGGTTCATTAGTCCGTTTAGGATCTCTGCAATTATCAACCCTGTGGCATTTCGTTTGGAGTTACCTGCCCTATACAAGATACATAATGTGTTTCACAAAGCGTTACTTAAGAAAGTCGTGGGTGCTGTTGATGCTTCTCCCATTCCACCACCTCCCGTCTTGGTGGATGGCACGTTGGAGTTTGAGGTGTCCAAGGTGGTTGACTCTCGGGTAGTGCGTCGCACTCTACAGTACCTGGTCCACTGGCGTGGCTATGGTCCTGAGGAGAGGACTTGGGTGCTGGCTTCGGGGCTTCGGACATACATGCGGACCGACTGATAACAGGGTTTCATCGCCACCATCCGGACAAGCCGGGTCCTCGACATTGTGAGGTTCCTGGGGTCTCTCGTAGAAGGCGGGGTACTGTCATGTCGGACACTGTTCGCACCAGGGTGTCCGGCAGACAGCGGTAATACCCCATCCTACCACTTGGTTTTCAGCGGCGCTGGTTGGTCTTCTGATCCAGCTTGGATTGGGTTAACCAGGTTGTCAGTCTGGCTGAGGGCTTAGCCATGCCCTCTGTCTTTAAATTGTCCTGCGTGACTATGGGCGTCGCCGACTATAGCTCTTGCCTTGTGCTAGCGATACCGGTCTGGAGTGGTGGTCTAAGGAGCATACGGTTTCTGGTGTAGTATATTCCGTTGTTGCCATTTTGCCTCCCTGTGTTGTATTTTTTGGTTGCCCTTGCACATTATTGTATTCTCCTATGTGTACGCGGTGTGGTGCGTTTCCTTTATCCCTGTCCATACTTATTTGTGGGGTCTGGTGTTTGGTCTCCTCACTGGGTGGAGGGTGGTGGGTTCAGCTTAGGGCTGGACAGGAGACAAGGACAGGGTGGAGGCCCAGGCAGGCACACCTTCAGTGTAAACCCTGGGTTGAGGGACAGACAGGGTCTCCCCTAGTCTGAGGGACACCGCAGGGGCCCCGGGGTTTCAGCCTAAAGTTACCTAGGCTTCCCATGACAGTTACCAACCTCTCTGGTTTTCTGTGGCTTAGCTTGGTCTTGCTTTCCTCCTCGGTGACCCAATCATAACAGCTAAAGTAGTGGACAACCTCTTTAATTACAGCAAATGATATCACAAAAGAGTCACCAAAGTCAGAGCCCTACCAAACTCGACACTTACGGCAAGTCCTAGCAATCCTTGTCTAGCACAATGAGTAGATAAATAAAAAAAACTCTGCGACTGAGGATCAATAGGGGTCCTAACGCTAACCCCATGGTTAAAAAAAAAAAAATCACATCCCCTCTAATAAAATATAAAATTTCTATAAAATGTACAATATCACTATCATTGACTAGCATCTGTCAATTAACCATTAATGGGCTGAGGATTTTTGTTTTTATAAATATGTTTATTTAAATATTTAACATTAAAAAAAACACCTCTCAAAATTGTATGTACAGAATGTTTTCCAGTTTTACACTGCTCCCATCAATGCCACCTCATCATTAACTTGTTAAAAGTTCTTTCTTTCCCAAGAAAATGAAAAAGAAAGCGCAGCTGCGTAATGTCTGTGCTTTCTGCTGGAACCTGCGTTGCCTGCGCAGTAAAAAAAAATACATTTCCAGGGAAAACAAAGAAACAATTTGATTGGTTTGAGTTGAGAGTGTGGGATATCAAGGAGTGATCAGGCATACATGGCTTTTTTTTTCTCTATCATCTATTTTTTTCTTCAGTCAAAACAATGAAGCTGAGTATTTTCTGTGCTCTTGGGAGATTTACATACAATTTATATCAGCAATGGCAGGGTAGGGAGAACAAAAGTAAAAAAAAATAAATAAATTACAGATTTCCGAGGATGCTAAGCACCTCATTGGTAAGTCTTCCTATGCATCTACTGACAGCTGATGGCTAGATTAAACAAAGAGACCAGTAACTTGGGCTATTAGCTTCAAGCAATCATGTCCCATTATTGCAATTATGTGGGTAAATGCATAAAATCACGTTATGTATCTCACATCCCTGTTGGAGAAATCTTTTCGTTTCTGGGGTTCCTGCCTGCGGTAATGTGCAAATATTTATACAGTTTTTTTTCATATGTTCCCTACTAACACGCACATTTGTATCAGCACATTTGTAATCATTGCCGAAGAATCACCTAAATTGCATTAAGGGGTTATTCCTGGAATCAAATTAAAAACAAGAAAAATTAGGAAGATACATTAAAATGACATTTCTCGAGTGTAGGCAGGGCGCAGTGCCATACCACAACTATCTATTTGCTCTTCCTGTACAACCCTATTAATTTTTTTAAATTGATATTTATTTGGACTCCTCATTGTGAAGGGGGCCACCAGAAACAATAGGTGAACTCTACTGACCCTAAAAACATCCCTTTGAAAACGATAACATGGCTCTTGCATCACGGAACACGTTCACCCTGGTGATCTAGTGGTGGTGTCGGAAGAGACGTGGAGGATGGCCTAATAAAAATCTTTTCCCAATTTAAAGGAGCGGGTCTCCTATGGTTGTAATGCCCATACACTAAGTGTATGGGCTGCCAAACATTTCCCCCTGGGGGGTACACATCAACATACCATGTAACAATTTTTTGTACGGCCATCATAAACACCCTTGAAAAAAATAACGTGGCTGTTGCATCACGGATCATGGTCACCATGGTCATCTAGTGGTGATGGCTGATGAGGATGAGGAGAAGGAGGAGGATAACAGCAAATAGGCAAAATCAGGAAGCATTTAGCCATGTGTGAGTGTAAAGCGGTGCATGGGAATATACCTCCAAAAAAATACATTTGAGGTTATGTTTTGCTGTTATCATTCTGTGGTGTAGAGAAGTCTGGCCCATTCCAGCCCTTGTTCATTTTTATAAGAGCCAGCCTGTCAGCATTTTCAGTTGACAGGCGGATGTGCTTATCAGTTATAATTCCACCAGCAGCACTAAAAACCCGCTCTGACAAAACGCTAGCGGCAGGGCAGGCCAGGACCTCCAAGGCGTAGAGAGCCAGTTCATGCCACGTGTCCAGCTTGGATACCCAATAATTAAAAGGCACAGAGGAATCATGGAGGACATTGGTATAGTCAGCAAGGCACTCTCAGTATCTTCCAAAACTTTGCACTCCTTGTGAGAGTGCCCCGTGCCTCTGGGCCAGGGCGATGGGAGGGTCTGAGAAAACTCTCCCAGAACTTTGCCAGTGTACCCCTGCCTCTGCTGGATTGGAGATGTGTCTCTCTCGTCTGCACTCCTTGGTTGTCCAACGAACTGTGACCTCTGCCGCCAGCATTTTCAGATGGGAATTTTTTAAATAATTCTGCAACAACGGCCTTCCTGTTCTGCACCATTTTAGAACACCTGTCTGCCTCTGGAAGAAGAGATTGAAAGTTCTCCTTGTGGCATGGGTCTAGAAGTGTCACCAACCAGTAATAATTGTCATCCAAAAATTGGAGAATACAAGGGTCACGGGAAAGGCAGCGCAACATAAAGTCAGCCATGCATGCCAGACTGCTAACAGGCAAGATTTCTGTGTCCTCACCAAGAGGACGACTGACCATGTTCTCCTCCTCCTCCTCCCTGTCCTCTGGCTATCCACGTTGAACATACGGTATGACAGTTGTGCTTGTAGTACCGTCTATAACGCATGAAAGTAGCTCCTGTTCTTCCTCCTCCTTCTCCTCTTCCTCATTGTCAACCAATCCTCATTGGGATGACATGAGGCTGGGCTGTGTGTAATCACCCTGTATGATTCCTTGCTCCATCTCATCGTGCTCCTCCTGAGCAGAGAGCTTTTCAGAATACAAAGAAGCAGGTTGCTGACGCTAATTATGACGTCATCGCCGCTCACCATTTTGGTAGACTCCCCAAAATTTTGGAGGATGGTAGATATGTCTGACATCCATGTCCAGTCCTGAGGTCTTATGTGTGGAGTCTGAACTGAATACCAACGGCCTTGTTGATGCTAGTAGTCAACAACTGCCCTCTTCTGCTCACAAATCCTTCTCAACATCAGCAGTGTAGAGTTTCAATACGTGGGGACATCACACACCAGTCGATGAGCCGGAAGCTGCAAACGCTGCTTAAGCATGGCAAATTCAGCAGAAGCTGTAACTGAGTTTCTAAAATGGGCACACAGGCGGTGTACTTTGACAAGCAGTAACCGCTGAACCACAAGATTAAGAACATGGGCCAGGCATGGTATGTGTGTGAGCTTGCCTCGCCTCAGAGCCGCCACCAGGTTCCGGCCATAGTCACACATGACCATGCCTGACTGTAGGTTCAGCGATGTCAGCCACACATCTGCCTGCTCTTTCAGCATTGTCTGATTTGTCACCTGAGCATATTAGCTTCAGCAGAGCCTGTTGCCACTTGGCTGAGGCAGTGCTGCAGTGCTTCTAGCTTGTGACTGATGTGGTCATTTCGGAGATGGAGGCTGAAGAGGGTGGAGGAGGAGGAGTAGGTACAGGAGCTGTAGACTGTGGGGGCAACCTTGATTGATGTAGGGCCCACAATCCTCGGCATCAGGAGGACGTGTTCCATCCCAAGGTCTGACTGGGTCCCGGCTTCCACTATGTTAACCCAGTGTGCTGTCAGCGAGATGTACCGTCCCTACCCCCAAGCACTTGTCCACGTGTCCATGGTTAGGTGGACTTTCCCAGTAACAGCATTGTTGAGGGCACGGGTAATGTTGTGGGGCATGTGCTTGTGTAATGCCGGGACAGCACACCGGGAGAAATACTGGCGGCTGGGGACCCAGTATCTTGGGACGGCTGCCACCATCAGGTTGCAGAAAGCTTCCATCTCCACGAACCTAAAACGCAACATTTCAAGCACAAGCAGATGAGAAATGTGTGAATTTAGTACTGTGGCCTGTGAGGTGTTGGCTACGTATTTATGCTTGCGTTCCAAAGACTGGGGTATGTTCAACTGAACGCTGCGCGGGGACAAGGATGTGGACGTGCTTGATGATGGTGGTAGTTGAGTGTGTACAATGAAAGTTGCAGGACAGGAGGCATCTTTGCAGGCACCATGGACATCGGATTGGCTTCCATGCACAACAGCGGAAGAAGCAGTGGTGTCACCCGCAGTGTTTCTGAACCCTTGGGTTCGGCTCACAACGTCGGGTGCTTTGCTGCCATGTGCCTGATCATGCTGGTGGTGGTCAGGCTGGTAGTTTTGCTACCCCTGCTGATGTAGGCATGGCAGGTGCTGCAAATGACCTGTTTGGGGTTATCGGCAGAGTCTTTAAAAAACAACCAGACTCGGGAAGACCTAACAGTTGTACTGCCAACTTCTGTCATGTTGGTGTTACGAGGAATGGTTTCTGCCTTCTGTGTGCTGCTGTCCTCGCTCTGCATGTCCTCCTGTCAGGTTTGGTCAGTTACTATATCATCCACCACCTTGTCTTCCACTTCCGCACCCTGGTCCTCCTCCTGACTTTCTGGCAATTGTGTCTCATCATCATCCACCTCTTGTGACACGTTCCCCCTGTCACCTTCGTGTGACCATGGCTGCCCAAATATTTGGGCATCGCTACATGCGATCTCATCTTGCCCTGCTTCAAGTGGACAGGGTAAGAGGCCCGGATCTATAAATGGAACAGCTCTTCGGAGTTTCCAAGTGTAGGGTCAGTTGTCTCAGGGCACTCGGCAGGCCTCCACAGATAAAGGCTGGAGCAGCACAGGTGCACGCTACTGATGAGAACAACCACCCTTTCATCTAAATGAATTGGAAAGTTGCGAGTGATTGTCTCATCGGCATTTTTGCACCTGTGTTAAATGGGTCCACTGCATGCTGTTAGTGCATTTGTTTGGAGGCCTGGGTAGGTAAACATCTCTGCCTTTTTTCTGCTGTTTTTTCAATTTTTTGGAAGATCTTTAAGTCCTCTTTTTGCTGCTTAGTGATAGTATTTGTATATTCAGCAGAAATTGTGGGACAAATTCTGGTGCCAATTTTACCCACTTCTTGTGTGAAAATGTTAAATCTGGGGCTAAAACAAAATTTTTATGGTAAAATGTAATTATTTTTTCTCCACTGCCCAATGGTATAAAATTCTGTGACATACCATTGGTATCAATATGATCACTGCACCCTTAGAATAATTCATTGAGAGGTGTAGTTTGTAAAATGGGGTAACTTATCGGGCGTTCTACTGTCCTGGCACCTCAGGGGCTCTGCCAGTGGGTCATGGCACCCTCAAACCATAATAGTAAAATATGCAGTATAATATGGCACTCCTTCCCTTTTGAGCTTTGCACTGTACCTCAAAAGTTGTTTTTACCCACACATGGGTTATTGTCAAACTCAGGAGAAATTACACAACAAATTCTGGGGTCCATTTTCTCCTGTTACCCTTGAGAAAATAAAAAATTTGGGGCAAAAATACAATTTTGCAGGAAAAATATATTTTTTTAATTTTCTTTGCTCTGTTATAAACTTCTGTAAAGAACCTGGTGGTTCAACATGCACACAACACATATAGGTAAGTTCCTTGAGGGGTCTAGTTTCCAAAATGGTATCAATTGGGGGGGATTTCCACTGTTTAGGCACATCAGGGGCCCTCCAAAAGTGACATGGCATCCGTTCTTGATTCCAGCCAATTTTGTGTTCAAAAAGTCAAACCTTTCTCTTTCGGTTCCTGACGTGCACTGAAGCAGTGGTCTTCCTGTACACATGGGGTATTGACGTACTCAGGAGAAATTGAACAACAAATTTTGTGGTCCATTTTCTCCTGCTACCTTTGTTAAAATGAAAAAAAAAAAATTGGTGCTAAAAGATGATTTGGGGGAAAAAAAATTGATTTTTAATTTTCACGGCTCTACGTTATTAACTTATGTGAAGCATCTGGGGCTTCAATGCGCTCACTAAACATCTAGATAAGTCCCTTGAGCAGTCTAGTTTCCAAAATGGGGTCACTTGTGGGGGGTTTCCACTGTTTAGGCATACCAGGGGTTCTCCAAACATGACATGGCATCCGTTATCGATTCTAGCCAATTTTGCGTTCAAAACATGAAACGGTGCTCCTTCCCTTCTGAGCCCTGCCATGCGCCCAAACAGTGGTCTTTCTCCACACATGGGGTATTGGCGTACTCAGGAGAAATTTCTCAACAAATATTGTAGCTCATTTTCTTTTGATACCCTTGAGAAAATAAAAACAAATTGTGTCCAAAGTAAAATTTTTGTGAAAAAAGTTAAATGTTAATTTTTTCCTTCCACATTGATTCAATTCTTGTGAAGCATCTGAAGGGTTAATAAACTTCTTGCATGTGGTTTTGAACACCTTGAGGGGTGCAGTTTTTAGAATGGTGTCACTTTTGGGTATTTTCTGTCATAGGCCCCTCAAAGTCACTTCAATTGTAATATGGTCCCAAAAAAAATATGGCTTTGTGAGTTTTGTTTGAAAAGTGAGAAATCGCTGGTCAATTTGTTAGGGTTAGCGGATTGCACTGAATAAAATTAATAAGAAAGTGCAATCGCAACCCGGGGTCCACCGTGCAGAGATGTTTTCCTGCTGCTAGTGTGAACAAATGACGGATAAGAAACTCGCGAATGCACTGCGTTAAAACCACACAGAGCAAACGGGAAGCAGAGTACCAAGCTCAGCTAACTACCGAGCGGCACTAAAAATATAAGAACCCTACTCAGCTAACCACCAAGCGGCAATGAAAAAATAAGAAATCTACAATACCCTGTAGAACCCACAGGGAGTAAGCATGCGGGTTGAGCTTGCCCCGCAACTGACCCGTGCTAACCGCACACGTGTCCGAGACAGGTGCTAAGTCAAGCGAAAAGGCAAAATCTACACTACCTATCTGAAGCTGACCAGGGCTAACCACACAAAAGCATACAGAGAGGGCGTTAGAGTATCCACCCACACACACCACAATACCAATGACGCTAGCACACCTGCGTGCGCTGCTGGGCTCCACCCCAAACAAGCCCAGTTGGAAACGTCACCTGTGGGCCAATCCAGAGCCACATCACCAGAGCAGTAAGTGCCCAAGCACAAATGAGAAGATGCCACATCACGGACATGCTCAGTAAGATGATTTAGACTCCAGAGGGTAGGTCTGCCTCTGTAGACCACTGGTTACCATAGACTTAGCTGTAGAGGCAGCAGTAATTACATGGACACTACGAAGTAGTGCAAGATTCTGGGACTGACGTCTGTACTGAGCAGCAATCCCAGTGGCTGGGTCTGAATGGGAGACTGCAGAGGCAGACAAGACCCATGCAACGGAAGAATCTTGGCACTTAACGCAACTTTTAACCTTTAGAACTTCCTTATAAAAAAAAATTATGTTTCAAAAACTGATGTAAAGTAGACATGTGGTTTATGTTATTTATTAACTATTTTGTGTGACTGATAGGTATAAAAATTAAACGTTTAAAAATTGTGAAATTTTCTAAAATTTTTATCAAATTTACAAATTTTGAAGACATTTTACCACTATCATAAAGTACAATATGTCACGAAAAAACAATCTCAGAATAACCGGCATCTGTTGAAGCATTCCAGAGTTATAACCACATAAAGTGATAGTGGTCAGATTTCAAAATTAAGGCCTGGTCATTAACCTACAAAGTGGCTTCATCCTTAAGGGGTTAAATGACTAACTGCCAAAGCATTCAGTGTTCAGGAGGTGCCTGTAGATAGATCACTCCAGGATAGTTTGTGCTAATCTGAGAAGTGGACATTACTGCCTGTTATTGGGCTGATCCCTGCTAGGAAAAGAACTGTTTTACCGTTTTGCCCAGAGGGCCATGTTTACTTTCCAAAGCTTGGTTTATGCTGTCTTCAATACAATAAACCAAGCCTTCTCTTAAAGAAACATTGGTCTGGTTATACCTCTGCGTCCAGCCGAGTGAGCAACACTATACTGTATATATAGTAAAAAGGATACAAGGAGTAAAAATACACATACATTATAAACTACAGTACATCTACAGTGTTTAATTGTGCAATAGTAAATTATTACCACCCTAAGTTTCCACCAACACTGGTGCATTTTATATACATCACCGTGGCATATGTAGGCGCCATAAAAATAACAAGCTATAAACAGCTTATGATTATGATCCACAAATCGTTGGATGCTGAAAGCCAATACATAAATACATGATATTATTATTATCGGCCTCGCTGAAAGACCCCAGCACCGCCAGTGAATAAGCCTTGTTCTGTAGGTGCATACTTGTCTTGTTAGACAGCTGTGATTGATGAGTCAGTGACTACAAGAAAATTGCTTCCCATGAATTATTCAGCAAGTCTTCTCTTTGTCGTTCCACAGGCTGATAGGACGCGTGGCAAGCTAAGCACAATTCACTTGCAGATCAGGAACAAGCAGGTATTAAAAATAGCTCTGTGACAACATTGCCTCTCCGGATCATGTTTGGACTTTCTGCTGCCTGTGTTGAAAATGTAGGGGGATAAAAACTCCCCTAAATCAGAAGGGGTTTAGAAGGCAGATGTTGCACTGATAAAGCAATGTCATCATCTCGGCTGTGAAACAATATCCAGAGCTGTGTTTAATATATTCCAAAGGATGCAGCAGGGCTGGTAACATATCTGCAAGAATACATGCGCCTCTTGTGCTGTCAATAAGAGACTATTGGAAAAGTGCAGACTGCTATTCCTTCTATCACTGGCGAATTAGTTCATAATAAATTATTTAAAAGTGAATTTAAAATATGGAACTGTATTGGTAACATCCCAACCAACCTCGTATAAAAATCACGATTCAAAAGACACATGCGACAATAAGGAAATTAGATTATTTTATGCCATCACTTTGGTTCTACTTCAATATCAAATGGTTATCCAACAAAAACACTTATAGTCTTCCCACTGTGAGGCAGTGAGGGGGATCCTATGCGAGAGTTGATATGTGTCCCTCAGGATGCGGATGGAGTCTTATTAAACCCGCTGGAGTTCCTTGTGTTCACAGCAAGATCCCTGTGAGTCACAAGGCAAAATAAAAGTAATAGTGCATTGGGTCCAAGTACTGACTCAAAACAGAATTTTAGAGGGATTTACAAGTTTGTTAGTGGGGCGAATACCTCTCTCCAGCCTGGGTTTTGCAAGTGGCTCTATGGCCATAATTCCATTTCATTCTGTCAGTTTTTGCATTGGGCGTGTCAGTTTGGAGTTTGCAGAGCCGGTGTCTCTGTGCCGCCCAGGACTGTGTGAAGCTAACAGAGTCAGAGACTTCCAGGCAGCTGACGCACCCAAAAGACACGGCGGTGCCATCGTCCACGGCAACAGATTTGGAGTTCTGGACTTTGTTTACGGAAACCTAGCTATGATCCGGAAGACATCATTCCTTTGTGTGAGTTTTGTTTTGAACATTAAAGACTTCTGCTTTGAACTTTTCTGTTGTTCCTGCCTATCTGTCGCACTGCACCAACCCCGCTGCACTACACCTCGGGATCTCCGACATCTCAGTCAGTCCCATGAACATTTAATTAGCAGCATGAGCCTGACTTGTAGGCTGAGTCAGACAGCCGTATAAGTTGTGCGAGAATTGCATCGCACTGCATGGACTGACCCGGAACCTCTCCTGACCTGAGCAAGACAGCATGATGGATTACTATGCAGCTGTCAAGCTCAGGTCAGGAGAGCCGACAGCCAGTACGAGGTTTACGATGTGATTCTCACACGAGAACTACGGCCGTCTGTCTCTGACCGTAGTCTTGACATTGCAGAACCTACTAATCAGAGAGGAGCCCGGTAGGAAGTAGAAAGTTCTCCGGGATCTGGTCTTGCTGCGACAGAGTACCAAATTGGCTGCTGGACCAGGGTCTTACAAAATGTTTTCCTCAACTCTAATTATTAATACACTGTTTTTACTGGAAGTAAAAAGTCACCAAAAGAAATATATTTTAGAATTAGACCAATAGCAAGTCATGATTGTAATGTCATTATTGAAGTTATCACTTTTACGCACGTCATTCTTTGAATCGACAACTGCAGAATATTTCAAATCTGTTCCATTTTGACAATAAAATGCATTAGAATACCCCTGTTAAACTTTCCACATAACTTAATAATGGCAAATTATTTTTCACTTCCATTGCAGAGTTACTATCTTGTAAAATTTAGATTAGAATTTCGCCTTCAACCAAGGAAGGGGTTAGCAGACATTTGTCTTTGTAGCACTTACTTTTGCCCGTGTATTATGCTGTCCAATCATATTCAGGAGGTGTCATGCAAGGGAAAAAAAATGCTTCTACCAGTGAAGCTTAGTTTAGGCTTTCTCCTATGAGTCATGTTATAACACACAGCCCTGCTCTCGTCTGTGATCCCTGCAGCTACTGTGTAGAGTATAGCAGAGTTATGTGTCATTAGAAACACCTATCAGCTTTAATTTCAGGGCACTGTTGGCTCAGCTTTACACATCCTCATTACACACTGACTGCTGTGAGATGAAAGCTGCAAGATGTTTTTGTAATGACACATAGGTCTACATTATATTGCTTTATTCCACACATTGGTTGCAGAGATCACAGAGGAGAGGAGTTCTATGTGTCATAGAATGTCTTATAAGACAAAGCCTGCTTTAAACTTCTCTAGGCCAGGGTTCCCCAACTCCAGTCCTCAAGGCCCCCCAACAGATCATGTTTTCAGGATTTCCTTAGTATTGCTCAGGTGATAATGGCATCTGTAGGTGTACCTTGAGGACTGGAATTGGGGAACCCTGCTCTAGGCCATGTTCTTTTTTTCTCCATCATGACACTGCCTGTTTATGATTGGGCAATGTCATGCAGGGGGGGGGGGGAAGTACTCATACCCCTTTGCTGAAGGGTAGATTAGAATCTAAACATTAAACATTACAAGCTGGAGTAGGAAATCAAAAATAAAAATGACCGTACATTTTATTAAGCTGTGCAGCCACTGTTCCATGATGTGGCTAGCCTAATATGCCAAAACTGGTACAAGGTCCTCCTTAAAGTGTTGGGAATGAGAAAATAAAACTGTCTGTACAAATTAACTAAATTTGTTAAATTCAGCAATGATGGGAAGATAATCTAAAGGGTAGAGGGACAGTCAGACAGTCCTAGGATCGCAGTCATGAAAAAAAGGATTTCAACAAGGGTGATTGGGAAAGGTGACAGTGAGATGAAAGAACGTTTGAAATTATATTTAATTTATTTGACCAGCGTTAAGACAATGGAGATTTTGTACAATCAAAAAGACAGATTATTCAACCAACTGTCATGATATGAACAAGTTTGACAGATCCCGAGCAATGGTTGGTAAAAAGTTGAGCAACTGTGGTGGTCGGGTGACATTGTTAGTAAATAATCTTTGATTGATTTTTTTATATGTATGTTTTTTGGACTCTTTTGACTCCCAGTCGCTTATAGGTTTCATGTTTAGTGGAGTGTCCTCTTCTTTTGCCAATTCGCCTATTTCTAGAAATACGATAAATTGCTTACCTACTTTTTTAATATGCTTTTGGTTTGGATGTTTTTGATCCTGGCTGCCTACTGTCTGTAGTCCACACCCTTAGGAGAAGTTTGTAGTCTGTTAGATTTACGTAGACAGGAACATGAAGTTGCATTGTCTGACCTGATGTATTGTGTGAATCCATCCAATTGTAATACTGTAATTCAGAAGTCCCATCGTTTCGTTAACATGGAAAAGCAAATATTTCATTGCACAATGTGTATCAACAGGCAGGAGCTGACAAGAACACCCAAGATAGTTTGCCTTTTTCCAGTGAACATTTATATACGGGAGAAAGCAGGACATTAAATAGGTCTATAAAACAGAGTACTAAATCTCTAAAACTACAGCTTTCCCTGCTTCGAAGCTGATCCAAACACTTATCATTAAGTGCCTGCAATGTTAGGGCAGCTTTGCTCATTTCAACAGAGATAGAGCTAAAAGCAGAAAATGATAGAGGATGCTATAAACCAGGTGAGCTTTCCATTCCCTCCAGACTTCAGACACATCTATTGCAGTTAACCCCTCCACTGCAGAAAAGATTTGTATCTTTATATCTTTATAAATCTATGGGGCTGACAACAAACTGTTTGCACGAAATATTCCCGCTGCACCTCAGCAGTTGTAGGACCAAGAGTGTCAATTTCTGTTGTTTTTCTATAAGTGTGAGTTGTATGACTTGGATCTCAAAAGCTAAGTAAAAAAAAAAAAAAAAAAAAAAATACTTTAGCGAATCCATGATTTTTATGTTAATGGCCTTCGGCCATGGCCTAAAAAAAGCTTGTTTGCTACTAGCTGGACATTATTAATTATTATTATTCTAAAGCCGCTATTGATATCTGTTACTTTACAACATAAAAAGTTGGAATTGAATGTAAAATAAATAGCCAAACTATAAAAAAAACCTATTCCTACCTCGTATAGCAATTTATGTCAAAGGAACCTGTCCAGAAACTCCATTTACCCACAGACATAGGGAGAGTCTGCAAGTAAGTAGATTTACAATCATGTCTGGAGCAGCAGCTACAAGGAGAAAATTAAGTTTCATCCCCCCTGCAGCCGCTCACTTCCAGTCACCAGGGCTGTGCAGGGAGCGGCTACACTCACCAGTCCCTAGATCAATGTTTCCCAAACTCCAGTCTTCAGGGCCCCAACATGTCATGTTTTGAGGATTTCCTCAGTATTGCACAGGTGATGGAATTACTATTAGGCTATGTGCACACGTTGCTGATTCTGCTGCGGATCCGCAGCGTTTCTGGCCCTGTGCATCTGCAGCAGATTTAGGTGCGTTGTACAGTACCATTGCTTTCAATGGTAAACTGAAAAACGCTGTGCACATGCTGCGGATTTTTCCACGCGGATTTGCTGCGGGTTCAAATCCACAGCATGTCAATTCTTTGTGCGGATTCCGCTGCGGTTTCACACCTTCTCCATTGTAGAGGTGTGAAATCGCAGGGCTAAACCGCAGGTCTTTTTGACCTGCAGATTTTCCAAAATCTGTGCGGAAAAATACGCAGCAACAAAAATTACGTGTGCACATAGCCTTAAGGCATCAGAAATTGCCACAGATATACCTGTGCAATATAAGGAAATCCTGAAAATATGATTGGCTGGGGACTGTGGGGATTGGGTTTGGAAAACACTGCGCTAGACTGTGTGTACATACACATGGGCCATGTACACAGCAAACAAGTCGGTAGGACAGTGTTCTCACCACCAAGAGACTGAAATACAGAGGAACAGTATAACAAACGTGAAATATACTCTGCTGTAAAAAATATCTAACAATAAACAGCAAGTGCTAGTAAAAAGATGATAACAAAACAGGATATTTAGTTGATACGTTTTTTGCCAAAAATGTATGCTAAGCCGCTCTACCAAATGTCAAGGTATACCCAACAGCACCTATATGAGCAGGATTCAGAAAGGTAATGTCTGATGTGGACATGCTGTGTAAGATGGCTTTATATGTGCATGGCCCACAAGAGAGGGGTTGAGACCTCCCAAAAAATTGCAAAATCAAGAAACAAATTGAATACAAACGCACGGGCCATGCACACAGCAATTAACCCCTTCACTACCAAGGGTGGTTTGCACGTTAACTACCGGGCCAATTTTTACAATTCTGACCACTGTACCTTTATGAGGTCATAACTCTGGAACGCTTTCATGGATCCCGGTGGTTCTGACATTGTTTTCTTGTGACATATTGTACTTCATGTTAGTGGTAAAATTGCATTCAAATAACTTGCGTTTATTTGTGAAAAAAACAGAAATTTGGCGAAAATTTTGAAAATTTCGCAATTTTCCAACTTTGAATTTTTATGCCCTTAAATCACAGCGATACGGCACACAAAAAACTTAATACATAACATTTCCCACATGTTTACTTTACATCAGCACAATTTTGGAACCAACATTTTTTTTTGTTAGGAAGTTATAAGGGTTAAAAATTGACCAGCGATTTCTCATTTTTGCAACACCATTTAATTTTTAGGGACCACTTCACATTTGAAGCCACTTTGAGGGGTCTATATGATAGAAAATACCCAAAAGTGACACCATTCTAAAAACTGCATCCCTTAAGGTGCTTAAAACCACATTCAAGAAGTTTATTAACCCTTTAGGTGCGTCACAGGAATTTTTTGAATATTAAAAAAAAATGAACATTTAACTTTTTTTCACAAAAAAAATACTTCAGGTTCAATTTTCTTTATTTTACCAAGGGTAACAGGAGAAATTGGACAGCAAAAGTTATTGTGCAATTTGTCCTGAGTACGCTGATACCTGATATGTGGGGGGGAACCACTGTTTCGGCGCATGGCAGAGCTCAGAATGGAAGGAGCGCCGTTTGACTTTTTCAATGCAAAATTGGCTGGAATTCAGATCGGACGCCATGTCACGTTTGGTGAGCCCCTGATGTACCTAAACAGTGGAAACCCCCCAAGTGACCCTATTTTGGAAACTAGACCCCCCAAGGAACTTATCTAGATATGTGGTGAGAACTTTGAACCCACAAGGGCTTCACAGAAGTTTATAACGTACAGCGGTACAATTAAAAAATCATATTTTTTCCACAAAAATGATCTTTTCACCCCCAATTTTTATTTTTCCAAGGGTAACAGGACCCTAAAAGTTATTGTGCAATTTGTCCTGAGTACGCTGATACCCCATATGTGGGTGTAAATGACTATTTGGGCGCATAGCAGAGCTTGGAAGGGAAGCAGTGCCATTTGACGTTTTTGGCTAGAATTGAGATCGGACACCATGTCGCGATTGGAAAACCCCTGATGTACCAAAACAGTGGAAACCCCCCACAAATAATACCATTTTGGAATCTAGACCCCCCAAGGAACTTATCTAGATGTGTGGTGAGAACTTTGAACCCCCAAGGGCTTCACAGAAGTTTATAACGTACAGCAGTACAATTAAAAAATCATATTTTTTCCACAAAAATGATCTTTTCACCCTCAATTCTCATTTTTCCAAAAGTAACAGGACCCTAAAAGATATTGTGCAATTTATCCTGAGTACGCTGATACCCCACATGTGGGTGTAAACCACTATTTGGGCGTATGGCAGAGCTCGGAAGGGAAGCAGCGCCATTTGACGTTTTTGGCTGGAATTGAGATCGGACACCATGTCGCGTTAGGAAAGCCCCTGATGTACCAAAACAGTAGAAACCCCCCACAAATGACACCATTTTGGAAACTAGACCCCCCAAGGAACTTATCTAGATGTGTGGTGAGCACTTTGAACCCCCCAGTGCTTCACTGAAGTTTATAACGTCCGGGCGTGAAAATAAAAAAATCGTATTTTTTCCACAAACATGATCTTTTAGTCCCCATTTTTTATTTTCCCAAGGGTAACAGGAGAAATTGGACCCCAAAAGTTGTTGTCCAATTTGTCCTGAGTACGCTGATACCTCATATGTGGGAGAAAACTACTGTATGGGCACACGTCGGGGCTCGGAAGGGAAGTAGTGACGTTTTGGAATGCAGACTTTGATGGAATGGTCTGCGGGTGTCATGTTGCGTTTGGAGAGCCCCTGATGTACCTAAACAGTGGAAAACCCCCACAAGTGACCCCATTTTGGAAACTAGACCCCCTAATGAACTTATCTAGATGTGTGGTGAGCACTTTGAACCCCCCAGTGCTTCACAGAAGTTTATAACGACCGGGCGTGAAAATAAAAATATCGTATTTTTTCAACAAACATCATCTTTTAGTCCCCATTTTTTTTATTTTCCCAAGGGTAACAGGAGAAATTGGACCCCAAAAGTTGTTGTCCAATTTGTCCTGAGTACGCTGATACCTCATATGTGGGAGAAAACTACTGTATGGGCACACGTCGGGGCTCGGAAGGGAAGTAGTGACGTTTTGGAATGCAGACTTTGATGGATTGGTATGCGGGTGTCATGTGCGTTTGGAGAGCCCCTGATGTACCTAAACTATTGAAACTCCCCACAAGTGACCCCATTTTGGAAACTAGACCCCCCACGGAGCTTATCTAGATGTGTGGAGAGCACTTTGAACCCCCAAGTGCTTCACAGAAGTTTATAACGCCTGGGCGTGAAAATAAAAAAAACATTTTTTTCCGCAAAATTATATTTTTGCCCCCAATTTTTTATTTTCCTAAGGGTAACAGGAGAAATTGGACCCCAAAAGTTGTTTTGTAATTTGTCCTGAGTAGGCTGATACCCTACATGTGGGGGTAAAACACTGTTTGGGCACATGGCAGAGCTTGGAAGGGAAGGAGCACCATTTGACTTTTTCAACGCAGAATTGGCTGGAATTGAGATCAGATGCCATGTTGCCTTTGGAGAGCACCTGATGTGCCCAAACAGTGGAAACCCCCAATTATAACTCCAACCCTAACCTCAACACACCCCTAACCCTAATCTGAGCCCTAGCCCTAACCCTAGCCCTAACCCTAACCCTAGCCCTAACCCTAACCCTAACCCTAGCCCTAACCCTAGCCCTAACCCTAACCCTAGCCCTAACCCTAGCCCTAACCCTAACCCTAGCCCTAACCCTAACCCTAACCCTAACCCTAACCCTAGCGGGAAAATGGAAATAAATACATTTTCTTTTAGTTTTATTATTTTTCCCTAACTAAGGGGGTGATAACGGGGGGGTTTGATTTACTATTTATGGTGGTTTTTATATTTGGCAGCTGTCGCACGCTAAAAGACGCTTTTTATTGTAAAAATAGTTTTTGCATCACCACATATTGTGAGCTATAATTTTTCCGTATTTTGACCCACCGAGTCATGTGAGGTCTTATTTTTTGTGGGACGAGTTGACGTTTTTATTGGTACCATATTCGGGCACGTGACTTTTTTGATCGCTTTTTATTCCGATTTTTGGGACGCAGAATGAACAAAAACCAGCGTTTCATGAATTTCTTTTGGGGGGTGCGTTTACACCGTTCCGCGTGCAGTAAAATTGATAACGTGTTTTTATTCTTCGGGTCAGTACGGTTACAGCGATACCTCATTTAGGTCGTTTTTTTATGTTTTGTCGGTTTTTTGCAATGAAAACAATTTTATATAAAAAATAATTATTTTTGTATCGCTTTATTCTGTGAGCTATAACTTTTTTATTTTTTTGCGGATGATGCTGTATGGCAGCTCGTTTTTTGAGGGACAAGATGACGTTTTCAGCGGTACCAAGCATATTTATATGCGTCTTTTTGATCGCGCGTTATTGCACTTTTTGTTCGGTGGTATGATAATAAATCATTATTTTTTGCTTCGTTTTTTATTTTTATTTTTTAAGGGGTTCGCTAAAGGGGTTAACTAATGGGACAGTTTTATAGGGCAGGTCATTACAGACGCGGCGATACCAAATATGTGTACTTTTATTGTTTTTGCTTTTTTTTATTTTGAAAAAATGGATTTATTGGGGAATATTTTTATTTTTTTTTACTAATTTATTTAGCGATTTTTTTTTTTAATTATTTTTAACACTTTTTTTTTTTTTTTTTACTTTATTACCTTGTCCCAGGTGGGACATCACTGTCCTGTGACAGATCGCTGATCTGTCACATCACAGATCACTGTGACAGATCAGCGATCTGTCACAGGCACTGCTGCAGACTTCCTCATGCCTGCTCTTTGCAGGCAGTGAGGAAGTCAGCTCCCTGCAGGCCCCCGTCGCCATCTTGGATCCGGGGGCCTGTAGGGAAAGAGCCCCCCGCAGCAGCGCTGCACATTGCGCTGCCGTGGGGGGCTCAGGGAAGCACGGAGGGAGCCCCCTCCCTGCCAATGCTTCCCTTTAACCCCCGGTACACCGCGATCGCGTTTGATCGCGGTGTGCAAGGGGTTAACGTGTCGGGGGCGGTCCGTGACCGCCCCTGACACATTGTGCCAGGTGTCAGCTATGATAATTAGCTGACACTCGGCCGTGATCAGCGGCGCTCACCACGTGGGCGCCGCTGATCGCGATGACGTAATATTCCGTCCATGGTAATTAGGTCCATGGTCACATGGACGGAATATTACGTCAATTGTAGGTAAGGGGTTAAGTCGGTAGGACACAGATGCTACAGATGCTCTCACCTGTGCAATACTAAGGAAATCCTGACAATATGATGTGCTGGGGACTGTGGGGATGGGGGTTGGAAAAAACCCTGCACTAGACTGTGTGTGTTGAAATCTTTTTCCTACACATTGATTAACATGCTGCACCGCATACATGCTACTCCGCATACATGCTACACCCCCATTGTGAGTCAATCAATGTGCCGAGAAGTGACTAGAAGTCGCTCGCTGTATTCGGGGCAGGCATTATAACTTCTCCTTACACCTCTCTGATGACTGGAAATGAGCAGCCACAGTGACAATATACATTCATTTTCTCCTTTAAGCCACTGCTCTGTTAAAAAACTCCTCCTCTCAAAGCTTGTGTCCTCTTTTTATATTGCACTCATCATATTATATAGCACTGTGAAATTACAATTGCTCATTTTGTCTTCCTGCTCAGCTTATTCTTCTCATTTCTATGCTCTATATAGAAACAGGAAGTCTCTTGTCCTTGCATTTATCATTCCCCTTTTCAATTTCTAACCCAGTTGCTCAACCCTCCCCCCTTCCATTTACTTTTGCACTAACTGATGACTTGTGCAGACAAAATTGACCTCATGTTTCTACATAGAGCTTAGAAGTATTCAGCTAGTCCAGTTTTAATCACGTGATGTCATAGACCTAATGAAAAAGAGAAGAATTACCTGGTAGAAAGGAAAAATGAGCAATTGTAAGTACACAATGCTATATAATATAATTGCTTCTTTAAAGTGGACAAGCATGGTTTGAACACTATTTACCTGCAGATTAACACTATAACTGCAGGTAAATTACATTTCTGGGCATGACTGGTAATGTTTATGGCTTCCAGGAACAAATTAAAGAGTTAACAGTAAACTTAATGATCTAGAGGGGGAATAAAAGCCAAAGAGAACGGCTGCATGGATCGTCCAAGCAAACTGATACTTGGTGTGACACCAGAAATAAACAGAGCGAGTAAATGGATGCTATCAATAGATAGAATCTGTCAATACACCCACTTAACGTTTCAGAAAGACACTGCAGCTGCACAAATGCAAAGGAAGAGATCTCAGTCTGCATGCAAAAGCGCACAGGCAGACAGCTTTCCTTTAGAAGGATTTTCTCAATGGCCAATTCAAAATGGACCGGCGTAGCTTTTAGGACACCATTATCAGAATTAGAGAGGGTTACAAGTAGCTAATTTTTCTCTGGAAAATCACTGTAGCTGATCCTGCGGAAGCGCTATGATCATAGGAGTATTCAGGAGCACCAATGGAAAAAGAGACTGCATGGCATTTACAATATTGGTCACGTGTTCATTCTTTGCATATGATATCTAAGTATTGCTGGATATAGTCTACAGGATATCCATTGTTGTTGATTTCTCTTCTAGCAAAAGTTCTTGCAGTTTCTTTTTCTTATGTAACTAGCTGTTGAATGCGTTCTTTGCAGGTAACATCTCCCCTACCACTGGATCGAGGCATGATCCTGTGATTGCATTGATTCATGTGCTCCAATCACAGTACAGGCAAAGCTTAAGAGGGTTGTATGGCTTTAGGCTACTAATCTGCAGTCATTCTGTGTGACTGCAGACTTGTGAACCCTCACACTTTGCACACTGCAACCTGTGCCAATTCTCCGATGTCGGCGTTAGGAGAGAGGAATTTTTATACTTCTGGCCACATTCCAACTAGATGTGTCTGGACTCTCTCAATACACTTTCATTAAATGAGACCACACACGTTTAGTCGGCATGTGACCGCATGTATGCAAATTGTAGAGCATCTGCAAATTTGTACCTGAAGGCCGGATAACCCCTTTATCTTCCTGACTCTGCAGTCAGTAGAGGGTGGAGTGAAGGGTGGACATATCATTGGTGCAAGCAAGGGGCCAAAGAGGTAAGGGGGCCACTACCAACTCCAAAGTAGCAAGCAACATTTGCTATAGAAACATTATTGGAATACAGCTTCTGCAAATTTGTACCCCAAGGCTGGATAGCCCCTTTAATCTCATGACGCTGCAGCCAGTAGAAGGTGGAGTGAAGGGCAGACATATCATTGGTGCAACCAAGGGGCCAAAGAGGTAAGGGGGCCATTACCAACTCCAGAGTAGCAAGCAACTTTTGCTATAGAAACATTATTGGAATACAGCTTCTGCAAATTTGTACCCCAAGGCTGGATAGCCCCTTTAATCTCATGACGTTGCAGCCAGTAGAAGGTGGAGTGAAGAGTGAACATATCATTGGTGCAACCAAGGGGCCAAAGAGGTAAGGGGGCCACTACCAACTCCAAACTAGCAAGCAACTTTTGCCACAGACACATTATTGTACGGCAAAGGGCCCACATACTGTTCTTGGACAGAACTCCTCTTTTGTCTGTGTCCACTCCTGGGTGGTGCAAGTGAAATGAAAGCCATGGAAGCGAGCAGCCAAGCAGGTGCAACAGGCAATGCTGTGGATAGTAAAACTGAAAAATTCGATATGTGTTCATCTTGAATTTTTTGAATTGTAACAAGGATGCAGTGGGCAGCAAGACAATGATGACAGTGAAAGAAAGACTGATTACAAAGAATAAGAGGGCACCACCATGATGAGATGAGTGCCGCCTATGTGTACAAAAAAGACAATGCATATAGACAACAGTGAAATAAAGGGCACACTGAAAAATTACGAGTTCAATAATTTACGTCGGGCATCAAGTTTATAGATTTGACCTTTTTGATCATTACTGTATACACATTTGAAAGTAATTGTGCACTAACAGAAGAAAGTGATGCAAGATTGCCGGCAATGTAGTTTGGAATTACAAAGGCCCATGATGACAATTTTAGCATTTTATGATAATGTCACAGGCAGCGCATTTATACATTGTACGCAGCCAAACCCTCCAAACATTATCGGCTGCGCCTGATACAAAATGCTCCGTTCCCAAGCTTAATTCCACTTGCGGAGACGTGAAGTGATTCATTAATCAAGACCAGTGTTTTTTTAACAACAGATAATTAATTCAGTCAGTCTGAGAACTGCAACACGGGCTGAGTAATCGTTACTGGATGAAATGGTCGGTGATAGTACAGTGTCTCGTTGTGTCCATTTCAATACAAAACAAAGGGAAGAAACAAAATAGAAATGTATATAAATATCACACAGATAAATGGAAAGGTTGTAATGTTCTTCAGTGGGATTACCCCCCAAAATCACTACTTTATCTCCCAGATATTCACAATTTGTATCAGTAAATATTGTCATACATATTGCTTAAAATAGTAATAAAAAACTGTGGCATAGTCACCTTGCAGAGGTCAGGTGATTAGAAGTGCATGTCATAAGAGAAAAATCTGATGACAAGCTCTTCTAGCAACCTGACCGCTGCAGACAATCACAGGTTGCAGTTGTTGTCTGACTTCTGGAACAGGTCTACACCTCAGGAGTGGCCTGTGCTGGATTCGCAGGGGCGCTTAAAGGGAATTTGTCATCAGGGTTTTGCTACCTCATCTGAGAGCAGAATAATGTTGGGACAGAGACTATGATTCCAGCGATGTATCACTTAGTTTACTTGGTGCAGCGGTTGTGACACAATTAGAGTTCTTAGAAATAGCATGAAGCAGAGCTCAGACAGCTAACCCTGCCCACACCAGGCTCTATATGTACGTTGTCTATTGACAGGAAGCTGGTTGGACCAGAGCTTGCATGCTCTGTAGTCCAGGCAGTGATAATATCCTGGTGATAAAACATTTATTGCATGGAAACAGGACTGCACAGCCTAATAAGTGACACATCCCTGAATTCAGTCTCTTAGCCCCTACCTACTGCTGCCCTCAGATTACATAGCAAAATCTGCTGACAGATTCCCTTTAAGGTGAGAATCCAATTTTTTTATTTTAAGCACAATCATGTACTTATCAATAAAAACAAATTAAAACACTCTCTATCGGACAACCCATTTAAGCTTAAACTTTAGGCTTTCTTCTTACATAGGTCCAATATTTTTAGCTGATTGATTTCTAAGAATATCTTTATAGGAGCAATGTATAGTGTATACTGCATATCAGTTGACTCTAGTGACCACTGCAGTCAGGCAGATTGTGATCACTTAAAGGGAATCTGTCAGCAGTTTTTTGCTATGTAATCTGAGGTCAGCATGAGGTAGGGGCTGAGACACAGATTTCAGTGATGTGTCACTTATCCTGTGTGCTGTTTTTTGTCCAGACAATTAATGTTTTATCAACAGGAGATTATCATTGCCCAGACTAGCTCCCTCATGCTAAGTGGTCCGACCACTCCCCCTCCTTTGATTAGCAGATCACTGTTAATATACAATGTACATAGAGAGCTGTGGTGGGGCGGGGCTAGCTTTCTGAGCTCTGCTACATGTAAAATCTCAAAACTCTGATTGTGTTACAACTAAGTGAAACATCGCTAGAATCAGGGTCTCTTTTTCTACATTGTGCTGCTCTCAGATGAGGTAGCAAAAACCTGCTGACAGATTCCCTTTAAAACTATGTATATGTAGGCAACTTGAGGCTCTGTATCAGAAAAACTGAGCTCTGGACCTCAATAATAATATTTTATGTTTAAAAATTAATAGGCATATATTTTTTATGTTACCTTAATACATCAAGAGTGTTAAAAAGTAACATTCTCATTGAGGGGATCCTGTCACTAGATAGACCCTGCACGATCCACGGGCAGCATGAAACACAGCCTGGCATGTTCTACACTGTAAACCTTTCACTCGTTTCATGGAGCAAGAACTTACTGGCAGATTCCCTTTTGGATACTTTCCCATGATGAGCTTTTTGTGAGTTTTTAATCTAGCAGATTTTCTGCATCCATTAAGTAAAATAGGTTACTTGCGTTCTTTTATTTGAAAATTCGTAGAGTAAAAAAATCACCAAAAAATTCACAGTGGGAACGCAGCCTTAGGATACATTCCCATGGTGAGCTTTTGGTGAGATTGTGATTTTGTTTATTTTCTGAAACCACTAAGTAAAATCGGTTACTCTCTTTTTTCTGAAAATATGCAGTGTAGAAAAACTCATCATGGGAACATAGCCTTCAGATCCCAATTCATCAGTTTTCTCCAGTTTACTAAGGGTACGTGCACGTGGCGTCTTTTGGACACCTACGTACCCACTGAGTTTTTGAAGCAGAAGTTGCTCCAGGAAAATGCTGGCGGTGAAGCATCTTTGGTGTCCTCTTAATACTCTTTAGTGCTGGTGTCTCTGCTTTTTTAGCTTCATATACAAAGTAGTAGAGTTGAGCGAAACAGGTCGGTCAGATTCAAAAGTCGCCGACTTTCGCCAAAGTCGGGTTCAATGAAACGAAACCCGACCACAGTGTGAAGTCGGCCATGCGGTCGGCGACCCAAGCGCCAAAGTCGGGTTCAATGAAACGAAACCCGACCACAGTGTGAAGTCGGCCATGCGGTCAGCGACCCAAGCGCCAAAGTCGGGTTCAATGAAACGAAACCCGACCACAGTGTGAAGTCAGCCATGCGGTCGGCGACCCAAGCGCCAAAGTCGGGTTTCGCCGAATGCTTGCACGTGACTTTTTTCAGCCAATGAGAGAAGCGGAGCATAGCGTAGCTGGAGTGGAAGTGGGAGAGGGAGAGAAAGAGGGAGAGGGAAGAGAGAGAGAGAGAAATTTCGCCGCCTCTAGGGTTAAAATTCATGCCAGGTGTGTTTACAGTCCTCCACTCACTGCCGACTTTTCTCCCCATTGACTTGCATTGGGTTTCGTGTTTCACGACTTTTCCCTATAGTCGGCCGATTTCGTTCGACTCGACTTTTTGAGAAAGTCGGGTTTCATGAAACCCGACTAGACACTAAAAAAGGCAAAGTCGCTCATCTCTACAAAGTAGTGATCAGCAAGTCCTGCTAAATTGGGGGCCTAAAGGTTTATGCTCAGAATATACAATTTTATGCTAATACTTTCTTTATGAGGCATATAGCAATTAGTGAAAATCTAGAAGGAAATCAAGTTAACTGTCAATCTCTAGGGTTGAAATTAACTGACTGCAAGCTCTTCGGAACAGCAAATGAATAGTAATACTGTGAGGCCACATTAAGAAGAAAAAAAAAGGAAATGAATGAATAATGAATATACTTCAGTATTGGAATTTGCATGAAAAAAGATGCATTTTATTGGCATAAAAGGGCTGTGCATTCGGTGTCCCTCTCTGAACCCCCTTGTCAGAAGACAGCTCCATACCCTCTTCCCTTATGCCATCTGCTTGGGATCTGTCCTTGGACAAGCATTCAATGTCCTGTTAATTAGCTGCCTGGGAGGGGCTGCAATGGGACCCCATTGTGAACAACTATGAGAAAAAGGTTCCACACTTCCAGAGAGAGAAAATACTCCGCAATTACAGATAGGGTGATACAGCTCTGACCTCCTGCCAGTAATTAAGACAGATCCTATGAGGGCAGGAGTCTAGTGATCTAGTTACTGTCTGTACTACTTGCAGACAGACAAGATAATCACTATGAACATTAGATCATTTATACATCAAAAATAGAAGTATTACATTGACATATGGAGGGTAATTTCTAGCAGTGTAATTCTAGATTTAAATTGCATGTCTTGTGTTTTTTACACATATTTGTATTGATTTTTATGCCCCGTTCCGTCCTGAATAAAGCACCCATACTGTATGATAGCAACATGTTTCTATAAGAGCGCAGACAATATTTCAATAAAGGTCTAAAATAAATAGTAAAATAGGACATAATAACGATACAATATAAGTCCAGAGACATCAGACAATATTGCCTCACAGTCAGCACCAGATGTGGTAATTTATCTCTTAGACCTCATTCAGACATCCGTGTTTCCAGTACATGCATACCTCCCATCTTATGAAGAAAAGAAAGGGGCACATATTGACCTTGCCCTAGCCACACCCCAATCTGAGACAGCACCAATCACAACAGTCAAAATGGATGGGGTGATCGCAACTTAACAGTGATGAGCGAGTATACTCATTGCCCGGGTTTTTCCAAGCATGCTCGGGTGTCCTCCAAGTATTTTGGCGTGCTCTGAGATTTAGTTTTAGTTGTCTCAGGTGCATGATTTGCGGCTGCTAGACAGCCTGAATACATGTGGGAATTCCCTAACAAACAGGTATTCCTCACATGTATTCAGCTTGTCCAGCAGCTGCAAACCATGCAGCTGCGTTGACACAAACTAAACCTCCGAGCAAGCCAAGATACTCGGAGAAAACCTGAGTTACGAGTATACTCGCTCATCGCTAGTGTTTAATGGGAATCAGTCACCTCATTTTGGCAGTCTATGTAAATGATTTCGGTCCGGTCCGATGGGCGGTGTTTTGAGTCCTTTCCTCCACCCCTCTTTGGCCGCTGTCCACAATATTTCTGGGAATTTCCGTAGTTGTCCTCCATATTATGCGCGTGTTCATTGCAATCTTGACTCGTGCACGCGCAGTATGCTTTGCCCAACTGCGGGCAAAGCCAAAAAGCATTAGTGCGCAAGCGCCGGTGAACTATATCCCGGAACACAGCAAAATACTTCCAGGACATAGTTTACCAGCGTAAGCGCACTAATGGTTTTCGGCTTTGCCTGCAGTTGGGCAAAGCATACTGTGCGTGCGCGAGTCAAGATTGCAATGCGCACGCATGTAATATGGAGGACAACTACGGAAATTCCTAGAAATATTGCAGACAGCGGCCAAAGAGGGGTGGATGGAAGAACCCAAAACACCACCCATCGGACCGGACCAAAATCATTTACATAGACCACCAAAATGACAGATTCCCTTTAACCCTTTTGGCGACGATTGGCTGAACAATAGTTACTGACCAATCGGCACCAAAACGGTTGATTTAAAATAATGATCGCCGCTCTGCATGCCCTCTTTTCCTTGGAGTTGCCATGCAGTGTGGTTGTAAACCCCCTCTGTGTACCTGAGAAAAATAAAAAATCATTGGTGGCCTGGCCAGTTCAAACCTCCTGCAATCTTTTGTGCCTCCTGCAATTCTGTGTTGTGCTGCGTGCTCTCTACTGTGTAACTGATATGTGATTACAGCAGCAGCAGCAGGAGGAGTTGATAAATCACTGTTCCAGCTCCGTGGACTTTTTCCTTTTTTTGCTATAGGTAGCCAATGTTGCAATGTTAGGCTAGTTTCAGACTAGAGTTTCTGGGCGCAGCGCAGGGTCGCCGCTAAGCCCCGCCCCGTCCGCGCCCCCTCCTGTCATCTCCTCCTCCGATCGCATGACTGTGCATGCGATCAGCGTACCCTATACTTAGCGTTGGGTGCGCTGATCGTGCGCTGGTCTGATTTTGCTGGCGCTGCGCCCTTTTGTATAGGGTACGCTGATCGCATGCACAGTCATGCGATCGGAGGAGGAGATGACAGGAGGGGCCGCGGCCTTGGGCAGGGATTAGCAGCGACCCTGCGCTGCGCCCAGAAACGCTAGTCTGAAACTAGCCTTAGTGACGTCTGATTTTCTTGTAGAAAAAAAATAATAGCTGTTCGCATAGAGTAGTGTTATAGGTAGGGAGGTAGCACATTAGGGGAGTGAATGTCTGTTAGTAGGGATGAGTGAGTACTGTAGTATTCAGACTTGCTGTACTCGTTACGAGTACCTCCTAATACTCGGGTACTTGTAACGAGTACCGAGTCCAATGTAAGTCTATGGGAAATGTGATTAATGGGCGGGGACTGTGATGGACTGGGCGGGGACTGTGCGAAGACTGTGCCAGGCTATGCGGGACTGTGCTGGCCTGTGCGGGGACTGTGCCGGGCTGTGCGGGACTGTGCGGGACTGTGCGCGACTGTGCTGGCCCGTACCTGGCTGTGCGGAACTGTGCTGGCCTGTGCAAAGACTGTGCAGGGCTTTGCAGGTACTGTGTTGGACTGTGCTGGGCTGTGTGGGACTGTGGTGGGCCGTGCTGGGCTGTGCCGTGCTGTGCGGGACTGTGCAAGGCTGTGTAGGGACTGTGCGGGCTGTTGCAAATATTGCGAGGCGAGTAGTGAAATACTTGCGAGGGTTCGAGTACCGAGAGTACCGCATTACTCACCGAGTACCGAATCCTCACGAGTATGCTCACTTATCCCTATCTGTTAAGACTGGCGGAACGCACCAAATAAGAATTTATAATATAGTGCGTTCGCAACCCGGGGTCCACCGTGCGGTGATGGAGAAATTGCAGCTAGCAGAATGGCGGAGCAAGGCTGTGAGAAAACATTTTAAGCACACTGAGCTAAACGTCACTCATTGTGCACAGAGCGCAAAGTAACAAGCTCTGTTACACCACTTAGCGGTACTATGAGGCAAAGCAAAAAGGACTATAATCTGTTAGACTGCACAGGCGTATAGAAAAATACTAATTGGGATCCCTATAACTTAACCCCCCCAGGAAAGATTTATCTGGTGGTTGACCCTGCTCTGACACACAGTTGTGTTTTCTGCACACGCACCTGAGGACGCCCAATGCAGATGCTAAGTTCAAGCAGGTGTTCCCACTCTCCACTGCCTGTCTAGACAAACACTTGCAGTGCTATTAGCGGCACACGTGCACACAGGGTGATGCAGTAGCTACCAACACACATGATACTAGCGCACAGGCGTGCACTCCAGAGGACCTTTTATACATACAGCTCAAGTACAGACAGACAGGACCTTGCCTGTGGACCAATCAGAAGCTGCACATAACCAGAGCAGGTGATGTCCCAGCAGCAATAAGAAGGCGCCACATCCCGGACATGCTCAGTAGGATAAAATCTGTACTTAGGCTCCAGAGTACAACGCTGCATGTGTAAACCAGTAGTCATCATAGGTTTAGCTGAAGGGTCAGCAGCAACTACACATGCAGCATGAGCTTGGACAAGGTGCTGGGGTCAGAGTCTGTGCTGAGCAGTCATCCCAGTGGCTGAACCTGAATGGGAGACCACAGCACCAGACAAGGCATGGGATCTATCCCATGCAGTGGAAAAATATCGGCACCTAACAATGTCACTGTGTTAGTGAAGTTTCTTTTGAAAAAAAAAAAAGAATAGTTAGCGCCGAGTAACTTTATAGGTAGAGCATCACTGTAATATTTTTAACCAAAGTTTTTTTTACTTCTACTGATTTTCTTTTCTTTTTTTTCTTCTAAGTGTTTCTTCTAAATTTTTCCTTTTCACTTTTCTACTTTTTTCTATACATTTTATAGTAAATGTAATAGTAAATAGTACCCTTTTCACACACCGTACACAATACATGTGTATAAGCACCACTTAAATCCACATTCCCACTGGTTAGAAAAATAAAATAAAAATGGCGTATTCATCAAGAAGACATTATTCAGGAGAAGAAGCATATGTTTTCCTTGCCTCCAACACAGATTCAGGCAGTGAAGATGATCCCACATCCCTCTTTTTTTTCTACTTCCTCTTCCTCCTCATCTAGTGGGATCTCCAGCAAGGCGCCCTAGGAATGAGGCAACCACTTCAGCAATTGATCCCATATGGACTCTACTCCCCCCAAAATTATAAAACCTACAAGAGACAAAATGAGCAAAAACCCTGCTGTAACAAAATAAGTAAAAAAGCAAAAGTGCATTTCAATAACACAGAGTTCTTAGTAATACTGTTTTTGATCAAAAATAGCATAAAAGACATCCCTCTTCTGAGCTGAGCTGAATTGTATTTATATGATTCTCCAGACTGGTGTCCACTGGTTGGGACCCGGTCTTTTTGTCTGTCCTTATTCACACACTGAGGTCAACTCTGACACTTGGTAAGGTTTTTAATATTAGACAGTGTAGGACCGTCCCGATCAAAGTCACCTTGTCGACGTTATGATGGCTTTTATACTATTTTTTTTTTTATCAAAAAACAGTATTACTAAGAACTCTGTGATATTTAAATGCACTTTTGCTTTGTACTTATTTAGTTACAACAGGGTTTCTGCTCATTTAGTCTCTTGTATGTTTTGTACGTTTTATCGCCAATGTGAACATGCGTTTATGTGCTGCATGTATACCAACTTAGACCAAGCTCAATTTTTGTGTTCCCCCAAAAAAAATTATCAGCCTGTTATTCTGGACTTCATGGGCAGCTCAGGAATCCAATTTCATACCACAGGCCTCACTGAAATTGACTTTTTCAAAATATTTTTCAGCGAGGATATTTGTATGCCCATCAATTTTTTACCCAAAACCCAATGTCAGCATATGCAGATGGACCAGGTTTTTGTGGGCCCCGGGTGAAAGAGTCCAGTGGGCCCCTTTAACATATACCACAATTCATTATGCACAGATACGACAGAGGAATATAGGTAAGGTACAATGCCAAAGATGTCACTTACTGCTTACATTACATCAGTGATATCTATTGTAAATTCTACAATAGCCCAGAAACTGGACAGTATAGTCCACCATACTGTACAGTATTATGGGCACTACATAGTGCTCCATACAGAATAATGAGCCCAATATATTGCTCCATACAGAATAATATACCCTATAGATTGCTCCATACAGAATAATGGACCCCACATAATGCTTCACACAGTATAATGAACCCATGTATTGTTCCATACATACAGTAATAATGAGCCCCATATATTGCTCCATACATAATGGGCCCCATATAATGCTCCACACATAATGGGCCCCATACAATGATCCATACAGTATATGAAGGGCCCCATATATTGCTCCATATATAATGGGCTCCATATAATGCTCCATACAGTATATGAAGGGCCCCACATATTGCTCCATATATAATGGGCTCCATATAATGCTCCATACAGTATATGATGGGCCCCATATATTGCTCCACATATAATGGCACCCATAAAATGCTCCATACAGAATGGGTCACATATAATGCTCCATAGAGTATATGATGGACACCATAAAATGCTCCATTATATGCTGGGTCCCATATAATGTTCCAGTATATGCTGGGCTCCATATAATGCTCCAGTATATGATGAGCCCCGTTTAATGCTGCAAACATTAAAAAAAAAAAATACTAACCTCTCGCCGCTGGCAGCTGCTCTGCTCCAGACTCCTCAGCATTGCAGTCTTTCGGCTCTCTGCACTGTGATTGTTCAGGCAGAGGGTGCACACTAGTCACATCAATGCTCCTTCTGACTTGAAACATCATAGAGTAAGGAGATGCCAAAGATGCCGCAGCAGAGGAACAGGGAGAGGTAAGTATTTATATAAGAAGAAAATGGTATAAAACCAAAGCCATCTCACCAACCAGACCATTAGGTGCACAGAACTCCATCCCGATACGATGTCATCTTGTAATGATAAGGAAAAAAAAGTTTGTTCCAGCTCCTTTAAAAAATTTTATCCTTTAATGATTCCAAAAAAGTTTTCACACGATTAAAAACTCCACAGACAGTGTGCAAATATGAGTGCAAGTGACATGTTTTGATCTATTACAGATCTTTCTCAAGCTAGTTTCACACTAGTGTTCGGCAGAGCTGTGGAGGGCTGCGTAGTTCCTCCATGAAGCTCCACCCACTACCACACCTCCTCTGGTCATTTCCGCTTACGTCTGCATGCGGCCTGCGTACTTATCTTTAACAATGGGTACGCAGGCTGTGCGGATGTATGTGGATACGTCCGCATGCGTCGTTTTGGCGATCCACGTCGAACGCAATATGTTGCAAATTGTTGCGGTCTCTGCAGCTCTGCCCAATGCAAATGTGAAGCCGGCCTAAGATAGAGCTTTTTAGTAAGCACATCATTCTACTGTTTACTGTAAATGGAATAAAGCCTACAAACAAAAAAACACAGTATATACTGTCAAATATGGTGGCGTTTCAAAAATATTTTGGGGTTGTTTTGATGCCTCTGGCACTGGTTGCCTTTACTGTGTACAGGTATCATGAAATGTGAAGATTCACAAATAATTTTGGGTCGCAATGTAGTGTTAATACAGCAAAAAAAGAGCAGGGATGTTTACCTGCCCAGGTCTCCAAACAAATGCACTTATCAGGATGCAGAAAACCGATGTAATAAAGATGGCAGCAACACAGGTGTAAAACACTGATGAGACAACCACTCACAGCCTACCAATCCATGAAGGGGGTGATTGCTTAGTATGTGATTGCACAAAAAAGGCTTCTATAGGACACTGCTCAAGTTTAGGTAAAGCAGAGCATCTGGTAAACCGCCTGTTAGTGACGCCCATACTATTAGATCAGGTGGGCTGCCCAGCGCTATCTAAATGCATCCCATGTGAACAGACACCCCAGAGTACAAGACGAAAAATAATGGGCCTGGCTGCACCCTGAAAAATAAAGTGCTGAAAATACATATATAAAAATGTGAGGTATTGGTCGACAATTGATAATTTGCCTTCGGACAAGATACAGACCCTTTTGGATCTGATTGAACTCCTACAAGAGAATGAAAACCTTGGTGAGAGAAAGCATTTTTCTGGAAGACTACCTTCACAGGCTACGCCCTCCTTGTCCTTATTCCCTGCTGTGCAGATTTTCTATGACTTGGTATGTGGAGATATACAACATCTGAAGTTGTATTTTAATAAAAATAACAACATGAGCAAATCCGAATGTAACATAATACGAAAATTAAGCATGAATGTGGATGATATCATAAGGGAAGCGGACAAGGGGAGCAATGTTATTTAACCAGTTGAACAATTTATTAAGGAGGCAAAGGCTCAACTCAATGACTTGTCTTGTTACCAGATCTTACCATCTGACCCAACTTCCTGCTTCAAGACCAAACTTGACAATCTCCTGAAGTCCGCATTCGAGTGTAACATTATAAATAAAAAAGAGAAAGATTTTTTGAAAAATCAGCATCCAAATATACCTATCTTTTATCTTTTCTCCAGGTAGGTCGATTGTCTGGGGAATTGTTGGGTTATTGGAATGACCATGCATTTAGTTAGATTCTTTTCTCCAAACATTGGTTTTGTCCCTAGGTTCTTATGTGAGAGACTTCGCCAATGTCATACAACAACTTGATGATCTTTATATTCCCTTTAATGCAATCCTAATAAGTTTATATGTGGAATTCCTTTACACCAGAACATTCTGCACAATTTGGGCATATGGGCGGTTTCCTATTAATCTACATTCTACTGGAGATAGAAAGCACGACTCCTTCATCTTGGATCTTCTTCATTTCATCTTGGATAAAAACTATTTCATATTTGATCGGGCATACTACAGACAGGTAACTGGTACTGCGATGGGTGCACGATGTGCACCCTCATATGCAAATCTATTTCTTGGGTGGTGGGAAGTTATTGAGATTTTTCATCTTGAGGCTTATCGCCAACATGTACTCAAGTGGAGTCGCTACAGTGACAACGTTTTGTTGTTTTGGACAGGGTCCTTTGGAGAATGTAAAACTTTTATTGGAGAATTGAATAATAAGTCTCTCAACATTCGACTTACTGCACATTTTTCTTTCTCTATAGTTGAATTTCTGGATCTCAAATTATCCATTGAAGATTCCCACATCACCACTACCTTATATTGGAAACTGACTGCAATCAACAATCTTTTGCACTATTCCAGTTTTCATCCTCCCCATTTGAAGAATGGCATCCCCAAAGGACAATTTTGACAATGAATTTCTATTACAAGCCAAAGACCTGACTACCCGTTTCAGGAATAGAGGCTATCCAAGAAAGGTAATCTCAAAAGCATGCATAGTTGCTAAAAACAGTGATAGTGATAATTTACTACAACCACTCTGTCAGGACTAAAAAAATCTGTCATCACCTCTTATCACAATCAGTGGCAGGAGACTCGTGGAATTCTGTCCAAATATTGTGGAGTTGTGTTGAGTGAATCCAAACTGATAAACCACATTTCTCTCCAACCCAGTTTAGAGGATAGGAAGGCTAAAAATCTTAAGGATAGCCTCTGTCATAGTCATTTTAGATGACCTACCCAGAGAATAAAAAAGGGGTTACTTATTTGGGGTACCTTTCCATGCAGTGGATGCACTGTCTGTCCTCTGACTATTGGACGTGATGAGGCTCCACGGACTCATATTTGTATTTCCCAGGGAGCAATGCACCTAGGATTTCACTGATTGAGCGCCTTTGCCGGCTGCTGCAGTGTTTTCTTTGACTGGTCTCCCTGAAGTCAGTGATTGTTTCGTGATATTGGACGTGATGGGATTTCTCTCCCTATTGTTCCATTCCAGATTCAACTGAAAACCTACTTTAACTGCAAATCGTGGAATTTGAGGTACGCCCTTGTCTGTGAATGCCCTAAGATCTATGTTGAACAAACTACCCAGGAATTAAGGAAAAGAGTTCAGTTACACGTCTCTAACATCAATATGTCAAAAAAAGACAGAAGAAGGTAAAACCTTGACATCTGTGGCCAGGCATTTTTTGAACCAACATGACTGTCGCCTTACTGGACTCAGGATTATGGCTCTAGAATCCATTCAGACCAGCATTAGGGGTGGTAATAGCACACATGAATTATTAAGATGTGAATTCAAATGGATTTACAATTTGCAATGTTTAACACCACAGGGTTTGAACGAGGATCTGTTGTTTACAGGATTCTACAAACAAACGTAGAGCACTTTATTTAAATTTCTCCTACATCACTATCATTTATTTTACGTTTTTCTTCTCTTCACAGGCCACACTTGTTTTATTAGATAGACCCTTACCTGGCATCACCCTTTCCACTTGGAATACTTTATCCCCTTCATGGACTTTGTCCTCTTCATCATGGCATTTTTTTCCTTCAGTATTTATTTCTTTTTTGTCTGATATTGTGTGACTTATTCTTGTTCCATTATGGCATATTATTTAATATGATCAGCACACTTTCCCATGGTATCATCATTTCTTTTTCACCCACTTCGTTTTGAATATTGGGATATGCAAAGTTTTGGGGTTATTCATTATTTAGCACTTATTGAATACATCTATAGGTTTATTTTTTTTTTATTTTCAAGTCTGTTTACTCCTTCTTTATACATATTTTTATATATTCCTTCAATTATTTTGTTGCCCTCACTTCGTTTTTCTTGGTGGATCATCCACTTTCAATAATCCTTTTTGAATCTGAAATAAAACACAGGTTATACGTACTATTATTTTTTTCTTTTGTTTCCTCATTTGTGCTCTTGTTTGTTGTACCCTTGAAATTTATACCTCCCTGAGCTCTATTATTCATCTAGATACTTACGTTGATTACTCTCTTTATATCATTAAATCTTGCAATAAAACAATATTTTTTTCTTAAATATGGGATTTTTCCTAAATATGGGATCTTGTTTTGTCTATTCCATTTAGTGGAAATAAATGACCTCTATTTGAGGTTCATTATATTACTATTTACATGTTTGTATTTTATCTTTCAACCATAGGAGCCTATACCACCTCTGCACTAGCAGGCTTACATTTCCTTAGCCGATATATTCTGGCATCGCATGTTTATTAAAGTATTATTCATTGATCTGTGTTTTTTCAGACATATGCATGCGTTGTTGCGATCTCTAGATGGACTTTAGCGCATGCACATTATTGCTCAGCAGGTTATCGACCTCAGCATTGATATGCAATTAGTTTGCGCGTGCACATTTCCAACTGGTGTCTCTTTCCAATGGGAGTTAGTTACTATGCTGCATTTCGTACAGCATTTCTTTATCTTAGGGTCTCCATGGTTATGTTGCATTTGATTTACTTAATTCCGTGGCGGGCAATGATGACACTCATGGTAAGCTGGACTACATTATCTGAGTGCTTCCAACCTTTGGGGTATTTAACTTTGATTTTTTTTCTTTATCCCCGGTTCTCTTAGTTGATATTTCTTGTTTGCACTATGCTATTGAGCAGGTGCTTTCGGTTTGTCACTTTTTTGATACTTGGGCATCTTTTTGGGACTACATGGTGTTTGAGTATTTGCTACTATTATGCAGTGCTCTTTGTGATCTGTAGCTTATTTGATCTTTAAAAGTGCACACTTGAGATATCAAACTTAGTCCATGAGGGTCATGTACAGGGTGTCGGCTGCACACTAGCTTGATATTTATTCTTGGAAACATCCTTTTGTTTAAATTGTTCATTTACAGTGCATCTCACTAATACACTTTACATCATTCATTATTACATTTCATCTTTGATCATCTTTAGTGTGCTTACCATATTCTTGTCTATATTTGAATTTATATATTTATATTGTTTGTCATGTAGTGCAGCGGTGTCCACACTGTGCAGTGATGAGGCATTGAACCAGGAAACGTTCAAAGCAAAAAACATGTTTAATGTCCAAACTCACAGAAAATAAACAGCCGGGAAACAAGACAGTTCACATCTGAGACTTGTTGCCATGAGTGACTGCACCGCCATGTACACTGTGGGTACCAGGCCTTTTGACTCCGCTTGCCAGTATTGCCTCACACAGGTGGAGCTCTGCAAAGCCTTCTGCTCTGCACACTTGCAAACCCAAAACTGACACTTACTTTTGTTTTGCATTGCAATCAAAGCAATGCCTGTGACTACAATGCACTCCCGCAGCCTCAATATGCTACTGTGCGCATCCAGGGGGACACATAGCGACTCTCACATGTGACACCAGTCGTTGCCTCACATAACTCCCCTCTGTTCAAACTTATGGGGTTGAACATTTGCCACCATACAGGGGAATCGTGACAGGGCATCTGCATTTCCCTGTGACTTCCCCACCCGATGTTTGTAGGGACAGGAATCATCGGGTGACTCGAGCATTGCTCTCCTTTGCATTTCTCATCCAGACGAGGGGTGAATGGTCCGTTACTAAACAAAACTGACGCCCAAGCAAATAGTAGCATAGGGACTCCATGGCCCACTTAATGGCCAGGCACTCCTTTCCACTACATTATAATTTTTCTCACTGGGGTGAGTTTTCTACTTAGATAGGTGACCGCATGCACCTCTCTATTCACCTCCTGCAACAGGACTGCTCCTAGGCCCACGTTACAGGCATCTGTCTGCACAATTAAAAGTTTCTAAAAGTTGGATTGATACGCTTCTGTGGTGCCCCTGAGGCTTCAGTCGCCACAGAGGTACTGCACCTCCTCCTGAGGTGTGGTGCCCCACAATCCAGGTAAGGTGGAGACTCCTAACCACACTCCAACACCTGCACCCCCACACCACAAAGTAGTGTAGCAAAGCACCTTCAGTGACTCCCTGCTCCGAGTATAGCAAAGCACCCATTGGTGGCTCCCTGCTTGGAACACGAAACGTGCTGGGAGGCGGGTGGAGTTAGTATATATTGAAAGAGCATGAAGTTTTAGGGGTCTTTTGGTAGTCTGAGTCGGAGAGTGAGCAGTCAGCCAGCGAGTGCAGCTGAGTGGATCCCCGGAGAGAGGGATGGATGGATGGAAGTGCTGCAGCAGATCCCAGTGACCTGGGTCTGCTGGTACAGGAGAGGAAGAGCAAGAGAGCGACAAGGACTGAAAGCCTAATTCTCCATAAGAAGGGAAGATTAGTTCGGAACGTGAGGAGAAAAGAGAACAGAGGACTTCGGTTAGAGGAGAACCCTTCCTAGAAGTTCTAAGCGCAAGGCTGGGACCCGGTCCCCGAGGTTGTATGGATACTAATGGTCCTGCAGCAGACACCGGAGGAATAGAAGTAGTGACCACTTAATTCCCACACCAGACTTGGGGGCACAACAGCACCAGACAAGTGAGCCGGGACTTAGTAGCAAGGAGTCCCCAAAGCAGGCTACAGCTGTCTGCCGTACAAGTAGAGTTCATAGGAACATCTGACAGGAGGCACTCCAGTGTAACTCAGCACAGAGAGTACTTCATTCTTAGGCGCTATAAGAGGAGACGTTCAGAAAAGGCACATGTTGGCAGAGTGTTGGAAAGGAGTGCTCCATCGGCCCTGGAGGTTGACTGAGTCTTGGACCCGGAGGACACGGCACGGAAGCGGGCACCTGTTTGCACAACAGACTGTGAGTAAAGCTTGGAACTTCATGCCCTGGTGTCCTCCACTTATTCCTGCACCAACACATTCAGCACGGCTACATCTCAGTACCATCCACTATCCCCTGCCTCTTAATTTACTACACTGCCCTGGGACTACAGCTCCACCTGTGGGGAGCTTCAACATCTTTGCTGCACCATACCATCAGTCCCAGAGGCTCTGCATTCAGCGTCGGCTTAACACCTCCCTTGCCGAACACCACAGGTGGCGTCACGAATCATCAATAGACTTTATTCCCCTTTTTGTCAATGGAGCCCAGGGCCACGGGTCGGGTTACAGCTGCCGTGACATATCCCATTGAGATCAACGGGCCCGGTACCGAGTACCCCATTGCCCTGGTGACTGAGGGCGCTCCACTTCCTATGCCTGGGGGTTCCACATAACCATGACAGACTTCTTTCCCTTGAGGTGATCGATAAGGAGGGTTGTTCTTCCTGAAAAATTAGGTATAAACCTCCAGTAATACCCAACGATTCCGAGAAACTCTCTCACCTGTTTGGTGGTAACAGGTTGGGGCCAGTTCTGAATGCCCTTGATTTAATTTATTTGGGGTTTCATAACTCCACAGCCGATCATGTAATCCAAGTACCAGGCTTCCTCGAGTCCTATCACACATTTCTTGGGATTCGCCATCAAGCCCTCGGCTCTGAGTGAATCAACTACCTCTTGTACCTGGAACAAGTGGGTATGCCAGTCAGCACTAAAGATGATGATGTCATCTAAGTACGCTGATGCTTACTTTTGATGGGGTACCAGCACTATGTCCATCAACCTATGGAAAGTGGCAGGGGCTCCATGTAGAACAAAGGGCAAGACTATGTAGTGGAAATGACCCTTCTGTATTACAAAGACGTTTTTTTCCTTTGCCGACTCCGTAAGAGGCACCTGCCAAAAACCCTTGGTCAGATCGAGTGTGGTGAAGTACTGGGCCTGACCTAGGTGCTCAATCAGCTCGTTCACCTGGGGCATTGGGTAAAGGTCAAACTTCAACACCTCATTCAACTTACTGAAGTCATTACAGAACCATAATTATCTGTCCGGCTTTGACATTAGTGCAATGTGGCTAGCCCAGTCACTCTGGGATTCCTCAATTACTTCCAGCTGGAGCATTTGTTTTACCTCACTCGCAATGGCTTGTTCACGGGCCTCGGGCATCCGATATGGTTTCATTGGTACCTTTACATGAGGCTCAGTGACAATGTCATGCTGGATGATGGAGGTACGACCCGGTAATTCCAAGAATACATCTGCATTCTCTTGGACAAATTTCCAAACCTGTCGACACTGCTGTTTCGAGAGGGTGTTTCCTACTTTTAACTCTCTCTCTCGGCCTCGTCCTTGGCCGGTGACATAGGGTTTGCTGCTGGTACCACCGGAGTCACCTCTGCAGCCAAACATTCCCGATCCTTTCATGCTTTCAACAGGTTGACGTGATACAGCTGTTTGGGTTTTCTTTTCCTGGGCTGTTAAATTCCATAATTTACTTCTCCCACCTTCCCCCGTATCTCATATGGCCCTTGACACTTGGCCATGAGCATCCAGCAGTCCCCTTGGGTGCCTGCCATACAATAGCTCAAATGGGGAGGACCCCGTGGACACCTGCGGTACCTCACAAATAACGAACATTAGATCAGGCAGTAACAAGTCCCAATCCCTCCCATCCTTGACGACCACCTTTTTAGTATGTTTTTGAGGGTCTTGTTAAATCTCTCCACCAACCCGTCAGTTTGTGGGTGGTACACCAACATAGTTAGCTGTTTAATCCGGAGCAGCTTACATAACTCCTTGGTCACCATGGACATAAAAGCAACTACCTGATCTGTAAGGATCTCATTTGGTATCCCAAGGTGGCAAAACATGGCAAATAGCTCGCGGGCTATTAGCTTGGCCGAGGTGTGGCGGAGAGGTATCGCCTCTGGGTACCATGTTGCATAATCCACTATGACCAAAATATGCTGATGGCCATGGGCTGATTTCACTATGAGGCCTACCAGATCCATTGCTATCTGCTCAAAGGGTACCTCTGTGATGGGCAGTGATACCAATGGACTCCAGTAGTTCGCTGTTGGTGATGACAGTTGGCACTCCGGACACGTGTCACAGTATCTCTGGACCTCCGTGTAGGCCCCAGGCCAAAAAAAAAGCTGCAGTATATGCTCCTGCATCTTTTTGGCCCCAAAGTGCCCTCTTAGAACGTGGGTATGAGCCATGTTGAGCACCGCACAACGGTAGGATTGGAGCACCACCTGCTGTTCCACCACCTCATCCCAGACTTTATCTACCCAGATTAACAACTTCTGGTGGATAACCATGCAGGGAAAAACTCTCAGCACCAGATCGCTGAGCTACTCCAGCAATTTCAATCACCCTTTCTCGTGCCTGAGCCAGTGTGGGATCCTGGAGCTAAGCTGTTCCGTATTTACCATTGGACACCTCCAGCTCGGTGGGGTCTCCTTGACCTCTCCTGCCAATACCTCTAGGGGAAGCCTATCGGGGTTATACTCTGTCCCTATGTTGACGACCCATACGGCAGGTATCCCTGACTCGGGATCTTCGGGTTCCACGCCCAGAATAGCATTTACCTTGGAAGGGTTAACCCTGGTATCCCACAGGGATCAGAACAGGGGCAAGTCTATTCCCAACACAGTTCCATATGGTAGAGTCTTTACCACTCCCACCACATGTCTTGTTTCTCCATATGGGGTGGAAAACATAACCTCCGCGGTTGGGTAATCTCGGATTTCCCCATGTATGCACACCAACTCCACGTTCCGACCATTGGGGTTGTCCCCGGTAATAAGGGACCCATGGACAAGAGTCACTAAGCTCCCCGAGTCCAAGAGAGCATCCATCTGGAACCCGTTAGCAAGTACCTTGCATAGTTGGGGTTCGGTACCAGCAGTGCCTGTATTGGCTGTGCAGACTGGCTGAGCATACATAGACACACGATGAGTATACCCGCAGTCCATGGGTTCAGCTGTCAGGGGGCAGTTGGCAGTCACATGTCTGGGGCCCTGGCACCGTCAACACTTGATAGCTGCAGCATGATTGAACCTTGGAGCCAATTTAGGGGACACGGGTCTGCTGTCACTCTCCTTGCGTGATCCCCTCAGTATGGGCTCGGTTTGGATTGGCCCCCATGGAGGGTCATGGACTTTTTCCAGACTCCTGGGCTGGCAGGGCCTTACATGACAGCCGAAGTGGAGTAGTGTCACGTATATAGTCCTGAGTGGCAGTATACCGCTCAACCAGTCCAATCACCTGGTCCAGAGTCCTCTTGCCCTACTCAATGCTGTATGGCTGCTGGCAGAGCCCTCATCAGCCGGTCTTAGGCTGTTGCCATTTTTTCACCAGCTGCAGTAAGTCATATGCCTGAGAACTGGCAGAACATGACTCCACAAAAGACCACTGGAATACTCATTGTGTGCGTACATACAGCTCTGGCAAAAATTAAGAGACCACTGCAAAATGTTTGAGTAAAATGTTAATTGCACTTTTATTCTATAAACTACTGTCAACATGTCTTCGAATTTCCAAGCATTAAATTTTGTATTTATTTTCAGAAAATGAGAAATGGTCAAAATAACAAAAAAGTAGTGCTGGCAGACCTTAAATAATGCTAAGAAATCAAATTCATAATCATTTAGAAACAACAATACTAATGTTTTAACTCAAGAAGAGTTCAGAAATCAATATTTTGTGGAATAACCATGATTTTTAATCACAGCTTTCATGCATCTTGGCATGCTTTCCAACAGTTTTTCACACTGCTTTTGGGTGACCTTATGCCACTCCTGGTACAAAAACTTAAGCAGTTCTTCTTTGTTTGATGGCTTGTGACTATTAATCTTCCTCTTGATTACATTCCAGAGGATTTCAATGGGGGTTCTAGTCTGGTGTTTGATCTGGCCATGACAGGGATTTAATGTGATGGACCGGTCCTTCATCCACACATTGACTGACCTAGCTGTGTGGCATGGCGCATTCTCCTGCTGGTAAAAACGGTCCTCAGAGTTGGGGGAAATTCCCTGATCAGAAGGAATCAACTGTTTTTCCAGGGTAACCTTGTATGTGGCTTGACTCATACGTCCATCGCAAAGATTAACCTGCCCAATTCCTGCCTTGCTGAAGCATCCCCCAGATCATCACCAATCGTCCACCAAATTTCATAGTGGGTGCAAGACACTGTGGCTTGTATGCCTCTCCAGGTCTCCGTCTAACCATTAGAAGACCAGGTGTTGGGCAAAGCTGAAAATTAGACTCATCAGAGAAGATTACCTTACTCCAGTCCTCTATGGTCCAATCCTTATGGTCTTTGGCAAACTTCAGCCTGGCTCTCCTTTGCTTCTCATTGATGAAAGGCTTTTTTCTACCATTACATGACTTGAGCCCTGCCTCTAAGAGCCTGTTACAAACTGTTCTTGCCATGCACTTCACCCCAGCTGCCATTTGCCATTCCATTTGTAGATCACTTGATGTCATTCTGCGGTCACTGAGTTGTTGTGAATTTGCTTTCTGGCCTCCCTCTGGTTATTACTGAAGGTAGTGGAGTTGGTCTGATTGACAGAGGGGTTGCGAGTTCTCTTTCTGGGCTCCCTCTGGTGGTTACTGGAGGTAATGGAGCTGATCTGATTGACAGAGGCTTGCCACCTGATAATGAGGATGACAATTGGAGATCTGGGGTTTCAGATTGGGATTTAAGACAGCCGACTCCCTCTATCCCTGCTGGTGATTTTCTCCCTTTTCCACCTGAGGTCTGATGTCTCCAGCTCTGTCCCTGCATGTTCAGCTAAGTGGACCATTTGCTATTCTGTTTGCATTTGATCTGGTTTTGTCTATCTCAGTTTTGTGCTGGTCAGCCAGCTCCGGCTGGGGCTGTGCTGAATCACCGCCCATATGTTACTGCTTGTGCCAGTTTGTTTTGTCCCTTGTTAGATTGGTCTCCTTTTGCTCTGCTTTCAGAATATACCAGAGTGCTGATATAGTAGGGGGCGAAGTCGTGCGACTTCAGTGTTTTTGTGCATCAGACGTGTTGGACTTTTTGCAGGGTTTTTTGCATGATTGCAGACAGTGTCTTTCCTTTCCTGTTCTGTCTAGTCAGTGTGGGCCCCATCATTTGCTCAGTCTATTTTCCTGCCTGCATTTGTGTTTTCATCTTGTCTCACTGACAATATACTGTATGTTTGGGGGCTATCTATTCCTTTTGGGGTCTGCTCTGGGGCAGTTTAGTTTCTTGCTTTAGGCTCAGTTAGCTCTCCGGCTGTGATGAGGCGTCTAGCTAGGATCATCGTAGGTACGCTCCAGGGCTACTGCTAGTTGTGTGGATAGGATCAGGGGTCTGCAATCTGCTTAATGACCAACCTCTCTGGTTTTCTGTGGCTTAGCCTGGGCCTGCTCTCCTCCTCGGTGACCCAATCATAAAAGAATCACCAGCCTAACTGTAGACTCTAGGGTACTCTAAAGAAGGAAAGAATTTTTTTTTAAAAAAAGAAAAAGTGTCAGAATTTTTTTATATATTTTTTCCTCTTTTTTTTCTGGCTGCAGGAGATTTTTTTTCATTCTCTAAATGGAGACTAAGCAATTGTCTGATCGTGTTGAGCAGCTCGCTGCTGAAGTGCGGGGAATTTCTGCCTATCTCACTCAATCATCTGCTGTTGAACCAAAAATCCCTACTCCTGATGTGTTTTCTGGGGATCAGTCTAAATTTTTGAATTTTAAGAATAATTGTTAACTATTTTTTGCTTTGAAACCTAACTCATCGGGGAGTTCTGTCCAGCAGGTTAACATTGTCATTTCCCTGCTGCACGGCGATCCCCAGGATTGGGCCTTTTCTTTGACACCCGGAGATCCTATTCTGGCTAATGTGGATGTGTTTTTTCAAGCCTTGGGGTTGTTGTATGATGAACCTAATGCTATTGATCAAGCTGAGAAAACCTTATTGGCATTGAACCAGGGTCAGGATTCTGCAGAGTTATATTGTCAAAAATTCCGAAAGTGGGCGGTCCTTACTAAATGGAATGACGATGCCCTAGCAGCTCTCTTTTGGAAGGGTTTGGCAGAAACCGTAAAAGATGTTATGGTGGGATATCCTGTTCCCTCTGGTCTAGACCATTGGCCATTCAAATTGATCGGAGTTTACAGGAACGTAAAACTACGTGAGAGGTGTTGCCGCCTTTCGAATGAACGTCTGAACCCATGCAATGCGATAGGGTTTTGTCTAGGGCGCAACGTCAGGAGTTTAGAAGGCGTAATAAGCTGTGTTTTTTCTGTGGGGATGCCTCTCATACTATTTCTGTCTGCCCTAAAAGAGAATAGCGTTTTGCTCACACATTTGCGGTGGGCAGTGTACAGCCTAAGTTCCTTTTGGCAATTACCCTGATCTGCTCCTTGTCCACATTTTCCGCTAAGGCATTTGTAGATTCAGGAGCAGCTTTGAATCTGATGGACTTGGACTTTGCTAAACGTTGTGGTTTTCCCATGATACCCCTGCGGACTTCTATCCCTTTGAGGGGTATTGATGCTACTCCTTTGGCGGAGAATAAACCCCAGTTTTGGACCCAGGTGATAATGCGGATCGCCCCGGACCACCAAGAAAATTGTAAATTTTTGGTGTTGCACAATTTGCATGATACTATTGTTCTGGGTTTTCCTTGGTTGCAAACTCATAATCCTGTTTTGGATTGGAAATCTGTGTCTGTGGTGAATTGGGGTTGTCAATGTGTTCTTAGTGACACTCATGTTTTCTCCACCTCTTCCCTGTCTCATGATATTCCTGACTATTTGGCTGATTTTTCTAATGTATTTAGTGAGAGTAAGTCTGTGTCTTTGCCACCTCATAGGAGTTATGACTGTGCAATTGAGTTAATGCCTGGGTGTAAATTTCCCAAGGGTCGGCTTTTCAACTTATCGGTACCCGAACATGATGCTATGTGATCTTATATCAAGAAGTCGTTGGAGAAGGGTCATATTAGACCATCCTCTTCACCTTTAGGTGCTGGGTTTTTTTGTGGCCAAGAAAGATGGTTCATTAAGGCCTTGTATTGACTATCGTTCCCTTAACAAAATCACTGTTAAATATCAGTACCCGTTACCCCTGATTTCTGATTTATTTTCCAGAGTTAAAAGTGCCTGTTGATTTACCAAGCTTGACCTCAGGGGGCGTATAATCTTATTCGCATCAAGCACGGGGATGAATGGAAGACGGCGTTTAATACTCCGGAGGGACATTTTGAGTAACTGGTCATAACTTTTGGGCTCACTAATGCCTCTTCTGTCTTCCAATCTTTTATGAATTATATTTTCCGGGACTTTGTGGATAAGTTTTTGATCATTTATCTGGATGATATTTTGATCTTTTCCAGTGATTGGGATTCTCATGTGGAACATGTCCGGACTGTGTTCCGGATTTTGAGGGAAAATTTTCTGTATGTTAAGGGATCGAAGTGCTTCTTTGATGTACAGAGGATTTCATTTTTGGGATTCATTTTGTCCCCGTCTGCTATTGAAATGGACCCGGCCAAGATACAGGCCATTTATGATTGGGCTCAGCCCACTTCTTTGAAGGCTCTCCAGAAGTTTTTGAGTTTTGCTAATTTCTACCATAAATTTATAAGTAATTTTTCTGGTATTGTTAAACCACTGACTGATTTGACCAAAAAGGGCACTGATGTGGTGAATTGGTCTTCAGAGGCAGTCTCGGCATCTCAGGAGCTGAAGCGGAGATTCACTTCTGCTCCGGTTCTACGGCAACTTGATGTCTCATTCCCATTTCAGGTGGAGGTAGATGCTTCTGAGATTGGTGCAGGAGCCGTTTTGTCCCAAAAAGATCCAGTGTAGGGATGGGCGAATCCTGAATTACTCGGAATCGCTAGACTGTAACGAGTCCGAGTCGGAAACTCGCTATTCGTTGCAAGTCTAGCGAGTCCAATGTTAATGAATGGGGAATGGCAATCCTAGTTTTTTCAGAGTTTAATACAAGCAATCCTAGTTTCTTAGCGATTTTGTGTCCCCTTCAGCAGGGGGACACAAAATCGCTAAGAAACTAGGATTGCTTGTATTAAACTCTGAAAAAACTAGGATTGCCATTGATTTGTATTGGACTCGTTACTGTGCGAATAATCGCTTGGAAACTCGCAGAGTACCGACTCCTGCGAGTCCCCTACTACTCGCAGAGTAACGATTCTTAACGAGTAGATTCACCCATCCCTAATCCAGTGACTTCTAAGATGAATCCCTGTGCCTTCTTTTCTCGAAAATTCTCCCCATCTGAACGTAACTATGACGTGGGGAATCAGGAATTGTTGGCCATGAAATGGGCATTTGAAGAGTGGAGACATTGGTTGGAGGGAGCTAGACATCAAGTTGTGGTCCTCACCGACCACAAGAATTTGATTTATCTTGAATCAGCCAAACGCTTGAATCCTAGACAGGCTAGGTGGGCCTTGTTTTTCACGCGTTTTAATTTTGTGGTCTCTTTTCTTCCAGGCACTAAGAATGATAAGGCTGACGCCCTTTCTAGGAGTTTCTTTGCGGATTCTCTTGATGTGACCGAGCCTACTACCATTCTAAATGAGGGTGTAGTTCTTTCCACCATCTCACCCGATTTGAGACGTGCCCTGGAGGAATTTCAGGAGGATAAACCTGAACCTTGCCCTATGGGAAAATTGTATGTCCCTGACCAGTGGAGGAAAAGAGTAATGTCTGAAATTCATTGCTCCGCGTTGGCTGGTCATCCAGGTATTTTTGGTACCAGAGATTTGGTGAGTCGGTCTTTTTGGTGGCCTGCTTTATCTCGTGATGTCAGGAATTTTGTGCAGTCCTGTGGGACTTGTTCTCGGTCCAAGCCCTGTTCTTATTCTAGTGGGTTGTTGATGCCGCTGCCGGTGCCCAGGAGGCCATGGACCCATATCTCAAAGGATTTTTTTTCCGATCTTCCTGTCTCTCAGAGAATAACTGTTATCTGGGTGATTTGTGATAGATTTTCTAAGATGGTCCATCTTGTACCACTCCCAAAGTTGCCATCTTCTTCTGAGTTGGTGCCCTTGTTTTTACAACAGGTGGTTCGGTTGCACGGGATTCCTGCCCTTGTTTTTACAACAGGTGGTTTGGTTGCACGGGATTCTTGAGAACATTGTGTCGGACAGAGGAGTCCAGTTTGTTTCCAGATTTTGGAGAGCTTTTTGTTCCAAACTGGGAATTCAGTTATCTTTCTCCTCTGCATTTCATCCTCAGATCAATGGGCAGACTGAGAGAACAAACCAGACTTTGGAGTCCTATTTGAGATGTTTCATATCAGCTGATCAGATGACTGGGTCTCATTTTTGCCCTTGGCCGAATTCGCGCTAAACAATAGAGCTAGTTCTGCCACTTTGATGTCGCCCTTTTTCTGTAACTTTGGGTTCATCCTCAATTTTCTTCAGGGCAGGTGGAATCTTCAGCCTGCCCAGGTGTGGACACTGCAGTAGAGAGAATGCAGTAGATTTGTGACCAAGTGGTGGATAAGTTGTCCCACTCTCAGGAAAAAGCACAGCGGTTTTTCAACCGGCATAGGACCATTGGTCCCCGGTTTAAAGTGGGTGATATGGTTTGGTTGTCTTCAAAGACTATTCCTATGAAGGTTGCGTCTCCAAAATTCAAGCCAAGATTCATTGGACCTTATAAGATTTTGGAAATCCTTAATCCCGTTTCTTTCCGATTGGCTCTTCCAGTTACATTTAAGATCCATAACGTGTTTCATAAATCTTTGTTGAAGAGGTTTGTGGAGCCAGTAGTTCCTATGGCGGCGCCTCCTGACCCTGTATTGGTTAAAGGCAATTTGGAGTATGAGGTAGAAAAAATATTGGATTCTCACTTGGCTAGACGGAGACTCCAGTACTTGGTCAAATGGAAGGGTTATGGCCAGGAGGATAATTCTTGGGTCTCTGCTTCTGACATTCATGCCGAAAGATTGGTTCGTGCTTTTCACCAGGCCCATCCTGATTGGCCTGGTGGCGTGGATGAGGGTTCGGTGACCCCTACTCAAGGGGGGGTACTGTTGTAAATTAGCTTTCTGGCCTCCCTCTGGTTATTACTGAAGGTAGTGGAGCTGGACTGATTGACAGAGGGGATGCAAGTTCTCTTTCTGGGCTCCCTCTGGTGGTTACTGGAGGTAATGGAGCTGATCTGATTGACAGAGGCTTGCCACCTGATAATGAGGATGATGATTGGAGATCTGGGGTTTCAGATTGGGATTTAAGACAGCTGACTCCCTCTATCCCTGCTGGTGATTTTCTGCCTGTTCCACCTGAGGTCTGATGTCTCCAGCTCTGTCCCTGCATGTTCAGCTAAGTGGTCCATTTACTATTCTGTTTGCATTTGATCTGGTTTTGTCTATCTCAGTTTTGTGCTGGTCAGCCAGCTCCGGCTGGGGCTGTGCTGAATCACTGCCCTTATGTTACTGCTTGTGCCAGTTTGTTTTGTCCCTTGTTAGATTGGACTCCTTTTGCGCTGCTTTCAGAATATACCAGAGTGCTGATATAGTAGGGGCGAAGTCGTGCGACTTCAGTGTTTTTGTGCATCAGACGTGTTGGACTTTTTGCAGGGTTTTTTGCATGATTGCAGACAGTGTCTTTCCTTTCCTGTCCTGTCTAGTCAGTGTGGGCCCCATCATTTGCTCAGTCTATTTTCCTGCCTGCGTTTGTGTTTTCATCTTGTCTCACCGACAATATATGCTTGGGGGCTATCTATTCCTTTGGGGGTCTGCTCTGGGGCAGTGTAGATTTCCCCTTTCTTGCTTTAGTCTTAGTTAGCTCTCCGGCTGTGCCGAGGTGTCTAGGATCATCGTAGGTATGCTCCATGGCTACTGCTAGTTGTGTGGATAGGATCAGGGGTCTGCAATCGGCTTAGTTACCAACCTCTCTGGTTTTCTGTGGCTTAGTCTGGGCCTGCTCTCCTCCTCGGTGACCCAATCATAACACTGAGTGTATTGTAACGGATTCAAAGTATTGTAATGAATAAGAAAATGCTCACATGAGTAAAACTAAATTGATTTACTTAATAAATGATAAGATTAAATAATAAACAGTATAAACAATAAATACATGTGCATCAAAACAAGCATTTTATATATATTACATTATTAATTTAGAAAGTCCATGCATCTGTGTCTCTGTAGGTCACATCTCCAATCTCTGTGTGTCCTGTATGTCACCCACTCCCAAGAGTTTGTTTGTCTTTTATATCTTAAAGCATCCAATGTATCTCAGTTAAAAAGTTTGATCTTCATTGGAGTGCCAGAGAGAAACCTCCTTAAACGGGTCAGTGACTGGTCATTTACTAATAATATATAACTGGTCAGTTACTAACAACAAATGTATTTACTAATAGCATATAACTAGTCAGTTACTAAACAACAAATGCATTTACTAATAACAAATTACTGGTCAGTTTCTAACGACAAAATACCTTTACTAATAACAAATCACTGTTCAGTTACATTGCTTTGTTAGGTGGGTCATCTGTTTGGACATTTAAACTTCAATGACCTTCTGTGAACTCCATGGAAGTAATGATATATATATATGTACAGTATAACTGATTGATCACTAATTAGTATTATAATGAATTGGATTGTTGAAACCATTAAAAATAACTCTTACTACACTGAGTGACATTCAAATAAGATGCCGGTCATCCTGGTCTGTGGAGAGTCATTTTCTCCCTCTGCCGTCCTGTAGCCTTGTTGTCCCCAATATCTGCTGCTTGACCTTGTTGTAATGGACTGCCGTCTTACAAATTTTAGGGATGGAGGCAACATGATGCTCACTCTATATCCCTCTGCTAATAAAGCCAGAATTAAGCCCTTCTTTTCCTCACTCGAGACTTTTCTTTTCAACTCTTTTGGCATGGATAAAAATTATTTTTTCATTACCATTACTTTTATGTTATTACTAGTACTTGTTTTGCTATTCAGCTTGTCATATTGCAAGAGGATTGTGAACACCACAGCAGGGTTTTTACTTTCCTTCTTTAAATAAGATTTGGTTCAGGTGATCACCTAATCAGAAGCACTTTAGGTAGAATGAGGTGTACTCTGGTTGGAATTCAACTGACACTAGAATGAAATTGCTGTCAGACATGTAGAGAAGCTGATTTTTATAAAACTGTGCAGTGGTCTCTTAATTTTTGAAAGAGCTGTATGTGTTAACCCCCAATCAGGCAAGGATCTCACCTCTCAGCTTCTCATAATACCAGTGCATCGTCCCGACTGAGGTCCAGGTAGACCTTCTGAGCATCTCCCGTCACGAAGGGGGCCACCACTTCAGCCCACTGGGTCACCGGCAAGCTCTCCTGCTCTGCAGTGTGCCCGAAGATGGTGAGGAAAGCCTCCATGTTGTCCTCTGACCTCATCTTCCTCATCGCTCACCGGACTTTGTACCATTCCTCCGAATGGAGTGTGGTCGCTGGTGTTGACGTCTCTCGCAGAGCCGCGATCTGCAGCATCAACAGGTTAGTTGTCTGCTGCTGTTCCTGATTATGCAGCTCCTGCTATCGTTGCTGATGCTCCAGCTGCTGAAGCTGCAACTGCAGCACCTCTTGCTGTTATGTTTGAGAGACAGCCAACTGTCTTAGTATTTCCTCCATCCTGTCAGCAGGCTTAGGCTGCAGCGTTGCAGGCCTGATCATTGACATTCAGCATGCTTTGGGGTATGCCTCAGTTTACACTGCCAGCGTTCTCCAACCATATGTAGTGCAGCGGTGTCCAAAGTGATGAGGCAGTGACCCAGGAAAAGTTCAAAGCAAAAAAAGTGTTTAATGTCCAAACTCACAGAAAGTTAACAGCAAAGTTAACAGTCATGCTCCGGATCGCAACCGGGAAACAAAACAGTCCACATCCGAGACTGTTGCTGTGGGCGACTGCACCACCAAGTACACTGTGAGTGCCAGGCCTTTTGACTCCACTTGTCTGTGTTAACTCACACAGGTGGAGCTCTGCAGAGCCTTCTGCTCTGCACACTTTGCAAACCCAAAACTGACACTTTTATTTTGCATTGCAATCACAGCTATGCCTGTGACTGTAATGCACTCCCGTGGTCTCAATATGCTACTGTGCGCATCCTGGGGCACACATAGCGACCCTCGCATATGAAACCTGTCGCTGCCTCACAGTAACTTGAGTGAGGGCTATTGCTCTATTGTGAGTTAATTGTGCATTATTTGTGTCATTTTCTGACTTTTAAATGTTTTCATGTGTTTTTTTTTGTTTTTGATTACTAAATAAAATATTAGTGTATTTTAGGTGATCCCTGTGTTCATGGCTTATATCTTTTTCTTTACAGTTTCATGTATTGGTTGATATTTTGGCCAAGATATGCAAGCTCGCAGTATTGTGCATCTGTTACAGCCATCTTTACTACATGGGTTTGCTGCATCCTGATAAGTGCATTTGATTGGAGACCTGGGCAGGTAAACATTGCTGCCCTTTTTCTGCTGTATTAATTCTTGAATTTTTGGATTTTTAGTCTTGTTTTTGTGGCTTTGCTGTTCAGCTTAGTGTTAGGACTCGCAAGCATGAGGACCCTAGGTGCGGGTTTGCAAGCTTACATATCTTGGCCAAAATATCAACCAGAACACACCAATAAACAAAAACAAAAAAGTGAAAACCCCAATATCTTTAATTAGTCTGCAGGTCTGGCTGTAAGTATGATTTGTAAAGGTCAAATCTCCAACACCCTAATTTTTTGACTTCGTCCTTGTCCATTCCAAAAATATCTGTCATTGTAGCTGCACCCATAGAGAATGAATAAAGGGCCTTTTACACATAGCGACGCACCAGCGATAACGATAGCGATCCGACCAGGCAAAGATCGCTGGTGCGTCGTAACGTGATCGCTAGATAGCTTTCAGACAGTCCAATCTCATCAACGACTCTAGACAGATCAGCGATCTACATAGCGACCACGTTGGTCGTTGAGTACCTTTCACATTACTTAACTGAAAGCGATTCAGACCTCAGTGGGCGTGCTTCAGCGTTTCATTTACAACGCCCCCCAAGCACCGATTGGTGGTCACTGCTGCGCTCTCATTGGCCGGCGGCGTCATTAAAGAGTACGTAGTAGCGTTTCTGTTTAAATCTCTGGAGCGCTGTGGTTAGCTTCAAAACCAGCATTTTTCTCATTAGAGACACAAGTGCATTTTTTAGTTTGATTTTGCTATTCGTCCTTCAGCAACCCTCTTGAAGACTCATCAGCGTTATTTTCCAACACCTCCATTTTTGGGACCATCTGAAGAATCAACAGTGCTAGTTACGTCTTTTTTTTTTCTCCTCCATAACTTTTGGATTTTTCACACCGTCAAAGGTAGGTTTGTTTTGGGTCAAAAGTTATAATTTTTGTGTACGCAATTTTGTTTTCCTTTTTTGTTTTCCGGGCTCACCACCATTGCTTTCTTTTTGAAAGCATAAACTTTTGTATGTCCATTGTGTCCATATGCACATGTCTGGGCAGCCATTTTAGTTTAGAGACCGCGCCCGTCCCCATTCTTAAAATTTTTGAGCATGATAATTTTATAGGTCAGCGACCATGCTTCTGCGATTCAAACTCTTTTTTATCTATTGTATGTCATTGTGTCCATATGCACATGTCTGGGCTGCCATTTTAGTTTAGAAACCGCGCCCGCCCCCATTCTTGAAATTTTTGAGCGTGATACTTTTATAGGTCAGTGACCAAGCTTCTGCGATTCAAACTCTTTTTTATCTAGTGTATGTCCATTGTGTCCATATGCACATGTCTGGGCAGCCATTTTAGTTTTGAGACCGCGCCCGCCCCCATTCTTGAAATTTTTGAGCGTGATACTTTTATAGGTCAGCGACCAAGCTTCTGCGATTCAAACTCTTTTTTTATCTAGTGTATGTCCATTGTGTCCACATGTATATGTCTGGGCAGCCATTTTACTTTTGAGACCGTGCCCGCCCCCATTCTTGAAATTTTTGAGCGTGATACTTTTATAGGTCAGCGACCATGCTTCTGTGATAACTCTTTTTTATCTATTGTACATCCAGTGTGTCCATTTGGCCACCGTGCCGTAACCGAGCCACCGTGCTGAAATGAAACGTTCTCACCATTTCCTTTTCTTTTTTTTTTCAGATGGCAGCAAGTAGCCAAGTAGCAAGTAGCCAAGACTTCATACGCCAATTTATTGACATGTATCGGTCAATGCCCTGCCTCTGGAAGGTGAAGTCGCCGGACTACAGTAATAAGTACAAAAAGAAGGTTGCATATGAGAAACTTGTGCAACTATATCAAGAACATCATCCCAGCGAAACGGTAGATGAAGCTGTTATTAAAAAAAAATACAGGCACTACAAACTGTCTACAAGAAGGAATTAAACAAGGTGGAAAAGTCTACCAGGTCGGGGGCGGGTACCGATGATGTGTATGTTCCGAAGTTGTGGGACTACAACTTACTGGAGTTTACACGAGACCAGGAAATCCCCCGGCCTATGCATTGTTCAATAACGCTGCCTGAAGAGGAAGAAACAGTGACACGGCCTGATTCCCCTCTTGGCGATGTAAGTATGTTTTGGGTTTCCCTCTAAAAAGCAATGATACATAGCAATGTATATGCTATTGTTGAATTTTAATGAATGAGTCCATGATTCAAAACTTTGTCCACAGCTGATAAGTATACACGTGTAATTGTGTTATCATTACATATTTTCTACAAACGGTCGATGTCATTACATAGCCAGTACCGCTTCTCCCCCCCTCATAATAATTTCCGTTATGTATTTAGACAACACTTTTTAATTTTTCTGTGTTTTAACCTGGTTTTTCTGTTCTTGCAGCATGTAACAGAAGATGTCTCACCTACAGCATGTGTCATACAGGAAACCCCAGCAACAGCAAACGCAACTGACGACAGGATGTCCATCATTGCAGAGGAGGCAAGTGTGTCAGCGGGAGCGTACACTGTGCAAAGGCGTCTCCCAGTGAATCGAAAAAGAAAGGCCACCGCTCCGCCTTTTCCAGAGTTTGTAGATTTAGCTAAGAAGATATTGGTGCAGCAGGACAAACAACCAATTGGTGGCTTTGCACACATGGTGGACGATAGACTTCGGTCACTCGACGAAACGCTAAGGCTACAGGCCGAGAGACTAATTTTTGAAACGCTAATTAAAGCTGCTGTCGGCAAACTTACAGACACTTATACTCTTGTGGATGCCCAGTCTATGTCACAAAACCCATGGCCGCAGATGCAAGTACATGTAACCAGCACGCCAAGAAGGAGGATTCAGCCAATACAGAGCATGAACTTTGGTACCCCCCATTTTCAGTCTGCCCCATTCATAAATCCTGAGAAAACAAAAAGCAAAAAACACAAATATCCTGAACTAAAAAGTAAAAAATAAACTGCAAATAATGCATAAAGGTAATAATAATAATAAGGGTATTTAGTAAACATAATTTTGATCAAAATAATGTACAAGCCATCCCGCCACGTCACGGCAACCCTTGTGGGACAGTCCCTACTCTAGTATTTAAAACCTTTTCACTTGCCAAGTGGCGTGAATGTGAATAAGGGTCGAGCGGCTGAACCACTAGTAACAGCTTAGGCCAGACTGGATGGCTTTCCCAGCTCAGAAAGAGGGCGGTCACACCCTTATATGCACTGAATGCACAATGAAATGAATAAAAAACAAATCTGAACTGAGACAAGTAAGTTAATGTGTATGCACAATGTAAGTGCATATTAACACATGACCATTAACCAGAGAAAACAAAAAGCAAAAAACACAAATATCCTGAACTAAAAAGTAAAAAATATACTGCAAATAAAGCATAAAGGTAATAATAATAATAAGGGTATTTAGTAAACATAATTTTGATCAAAATAATGTACAAGCCATCCCGCCACGTCACGGCAACCCTTGTGGAACAGTCCCTACTCTAGTATTTAAAACCTTTTCACTTGCCAAGTGGCGTGAATGTGAATAAGGATCGAGCGGCTGAACCACTAGTAACAGCTTAGGCCAGACACTTATACTCTTGTGGATGCCCAGTCTATGTCACAAAACCCATGGCCGCAGATGCAAGTACATGTAACCAGCACGCCAAGAAGGAGGATTCAGCCAATACAGAGCATGAACTTTGGTACCCCCCATTTTCAGTCTGCCCCATTCATAAATCCTGCAAGGCAGCAACTGAATGACTCTGACTGTTTTTACACTCAATTATAGTTTTATTGTTTACTTGTTGTTAAATTAATTAAAGTACCCGTTTTTGTTTTGTTTCCTTATTCTTTGTTTGAAAAAATGTAATAAAATTTTAATTTTTGCATAACACATGAACCCTGTTACAAGTTCTTTGTAGACTGTAAAAAAGTTGTTTGCTGCGCGATAAAGGCGGGGTTCCCACACAGCAATGGCATAAAGTGAGACTAGGGACTTTTTTTTTTTTTAAGTGGCGGAGGAATACAGTGCGGAAGGATACCTACCTTCCGTCATTGGATTCCTGCAGCCCGTAGAGAACGGCAGCAACAGCTGATGCTGCAGTTCTCTACCCAAGATCGTCGTGGGACACACTCGTGGACTGCTTCGGATCGTGGGTGAGTATTTTTGTGGTTTGTTATGTTAATATTTATTCCGTAAAAGACAATGGCTTCGGGGAACAATGTGACAAGTATTGGTAAGTATGTTACTCTATGTTATATGTACTGTATGTCTATGTATGTATTGTATGAATGTATTGTATGTAGTATGTATGTAGTATATATGTGGTATGTATGTAGCATGTAGTATGTATGTAGTATGTATGTAGCATGCATGTAGCATGCAGTATGTATGTAGCATGCATGTAGTATATATGTAGTATGTATGTAGCATGTAGTATGTATGTAGCATGCATGTAGTATATATGTAGTATGTATGTAGCATGTAGTATGTATGTAGCATGCATGTAGTATGTATGTAGTATGTATGTAGTATATATGTAGTATGTATGTAGCATGTAGTATGTATGTAGCATGCATGTAGTATATATGTAGTATGTATGTAGCATGTAGTATGTATGTAGCATGCATGTAGTATGTATGTAGTATGTATGTAGTATATATGTAGTATGTATGTAGCATGTAGTATGTATGTAGCATGCATGTAGTATATATGTAGTATGTATGTGGTATGTATGTAGTATATATGTAGTATGTATGTAGCATGTAGTATGTATGTAGCATGCATGTAGTATATATGTAGTATGTATGTAGCATGTAGTATGTATGTAGCATGCATGTAGTATGTATGTAGTATGTATGTAGTATATATGTAGTATGTATGTAGCATGTAGTATGTATGTAGCATATATGTAGTATATATGTAGTATGTATGTAGCATGTAGTATGTATGTAGCATATATGTAGTATGTATGTAGTATGTATGTAGCATGCATGTAGTATATATGTAGTATGTATGTAGCATATATGTAGTATGTATGTAGCATGTAGTATATATGTAGTATGCATGTTGCATGCATGTAGTATATATGTAGTATGTATGTTGCATGTAGTATGTATGTAGTATGTATGTTGCATGTAGTATATATGTAGTATGAATGTAGCATGTATGTAGTATGTAGCATGTATGTAGTATGCATGTTGTATGTATGTAGCATGTAATTTTTTTTTTTTTTTTTTTTTTACATTCAACACATTAGCCGGATGATGGGACTACTACTGTCCCATCATTGGCTAATGTGTCAATCACTGTCATGGTAGCAGGCATCGCCCGATGGGACTTGTAGTCCCATCGGACGATGCCTGCACAGACCCCCGAAGCCTGCACAGCCCCCCGGCAGGCCGGCACAGCCCCCCGGAGCCTGCACAGCCCCCCGGCAGGCCGGCACAGCCCACCGGAGCCTGCACAGCCCCCCTGGCAGGCCGGCACAGCCCCCCGGCAGGCCGGCACAGACCACCGGAGCCTGCACAGACCCCCTGGCAGGCCGGCACAGCCCCCCGAAAGGCCCGTACAGACCCCAGAGAGGCTGTACAAGGGAAAAACAGGATTTTTCTTATTCCGATACCGGAAGTCCCATAGACTTGAATGGGACTTCCGGTATCGGAATCGGCGATACCGATACTTTTTTTTAAGATCGGCCGATCCATTCCGATCCGATACTTTGAAGTATCGGACGGTATCGCTCAACTCTAGTTAGGAGTGTTCAAATCAAGAAAATGATAAGGGTGCCCATACTTTTGCACCGGTCAAATTTTGTTTAATTGCAGATTGCACATTTTCTGTTAGTACAATATACCTCATTTGAATCCAGAAATATAATTGAGTCCATCAGTTATTAGATATATGAAACTGAAATAGCTGTTGCAAAAACCAAAATTGTTATAAAGAAAAAAGGTTAACATTAATAGGGGTGCCCAAACTTTAACATATGACTGTATAATTGAAACCGATTACTTCTTTGCAATGTTGATATTATCTCTATCTCCAACACACAAGATTTTAGTATATAACTTATATATTTTTTTTAAATTTGATTTTTACCATCAGGTCTGTTTACAATTTTTTTTGCTTTGGTTTCCTAAGGTCTGGATCACACTTCCGTTTTTTTAAATTCGTCCAAATCTCTTTTCCTTTCTCCATATGTCAACCTTCACTACCTACTCCCCCCCCTTTTCACTTGTCTTTCAACCCAATTTAAATACTGATAACCTAAATAAAAGTATTTTAAAAACTTACGGGCTCAGCTTCAGGAGATGGCTGCAGCGGCGGGCTTGCGTGTTCAGCAGGGGCTGGTGGTGCTGCAGGTGGTGATGGGGCTGGTGCCGCTGCATGTGCCGCTGTTGGAAAAAAATTAATACTGAGCGCTATACCACTTCATCTTGAGTTGTGCAATTTCACATGTGCCAATGTAAAGTTTTGTTTTTTTTTCAAACTGTAAACCCTGACGTAAAAAAAAAAAATCCTCTTTTTAATGACGCCGCCGGCCAATGAGAGCGCAGCAGTGACCACCAATCGGTGCTTGGGGGGCGTTGTAAATGAAACGCTGAAGCACGCCCACCGAGGTCTGAATCGCTTTCAGTTAAGTAATGTGAAAGGTACTCAACGACCAACGAGGTCGCTATGCAGATCGCTGATCTGTCTAGAGTCGTTGATGAGATTGGACTGTTTGAAAGCTATCTAGCGATCATGTTACGACGCACCAGCGATCTATGCCTGGTCGGATCGCTATCGTTATCGCTGGTGCGTCGCTATGTGTAAAAGGCCCTTTAGTGTGAAACCCCCTTAAGACCCAAAGTCAGAATCATTCATACCCAACTCCTTTAAGCAAGTTTTTAAAGTTAATCTGTTTGACAGTCAGCTCTGTAATGCATCAGTGCAAAGATGGCTGTTAGTCAGTGCTCCAGGCATGCCTGCCTGAATGAAAGCTCTGGGAAGAAATAAAGTTAATTTTCTCCTGGGTGTAGCGCTTTCCGTACTGTGGCTGGGTGCCTTCATAATGCTATTAATCTGCAAATTAACACAATACCTGGAGGCTATTAGCATTATCGGACTTAACATGTTCCTTTAAAAACAGAACTAAACTTACTAGAGTCTCGTCAATGGGGACAAGATGTAAATCCTGAATTACACACACCAGGCGCATGTGAGAATGCAAATCCTCACCATATTGTTTGACACTAAGCGTGTAGTAGAAGAAGAAACACCCCGTGAAGATTTCATTATTGCTCAGATATACTGAATTAATGCATTCCTTATGTGTTGATGCTTGATTCAACTGTCAATGTATTATTGTTGCATTATGATACAAAAAAAGTTGAAAATGATATTGACATATTAAAGCGCACAGAGGGGGTACTACTTAGCCAAGCCCTGTAACAGGGAGGAATATCAGGAAGCAAAATAGGAATTTTGCTAGTTTTAGTCTGCTAGGGCTCATTCAGATGTACATTTTTCGCATACAATTTCTGTCCTTTTCAAGGACAAAACTTGTAATTAGTATAATCTATGGGGCCGCTCATACGTCCAACTTTTTTTTTTTGCAGAGACATGCTCGATATTGATACAAGTGTTGACTCAAAATTGCCAGAGCAAGTCCATGAGTCTGTGAAATAAATAGGACAGCAGTCATATGCCATATGAGTGCTGTCAGTTTTTTACAGACTACTAGATTGTAGAATATCTTTTGTTTGTCTGTCATCCTACAAAAATTGATAGAATGCAGACCAAACTGATGAAAATCAGATGAAACTCTGAAACAAAATCATACTTGAAAAAAAATGGACATTTGAATAAGCCCTTAGTTGAAGATAGAGGGAAGGCAGTCACGTGTGTAGTAATGGAATAAGCTACAATCCAAGTGTTTGTGGAAAAGGAGGTAGACATGCAACCCCTGGCAAAAATTATGTAATCAACGGCCTTGGAGGATGATCATTCAGTTGTTTAAAATTTTGTAGAAAAAAAGCAGATCACAGACATGGCACAAAACTAAAGTCATTTCAAGTGGCAACTTAATGGCTTTCAGAAACACTAAAAGAAATTAAGAACAAAAAATGTGGTAATCAGTAATGGTTACTTTTTTTAGACCAAGCAGAGGGGAAAAATTATAGTCACTCAATTCTGTGGGAAAAAAATATGGAATCACCCTCTAAATTTTCATTCCCAAAACTAACACCTGCATCAAATTAGATCTGTTCGTTAGTCTGCATCTAAAAAGGAGTGATCACACCTTGGAGAGCTGTTGCACCAAGTGGACATGAATCATGGCTCCAACACGAGAGATGTCAATTGAAAAAAAGGAGAGGATTATCAAACTCTTAAAAGAGGGTAAATCATCACGCAATGTTGCAAAAGATGTTGGTTGTTCACAGTCAGCTGTGTCTAAAATCTGGACGAAATACAAACAACATGGGGAGGTTGTTAAAGGCAAACATACTGGTAGACCAAGGAAGACATCAAAGTGTCAAGACCGGAAACTTAAAGCAATATATCTCCAAAACAGGAAATGCACAACAAAACAAATGAGGAACGAATGGGAGGAAACTGGAGTCAACATCTGTGACAGAACTGTAAGAAACAGCCTAAAGGAAATGGGATTTACATACAGAAAAGCTAAATGAAAGCCATCATTAACACCTAAACAGAAAAAAACAAGGTTACAATGGGCTAAGGAAAAGCAATTGTGGACTGTTGATGACTGGATGAAAATCATATTCATTGATGAATCATGAATCTGCATTGGGCATGGTGATGATGCTGGAACTTTTGTTTGGTGCCATTCCAATGAGATTTATAAAGATGACTCCCTGAAGAGAACATGCAAATTTCCACAGTCATTGATGATATGGGGCTGCATGTCAGGTAAAGGCACTGGGGAGAAGGCTGTCATTACATCTTCTAAATGCACAAGTTTATGTTGATATTTTGGACACTTTTCTTATCAGATCAATTGAAAGAATGTTTGGGGATGATGAAATCATTTTTCAAGATGATAATGCATCCTGCCATAGAGCAAAAACTGTGAAAACATTCCTTGAAAAAAGACACATTTGGTCAATGTAATGGGCTGCAAATAGTCTGGATCTCAATCCAATTGAAAATCTTTGGTGGAAGTTGAAGAAAATGGTCCCTGACAAGGCTCCAACCTGCAAAGCTGAACTGGCAACAGCAATCAGAGAACGTTGGAGCCAGATTGATGAAGAGTACTGTTTGACACTCATTAAGTCCATGCCTCAGAGACTGTAAGCTGTTATAAAAGCCAGAGGTGGTGCAACAAAATACTAGTGATGTGTTGGATAGAGTTGAGCGAAACGGGTCGAAAAAATTCAAAAGTCGCCGACTTTTGGCAAAGTCGGGTTTCATGAAACGAAACCCGACCCTAGGATGAGGTCGGCCACGAGGTCGGCGACTTACGCGCCAAAGTCGCATTTCAAAAGTTTGTTTTGCGCTCTTTTTCAGCCAATCAGGATCCACGGACACTGTGGGCAACGTGATGACCTAGGCACGGGTCACCACCATCTTTCAGAAGGGCATGCAAGTGATTGGCTTGCTTTGGTGGGCGTCACAGGGGGTATAAAAGGGCGTGCACGCCGACCGCCATCTTACTTCTGCCGATCTTAGTATAGGGAGAGGTTGCTGCTGATTCTGTAGGGAGAGCGTTAGGCAGGGAAGAAGACAAAAAAACTGCTTCTGCTGCTAGCGATTTGGCCTGCACAACACATAAGTCACTGTGTGTGCAGTGCAAGGGGAGGCTATATTGTGGTGTATCAGTGGTGTTGGTTGTTGGGCTGCCTTTTAAGGCTTCCTGACACGCTGGCATTGCTGTTTACCCACTGCTCCGCAAACTGCTTTTTTAAAAGCAATCCAATCTCCCTTATCCTCTAGTCACTTTTGTCACAGCTGTGCCATCGAGCGTGTCACATAGCGCTCAGATATCAGTGGGCCTCACACAATCCACAAGTGTCCAGTGTCCAAAAGTGTGCGCAGAGATTCAAAATCTCCATTATCCTCTCGTCACTTTGGTCACAGGCAGCTGTGCCATCGAGCGTGTCACATAGCGCTCAGATATCAGTGGGCCTCACACAATCCACAAGTGTCCAGTGTCCAAAAGTGTGCGCAGAGATTCAAAGTCTCCATTATCCTCTCGTCACTTTGGTCACAGGCAGCTGTGCCATCGAGCGTGTCACATAGCGCTCAGATATCAGTGGGCCTCACACAATCCACAAGTGTCCAGTGTCCAAAAGTGTGCGCAGAGATTCAAAATCTTCATTATCCTCTCGTCACTTTGGTCACAGGCAGCTGTGCCATCGAGCGTGTCACATAGCGCTCAGATATCAGTGGGCCTCACACAATCCACAAGTGTCCAGTGTCCAAAAGTGTGCGCAGAGATTCAAAATCTCCATTATCCTCTCGTCACTTTGGTCACAGGCAGCTGTGCCATCGAGCGTGTCACATAGCACTCAGATATCAGTGGGCCTCACACAATCCAAAAGTGTCCACTGTCCACAAGTGTGTGCAGAAATTCTAAATCTCCCCTGTCCTATAGACACCTTGTACCTTGTTTTACATTACTATATAGTTTGTTGGATTTTGTCTACATTTCTACCAAAAATGAGGAAGGCTGGTGGAAGAGGCCGTGGAATTGGGCGGGGGTTGGCAGCTGGTAATGATGGTGTTGGTGGTGGATCTGATGGTAGTGGCAAGAGCAAAATAGGACCGAATGCAGGAGGTGCTGACCCTGCGTCATCGTCTGGCTACATAAGGCCTCGAATGCTTAGTTTTCTAGGAGTTGGCAAACCGCTTTTAAAGGCAGAGCTTCAGGAAAAAGTTTTGTCTTACATTGCTGACTCAGCCTCCAGCTCTATCGCCTCCTCTTCTTCAGTTGTAAAAAGTAAAAGCACTGAGTCGTCATTGGAGGCTCATGTTCATGAACCACACCTTTCCTTGTGTCCTTCACCCCAACCAAGATTGAAGGATGACGCAGGCCATACTACTGATTACTCCATGGAGCTGTTTTCACATACCATGCCTGGATTATCAAGTGAAATGGTGAATTACCCAGGCCAAGATGAATCTGACATGGAGTGCACTGATGCACAGCCGCTGATGGATGATTCTGCTGGTACATTCACTCAGAGCACTACATTGTCCTCGCAGTGTACAGAGCCAGATTTTGACCCTGATGAGACTCAGGTGCCCCTTCCCGCACACTATACCACCATACACGGTGACACAGAGAAAGGTGCACATGACATAGAAGAGGAGGTGATGGATGACCCAGTTGTTGACCCAGATTGGCATCCATTGGGGGAAGAGGGTGCTGCTTCCAATAGCTCAGATGAGGAGCATCCACAGCAGACATCGACATCGCAACAGCTGTTATCTGGCAGGCCCGGAGCACTCCAAAGACAGGTTCCAAACATCAAAAGAGTTGCTGGACAGCTTGTCCAGAGGGTCAAAAGATCACAGCGTGCTAGGCCGCAAAATGTCTGCCAAAGTAGGAAGAGTGCAGTGTGGCACTTTTTTGAACAAAATCCTCATGATCAGGCCAAGGTTATCTGTAAGAAGTGCGCAAAGACCTTTAGCCGAGGGAAAAATCTGAAAAATTTGAATACCAGTTGCATGCTTATACATTTAACCAGCATGCACTTGCAAGCGTGGACACAACACCAAACCTCAAGTGCCACATGTGCAACTGATCACAACGAAGGTAGTCAGCAACGCTACATTGTTTCCCCCACTGTAAGCCCACCGGTTAGCACAGCAGCAAATGTTGAGGTGTCGTTGCAAGACCACAGCAGTCAGGGAATCCCACTGTTATATCAACGAAAGACTGATTCTAGGCCATCAGAAAGAACACCAACTCCATGACCATCATCAACCCTCTCTCAGTCCGCCCTGTCCACCGCTACTTCCACCATATGCAGCTCTCAAGTCCAGCTCACCCTCCCAGACACTATGAGTAGGTCAAGAAAGTACTCAGTCTCTCATCCGCGTACACTGGGTTTGAACGCCCACATTGCCAAACTAATCTCGTTTGAGATGATGCCCTTTCGGTTGGTGGAAAGCACAGCTTTCCGCGAACTCATGGCCTATGCAGTACCATGCTATGACCTACCCAGTCGCCACTTCTTCTCTCACAAAGCCATCCCAGCCCTCCACCATCATGTGAAAGACCGCATTGTCCATGCACTCAAGCAGTCAGTGAGCGGAAAGGTGCACCTCACAACTGATGCATGGTCCAGTCGGCATGGCCAGGGCCGTTACGTGTCCATCACTACGCACTGGGTTAATGTGGTGGATGCAGGGTCCACAGGGGACAGCGGTGGTGGGACAGTGCTGCCTAGCCCACGGCATAGGAAACAGTTGGCTGTAGGCGTTCGACCCTCCTCCTCCTCCTCCTCCTCCAGAAGCGAAAGCTCGTCCACAGAGCGCAGTCGTACGAGCACTCCATCTGCAGCTGCCACTGTTGCACACGATGTGTCCCCCTATCGAGCAGCTAGTGGAAAGCGTCAGCAGGCTGTGTTGCAGATGATGTGTTTGGGCGACAGACACACCTCCGAGGTGCTGGCCGAGTACTTGAAGCGACAAACTGAGTCATGGCTGGGCAGTGTACATCTTGAGGCAGGCAAGGTAGTTAGTGATAACGGCCGTAATTTTGTGGCAGCCATAGCCCTTTCAAAACTCAGCCACATACCTTGCTTGGCTCACACCTTGAACCTGGTGGTGCAGTGCTTCCTCAAAAATTATCCGGAGTTAACAGCCCTGCTCCAGAAGGTGCGAAGACTGTGCGCGCACATCCGCCGGTCGCCTGTCCACTCCGTTCGTATGCAGAAGCTCTAGCGATTGCTCCACCTTCCCAACCACCGCCTCATTATCGACATTGCAACAAGGTGGAACTCCACCCTGCACATGGTGGAGCGGCTGTGCGAGCAGAGGCAGGCCATAATGCATTTGTGGGAGGATACATGGCCAGGCACTTTGAGAGCAGACATGGAGTTGACAGGCGTGCAGTGGTCGAAGCTGAAAGACCTTTGTAAAGTCCTTCAGTGTTTTGAGGAATGCACACGGCTGGTAAGCGCAAACGACGCCATCCTAAGCATGAGCATCCCACTTATGCGTCTGCTCATGCAAACTTTGACGCACCTTAAGGAGCAGGCGTCTGCAGCCAATGTTGATGAGGAGGAAGAGGAGGAGGGAATCCTTGATGACATTCAGCCATTGTCTGCCCAGGGACCTCTCCTGGACGAGGTGGAGGAAGAAGAGGAGGAGGATGATGGGGATGATTACTTAGGGGAGGAGGATGCATCTCGTGGGGCAAGTGAAAATGTTGGCGTGGCAAGGTCTGGTACAGGGTTTGTGCGTGACTGGAGGGATGTGGATTTGCCAGAAAGTGCTCCTCCACCCAGCACTCGCAGTGCATCATTGACACCGGGAACATTGGCCCACGTCAGATTATGCCTTGCGGATCCTAAAAAGGGACCCCCGCATTGCCAAAATGATGAACGATGACGACTACTGGTTGGCCAGCATCCTGGATCCACGCTATAAAGGCAAATTACAAAACATCATGCCACAGGAGAACCTTGACCTAATATTGGCTAATAAACAAGCAACTCTGGTAAATCGGTTGCTTGAGGCATTCCCAGCACACAGCAGCGGTGATGGTTCTCACACGAGCCGTACGGGCCGGGGGCAGCTTGGCAGAGGTGTTCGTGGTGCACACAGCAGAAGTGGCGTTGGAGACAGGGGTTTCATGACAATGTTGTGGACTGATTTTTCAAATACCGCTCACACAACTGGTAATACTGCATCGATGGAAAGTGACAGGAGACAGCAGTTGTCAACTATGGTTACAAACTACTTTTCCTCCCATATCGATGTTCTCCCACACAGGTCATTCCCCTTTGACTATTGGGCCGCTAAACTGGACACCTGGCCTGAATTGGCCCAATATGCCTTACAGGAGCTCGCTTGCCCAGCTGCAAGTGTGCTATCGGAAAGAGTCTTCAGTGCAGCTGGATCAATCCTGACAGAAAAAAGGACCCGTCTGTCAACCCAAAATGTGGATGATCTAACCTTCATTAAAATGAACCACGCATGGGTTTCCAAGGATTTTGTCCCACCTTCCCCTGATGACACATAGGGTGACAGAAAAATGGCTTGCTTTGGTCCACCTCTTCCTGGTACTTCACCTATTTCGCCTTTTGCATCAGCTGAATGTCCAACATCAACATATGCCACTTTCTAAAACTCCCTAACTGTGCTGCCTCCCCCCCCATGGCCGGGGTCACCACCTACCGCACGACACCGTGCGAGTGCCGTTGCCCTGGACAGGTGGGTAGGCCGACTCTTGGGCGCAGGCACTGGCACAGGGTCCCTCATAGTGCAATCAAGTGTCTCTGACGGTGGTGGTGCACACCCGCCGTCAGACACACCGCTGTACTATGAGGGGCCCAGTGCCAGTACCGACGCCCACGAGTGGGCCCCCCTTGCTTGGGCAGGGCCCCAGCATTTGCAATCTTTACCTCTCCCTGCTCCTCCGCTGTGTAATCTGGGCCGTCAAATCCATACTGTGCCTGACACCGTCTGAGCCTGCCTCCTGAGACATATATTTTGAATGTGTACGCTATCCATACATGTTATCCAGGGATACGGTACCCTTTCTAACCTTTGTGCAATCACGTGCAATCCATACTGGGCCTAACACCGTCTGAGCCTGCCTCATGCTGTATAGACATATATTTTGAATGTGTATGCTATCCATACATGTTATCCAGGGATACGGTACCCTTTCTAACCTTTGTGCAATCACGTGCAATCCATACTGGGCCTAACACCGTCTGAGCCTGCCTCCTGAGACATATATTTTGAATGTGTACGCTATCCATACATGTTATCCAGGGATACGGTACCCTTTCTAACCTTTGTGCAATCACGTGCAATCCATACTGGGCCTAACACCGTCTGAGCCTGCCTCCTGAGACATATATTTTGAATGTGTATGCTATCCATACATGTTATCCAGGGATACGGTACCCTTTCTAACCTTTGTGCAATCACGTGCAATCCATACTGGGCCTAACACCGTCTGAGCCTGCCTCATGCTGTATAGACATATATTTTGAATGTGTATGCTATCCATACATGTTATCCAGGGATACTGTACCCTTTCTAACCTTTGTGCAATCACGTGCAATCCATACTGGGCCTAACACCGTCTGAGCCTGCCTCATGCTGTATAGACATATATTTTGAATGTGTACGCTACCCATACATGTTATCCAGGGATACGGTACCCTTTCTAACCTCTGTGCAATCATGTGCAATCCATACTGGGCGTGAGAACGGCTGGCGAGCTGTTAAGCAAGCTACAGCACCTGTCCAGACAAGTACAGGGATTCCCTAGTGAGGAGACTTATTTGATTGTTTTCAATGTTGGGACAGCAATTTTTGGGGAGCACTATACTCTGGAGAATGATAGATGGGGCCCAACATACACTGGAACATTCCAAAGGTGGACATCAGACACTGGAGCAGCATTTACAGGGCCCATTATACACTAGAGCATTAGAAATGGGGCCCATTATGTTTGGAGCATTATTTGGGCCCATAAGACAGTGGAGCTTCATCCATGGGGACCAACATATACTGTAGCATTATGTGGAGCTCATCATATACTGTTTCAAACATTATATGGGACCAATGATTCTGTATGGAGAAATAGATGGGCCTCGTCATGAGATGTAAAAAGTGAGGTATTTTTCATTGTACTATACCGCTATTTATCTGCCGTATCGGAGCATGATGAGTTGTGGTATGTGTTAAAGGGGCGCTCTTTCGCCCAGGGCACATGAAAACCTGCAGCCAGCCCTCCCCCCCCACAACTTTAGCCAAATAACCCCCATTTTTCAGTGCGTAACTTGTATTATGAAGTTAATTAAGGTTGACAAGCTTAAGTAAGAAGAATTGATGCTTTTGGCATTCAAATGGGCACTGTAGGTGTGTTTCCTGTCCTCCTCTCACTGCCGACTTTTATTCCCCATTGACTTACATTGGGTTTCGTGTTTCGGGACGACCCCGACTTTTCCCTATAATCGGACGATCTTGCTCGACCCGACTTTTGGAAAAGTCGGGTTTCACGAAACGAAACGCGACCCTAAAAAACCAAAAGTCGCTCAACTCTAGTGTTGGAGTGATTTTTTGTTTCTTTGTTTGTTTTTCATGATTCCATAATTGTTTTACCACAGAATTAAGTGTCTCCATAATATTTCCCCTATGCTTGGTCTAAAAAAGTAACCATTACTGACTACCACATTTTTTTATCTTGATTTCTTTTAGTGCTTCTTGAAGCCAGAAAGTTGCTATTTGAATTGACTTTAGTTTTGTGCCATGTCTGTGATCTGCTTGTTTATGACAAAATTAAATAACTGAATGAACATCCTCCAAGGCCGGTGATTACATAATGTTTGCCAGGAGTTGTAGAGCTGACAAGATGGTAACTGGGTAGTGCCCATGAGAATTCTGAACAAGGAACCGAAAGGCAAGCTCAGCTAAGATAGTATAGAGCTCAAGGTCTAAAAGATGTTGATTAGTGGTGACCCTGATATAACAAAATGGAATAAATGAAAGAAGACGGAATGTTGGCCAGATCTCTAAACTATAGTAAAGGAAGACTTGCCTTGCCAGGCTTCCCTGAAGTGAGCTGTGATAAGAAAAAAAGCAAGTTAGAAATGGATGGACCTATCCATATGTGCTGTAAAATTGATATATTTCTCACACGATATGTGCCGCTATCTGTAACTACAAAGTGTGTGCCTTTGTGTAAAGCAACAGATGTAAAGGTTAAGCGTAATGCCAGCTACCTAATGTAATGTTCCATGTATTACACCCGTAATCTCCAGTTCATTTTTATATTATGGAGTCATTACTTCCTTACTAAGCTATGGAGTCCTAGTTTACGGTACCATCAAGGAACATGTGGTTTGGAGGAAAAATCTTTAAAAAGGACATTGACACACACCCATGGATCCATTTCACTAGTGTATGGGGGTCGCTGCAGAACATCTCGGCCCTGGCAATCCTTACAACATATTGACATCCTTTGCCAATAAATCACCAGACCTCTTCATGCAAGGTATCACAAACACCTCAATACGCAATGCCCCAAAATAAAACAATAGAAAAGGCTACTCTGAATAATGAAAATGTGATCTCACAAGAATTTCTCTACCTACTACTTTCAGAATGCATAATAACCGAGTTAACAGATGAAAATATATTGGGCTCTTGGCGTCTGATCTCACCTTCTTCTTGCAATATTTCACCCCCGTACACCAAAAAACTCTTCATTACATTCCTTAACTGCTAAATTTATAGGCTTTTATCTCTGGAGAGGCATGTTTGATAAATATTAGGTCTAGGTTCCAGCAAAGGAAGGTCGCCTTGTCATGTCTGGTGGGCTTGAGACACTGAGTCACTTCTCATGGCCAAGCCATGAGTCTGGATAGTCAAGTAGTCCGAGGTCAGAAGCCAGGAGGATACATCATAAACAGAAGGAAGCAACAAAGACATAGTCAGGTAACATTCCAAGGTCAGAATACCAGGAGGATAGTGGATCAGAGCTTAAAGGGTTAAATAGACGGATGGTCAGAACAAAGTCCAAGGTCAGGCAATGAAAGAAGATCTACAAACAGGACGCAAAGCCTAGAGAGACAAACCACACACTAGCTGAATGTATGTCTGGCAGAGGTCTTGGAGAAACAGCCCAGTCAAGTAGCCTGAAGATCACTTGGGACAACAAACACCTGGAGACAGCCAATGCCTCCCAGTCTCAGATTGGATGACTGAGCTGTGAATCAATACACTTACAGATCAGCACATCCCATCACCAGACTATACGACTGAGCTGTCAAAGTACTTACAGCTTTAACACTCCAGTGTACCAGATTAGACTGCTGTGGACCAATAAACTTTGGGCGGCACTTTAAGTTTAATGTTTCTAGATGACAGCCAAACATTATCCCAAATTTTATAAACAGGACCCACTGAAAGTCTTTTATCGGCCTTAAGTTGTTGGCAAATCTGAGTATTCCCAATATTCCTTTGAACCTCCCTCCAGATATCCCCAAGTGTCTGTACGGTGACCTCCACCACAGATCCTAGAAAATTCACCAAAATGGGAATGAAAACCATAATTACAGAAAAAATGCTGATGTTACAGTAGACTGATTTATTCAACTGTTAAAAGCAAACTCAAAGAGATGTAAAAACGAATTGTAGTCCTCCTGCTGAGCCAACACTAAGGACCTTAAAATTTGCTCCAAAGATTGATTAGTCCTTACAGTCTGACCGTTGGTTTCAGGGTGGTAAGCAAATGAAAATGCAAGTCAATCCCAAGTTTACTACAAAACGCTCTTCATAATTTAGCGACAAATTGTACTTCCCTATCTGACACAATGTTAAGAGGAAAGCTTGCAACATAAGAAACAAACAACCTGGAGAGTGTCTCTGCATTAGGTAATCCAGACAAAGGAACAACTACCACCCAAATAACAGTTTTCCCACCAGACAGAGGCAAACTAATAAAATCCATGGACAACTGAGTCCATGGTCTTTCTGGAATTGACAATGGAGACAATTTCCTGGCTGGCTAGCTATGATTGTCTTTAGCGCATGCGCAGATGCCACAAATAGATACAAAATCTTTAATATCATTTTATATGGATGGCCACCAAAAAAGTCTAGCAATGGCTTTCCATGTAGCAGTAACCCCAGGATGACCACTCAAGATGAAATCCTGAAATTCCTGTAACACCCGCAATCTTAGGTGAACAGGCACAAATAATTTGGACTCTGGAGTAGCGGAAGGAGCCAATGAATGAATTTTACAAATTGCCTCTTTCAATTCTGAGGTCACTCACCATAGAAAATCACAATACCCTGAGGAGTAATGGAGGATGGAGGTTCTGGAAGAGAAATTGAATTGAGACTATGAGATAATGCATCAGCTTTCACATTCTTAGATACCGGTCTAAATGTAATTGTAAAATTAAACCTAAAGAAAAACAAGGACCATCTGGCTTGTCTAAGGGTCCCATTTCACTTAGTGACGCACCAGCGATCCCGACAACGATACGACCTGGTAGGGATCACTGGTGCGTTGCTAAATGATCGCTAGTAAGCTGCCAAAAAGGCAGATCTCTTCAGCGATGCAGCAACGATCCAGCGATCAAATACAGCGATGCATGCTGGCCAGCAGGACGCCGACGAGAAAAAAATGGCCCAGGACATTCCTGCACGATCAACGATATCCAGCAGGGGGGCCGGTCGCTGCTGCATGTCACATGTAGGGAGATCGCAGCTGAGATCAAAATCGGTGCCGCATTCACGATCTCGCTATGTGAGACAGAGCTTTAAGAATTCATTTTTTAGATGATTCAATGTAAGCTAGATTCCTGTGATCAGTGATCACTGTAACTAGATGAACCGCCCACTCCAAAAAAATGGCCAAATTCATAATCTCTTTCGGCCAGTGAAAAATTTTTAGAAAAAAAAATACAAGGAAGCAGGTACGTCAGAATTTTGGGCCCGTGTGATAAAACTGCCCCCACTCTGACCTCTGAAGCATCCACATCCACAATGAACGGTTCTTGGAGATCAGGTTGGATTAGAATGGGAGCAGATATGAAACACTTAATTTTTCGAAAGCCCTGATAACACCCAGCGATCAAATCTTGAGATTCACTCCCTTACTAAGAGGTTTAGCAAACTGGGAAAAATCCTTGATAAATTTCCTATAATAGTTATTGAATCCCAGAAAACATTGCAAAGCCTTAAAGGGGTTGTCTGGGCTTTTCACATAATCTCAGTACATATCTGGGCCTCAGAATTATGACAATAAGTAATTTACTTTCTGTCACTAGTTTGGATGGTTGGCTAGATATTCTGAACAGAACGTCCAAGGGGGGTGTGTTATGGCATTGAATGAGAACTGGTCGTAACCTCCTACTCTACTCCAAACATGCCCTCTATAGCAACAACCCCACCCTCCATAGCTACAGGCCCTCCCCGTCCACATGAAGAAGCCCTCATCACACAGTAACAAATCCTCCCCCTCTAGCAGCCTCACTGCAGAGAGCAGACCACCCAGCTGGTCCTCCCCCAGAAACACACTGAACACTGATCTATGGAAAGTGAAAGTAGTGAGGAGGGAAAATCCTTAAACTTACTTATTGTCATAATCTCAGTACATATCTGGGCTGCATAATTATGTGAAAAGCCCGGACAACTCCTTTAAGAATACGAGATTGAACCCAATCAACTATTTCCTGCACCTTTCAAGGGTCCACCTTAAACCCTTCTGCTGACAAGATAAACTCCAAAAATGAAATTTCCTGAACACAAAAAAAGCACATTTCTCTAATTTAGCAAACAAAAAGTTCTATATCAATCTCTGTAACACAACATGGACATTTTTCTGGTGAGAGTCCAAATCTGGTGGGAAAATTAGAATATCATTCAGATAAATCCCAAACCTTTCTTCCAATGCCTCAGAGAAAATATCATTCATAAAAATTTGAAACACAGCAGGTGCAGTGGATAATCCAACTGGTATGACAAATTTTTAAAAAGACCCTCTGACATTAAAAATGACGTTTTTCACTCATCATATCTTCTTGATACGTATCAAATTGTTAACCCCTCTAAGATCACAATTAGAAAAGACCCTCAGCCCCAGAAGTTGATTATATAGGTCAGGGATGAGTGGAAGTGGGTGTTTTTAACTGTGATTTTGTTTAGTTCTCAGAAATTGAGCCAAGGACAGAGACCCTAATTTTTTTTAGCAAAGAAAAATCTGGCAGCTACAGGGGAGGAGGAAGGACGGATATGACCCTTTTGTGAACTTCCATTAACATATTTCATGGCGATCCATTCAGGCCCCGAAAAATTGTAAAGGTGAGCTTTAGGCAATTTATTGCTAGTAATAAGATCAATAGCACAATCATGAGGAGAATCGGGAGGTAGTATCTCCACCACTTCAGGTATCCTGGCAGACCCTTCAGACTAGCGGAGCATATTTGTACACTTTTTAGGCATTTCTTGGAAAAACTGTGTCTCCATTTATCAATCTCCTTCGGACACCAATCAATAACAGGATTGTGAATCTGCAACCATGAAATCTAAAGTACCAACCCAGCAGGTTAACTATCCAACACAAAACAGGAGATGGATTCAGAGTGGAGTGCTTACACTTGGAGAGTGAAATCCATTCTTACCCTCTTGACCAAATTCCAGTCTAACAGTGTCGTGTCAAGGGAGAAGATTTGAATTGGACTTTCTAAACTGTCCCTAACCCTAATTTCAAAACCGGTCCCGAATCAATAAAGTTAGCAGCAGACCCAAAAACAAAAAATGTCAGTGTTGATAACACCTGGTTCTTGAAAGATAGCAACGTATTTATCAGTACTTTATCAGAGGAAGAAAAAGGTACCCGGAAATCTGGGTGATCTCCTCAGCTGTAACCCAGGCTAGGACGTTCTCCCGATGGTTTGCTAGCCTGAGGACAAGTTGGAAAATGTCCAGAGAGACCACAGTACAGAGTTCGAGATCTTGTCTACACCTTTTCTGCACAACACGAAGACTGAAAACTCCAACCTCCAATGGCTTCACCTAGGGTACATGGACTTGCTCCGGGGAAGTATTACGGGCAGCCTGCTGTTCATCACGTCTCTCATGAATTCTGCAGTCCATTCGTATGATCTGGGTCATGGTCTCCATCAGAGAAGAAAGGGTGACATGAAGGACCAAAGTATCCTTATGGGTTTTGGAAAGTTCTTTGTGGAACTGGCACCTGAGAGATGCATTGTTCCACAGAACTTCAGTGGACCACTGCTGGAACTTAGTACAGTAGTCCTCAGCTGTGCGACCCCATGTGCTAAGTTCATGGTCTTAGCCTCAGCGACTTGCAACATGTTAGTTTCATCATATATCAGACCTAAACTGTCAAAAAAGCATTCACAGAAAACCATTCTGGGGCTTGTGGGGACAAAGAAAATGCCCAGGTCTGAGGACCTCCTTGCAGTAGGAACATGATTATTTCCTCATGCTAGAACTTCTTCCTTGACAACCGGCGGCGCTGGGTAAAAAATAACTTACAGCTCTCCCTGAATACCCTAAACTGGTCTTTCTCTCACAAAAATTTAGCAGGAAGGGCCATTACAGGTTTGGTCGAGACCAACTGTACATCAAAGGGTACTAATGTTTCAGCCACTGCCGCCATTAGAGGATTATAGTGGGTCTTCATCAATTTAATTTTCTGTCCCTGTAACTGATATTGCGATGACCCCAGACTCAGGCATTCCTTAGCCAGATCCTGAGTTATCTGCATCAAATTCGTCACCTGGTTAGAGTGCGCATGAACAGGTTCCAATCTTGCAAAAAATAGAAACGTATTTGCCAGACATAATGTCTAAGGGGTTAAACAAACAGATGATCAGTACGAGGTCCAAGGTAAGGAAATTAAAGATCTACAAACAGAGCGCAAGGCTCAGAGAGACAAACCACACACTAGCTGATTGTACAACTGGCAGAGGTCTGGGAGAAACAACCTAGTTAAGTAGCCTGGCAATCACCTGGGACAATGAACAACTGGAGACAGCTACTGCCTCTCAGTCTCAGATTAGACAGTCAAGCTGTCAATCAACAAACTGACAGCTCTGCAATCCCCTCGCCAGACTGGACGACTGAGCTGTCAATCAAAGTACAGACAGCTTCAGCAGACCCCGTACTAGATTGGACTGCTGAGCTGTCAGTAACTGCATCTCAGACACACTGACGGGTAGAACCGTGAGAGGGCTTTCATCAGTTGGCCAATTTAAGTGCTAAGTACTGTGACAGAGTCACTGGTGAAGTGATGAAGGGGAGGTACCTGTCACTGCGGATGATCGCGTCAGTGATGTAAAACCAGGATAGTTTCCTCCAGCACACTGCATGTTGGGATGGTTTATATAAAATTATATGATGGGCTGGTTTTAGTGGACCTCCATAGAGCGGGTGGGAGGAGGTCCACATATCTCCACCTGCAGTGTGCTTACAGGACTCTTGTGATGTCAGAATCATGTGATCAGTCACAAGGTCTGGGCTTAAATGGCTGACTGACAGAGCTTCCAGTGTTGAGTGGTTGCCTGGAGAGATAGGACTCCAGGAAGTTGTGTGCTCAATCTGAACCATGGACATTGCTGCCTGTATTATTTAAGTGGAAAAAGCTAATGTAATACCACATTTAGCCCATTATCAAAGGAGGCACGGTCTCTGGATGGAAACACCATATTTTGCTACTGTTAAACAATCTTTCTAAACTTCTAGTTGTGTGAAATTTCCTAACTTACCGCGAGGTCAGGAAGTAAGTACATATGGTCATAGAAAAAGCTGGGTACGCCAAGCTTGTGTTAAAGCTAAGATTTTTGCAGTTTTATTTTTATATTTAGCTTGTGTTAAAGCTAAGGTTTTTGCAGTTTTATCTTTATATTTCAAGCTGCAATATTGACTTCTTCTGCAGCTTTGCCCAACCAGGCCCTTCTCTCTTTAAATTTCCCATAGCTTTTTCTCGGGTGCTCGGGTTCGCTGGCGCTGCTGTGAGAAGCAGGAGGATGGATTGCATCGGCAGATGTGTTTCTATGACAGGTAACCTGATCACACAGCCCCATCTGTCTCATTCTCTTCAATTCACACATCATGAAGAAGGGAAAATAAAATATCAAAGATTTCGGAGAGATCTTACTTTCTACTAGAAAAAAAAACATACATGATTGGCCTGCGGAGCTTGTTAAGCAAAGCAGAATATGGAGAGAGACGATCATTTACATAGGTTCCCACATAATTAAGATTTTAAACTTTGTTTAATGAGAGAATCTCAACACCAGTCTTGGCAATGATTCCTAAAAACATCCCAAATGGAGTCTTACTGTAAAAATAAAAGCATCAAATACCAGTCAGATTACGGAAATACTGCTGAAAAGCGGAGGGCAAAAGCGCTCTTTCTCAGGGTATTTTTCAGATAACGTCTATTTCAGGTCGGCAAACTGGCCAAGTTTTTCAAAAAGAAGGCAAATCAGGAAACTCTGGCTTTTTTTCCCTTGAACTGTCTTTTCAGTGTTTTTATTTTGTTAATTTCTTGGGCACTTATTCAATAATTTTGAAAACTGTTGAGTTTTCCAGTATTTTTGTGGCATCGTTTTTACTGCCGTTTTCCAGACGTTTTTCAACTTCATTCAACAATATACTGTAGAAACCGCGAACACTTTTTTTTCCAAGCAAAAGCACCGAAATAACGCTTAAAAATCAGGATGTCTTCTGACTGAGCCTTCCCAATTACTTCTATGATAACATACAGACAGGGTTGGACTTGCTCAATGGAGGATTGGAGGATTCTCCGGTAGACCCAGGCATTGGCACATGCTGGCACAGAAGAAGACACGTGTATGTCAGCAATCTGTGACATAAAAATCCTTGATGACGGAACAGCACTCTGTTCCTTACTACTAGTGAGCGCCAGTCTGCTGGGAGGAGTCTTGTTTGTGTGCTCTGTTCCCCGGCTGTAGAGTGTGCTCTCCCTTTCCGCTTCCTCACCCACCTCGCAGGAGCAGTGTAGGAGCAAAGGAAGATAGGCTGGCAGGGGATCCTCTGTTTGTCATTGATGTACCAGGGAGCAGCCTAACAGTGAGTAAATGGGTGGCCTTTATTCAGGGTTATATGGGGAAAAGGGGCTAAGTCACTTAGGGATTAATGATGACCTTATTCCCTCATTTCTCCTAAACCATTGACTGCACTCCCTCCCCCTGTGTCACCCTTAACAAACTGTGCTCTTCCCCATTTATCACCCCAGATGGACTATGCCCCCTCACCTTTTATCATCCCTAACGGACTGCGTTCCCTCCTGCGAAACCACTGACTAATTGCGCTCTTATCCCTGTTTCAACCCTGACTTACCAAGCCCCTCTCCCTGTATTACCCCTGACTGACTGAGCCCCCTCTCCCTGTATCACCCTTGACTGACTGAGCCCCCTCTCCTTGTATCATCCCTGACTGACTTACTTCCCTCTCCCTGTTTCACCCCTGACTGACTGAATCCCCTCTCCCTGTAAAACCCCTGACTGACTGCGCCCCTCCCAATGTATCACTGTTGGAATAGTTTTGGTGAAACAACTCCATTCCTGTCTATGAGTTTTTAGTTGCTAGATTTGTATGCCGTTTATAAAGTTAGAACAAAAAAAAACTCCCAGAGGCTCACACAGGGAGAGCATGTGACTATATTTCCTGTTTTTTCTGTGTCTGTGTTTGAGAGAAGCAGTCTGCTGTAGATGCTGCACAGATAGGAGACACACAAAAGATTTATTTCTGATCTATTAGGCTTATCATATATTGTTCCTGATTGCTCCTGAATAAAGAAGCTCTGTTGTCACACGCTTGGAGAGTATCCTGAATAATCCGCTGCCAACAATCACCCCTTACTGACTGAGCCCCTTCTCAATGTACTAGCCCTGACTGACTGAGTTCCCTCTCCCTGTATCATCCCTGACTGACTGTGCCCCCTCCCAATGTATCACTCCTGACGGACTGTGCCCCCTCTCCCTGTATCACTCCTGACTGACTGAGCACCCTTCCAATGTATCACCCCTGACTGACTGTGTCCCTTCCCAATGTATAACCCCTGACCAACTGAGACCCCTCTCCCTGTATAACCCCTGACTGACTGAGCCCCCTCTCTCTGTATCTCCCCTTAATAACTAAAAGTTTTCTTCCCCCATGCCATGACTAATAAAATGAGGCTCTTCATAAAACGTTATTGCCTTATGTAGGGGCAGAGAGATTTCTGTATAATGTGTGTGGGGGGATCATGGGGGAAAGCTATTTGGACATCATTGTAGTGTCATACAGTAGTGATTTATGGCCTCCTCCACTATTATTGGGTACGGTAACAGAATCTATTTGCAACATAATTTCGACAATGGAAATCCCACAGTAGTAATATTCATACAGATATTGTGCAGATATTGCTGAATTTACTGCTACACAATGGTGAACCTTTACCACTGACCTGATCCTTTGTATTGCAGAGGATGAAATCGGTGGTGACTATCCACAGCATACATTGACACATTGTTCATGTCAAATCTGCATCATTGGCCAATTCCCTCCATGTATTTTCTCAGCGTATGGTTGAGATGTCATAAAATCTTACACATTGCTCTAGTGGTATATAACATTGGTTTAGTGGGTAATAAACACCAGGGGACATTTATCATTGAGTTTACACCAAAATGTGGGTGCCAGCTCTTTCTATAACATTAAGAAGTGTAATATTGTATATTATACCCTGACATTAGCATGTTTTACCACACAACAAACGGTCTTGTATTTATTTATATGTAGCTAGATAGTGGGCCCCAAGAATGATTTTCTCTGGTGGTCATGTAGGAATAATGGAGGTGATTTTCCTTTCCATGATATCTCAAATGGTCAATTGTATTTTATATTAATGCATATTGTCAAGGGTAGCACCCACTGGGGCCCCAGTCTAGCCTCAGTAGGGTTAACTGGAATGGCTGGCCCAGTTTGGGGAGGGGGACCTGAGAGTTAGTGTGAAATTAAAGAAGTGATAGTACAGTTGGGGAGAGTAGTGTGAAGTGACAGCAGTAGTCTCACGTACAGTAATAGGCTGCTAGAGACAATGTGGGCCAAATACTCAGGGCAGTGGTTAAATGTATTTTATAGTAACACATATTGTCAAGGGCAGGCCCGGATTGGTAATCTGCCCAACCGGGCATTTTCCCGCTGGGCCGCGATGTTTTCCATCACAGTGGGCTGCGGGCCGGTGATGCCCACTGATCCGGCTACTGGCCAGTTTTTCTGGCCACCGGCCCTTTAAATCTGTGGGCACGAGGGTTGCGACTAGAATGGAGTTGAGAGCATGAGGTAATGATGTCACCGGAAGGGGCGGGACTAGCACCGTCTAGATTGGAGTTGATTTTTTTGTGATCCTCGTCATTTTAGCCACTCCAATCTAGACAGCACTAGTCCTGCCCCTTCCAGTGACATCACTACCTCATAAAATCAACTCCGTTCTAGTCGCTACTGTCCCAGAAGTGGAGCTGCTGCTGCTGCCAAACAGATCTCTGTGCTGGCAGCTCTGTGACTGTCTGCTGGAGATCTGTGCCCCTCAACTAAGTGCCCCCCTGTGATCTATATGTCCCCCTGTGATCTCTGTGGCCCCCCAACTAAGTGCCTCCCAGCTATGTGCCCCCCATGACCTCTATGGCCCCAACTATGTGCCCCCCCTGTAATCTCTGTGGCCCCAGCTATGAGCCCCCCCGTAATTTGTGCCCCATAGCGATATGTCCCCCTGTGATCCCTGTGCCTTTCATGATCTCTTTTCCCCTGTGATTTCTGTGCCCTCCAGTTATGTGCCCCGCGTGTGATCTCTGTGGCCCAAGCTATGTACCCCCCCGTGATATCTCTGGCCCCAGGTACGTGCCCCCCTGTGATCTCTGTAGCTCCAGCTATGAGGCCCCCCTGTAATCTGTGCCCCATAGCTATATGTCCCCCTGTGATCCCTGTGCCCCCCATGATCTCTGTTCCCCCTGTGATTTCTGTGCCTTCCAGTTATGTGCGCCGCGTGTGATCTCTGTGACCCCAGCTATGTGCCCGCCTGTGATCTCTCTGTCCCCAGCTATGTGCCCCCCGTGATCTCTGTGGCTCCAGCTATGTGCCCCCCCTGTGACGTCTATGGCCCCAGCTATGTGCCCCCTGTGATCTCTGTGGCTCCAGACATGTGCCCCTATGTGTCCCCCGTGATCTCTGTGGCCCTAGCTATGTGCCCCCCTGTGATCTCTGTGGCCCCAGATATGTGCCCCCCTGTGATCTCTGTGGCCCTAGCTATGTGCCCCCCTGTAATCTGTGCTCCATAGCTATATGTCCCCCTCTGATCCTTGTGTCCCCCATGATCTCTGTTCCCCCTGTGATTTCTGTGCCCTCCAGTTATGTGACCCCCATGTGATCTCTGTGGCCCCAGCTATGAGACCACGGTGTGATCTCTGTGGCCCCAGCTATGTGACCCCCTGTGATCTCTGTGGCCCCAGCTGTGTGCCCCCGGTGTGATCTCTGTGGCCCCAGCTATGTGACCCCCCATGTGATCTCTGTGGCCCCAGCTATGTGACCCCCTGTGATTTCAGTGGCCCCAGCTATGTGCACCCCTGTGATTCCTGTGCCCCCTATGTGCCCCCCTGTGATATTTGTGCCCCTGTGATCTCTGTCCCCTCCAGCTATGTGCCCCACCAGCTATGTGCCCCTCTTTGATCTCTGTGCCCTCCAGCTTTGTGCCCTCCTGTGATTTCTGTGTCTCCCCAGTGATCTATGTGCCTCCCCAGCGATGCCTGTCCTCGCCAGTGCTGTATATCCCCCTTTTTTGTTTCCTGCTCTACTCACTGTCCAAGCCAGGGACCCACTCCTGTGCACGCCCAACGATGGACGCACCTCAGCTGTTCATCCTCCCCCATCTCAGGGACCTGGGTGAGTCCCAATATGGAAACTTTGTTTTATGTATGTACAGCACTTGCACCTGTATACTGTATATACATTATATAGGTGATACTGGCTGCTAAATCTGGGTATACTCACAGTATCACCTATATAATGTATATACAGCAGTCTATATACATTATATAGGGGATACTGTGACTTATAAATGCAATATATGGGTGATACTACTGTAGATATGTTACATAGGTGATACTGCACCTATACACACCAGTCACAGTATCACCTATATAATGTATATACAGCGCTCACCTATATGATATATGCAACATAATATAGTACATAGTATAATGCTGTCTTAATATAGTGTATAATGTAGAGTTGTTTGTATATACGAGTATATAGTATAGAATGTACAGAGGTTTATATAGTATGTTACTGTGTATATAGTATATAGTGTGGAATCCACACTATATACACTGGCACATCTCTACACTATATACTATATAAACAGCTCCACTCTATATTCCTTAACACAGTATATATTGTGGAGCTGTATATACTTCTCCTATCCTCAGATAAGTTGTGAAAAAAGTGGCGGACTCTTTATTAACCCATGTGGCAACGTTTCAGATCCATAACATAACCTTTCTCTGCTGTGGAACTGAAATGTTGCCACATGGGCTCATAAAGAGTCCACCCCTCCCCGCTTGCTCAGGGCCCAGGCACTTGGGATACTTACCTCTTCCCGCTCCTCCACTGCGGCGTCTTCTGACTGTGACGTTTCAGGTCAGAGGGTACAATGATGTCATGTCTGTGCTCCCTCTGCCTGAACAGTCACAGAGAGCCGGGAAATGCCGAAGTTTAGTAGTCCGGAGCAGAGCAGCGGCCAGCAAGGAGAGGTGAGGATTTAATTTTTTTATGCTTTGACCAATATATGGGGCCCATCATAGACTGTAGCATCATATGGGGCCCAACATACCCCGAAGCATCATATGGGGCACATTATATATGGAGCATCATATGGGGTCCAGTATATATGAAGCATCATATGGGGCCCAGTATATATAGAGCATCATATGGGGCCCAGTATATATAGAGCATCATATGGGGCCCAGTATATTTGGAGCATCACAAGGGGGCCAGTATATATGGAGCATCATATGGGGCCCAGTTTATATGGAGCATCATATGGGGCCCAGTATATATAGAGCATCATATGGGGCCCATTATATATGGAGCATCATATGGGGCCCATTATATATGGAGTATCATATGAAGATTAATATGGGGCCCATTCTGTTTTGATAAATATATAGGGCTCATCACATACTGTATGGAGCAAGGTATGGGGCTCATTTTAACTGTATGGAGTATTATATGGGGCACATTATACTGTTTGGAGCATTATATGGGGCTCATTATACGCATGGAGCAATATATGAGGATCATTATTCTGTATGGAGCATTATATGGTGCTCATTATACTATATGAGCAATATATGGGGCTCATGGAGCAATATATGGGGTTCATTATACTGTATGGAGCACTATATGGTACCCAAAATACTGTGTGGAGCAATATATGGGGCTCATTACTGTATGGAACAATATATAGGGCATGTTATTCTGTATGGAGAGCTATATGGTGCTCACAATACTGTATGGAGGACTATGTGGTGCCCATAATACTGTATGGAGCAATATATGGGGCTCATTATACTGTATGGGGCAATATATGGGGCTCATTCTGTATGGAGCAATATGTGGGGCTCATTATTCTGTATGGAGGGCTATGTGGTGCCCATAATACTGTATGTAGAAATATATGGGGCACATTATGCTGTGTGGGGCAATATATGGGGCTCATTATTGTTTGGAGCAATATATGGGGCATGCTATTCTGTATGGAGAGCTATGTGGTGCCCACAATACTGTATAGAGTACTATGTGGTGCCCATAATACTGTATGGAGCAATATATGGGGCTCATTATACTGTATGGAGCAATATATGGGGCTCATTATACTGTATGGAGCAATATATGGGGCTCATTATTTTGTATGGAGCAATATATAGGGCATGTTATTCTGTATGGAGAGCTATGTGGTGCCCACAATACTGTATGGAGAAATATATGGGGCTCGTTAAACTGTATGGAGCAATACATGGGGCTCATTATACTGTATGGAGCAGAATATGGGGCTCATTATACTGTATGGAACAATACATTGGGATCATTTTACTGTATGGAGCACAATGTGGTACCCATGCTGTATGGAGACATTATATGGGGCTTATTATTCTGTATGGAGCAATATATGGGGCTCATTATACTGTATGGAGCAATATATGGGGCTTGTTATTCTGTATGGAGCGCTATGTGGTGCCCACAATACTGTATGGCGGACTATGTGATGCCCATAATATTGTGTGAAGCAATATATGGGGCTTATTATTTTGTATGTAGCAATATATGGGGCTCATTCTGTATGGAGCAATATATGGGGCTCATTATTTTGTATGGAGGGCTATGTGGTGCCCATAATACTGTATGGAGAAATATATGGGGCTCATTATTCTGTATGGAGCAATATATGGGGCATGTTATTCTGTATGGAGCACTATGTGGTGCCCATAATACTGTGTGGAGCAATATATGGGGCTCATACTGTATGGAGCAATATATGGGGCTCATTATACTGTATGGAGCAATATATGGGGCTCATTCTGTATGGAGCAATGTATAGGGCATGTTATTCTGTATGGAGAGCTATGTGGTGCCCACAATACTGTATGGAGGACTATGTAGTGCCCATAATAATGTATGGAGAAATACTGTATATGGGGCTCATTAAACTGTATGGAGCAATACATAGGGCTCATTATACTGCATGGAGCAGTATATGGGGCTCATTATACTGTATGGAACAATACATGGGGCTCATTTTACTGTATGGAGCACAATGTGGTACCCATAATACTGTACGGAGCATTATATGGGGCTTATTTTTCTGTATGGAGCAATATACGGGGCTCATTATTCTATATGGAGCAATATATGTTGCTCATTATTCTGTATGGAGCAATATATGGGGCTCATTATACTGTATGGAACAATATATGGGGCTTGTTATTCTGTATGGAGCGCTATGTGATGCCCACAATACTGTATGGATGACTATGTGGTGCCCATAATATTGTATGGAGCAATATATGGGGCTTATTATTCTGTATGTGGCAATATATGGGGTTCATTCTGTATGGAGCAATATATGGGACTCATTATTCTGTATGGAGGGCTATGTGGTGCCCATAATACTGTAAGGAGAAATATATGGGGCTCATTATACTGTATTGGGCAATATATGGGGCTCATTATTCTGTATAGAGCAATATTTGGGGCTCATTATTCTATATGGAGGGCTATGTGGTGCCCATAATACTGTATGGAGAAACATATGGGGCTCATTTTACTGTATTGGGCAATATATGGGGCTCATTATTCTGTATGGAGCAATATATGGGGCATGTTATTCTGTATGGAGCACTGTGTGGTGCCCATAATACTGTATGGAGCAATATATGGGGCTCATTATACTGTATGGAGCAATACATGGGGCTCATTATACTGTATGGAGCAATATATGGGGCTCATTATACTGTATGGAGCAATATATGGGGCTCATTATTCTGTATGGAGCAATATATAAGGCATGTTATTCTGTATGGAGAGCCATGTGGTGCCCACAATACTATATGGAGGACTATGTGGTGCCCATAATAATGTATGGAGAAATATATGGGGCTCATTAAACTGTATGGAGCAATACATGGGGCTCATTATACTGTATGGAGCAGTATATGGGGCTCATTATACTTTATAGAACAATACATGGGGCTCATTTTACTGTATGGAGCACAATGTGGTACCCATAATACTGTATGGAGCATTATATGGGGCTTATTATTCTGTATGGAGCAATATATTGGGCTCATTATTCTATATGGAGCAATATACAGTTGTGGCCAAAAGTATTGACACCCCTGCAATTCTGTCAGATAATACTCAGTTTCTTCCTGAAAATGATTGCAAACACAAATTCTTTGGTATTATTATCTTCATTTAATTTGTCTTAAATGAAAAAACACAAAAGAGAATGAAGCAAAAACCAAAACATTGATCATTTCACACAAAACTCCAAAAATGGGCCAGACAAAAGTATTGGCACCCTCAGCCTAATACTTGGTTGCACAACCTTTAGCCAAAATAACTGCGACCAACCTCTTCCGTTAACCATCATTGAGTTTCTTTCAATCCTCTCCTGGAATTTTAGACCATTCTTCTTTGGTAAACTGCTCCAGGTCCCTGATATTTGAAGGGTGCCTTCTCCAAACTGCCATTTTTAGATCTCTCCACAGGTGTTCTATGGGATTCAGGTCTGGACTCATTGCTGGTCACTTTAGAAGTCTCCAGTGCTTTCTCTCAAACCATTTTCTAGTGCTTTTAGAAGTGTGTTTTGGGTCATTGTCCTGCTGGAAGACCCATGACCCCTGAGGGAGACCCAGCTTTCTCACACTGGGCCCTACATTATGCTGCAAAATTTGTTGGTAGTCTTCAGACTACATAATGCCATGCACACGGTCAAGCAGTCCAGTGCCAGGGGCAGCAAAGCAACCCCAAAACATCAGGGAACCTCCGCCATGTTTGACTGTAGAGACCGTGTTTTATTCTTTGAATGCCTCTTTTTTTCTCCTGTAAACTCTATGTTGATGCCTTTGCCCAAAAAGCTCTACTTTTGTCTCATCTGACCAGAGAACATTCTTCCAAAACGTTTTAGGCTTTTTCAGGTAAGTTTTGGCAAACTCCAGCCTGGCTTTTTTATGTCTCGGGGTAAGAAGTGGGGTCTTCCTGGGTCTCCTATCATACAGTCCCTTTTCATTCAGATGCTGACGGATAGTTCGGGTTGACACTGTTGTACCCTCGAACTGCACGGCAGCTTGAACTTGTTTGGATGTTAGTCGTGGTTCTTTATCCAACATCCGCACAATCTTGCATTGAAATCTCTTGTCAATTTTTCTTTTCCGTCCACATCTAGGGAGGTTAGCCACAGTGCCATGGGCTTTAAACTTCTTGATGACACTGCGCACGTTAGACACAGGAACATTCAGGTCTTTGGAGATGGACTTGTAGCCTTGAGATTGCTCATGCTTCCTCAAAATTTGGTTTCTCAAGTCCTCAGACATTTCTTTGGTCTTCTTTCTTTTCTCCATGCTCAATGTGGTACACACAAGGACACAGGACAGAGGTTGAGTCAACTTTAATCCATGTCAACTGGCTGCAAGTGTGATTTAGTTATTGCCAACACCTGTTAGGTGCCACAGGTAAGTTACAGGTGCTGTTAATTACACAAATTAGAGAAGCATCACATGATTTTTCGAACAGTGCCAATACTTTTGTCCACCCTCTTTTTTATGTTTGGTGTGGAATTATATCCAATTTGGCTTTAGGACAATTCTTTTTGTGTTTTTTCATTTAAGACAAATTAAATGAAGATAATAATACCAAAGAATTTGTGTTTGCAATCATTTTTAGGAAGAAACTGAGTATTATCTGACAGAATTGCAGGGGTGTCAATACTTTTGGCCACAACTGTATGTTGCTCATTATTCTGTATGGAGCAATATATGGGGCTCATTATACTGTATGGAGCAATATATGGGGCTTGTTATTCTGTATGGAGCGCTATGTGGTGCCCACAATACTGTATGGCAGACTATGTGGTGCCCACAATACTGTATGGCAGACTATGTGGTGCCCATAATATTGTATGGAGCAATATATGGGGCTCATTCTGTATGGAGCAATATATGGGGCTCATTATTCTGTATGGAGGGCTATGTGGTGCCCATAATACTGTATGAGGAAATATATGGGGCTCATTATACTGTATGGGGCAATATATGGGGCTCATTATTCTGTATGGAGGGCTATGTGGTGCCCATAATACTGTATGGAGCAATATATGGGGCTCATTATACTGTATGGAGCAATATATGGGGTTCATTATTCTTTTTGGGTGGGTTATGTGGTGCCCATAATACTGTATGGAGGACTATAGTGTCTGATTTATGACCTATTGTAGAATGTACAATAGTTATCACTCATGAAATGTAAGAAGTTAAATCTTTTGAATTGTATACTTATATTTTTCTGCTGTATCTGTGCATTAGGAATTGTGGTATTTGTAAAAGGGGCCAACTGAGACTTTCACCCGGGGCCCACAAAAACCTGGAGTCAGCCCTGTATCTACTACACAGTACCACTTCTCCTGTCCTGTTGTCGAAGAGGCGACATTGGACTTTGGGAGGGTCAATGTTGGTTTAGTATTTTCAATATTACTATGGCCAAATAAATAAATAACCTTTATTTTTATATAGCGCTACCAAATTCGGCAGTGCTGTCCCCGATGGGGCTCACAATCTAAATTCCCTAAATGTCTTTGGAATGTGGGAGGAAACCGGAGTACCCAGAGGAAACCCACGCAAACACAGGGAGAACATACAAACTCCTTGCAGATGTTGTCCTTGGTAGGATTCAAACCCAGGACTTCAGCGCTGCAAGGCTGCAGTGCTATCCACTGAGCCACCGTGCTGCCAAATAAAAATAAAATATTGGAAAAGCTGTTCAAATGGATTATCCCAAGTAATCTTCTCTCCTCCGGATAGGGTATAACTTTCCAATTGCTGGAGATCCAACTGCTGGGACCCTCTTGATCCTGAAAATCGGAGCTCTGTAGAGCACCATGAAATTGCAGCTGTGGTCGAACATATGCACTGTGGCGGCAATCACATGTGGCTCTTCAAATATCTCCTTTTAGGAGAGAGAGGGGCACGACAGAGCAAAGTAACATTCACTGATCGGGGTGAGGAGTGTTATAGTTTGTGGGTTGGTGGGGTTTGTGTGGCAGGGCTGCTTTTTTGTCTCAGTCCGGCCCTGGTCAAGGGTAACACCCACTGGTACCGCAGTGTAGCCTAGCTAAGGTTAACTGTAACGGCCAGCCCAGTTTTGGGAGGGGGAACTGAAAGTTAGTGTGAAGTTCAGCAAGTGACAGTTCATTTGGGGAGAGTAGTGTGAAGTGACAGCAGCAGTCTCACGTTAAGGCTGATAGAGACAACGTGGGCCCAATACTCAGGGCAGTGGATTACCAAAAATGCCCTTTTGCACAATTCCATCTACCAGCCTGGGGGAACCTCAAGATTGATGTTGGGGGCCTTGGGTGCACTCCGCCAGTGAAGCTACAGGGAAAGATCAACTCAAACTCTAAAAGGGGGAGGTGATGCAATCTAGATGCATTGCTAGTGGTGGGGAATTCCTAGTGCTAGGGAAGATAGCAAGAGGGACACTCCACCCATACTGAGAATCAGGGCTGAAGTTGTGTCCGGTAACCTGTGGGAAAGATGACACCCCATTGGGCATTATCCTATATGCCTGTCTGTAAAGACTGACGTTTGTCCAGTAAAAGTTTGACTGTTTTTAAAAAACCTGTGTCCCCTGGATTGATTGCTGACAAGGTTCCAGAAGAGGAAAGCCTGGAGCCAATGTAGGCCTGCACGAAAGTAGTGTGTGATACACCCCATACCTCAGCACACCGAGACAGGGACACGTGTTGCCTTTAGAGTGCCAGAGTGAGTGGGAGCAGCAGCTCACCCACAACTACCATGTTCGGGCACTTTACCGGTCCAAGGTAATCCAGTTTTAAACTGCATACAAAGCATCTTCAGAGTGGAGAACACCTTAAGAATAGACCGCTCACTATTTTTATCAGCCTGGTATCTTTGGAAACCTAAAGCATTTTAGAGTGGTTTCACATTAGCGTTTCAGGGCGCAGCAACGGCCTGCGCATGGCCACAGCTAAGCCCCGCCCCTGCCACACCTCCTCCGTTAGCTCCGCCTACGGGCGCATGACGCTGCATGCTTCCTGCGTCCCCTATCTTTATCACTGGGGACGCAGGCCGTACACAGTATGCGTTTGGCGGCGCATGTGTCCTTTTGACGGTGCGCTGACCAGCGCCAAACGCAACCTGTTGCAATTTGGTTGCGCTCAGCGCACCGTCAAAAGGACGCATGCGCCGCCAAATGCATACTGCGCACGGCCTGCGTCCCCAGTGATAAAGATAGGGGATGCAGGACGCATGCAGCGTCATGTGCCTGTAGGCGGAACTACTGGAGGCACGGCAGGGGGCGGGGCTTAGCGGCGGCCGTGCGCAAGCCGTTGCTGCGCCCTGAAATGCTAATGTGAAACCACCCTAAGAGATTTATTTTGTTAGCTGCTAAGTGATTGGCAAAAATGACATAACAGTGTGATTCTACAGGTGAGTACGATTAAGGCAAAACCAAATTTGCAAAAAATGTTGTTTTATTTAGTGGTGACAAAAATTAGATGTTTATAGAAGTCCAAGTGTGGTAAAGTTTTTCAGTTGATGGAGCTGTGTGGAGGCTTGCATGTTGCAATGCGAACGAAACGTTTTTTTTTTGTACCAATTTGGGGCATCTACAAACTCTCCATTCCTTTTTTTTTTTATATTTTTTAGGGATGTGTAGTGAGTGAAAAAACACAATTCTGACATTTTGATCTTTTTCTCTTAACAATGTCTACAGTAACAATTTATTAATATTATATTTTGATAAACCAGACTTTTGTACATATGTTGATACCAAATATAGTCATTTTTTTGTTTCTTAATTTCATTATTTTTAATGCAGAAATAATGGGGGGATTTCATTCTTTTATATTTTTAATGCTTTTTTTGCTTTTTTAACTTTACTTTTTTAGCTTATTTACAGTGGGGAAAAAAGTATTTAGTCAGCCATCAATTGTGCAAATTCTCCCACAAAGGCCGGGATCACACATGCGAGAAACACGGCCAAGTCTCGCATGTTAATACCCGCCACTGCCGCCGACACTCAGATCGGCGCGTGCGGCTGCATAGCAATGCATATAGCTGCACGCTCCGCTCCCGAGTGACGGCGACAGTGCCAGGTAATAAAATGCGAGACTCGGCCATGTTTCTCGCATGTGTGATCCTGGCCTTAAAAAGATGAGAGAGGCCTGTAATTGACATCATAAGTTGACCAAACTATGAGAGTCAGAATGAGAAAACAAATCCAGGAAATCACCTTGATTTGGCAAGATTTATTTTTCAAATTATGATGGAAAATAAGTATTTGGTCATTAACAAAAGTTCATCTCAAAATTGTATTATATATCCTTTGTTGGCAATGACAGAGTTCAAATGCTTTCTGTAAGTCTTCACAAGAAGGCACACACTATTAGTGATATGTTGGCCCATTCCTCCATGCACATCTCCTCTAGAGCAGTAATGTTTTGGGCCTGTCGCTGGGCAACACAGACTTTCAAAGGTTTTCTATGGGGTTGAGATCTGGAGACTGGCTAGGCCACTCCAGGACCTTCATATGCTTCTTACGAAGCCACTCCTTCATTGCCCTGGCGGTGTGCTTGGGATCATTATCATGCTGAAAGATGCATCCACTTTTCATCTTCAATGCCCTTGATAATGGGGGGAGGTTTGCACTCAAAATCTCACGATACATGGCCCCATTCATTCTTTCATGCACACAGATCAATCTTCCTGGTCCCTTTGCAGAGAAACAGCCCCAAAGCATGATGTTGCCACCCCCCATGCTTCACAGTAGGTATGGTGTTCTTTGGATGCAACTCAGCATTCTGACTCCTCCAAACACAATGAGTTTTGTTTTTACCAAATAGTTCTACTTTGGTTTCATCAGACCATATGACATTCTCCCAATACTCTTCTGGAAAATCCAATTACTCTCTAGCAAACTTCAGATGGGCCCTGATATGCACCTGCTTAAGCAGGGGGACATGCCTGGCACTGCAGGATCCTAGTGGGTAGTGTGTTACTGATGGTAGCCTTTGTTACTATGGTCCCAGCTCTAGGCAGTCCACTCACTAGGTCCCCCGTGTGGTTCTGGGATTTTAGCTCACTGTTCTTGTGATAATTTTGACCCCATGGGGTGAGATCTTATGTGGATGCCCAGATCGAGGGAGATTATCAGTGGTCTTGTATGTCTTCCATTTTCTTATTATTGCTCCCACAGTTGATTTCATCAGACCAAGCAGCTTGCCTATTGCAGAGTCAGTCTTCCCAGCCTGGTGCAGGGCTACAATTTTGTTTCTGGTGTCCTTTGACAGCTCTTTGATCTTCACCATAGTGGAATTTAAAGTGTAACTATTTGAGGTTGTGGACAGGGGTCTTTCATACTGAAAACAAGTTCAAACAGGTGCCATTACTACAGGTAATGAGTGGAGGACAGAGAAGCCTCTTAAAGATGAAGTTACAGGTCTGTGAGAGCCAGAACCTTGCAGGTTTTTAGGTGACCAAATACTTATTCTCCACCATAATTTGCAAAATAAATCTTGCCAAATGAGACAAGGAGATTTCTGGATTTGTTTTCTTATTTTGACTCTCGTAGATGTGGTCTATTTATGATGTAAATTCCAGGCCTCTCATCTTTTCAAGTGGGAGAACTTGCACAATTTGTGGCTGACTAAATACTTTTCCCCCCACTGTACCTAACTTGAAACTTTGATCTTCCGATCGATTATACTATATACTGCAATACCACAGAATTGCAGCACATAGTGAAAATTACTATCTCCTATGAAGATAAGTCTGTTGCTTAGCTTCACAATAGTACCAACACGGCAGTGAAGGGGACAGCAAAAATTATAATTAGAAAAATGAAAAATGTCTTACTTACTAAATTCCCTACTAGTTCAGTAGCAATACATTGATGGTCACTAATGATATGTTACCTCAGGAATGGCAACAAACACTGGGAACCACTGGAGCATCAGCACAACGGATGCAGATGAATGACTTTTTTTCTGCTGTTTTTAACATGTCAAGAATTCATGTAAAAAAGTCTCTTGAAGAAGCATTAGAGTATTTTCACAAAACTTGCTTAAATCATCCCTTACAGATGTCCAGTTTTCACTGCAAATATGGTGGCTTTAACCCTATATAGTTTAATATTATACATCTCTTCAGTCCAACCAACTCCTGTCCTAAAGGCATCCGCCCAGGCGATTAGTCACCACATCTTTCCTTCCCTGTTCTGGCCCACTGCTATGATGCACAGTGGCTGTGGATAACATGGTCTGCAGTGATTTAACGTTACGTGGCTGCCGAGCTGTCTGGGCCTATAGCCCATGTGGACACTTGGGCACCCTGGCCCCGTCTGACCTAACTTCCTAGAAACTCCTGTCTTACCACCCGGCAGCCTCTCCTACACTTAAACCTCTATAACCATCCTATACACTATACCTACAGTGCACACTAGTATGCCCCCATCTAGTGGCCCACAAAGGAACTACAACTACCCTTGCTATAAGAACTATATACTAAGGAGCCCTCCTCTAATGTCCCAAAAGAAAGCACCTTGCTTTCCCTAAACTGTACATGAGCATTAGTACACATCACATATATTATACCCAGTATTATACTAAAGGAACACAACACAATATAATACAGTTATCTGAAGAATGGTAACACATGTATGAATGTGGCAGTACCATAAATGTGAGCGATAATACATCTTACCATGTAGCAGAACCGCAAATATTTCATAGACATTACCAACATTAGAATATGTAAACAACAAATGGAAGACAATTAGAGGAAGGGAAGCAGGGAGGTAATTCTACTCCCTTACAGCTCTATAGAGAACGGGGCTCATATAATGTTCCATACAGAATGAGCCCCATATAATGTTTCATAGAAAATGAGCTCCCATACACACGTGGTCAAAATTGTTGATACCCCCCGTTTAATGACAGAAAAACCCACAATGGTGACAGAAATAACTTGAATCTGACAAAAGTAATAACAAATAAAAAAATCTATGAAAATGAACAAATGAAAGTCAGACGTTGCTTTTCATTCATGCTTCCACAGAATTTAAAAAAAAATGGGGAATGGGGCTCTGCAATAGTGATGTTTGTTCACAAATGAACCAACACAAAGAGCTGACTCCCTGATGTAAACGATGGGAGTCAGCACCCCAATGAGAGCCACCAAATTCTGTTAATGGCTCTCACTGGGCGTAAGGTTGCAATAATCGGGGGACAAACCCCTGCTCACTCAAACATTCCTCCCCCCACTCATCAAATTAATTGGCTGGCTGCAAGTGGCCATGATTTCAACTGCGGGTGGGCAGAGTTTCAGCCGCATTAACGTCATCTTAAATATGTGTTTACTTGGGATTCATTTAGGATCCAAAAGAGCCGGCTCTTTTTGTTGAGCAGAGCCAAATAAGCCATATCACCAGAAACAGCCAGACTACCCATCACTGCTTTGCAGCCCCATCCAGAACGGAATGGAGGGGCACATTCTTAATGGACACAAGGATTTGCAGAAATTGTGTAGCCGTTTACAATAAGTAAATCATTTGTGATTACTTTCTAATGTTACAAAGAGGCTGTGACTTTTATGAAATTGTTAGCAACCATACCTCTGACACGAGTGCCACTTGAGGCCCGAGCCTAAGGATGGGCCATGGCACTCATGAGCCAGTATTGTGCAAGTCTCAAGTTTTTTCATTTTTTTTTTTTTTAAACCGTGCTTTTATGGCATTTTTGACACTGTGATTCTTGTCTCTTCTTTGTATCTCATCTACTATATAATTGCCAATCAGCTATCCCACAATCCACCGCAGCCGGGAGCTGTGACAGAGCCGAACGCCATATTGGAACACCCAAGCTGGGACGTATCTACTGCGGTCGCAGCGGTCATAGGGGCCCGGAGTGCTTAAGGGCCCGATCGCGGAGCTGCAGCCGCTCATTGGCTGTGCAGCTCCGTGGCTGCTAGGCTGGAATTGGCCTGACGTGATGGCTGCTCTGTGCTCACAGGATCTGTGATGAGGTCACAGGAGGGGAGGGGTCAGGGTTCACATGATCAGGGGCCTCGGTGTCTGCAGGACTCTGCTGTGCTGGTTGTGGAGAAGTTTGTGTGGGGTCAGGAGGGGTTTACAGGGTGGATGTAGCAGAGCCGTGCGTGTACAAGGTGTACAGTACGGAGTGCGTACAAAGTGAATGGAGCACAGCCACGTGTCTATGTGTACGGAGTGGAGCCGTGTGTGTACAAGATGTACGGAGCGGAGACTTGTGTGTACGAGGTGTACAGAGCGGAGTTGCATGTGTACGGGGTGTGCAGAGCACAGCTGTATGTGTACGAGGTGTATGGAGCAGAGCCGTGTGTGTACGAGGTGTATGGAGTGTATGGAGCGGAGCGGTTTGTGTACAAGGTGTAAGAGCAGAGCCATGTGTGTATGAAGTGTGTGGAGCGCAGCCGTGTGTGTTTATGAGGTGAGCAGAGCCATGTGTGTACGAAGTGGGGTCGCGTATGTGTGAAGTGTACGGAGCGGAGCTGCGTGTGTACGAGGTGGACGGAGAGGAGCCGCGTGTGTACGAGGTGGACGGAGAGGAGCCGCGTGTGTTATGAATGGGTCACCGAGGAGGAAAACAAGACCAAGCCAAGTAACAGAAAACCAGAGAGGTTGGTAACTACGCGGATTGCAGACCCCTGATCCTAACCACACAACTAACAGCAGCCGTGGAGCGTACCTACGATGATTCTAAATGCCTCATCACAGCCGGAGGACTAAATAAGCCTAAAGCAAGAAAAAGGGAAATCTAAAACTGCCCCAGAGCAGACCCCAAAGGAATAGACAGCCCCCACACATATATTGACGGTGAGACAATGTGAAAACACAAATACAGGTAGGAAAATAGGCTGAGCAACCGATGGGGCCCACACTAGCTGGAAAGGACAGGAAAGGAAAGATACTGTCTGCAATCACGCCAAAAAACCCTGCAAAAATGTCCAACACTTCTGATAGTAAAAAATACCCTGAAGTCACTAGACTTCTCCCACTATATAAGCACTCTGGCATATTCTGAGAACAGAGCAAAAAGAGGCCAATCTAATAAGGGACAAAAAGCAAACTGGCACATACAGTGACATAAGAGTGGAAATTCAGCACAGCTCCAGCTGGGGCTGGCTGACCGCACAAAAAACGGAATAAACCAAACCAAATCAAATGTGAACATTAGCAAAGACAGCTTAGCTTGAGAAGTCAGGAACTGAGCTGGAAGCTAAGACCTCAGGAGGCAGGAAAAAATCACCAACATGGGAATAGGGAGTCGGCTATCTTAAATCCAGTCTGAGACTTCAGATGTCCAATCCTCTTCCTCATTATCAGGTGGCAGGTCTCTGTTAATTAGATCAGCTTCACTACCTCCTGCCACCACCAGAGGGAGCCTGGAAAAAGAACTCACAACTCCTCTGTCAGCACAACCAGCTCCCTCACCAGAAACCAGAGGCAGACCAGAAAATGAGTTCACAACAGTACCCCCCCTTGAGGAGGGGTCACCGAACCCTCATCCACGCCACCAGGCGATCAAGATGGGCCCGGTGAAAAGCATGAACCAATCTATTGGCATGAATGTCAGAGGCAGAGACCCAAGAATTATCCTCCTGGCCAAAACCCTTCCATTTGAGCAAATACTGGAGTCTCCGTCTAGCCAAACAAGAATCCAATATTTTCTCTACCTCATATTCCACATTGCCTTCAACCAATAATGGGTCAGGAGGCGCAGCCACAGGAACTACTGGCTCAACAAACCTCTTCAACAGAGATTTGTGAAATACATTATGGCTCTTAAGCATAACTGGAAGAGCCAATCGAAAAGAAACAGGATTAAGAATCTCCAAGATCTTATAAGGTCCAATGAATCTTGGCTTGAACTTTGGAGACGCAACCTTCATAGAGATATTCTTTGACGACAACCAAACCATATCACCCACTTTAAACCAGGGACCAATGGTCCTATGCCGGTTGGAAAACCGCTGGGCCTTTTCCTGAGAGAGTGACAACTTATCCTCCACTTGGTCCCAAATCTGCTGCATTCTCTCTACCACAGTGTCCACACCTGGGCAGGCTGAAGATTCCACTTGCCCTGAAGAAAATCGAGGATGAAACCCAAAGTTAAAGAAAAAGGGCGACATCAAAGTGGCAGAACTAGCTCTAATGTTTAGCGCAAATTCGGCCAAGGGAAAAAATGAGACCCAGTCATCCTGATCAGCAGATATAAAACATCTCAAATAGGACTCCAAAGTCTGGTTTGTTTTCTCAGTCTGCCCATTGGTCTGAGGATGAAACGCAGAGGAGATAGATAACTGAATTCCCAGATTGGAACAAAAAGCTTTCCAGAATCTGGAAACAAACTGGACTCCTCTGTCCGACACAATGTTCTCAGGAATCCCATGCAACCGAACCATCTGTTGTAAAAACAAGGGCACCAACTCTGAGGAAGATGGCAACTTTGGGAGTGGTACAAGATGGACCATCTTAGAAAATCTATCACAAATCACCCAGATAAGTCATTCTCTGAGAGACAGGAAGATCAGAAATAAAATCCATTGAGATATGGGTCCATGGCCTCTTGGGCACCGGCAGGGGCATCAACAACCCACTAGAACGAGAACAGGGTTTAGACCGAGAACAAGTCCCACAGGACTGCACAAAATTCCTGACATCACGAGATAAGGCAGGCCACTAAAAAGACAGACTCACCAAATCTCTGGTACCAAAAATACCTGGATGACCAGCCAATGCGGAGGAATGAACTTCAGACATCACTCTCTTCCTCCACTGGTCAGGAACATACAATTTTCCCATAGGACAACGCTCTGGTTTATCCTCCTGAAATTCCTCCAGGGCGCGTCTCAAATCGGGCGAAATGGCAGAAAGAACTACCCCCTCACCTAGGATGGTAGTAGGCTAGGTCACAATAAGAGAATCAGCAAAGAAACTCCTAGAAAGGGCGTCTGCCTTAACATTCTTAGTGCACCGGAAGAAAAGATACCACAAAAATAAAACGCGTGAAAAACAAGGCCCACTTAGCCTGTCTAGGATTCAAGCATTTGTCCGACTCCAGATAAATCAAATTCTTGTGGTCAGTGAGGACCACAACTTGATATCTAGCTCCCTCCAACCAATGTCTCCACTCTTTGAATGCCCATTTCATGGCCAACAATTCCCGATTCCCCACATCATAGTTGCATTCAGATGGGGAGAACTTTCGAGAAAAGAAGGCACAGGGATTCATTTTAGAAGTCACAGGATCTTTTTGGGACAAAACAGCTCCCGCACCAATCTCAGAAGCATCTACCTCCACCTGAAATGGAAGTGAGACATCAGGTTGCCGTAAAACCGGAGCAGAAGTGAATCTCCACTTAAGTTCCTGAAATGCCGAGACAGCCTCTGGAGACCAATTCAGCACATCAGCGCCCTTCTTGGTCAGATCAGTTAGTGGTTTGACAATAACAGAAAAATTACCTATAAATTTACGATAGAAATTAGCAAAACCCAAAAACTTCTGGAGAGCCTTCAAAGAAGTGGGCTGAACCCAATCATAAATGGCCTGTACCTTGGACGGGTCCATTTCAATAGCTGACTGAGTCCAAATAAATCCCAAAAATGAAATCCTCTGTACACCAGAGGCATTTCGATCCCTTAATAAACATGGAATTCTCCCTCAAAATCCGGAACACAGTTCGGACATGTTCCACATGAGAATCCCAATCACTGGAAAAGATCAAAATATCAGCCAGATAGATGATCAAAAGCTTATCCACAAAGTCCCGGAAAATATCATTCATAAAGGATTGGAAGACAGAAGGGGCATTAGTGAGCCCAAAAGGCATCACCAGGTACTCAAAATGTCCCTCCGGAGTATTAAATGCCGTCTTCCATTCATTTCCGTGCTTGATGCGAATAAGATTATACGCCCCCCTGAGGTCAAGCTTAGTAAACCAGCAGGCACTTTTAACTCTGGAGAATAAATCAGACATCAGGGGTAACGGGTAGTGATATTTAACCGTCATCTTGTTAAGGGAACGATAGTCAATACAAGGTCTTAATGAACCATCTTTCTTGGCCACAAAAAAAACCCAGCACCTAAGGGTGAAGAGGATGGTCTAATATGACCCTTCTCCAACGACTCCTTAATATAGGATCGCATAGCATCATGTTCGAGTACTGATAAGCTGAAAAGCCGACCCTTGGGAAATTTACACCCAGGCATCAACTCAATTGCACAGTCATAACTCCTATGAGGAGACAAAGACGAAGACTTACTATCACTAAATACATCAGAAAAATCAGCCAAATAATCAGGAATATCATGAGACTGAGGAGAGGTGGAGAAAACAGGAGTGTCTCTAAGAACACACTGACAACCCCTACTCACCACAGACACAGATTTCCAATCCAAAACTGGATTATGAGTTTGCAACCAGGGAAAACCCAGAACAATAGTATCATGCAAATTGTGCAGCACCAAAAATTTACAATTTTCTTGGTGGTCTGGGGCAACTCGCATTATCACCTAGGTCCAAAACTGAGGTTTATGCTCCGCCAAAGGAGTAGCATCAATACCCCTCAAAGGAATAGGCATCCACAGAGGTATCATAGGAAAACCACAACGTTTAGCAAAGTCCAAATCCATCAGATTCAAAGCTGCTCCTGAATCTTCAAAAGCCTTAAAATGCGGAAAAATGTGGATAAGGAGCAGATCAGAGAAATTGCCAAAAAAAACTTATTGTGAGACTTTAGGAGGTACTCCTGAAGTGGACCCACTGGACCGTGGCAACGAACCTCCCACAGGTGAGCTGACCAGGTGGACCACCCCCTATACAGTTATTGTTAGGGGCAGACCCGCGGGGAACTATCACCACTGCAGCTAGTACCCAGGGAAGGACACAGGAGTCACAACGGGAGGCCGGAGAGGCTGGCAGAGGACCACCCAAGGACAGGAACACGGATGGCGGACAGGACTGGAAACACGGACAAGATGGCAGGGTCCAGGCACGGACTGGAGGACACAGCTGGGAGACCAGAACAGGACGGGATGGAGCCACGGACTCCCAGGTCCTAGGAGAGAGGAAAGCTGAGAGAACGGATAAGGTACACGCAGGGAAGCGGAGGCTGCAGGCAGGGACACGCTCAGTGGGACGTGGGGCCAGAATCACTTGATAGGCACAAATGATAATCAGGCACCGCTAGGAGGGAGAGGCGGCCTGATATAGGGAAAGAGCCAGAGACTTCCGGGTCATGACCACCCCGGAGCAGAGTGAGGAGAGCACGCACTCTCAGGGAGGAAGGAGGGCGTGCGCACTCCTGAACACATTTTGAGCGCGCACCCGTCGAGGAGCAGGAAGCCAGGCAGGAGCGCTCACCCGTCAGAGAGCAGGAGACAGAGCAGGAGCGCGCGATGGGTAAGTGTGCTGGGGAGCTGGGAGCAGCAGTGAGACCTGGGGCGGCCACGGCAGCAGCGTGGGAGCCAGTGGCGACAGCGGCAGTGACCGGGACGGCCGCGGCAGTGGTGTGGGACCCCTCCGCAGACTGGAAAGAAACTTAACCAAGATTCAAGGAGCCTAGACATTCTCCCGAGGCTCCCAGGATCTCTCCTCGGGACCAAAGCCTTTCCAATCACCCAGGATAAAGGTCCTCCCTCTTTGCTTCTTCATGGCCAAAATGTCTTTAACCTCAAACACATCATCAGTGGAGACAGGTGGAGGTGAATGGATAGTAGAGGCATGGAACCGATTGAGGATGACAGGTTTTAAAAGGGACACGTGAAAGGAATTAGGGATGCGGGGCGAGGCTAGAAGCCGCAGTTTGTAAGAGACATCGTTGATGCAAGCCAAGACCTCAAAGGGTCCAATGTACCGGGGTCCCAGTTTATGCAAAGGGATCTTTAGGCAAATGAACTTGGAAGATAACCAAACCTTATCACCCGGATGATATAATGGGGAATCCAAGCGCCTCTTGTCTGCATGTCTTTTCACCCTGTCACGTGCTAACTCGAGAGCGGTCTTGGTCTCCTGCCAGATCCTGGAGAAATCCCCGGCCAGAAGATCAGCCGCCGGTACACCCGAGACAAGAGGAACCAGTAGGGGTATGCCTGGATGTTGCCCATAGACGACAAAAAAAGGTGACTTGGCAGAAGATTCGCTGATGTGATTGTTATAGGCGAATTCAGCGCACGGGAGTAAGTCAGACCAGTCATTCTGGTGGGCATTAGAAAAATGCCGGAGATAGTTCACCAAATTCTGGTTAGTCCGTTCTGCTTGACCATTGGACTGTGGGTGGTACGATGAGAAGTCAAGTGTGAAACCATAGACCGGCATAGGGCTCTCCAAAATCGAGAGGTGAACTGGACTCCTCTGTCCGAAACAATATGCTGGGCAATCCATGGAGACGGAAGATATGATGGATGAAAACTTTCACCAAGTCAGGCGCTGAGGGTAACTCAGGGAGAGAGAAGAAGTGTGCCATCTTGGAGAATCTGTCTACCACCACAAGGATGACAGTGCAGTCTGCAGACTTAGGTAGATCGATAATAAAATCCATGGCAACGTGTTGCCAGGGAGCCGAAGGAACTGGGAGCGGGTGTAGAAGACCAGAGGGCAGCTGCCTAGGAACCTTGTTTTTGGCACAGGATGGACAAGAGTCGACAAAACTTCGGACATCCTGGAGAAGAGTAGACCACCAGTAGTAGCGGGACACAAGAACAAGCGTCTTCTTAAGGCCGACATGACCTGCAAGTTTGGAGGCATGCCCCCAGTGTAAGACCCGCCTCCGGTCTTTCTCTGGCACGAAAGTTTTACCAGGAGGTGGCGAAATTAATGTGACAGGTGCCACCGTGATGAGCCTGGAAGGGTCCAAGATGTGCGTGGGTTCTTTCTCAATATCTGCAGACAAGAAAGACCTGGACAAAGCGTTAGCCTTGAGGTTCTTTTTGCCGGGACGGAAGTGAAGGTCAAAATCAAATCGGCCGAAGAACAGGGACCACCTGGCCTGCCGAGGGTTGAGTCTCTGTGCCGATCGAATGTAAGCTAGGTTCTTATGGTCCGTGTAGATTGTAAACGGATGTACGGCTCCCTCCAATAAGTACCTCCACTCCTCCAGGGCTAACTTGATGGCCAGTAGTTCCCTGTCTCCAATGGAATAGTTCCTTTCTGAAGTGGAGAATGTCTTGGAAAAGAAACCGCATGTAACAAGCCGACCGGAGGGGAATTTCTGAGAAAGCACTGCTCCGGCCCCGGTTGCCGAAGCATCAACCTTGAGGATGAAAGGTTTATTAGCTTCTGGGCGATGGAGCACGGGTGCCATGGCAAAGGCTTGTTTTAGAGACAAGAAGGCATTCTCGGCCTCGGATGGTCAGATGTGAGAATTAGCTCCCTTGCGGATCAAGGAGGAGATGGGACAGGTCAAAGAGGAAAAATGAGGAATGAACTGCCGGTAGTAATTTGCGAAGCCAAGAAATCGCTGAATTGCCTTAATGCCGTGGGGGCATGGCCAGTTGAGCACGGCTGACACTTTCTCTGGGTCCATGCGTAAGCCTGAGTCGAAGATGATGTAGCCTAGGAACGGAAGGGAGGACTGTTCAAAGGCGCACTTCTCCAGCTTAGCATACAGATGATTCTCCCTCAGGCGCAATAGTACTTGACAGACATTTCTCCTGTGGGCGGACAGGTCAGGAGAGAAGACGAGGATATCGTCCAGATATACTACCACACTGGAGTACAGAATGTCACGGAAAATGTAATTTACAAATTCCTGGAATACGGCAGGAGCGTTGCACAAACCGAAGGGCATGACCAGATATTCATAGTGCCCATCCCTGGTGTTGAAAGCGGTCTTCCATTCATCTCTGGAGCGAATACGGATGAGATTGTAGGCTCCATGGAGGTCTAGTTTGGTAAAGATTCGCGTCCCTCGCAGCCGATCGAATAACTCAGGAATGAGAGGTAGCGGATACTTGTTCTTGATTGTGATTTCATTAAGACCCCGGTAGTCGATACAAGGACGAAGAGACCCATTTTTCTTCTTGACAAAGAAGAAACCTGCTCCAGCGGGTGAAGACGACTTCCGGATAAAGCCTCTGGCCAAATTTTCCCGGACGTACTCGGTCATGGCTTGGGATTCAAGGGGATTCAGAGGATAAATTCGACCCCTGGGTGGAGTAGAACCTGGAACAAGATCGATCGGACTATCATATGGCCGGTGCGGGGGAAGACTCTCTGCCTCCTTCTTGTTGAAGACGTCGGCGAAGGCCCAATAGGCCGAAGGCAAACCTGCAGGCTGCATGGCAAGTGGCAAAGTTTTGAGAGGCTGCACAGGAAGGAGGCACTTAGTCAGGCAGGACTGACCCCAACGAAGAATGTCTCCAGATCGCCAATCCAGGACAGGCTCATGTATCCTTAACCAAGGAAGACCTAAAAGACACGTATGGGATAATGAAGGTAGTACGAAGAAGGCTATCTTCTCTCGGTGCAAGGCTCCAATCTGTAACTCCACCTCTTCGGTGACCAATGTAACGGTCTCGCGCAAGGGAGCACCGTCGACTGAAGCTAACTGCCGGGGAACCTTCAATGACCTGACAGGTATCCGCAATTTTTTTACCACCTCGAGTTGGATGAAGTTCCTTGCTGCCCCTGAATCAATATAGGCCACCTCAGAAAAATGCTTAGATCCCAGGATCAACCAGACAGAGAGGGTCAAGGGTAGAGAGGTATCACTGACACCTAGGGAGGCCTCTCTTACCTGTCCTAGGCATAGGCGTTTTCCGGCCTCAACGGACAGGAACGCAGGAGATGAGTGGCGCTGCCACAATAGAGGCAGAGACCTTGTGTGAGTCTTTCCTGGTGACACTGCTCCGCTGGTTTGAGTCGGTCCACCTGCATGGGCTCCGGTGCTGAAGCCGTGGTGGAAAATCGCGGACGAGGAGGACTGCATGGAGAGGAAGACGAACGAGGAAGTCTTCTCTCCCTGGCGGCTTCACGGGAACGCTCCTGGAAACGTAGGTCGATACGCGTTGCCACAGAAATGAGGTCATCCAAGGATGTAGGTGTGTCTCGCCTAGCCAACTCGTCTTTAATTCGAGCGGACAAACCGCGCCAAAAAGCTCCTACCAGAGCCTCGTTGTTCCATCCTAGCTCGGAGGACAACGTACGGAACTGGATGGCGTACTGCCCCACAGAGAGAGTACCCTGGCGGAATTGAACAAGGACTCGGTGGTTGAGACCAGGCGACCGGGCTCGTCGAAGACTTTACGAAAAGTCTCCAGAAAGGTTGCAAGCTGGGAGACCAAAGGATCGTATCGCTCCCACAAGGGATTTACCCAGGCCAGCGCCTCACCCTCCAAGTGGGATACCACAAAGGCTACTTTGGCTCGGTCGGTGGGGTACTGCTGAGGCGACAATTCGAAATGCAGCTGACATTGGTTAAGGAACCCCGACACAGCTTGGGATCTCCGCTATAGCGCGGAGGTTTAGCCAAACGGCGTGAAGGATGCGGAACCGCCGCCTGAACCGGGACTGCAGCTGTGGGTGAGGGCCTGAGTGTCGCGCTGCTGGGCGAGCTCCTGCTGGAGACCGGCGATTTGAGAGGCACTCCCCGGATCTGAGGCCTGCAAAGACGACAGATGGGACTCCATGGATTTGAGGAACAACATTATCCTCGCCTGATTTTCCCGGAGGAGCAAAAGTTCCTTTTGGATCGGGGTCGGGGTACCAGCGGGATCCATGGCTTGATTATTCTGTGAGACTTTAGGAGGTACTCCTTGAGTGGACCCGCTGGACCGTGGCAACGAACCTCCCACGGGCGAGCTGACCAGGTGGACCACCCCCTATACAGGGAGTGTTAGGGGCAGACCCGTGGGGAACTATCATCACGGCAGCTGGTACCCAGGGATGGACACAGGAGTCACAATGGGAGGCCGGAGAGGCTGGCGGAGGACCACCCAAGGACAGGAACACGGATGACAGACAGGACTGGAAACACAGACAAGACGGCAGGGTCCAGGCATGGACTGGAGGACACAGCTGGGAGACCAGAACAGGACGGGATGGAGCCACGGACTCCCAGGTCCTAGGAGAGAGGAAAGCGGAGAGAGCGGATAAGGTACACGCAGGGAAACGGAGGCTGCAGGCAGGGACACGCTCAGTGGGACGTGGGGCCAGAATCACTTGATAGGCACAAATGATAATCAGGCACCGCCAGGAGGGAGAGGCGGCCTGATATAGGGAATGAGCCAGGGACTTCCGGGTCATGACCCCCCCAGAGCAGAGTGAGGAGAGCGCGTGCCCTCAGGGAGGACGGAGGGCGCGTGCACTCCTGAACACAGTGTGAGTGCGCACCCGTCGAGGAGCAGGAAGCCAGGCAGGAGCGTGCGCCCGTCGGAGAGCAGGAGACAGAGCAGGAGCGCGCAATGGGTAAGTGTGCCGGGGAGCAGTGGTGAGACCTGAGGTGGCCACGGCAGCGGCGTGTGCGCCAGCGGGGACAGCGGCAGTGACCGGGACGGCCGCGGCAGCGGCGTGGGAGCCAGTGGTGGCCACCGCGGTGTGACACTTAGGTTGTACACTGCCCACAGCAAATGTGTGTGCAAATTGTTTCTCTCATTTAGAAAAAAACACAGCTTATTACGCTTTCTAAACTCCTGGCGTCCCTAGACAAAACCCTATCACATTGCATAGGTTCAGACGTTTGTTCAAAAGGTGGCAACGCCTCTCGAGTAGTTTTACGTTCACATAAGCGCCGATCAACTTGAATGGCTAATGACGTAGAATCATGAAGATCAGCGGGAACAGGAAATCCCACCCTCATATCTTTTCTGTCTCTGATAAACCCTTCCGAAAGAGAGCTGCCAATGCACCATCATTCCATGTAGTAAGGACCGCCCACTTTTGGAATTTTTGACAGTATAACTCTGCAGAATCCTGACCCTGGTTCAATGCCAATAGGGTTTTCTCAGCTTGATCAATAGCATTAGGTTCATCATACAACAACCCTAAGGCTGAAAAAATGCATCCACATTAGTCAGAATAGGATTTTCAGGTGTCAGAGAAAAAGCCAAATCCTGAGGATCGCCGCGTAGCAAGGAGATGACAATTTTAACCTGCTGCACAGAGCTCCCCGATGAGTTACGTTTCAAGGCAAGAAATAATTTACAATTATTCTTAAAATTCAAAAATTTAGACCGATCCCCAGAAAACACATCAGGAGTAGGGATTTTTGGTTCAACAGCATGTGACTGAGCAAGATAGGGGGAAATTCCCCGCACTTCAGCAGCGAGCTGCTCCACATGATCAGACAATTGCTTAATCTCCATTAGAAAAAAAATCTTCCTACGGCCCCAGAGAAAAAGAGGAAAAAATACATATAAAAAAAAATTCTGACACTTTTTTTTTTTAACAACTTTTTCCTGCTTTTGAGTTCCCTAGAATCTGTGGTATGGCTGGTGATTCTGTTATGAATGGGTCACCGAGGAGGAAAACAAGACCAAGCCAAGTCACAGAAAACCAGAGAGGTTGGTAACTACGCAGATTGCAGACCCCCTGATCCTAACCACACAACTAACAGCAGCTGTGGAGCGTACCTACGCTGATTCTAGACGCCTCGTCACAGCCGGAGGACTAAATAAGCCTAAAGCAAGAAAAGGGGAAATCTAAAACTGCCCCAGAGCAGACCCCAAAGGAATAGACAGCCCCCACACATGTATTGACGGTGAGACAAGATGAAAACACAAACACAGGTAGGAAAACAGGCTGAGCAAACAATGGGGCCCACACTAGCTAGAAAGGACAGGAAAGGAAAGATACTGTCTGCAATCACGCCAAAAAATCCTGCAAAAATGTCCAACACTTCTGATAGCAAAAAATACCCTGAAGTCACTAGACTTCTCCCACTATATCAGCACTCTGGCATATTCTGAGAACAGAGCAAAAAGAAGCCAATCTAATAAGGGACAAAAAGCAAACTAGCACATACAGTGACAAAAAAGTGTGGAAATTCAGCACAGCCCCAGCCGGGGCTGGCTGACCACACAAAAAACTGAATAGACCAAACCAAATCAAATGTGAACATTAGCAAAGACAACTTAGCTTGAGAAGGCAGGAACTGAGCTGGAAACTAAGACCTCAGGAGGCAGGAAAAAATCACCAACATGGGAATAGGGAGTCGGCTGTCTTAAATCCAGTCTGAGACTTCATATATCCAATCCTCTTCCTCATTATCAGGTGGCAGGTCTCTGTTAATTAGATCAGCTTCGCTACCTCCTGCCACCACCAGAGGGAGCCCGGAAAGAGAACTCACAACTCCTCTGTCAGCACAACCAGCTCCCTCACCAGAAGCCAGAGGCAGACCAGAAAATGAGTTCACAACACGCGTTTGTGCGAGGTGGATGGAGCAGAGCCGATTGTGAACGAGGTGGATGGAGCAGAGCTGCATGTGTACGAGATGGACGGAGCAGAGCCGCGTGTGTATGAGGTGGATGGAGCAGATCTGCGTGTGTACAAGGTGGACAGAGCAGAGCTGCGTGTGTACGAGGTGGACGGAGCTGAGCCGTGTGTGTACGAGGTGGATGGAGAGGAGCCGCGTGTGTACGAGGTGGATGGAGAGGAGCCGCATGTGTACGAGGTGTACGGAGCAGAGCTGCATGTGTACGAGGTGGACGGAGCTGAGCCGCATGTGTACGAGGTGGATGGAGAGGAGCCGCCTGTGTATGAGGTGAACGGAGAGGAGCCGCGTGTGTACGAGGTGGATGGAGCAGAACTGTCGTGTGTACGAGGTGGACAGAGCTGAGCCGTGTGTGTACGAGGTGGACGGAGAGGAGCCACGTGTGTACGAGGTGTACAGAGCAGAGAAGTGCGTGTATTTTGGCATGGAGGGCCCCATTTGAAAGTTCGCACTGGGGCCCATAACTTTGTCGTTATGCCATTGCACCCCAGTTATGGGTATTCCGATATGGCGGCCGGGATTCATATACCCCACCACGCCGGCTGAGCCAGTGAGCGTTGCCACGCAGGATTTGAATCCCCCACCAAGCCACGCCCCTGGCCTCAGCCAATGACCGGTGCGGGATTCAAATCCCCACCAAAGCCACGAGGCTCCGCTCATTGGCTGAGTGGGGGATTACTTACTTACATACTTACCTGACCGGGAGGAACGTTGCCGCGGCGCTTCTCTTCTCACCGGAGACCGGGGCAGGAGTGCGGTGTCAGAATCGCTCATGCGCATAGTGCTATCAGGCGCCATTTTACTGAAGACACATTTGCAATATGGCGCCGGACAACACGGTATGGGCATGTGTGTACTCCGGCGCTCCTCCTCCAGCAGAATGGAACAGTGCTGGAGCACAGGGAAGAAAGGTGAGCATAAATGTTTTTTTTTGGATGTGTGCAGTTTATTAGGGGTGAGAGGACCCTACATATCAGGATACGGGGGTGAAAGGTAGCATGCATACCAGGATAGGGGGTGAGGGGACCATGCATACCAGCATTGGGGGGTGAGGGGACCATGCATACCAGGATAGGGGGGTGAGGGGACCATGCATACCAGGATAGGGGGGTGAGAGGGCCATGCATACCAGGAGCATACCAGGATTGGGGGGTGAGGGGACCATGCATACCAGGATAGGGGGGTGAGAGGACCATGCATACCAGGATAGGGGGGTAAGAGGACCATGCATACCAGGATAGGGGGGTAAGAGGACCATGCATACCAGGATAGGGGGGTGAGGGGACCATGTATACCAGGAAAGGGGGGTGAGGGGACCATGCATATCAGGATAGGGGGGTGAGAGGACCATGCATACCTGGATAGGGGGGTGAGAGGGCCATGCATACCAGGAAAGGTGGGTGAGGGGACCATGCATACCAGGATAGGTGGGTCTGAGGACCATGCATACCAGGATAGGGGGGTGAGGGGACCAAGCATACCAGGAAAGGGGGATGAGAGGACCATGTATATCAGGATAGGGGGTGAGAGGATCATGCATACCAGGAAAGGGGGGTGAGGGGATCATGCATACCAGGAAAGGGGGGTGAGGGGACCATGCATACCAGGATTGGGGGGTGAGAGGACCATACATATCAGGATAGGGGGGTGAGAGGGCCATGCATGCATTCAAATCCGCTCATTGGCTGAGCTGCCCGCCGGCGGATGTTCACTTCACCGCACTCCCGATGCAATAGCATCGGGCCTATTTCTACTGTTTTACATAAATCGGCTTTGATTATGATACTTCCTCTTATTGGGCTTTGACAAAACTTTATTAATACAGTCATGTGCGAATATGCATGCGTTTTTTGATGCATTTCTGCCAAGGAAGCGCACTAAAAACATGTGCTTTTTTACTTGCGGATTTTCTGAATATAATGCAAGTCTGTGGGGAAAAACCGCACATAAAACAGAGTGACATGTTGTATATTTGAAACACTCACCGCAGGTCAGTTTACACTGAGTAAAATAAATGCACAGGAGGCAGGAGATTTCTTTAAATCCCAACCATTTTGACACATTGAAAATTTGCAGTGTCAAAAAATCACCAGCACTCATCGCGGGCACACAGCCTAAAAGGGCTAAAAAGTAAAAATGAAAATAAAAAAATTAAAAAGTATTAAAGTTTAATATTACCATCGTCTTTTCCCCCCTTCAAAAATAAACTAATACAATTTTTTTAAAATAAGCTAATTGTGCCAAAAAAGTCAGATCTATCAAAGTATACAATTATTTAAACTGTAGATATCGAAAAGAAAAAAAATCAGAGTTGCCATTTTTCGGTTGCTGCACTTCACAAAAAAATGCAAAAAGCAATCATATGTGCCCCATATAAATCAGTAAAAATATCAGCTTTGAGAGCAAGAAAACCCAATTTCCCATAGCTCCATCAATGAAAAATTTAAAAAGCTCCATTGACGGCTAATTGTGACACATACAATTTTTTTTTTTAAATATTCTGATTTTTGTTTTCACTACAAAAAGATTGGCATTGCCATAATCATGCTGACCTGACAGGTTATTTTTTTGCCACAGAATGAACTCTGTAAAAACAAAAACCCCCATAAAATGGTTATATTGGCTCATAGATATCCTTAAATAGGAGCAGAGCTGAATTTATATGAAAATGAACAATACATGAGCTCAGCTCTACCTGGACTCATAAATTATTCATTTTAAATATTTGGATTATACAGTTGTTGCAAAAGTTTAAGTACACCAGCCTCATCAGGTCAAAGTGATCAATGTTAATAAAGTATGCAGTCTGTATTGTGAAATCCGATGACAGATAGGTGACCAATTCTCATAAGATGAAGGTCAGATAAAAAAATATATTATCCACGTCAAATAGTTTTAGTTGCTTAGTGATATGCAGCATTAAATAACACCCAAAGTTGAACGCCCAAAAACAGAACATGGTGCTCATCATTGAGATGGGGTTGGCTGAAGCTTCTCACCAAAGACGATTTGAGAAAGTCATCTTTTAGTCAGCTTTTTCAAAGTGGTGAAATTGCCTGTCACATTTATAAAGCCCATCTGTCTGTTTACACCCGAAAAAGTTTTGTATGAACAAGGGTAGGTGGTAGCTTTCACATTTGGAAGGTGTAGGAAAAGCCAAATCTCACTTTTTGGCAAGCAAAGATAAAGGCTTTTAAGAAACACACCCATACATGAGCCATAGCGAGAAGACAGATGTCCTGTTAATATTCTCCAAGAATTAGGGCTGGGAATTTACTCTAGTCACTGACTATGAAATCCATTCCAAAAAAAACAAGTAAAACAATTGTGACTTTTAGCAAGACGGCTAAGTAATGAGGCCTCATCTGTCTGCTACATACAGTGGAGAAGTGCTAATATAATAATAGAATGGCAGACGTAATTATGATAGAGAGATAGAGAGATAATAGACAGACAGATAGATAGATAGCTAGATAGATAGATAGATAGATAGATAATATGCATAGATACAGTGGGTACGGAAAGTATTCAGACCCCTTTAAATTTTTCACTCTTTGTTTCATTGCAGCCATTTGGTAAATTAAAAAAAGTTCATTTTTTTCTCATTAATGTACACTCTGCACCCCATCTTGACTGAAAATGTAGAAATTTTTGCAAATTTATTAAAATAGAAAAACTGAAATATCACATGGTCATAAGTATTCAGACCCTTTGTTTAGCATTGAGTAGAAGCACAATTTTGAGCTAGTACAGCCTGGAGTCTTCTTGGGAATGATGCAACAAGTTTTTTACACCTGGATTTGGGGATCCTCTGCCATGTTAAATCGCGGTGTGTCCACTAATTAGCATCACAGGTGTCTATAATTTTGGAATCAGTGAGTGGGTCTGTATAGAGGCATACAGATACTCACTGTGCTGTTTGGTGACATGGTGTGTATCATACTCAACATGGACCAGAGGAAGCGAAGGAAAGAGTTGTCTCAGGAGATTAGAAAGAAAATTATAGACAAACATCTTAAAGGCAAAAGTTATAAGACCGTCTCCAAGCAGCTTGATGTTCCTGTGACTACAGTTGCACATATTATTCAGAAACTTAAGCTCCATGGGACTGTAGCCAACCTCCCTGGACGTGGCCGCAGGAGGAAAATTGATGACAAATCAAAGAGACGGATAATACGAAAGATAATAAAAGAGCCCAGAAAAACTTTCAAACAGATTAAAGGTGAACTTCAACCTCAAGGAACATCAGTGTCAGATCGCACCATCCGTCGTTGTATGAGCCAAAGTGGACTATATGGGAGATGACCAAAGAGGGCACCATTGTTGAAAAAAAATCATAAAAAAGCCAGACTAGAATTTGCCAAACTACGTGTTGACAAACCACAAAGCTTCTGGGAGAATGTCCTATGGACAGATGAGGCAAAAATGGAACCTCAGACCTCAGCGCCATCACCTTATCTTCTGGAAGACAAAACTCCCATTTTTCAGAGCCGATATCAATGCCCAGAAAAAAAGACACGTAGTTGGCCCCTCCATCTTACCAGGAGCCATTGATACCCCAAAAAGCCTAGCAACCCATTCCATGGTCCAAAAATAGATCTACACAGTGGGAAATCCTTAGGGTCGAAAAGGCAAAAAATTGTCTAAATAGTGCATGGATTCAAAACCTGAAAAATTGTGGACTACTCACTCCAAAAAGGTGCTAAATGCTTCAAACAATGAGGAAAGAGAGAACATCCCTTCAGTAAGCAGTGATCAACAAAATATCCCTCGTCCCAATTACCACACACTGTCAGGATGAACAGGCAACAATCTAAAGGCCAATTCCACATCTGTTTTAGCCTTTAAATTGTCTTTTCCAAGCCCCTAATCCACTTTGTAACCTCATCAAAGGACATGTATACCACAGAACAAAGCTCTGGATCAATACCATCATTAACTGACAAACCCGGAGAACAGGAAAGATGATGAATCAGCTGAAACTTGCTTGGCTCCTTTTTAGGGACAATTCCTATTGAAGAAATTACTGTATCTGACAGCAAAGGAGTACCACTAGCCCAGACATCAGATTCAGGACAACCTCCTTTGCCAGCTTCTCTGATACCACCGCTGAATTCTGATACACGGAGTTTAATTTCTTAAGAAGGCAAAGAATTTTAAATGGGGGTCAGAATCCTAAAATCCACATCGAAACCCATTGTCAACAAATCCATTTTCTCCCGATCGATAAACCCTATTTTGATAAGGGAGCTTTGCAGTTAACTTCACCGGAGTTACTATCAAGTCTCTGACTTCCCCATTGGCTGGTAGAACCATCCCCCCTTGAAAGGAATGGCTGAACTTAGTTGGCGCCATCAACTGCAACCAAAGGTCAATGTCCTTTTGGTTCCAAGGTATGGCCAGCAAATGGCTTTCCTCTGATGAAACTGTTTGTCATATCTCAACCATGTATGATGTGACATGCAGAAATAGTGCTAACTGATGTTGCTTCAAAAGCATCCAGCAACTAGAGTGGTTAACACAGTCACAAAAGACAGGGAGTGGTTAGGATATCCCCAGGGGGATTGTTGGCAACTTGTTTACATTTTGGCAGCAGCCAAAAGGGATGAGTGGTGTATGATCTGTCTCTAAAATATGTTCAGGCAAGTGAACCATAGGTACCCAGGATTCCATTACAGAGTGGAGCTGAGCTAATCCCTAAACTGCTACTGGAGAAAGTCTATCAGGAGCAGGAAGATAAGTATGATAAGAAGTTGTGTTAAGCCCCCTTCACACATAGCGATATCGCTAGCGATATCGCTAAAGCGTCACCGATTTTGTGACGCAACAGCGATATCGGTAGCGATCTCGCTACATGTGACACTTACCTCCGACCCGGCTCCCTGCTGGATATCGCTGATCGCGCGAAAACGGGATGGTCCATTTCTCGTCGTCGGCTTCCTGCTGGCGCCGATGAGCGACTCCATGGACGTGGGCGGAAGACGTCGCACTCGCTGCGTGTGACAGGTAAGTATCGACTGCCGACCGCTGCTGCATCGCTGGTGAGATCTGCCTGTTTGGCAGCTCACTAGTGACCATTTAGCGATGCGCCAGCGATACTGACCTGGTCGTATCGTTGTCGGGATCGCTGGTGCATCACTAAATGTAAAGGGGCCTTTACAGGGATAATCTCCCTCAGCGAACCCTCCCCCTTCCTCCATATCACTATGCTAGAAGAAATGCTGTATACTGCTGTGCCTGGGTAGAGTCTTGATCTGTGCTGAACTGTGCTAACAAAAGAGACTGTTAGTCAATGTGCCTCTAAGAAGCAGCTGTACTGATATAAAGCCTGTGCTTAAGAGGCTTGAATTGTACTGAATGTGCTGTGACATTAAACTACACCGTTCATCTGTTCAAGAGGACTCTATCAATTGTATCTGTGTGAGCAAGTGGATCCTTCTTGTGCCTGAGGAAGCTGCAGTACATGGTCATCCTGAGTAAGAGTTCCCCTAGAGTTCCAAAGAATTCATGAGACCTGTTCCGCCCCTATCTGAACCGATCAGCATGCACGTAACAATGACCCCATGCACCTTGTGTGCCTCACCAACGGAATTCATATCTCAAAAGGGGGGGAAATGATTTTCAAGCGCTTTCTCACCAATAACATTAGCTAAGATCGCAAAAGCTTGCAACTAGTTAGTAAAAGTTTGTGAGATCAAGTACCGTCTGAGCTTCTCTTCCTGTTCCTTTTTTATATCATCCTTTTTCCACTTATCTAAATAAAAAAATTTCCAGCGGTAACAGGGAAAACATTTCAACATATTAATCTTTCTAAATTTTTTTCCCTTACCTCTTTTTAAGGTGAACACCCAGGGGACCTTTAAAGTAATCATTTCTCCCGGTGCCCTATCGATCAAATGAATGGGAGGGAAGGCCACTGTCCTTTGGATCATTAATGCCACAGAGCGCCTGTGGAGAATGGAGCTGTAGATGGGAGTTGACCATTGTTTTGCCGGTGCCGAGGACACCCTGCCAAGCATAACACATTGTCCGAACCTGGCATGCCCTGCATCAGGGAAAGGTCATAAGAGGGTGCAAGAGCGGCCCACCCTACAGCACCATCGAAACAACAGCCTGCCATTAATATGACATGTTCTATAGAATTAGCAGCCACAGGCACTACCCTCGTTGCGGGTTGAGGCCTACTAACTGCTGCTGAAAATCAGCCGTGTGCTTGGATTTCTCCCATGCCGAGGCCTGACAGAGTGTCTCGTGTGCAGCACAATCAGCCTGAAGGATGCAAGCCCTCAGCTGTCCTCAGATGCTCCAGGAGCAGGTCAACTGATGCCATTGGAGGTACAAAATGAGGGGTTTGGGCACTACTACTAAGGGCCCAGAGAGCGGGAGAATGAGTAGCTCTGCCTCCAACCAGCCTTATGAAGTCTAACAGTCACCTCACCCCTCCCTCATGAAACTTAACTCTACCTCCTTCCTAAACCTTCATCATACCAGCCTTTGTTCACTACCCAGTCCTGGGGCTTCAGTCTTTCTATATACAAAGATAAAGTTTTTTATTTTGTTCCCCTGACTTTTAAAGGTCTCTGGTGGAGGGACCAATTTTCTAATCATGGAAACTATATTAGTTAATTTTCCAACATACTCACTCATTGCTGTACTGTCTCCACAAGGGCTTCCAAATTTTATACTACTGGTGTCTCATTAGATAAATCAGGGTGATGTATTTGTGTCACCAGAAAGTCCAAGGTGATTCTTGGCCATCACCATACAGACAAAGTTGATGAGTGAGCCTCACCAAACAGATCATGGTGATGACTAGGTTTCTCCAAATAAACCAACATGAAGAATGGGTCTCACCAGAAAGTCTAAGGTGATTCTATCTTGGGCACCAATTAACAGACAAAGTTTATCAGTGTATCTCACTAAAACAGATCATGGTAAAGATTAGGTCTCTCCAAACAAACCAACATAAATAATGGGTCTTACCAAAAAGTCCAAGGTGATTCTTGGGCACCACCAAACAGACCATGGAGATGACTGTGCATCGCAAAACAGATCATGGTGATGACTAGATTCTCCAAACTATCTAATGTGAAGAATGGATCTCACCAGAAAGTCAAATGTTGTTATTCTTGGGCCTCACCAAATAGACCAAGTGTCATGTCCACCATGTCTGCCATGTCTGCCATGTCTGTTATGCTGCAAGATGCCTGGAGCAGTGTGCACACACGCCTTACCTCATAGCTGCACGCTGTTGCTGGGTAATCATCCATCTCTGTCTGACTCTGCAATCTGCTGTATTCCTGAACCCCTTATGTGACCTTTCCTACGCTCCAGCCCTGCCCCGACTCTGCAATCCGCTGTATTCCTAAACCCCTGATCATGTGACTTTTCCTATGCTCCAGCCCTGCTCTGACTCTGCAATCTGCTGTATTCCTGGAACTCCTGATCATGTGACTTTCTCTATGGTTCTACCTAGGCTGTTCTAGCTATGCACTCTATGATCCTGGAGGATCTGAACCCAAGGTCGCTCCCTGGTCCTGACCCGGAAGTACTGGTGCTATGGTGCTATATCAAACCGCCCCTCCCTATGGTCAGGGCCTGAGTATTGTGTTGCTTCCCTGCATAGCTGCTTGGTCTGCTGGGTCACTCCCTCTATTCTGTGCCCCTGCACTCTGCCCTGTCGTGCGTCTCTGCACATGCTCCGTGCTTGTACTTCGTCTCTTGTCCCGTGCCTTGTCTTATGTTTGTCCGTTGTGCTATGTTTCGTCCTTGTCCTGCTTGGACTTGTTGTCCTTCCGTTGTTCTCTGCCTTGCCTGTTTCTGCCATGTCTTGCCTTCGCTATACTCTGCCTTGTGTTCCTTCCTATGTTCTCGGTCTTTGCTTGTTCTACCTCGCTCTCTTCCTATGGTGCTCTGTAGTGCCTCCTGGCACACGCACCATTCCTCCTCTCTTACATTTTGTGCTCTCTTGCACATTTCTATGTCTAGTCCCAAGGCTCTGCCTTGGCCCGGCTCTGGGTTTCGGCCTACGCTCCGCTGCTAGACTCTTTCCTCTGGTGCTCTCTAGCACACTCCCTGACTAGTCCCAAGGTTCTGCCTTGGCCCAGCTCTGGGCTTCGGCCTACGCTCCGCTGCTAGCTCTATGTCTCATTTCCTGGCTAGTCCCAAGGCTCTTCCTTGGCCCGGCTCTGGGCTTCGGCCTACGCTCCGCTGCTAGCTCTATGTCTCGTTTCCTGGCTAGTCCCAAGGCTCTTCCTTGGCCCAGCTCTGGGCTTCGGCCTACGATCCGCTGCTAGCTCTGTTCTCTCTCTGACCTGAGTTGTATTCTGCCTTGCTGTGTTGTGCCTCCTGGCACCCTCTTCTTTCCTGTACTCTCTCTAACCCCGCTCTGTGCTTCAGTCTAGGTTCCGCTCCTTGCTTTGTCTTTTCCTTGCCCTGTCTGGTTTTCCCTTCCCCCTGTCTTGTTGTCTCAGTACCGACCGGTTGGTCATTTCATACAGGACAGGCATACGTGACAGATTGTCCCTTGTCCGCCTCCTGTGCCTTAGTAGTGCCGCGTGCTTGTGTCTCAGCCGTGTGCACTGGCCAGTGAGGCGTGTCTCCTGCCTCAAACCCTGGCGTGGCTCCTAGCACGCACCCTGCCTCGAACCCTGGTGTGGCTCCTAGCACGCACCCTGCCTCGAACCCTGGCGTGGCTCCTAGCACGCACCCTGCCTCGAACCCTGGTGTGGCTCCTAGCACGCACCCTGCCTCGAACCCTGGTGTGGCTCCTAGCACGCACCCTGCCTCGAACCCTGGTGTGGCTCCTAGAACGCACCCTGCCTCGAACCCTGGCGTGGCTCCTAGCACGCACCCTGCCTCGAACCCTGGTGTGGCTCCTAGCATGCACCCTGCCTCAAACCCTGGTGTGGCTCCTAGCATGCACCCTGCCTCGAATCCTAGCGTGGCTCCTAGAATGCATCCTGCCTTGAACCCTGGCTTGCCTACCGGATTCCCGAAACCTTCAGACCGCTGCCAGAGGTCCGGAACCAGATGACTGCGGTCTGATGTCCGGAGCTGATTTCCGCAGCCTGATGCCTGGATCCTGTCGGTTTGCCAGTAGTCCGTAGTCCAATGCCATGGCACCCTGCCTTGGACCGTGGCGTGTCTTCTAGCATGCACCCTGCTTGGACCCTGGCATGTCTTCTTGCACGCACCTTGTCTTGGACTCTAGCGTGTCCTAGCACGCATCCCTCCTAGGAACTCTGGTGTGACCCTGCCCTGGACCCTGGTTTGTTTTTCGAGCACGTGTTATTTCTGGAACATTTGGCGTGCCCTTGCACGCACCTTGCCGTGTGTCACTGTTTTTGCCCTGCACCTGATTCTCTGTTAATGCCTGGTATCTGATTAAAGTGTGTAACCACGTTTGCTGAAGAAACCCTGTGGCTTCGCTTATGTTTCATACCCTGTTCGTCCTGTTGCTAGGCACTCAATAGAGTCTCCCCGAGTAGGCCGTCTGGTCCAGCTGCCATGGTGGCTCACCCCCTTGGTCTTGCCCCTGACACTCCCTGTACAGGGGGTGGATTCTCACTAGGTCAGCTCGCCCTAGGTGGGTGGGTGCCACGGCCCAGAGGGTCCACTCAAAAAATCGGCTCAGCAAAAGCTGAGTCCGTCACACCAAGGAGATGACTGTGGTTTATTAAACAGTTTAAGGTGATGATTGGGCTTCACCAGAAAAGCCAAAGAGATTAATGGGCCTCACCAGACAGACCAGGATGATGGCAAGGTCTCAATAAACAGACCAAAGTGATGACTGTGCCTCACTAACCAAACCAAAGTGATGCATGGGCCTTTTAAGATAGATAAGGGCAATTCCTGGACCTAACCAAACTGATCAAGGTGATGACTAGACCTCAGCAAACAAAGCAAGGTGATGCTTGGGTTTCATCATAAAGTCCAAGAAGATCCATGGTTAAAAAAATAAACACAAGTCACTGTTTAATAAAACCATCTTTATTTTGGATACTATTTCTCAGTTCAGGGAGCTAGTTACTGAATGTATGTGTTGTTGTTGACATTGCTCAGTTCTGGGTTTGGTATGTATCACTTTTGTAAGTTTTAGGCCGGTGTCAGACAACAGTATGAAAAATCAACTGTCATGGAGTGACTGGCCCAGTGTGACACAAACCAACAATTGGTCGGTCACCAAACAATACAGGAACACAACGCCGATGGAATAAGGGAGAAGGAGAGCCTGACAATATGGAATCAGGGACGATCACCTCCTTGAGCTCCAACCTGAGCCTGTCCCTGATCTCACCTAACCCCCTATGCAGGTCCTTCCCCCTGCCGACATCAGTATGCCTCGACCCTAAACGGTCACCTTAAACTGCCCTTGGTAGCTCACTGGCCGGCATAGGACGCTAGCCTAGCCACTACTGATAAGAAACACAGGGGGAGGGGAACAGACACAGAAGGGACGAGGTAGCAATAATACAGCACTTAGCTTATATGCATCGCTGCAAACCTCCACACCGCAGATATCATTAGCAACAGGACTCTTAACACCAAACATGGTAGACACCGGAGAGCTACTCCTGCTAGGTTGGTCTCCAGAAAGGACCTGTATCACCAACAGTCAGTTGATGCATGAGGTGACCTTTTAAAGGATGTGAGAGTGGTCACCAAACATCAGCAAACCCAGCAGCAATGCAATTACACCAGCATGCCAGCGGGGTGAAAAAACTGACATTAACCCCCGATGGCCTGAAATGAAAAAGTTTCAAACTGAGAGGAACCAGAGTTGCCACAAATCCAAACATGGATCGTGACATGGGTTTCATTCAGAAAATTTAGACGATTTTCATCTGTATTGTCATCCATGTGTCAGGTTTTTTTTTATATCCGTGTGACATTTGTATCACATCCATTTTTATACATCACCAGTTTATAATGTACACCATCAAATGCAATTTTTTAACTTCACAATTGCAATGTGTTTGTAAGCATCGTATGCTTCACGGGTGATTTGTATGAGATCCATTTTGTTATGTGCACTCATAGACTTGAATAGGCGAGTTTCATCCAAAAAATGAAAGAGACTAGTGCTACAATTTTTTCTTGCCAGTCCTTGTGAACAAACTATCATCTGAATAGCCTTATTGATTTGAGTGTGGGATCAGATTTTTACTAGGACAACACATGTCTGAACAAGACCTAAAACTAATATAAAACTACATCCACTTGTATCGGTTTAGTCAGCATCAGTCTGCGGAATCTAAAAAAAAAATTATATTTAAGTCTTTAAAAAGGATCCAGATGCTAGAATCTGATTAACACAGTTTTTTTTTTTGCTTCCTACTAAAGGATAGAAGGTAAAATGCCCTCAAAAAATCATTTTGTGTATTAGTTTATATCAGCGACAAGGAAAAAAATGCTTTTGAGTAAAAAATCCGATCGATAAAAAATAAAATTAAAATGAAGAAACTAACTATGTATTATTTCTTCCCCCTGAAACTAATGGAATATAAGAAGTTTTAAAGCAGACTGACAATTGGATAACCTATTTGGATTTGATGTGAAAACAACATCCCACCCGACTCACCAACGTGCGGTGGTTAATGTAGCCTAAAGCGCAATACATATAGGAACAACCAGTTAGTGAAGAATAAGCTAAATTTATAGTAATCAATGGTAATTATAGCAACATTTCCAGTAAACATGCAAAATGATTCCCATACCCCACTGTTACATTCACACCGGACTTGCTATCTGTGTATAGGAGGATGATTTAAAACCACATAGTCTCAGTTAGGCGTTTTGCGCTGAACTTAGGTCACGGATGGTGATTGGATAATGGTATTTGATTGTACTGTAAGTCAGAGAAGAGAACCGTGGCATTGTCACCAAGGATCTCCCAGGGAATGTGAATACATTCTAATGAACCATAAAACTATAGAAATGTTATGGATTGCTATACTGTAGCTTCAATCAATGAGCATCTCCTGCTGTGATTATTGGTGGACTGATGGGCATCCCGACTCGAATTCACAACCCCGAGGATCAGAAGGGAAATAAAGGAACATCAGTGTCAGGGACCATTCATCTTTACTTCCATTGTGGAGGAAAATGCTATATAATGTATTCAATTGCAACACCACTATTCTCTAATAACATTTTGACCCCCATGAATTGAGGCCATCCAGTGATTGGAGTTGAGTTCCAAGGATGCCAGGTGAATTATGGATAAGATCTTGAGTGCAATCAGCGCTGATACTGTTATCCTGTATTATTTCATTTTTTTGTTTTTTTTAAGTGCAAATGGCAGTATGATGTGGGGTGGTATTTGAGGGGTTAAATAGGCAACATTTTACTCTTGTTTTATTTAGTGTTTGCTAATAAGGGAAAAGAACAATGAATATTTCAAACAATGCAATGCAGATAGAATATACTATCTACGCCGACATTCTTATACATAGGGAGAGGGATATTGACCCGGTGACTTAACAACTTGCCTAGGGTTCTGTGATATTAGCATTCCTGCGCTTTCCTCCTACATAACGCAGCTTCAGCTCATGGAGCCAATGGGAAAGCCACTTTCTTCTTCACATTACTATCATTTTAGTTAATTAATTGAGCCCCTGGAAGAGTCTCAGTGTAAATATCATTTTAGCAGTTTAATAACAGCGCTGACTCACTTTGGACTCCCTCTGATGCCTCGCACTGCGGATTTCTCGTTGGCAAGTACGCCACCTACTGGTCCAATGCTCACAACGCAGGAGATATTGATTTTAGGAGTATGAGACAAAAGGATCGACTTCATTGTTGGTCATTGATATTCAAGAGATTTCTTTCTCCCTGGTGAAATATTGAGAATTCCAAGATGTGATTGTGATACAACAGAAGGATTCACCGAATATAGAAACAATACCATCAACTGCTAATTAGGATTTTTTTTTATTATTTAGCTTATCATAAGGTTTATCCTTTTCCATCACGTTATTTTTATACATTAAGAATCTGTAAAATAAAAAGGAACTATATTAAGAATATTGTATATTTCACTAATGACAGAGATCATATCATCTTTCCTGTCTACCTATTTCATGCTACACTGATAGAAATAATGATCTGAAATTATAGGGATTTTCACAATGGAACATAACCGTCATTCAGTGACTAAGATTTCACCAAGCTTGCCAAGGCACAATTGGGAGGATTTGTCAAGTTGCAGTGAAAACAAAAAGTTTTGATTTTTCTTTTTTGTCGTTTTATGCTTTTTCTCATAAAGTGATCAGAAAAGTGGGAAAAAGTTTAGGAGAGGATATTCATGGGCTGAATAATTTGATATAATTTATACCAAAAACTTGCATAAATTCTAGAACAAATTTACAACAGACAAAGATGAGCCAAATTTTGCTAGGCATTAGAGATGACCGACTTTGCCTTTTTCCGGGTCGAGTCGGGTTTCATGAAATCCGACTTTCACAAAAGTCCGGTCGAACGAAATCGGCCGATTATCGTGAAAAGTCGAAGGCCAACTGAAACACGAAACCCAATGCAAGTCAATGGGGAAGAAAAGTCGGCAGTGAGTGGAGGACAGGAAACACACCTAGAGTTCCCATTTTAATGCCAAAAACATCAATTCTTATTCCTTAAGCTTGTCAACCTTAATTTACTTTATAATAATAGTTAGGCATTGAAAACTGGGGGTTATTTGGCTAAAGTTGGGGGGGGTAGGGCTGGCTCCAGATTTTCGTGGGCCCAGGGCCAAAGAGTGTCAAAGGGCTCCTATAACACATGCCACAATTCATGATCCTCTGATACGGCAGAGAAAGAGCGGTATAGTACAATGAAAAATACTTTACTTCTTACATCACATGACTGATATCCATTTTAAATTCTCCAATAGCTCCAAAAACGGACAGTATATTACTCGATACAGTTATTATGGCCACCGCACAGTGCGCTATACAGAGTCATGAGGCCCATATATTTCTCCATACAGAATCATTGGTCCCATATAATGTTTGAAAAGTATATGATGAGCTCCACATAATGCTACAGTATATGTTGGTCCCCATGGATGAAGCTCCACTGTCTTATGGGCCCAAATAATGCTCCATATATAATGGGCCCCATTTCTAATGCTCCAGTGTATAATGGGCCTTCTAAATGCTGCTCCAGTGTCTGATGTCCACCTTTGGAATACTCCAGTGTATGGTGGGCCCCATATATCATTCTCCAGAGTACAGTGCTCCCCAAAAATTTCTCCCAACCTTTAAAACAATTAAATAAGTCTCCTCGCTAGGGAATCCCTGTACTAGTCTGGACTCCTCGTTGTCCCTTCCATCTCTCTGCACTTGGACTGTTTAGGCAGAGGGTGTACAGACATGATGTCATCGCGCTCTCTGACCAGAATGTCACTGTCAGGAAACGCGGAAGACGTAACGGCGTTGGAGCAGGGAGAGGTAAGTATTTCAACTTTGCAAGTGCTGTGATCCTGAGCAAGCAGGGGGGTCCACTCGTTGGCAACAGCACTGACACAGGGCCCCTCATAGTACAGCGGTGTGTCTGACGGCGGGTGGAGGGCCCTCCCACCGGCAGAGACACTTTTGCGTACTATGAGGGGCCATGTGCCAGTGCCGTCGCCCATGAGTATGCCCCCCCACCTGCTCAAGGAACCTGCACTTTCATCTGCATCTTCCTCTTTGTCACCTTGTAAGGTGGTATAGTATGCGGGAAGGGGAACCTGAGTTTCCTCTGGGTCAGATTCTGGCTGTGTAGAGTGCGAGGGGAATGTAGTGGTCTGGGTCAATGTACCAGCAGAATCATCTAGCAGTGGCTGGGCATCAGTGCACTTGTGGCGCCCCCAGGAGTACGGTCGCCACAGTGGCATTACCTTCCTCCTAGGGAGTGTGATGCATGCTTGGGAGCAACGAAGGATCTCTCTAGCAGTTAAACCAACACACAACACAGTTCGCACTCCAGGCCAGCAGGGAGAGTTCTGAACATGACTGCTGAGGAGCTGCTTCCTGTGGTCGGGAGGAGGGAAGTTAGGGCAGTCTGTGAAGGGAAGGGGATGTGTGTGGATGTGAGAAGGGGAGCTGGAGGATGAGCAGAGTTAAGGCTCACTCCTAGCTGGAGCGCATGGTCCGGATTCTGGTCTCTGAGTTTGTAGGGACACTGACGGTCCTGCAGCAGAAACCGGAGGAAGTAGCAGCCGTAAATGCTCTGTTCCCAACTAAGGCTCGGAGGCCCCAGCAGTGACTTGTGTGAGCCAGATGGAAAAGGCTACGGCTTCCTGCCATACGAGAAGTTTCAAAAGAGAGTCAACAGGGGGAACTTCAGTGAACTCAGTACTGCGAGTACCTCAGATAAGCGCTAGAACAGAGGTCACACTACCTATCTGCAGAGAGTGACAATTCCTAATTTGCTTCCAGGCTGACCAATTCCTTCTCCATCTGTACTCTGGGTCCTGTACGGCACTTACCAAGTACAGATAAAGGAACTGCACGACTGTGTCTGTCATCTTTCTCCTGCGCCTGGCGCACGGCTCTCCTACATCCTGCACTGCACCTTCTACCAACTCTTTCATCTGCCCTGCGACTACGGCCCTATCTCTGCAGGGCTTCTACATCTTAGCTGCACCACAACATCTGTCCCAGAGAAGCGACACTGCAGCGCTGGTCAATCTGATCAGAAACCACAGGTGACGTCACGTATCATTCACCTATAAACATTATTCACCCCTTTGCATGGACGCCCAGGTCACCACCACCGCGACACATCCCTCTGAGACACCGGCCCGGTACCGATTAATCCCACTGCCCTGGCTGGCCACCCACACTCCATGTCAGATTCATCTTGGACTGGGGAATTCACGATTTGACTTGATAACCCAGGCATGGTATGTGTGAAAGAGCTACATGGACTAATGTGAAGTGTGGCCTGTTGCATCATTCACTTTTGGTGGGGGTGAAGGACACAAGGAAAGGGGTTCTTACTGACCAAGAGCCAGCACTTGATGACTCAGTGCTTGCATTTTTGAAACTTCAGAAGAGGAGGGCAAATTTGCTGGAGTCTGTTTCTGTAAGCCAAAACCAGTTCCTGATGCTTCGGCTTTAAAAAGCGGCTAACCTACTCCCAGAAAAGGTAGCCTTCCAGACGTTCCGGAGCCAGACCATGATGCAGGCTCAACACCTCCTGCCTTAGCTGCTATTGTGCCTTTGCCACTACCAGCAGTACACCCAGTAAGTGCAGGTCCATCGGAATTCCGGAATTAGGCCTAATCGGCATTCCAGAAAGAATGTGAAAAAATTAAGTGTACAAACCACAGGTGCTGTAGCTTGCTTAACAGCTGGGCTCCTCTGCTGAGTAGCACACAGTTCTTACATAAACAGGCGGCATAGCTTGGTTCATGGGTGGGCAACTCTGCTGAGTAGCTGACAGTGCTTACATAGACAGGCGGCATAGCTAGGTTCACGGGTGGGCTCCTCTGCTGAGCAGTAGACACAGGTACTAGGCCCAAAGTATTCACTGGGCTAAATGGAGTTAAAAAATGGTTCTTACATAAACAGGCAGCACAGCTTGGTTCACGGTTGGGCTCCTCTGCTGAGTAGCAGACACAGTTACCAGGCCCAAAGTATTAACTGGGCTAAATTCAGTCAAAAACTGGTTCTTTCATAAACAGGTGGCATAGCTAGGTTCACAGGTGGGCTCCTCTTCTGAGTAGCAGACAGTGCTACAAGGCCCAAAAGGATTTTCTGGACAAGATGCAGTAAAAAATTATTAGAAACACACACGGTGTAGCTCCTTGACAGGTGCACTACACCGCTGGCTACCAGACACCACTACTATGCCATGAAACTGTCTATTAACATTGAAAACCATTATTAATGTGAAAATAAAGTTACGCTTTTGGTGAACGAACAGTTCTCGAACAGCCGAATTTTAAGCAAAGTGTTCGAGTTCGACGAACGGCTCCAACACCGCCCAAAACAGCTCGAATTTGAACTTGGCGGACAGATCAACTAAAACACCGCTCATCTCTAATCAGGAGGCAGACTCAGACGGTCTCAGGCCCAGTATGGATTCGACAAGATTGTATAAAGTTGAGAAAGGGTACAGTATCACCGGATAACAGGTATATATGTAGCATAGTTTACACATTAAAAATCTATGTCTATATATCAGGAGGCAGACTCAGACAGTCTCAGGCTCAGTATGGATTCGACAAGATTGTAGAAAGTTGAGAAAGGGTACAGTGTCATCGGATAACAGGTATATATGTAGCATAGTTTACACATTAAAAATCTATGTCTATATATATGGAGGCAGACTCAGATGGTCTCACGCCCAGTATGGATTCGACAAGATTGTAGAAAGTTGAGAAAGGGTACAGTATCACCGGATAACAGGTATATATGTAGCATAGTTTACACATTAAAAATCTATGTGTATATATCAGGAGGCACACTCAGACGGTCTCAGGCCCAGTATGGATTTGACAAGATTGTAGAAAGTTTGACAAAGGGTACAGTATCACTGGATACCAGGTATATATAGCATAGTTTAAACACTAAAAATCTCAGTGTAAATTTCTGGAGTCTGACAAAGACACTCACAGCCTCAGTATGGATTAGGCAAGAATTTAAAAAGTAGAAAAAGGGTAATGTATTCGAAGTGTACACCAGTATACACTGTTCATACAATCTTCATATATATTTCAGTCTCAGTAAGACAGTCCAGACTCTCCGCAAGAGGAAACAAGATGGATACAAGTACAGAAGGAAAGTCGAGTGATTGCAGAAATTTTGGAATTACTAATCACGGGAAAAACTCCCTGGAGAATTCTCAGAGGCGATGCTGACCCTCAATTACTTTGTCTGTGGAGACAGCGAAAACAGTTCTTGTGAAGAAAGGTTTGCTGTATCGCAGTACCGGGGATCCCATCACCGTTACTCACCTCCATCAAATTGTGATCACAGGGAGAGATATAGACATTGTCCTCACTGCCTATCATGATCTGTCAGGTAACTTTGGAGTGCAAAAGACAGAGGCCACAGGCTGTAGGCGATTCTATTGGATTGGCATGAGAGGACTCATTTAAAAATGTGTGCAGGAATGTCACACGTCTGTGAGTCGGAAAACCGTGAAAGCTGATGATAAACCACCACTGCATCTCATTGTGAGTCGACGTCCATAACAAATGGAAGCCATTGATCATCTGAAGAAAGAGCCCAGCAGGATAGGGCATAGCTACGTCTTAACCATCATCTATCAATTCACCAAATTTGTATTGGCAGTCCCAGTGAAGGATTTAACAGCTCAGGCTACACAGCGGTGGAGCAGGAAGAGGTAAGTATTGCAAGTGCTGGGGCCCTGAGCAAGCAGGGGGGGCCCTCTCGTGGGTGGCGGTACTGGCACAGGGCCCCTCATAGTACACCGGTGTGTCTGACGGCAGGTGTGCACCCCCACGGTCAGAGACACTTGATTGTACTATGAGGGACCCTGTGCCAGTGCCGTCGCCCAAGAGCGGGCCCACCCTCCTGTCCATGACAACGGCACTCGCAAGGGTGCGTGCGCCAGGTGGTGACCCCAGCCCTGGAGGGGAGGCAGCCCAGTTAGGGAGGTTGAAAAAATGACATGTTGATGTTGGACATTCAGCAGCTGAAAATGGAGGAATTGGAAAAGTCCGAGGAAGAGTAGGACAAAAGCGAGCCATTTTTCTGGCAACCTACGTGTCAGCAGGGGAAGGTGGGACAAAATCCTTTGAAACCCATGCATGGTTCATCTTAATGAAGGTTAGATTTTGGGTCGACAGACGGGTCCTTTTTTCTGTCAGGATTGATCCAGCAGCACTGAAGACTCTTTCGAATAGAACACTAGCAGCAGGGCAAGCGAGCTCCTGTAAGGCATATCGTGCCAATTCAGGCCAGGTATCCAGTTTACAGGCCCAATAGTCAAAGAGGAATGATCTGTGAGGGAGAACATCGATATGGGAGGAGAAGTAGTTTGTAACCATAGTTGACAACTGCTGTCCCCTGTCACTTTCAATCGATGCAGTATTACCAGTCGTGTGAGCGGTACTTGAAAAATCAGTCCACAACATTGTCATGAAACCCCTGTGTCCAATGCCACTTCGGCTGTGTGCACCACGAACACCTCTTCCATGTTGCCCCCTACGGCTTGTGGGAGAACCATCACCGCCGCTGTTTGCTGGGAATGCCTCAAACAAACGGTTTACCAGAGTTGCTTGTTTGTTAGCCAATATTAGCTCTAGGTTCTCCAGTGGCATGATGTTTTGAAATTTGCCTTTATAGCATGGATCCAGGATGCTGGCCAACCAGTAGTCGTCATCATTCATCATTTTGGCAATGCGGGGGTCCCTTTTTAGAATCTGCAAGGCATAATCACACATGTGGGCCAATGATCCAGGTGTCAATGATGCACTGTGAATGCTGGGTGGAGGAGCACTTTCTGGCAAATCAACATCCCTCCAGTCACGCACAAACCCTGTACCTGACCTTGCCACGCCAACATTTTCTCTTGCCCCCTGAGAAGCATCCTCCTCCCCTAAATAACCATCCCCATCATCCTCCCCCTCCTCCTCTTCTTCCTCCACCTCGTCCAGGAGAGTTTCCTGAGCAGACAATGGCTGACTGTCATCAAGGCTTCCCTCCTCCTCTTCCTCCTCGGCTGCCGACGCCTGCTCCTTAATGTGCGTCAAAGTTTGCATGAGCAGATGCATAAGTGGGATGCTCATGCTTATGATGGTGTCGTCTGCGCTTACCAGCCGTGTGCCTTCCTCAAAACACTGAAGGACTTTACAGAGGTCTTTCAGCTTCGACCACTACACACCAGACAACTCCCTGTCTGCCCTCAAACTGCCTGCCCGTGTATCCTCCCACAAATGCATTACAGCCTGCCTCTGTTCGCACAGCCTCTGAACCATGTGCAGGGTGGAGTTCCACCTTGTTGCAACGTCGATAATTAAGTGGAGCAATCGCTGCAGCTTCTGCATACGACTGGAATGTACGGGCGACCGACGGATGTGCAAGCACAGTCTTCGCACCTTATGGAGCAGGGCTGTTAACTCCGGATAATTATTAAGGAAGCACTGCACCACCAGGTTCAAGGTGTGAGCCAGGCAAGGTATGTGTCTGAGTTTTGAAAGGGCTATGGCTGCCACAAAATTCCGGCTGTTATCACTAACTACCTTGCCTGCCTCAAGATGTAGACTGCCCAGCCATGACTCAGTTTGTCGCTGCAAGTAGTCGGCCAGTACCTCCGCGGTGTGTCTGTTGTCGCCCAAACACATCATCTTCAACACAGCCTACTGACGCTTACCACTAGCTGTTCGATAGTGGGACACCTCATGTGCAACACTGGCAGCTGCGGGTGGAGTGCTCGTGCGACTGCACTCTGTGGACGAGCTTTCACTTCTGGAGGAGGAGGAGGGTCGAACGCCTGCAGCCAACTGTTTCCTATACCGTGGGCTAGGCAGCACTGTCCCACCGCCGCTGTCCCCTGTGGACCCTGCATCCACCACATTAACCCAGTGCGCAATGATGGACACGTAATGGCCCTGGCCATGCCTACTGGGCCATGCATCTGTTGTGAAGTACACCTTTCCACTCACTGATTGCTTGAGTGCATGGACAATGCGGTCTTTCACATGCAGGTGGAGGGCTGGGATGGCTTTTCGAGAAAAGAAGTGCTGACTGGGTAGGTCATAGCGTGGTACTGCGTTGGCCATGAGCTCACGGAAAGCTTCGCTTTCAACCAACTGGTAGGGCATCATCTCTAACTAGATTAGTTTGGCAATGTGGGCGTTCAAACACTGTGTACGCGGATGAGAGGATGAGTAGTTTCTTGTCCTACTGAGAGTCTCTGGTAGGGTGAGCTGGACTTGAGAGCTGCATATGGCAGAACTAGCGGTGGACATGGCGGACTGAGAGAGGGTTGGTGATGGTGTTGGTGGTCTTGTTGATGGCCTAGATTCAGTCTTTCGCAGCAATAACATTGTGATTCCCTGACTGCTTTGGCCTCGCGACGACACCTCAACATTTGCTGCTGGTGGTGTGCTAACCGGTGGGCTTACAGTGGGGGAAGCGATGTAGCGTTGCTGACTACCTTCATTCGGAGCAGGTGCACATCTGGTACGTGAGGTTTGGTAGTCCGTCCACGCTTGCAAGTGCATGGTGGTTAAATGTCTAAGCATGCAACTGGTATTCAAATTTCTCAGATTTTTCCTTTGCCTGATCATTAGGATTTTGTTCAAAAAAGTGCCACACTGCACTCTTCCTACTATGGAAGACATTTTGAGGCCTTGCACGCTGTGCTAATTTGACCGTCTGGCCAAGCTGTCCTGCAACTCTTTGGGTTTTTGTAAACCGTTTTTGGACTGCTACAGGCCTGCCAGATAACAGCTGTTGCGATGTCGATGCCTGCTGCGGATCCTCCTCCTCCTCTTCTGAGCTATTAGCAGCAGCACCCTCTTCCCCCCAATGGATGCCAATCTGGGTCAACAACTGGGTCATCCATCACCTCCTCTTCAATTTCATGTGCACCTTCCTCTGTGTCACTGTGTAAGGTGGTATAGTATGCGGGATGGGGCACCTGAGTTTCATCAGGGTCAGATTCTGGCTCAGTACACTGCGAGGACAATGTAGTGCTCTGAGTGAATGTACCAGCAGAAAAATCTAGCAGTGGCTGTGCATCAGTGTACTCCATGTCCGATTCATCTTGGACTGGGGAATTCATGATTTGACTTGATAACCCAGGCATAGTATGTGAAAACAGCTCCATGGAGGAATCTGTAGTGTGGCCTGCCGCATCCTTCACTTTTGGTAGGGGTGAAGAACACAAGGAAAGGTGTTATTCCTGACCAGGAGCCTCCACTGACGACTCAGTGCTTTTATTTTTTGAAACTTCAGAAGAGGAGACGATAGAGCTGGAGGCTGTGTGAGCAATGTAAGCCAAAACTTGTTCCTGAAGCTCTGGCCTTAAAAGCGATTTGCCTACTCCCAGAAAAGGGAGCCTTCGAGGCCTTGTGGAGCCAGACGATGACAAAGGCTCAACACCTCCTGCCTTAGGTGCTATTGTGCTTTTGCCACTACCAGCAGATGCACCACCACCACCAACATCATCAGTACCAGCTGGCAAACCCCGCCCACTTCCACAGCCTCTTCCACCATACTTCCTCATTTTTTGAAAAATGTACCCAAAATACCACCAGCTATATGGTACTCTAAAACAAGGTACAAGGTGTATATAGTATTGGGGAGAATTGGAATCTCCCTAGAGATTTTAAGAGGCTGAACTATTATCTCAGGCCCAATTTAGATTACACCTCAATTTAACAGGCTGAAATTGGCTGGTGTATGACAAAGTACAAGGTGTATATAGTATTGTGGAGAATTTGAGTCTCCCTAGAGATTTTAGGAGGCTGAACTATTATCACAGGCCCATTATAGATTACACCTCAATTTAACAGGCTGAAATTGGCTGGTGTATGACAAAGGACAAGGTGTATATAGTATTGTGGAGAATTTGAATCTCCCTAGAGATTTTAGGAGGCTGAACTATTATCTCAGGCCCATTATAGATTACACCTCAATTTAACAGTCTGAAACTGGCTGGTGTATGACAAAGTACAAGGTGTATATAGTATTGGGGAGAATTTGAATCTCCCTAGAGATTTTAGGAGGCTGACAATGATGCTCTCAGTCCAAGTATGGCAGCAGGCAGCCTAATAAGCAGGACTGCTGCACACAAAAGTGTGGAAAAATGAACGCTTGGTAACTGTGCAGAAAAGAGGAAGAAAAGTATTTTTGCTTTTAAAAAAGCAGTTTGCACAGCAGTGTGCACACAGCAATGCAGCTATCAGGGAACCTTATAAGGCAGCCTAATAACCAACAGAGCTGATGCACAAAAAACATAGCCTCCCCTGTCACTGCACACAAACTGTTGTGTTGTACAGTGGAAATTGCTAACAGCAGAAGCAGTTTTTTTGTTCTTCTTCCCTGCCTAATGCTCTCCCTTATTCAGAATCAGCAACTGCAACCTCTCCCTAATGCTAATATCGGCAGAAGTAAGATGGCGGTCGGTGTGCACGCCCTTTTATAGCCCCTGTGACGCCACACAAAGCAAGCCAATCACTCGCATGCCCTTCTCAAAGATGGTGGTGACCGATGCCCATGTCATCGCTTTGCCCACAGTGTGCGTCCTCCATCATTGACTGAAAAAGGGCGCTGGAAGCATCATTTGAAACGCGACTTTGGCGCTTTGGTCACCGACCTCGTGGCCAACCTCACGCTATGGTCGGGTTTCATTTCATGAAACCTGACTTCAGGGAAAGTCGTCGACTTATGAATTTGACTGACCCATTTCGCTCAACTCTAGATATAAGGCATCAGACACACATGTATGACTCTGGCTAAGCACAACCTATATATCCAGACATCCACAGTTAGATGAAAACCGCAATGACCCACATGTATTAGGGCTTAATACTACCAGGACAGTTTCACCATGTCAGCCAGCTAAACCAAAACTACCTATTGAAAGTAATCCATGAAGAGAGCCACAAGGGCCTTTACCTGGATCCTAGCAGAGTGCTGTGCACATGGAGTGGGAGTCTCGTCCTTCTGACCCGATGCGCACGTTTCTCCCTGCTTCCTCGGGAAGTCTGTTGTTCTTTTTTCTTGCACCTTCTTTGTAACATGATTCATTACATTTTTATATTTTTGATTTAATAAAAGTGATTTTATTATTGAGTTATTTTTCTCTTTTTTGGGTCTTTGCTATATTGTAGCATTGAGATCTGGTTTTCTATTGTTGGTAATGTGACACTAGTCAATTTTCATGTCCATGCTTTGAGTCAGAGTGGTCAAGGAGTCCAAGGTCAGAAGCCAGGAGGGTACGTTATTAACAGAAGGAAGAGACAAAAGCGTAGTCAGGTAACGTTCCGAGGTCAGAGTACCAGGAGGGTAATGGATAAGAACTGAAGGGGGTGAAACATGCGGATGGTCAGATTGAAGTCCAAAGTCCGGCAACAGATCCATCAAACTAAACATAAGGCACAGGAGAGCAGAGCGCACAAACCTCACAAGATGAATGTATGTCTGGCAGTGGTCTGGGAGAAGCTGCTAGTTAAGTAGGCATTGCAATTACCCGAGATGGTGAACACCTGAGACAGTCGACTCCTCCCCGTCACAGATTGGCTAGTCGAGCTGTCAATCAACAAACTGACAGCTCAGCACACCCCTGTACCGGATTGGATGGCCGAGCTCTCAATAAATGCATCCCTTACACCCTGAGGGGTGGAACCGTGACATTTATGAAATGTGTTTTACACCATTTTTAATAGTTAGAATTTTTTAATATGCACAGTGTCTTGTGATTTATTATTGTTAGCACATACGTGTAGTAATAGATTACTGTTACTAATGTAATTAGAAAATTACGGTATGTACTTACATAATTATAGTAGTTTTGCCAATGTACAATACAGTATTGCCAGTTTACCGTTTCTGATAATATAAGAGTCCCCCATGATTTTTAATGTGCTGTGATACCAAAAATGGCCTGTGGACAAGAGCGGTGCAATTTTTGTTATTGTGACCAATATTAATGCACTTCAGAACAGGTAATTAATACACAGAAAAAAAAACAAAAAGTCATTTATTTACTAGTCCTTATAGCGGAATGCTTCTCAAATTTTCATAGACATAGTGGAGGAAAAGTAACACCTTTTGTTTTCCATTGGACCTCCAAGAAATTAGAGGTGATCCCTGCCTTTTGCAACTAGTGCACTGCAGACTAATGTTGGTGACAAGCTGATGATCTTTTTCTAATAAACCAGAACAAAAAGTCGTTATTAATTAAGTATTATAAGAATCTTCGGTTTTGATTGATGAAAAATGTTTACCATTTTCAGTATTACAATTTCCATAAATTCCACGGAGTTTAATAGAAAAGGTCATCCATGCAAGCACTCCATATTTCTTTTCTCTTTCCATTCACAGCTGTCTAAATTATAGGTAGCAGGAAGTGGGGTTTGTTATTGGCCCCAACAATTTACTATTTTTCATCCTGTTCAGTTAATAAATGGTTTAACGGAACTTATTAGTAGCACTTCCCTTGTGTAAGAACAGGTGGTATGGGATAGGGTAGTATAAAATATTTTGAAACATGCAAAATACGCTGCATCATTGTAGCAGTACTGGAACGACACCGCTGGGCAGGACTCAAATACGGTACAGTAGACTAGGAGGAGGCAGAAACGACACCGCCTTTACTGATAAACCGATAGACTGAGGATTATTATTAAAGAAGCCTGCTCTAAACCCTAACACAGTTGAACAGCGGTGTACACTCACAGTTCTGTAGCTTAGAAGAAAGTCTGGTAGCTGCTGCTTGGTCCTGATGTAGTGGAGCCGAGTTTGTTGTGTTGAGCTCTTCCTTCAGGTTAACCGATCTGTTTTCTTCTAAGTCTTGTTCCCACTTCAATGCTGAGGGATTACTGGTACCACAGCATTATTTTCTCTCTTAGGTTGCAGATGTTCCAGGAGAACTACCCTGATTGCACGATGTGACTCGCGATGTGATTCTTTCCTACAGACACGATCCTGGTGATCGATCCTGCAGTAACAGTGAACTATCCTGCGGTAACAGTGAATTATCTTCTCCCTAAAAAAATTTAGTTTGTTGATAGGACAGAGTTATAATCCTGCCTGTCTCTCACAGACACTAGACTCCTTCTGCACTTCCTGATCCAATCCACTTTTTGCTTCTTGTCCAAAACCAACACACAGCAAGCTGCAGGGGAGAAATAACTAGCCCAAGTGCACACAAGTCAGAAGGGAGCATTGTCTCTTAAAATCACAGTCATGAATTTAAGTCATGAAGATTCAAGCTGTGACCATTGTGGGTTTTTCTGTCATTAAACGAAGGGTACCGACAATTTTGACCACGCATGTATGAGTGCTGATCGTGGAGTGGTGCTGGACTTTTTGGGTACGAGAGTTGAAGAATTTTGTGAACTGTCAAATTTTGTGAACTGTCCACTTTTTAATGTGGAGCACTTTGTATGTGGCACAGCTTTCTATGCGGGACTTAGGATGACACCATATGTGGCACAGTTTTATGGGTACCTTCAGGCAGGCCCGGATTGGCAATATAACCAACCGGGCATTTTCCCGCTGGGCCGCTGTCACGTGGGCCGCGGGTGGCCGCTTGCCAGCTGCTGCGGCCACTGTGGCTCCTGCCGCCGGCCCTCTGCGGGCATGGCGGTGATAGTTTCCAAGTTCCTCCCGCACTGCAGGGAGATAAGTCGCCACGCCCCCCCCACACACCCCATCCTCGCCTTAGCATGAGACCCCCCTCCCCCCCGCAGCCACTCACAGCGTCGCTCTCGCTTGCCTGCTCGCTCTGTTCGCAGGACCTGTGATGAGGTCACAGGAGGGGAGGAGTCAGGGGGTCACATGATCAGGAGCCTTTGTCCAGACCCCCGATCATGTCACCCCCTGACTCCGCCCCTCCTGTGACCTCATCACAGGTCCTGTGCGCTCAGCCTTGCCTCTACAGTCTGCAAGACTCTGCTTTGCTGTTGTCATGGTGCTGGTTGAGGTAAGTATGTGTGGGGTCAGGATTTACAGTGTGGATGTAGCAGAGCTGTGTGTGTATGAGGTGTACGGAGCGGAGCCGCGTGTGTACGAGGTGTACGGAGCGGAGCCATGTGTGTACGAGGTGTACGGAGCGGAGCCGCGTGTGTACGAGGTGTACGGAGCGGAGCTGCGTGTGTACGAGGTGTACGGAGCGGAGCCGCGTGTGTGCGAGGTGTACGGAGAGGAGCCGCGTGTGTGCGAGGTGTACGGAGAGGAGCCGCGTGTGTGCGAGGTGTACGGAGAGGAGCCGCGTGTGTGCGAGGTGTACGGAGCGGAGCCGCGTGTGTGCGAGGTGTACGGAGCGGAGCCGCGTGTGTGCGAGGTGTACGGAGAGGAGCCGCGTGTGTGCGAGGTGTACGGAGAGGAGCCGCGTGTGTGCGAGGTGTACGGAGAGGAGCCGCGTGTGTGCGAGGTGTACGGAGAGGAGCCGTGTGTACGAGGTGTACGGAGCGGAGCTACACGTGTACGAGGTGGACAGAGCGGAGCCGTGTGTGTGTATGAGGTGTACGGAGCGGAGCCGTGTGTGTACGGAGTGGAGCCATATGTGTACGGGATGTACGGAGCGGAGCCAAGTGTGTACAAAGCATACAAAGCGTGCTTTTCCCACGGACACAGGAGTACATGACGGAGCCCCGAGGAGCATTTTAAAACACACACATGACGTTCCACCTGAAGTGATGTGCTGGAAGCTGACCGGAAATGAGATAATTTCTTGAGGAGATTGTGACGGAACCAGGAATGCTTCAGATCCATCACCGTGTCCTCCTCCGACAGCGCGGACAGCAGGATCGCCTTGGAATCGGGGATGCCGGCCATGTGAGCGGATCTTGATAGGTCCTGCACCGGGAGGCTCAGGTGGGCACTACAATGGGAGCCGGGCTGCTATAGTATCTTTGTAGAATCTTTCTTTATTTCTTTCTCTCTTTTTCTTTCTCTCTCTGTTCTTTTTTTCTCTCTCTGTTCTTTCTTCCCCTCTTTCTTTCTTTTTCTTTCCTCTCTTTCTCTCTGTTCTTTCTTTCTTTTCTTTACTTCTTTCTTTCTCTCTCTGTTTTTCTCTGTCTCTCTCTGTTCTTTCTTTCTTTCCCCTCTTTCTTTCTCTCTCTGTTCTTTCTCTGTCTCTCACTGTTCTTTCTTTGTCTCTCACTGTTCTTTCTTTCTTTCCCCTTTCTTTCTCTCTCTGTTCTTTCTCTGTCTCTCACTGTTCTTTCTCTCTCTCTCTGTTCTTTCTTTCCCCTCTTTCTTTCTCTCTCTGTTCTTTCTCTGTCTCTCACTGTTCTTTCTTTGTCTCTCACTGTTCTTTCTTTCTTTCCCCTTTCTTTCTCGCTCTCTTTGTTTTCTTTTTTCTCTCTCTCTCTGTTTTCTCTCTTCCTTAGTGCCAGTCAGTGTGCCCATAATGCCAGCCACTGTGCCCTCAGTACCAGTCAGTGTGATCAGCAGTGCTAAATGGGTGCGATTAGGTGTGGACATGGGTGTGACTAGTTGTGAAATGGGTGTGGCTGGGCGTGGCCAAAATTTGCAGCGGCGCGCTGCGCGCGACGCAGTCTTTGTCCATCTTTCCCTTCTTCAAAAGTTGGGGGGTATGATAGGGGCAGCTATGACCAGGGGGTCTGGTTGCCCAATAGAGAGCAGTTCTGCCAGGAATTCTGTCACCGTGCATACAAAAGGGGACAGAGATTTGGGAGGAGTACTGTACCTAAAAGCAATAAATAGGACTGAGCTGAAATACTGGGCACAGCTGTGACTACATGTTATATAGTCGTGTTAATCTCCTCTCACTTCTTGTAGCCTACAAGTGTACAAAGATATTATATAGTCACCATGTGACTAGTGGGCCTGTGTAACTTCAAATGCCAGGGCTGAATTTTAGTCCCAGTCCGGCCCTGCCTTCAGGGTAAAACTATTTGACATAATTTTACATGAGAACTTGGGGGCACTGTCTACACTACTACAATTTTTAATTGTGGCACTTTGTGAGACATTTTATTATTGTGCTGTTTATTTGAAAGTGCTTGCCATAAGGTAAGTCATCAGTTTCAGATCAGTGGGGGTCGGACACATGACACCTCCACTGCTCAACTGTTATACTGTTATAAGCTCTGGATGTAAACACATTTCACAGAGCTGCAATGCACAGATTCATTTATAATCTGTAGGGCTACTGCCAGGTACTGCAGAAAAACTCCAGATCTTCAATACCCAGTAGTAACAACTGCAAATTAAATGAAGCTGCACATCAGTAAAAAATAAACTTGGCCTCCACCAGAGGTTATAAGAGCTGACCAGTGGGGATGCCCAGTGTCGGACCATACAATTCGAATCTATGGATAGATCATCAATATCTTCTGACCGAACAAGCGCTTTAAGTCATTTTATGGGGTATTATCGATATCGCACACACTTAAAAGGGGACACTTTATAACCTAGTACCTGTATCTGTAGGATGCTCCTTACTGTGAGACACCGTGTGTAATGCCAGTTAGTGTCGGTTATCTTCCTTTAGTACAAAACCTAGAATAAAAACAAAATGAGAGAAACCTGCAGTAAGTAAATAAATAAACAGTAATAGTACATGTAAATAACATAGGGTACTTAGTTGACCCTATTTTAATCAAAAGAGCATAAAAGCCATCACACCGCGTCATGGTGCACCCAGTCAGAATGGACTCTAACTCTTGCACTTCACTAAGTGTCAACAGATGTCAAAATAGACGAGAAAGAGCAGGACCCAAAACTGACTGTTTTGCACCTGTCTGTGGAAAGCCATATAGACAAGATGCACAGCCCAAAAATGAGGGGTGTTACACCTCTCTATGTACATCGTACAAAAAGCTAAAGCAAAACCAAATGGGCCAGCACTTATGTTGGTATAAGTGCAGTAGGTAGGTGCACATTCACACTGTGGTCATTTAACAGATAAAAACAAAATGAGCAAATACCCATTGGGTTTGCTTCTTTTTCTGCAGTACAGTATTTACAGAAGTGGTAATATTGGTATTTATTGGATTTATTCACCAATTTTTTTCTACTATATGGTTACTTTCTGTTGGTATTTGATAACAGTATAAAGGTATTTTTGAGTTATGGAAAAGCAATTACAGAACTGACCTTTCTTCCCTTTGCTCATAAGTAGAGATGAGCAAATCAATCAAAATTCAAATTTTCCTGTTCTCACAGTTTTACCCAAGAAATTCTATTTGCAAAGAAAATATTCTCCAGTAATTGACTGTCCCTTATTATGCACTGAAGTTTCTCAAGACCTCACAGCATAATATATGTAAGATGTAAAAAATGAAAAAAAACAAACTCACTTTACAGCTCACCGCTCTGGCTGCTGGGCTCCTCACCATGAGCTGATCCTTGCTGCATCTTCTTATCTTCGGCTCACGCTGAGATACTCAGGTCTATTCACACTGGGCTAGAGATCCCGTTTCATTTAGCGATGCACCAGCGATCCCGACAACGATACGACCTGGTCAGGATCGCTGGTGCATCGCTAAATGATCGCTAGTGAGCTGCCAAACAGGCAGATCTCACCAGTGATGCAGCAGTGGTCGGCGGTCGATACTTACCTGTCACACGCAGTGAGGGTGACGTCTTCCGCCCACGTCCATGGAGTCTCTCGTCAGCGTCAGCAGGAAGCCGACGAAGAGAAATGGACCATCCCGTTCTTGCGCGATCAGCGATATCCAGCGGGGAGCCGGGTCGGAGGTGTCACATGTAGCGAGATCGCTACCAATATCGCTGTTGCATCACAAAATCAGTGACGCTTTTGCGATATCGCTAGCTATCTCGCTATGTGTGAAGGGGGTTTAGGACTTCCAGTTCTGATGACACCTAGCTGATTTCTGCACAAGTGCACATATGATCACAATGTCATTGCATTATGCTGTGCACAGTGACTTTGTGCATGCAGGGATTTCAGCACTCACCGATGTGATAAGGAGACATGATTATTCCAGGGTGGGTCATATTGAGGAGAGGAGGGGTCAGAGAGGTGAATAGTGAGGGGAGTATGACTATTTTTGTATTTGCTAACCATTTGTTGGTTCATTGCCGCTATCGTCCATAATTTAGCTGAATCTGCCCTGAAGCAAAGTAAAAAAAAAAATCTGCATTTTGGTAAATGAAGATTTTTTAAATATTCAAGCAGAATTCAATTACACTTGAGATATTTGATCATCTCTACTCTTGACTAGGGATGATCGGACCCATGGATATTCTCGTTCATCAGGTACCAGAACTCTACCTAAACTTGATCTCAAACCCCATAGAAGTCAATGGGGACCTTAACCCTTTCTCTCTCTGCATTTGAACTCTGAACTCTAAAACAGACTTCCAGAAGAAGTCCGTGTTCGTAATTCAACACCGGACACTAGGTGTCTAGTGTGAACCCCAAACTTTGCAGTTTGGGTTCGCTCATCTCTACTCTTGATGCACCATATCCCAAGTAGTGTGGCACTAGATAACCAGCTTTGAAAATAAATATTATTTTGTAATACTCTGTGCTTCTCACAAAATTAGAATATCAACAAAAAGTTAATTTATTTCAGTTCTTCAATACAAAAAGTGAAACTCATATATCAGATAGATGATCTCTTTCAAGTGTTTATTTCTGTTAATGTTGATGATTATGGCTTACAGCCAATGAAGACCCCAAAGTCAGTATCTCAGTAAATTAGAACACTTTATAACACCAGCTTGAAAAATGATTTTAAAATCCGAAATGTTGGCCTACTGAAATGTATGTTCAGTGAATACACTCAATGCTTAGTCGGGGTTACTTTGGCATCAATTACTGCATCAATGTCGCCTGGCATGAAGGCGTTTAGTCTGTGGCACTGCTGAGGTGTTATGGAAGCCCAGGTTGATTTTATAGCAGCCTTCAGCTCGTCTGCATTGTTAGGTCTGTTGTCTCTCATCTTCCTCTTGACCATACCCCATAGATTCTCTGGTGAGTTTGCTGTCCGATCAAGCACAGTGATACTGTGCCATGATCTGTCAAAATGCATCGGTCACTAGTCCTCTTGGGCTTTCATACGTGTCCACTACATGTTCTTTTAATGTAGCTACAATAAACGAGAAGTTTTATCTGACCACGCTGGAAAACTTCTTCTTCTGGTGTTAAGGTCAGGCGCATTTGCTGACCAGTCAAGCACAGCGATACTGTTGCTTTTCAACCTGGTATTGGTATTTTTGGCAGTGTGGACAGCTGCCAAGACCTGCTGGAGAATTACATTTTCATCTCCTTCACTGTGTCAAGCCACTCATAACCAATAGACAATACCAGAAGCATCTTACCTGGACCAAGAAGAAAAAGAACTGGACTGTTGCTCAGTGGTTCAAGGTGTTTTCAGATGAAAGTAAATTTTGCATGCAGAGTCTGGAGGAAGAGTGGAGAGGCACACAATCCAAGCTGCTTGAGGTCTAGTATGAAGTTTCCATAAACAGTGATGGTTTGGGGAACAGCCAGAACCAATAATGCAGACAAGCTGAAGGCTGCTATCAAAGCAACCTGGGCTTCCATAACACCTCAGCAGTGCCACAGACTGATCGCCTCCATGTTACACCACATTGATGCAGTAATTGATGCAAAAGGAGCCCCGACAAAGTATTGAGTGCGTTTACTAAACCATAGATTAGAATAGAACCATAGAACCAGGATTCTGCCGATCAAGTAACTGAACCTGTGTCCAGGACATAGATTCAGTTACTCTATTGCCATGCGAGCCCGCATGGCAATAGTTAAAGCCGCTAGCCAATCGGAGGCTGGCAACTGATGTCAGCGCGCATGCCACTGGCGTATGATATCATTGTCAGTCGCCGGTTAAGTGCGCGCTTTCAGGATGGGGTGAACATCGCTTTCCGCTGGAGCGCGGCAAGGTAAGGAGAAAGGTTTTTTTTTTTTAATTAGTATTGAAAGCCAGCAGGATTGGAGAAACTGGGGGCAGGATCGGAGATACTGGGGGCATTATTGGAGATACTGGGGGCATGATTGGAGATACTAAGGGCATGATTGGAGACACTGGGGGCATGATTGGAGACATTTGGGTCATGAATGGAGACACTGGGGGCAGGATTGGAGACACAGGGGGCAGGATTGGAGACACGGGGGACATGATTGGAGACACGGGGGCTGGATGAAAGACATGGGGGCATGATTGGAGACACGGAGACAGGCTTGGAGACACAGGGGCAGGATTGGAGACACTGGGGCAGGATTGGAGACACTCGGGGCATGATTGGAGATACTAAGGGCATGATTGGAGACACTGGGGGCATGATTGGAGACATTTGGGTCATGAATGGAGACACTGGGGGCAGGATTGGAGACACAGGGGGCAGGATTGGAGACACGGGGGACATGATTGGAGACACGGGGGCTGGATGAAAGACATGGGGGCATGATTGGAGACACGGAGACAGGCTTGGAGACACAGGGGCAGGATTGGAGACACTGGGGCAGGATTGGAGACACTCGGGGCATGATTGGAGAAACTGGGGGCGTGATTGCAAACACTGGGGGCAGGATTGGAGACACGGGGGTATGATTGGAAACATGGGGGCAGGATTGGAGATGCAGGGGCAGGACTGGAGACACTGGGGAAGGATTGGAGACACTGGGGTAGGATTGATGACACAGGGGGCAGGATTGGAGACACAGGGGGAAAGATGAAAGACACAGGGGGCAGGATTGCAGACAAAAGGGCATGATTGGAGACAATGGGGGCATGCTCAGAGACACTGGGGGCATGATTGGAGACACGGGGCAGAATGGAGACATGGGGGCAGGATGAAAGACATGGGGGCAGGATTGGAGACACAGGGGGCAGGATTGGAGACACAGGGGGCAGGATTGAAGACACTGGGGGCAGGATTGGAGATACAGGGGCAGGATTGGAGACACGGGGCAGGATGGAGACATTGTGCGGGATGGAGACAGATGGGGCAGTATCATGGGGCAGGATTGGAGACATGGGGCAGGATGAAAGACATGGGGGTAGGATTGGAGACACGGGGCAGGATTGAGACATGGTGTAGGATTAACAAGTATATTGTGGCACTACTGCGTTGGTGCACAAAAGAAGGTTCCCACACCAGTGTAAATAATGAAAGAAATTTTTGGCACTCAACTTGTCGCAAAGTGAAGATTTTATTTGCAGTCTCAAATTTAGACGTTTCGGCTTATACAAACAAGCCTTCATCAGTATGCTGCAAATCAGATACAGGTATAGAATACAAGTCTAATGCTACATAATGTACAATCAATAAGGTTCAAACATCAAGTAAATACCAAAATAAATATTCAAAAAAGTGCAATAGTGATGGGAGGGATGGGTTGAGGTATGAGGGATTAGGGGAAAAAAAGGAAAAAAGCGGAAGTATTGTAACCTACCCAGACTGCTCTCTTGGAAAGATTTGCAATGTATCTAGAGTAAACAGTATATTTATGTAAGATAATCGTATCAATTGTGTAGATGAGAAAGCGTAAACTAATCTTATATTCGTTACTACTCACTTAATATCTAGTCACCACTATATTGATGGTGGGGATAGTGCGATCCTTATTAAAGATTATCCTTGCGTTTATCTTGAAAAGATATAATGAAATAAAGTAAAAACAAAGAAAAATGTCCACAAAAAAGTGCTGCCATATGGTTGCACCTTGATAAAGTGCTAAGTGTATATAAGATACCAACCGGCAATAATTTGTGGCTGGACTAGCAGGAAGTAATTCCATAAGAGGTCTGTAGATCAAAACAAAGGATGAGAGGAATTCACTCAATATGCTCAGAAATACATAATCATCATATCCCATATGTACCCACTCACTTGGTGTTAAGCCTGTTATCGCTTAGGACTCAATGCTGCATAGGATCAGGTATGTCACTCTGAGTGATGTAGCTGTATGGGACGATATATATAGTGCATGAGGGGTTAAGTCTCCCTGTAAACTATTCACATGCCTGAATGCACGCAGAGGAGATGTGCTTACCGTTAGTGGGTGGCGGCGTAATGTGTCCTGGAAAACGCGGTATTCACCGCTTGTAGCCTGGGTGTACAAGGCCCATGATGTGATTGCTAAATAGGCGGTGTGCGGGACAGCCTCAGATTGACTGGGCTGCGTCACCGGAAGTGACGTTGCCGCCCCTGTGAACATGAGATCAGGCATAAAGAAATAGAGGGGCGTGTTGTGGGAGGTAACGCTGGACTGCACAGCGATTAACCATGTGTGTAACAGCTTTCATGCTGTCAGGGTTCCTATATTGAGAGGGAGCTTGTAGGAGGAAGAGAAGAGGGAACGCTCATGTATCAATCAGATTGAGTGGAGGCTATGTGTGAAAGACATGAACTGTGTATGAAATAATGGTGAATAAATGGTAAATAACTAATAAATTAGTCATTGGGGATGATATGAAAGTGTCACACATGTATTGTACAATGATTAAACCAGTGGTGAAGGGGAATAAATTAAAGCTTCCTGTTACAAAGTGAGGAGGGATATATCTATTAATATTATAGAAATAAAGGACCCAATTGAGTACAGGAATCAAAAGGTAGTCTAGATATGCTGATAAGTAAAAGAATTAGCTTGAAGGAGGCAGGGAGGGAGAGTCCGAGGGAGAAACAAGGACAATCGGTGACAATTGCGTGTAGTTCAAAATCGACGACTCTGTAAAATTAAGAAAATATGTTAGTAATCCTGTAATGATAACATGACTCATTGACAAAAATAATAACCATCTAATTTCTACAAAATTGTGAAGAAGTATAGTCTTAGACCCATCATATGAAAGATAATAAATCATACTCTCTATTGAGACCTCTCGGTGTGAGAGTTTGTAATTCATGTATCCAGAAGGCCTCTCTTCTTTTCAAGAGTTGGATACGATTACCACCCCTCCGAGGAAAGGGTACGTGCTCAATAACACAAAATTTCAATTGAGGGATGGTGTGCCCAGCTGTAATAAAATGATATGGTAGGGGTAATAGTGTATTGCCACACCTGATTGTGGATTTATGCTTACTTATGCGGTCCCTGATAGACTGGGTGGTTTCACCAATGTACAAAAGACCGCAAGGGCATTTGATCAGGTATATCACATGCGATGTGTCGCAAGTGGAGTAGTCTTTAATTTTGTACCGTTTACCAGAGTGTGGGTGGTGAAAATAATCCCCTTTTAATACATTGCTGCATTGATTGCAATGAAGGCACGGATAAGTCCCTGTTTTGGGTGTGGAAAGAAATCTTTGTGTTGTTGACCTCACTCCTGGGCCTATATCTGCTTTAATCAGGGTGTCCCTAATGTTTCTGGGGCGTTTATAGCATGGTAGAAAGTTATGCTGAAATTCTGTGACCTCTGGATGAGCCTCCTTAAGGATGCCCCAATGTCTCCGTATGGAACGGTGTAAGATCTGTACATACGGGTGATATGTATGAACGAAGGGTAGGCGTCCTGAGACTCCACTGCGGTTTGGGGCCGGGGGTTGTCGTGCTTGATCAAGTAAACTTGAAGGATAGCCCCTCGAGCGAAATTTCTTATGCATCTCATTTAACCTAATATGGCTAACTAACGGATCAGAAACAATCCGTTCAACCCTCTTGAATTGTGATATTGGTATGGATTTTTTGGTGGAGGGAGGGTGTAAGCTCTTGTAGAGCAACAGACTATTCCGGTCTGTGGTTTTGATGTGTAGGTCAGTGCTCAAATGTCCCTCCACACTCTTGATAACTTTAGTGTCCAAGAAACTCACCACCTGTAAATCCCTAGTCATGGTAAAGGCTAGACCTGGCCAGGCCATATTCAATTTATTATAGAATATGTCTAATGTATCAGCCGACCCTGTCCAAATGCAAAAAATGTCATCTATAAATCTTTTCCATAGTCTACAGTGGGTTTTAAAAAGAGGGTCAGAGTAGACAATATCCTCTTCAAATGTTGCCATAAATGTATTTGCATAAGGGGGCGCGACATTGGACCCCATCGCAGTCCCCTTGGTCTGTAGATAGAATGTATCGCCAAAGAGGAAATAATTTCTGGTGAGAACGAGGGTCAATAATTCAATACAGAAGTCAATCATATCTCTATCCAACTCAGATCTCAGTAAGCTTCTCTTTACGCAATCAATCCCCAATTCATGTGGAATTGATGTGTATAAATCTTTTACATCAAAGGAGACTAGAAAAGAGTCCCCAGGGACAGGACCCAAATTTCGTAGAGTTTTAAGAAAATCCCCTGTGTCTAATAGAAAAGAAGCTGCTTGTCTAGTGAGAGGGGTTAGAATTTTTTCCAAAAGTATTGATAGTGGTGATAAAATGGAATCTGTTGACGCCACTATGGGTCGGCCCGGAGGACACTCCAATCTCTTATGGATTTTAGGAAGGATGTAAAATACTGGAGTGATGGGATCTGTTTTGATCAAAAAGTCACGTGTCTTAATATCAATTATGCCTCGTGTAGTGTAATCTGTGACTACAGAATATATGCAGTCCCTGATACTCCTCATTGGATCATGAGGAAGGACTGCATAAACAGAGCTGTCATTTAATTGGCGCAACACTTCATGCATGTAATCCTGTTTGTCCATTACAACTATTGCTCCCCCTTTATCAGCAGGTTTAATGATGATATTGTGATCTTGACGAAGTGCCTCCAAAGCCTGGAAGTCCACCGTGTCAAGATTGGGGGAGACGTGAAGATCGCCTCTCTCAATGCCTTGACGTAATTTTAGGAATGCCTTATCGATAAATTCAATAAAAGATTCGACCGCATGCGAGGCCGATGGTGGCCGATAGGTGCTCTTGTTACGGAGTCCCAAGCGATCAATTGAAATAAGGCATGGAGTCATGGGTTGAGGTCTGGGTATCTCCTTGTCCTTATTTGCAAAATGAACCAGTAGTCTGATGCGGCGGTAGAATCGCTGCAGATCCATGTCCATTTGAAATGTACTAAATTTGAAAGAAGGGCAGTAGGACAAACCCCTCTGGAGCAGATTATTTTCTGCTATGCTAAGGGACCTGGAGGAGATGTTGACCACTAGGGATTCCATACCTGGGATCTCATTATCCTGTTCGTATCTGGATCTCTTCCTCCGTTGGCTGCGGCGAACTCTCTTCTGCGTGGACGTCTTCTTCGCTGGTCTAAAAAATACGAGGAGCGGTATTCTCTTCTATCGGTTTCAGAACCCGATGTAGATGGATCATTCGAGGATTGTTGCTCAAGCCTAGAGGAGGTGGAACGAGAGGTAATGTTATAGCGCCAGTGATAAACCCTATTGTTATTGTAGTCATCTGTGTCCCGTTGGAACTTAATCCTCTTTCTCTGTTCGGTGTCTCGTTTATGTTGGTCAATAATCCCTTTAAGTTTATCCTTAAGGGTGGTGAGTTCTTCGGATGTACTAGAAGAAGCCAATTGTGACTCTATATTTTTTATATTGTCACGGCTCTTGTTAATGGATGTCTGCAGGTACTCGACAGTAAGAGTCATCAAATCAAAGGAGCATTTGTTTAATATCTGCTCGAATTTCTGGCAGAAGTCAGCGGAATCACTAAAAAGTGTCGGCCTTAACGGGACCCGTAGTCCTCTTGGAATGCGTTGGACTCGGAGATACTCTGATAGTGTTGCACAGTGTAGCTCAAGATTCGTCTGGTGTCTTAATTCACGCTCAAGGTCTTTCCCTCTCGTCTCCTTGGGTGGGACTTTGAGAAAATCACTAGAAAAACTAAGCTTGGACAAAATTGCATTAGTTTCTTCTTGGTTGTATGAGAAGGTAAGGGAGGACATAGTAGCCAGCGGCACACGTAAGGGTGAGTAAATCAACAAGTATATCGTGGCACTACTGCGTTGGTGCACAAAAGAAGGTTCCCACACCAGTGTAAATAATGAAAGAAATTTTTGGCACTCAACTTGTCGCAAAGTGAAGATTTTATTTGCAGTCTCAAATTTAGACGTTTCGGCTTATACAAACAAGCCTTCATCAGTATGCTGCAAATCAGATACAGGTATAGAATACAAGTCAAATGCTACATAATGTACAATCAATAAGGTTCAAACATCAAGTAAATACCAAAATAAATATTCAAAAAAGTGCAATAGTGATGGGAGGGATGGGTTGAGGTATGAGGGATTAGGGAAAAAAAGGAAAAAAGCGGAAGTATTGTAACCTACCCAGACTGCTCTCTTGGAAAGATTTGCAATGTATCTAGAGTAAACAGTATATTTATGTAAGATAATCGTATCAATTGTGTAGATGAGAAAGCGTAAACTAATCTTATATTCGTTACTACTCACTTAATATCTAGTCACCACTATATTGATAGTGGGGATAGTGCGATCCTTATTAAAGATTATCCTTGCGTTTATCTTGAAAAGATATAATGAAATAAAGTAAAAAGATAAACGCAAGGATAATCTTTAATAAGGATCGCACTATCCCCACCATCAATATAGTGGTGACTAAATATTAAGCACTTGTAAGGAGAGCTTTAAACTAGAACAACATGGGAAGGGAAGCAAAAGACCAGAAAAAGCCATACACCTGACAAATGCTACTGAGAACTCTGCTATTAGAAGTGGAAAGGAAGAACAAAGACGAAAGAATCTAATTAAAAAAAATATTGGAGAAAGAGAAACCAATCACAAACTAAAATGTTTCTATACTAATGCACAAAGCATGGGCAACAAACAAGGAGAATTGGAACTACTAACACAGGAAAAGAAATATGATGTCATTGGAATCACTGAAACTTGGTGGGACAATACACATGATTGGAATACAAAACTAGAAGGATACAACTTATTTGCAAGAAACAGACTTGATAAACGAGGAGGGGGTGTCGCATTGTATGTTAGAAATGCGTATATCTGCACAGAGATTGAAGCTTCAGAGACTGGGAGTTCTGTGGAAACTGTTTGGGTAAGAATACAAGGACAGAACAATGGAAAGGACACCATTGTAGGCATTTACTACAGGCCGCCTGTGCAAGCTGAAGATATGGATGAACTCTTTATGCATCAAATGGCCAAGTTCTCCAAAAAATATGACATAGTTGTCATGGGAGATTTCAACTATCCAGACATTTGTTGGGAATCTCTCTCAGGCAAAACTAACAGGTCAAGGAAATTCTTATCCTCTCTTGCTGACAACTTTATCTTCCAAAAGGTAAAGGAGAAAACAAGGGGAACTGCTACCTTGGATCTAATCCTTATAAACAGGGAGGAAATGGTTGAGGAGGTAACAGTGGCTGGGACCCTAGGAGGTAGCGACCATGCTATTTTAGAATTTTGGATAACTAGAGGCGGAAGACCTGTGAAGACTCAGACGTCAAGGTTAGATTTCAGAAAGGCAGATTTTAAGGGATTCAGAAAGAGAATTGGAGGGATCCAATGGCTGGATATCCTTAAAGACAAAAATGTCCAGGAAGGATGGGAAATCTTGAAAAATGAAATTCTCAAAGCACAGTTGTTAACAATTCCGAAAAGAGGGAAGAATAGGAAGCATTTAAGGAAACCAGGATGGATGAACACAGAACCTAAGCACATGCTAAAAAGGAAGCAAAAAATGATTATAAAATGAAAAGAAGGAGGCATATCTAAAGAAGAATATAATGCTGTCTGCAGAACCTGCAAGGCACAAATCAGATTACTAAAGCTGAAAATGAATTGAGGCTTGCAAGAGATGTCAAAAGCAATAATAAAGGATTTTGGGGATATGTCAAAAGTAAAAGAAAAGTCAAAGATGCTATAGGATTTTTACAGGATGAAAATGATGAAATGGTAAGACAGGATGTTGAGAAGGCTGAACTTTTAAATTCCTATTTTGCATCTGTTTTCTCTCAGAAAGGAAATGTAACATCAACTGTTATTCACTGTCCTATTAAGGGAATAGAAGAATCCAGGATATCTATAAACAGAAAGATAGTGAGGAAACACTTAGCTAACCTAAATGTATTCAAGTCTCCAGGTCCAGATGAATTACACCCCAGAGTACTGAAGGAGATAGCAGAAGAAATTTTTGAACCCCTCTCCATAATCTTTGAAAATTCTTGGAGAACAGGAGAAGTGCCAGAAGACTGGAGAAGAGCAAATGTTGTTCCTATCTTCAAAAAGGGGAAGAAGGTGGACCCAGGCAACTATAGGCCGGTGAGTCTGACTTCTATACCAGGAAAGATCTTTGAACAAATTATTAAACAACATGTATGTCAATACCTGGATAAGAATGAAGTGATTAAACAGAGTCAGCATGGGTTTGTAACTAATAAGTCATGTCAGACTAATTTAATTTCCTTCTATGATGGTATTACTGATTGGGTGGATCAAGGAAATGCTGTAGATATAGTATATCTTGACTTCAGCAAAGCATTTGACAAAGTCTCTCATACAATCCTTATTGAAAAAATGACTAAGTATGGAATGGACAAGGCAACTGTTAGGTGGATTCATAACTGGCTTAGTGATCGGACCCAAAGAGTGGTCGTAAATGGCTGCACATCCAGTTGGAAGAATGTCTCAAGTGGGGTACCACAGGGCTCTGTCCTGGGCCCTGTATTGTTCAACATCTTTATCAACGATTTAGATGAAGGAATTGAGGGTAAACTGATTAAATTTGCTGATGACACAAAGCTAGGAGGGATAGCTAATACTAGAGAAGAGAGAGAGAGGATTCAAAAAGATTTAAATAAACTGGAGAAGTGGGCAGCAACTAACAGAATGGTTTTTAACAGGGAGAAATGCAAAGTACTACATCTGGGCAATAAAAATGAAAAAAGCATATATAGAATGGGAGGAATAGGGCTAAGTGACAGCACATGTGAAAAAGACTTGGGTATACTAATAGATCACAGACTGAATATGAGTCAACAGTGTGATGCAGCAGCAAAAAAGGCAAATGCAATTCTAGGATGTATTAACAGAAGCATACAGTCTAGATCACGTGAAGTAATTATTTCCCTCTACTCCTCTTTGGTCAGACCTAGTGTTGAGCATTCCGATACCGCAAGTATCGGGTATCGGCCGATACTTGCTGTATCGGAATTCCGATACCGACTTCCGATATTTTTTCAATATCGGAATTCGGCATCGGAATCGGAAGTTCAAAGTTGATTGACAGACTGACGTCATCATGATGCGCGGTGTGTGCGCATCATGATGCGCCGTCATTTCGGGCCTTCCGGGGGTCTCTGCCGGCCTGCCGGGGGGCTGTGTGGACTGCCCGGGGTCTGTACCGGCCTGCCGGGGGGCTGTGCCGGCCTGCCGGTGGTCTGTGCACCCCGTGGGGGTCTGTACCGGCCTGCCGGGGGGCTGTGCCGGCCCGCCGGGGGGCTGTGCACCCTGTGGGGGTCTGTACCGGCCTGCCGGGGGGCTGTGCCGGCCTGCCGGGGGGCTGTGCTGATGTCCGGGGGTCTGTGCAAGCATCGTTCGATGGGACTACAAGTCCCATCGGGCGATGCCTGCTACCATGACAGTGATTGACACATTAGCCAATGATGGGACAGTAGTAGTCCCATCATCCGGCTAATGTGTTAAATGTTAAAAAAAAAAAAAAAATACTACATACATACTACATACATACTACATGCTACATACATACTACATGCATGCTATATACATGCTACATGCATGCTACATACATACTACATGCATACTACATACATACTACATACATACTACATGCTACATACATACTACATATATACTACATGCATGCTACATACATACTACATACATACTACATATATACTACATGCATGCTACATACATACTACATATATACTACATGCATACTACATACATACTGCATGCTACATGCATGCTACATACATACTACATACATACTACATGCTACATACATACCACATATATACTACATACATGCTACATACATACTACATACATACTACATGCATGCTACATACATACTACATGCATGCTACATACATACTACATGCTACATACATACCACATACATACTACATACATACTACATACATACTACATACATACTACATGCTACATACATACTACATATATACTACATGCATGCTACATACATGCTACATACATACTACATATATACTACATGCATGCTACATACATACTACATATATACTACATGCATGCTACATACATACTGCATGCTACATGCATGCTACATACATACTACATACATACTACATGCTACATACATACCACATATATACTACATACATACAATACATTCATACAATACATACATAGACATACAGTACATATAACATAGAGTAACATACTTACCAATACTTGTCACATTGTTCCCCGAAGCCATTGTCTTTTCCGGAATAAATATTAACATAACAAACCACAAAAATACTCACCCACGATCCGAAGCAGTCCACGAGTGTGTCCCACGACGATCTTGGGTAGAGAACTGCAGCATCAGATGATGCTGCCGTTCTCTACGGGCTGTAGGAATCCAATGACGGAAGGTAGGTATCCTTCCGCACTGTATTCCTCCGCCACTTAAAAAAAAAAAAGTCCCTAGTCTCACTTTATGCCATTGCTGCGTGGGAAATTCCCACACAGCAATGGCATAAAGTGAGACTAGGGACTTTTTTTTTTTTTTAAGTGGCGGAGGAATACAGTGCGGAAGGATACCTACCTTCCGTCATTGGATTCCTGCAGCCCGTAGAGAACGGCAGCAACAGCTGATGCTGCAGTTCTCTACCCAAGATCGTCGTGGGACACACTCGTGGACTGCTTCGGATCGTGGGTGAGTATTTTTGTGGTTTGTTATGTTAATATTTATTCCGTAGATGACAATGGCTTCGGGGAACAATGTGACAAGTATTGGTAAGTATGTTACTCTATGTTATATGTACTGTATGTCTATGTATGTATTGTATGAATGTATTGTATGTATGTAGTATATATGTGGTATGTATGTAGCATGTAGTATGTATGTAGTATGTATGTAGCATGCATGTAGTATGTATGTAGTATGTATGTAGCATGCATGTAGTATGTATGTAGTATGTAGCATGTAGTATGTATGTAGCATGTAGTATGTATGTAGCATGCATGTAGTATATATGTGTTATGTATGTAGCATGTAGCATGCATGTAGCATGCATGTAGTATGTATGTAGTATGTATGTAGTATATATGTGGTATGTATGTAGCATGTAGTATGTATGTAGTATATATGTGGTATGTATGTAGCATGCATGTAGTATGTATGTAGTATGTATGTAGCATGCATGTAGTATATATGTAGTATGTAGCATGTAGTATGTATGTAGCATGTAGTATGTATGTAGCATGCATGTAGTATATATGTGTTATGTATGTAGCATGTAGCATGCATGTAGCATGCATGTAGTATGTATGTAGTATGTATGTAGTATATATGTGGTATGTATGTAGCATGTAGTATGTATGTAGCATGCAGTATGTATGTAGCATGCATGTAGTATATATGTAGTATGTATGTTGCATGTAGTATTTATGTAGTATGAATGTAGCATGTATGTAGTATGTAGTATGAATGTAGCATGTATGTAGTATGCATGTTGTATGTATGTAGCATGTAATTTTTTTTTTTTTTTTTTACATTTAACACATTAGCCGGATGATGGGACTACTACTGTCCCATCATTGGCTAATGTGTCAATCACTGTCATGGTAGCAGGCATCGCCCGATGGGACTTGTAGTCCCATCGGACGATGCCTGCACAGACCCCCGAAGCCTGCACAGCCCCCCGGCAGGCCGGCACAGCCCCCCGGCAGGCCGGCACAGCCCCCCGGAGCCTGCACAGCCCCCCGGCAGGCCGGCACAGCCCCCCGGCAGGCCGGCACAGCCCACCGGAGCCTGCACAGACCACCGGCAGGCCGGCACAGCCCCCCGGCAGGCCGGCACAGCCCCCCGGCAGGCCGGCACAGACCACCGGAGCCTGCACAGACCCCCTGGCAGGCCGGCACAGCCCCCCGAAAGGCCCGTACAGACCCCAGAGAGGCTGTACAAGGGCAGGAAAGGGTTTTTCTTATTCCGATACCGGAAGTCCCATAGACTTGAATGGGACTTCCGGTATCGGAATCGGCGATACCGATACTTTTTTTAAAGATCGGCCGATACCATCCGATACGATACTTTGAAGTATCGGACGGTATCGCTCAACTCTAGTCAGACCTCATCTGGAATATTGTGTCCAATTTTGGGCACCACATTTTAAAAAAGACATCAACAAACTGGAGCAAGTTCAGAAAAGAGCGACCAGAATGGTGACCGGTCTGCAAACCCTGTCTTATGAGGAAAGGTTGCAGGATTTGGGAATGTTTAGTTTGCAAAAGAGAAGACTGAGAGGAGACTTAATAGCTGTCTACAAATATCTAAAGGGCTGTCACATTGTAGAAGGATCAACTTTATTCTCATTTGCACAAGGAAAGACTAGAAGCAATGGGATGAAGCTGAATGGGAGGAGACACAGATTAGATATTAGAAAAAACTTTTTGACAGTTAGAGTGATCAATGAGTGGAACAGGCTGCCACGAGAAGTGGTGAGTTCTCCTTCAATGGAAGTCTTCAAACAGAGGCTGGACAGACATCTAACTGGGATGATTTAGCGAATCCTGCTTTGAGCAGGGGGTTGGACCAGATGGCCCAGGAGGTCCCTTCCAACTCTACGATTCTATGATTCTATGATTCTAAGTGAGTAGTAACGAATATAAGATTAGTTTACGCTTTCTCATCTACACAATTGATACGATTATCTTACATAAATATACTGTTTACTCTAGATACATTGCAAATCTTTCAAGAGAGCAGTCTGGGTAGGTTACAATACTTCCACTTTTTTCCTTTTTTTTCCCTAATCCCTCATACCTCAACCCATCACTATTGCACTTTTTTGAATATTTATTTTGGTATTTACTTGATGTTTGAACCTTATTGATTGTACATTATGTAGCATTTGACTTGTATTCTATACCTGTATCTGATTTGCAGCATACTGATGAAGGCTTGTTTGTATAAGCCGAAACGTCTAAATTTGAGACTGCAAATAAAATCTTCACTTTGCGACAAGTTGAGTGCCAAAAATTTCTTTCATTATTTACACTGGTGTGGGAACCTTCTTTTGTGCACCAACGCAGTAGTGCCACGATATACTTGTTGATTTACTCACCCTTACGTGTGCACGCTGGCTACTATGTCCTCCCTTACCTTCTCATACAACCAAGAAGAAACTAATGCAATTTTGTCCAAGCTTAGTTTTTCTAGTGATTTTCTCAAAGTCCCACCCAAGGAGACGAGAGGGAAAGACCTTGAGCGTGAATTAAGACACCAGACGAATCTTGAGCTACACTGTGCAACACTATCAGAGTATCTCCGAGTCCAACGCATTCCAAGAGGACTACGGGTCCCGTTAAGGCCGACACTTTTTAGTGATTCCGCTGACTTCTGCCAGAAATTCGAGCGGATATTAAACAAATGCTCCTTTGATTTGATGACTCTTACTGTCGAGCACCTGCAGACATCCATTAACAAGAGCCGTGACAATATAAAAAATATAGAGTCACAATTGGCTTCTTCTAGTACATCCGAAGAACTCACCACCCTTAAGGATAAACTTAAAGGGATTATTGACCAACATAAACGAGACACCGAACAGAGAAAGAGGATTAAGTTCCAACGGGACACAGATGACTACAATAACAATAGGGTTTATCACTGGCGCTATAACATTACCTCTCGTTCCACCTCCTCTAGGCTTGAGCAACAATCCTCGAATGATCCATCTACATCGGGTTCTGAAACCGATAGAAGGGAATACCGCTCCTCGTATTTTTTAGACCAGCGAAGAAGACGTCCACGCAGAAGAGAGTTCGCCGCAGCCAACGGAGGAAGAGATCCAGATACGAACAGGATAACGAGATCCCAGGTATGGAATCCCTAGTGGTCAACATCTCCTCCAGGTCCCTTAGCATAGCAGAAAATAATCTGCTCCAGAGGGGTTTGTCCTACTGCCCTTCTTTCAAATTTAGTACATTTCAAATGGACATGGATCTGCAGCGATTCTACCGCCGCATCAGACTACTGGTTCCTTTTGCAAATAAGGACAAGGAGATACCCAGACCTCAACCCATGACTCCATGCCTTATTTCAATTGATCGCTTGGGACTCCGTAACAAGAGCACCTATCGGCCACCATCGGCCTCGCATGCGGTCGAATCTTTTATTGAATTTATCGATAAGGCATTCCTAAAATTACGTCAAGGCATTGAGAGAGGCGATCTTCACGTCTCCCCCAATCTTGACACGGTGGACTTCCAGGCTTTGGAGGCACTTCGTCAAGATCACAATATCATCATTAAACCTGCTGATAAAGGGGGAGCAATAGTTGTAATGGACAAACAGGATTACATGCATGAAGTGTTGCGCCAATTAAATGACAGCTCTGTTTATGCAGTCCTTCCTCATGATCCAATGAGGAGTATCAGGGACTGCATATATTCTGTAGTCACAGATTACACTACACGAGGCATAATTGATATTAAGACACGTGACTTTTTGATCAAAACAGATCCCATCACTCCAGTATTTTACATCCTTCCTAAAATCCATAAGAGATTGGAGTGTCCTCCGGGCCGACCCATAGTGGCGTCAACAGATTCCATTTTATCACCACTATCAATACTTTTGGAAAAAATTCTAACCCCTCTCACTAGACAAGCAGCTTCTTTTCTATTAGACACAGGGGATTTTCTTAAAACTCTACGAAATTTGGGTCCTGTCCCTGGGGACTCTTTTCTAGTCTCCTTTGATGTAAAAGATTTATACACATCAATTCCACATGAATTGGGGATTGATTGCGTAAAGAGACGCTTACTGAGATCTGAGTTGGATAGAGATATGATTGACTTCTGTATTGAATTATTGACCCTCGTTCTCACCAGAAATTATTTCCTCTTTGGCGATACATTCTATCTACAGACCAAGGGGACTGCGATGGGGTCCAATGTCGCGCCCCCTTATGCAAATACATTTATGGCAACATTTGAAGAGGATATTGTCTACTCTGACCCTCTTTTTAAAACCCACTGTAGACTATGGAAAAGATTTATAGATGACATTTTTTGCATTTGGACAGGGTCGGCTGATACATTAGACATATTCTATAATAAATTGAATATGGCCTGGCCAGGTCTAACCTTTACCATGACTAGGGATTTACAGGTGGTGAGTTTCTTGGACACTAAGGTTATCAAGAGTGTGGAGGGACATTTGAGCACTGACCTACACATCAAAACCACAGACCGGAATAGTCTGTTGCACTACAAGAGCTTACACCCTCCCTCCACCAAAAAATCCATACCAATATCACAATTCAAGAGGGTTGAACGGATTGTTTCTGATCCGTCAGTTAGCCATATTAGGTTAAATGAGATGCATAAGAAATTTCGCTCGAGGGGCTATCCTTCAAGTTTACTTGATCAAGCACGACAACCCCCGGCCCCAAACCGCAGTGGAGTCTCAGGACGCCTACCCTTCGTTCATACATATCACCCGTATGAACAGATCTTACACCGTTCCATATGGAGACATTGGGGCATCCTTAAGGAGGCTCATCCAGAGGTCAAGAATTTCAGCATAACTTTCTACCATGCTATAAACGCCCCAGAAACATTAGGGACACCCTGATTAAAGCAGATATAGGCCCAGGAGTGAGGTCAACAACACAAAGATTTCTTTCCACACCCAAAACAGGGACTTATCCGTGCCTTCATTGCAATCAATGCAGCAATGTATTAAAAGGGGATTATTTTCACCACCCACACTCTGGTAAACGGTACAAAATTAAAGACTACTCCACTTGCGACACATCGCATGTGATATACCTGATCAAATGCCCTTGCGGTCTTTTGTACATTGGTGAAACCACCCAGTCTATCAGGGACCGCATAAGTAAGCATAAATCCACAATCAGGTGTGGCAATACACTATTACCCCTACCATATCATTTTATTACAGCTGGGCACACCATCCCTCAATTGAAATTTTGTGTTATTGAGCACGTACCCTTTCCTCGGAGGGGTGGTAATCGTATCCAACTCTTGAAAAGAAGAGAGGCCTTCTGGATACATGAATTACAAACTCTCACACCGAGAGGTCTCAATAGAGAGTATGATTTATTATCTTTCATATGATGGGTCTAAGACTATACTTCTTCACAATTTTGTAGAAATTGCCACAAATTATTGCCGGTTGGTATCTTATATACACTTAGCACTTTATCAAGGTGCAACCATATGGCAGCACTTTTTTGTGGACATTTTTCTTTGTTTTTACTTTATTTCATTATATCTTTTCAAGATAAACGCAAGGATAATCTTTAATAAGGATCGCACTATCCCCACCATCAATATAGTGGTGACTAGATATTAAGTGAGTAGTAACGAATATAAGATTAGTTTACGCTTTCTCATCTACACAATTGATACGATTATCTTACATAAATATACTGTTTACTCTAGATACATTGCAAATCTTTCCAAGAGAGCAGTCTGGGTAGGTTACAATACTTCCGCTTTTTTCCTTTTTTTTCCCTAATCCCTCATACCTCAACCCATCCCTCCCATCACTATTGCACTTTTTTGAATATTTATTTTGGTATTTACTTGATGTTTGAACCTTATTGATTGTACATTATGTAGCATTTGACTTGTATTCTATACCTGTATCTGATTTGCAGCATACTGATGAAGGCTTGTTTGTATAAGCCGAAACGTCTAAATTTGAGACTGCAAATAAAATCTTCACTTTGCAACAAGTTGAGTGCCAAAAATTTCTTTCATTATCATGGTGTAGGATTGAGACAGATGGGGCAGGATCATGGGGCAGGATAGAGACACGGGGCTGGATGAAAGACATGGGGGCAGGATTGGAGACAAGGGAGACAGGCTTGGAGACAGATGGGGCAGGATTGGAGGCAGATGGGGTTGGAGGCAGATGGGGCAGGGTTGTAGATAGATCATGCAGGATCATAGGGCAGGATGAATACGATGGAGACAGATGGGGCAGGATGGGGAGATCATATGGGGCAGAATGGATACTCATGAGGGCAGGATGAGAGAACATACAGTATGGCTGAAGCCAGGAATGAGACACACGGGGGTCAGAATGGGGGATATTATTACCATAGGGGCTAATTAAGGGATATAATTACTGCAGTGATGTATTTATTTTATTTTTTGAGTATATTGTTTTAAATGGGGCCCAGTCCTGTTACTGTGCAGAGTAATACTATGTTGCCTTTTTTCTTCATGTGATGTAATGTAGAAGTTGGGAAAAAAATAAGTAATGTGTTTTACAAGCAGAGTTCTAGATGACTGTTTTAAGTCCTGCAGAGATAAGCAGAGATAAGCCCTGCCTGGAAGAAGTGATGGCGGTCTGTGCTGGATGAAAGATGAAAAGCGAAGATGAAGGACTTCACCTAGAGATACCACTGGTGAGTCAGCGTGTTAATAATAATCTTTATTTATAATAATAATCTTTATTTATATAGCGCCAATATATTCCGCAGTGCTTTACAGTTTAACAGTTTCAAAACACAAGTCAAAAGTAACAACATTAACAATACAATAATTAAAGCAAAATAAGATGAAATAAGATGACCCTGCTCGTGAGAGCTTACAATCTACAATGAGGTGGGGGAGATAAAAAGTACAGGTGTGTATTTACAGTGATGTATTTACAATAATGGTCCAGCCATCTTGAGGGAGTGAGGGATGGATGGAGATAGTGAATGGGCTACTCATGCACACTTACGCATAGAATGATTTTGATTAGTGAACGTGATAGGCCGCTCTGAACAAATGTGTTTGAGGGAGCGCCTAAAACTATGCAAATTGTGGATAGTCCTAATTTCTTGAGGTAGAGCATTCCAGAGGATTGGCGCAGCGCGGGAGAAGTCTTGGAGTCAGGAGTGGGAGGTACGGATTAGTGCAGAGGTTAGTCAAAAGTCGTTTGCAGAGCGCAGAGGTCAGTTAGGCCGATAGACAGAAATGAGGGAGGAGATGTAGGGGGGTGCTGCACTGTGGAGAGCTTTGTGGGTGAGAACAAGTACTTTGAATTGGATCCTATAATGAATGGGCAGCCAATGTAAGGACTGGGGAAGAGCAGACGCGTCCGAGTACCGATTAGCAAGATAGATGACCCTGGCTGCTGCATTAAGTATGTATGTTACTTATACACTGACACTATACACTGTATACTATATACAGAGGTCCTGTGTATAATGTCACCAGTGATCACTGTATTACCTATACATTATATGCAGAGCTCCTGTGTATAATGACAATGATCACTGTATTACCTGTACACAGACATACATACTAAGTACATATCTCCTATGTATAATGGCACTTATGGTGATAGTATTGTGTTTATTTTATTACTGAAGAATATTGTAGTATTCAGTCACTATGTGGTGGTAATATGTGGTCTGGACATGGTGTTGCGGTATTTGTCCCTTGTATGTGCTATTATTTGGTCACTTTGTGGTGGTAATATGTGGTCTCGTCATGGTGCGGTGGTATTGTTCCTTGTATGTGATATTATTTGGTCACTGTGTTGGTAATATGTGGTCTGTTCATGGTGTGGTGGTATTTGTTCCTTTATGTGATATTCGGTCACTGTGGTGGTAATATGTGGTCTTGACATGGTGTGGTGGTATTTGTTCCCTGTATGTAGTATTATAGGCCACTATGTGGTGGTAATATTGTGTATGGTCATGGTGTAGCGGTATTTGTCCCTTGTTTGTGATTTTATTGGTCATTTTTAAAATTGAAAAATAAATCAAAATATACCTAAACTGTATTGCATATTTTAACAAATATTTAATAGGTTACAGTAGATTAGAGCTCGGCCAAAAGTGTCTACCGTTTTGTGGTTGCAGTTTAAAAAATCTTTTGGCCAGAACAAAAGCTGCCGGCTATATGTGTGATCTGGTGATGGGAACTGTTAATGTGTGATTGGTGAGAAGTGGAGTTTTTCCAAGAGAGAGCCTTTTAAACATATCCTAAATCCTCTCTTATCAGATTCCTTTTTTCCTGTGCTGACTACATGCAACATCTTTGTTGCAAAACTAAATACCAGAAATGTTTTCTCTTGCTTGTTTGCTCGTGCATGGTACAATATGTCAAAAATGAGGATGCAATTATCACATTTTGCAAACAGATCATCACTTGCATTTTATTTCAAAAGATTAGACCCCATCTGAAAAATAACTATTGTACATGAAAACAAAGATGGAAAAATGGCAGCATGGATGAAAAATATTATATTTTCTACTGTGTTGTAATTACTATTATTTTATGTTAATGACATTAAGTAATACGCCATCCTTTTATTCGATAAGGAGCTCTTCCATATTGTAATTCTACCAGTGGAAGTAATAAATGATACAATGTTTGGGAATAAATATCCTCTTCTGTATCATGGACAATTCCTTGCGCCACCGCCCCTGTGTTTCCCAAGCGGTCCTATAGGGGACACCGGTGTCGGCAGTCTCCCCCAGCGATTCACCTGTCGTTGCGGCTGTCTGTCGCAGCATGCACTCAGGCATGTTTGGCTATGTCTGTTTATAGCATCTGTCAGCCGATACACAAGAAACAAAAAGACTCATGAAAACTGATCTGCTCCTTTTTGCTGAATATTTAATGCTGGCTGCACCTAAGAAAAGGCGCACACATCTTTTCTTTTTCTTTTTTTTTTCCCATGCTTGTCTTCTTGCCCTCTTTAATTTTCCCTTGGGAAGGATGGGTTTCAGCCTTGGTTGCTTGAAGAGCCCATTTACTCGGAAAAAGATCTTTAATAACCCCCTGTTTTGGCGTTCTTCCTGTCTCTGCAAGAGTACATTTATTTCATCCTAGCCACCTTCTAGCAGACTTTTGTGTATATATTTTCAGGGAAATTTGATTGCTTGTATAGATTTTTAAATCAGTTTTTCGGATCAAGTTCAGAAATATGTAAACTGTTTTCCTTGTTGCGAGCAACTCTGTAATGAGTCTCTTTCAATGGCATCGGGTGATCTCCAAGCAAGGCCTAAGCAGATTAAAGCAGGCAGTAATTGGAAAGCAAGTAACCTTTCCAAGACCAATTGCAAGAAATTTAAGCCTCTTTCCAAATGTTTATTAAATTGAGGCCATATTCACACTTATTGTGGTCTGAAATATGAACCAGTATTTTCTGTCCTGGGGTGACTGACTTTATAGAACGTTAATGTACTCATAATGTACAATATTGTATGGCTGTTGTAGATGGGCAGAAGTGGTGATTACATTTGGATTGAATAAACTGCATTAAAAGAGCGTTCTTCCCCCAGCAACGGCCGATGGAACAAGAAATACACTTAAAACATTCTGCTTCTTCTGGCTCACCGCATATAACCCATTCCATGCTGGGCTGATCAGCTTTACAGAAAAAGACTGGTACATAGGAAATAATGGCTCGCCTCGGCCAACCCTGGGAATTTCAGCCCACCGGCAATTCTGCGTCTCTCTCTTTACTATTACACGTAAAATAGTTGCACCATTCCAAATTAATACATAGTTTCTCCATGCTTTTTTACATTTACTTTTTGTCTAATATGCATGTTTGTAACGCACAGGTTGCTGACCTAGACTTGAGATAATGAGATAATCACCTTTATTACGCACATGCAGAGATAAGACCGGGCTTCATATGCAGGCAGCGATGGCTCAGAATATTGGTATTATTATTCTTTATATGGTAAGAACAGGTTCTTCAGAATTGTTACAAAATAGCAAATATATAAAATTACTGGTTTTGATTTAAAAGCAAAAAAAAAAAAACACGTGCAAATAGAACCTTATGGAAAGACGTAGTTAATACCAAAGGGTTTGAAGAATTAGTTGGGTAGAAAGGCGAAATGAGCAATTGTATGTACATAGTACTATATAATATGATGATTGCAATAGGATAAGAGAATAAACATTTTGATGGGAGGATGAGGAGGAAAAGGAGGAGGAGGAAGAGGAGGGCTTCTTTATCTCATTCTACAGCCAAACAGACAATGCAATGCAGAATCTATAGAAGACAAAAGTGCAACATTTTTACTGAAACCTCATGATTTTTAGCTAAGTAAGGGAAATAAAAACTGTCTACATGAGTGGAGAACACGTTAATTGTCCAGTTTGGCAAGACAGCCATGACATAACAACCTATTGGGCAATGTCCTGCAGTTTGAGGAAATGTAATTGTAAATTTTATTGGATGGGTCAGTTGCACTGCCGCAGATTTTAACATGATCTAGTAAACAGTTGCTTTAACCATCGTTTTTTTTTCCTGATTTTGGACTTGTTGCTGGATAGTCTTTCTTCTATAACTTGGACAACTTACTTACCACCGACTTAGGTCTTCCTTCATGCACCGACCATGGAACATGTCCATTACTAAAGATCACATTAAGGCCGGGAATCACACTAGTGTATGGCCTCCGATGCGGCCTGCCAATGACACTCTGCTCCAGCTTTGCTGTGACCGTGAGCCAAATGTTGATGGTGTGTGCACCAATCCTCTAGCATAAGAGAATCGGAGCACAGGTGTGGAGGAGACGGAGCAAGTAATTCCTCCATCTCTTCCATTGCCGTCGTCTGCTGGAATCACACTGCATTTGGGTGACATCAGAGTGCAGTGCGATGTTTCACACGCATCCTATTTTCTGATGCAATCACAGCATGCTGCTATTGTTTTCGCATGCCAAATCGGCATGAGAAAATAATCAATTTCATCACAAGTGTGAGCGAGCCCTAAGGGTGAGCTGAAAACTACCTCAACTCAGGCAAACCTGCTGAGTTTTTTCAAGCAGAAGGCGCTTCAGGAAACTGTGTAGCTTGTTTTCCTGAAGCATTTTTTGTATCATTTTTTTGGTCGTCTCCTTAGTCTTTCTCCAACAGTTTTGGCTTTTGGCAGTTTTGGGGGGGATTTATCATTCTTTTGACGGGCTTTTCAGGCATTTTCCATGGCGGAATCCACCTGGAAAAGACTTTGTGTTCACATACCCTTATATTATCACATTTTTAGACAATGTAAACTGAGGATAGTCATAAAATGCTCTCGATTTATTACAATGGCTCTTGCTGTTTGAAAAAGCTGCAGCATATTTAACCTGTCTAGATTGAGGTTAGAAATGTGCACCAAAATTTTGGCACATTTTTGGTCACATCCCTTTCCAGCGAACCTTTTTCTCTTTGTCCTGTTAATCAAAGTAAGGATTCAGTCAGACGTCCGTATAATAAGTGCACGGACTGGCCGGTGGCTATCCTGACATGAGCGTGGCAGCTGCATAGAAATACATACTATCATGTTCGGCCAGGAGCGCCGGCGGCCAGTCCGTGCAATGTGAAGAGATCATCCTCCGTGTTATAAAGCTGTGTGACTGTGCTCTTAGAGTCTAAAACAAATGAGAAATATATTGTAAGACCATTTTTTAGCGCTTTTTATAGTCGTTGTGCTCAATATCTCAATCAGCCCTAGACAGGGTTGACAATGCAGTGATGTAATAAAAAATTCACTAAAATATCTGATATTTGTATTTTCAAAAATAGCACATCTCCTCTAATTGCTGCACAGGTAAATAATTGATCCACATAATATGGCATATTTTCTTCACATTATGATCTGAATCAAGGACCAAGCAAGATTTTCTTGTATAGTTCAACTAGAGACATCCAGTAGATGAGCGTTAATAAATTGACCCAGGGGTATGGAGAGGTGTTACAGAGCCCCTGCACCTCAGTGTCATTCAACAGTAGAAAAATGTCTTTAGAAGATTTTATCTGTTTCTGTATCTAATTCTCCTTATTAGTCCTAATATTAATAGAGGTGTGTGTGATATCTTTCTTAAGCACAGCATGCCCGAGGCTCCGTCCTTCCCAGCAGTTCCATATCAGATCCTATTAACATCACATGTCACTGCTTAATTACATTATTACAAGTGAAGAAATTGCAGCGAATCTCTAATTGGACTTGCTAAGATATGACCCAGCACCAGATTTGACTTAAAATTTATATTGTCACAAGACGTTTATACCATCAATCCTTTCAGATGTTATTACTGTTTATGGAACATGCAGACACCATCCTAAATATCATATTTTAATATAATCATATTTGTATTCACAAAGAAATCTGTTCTGGTAATAGCCAATTTGTTCTCATAAGAATATATTAGAAACCAGAAATTTGTCAAATTTGCAAAGTAGGTGCAAGAAATCTCACTGTCAGGTGCTGGATTCAAGCCTTTAGCTATTCTGATTTCCTACGCATGGGAGTCATACTTCAAATTTATTGTTCTTTGGAGAATCAGTATAACATTATCATTGGTTCAGTTTATATAGGAGCTTTATTTACAGCCTGCTACTACTACTATTAGGTTGGAGTCACACACCGTATAAAAATACGGTCCGTACTGTACGGCTGTAATACGCAGAAATGATAGTGATCCGTATGTCATCCGTTGTCAGGGTGTGGCCGCGTATTTTGCCCATGTAAGCATCCGTAAGTAATCCGTATGGGCTCCGTATGCCGTTTTTTTCTCACAGGCTAGCAAAATGGACATATAATGGATCCCTATGACAGGTTAAAACCCAAACGAAAGAATAGATATATACACATAGAATACATATATATACTGTGTATAAATACAGTTGTGCCAAAAGTATTGACACCCCTGCAATTCTGTCAGATAATACTCAGTTTCTTCCTGAAAATGATAGCAAACACAAATTCTTTGGTATTATTATCTTCATTTAATTTGTCTTAAATGCAAAAACACAAAAGAGAATGAAGCAAAAAGCAAAACATTGATCATTTCACACAAAAGTCCAAAAATGGGCCAGACAAAAGTATTGGCACCCTCAGCCTAATACTTGGTTGCACAACCTTTAGCCAAAATAACTGCGTCCAACCGCTTCCGATGAGTTTCAATGAGTTTCTTACAATGCTCTGCTGGAATTTTAGACCATTCTTCTTTGGCAAACTGCTCCAGGTCCCTGATATTTGAAGGGTGCTTTCTCCAAACTGCCATTTTTAGATCACTCCACAGGTGTTCTATGGGATTCAGGTCTGGACTCATTGCTGGCCACCTTAGAAGTCTCTAGTGCTTTCTCTCAAACCATTTTCTAGTGGTTTTTGAAGTGTGTTTTTGGTCATTGTCCTGCTGGAAGACCCATGACCTCTGAGGGAGACTCAGCTTTCTCACACTGGGCCCTACATTATGCTGCAAAATTTGTTGGTAGTTTTCAGACTTCATAATGCCATGCACACAGTCAAGCAGTCCAGTGCCAGAGGCAGCAAAGCAACCCCAAAACATCAGGGTACCTCCGCCATGTTTGACTGTAGGGACCGTGTTCTTTTCTTTGAATGCCTCTTTTTTTCTCCTGTAAACTCTATGTTGATGCCTTTGCCCAAAAAGCTCTACTTTTGTCTCATCTGACTAGAGAACATTCTTCCAAAATGTTTTAGGCTTTTTCAGGTAAGTTTTGGCAATCTCCAGCCTGGCTTTTTTATGTCTCGGAGTAAGAAGTGGAGTCTTCCTGGGTCTCCTACCATACAGTCCCTTTTCATTCAGACGCCGACGGATAGCACGGGTTGACACTGTTGTACCCTCGGACTGCAGGGCAGCTTGAACTTGTTTGGATGTTAGTCGAGGTTCTTTATCCAACATCCGCACAATCTTGTGTTAAAATCTCTTGTCAAGTTTTCTTTTCCATCCACATCTAGGGAGGTTAGCCACAGTGCCATGGGCTTTAAACTTCTTGATGACACTGTGCACGGTAGACACAGGAACATTCTGGTCTTTGGAGATGGACTTGTAGCCTTCAGATTGCTCATGCTTTCTCACAATTTGGTTTCTCAAGTCCTCAGACAGTTCTTTGGTCTTTTTTCTTTTCTCCATGCTCAATGTGGTACACACAAGGACACAGGACAGAGGTTGAGTCAACTTTAATCCATGTCAACTGGCTGCAAGTGTGATTTAGTTATTGCCAACACCTGTTAGATGCCACAGTTAAGTTACAGGTGCTGTTAATTACACAAATTAGAGAAGCATCACATGATTTTTTTGAACAGTGCCAATACTTTTGTCCACCCTCTTTTTTATGTTTGGTGTGGAATTATATCCAATTTGGCTTTAGGACAATTCTTTTTGTGTTTTTTCATTTAAGACAAATTAAACAAAGATAATAATACCAAAGAACTTGTGTTTGCAATCATTTTCATGAAGAAACTGAGTATTATCTGACAGAATTGCAGGAGTGTCAATACTTTTGGCCACAACTGTATATATATATATATATATATATATATTTACATTTCATAGAGTTCTACATAGCAGAATAGCCGCTAATTCAATTGCTGGCTTCTGTAAAATCATTCCAAAACCCGATATGAAATGACACATGGTTTACATACAGTAATCCATTTCATTTCATGTATTTTTTTAGCTGTCCCTGACTAATAATTAAAGTAGGGTTTGTGTGTAAAATTTGGGACGTCTAGGTGTTTAATTAAGGGGTTAATTTTTTGGACAAAAATGAGTGGGCTCCCGTGGCAAAATCACAACCAGAGAGGTAAAGCAGGTGAGTGAGGGCAGATTTTAATAGCCTTGAGAGAGACCATTATTTTTGCCCGCTCTGGCTGCAAAAATCTGCCCCCAGACACAGCAGAAATGGTGCATCTATAAGATGCGCCTTTTCTGGCACTTATCCTCTCTATTCCCATTGCCCTGTAGTGGTGGCTAATGAGTTAATATTAATGGCTTAATGTCATCTTGCAATTGGAAGGTGACATTAAGCCGATTAATAATGGAGAGGTGTCAATTAGACACTTATCCATTATTAATCCTAGACTATTAAAGGGTTAAAAAAACACAAACAGACATTATTTAAAAATTATTTTAATGAAATAAAGACACCAAGTTTTTGACAAGATTTATTGCTCTGGTAATCCAAAAATAAACCATCGACCTGTAACAAAAAATCAGCCATATCTTTACCTCTCTGCAGCTCAGTCAGGTCCCCCGCTGCAATCCATCAGAAAGGGTTAAGTGGTTTACACAGGGACCGGTGCTAATGCGACCAGCCATGTAAACCACTGCCAGAATGAATTATTTCATCTCTGTGCAGCCTTCCTGGCTGCCCTGAGAGAAACTAATTACCGTGGGAAAGTTTCTGCATTTTTTCCACGCTCATCAGTTCACCTCAGGTCAGCCAGGGGACTCCACGCAGCCTCACTGACATCACTGGCTGACCTGAGGTGAACTAATGAGCGTGGGAAAAAATGCAGAAACTTTCCCACGGTAATTAGTTCATCTCACATTTTGCACATTTTTTCACCGTATACTGCTTGGTGAATATACGTCTTGCAAGGGGTAGTATGCCCATAATCTTTATACAATGATTTTATGTGTATTTCTTCAATATATGCATAAATAATTAGTAGATTGTATCTATTGATATCCATTTTAATACCTGATTTTTATCTGATTGTAACAAATATTATATTCTATATTGGAACATATGGTAGTTGTGTTGTCTCTTGTGTGTTGGTTCTACTGAATAGACTGTTAGAATTTGTATTATGCAAAAAAAAAAGCAGCTAAGTAAAGAAAAATGAGTGGCCATCATTACTTTAAGAAATGAAGGTCAGTCAGTCTGAAAAATTGGGATAACTTTGAAAGTGTCCCCAAGTGCAGTGGCAAAAACCATCAAGAGCTACAAAGACACTTGCTCACATGAGGACCGCCCCAGGAAAGGAAGACCAAGAGTCACCTCTGCTGTGGAGGATAAGTTCATCCGAGTCACCAGCCTCAGAAATCGCAGGTTAACAGCAGCTCAGATTAGAGACCAGGTCAATGCCACACAGAGTTCTAGCAGCAGACACATCTCTACAACATCTGTTAAGAGGAGACTTTGTGCAGCAGGCCTTCATGGTAAAATAGCTGCTAAGGACAGGCAACAAGCAGAAGAGACTTGTTTAGGCTAAAGAACACAAGGAATGGACATTAGACCAGTGGAAATCTGTGCTTTGGTCTGATGAGTCCAAATTTGAGATCTTTGGTTACAACCACCGTGTCTTTGTGCGACTCAGAAAAAGTGAACGGATGGACTCTACATGCCTGGTACCCACCGTGAAGCATGGAGGAGGAGGTGTGATGGTGTGGGGGTGCTTTGCTGGTGACACTGTTGGGGATTTATTCAAAATTGAAGGCATTTTGAACCAGCATGGCTACCACAGCATCTTGTAGAGGCATGCTATTCCATCCGGTTTGCGTTTAGTTGGACCATTATTTATTTTTCAACAGGACAATGACCCCAAACACACCTCCAGGCTGTGTAAGGGCTATTTGACCAAGAAGGAGAGTGATGGGGTGCTACGCCAGATGACCTGGCCTCCACAGTCACCAGACTTGAACCCAATCGAGATGGTTTGGGGTGAGCTGGACCACAGAGTGAAGGCAAAAGGGCCAACAAGTGCTAAGCATCTCTAGGAACTCCTTCAAGACTGTTGGAAGACCATTTCCGGTGACTACCTCTTGAAGCTCATCAAGAGAATGCCAAGAGTGTGCAAAGCAGTAATCAAAGCAAAAGGTGGCTACTTTGAAGAACCTAGAATATAAGACATATTTTCAGTTGTTTCACACTTTTTTTTTGTTAATTATATAATTCCACATGTGTTAATTCATAGTTTTGATTCCTTCAGAGTGAATCTACAATTTTCATAGTCATGAAAATAAAGAAAACTATTTGAATGAGAAGGTGTGTTCAAACTTTTGGTTTGTACTGTGTGTATATATATATATATATATATATATATTAATACTGTATATACTGTCTATATATGTATTCTATGTGTATATAGCTATTCTTTCGTTTCTTTATTAAACCTGTCAGTGTGATTTTACTGTATCGCACACTGAATTGCCGGCTTTTCTAAAGGACACTGGGTGCGTATTTCTCGCAAGTCACACATCTGGTCCGTGTGTAGGATAGGTGAGGACTGAGGAGCGATCCTACAGGAATGGGGGGTGACCTATTTCTCACCACCAACAGACACGAGACTGAGACAAGGGTTATATTCAACAAGTCCGTTTTTATTGGCCACCTCTCTGACGACCACCGCCATGCATCACAGGAATTTCACAGTCCTTTTGTTCACAGACCTGGGTACCTTCACTTCTTATTTTTACCATCGTGGCGTTCTTTGTGGCTCTTCTCACTATGGCTGCCCTAGGCCAATCCCCCACAGTGCTTCACCATTCCAAGTACGCCATCCGCTCAGTACCCCTCAGACCATCTCCGTCTGTGGCTGCTGTCCTCTGGACCACCCCCCGTGACCTTCTCGACTGTTAGTTTCTCTCTGGAGGCTTTCTTACGTCTCTCCCTCTACAGCAGAACCTCCTTACTAGTGAGCTCCCCTGGCTGACTGAACTTTCCAGAACCTTCCCTCAACCTCTTATACTCCCAGTCCTGGTGGCTCCGCCCACTATCACCTGACAGGTAATTCGACCAATGGCAGTTACACAGTCACCCTCCTACACTCCCCACTGCCCCATAATGCTCAAACTACAACACGGCACCTTTTTCTCTTAATCTCAGTGCTTTTGTACCTGCACTGCGCTACCCCTCTGCCTCTTACTACAGGCAGATCTATCCGTCAGTTCATCTTCCCTACACTGTGTGTAATGCATTTTTTTGCGCACCCATAGACTTGCATTGGCATACTACGGGCATAGAATGCTGACAATCGCAGCATGCTGCGATTGGCACAGACCGTAAAATATACGCGAGAAATATACGGCTGATGTGAGCTACCCCATGGAGAATCATTAGTCCGTGTGCAATGCGTGTTTTTAATGCCTCTCACTCATCAGTAATTCTCTCTAGTGTGATGCCGGCCTTACTCTTACGGTACTACCACTTCTAGTAAGTTCATTGGAAAAGTAATCCAGTGTATCAGTAAGGGAACAAAGACTGCAGTTATATCATTGATGATCCTACATTTGGGTTTCCCAAAGACATTCTCATCCTGTCTATGTAGATTCGTGTTTCCCCAACTGCAGTCCTCAGGGGCCCCCATCAAATTATGTTTTCAGGATTTCCCTAGTATTGCACAGGTGAGAGAACCTGTGGCAATGTCTGATGCCTTGGTAATAATTCCATCACATGTGCAATACTAAAGAAATCCTGAAAAACATGATCTGTGGGGGGCCCTGAAGACTGGAGTTTGGGAAATACTGATGTAGATCTAATAACATATGATCTTTTTTTAAGGTAAACGTTTTGTAAGGGTAAATTTACATGGGGCTTTTCGTCATGTATTTTGGAGTGAATTCTACTTAAACACTATTTGAATATTCAGCCTATTTATTCCAAAGGAAAAACATGGCTATTGTGGGTTTTTTTCTGTTTTATTTTTCCATGCTCCATTAAACTACTTAATCAATTGAAATGCCCCATGAACAAATTAGCACTAAAACATAAAAAAATACTCAAAAAGCTTAATTTCTAAGCATTTAAAAGTGGATTTTTCAGGAAAAAATAAAACGCTTTGTGAAGATAACCTAATAAGCCTAGAAACTACAACCTGCTTCCCTGGCTTGTACTTATCTATCATAAACAAAAGTCTAGATAGTAAATGCCAAAGTGTACAAACTTTGTACATTATGATCTGTTAGTTCCTGCTACTATCACATTTTAAGTCTCGGGTAGTGTTCTTGATGTACGTTGCTGAGTAACATGACAGTGCAGTAATTAACTTTTAGGACTTGCTCAAACGAGCGTATACATTGGACGAGTGCCATTTGATGTTTTATCGGATAGCACTGCAGATCTATGATTTTTTTTCTCATGCCGATTTGGCATTAGAAAAAAGTCACAGCATGCTGCGAGTGACTCCACAAGTCAGATCCCATGCACCCATTCAAGTTTATGGGTGTATGTCATCTGAGTGCAGTCCGATTTACGTGGACATAGACAATGGAGAAGATAGTACCTAGTATCACGCTACTTACCTTCACGCAACCTCTGATCCTCACAAGATCTTCTCCTCTACTCCCCTGGTATCTCCTCTTCCTACAATAGCATACAAGATTTCTCCTGGTAAAATGATACTCGGCACAAACTCGGACGGAGTTTGAGCCAAAGGTCATTTACATAATCAAGCTGATTCTCTTGCACAAGAGAATTATCACTCGTGTGACCCTGGCCTTAAAGCAGTTGTCTTGGACCCAAATAGAGTTGGCTTATTCTCAGGATAGGCCATGATTGTCATCTCTCCTTAGGATTTCATTTGTATTCTGGAAAAAGGTGAAACCTTCTTCCTGACAGAGTGGACAAATCTCAATAATTTCCAGCAACACATCTCAGATCTTCCCAGAAAGCTATTATAGTAGGGATATACCATCCATCGTTAAAGAGGACCTTTCACTACTTTTGGCAAGTTAAAAAAAGAAAACACCAACAAAGAAGCTCAAAACCAGCTTTTTCACTGTGATCTTGTAAGACTGATGTTTATAACCTTATCACATTGAGATCTCTTCACTCCTGGCGCTTACTGTCATTACAGGTAACACTCTAGATCTATCCCAGGTATGAAGAAATAATGCCCCCATACCTGAGATAGATCTAAAGCATTGTATGTAAAGGTACTGTCACACTTATTGATGCACCAGTGATCCCGATCAGCGATATGACGCGGTCAGGATCGCTGGTACATCGCTAAGTGGTCACTAGTGAGCTGCCACACAGGCAGATCTCACCAGCGACATAGCAGGGGTCGGGGGTCGCTACTTACCTGTCAGACGAGGCGATCCTGACGTCCTCCCGCCCGCGTCCACGCGTCGCTCGTCGGCGCCACAGGAAGCCCAGCAGGAAGCTGACGACGAGAAACGGTCCAGGATGTTCTCGCGCGATCAGCGATAACCAGCGGGGGAGCGGTTGGAGGTAACTATCAGACATAGCGATATCGCTAGCAATATCGCTATAACGTCACAAAACCAGTGACTAGAGTTGAGCGATACCAGCCGATACTTGAAAATATCGGATCGGAATGGATCGGCCGATCTTAAAAAAAAGTATCGGTATCGCCGATTCCGATACCGGGAACCAATGCAAGTCAATGGGGCCAAAATATCGGAATTAAAAAAAAACCTTTTTTTCCTTGTAGGTTAATTCTACATGAAGAAAAACAACTAAGAATAATGTAGAATATATTGTGGGAGGTGGAGGAGACATTAAAGCCATAGAGGTTTAGCCCAATCAAATGGAATAGCAGGAATTAAACTTTTTTTTTAAAGACGTTAGGAGTTACAAAGATATTGACTATGTTAGCCTCATTTATATTTTGCCAGACATGTATGTCTTCTTCTTCTTTCTTCTTTCTTCTTCTTCTTCCTTTTTTTACCTTCTTCTTCTTCCTCCTTTTTTTACATTCTTCTACTTCCTTTTTTACATTCTTCTTCTTATTCCTTTTTTTACATTCTTCTTCTTCCTTTTTTTAAATTCTTCTACTTCCTTTTTTTACATTCTTCTTCTTCTTCCTTTTCTTACATTCTTCATATTCTTCTTATTCAACAATTATTATTCTACATATTCAACTTCTTCATCTTCTTCCTATTCTTCTTCATCATATTCTTGTTTGTGTCAGGCATTCCTGTAGTTGTTATCTAGAAAAGTTAGAAGTTTACACCTTCCGTTCTGCCTGTCACAAAAGATTTACAACAGGATTTGTCCGCGTTCAGTTTGGCCTGCAGCAGCAGGCCTTTTCCAGGGGCACCACGAGGAGGAACGGACTCACCCCCATACACTGCTTAGTCTTCTTCTGCTTATAAATAAGATAATATCATTTGCTCAGAGTATTAGTCTTATGCTTAATGTTCTTCTGCATTGTTTTTTTATGCTTCTTTGTCTTCTCTCTCTTGTTGTTCTGCATCTTGGTGGTTGTCTTCCTGTTCTTTGTCCTCTTGAACCAGCTGACGGTACTGGCACCCGTAGGGGCAGCAGAAGGAACAAGAGCCAATGGCACTACCGAGGACCAGCTGACGGTGCTGGAACCCGGTTACTAAGCAGGAGGTACCTGTGCTACAAAGCACTACCAAGGACCAGCAGACGTTGCCGGAACTCGGATACCGAGATGGAGGCACCTAGGCCAAAGGCTCTGACGAGAACCAGCTGACGGTGCTGGAACCCGGAGGGGTAGCATAAGCTGCAAGAGCAAATGGAAATAGCGAGGACCAGCTGACAGTGCTGGCACCCGGAGGGGCAGCAGAAGGAATAAGAGCCAATGGCACAACCGAGGACCAGCTGACGGTGCTGGAACCCGGTTACTAAGCAGGAGGTACCTGTGCTACAAAGCACTACCAAGGACCAGCAGACGTTGCCGGAACTCGGATACCGAGATGGAGGCACCTAGGCCAAAGGATCTGACGAGAACCAGCTGACGGTGCTGGAACCCGGAGGGGTAGCAGAAGTTACCCCTGAAAAGCAAAGTTGGCATGCCGCAAGCTGGCCGCAGTTACCGAATCACACAGTCCTACAGGTGGTGCTTGTCCTACTGGCACTACGGAACAAGCTTTTCTTACCAGAACCCGCAGTCCACATAGGAAGCACCTAAACTGCTGGCACCCTAGCCTCGGCTAACCCAACCGCAACACGACATGGCAACTTGGGGTGGCAAACTGACATTGACACTTCCCGGAAACAGCAGGCAGGGCTGGAACCAAGCTGGGCAGGAGGGAGTACCCGTGCCAAAGTCAGTTATGAGCAGCAACTGGCGATGTTGGAGCCCAGGGACAAGCACTTAGCAGGCTGAGGCCTGATGTGCTGTCAACTGGGAGGCAGCAGGACAGATTGCCATCAAAACAGCAGGGGAACAGCTGACGTTACTGAACCCCACAAACACAGGAGCTAGTGTTTTACTCTGTGAAGACGGCACTTCCGAGCAACAACTGGCTGTGTTGAAGCCCAGGGACAAGCAAGGAGCAGGCTGAGGCTGCATTGAAGAAATTTTAAGATCGGTTGTAGACTTCTACTAATTTTAACCAAGCTCCACTTAGGCCTGTGGCTTCACTGATTTTCGTATTTCCCCTGTCCTCCAACCCCGCCAGTTACAGCTCCGAAGTGGCGTCTGCACAATCCACACTTGTTCCTGTGTTACTGGTGTTCAGTCCGGTCAGTTAATCCCCTGATGTGTGTCCGGCAATGTCGCCTGCTCTGTCCACATTCCCATAACTAGTTATGGGAATGTGGACAGAGCAGGCGACATTGCCGGACACACATCAGGGGATTAACTGACCGGACTGAACACCTGTAACACAGGAACAAGTGTGGATTGTGCAGACGCCACTTCGGAGCTGTAACTGGCAGGGTTGGAGGACAGGGGAAATACGAGAGACATTGGAGCCAGAGGCCTAAGTGGAGCACGGTTAAAAATCAGTAGTGGTACGACTGTGTAGGCAGCAGGAGACTTTGCCATCCACACAGCAGGGGATCAGCTGACGTTACTGAACCCCACTGAGACACGGGAGCAAGTGTCTCTTTCCGTGTGGACGGCACTTCCGAGCTACAACTGGCTGTGTTGAAGCCCAGGAAATAGGAGGGTGTAGGCAGAGGCCTACTGTCTTTGGAATGTGGTGACAGCAGGAGAGACTGCCATCCACACAGCAGGGGATCAGCTGACGTTACTGAACCCCACTGAGACACGGGAGCAAGTGTCTCTTTCCGTGTGGACGGCACTTCCGAGCTACAACTGGCTGTGTTGAAGCCCAGGAAATAGGAGGGTGTAGGCAGAGGCCTACTGTATTTGGAATGTGGAGACAGCAGGAGAGACTGCCATCCACACAGCAGGGGATCAGCTGACGTTACTGAACCCCACTGAGACACGGGAGCAAGTATCTCTTTCCGTGTGGACGGCACTTCCGAGCTACAACTGGCTGTGTTGAAGCCCAGGAAATAGGAGGGTGTAGACAGAGGCCTACTGTATTTGGAATGTGGTGACAGCAGGAGAGACTGCCAGCCACACAGCAGGGGATCAGCTGACGTTACTGAACCCCACTGAGACACGGGAGCAAGTGTCTCTTTCCGTGTGGACGGCACTTCCGAGCTACAACTGGCTGTGTTGAAGCCCAGGAAATAGGAGGGTGTAGGCAGAGGCCTACTGTATTTGGAATGTGGAGACAGCAGGAGAGACTGCCATCCACACAGCAGGGGATCAGCTGACGTTACTGAACCCCACTGAGACACGGGAGCAAGTATCTCTTTCCGTGTGGACGGCACTTCCGAGCTACAACTGGCTGTGTTGAAGCCCAGGAAATAGGAGGGTGTAGGCAGAGGCCTACTGTATTTGGAATGTGGTGACAGCAGGAGAGACTGCCATCCACACAGCAGGGGATCAGCTGACGTTACTGAACCCCACTGAGACACGGGAGCAAGTGTCTCTTTCCGTGTGGACGGCACTTCCGAGCTACAACTGGCTGTGTTGAAGCCCAGGAAATAGGAGGGTGTAGGCAGAGGCCTACTGTATTTGGAATGTGGAGACAGCAGGAGAGACTGCCATCCACACAGCAGGGGATCAGCTGACGTTACTGAACCCCACTGAGACACGGGAGCAAGTATCTCTTTCCGTGTGGACGGCACTTCCGAGCTACAATTGGCTGTGTTGAAGCCCAGGAAATAGGAGGGTGTAGGCAGAGGCCTACTTTATTTGGAATGTGGTGACAGCAGGAGAGACTGCCATCCACACAGCAGGGGATCAGCTGACGTTACTGAACCCCACTGAGACACGGGAGCAAGTGTCTCTTTCCGTGTGGACGGCACTTCCGAGCTACAACTGGCTGTGTTGAAGCCCAGGAAATAGGAGGGTGTAGGCAGAGGCCTACTGTATTTGGAATGTGGAGACAGCAGGAGAGACTGCCATCCACACAGCAGGGGATCAGCTGACGTTACTGAACCCCACTGAGACACGGGAGCAAGTATCTCTTTCCGTGTGGACGGCACTTCCGAGCTACAACTGGCTGTGTTGAAGCCCAGGAAATAGGAGGGTGTAGGCAGAGGCCTACTGTCTTTGGAATGCGGAGACAGCAGGAGAGACTGCCACTCCACAGCAGGGGAACAGCTGGCAGTGCTGAACCCCACTAACACTCGAACGAATGTGTTTGGCTCTGTGGAGATGACACTTCTGAACACCAACTGACGCTGTTGGAGCCCAGGATCAGGCGTGGAGCAGGCTGGCGCCTACTGGATTTTGGCAGGTGTAGGCAGCAGGAGACTTGCCATCTCCACAGCAGGGGAACAGCTGGCAGTGCTGAACCCCACTAACACTCGAACGAATGTGTTTGGCTCTGTGGAGACCACACTTCTGAACACCAACTGATGCTGTTGGAGCCCAGGATTAGGCGAGGAGCAGGCTGGGGCCTGTTGCTTTTGGCAGGTGAAGGCAGCAGGAGACTTGCCATCTCCACAGCAGGGGAACAGCTTGCAGTGCTGAACCCCACTAACACTTGAACGAATGTGTTTGGCTCTGTGGAGACGACACTTCTGAACACCAACTGACGCTGTTGGAGCCCAGGATTAGGCGAGGAGCAGGCTGGGGCCTGTTGCTTTTGGCAGGTGAAGGCAGCAGGAGATTTGCCATCTCCACAGCAGGGGAACAGCTGGCAGTGCTGAACCCCACTAACACTCAAACGAATGTGTTTGGCTCTGTGGAGATGACACTTCTGAACACCAACTGACGCTGTTGGAGCCCAGGATTAGGCGTGGAGCAGGCTGGGGCCTACTGGATTTTGGCAGGTGTAGGCAGCAGGAGACTTGCCATCTCCACAGCAGGGGAACAGCTGGCAGTGCTGAACCCCACTAACACTTGAACGAATGTGTTTGGCTCTGTGGAGACGCCACTTCTGAACACCAACTGACGCTGTTGGAGCCCAGGATTAGGCGAGGAGCAGGCTGGGACCTGTTGCTTTTGGCAGGTGAAGGCAGCAGGAGACTTGCCATCTCCACAGCAGGGGAACAGCTGGCAGTGCTGAACCCCACTAACACTCGAACGAATGTGTTTGGCTCTGTGGAGATGACACTTCTGAACACCAACTGACGCTGTTGGAGCCCAGGATCAGGCGTGGAGCAGGCTGGGGCCTACTGGATTTTGGCAGGTGTAGGCAGCAGGAGACTTGCCATCTCCACAGCAGGGGAACAGCTGGCAGTGCTGAACCCCACTAACACTCGAACGAATGTGTTTGGCTCTGTGGAGACGACACTTCTGAACACCATCTGACGCTGTTGGAGCCCAGGATTAGGCGAGGAGCAGGCTGGGGCCTGTTGCTTTTGGCAGGTGAAGGCAGCAGGAGACTTGCCATTTCCACAGCAGGGGAACAGCTGGCAGTGCTGAACCCCACTAACACTTGAACGAATGTGTTTGGCTCTGTGGAGACGACACTTCTGAACACCAAATGACACTGTTGGAGCCCAGGATTACGCATGCCGCATGCAGAGGCCAATGGGCAGCGGTTTTTATGGAGGTTGTTGACTACTACTGATTCTAACCATGCTCCACTTAGGCCTCTGGCTCCACTGTCTCTACTATTTACCCTGGCCTCCAACCCCGCCAGCAACATCTCTGAAGTGGCGTCAGCACAATCTACACTTGTTCCTGTGTTACTGGTGCTCAGTCCCGTCAGTTGATCCCCTGATGTTTGTCCGGCAAGTTCGCCAGCTCTGTCCTCATTCCCACTACTGGTTATGGGAATGTGGACAGAGCAGGAGACCTTGCCGGACACACATCAGGGAATAAACTGATGGGACTGAGCCACAGGAACACAGGAACAAGTGTAGATTGTGCTGACGCAACTTCAGAGATGTAGATGGCGGGGTTGGAGGTCAGGGGAAATAGTAGAGACAGTGGAGCCAGAGACCTAAGTTGGGCACGGTTAAAAATCAGTAGTGGTTTGAATGTTGATGGAGCTGGTGACTTTGCCGTCCACACAGCAGGGGATCAGCTGGCGTTACTGAACCCCACTAACACAGGAGCTAGTGTGTTTCTCTGTGCAGACGACACATCTGAGCGACAACTGGCTGTGTTGAAGCACAGGGATTATAGTTCAGGTGGTAGAAAAATGAACACACCAGCAGACCTGGATACAGTTGCCAACCACTAATTTAGTGTGTAAGAGGAATGGCAAAGTGTTTGGAGATCCAGGCCTTGTTCATTTTCAGAAAAGTCAGCCGGTCAACATTATCGGAAGATAGTCGCGTGCGACGGTCTGTTAGTACACCACCTGCGGCACTAAAGACACGTTCCGATAATACACTGGCAGCAGGGCAAGCCAGCACCTCCAATGCATACTGGCTAAGCTCTGGCCATGTATCCAGCTTAGAGACCAAAAACTTGAAGGGGGAAGAGCCATCTGGGAGTACAGTGACAGGGCAAGACATGTAGTCTGACACCATCTGACGGAAGCGTTGCCTCCTGCTGACTCGAGGCGTCGCTGATGGTGTAGACAATTGTGGTGGACACACAAAACTTTGCCACATTTGGGCCATAGTGGTCTTGCCTTGTGCTGCGGCGCTGCCTCTGCTCCCTCTTTGTGCAGAGTTTCCTCCACTGCCTCGACGCACAGAGCTGCTTTGTAAAGCACTAGCAACAATGCTGTCGGGTGGAATGGAAAACATTATGGACTGCACCAGTGACTCTTCGTACTCCCGCAGTTTATGCTCCCGGTTCAACGTTGGTATGAGCCTTTGTACGCTGTCCCGGTAGCGAGGATCTAGGAGGGTGTACACCCAATAATCAGCCGAGAAGAGAATGTGGGCGATGCGGCGGTCGTTTCTCAGGCACTGCAGCATGAAATCAACCATGTGCTGCAGACTCCCAAACTGCCAAAGAACCGCTGTCCCCTGTTTGAGGCGTGACCTCGGCCTGCTCTGCATCACCCCACCCTCGCTGTACATACTGAGTAGAGGTTTGTGTACCTCCCTCCTCTGGAGAGATGTCTTCCTCCTCCATCGACTCCTCCTCATCCTCCTCACAAAGTGTCCCCTGCCTAGGCCTTTGTGAGGAAACACGTAGCACAGACTGTCCAGAAGCAGATGGCATTTGGGACTCCTCATCCTCCACCTCTTCCGAAACCTCATACCTTAGTGCTTGCAGTGTTTGTTGAAGCAGGCAGATAAGGGGGACAGTCATGCTGACTAGTGCATCATCTGCACTCGCCATCCGCGTGGATTCATCGAAGGCACGCAAAACGAGGCAGATGTCCTTCATAGAGGCCCACTCAATGGTGCTGAAGTGTGAACGGCGCACAGTGTGACTTGTTTGCTCCTGCTGCAGCTGGTACTCCATGACTGCTGCCTGCTGCTCACACAACCGCTCCAACATATGTAACGTTGAATTCCACCGGGTGGGTAGGTCACATATGATGCGATGTTCCGGAAGGCCAAATCGTCGCTGCAGAGCAGCGAGGCGCGATCTTGCCGTGCTGGAACGCCGCAAGTGAGCGCACTCTATGCGGACCTTGTGCAACAGTGCATCAAGATCCGGATAGTCCCTCAGAAAGCTCTGCACGACCAAGTTAAGCACATGTGCCAGACATGGGATGTGTGTGAGGTTGCCTAGGCCAAGAGCTGCCACCAGATTTCGGCCATTGTCACACACTACCAAGCCCGGCTGGAGATTCGCTGGCCCAAACCACACATCGCTCTCCAGCTTGATAGCATTCCAGAGCTCCTGCGCTGTGTGGCTTCGATTCCCCAAAGAAATTAATTTGAGTACAGCCTGTTGACGTTTGGCCATGGCTGTGCTCATATCAGTCGTAACAGGCTCCTGCTCTGCTGTTTCTGGGGAACTTGAGTAGGAGGAGGAGTCTATGTGTACAGACTGGAGTCCTGCAATCCGTGGCGTTGGAAGAACACGTACAGCGCCACTCTCCAGATCTGTACCCGGCTCCACAACATTGACCCAGTGGGCAGTGAGGGAAAGGTATTGTCCCTGTCCATGGTTACTGGTCCACGCATCGGTGGTCAGGTGGACCTTGCTACTAACGGCGTTTAGTAGCGCATGTTTTATTTTGCCCTCAACATGTTTCTGCAGGACAGGGACGGCTCGCCTGCTGAAATAAAAGCGGCTGGGCACGTTGTATTGGGGGACTGCCAATGCCATTAAGTCCCAGAAGGTGTCAGTGTCCACCAGCCTGAATGACAGCATTTCAACTGCCAGAAGTTTGGCAATGCCAGCATTCAGAGACTGTGCTCGGGGATGGTTTGCCGAGTAAGGGCGCCTTTTATCCCATGCCTGTGCTACCGATGGCTGTGATGGATGGGAACGTGCTGCTATGGGTGGAATCTGACAGGGTCTCCGGACAAAAGTGGCAGAGGTTCTTCCTTGGCGATCCTGTGAGGAAGCCGAACCAGCAGTGTGTGAGCTGGAGGAAGAGGCCCCAACACGAACTGAAGAGGTGGTAGGTGGTGCTGTACGTTGGCCTACGTCTTCAGGGTGTCTCTGCAACTCCAACTCGTGCTTGGTGCGCACATGTTTCCACATATTTGTGGTATTGAGGTTGCTGACATTTCTCCCTCTTTTGACTATCTGATGACACAGCTTGCATTTGACAAAGCAAATGTCATCTGCAACTGTGTCAAAAAAGGACCACGCACTGCAAGTCTTGGGAGCGCCCGTTTTGCCTTTGGAATGAGGAATGCTCCTAACGGGTGCCGAAGTGGAGGGTACAGGCAACCAAGTCTTCCCCCTCCCTCTGCCTCCTGTTTTGGCCGGTAGGGGAATCTCTTCCTCCGAGCTGCTCCCACCACCTTCCTGTTCCTCACGCCATGATGGGTCAAGGACCTCATCATCTTCCCTCCCCTCTTCAAACAGCTGCTTCTCCGGGGTTGTCTCGCCAGCACCGTACGCACCAGAAAGTGGCAACTGAGTCTCGTCATCATCTGATGCGTACTGAGGTGTGCTGACCATAGGCACTGGCCCACTCGCCTCTTCAGATTCAGAGGGACAAAGAAGTTGCGCATCACTGCATACTCCCTCTTCTTCACATTCAGGAATGCTGCTTGGCTGGCCCCCTCTTTCCAAGCCAACAGATTCCGAGAACAGAAGTAGAGACTGTGATGGCTCCTGTCCATGTCTCTCTGACTGCCTGGGCACTTTGGCAGGTGGTGAAGAGACAGATGGTTGCTCTTCGGTGCTCTGGTCCTGAGAGGCTGTGGAAGTAATTGAAGTCGATGCGTTAGCTGCCATCCATCCGACAACAGCTTCAATTTGTTCCTCCCGCAGCAGTGGGGTACGTTTGAGGTCCTACAAAGCTGCGCATAAAGGACTGTTGCCTGCTAAAACTGGGGGATGCTGATCCACTGGTGCCCGCAGCAGGCCCAGAATCCCCACGTCCTCTACCTGCAGAATCCCCACGTCCTCTCCCTGCAGAATCCCCACGTCCTCTCCCTGCTGAAACTCCACGCCCACGCCCACGCGCCTTACTCCCTGCCTTCTTCATCTTGCCAGACTGCTTAAGATAGGCAGAAAAGTACAACGGGGGGCCTTAGTGTGCTTATTCCTGAACAGCTGGTTACAGGTACAAGAAACACTAATTTTATGAAGTGTGTGTGTGTGGACTACACTTTAATAGGAGCTGATGTGGCCTACACAAGTTCCAAATGTAGTGTTTGGTGAACTTTTTTTGTGGTTTCTTTGTTGGAAACAAACTCAAAGTATGTGAACAAAGAATTGAAACTGATAGTATCACCAACTTTGTGGAGCTATTACAATGCAGGCAGGTAACCTACAATGCAAAAGATGAGGCTCCAAAAAAATTGGGTAATACTAATCTGGCTGCGCCGGCAGGGCACAAGCCAGAAAAAAAGGCTCCTCTATCTACTCCTATATAGTGTTTGCATCCAACCAATGTTGATGGATACGGATGGATGCACACTAATAGGAGAAGAAAAAATGAGCTGCATTCAAAGACAAATATGTGTGAGGCAGTGACGCACGTTGAGCGTCCTACAACCAGACGTAGCTGCAGGACACTCTACTCAGCGTGAGCTGCACTCACACACAGTCAGAGACCTCTCAGACAGCCATCAACAGTGCAGCTAAGTGGGCACTGGCACTGACAGGCTGCAGAAAGGCTCCGCTGTGTACTCCTATATAGTGTTTGCAACCACCGTAGATGGAGACGGATGGATGCACACTAATAGAAGAAAAAATGAGCTGCACTCAAATAAAAATATGTGTGAGGCACTGACGCACGCTGAGCGTCCTACAGCCAGATGTAGCTGCAGGACACACTACTCAGCGTGAGCTGCACTCACACACAGTCAGAGACCTCTCAGACAGCCGTGAACAGTGCAGCAAAGTGGACACTAGCACTGAAAGGCTGCAGAAAGGCTCCGCTGTCTACTACTAGTGTTTGCAACCAACGTATATGGATACGGATGGAAGCACACTAGATTGAAATTATGTAAAAAATGCAGCTCAAAAAATAAAAGATGTATGAGGCAGCAGTGATCACACTGGGTGGCCTACAGCCTGACGTGGCTGCAGGACCCACTCCACAGCGTGAGCTGCACTCACACAGCCCTTGCAGACAGCTGTGAACACTGCTGCTAGGGCAAAGAAGGCTACAGTGGTGGTTTATGTAGCCTGGGTAAAGCACTAGATGTTTGGTGGAATCGCTATTTCTAACTGTCCCTCACAGTCTTCTACAGCAGCCTGTCCCTAACTGAATTCACAGCAGAGCGAACCAGAAATGGCGGCTGCGGTGGCTTTTATAGTGCATCATGACATCATTTCGGCAGCCAATCACAGCCATGCCAATAGTTAACATGCCTACATGCCTAACAGGATGTGCCCACACTTCGGAGGATTCCCATTGGCTTAATCAAAGCAAGCAGGCTCATAGCATGATGGGAACTTCCGATTCCGGAATCCGATATGACAAAAGTATCGGAAGTCAGTATCGGAATTCCGATACCGCTAATATCGGCTGATACCCGATACTTGCGGTATCGGAATGCTCAACACTACCAGTGACATTATAGTGATATTGCTAGCGATATCGCTTAGTGTGACAGGCCCTTAACTAACACTGCTGGCTCAATGATCTTCCTCACTGATCCCTGCTGCAGCTCTCTTCTTCCAGGGCTGTCATGTTATTATATATAACGCTCTGGAATTATTCCAGGCATTGAGGAATGATGCCCTGATATCTGGGAGAGATCCTGAGCATTGTATGTAACAACCACTGCTTGCATAATCATCTTCATCACTGCTTCACGCTGCTGCTCTCCTCTGTCAGCACTGTCATGTCATTATGTGCAACACTCTGGATTTATTCCAGGGATTGAGAAATAATGCACCAAAATCTGGAATAGATCCTGACCAATATATGTGACAAACGCTGCTCGCATGATCATATTCATCACTGCTCCCCGCAGCAGCTTTCCTCTCCCAGCACTGTTACATCATCACATCCAACACTCTGAATCTATCCCAGATATTTAGAAATCATTCCTCAATATCTGGGATAGAGCCAGAGAGTTCTATGTGATAAACATTGCTCACAAGATCATATTCATCACTGCAGCTCTCCTCTGTAATGACAGTGACAATGCTGGGAGAGAAGAGCTGTAGAGGGGAGCAGTAATGAAGATTGTAATAAATATGGACACATCAATCTTACACGATCACAGAGAAAAACCTTGTTTTGACCTTCTCTGGAGGCATTTTCTTTTTTTCCCCTGTACGACACTGTCTTCTTATGATTGGTCAAACTGGTTGAAAAAGTAAACATTCCCAGAGAAAAAATATCTGTTTAATAATCCTTTGATTAATGGGGAAAATAGCATATTAGGGAAGTTAAACTTAAGAAAACAATATTTCTGCAACGGGAAAGAGAAATAAAAAAAATTAAAAGTTTGTTATTCACTTTATAATGAGGTAGTAGGCAGATTAACATGCCAAAAAGTGGTGAAAGGTCCAATGAGCATTTTTTCTTAGAAAGGTTTCATAAACAATGTATTAGATCCTTCTTTTAAGATCTTATGAGGTATAAATGCACAATACATAATAGATCTATTACATACATCCAGATGTGTGTACACACGAGTATACTAAACATGTCATATTATTTTACCATGCACAGAATCACATTCATTTGAAATGCTGACACTAATGCATCCATGGTGTTCAAATCTGAAAACTCTCTCGTCTCACCCTGCCAGCAGAATAGCTACACTTATAGAAAAAGCATTCGGTCTGCCCTAAGGAAAAATACAGCTAACAATGCTCATTTTCTCTTATGCTTTTGTTGTATTGTTTTCAGATTACATATCATAAGCAATCTAGTTATCTACATGGTAAGTGTTTCTGCATTATGTGCAAACATAAAGGCAGGAAAATGTATTAAGATTTTAGTGTCAGCATAGTATACGGACAGTAACTATGGAAACGCCAGAGTTCAAAGAGTAAGGATATATTCTGCCTGCTAATGCTTTTTGCTACTATATCGTCATTGTTATTTTAGTTATACACAATATATTTTGTGGTCCTGCATAGAGACAATCACAAATATGCATGAGTCGCGTAATGGGTCAGAGCAAATCATTAGCAAAATCATTTCCTGCCACGGTTAATCAATAAAGTAAGGCACAGATTATATGTATACGTACACACACTGCTCAAAAAAATAAAGGGAACACAAACAACAGAATATAACTCCAAGTAAATTAAACTTCTGTGAAATCAAACTGTCCACTTAGGAAGCAACACTGATTGATGATCAATTTCACATGCTGTTGTGCAAATGGAATAGATAACAGATGGAAACTATTGGCAATTATCAAGACACCCTCAATAAAGGAGTGGTTCTGCAGGTGGGGACCACAGACCACATCTCAGTACCAATGCTTTCTGGCTGATGTTTTGGTCCCTTTTGAATGTTGGTTGTGCTTTCACACTCTTGGTAGCATGAGACGGACTCTACAACCCACACAAGTGGTTCAGGTAGTGCAGCTCATCCAGGATGGCACATCAATGCAAGCTGTGGCAAGGTTTGCTGTGTCTGTCAGCGTAGTGTCCAGAGGCTGGAGGCACTACCAGGAGACAGGCCAGTACACCAATAGACATGGAGGGGGCCGTAGGAGGTCAACAACCCAGCAGCAGGACCGCTACCTCCGCCTTTGTGCAAGGAGGAACAGGAGGAGCACTGCCAGTGCCCTGCAAAATGACCTCCAGCAGGCCACAGTTGTGCATGTGTCTGCTCAAACGGTTAGAAACCGAGTCCATGAGGATGGTCTGAGTGCCCGACGTCCATAGATGGGGGTTGTACTCACAGCCCAACACCGTGCAGGACGGTTGGCATTTGCCACATAACCCCAGGATTGGCAAATTCGCCACTGGCGCCCTGTGCTCTTCACAGATGAAAGTAGGTTTACACTGAACATATGTGACAGACGTGACAGAGTCTGGAGATGTCGTGGAGAGGGATCTGCTGCCTGTAACATCCTTCAGCATGACCGATTTGGCAGTGGGTCAGTAATGGTGTGGGGTGGCATTTCTTTGGAGGGCCACACAGCCCTCCATGTGCTCACCAGAGGTAGCCTGACTGCCATTAGGTACCGAGATGAGATCCTCAGACCCCTTGTGAGACCATATGCTGGTGCGGTTGGCCCTGGGTTCCTCATAATGAAGGACAATGCCAGACCTCATGTGGCTGGAGTGTGTCAGCAGTTCCTGCAAGATGAAGGCATTGAAGCTATGGACTGGCCCGCCCGTTCCCAAGACCTGAATCCGATTGAGCACATTTGGGACATTATGTCTTGCTCTATCCATCAATGTCACGTTGCACCACAGACTGTCCAGGAGTTGCCAGATGCTTTAGTCCATGACAGGGAGGAGATACCTCAGGAGACCATTCGCCACCTCATCAGGAGCATGCCCAGGCGTTGTACAGTAGGGAGGTCATATAGGCACGTGGAGGCCACATACACTACTGAGCCTCATTTTGACTTGTTTTAAGGACATTACATTTCACTTTAATTTTATGTGTGACTCCAAATCCAGGCCTCCATTGGTTAATAAATTTGATTTCCATTGATGATTTTTGTGTGATTTTGTTGTCAGCACATTCAACTTTGTACAGAAAAAAGTATTCAATGAGAATGAATATTTCATATATTCAGATCTAGGATGTGTTATTTGAGTGTTCCCTTTATGTTTTTGAGCAGTGTATATATATATATATATATATATACATATACATATAGCTCTGGCAAAAATTAAGAGACCACTTCCAGACGTTCAGTTTGTCTGATTTTTCTCTTTATAGGTATATTTTTGAGTAAAATATAAATGGTTCTTTTAGTCTACAAACTTCTGACAACATGTCTCCGAATTTCCAAGCAATAAATTTTGTTTTTTTTCTGCAAAGGAGAAATGGTCAAAAATCAAAATAAAAGAAAAAAACATGCTTTCAGACCTCAAATAATGCTAAGAAAACAAGTTCATAGTCATTTAGAAACAACAATACTAATGTTTTAACTCGGGAAGAGTTCAGAAAAATCAATATTTTGTGGAATAACCATGATTTTTAAAAACAGCTTTCATGCGTCTTGGCATGCTTGCCACCAGTCTTTCACACTGCTTCTAGCACAAAAATTTAAACAGTTCTTCTTTGTTTGATGGCTTGTGACTATCCATCATCCTCTTGATTACATTCCAGAGGTTTTCAATGGGGTTCAGGTCTGGAGAATGGGCTGCTCATGACAGGGTTTTGATGTGGTGGTCTCTTAATTTTTGTCAGAGCTGTGTATGTATATGTATAGATATATATACACGCCATGGACTTCTATAGCCCCATCCTGGATCTGCCCCATCCACCTTTCCTACAACCCCTACCCAACATCCCTACAGTCCTTATCCCCATTCCCTTCTGTACACTTGCTTTGGCAAAACTAATGTGTATTTAGTCCTGCCAATAAAGATTCTTTGAATTTGAATTTATATACACACACACACACATTTTCTACATCTTTTTTGTATGTTGTGCAGTATTGTACTTGTATTATAATAAATGCATATTACCACTCAGCGTCGGACTAGGGTGCCAAGGGCCCACCAGTAACCAACTCCAAGCCCCACTTTTCAGCTAAATGTAACATTATCTTCAATCACAAATCTCTGATTGCAAATCTCGTATTTGTTGAGTCCAGTTGGGTAGTTGGACTGATGGGGTGGGGATGTGCCCAATTCTGGAGAAACAGCCATTTCAGGAATTTCAGGAGCCCCAGAGTCTTCAGGCATCTGCTCTTATTCTGGGCCTACTTGTGGTGGTTCAGGACATTCTTCTTCTTCACAATCACTAATGACTAGTGTTGAGCGATACCTTCTGATATCGGGAAATATCGGATCGGATCGGACCGATACCCCAAAAATATCGGCTATCGCCGATTCCGATACCGGAAACCAATGCAAGTCAATGGGACACAAATATCGAAATGAAAATAAATCCTTACTTTCCTTGTAGGTTAATTCTACATGAAGGAAAACAACTAAGAATAATGTAGAATGTATTGGGGGAGGTGGAGGAGACATTAAAGGCATAGAGGTTTAGCCCAATCAAATGGAAAAGCAGGAATTAATTTTTTTCTTCAGGGTCGTCGTCTTTAGGGTCGTCGTCAGGGAGATCCAGAGTGATTACCAAAAACCATTTCAAAAAGCTTGAACTTGGAAATGTAGCAGGTATAAGAAAGCTGAGGAACTGCTGAGAACCAGCTGACGGTACTGGAACCTGGATGGGTAGCCAAAGGTACAAGAGCCAATGGAAATACCGAGGACCAGCTGATGGTACTGGAATCCGGTTAATAAGCAGGAGGTACCTGTGCCAGAAAGCACTACCAAGGGCCAGCAGACGTTGGTGGAACTCGGATACCGAGAAGGAGGCACCTAAGCCAAAGGCTCTGCCTGGAACCAGCTGACGTTACTGGAACCCAGGGGGACATATTCAAGATTGACTTCCAAAGAACCAGCTAATGGTACTGGAACTCAGATAGGCAGCAGAAGGTACACATGAAAAAAAAAGTAACAAGGCCGCGAGCCGGCCGGAGTTACCGAAACCCACAGTCCTACAGGGGGAGCTTGTCCTATTGGCACTACGGAACCAGCCTTCATTGCCAGATCCCGCAGCCCACATAGGAAGCACCTAAACTGCAGGCACCATAGAGTCGGCTAACCCGACCGCAACACGACAGGACAACGTATTGGAGGCAAAGTGACGTTGACACTACCCGGAAACAGCTGGCGTGCTGAAACCAGGCTGGGCAGGAGGGATTACCCATGCCAAAGACACTTCTGAGCAGCAACTGGCGGTGTTGGAGCCCAGGGACTACAGTAGAAACAGAGTGTAGCCAGAGGCCTAATTGGAGCAAGTTTAATTTCTGTAGTAGTGTGAATGTGGACAGAGCAGGTGAAATTGCTGGACATACAGCAGGGGATCAGCTGACGTTACTGAACCCCAATATCACTGGAGCATGTGTTGACTGTGCAGACGGCACCACTGAGCAGCAACTGGCGGTGTTGGAGCCCAGGGATTACAGGAGAAACAAAGTGTAGCCAGAGTCCTAATTGGAGCAAGTTTAATATCTGTAGGTGAGTGTGGTCGGAGCAGGAGAAATTGCCGGACACACAGCAGGGGATCAGCTGACGTTACTGAACCCCAATAACACAGGAACAAGTATTGACTGTGCAGACAGCACTTCTGAGCAGCAACTGGCGGTGTTGGAGCCCAGGGATTACAGTTCAGGTGGTAGAAACATGAACACAACAGGAGACCTGGATACTGTTGCCAACCAATTATTTAATCTGGAAGAGGACTGGCAAATTCCGGCGAGATCCAGGCCTTGATAATTTTCAGAAAAGTAAGCCGGTCAACATTATCGGAGGATAGTCGCATGCGACGGTCTGTTAGTACACCACCTGCGGCACTAAAGACACGTTCCGATAATACACTAGCAGCAGGGCAAGCCAGCACCTTCAATGCATACTGGCTAAGCTCTGGCCATGTATCCAGCTTAGAGACTCAAAATTTGAAGGGGGAAGAGCCGTGTGGGAGAACAGTGAGAGGGCAAGACATGTAGTCTGTCACCATCTGATGGAAACGTTGCCTCCTGCTGACTGGAGCCATCTGTGATGGTGTAGACATTTGTGGCGGGGACACAAAACTATGCCACATTTGGGCCATACTGGTCTTGCCTTGTGCTGAGGCGCTGCTTCTGCTCCCTCTTTGTGCAGAGCTATCTCCACTGCCTCGACGCACTGAGCTGCTTTGTAAAGCACTAGCAGCACTGCTCTCGGGTGGAATGGAGAACATGATGGAATGCACCAGTGTGTCTTGGTACTCCCGCATTTTATGCTCCTGGTTCAATGGTGTTATGAGGCTTTGTAAGTTGTCCCGGTAGCGAGGATCTAGGAGGGTGTACACCCAATAATCAGCCGTGTTGAGAATGTGGGAGATGCAGCGGTCGTTTCTCAGGCACTGCAGCATGAAATCAACAATGTGCTGCAGACTGCCAACTGGCCAAGAAACGCTGTCCCCTGCTTGAGGCGTCATCTCTGCCTGCTCTGCATCACCCCACCCTCGCTCTACATACTGACTACTAGAGCATTGTGTACCTCCCTCCTCTGGACAGATGTCTTCCTCCTCCATTGACTCCTCCTCATCCTCCTCACAAAGTGTCCCCTGCCTAGGCCTTTGTGAGGAACCACGTTGCGCAGACTGTCCAGAAGCAGATGGCATTTGTGACACCTCCTCCCTTAGTGCTTGCAGTGTTTTTTCAAGCAGGCAGATAAGGGGGATAGTCATGCTGACTAGTGCATCATCTGCACTCGACATCCGCGTGGAATCATAGAAGTCACGCAAAACGTGGCAGATGTCCTTCATAGAGGCCCACTCAGTGGTGGTGAAGTGTGAACGGTGCGCAGTGCAACTTGTTTGTGCCTGATGCAGCTGGTACTCCATTACTGCTGCCTGCTGCTCACACAACATCTCCAACATATGTAACATTGAATTCCACCTGGTGGGTAGGTCACATATGATGCGATGTTCCGGAAGGCGGAATAGGCGCTGCAGAGCTGCAATGCGCGATCTTGCCATGCTGGAATGCCGCAAGTGAGCGCACTCTATGAGGACCTTGTGCAGCAGTGCATCAAGATCCGGATAGTCCCTCAAAAAACTCTGCACGACCAAGTTGAGCACATGTGCCAGACATGGGATGTGAGTGAGATTGCCTAGGCCCAGAGCTGCCACCAGATTTCGGCCATTGTCACACACTACCATGCCTGGCTGGAGATTCGCTGGCACAAACCACACGTCGCTCTCCTGCTTGATGGCATTCCAGAGCTCCTGCGCTGTGTGGCTTTGATTCCCGAAAGAAATTAATTTCAATATGGCCTGTTGACGTTTGGCCACGGCTGTGCTCATATCGGTCGTAACAGGTAAGCGTTCACAGGTCCATGTGGCGGTAGACTGTGACGGCTCCTGCAGCGCTGATTCAGAGGAACTGGAGTATGAGGAGGAGTCAATGTGCACAGACTGGATTCCTGCAATCCTTGGAGTTGGCAGAACACGTACAGCGCCACTCTCAAGATCTGTACCTGGTTCCACAACATTTACCCAATGGGCAGTGAGGGAAAGATATCGTCCCTGTCCATGGTTACTGGTCCACGCATCGGTGGTCAGGTGGACCTTGCTACTGACGGCGTTTAGTAGTGCATGTTTAATTTTTCCCTCCACATGCTTTTGCAGGGCAGGGACGGCTTGCCTGCTGAAATAAAAGTGGCTGGGCACTTTGTATTGTGGGACTGCCAATGCCATGAAGTTAAGGAAGGTGTCAGTCTCCACCAGCCTGAATGAGAGCATTTCAAGGGACAGTAGTTTTGCAATGCCAGCATTCAGAGCCTGTGCTCGGGGGTGGTTTGCCGAGTATGGGCGCCTTTTCTCCCATGCCTGTGCTACCGATAGCTGTAGACTGGCCTGGGAGTGTGAGGCTGACAGGGAACGTGGTGCTGTACAACAGTGCCAGAGGTTCTTCCATGGCGATCCTGTGTGGAAGCCGAACCAGCTGTGTTTGAGCTGGAGGAAGAGGCTACAACATGAGCTGAAGAGGTGGTAGGTGGTGCTGTAGGTTGGCCTACGTCTTCAATGTGTCTTTGTAACTCCACCACGTGCTTGGTCCGCACATGTTTCCACATATTTGTAGTATTGAGGTTGCTGACACTTTTCCCTGTTTTCACTTTCTGATTACACAGCTTGCACTTGACAAAGCAAATGTCATCTGCAACTGTGTCAAAAAAGGACCAGGCACTGCAAGTCTTGGGAGCGCCTGTTTGGGGTTTTGGAAGAGGCATGCTCCTAATGGGTGCTGAAGTGGAGGCTACAGGCAACCGAGTCTGCCCCCTCACTCTCCCTCCTTTTTTGGCCGTTCGGGGAATCTCTTCCTCAGAGCTACTCCCTCCACCTTCCTGTACCTCACGCCATGATGGGTCAAGGACCTCATCATCTACACTACCCTCTTCAAACGACTGCTTCTCCTGGGTAGTCTCGACAGCACAGTACACACCAAAAAGTGGCACCTGAGTCTCATCATCAGATGCATACTGAGGTGTGCTGACCATAGGCACTGGCCCACCCGCCTCTTCAGATTCAGAGAGGCAAAGCTGTCGCGCATCACTGCATACTACCTCTTCTTCAAATTCTCGAATGCTGATTTGCTGGCCCCCTTTTTCCAAGCCAACAGATTCAGAGAACAGAAGTTGAGATGGCTCCTGTCCAGGGCTCTCTGACTGCCTGGGCAATTTGGCAGGTGGTGAAGAGACAGATGGTTGCTCTTAAGTGCTCTGGCCCTGAGAGGATCTGGAACTAATTGAAGTCGATGCGTTAGCTGTCATCCATCCGACAGCGGCTTCAATTTGTTCGTCCCGCAGCAGTGGGGTATGGCGAGCTCCTACAAAGCTGTGCATAAAGGACTGTTCCGTGGTAAAACTGGGGGATGCTGAGTCACTGGTGCCTACAGCAGGCACAGAATCCCCACGTCCTCTCCCTGCAGAAACTCCACGCCCACGAGCACGTGCCTTACTCCCTGCCTTCTTCATCTTGGTACACTGATAAAGATAGGCAGAAAAGTACTAAGGGCTTTGTGTGCTTATTCCTGAACAGCTGCTAACAGGTATAAGAAACACTAATTTTATAAAGTGTGGACTAGACTTTAATATGAGCTAATGTGGCCTACACAACTGTAAAGTGGAGTGTTTGGTGAACTTTACTAACTTTTTTTTTTCACAAAAAGACACTGGATGTGCCCAAAGATGTAAAACTGATAGTATCACAAACTTTTTGTAGCTATTACAATGCAGGAAGGTAACCTACAATGCAATAGATGAGACTCCAAAAAATAGGCTAATACTAATCTGGCTGGGGCTGCAGGGCACAAGCCAGCAGAAAGGCTCCTATCTACTCCTTTATAGTGTTTGCAAATATTCTAGCTGGATACAGATGGAACCACACTAATAGGAGAAATCTGGAAAAATGAGCAGCACTAATGCAAAAAAGGACAATGTATGAGGCAGTGACGCACGCTGAGTGGACTACAACCGGAGGTGGCTGCAGAACACACTACAGTGTGAGCTGCACTCACACACAGAGACCTCGCAGACAGCCGTGAACATTGCTGCAAGGCAAAAGAAAGCTTCTCACACAACGGTTGCTAAAGTAGCCTGGGTAAAGCACAATAAAGCAAATCGCTAGCTCAAACTGTCCCTCAGAGTAAGAATAGCAGCATCCTGAATGGCGGCGGCGGCTTTTATAGTGCATCATGACATCATTTCAGCAGCCAATCACAGCCATGCCATTAGTTAACATGCCTAACATGCATAACAGGATGTGCCCACACTTCTTAGGATTCCTCATTGGCTGAATAAAATCAAACTGGCTCATTACATTATGGGAACTTCCGATTCCGGTATTCGATATTCTAAAGGTATCGGAACTCAGTATCGGAACTCCGATACCACGAATATCGGCCGATACCCGATATTGCAGTATCGGAATGCTCAACACTACTAATGACTGAAGGACAGTTCTCAGAAACACTGGGTTTCTCTTTCTCTCATGCGGGGTCTCTTGACACGCATGGACGTAGCATGTTTCAATACATAACATGAGTAGAAGCATTTTCTTCTCCTTCAGGCTGGACTTCGTAGATGGGCCCTTCAGAGTTGACTCGTCGATTCACATGAGTGTTTTCTATCATCAGTAATCCAGTTTGTCTCTAGGGAATTTTTCACATACTAACACCCGATCTCCGGCCTGTAGAGCTGTCGCCCGTAGATGAGCCATCTCCAAATGTTCCAACTCTTGAAACCTGGTCTGCACCAGATGATGTAGTGTCTGTAGTCAATGGTGATGTTCTCGTACCCAGGTGGACACCCCCGTCTGTGGGTAGTCCTTCTCTGGGTCAAGTTCCAGCTCTGTGATCTCCTTTTCCTGGCCTGTCGAAGAATAGGGTGTAAGGAGTGTACCCAGTGGTGTGATGTACTCCGTTATTGTATACCCACACCAACTCTGCTACGAATTCTGGGCAGCTCACCTTATGGTCCTCCTCCAATGTTCTCAACATCTCGATGAGAGTTCGGTTGAATCGGTCACACACTCCATTGCCCTGAGGGTGGTAAGGCATTGTCCAAGATTTCTCAATTTGATGCAAACGGTGCAGCTCCTCCATTTCTCATCCCAAAAAGCAGGCACCCTGGTCTGAGTGAATTCTCTTCGGACAACCGCACACATGGATGAAGTTCTTACAGATGGCATGAGCTGCGAATTCTGCAGTCTGGTCCCAAGTCAAAGTCACGATGGCAAATTTGATGAAATGATACGTCATTACCAAGCATTGTTCGTACCCTTGATGGGCTGAACCTATTGTCAAACTGTCGATCATAAACACTTCTAATGGGGCCGAGATCACAAAAGTTTGTGTGGCTCTCTCTGCTCCGGAGGTTTGGACAGTTCACAGCTCCTACAGTGCCAGCATACTTCTTCGACTACCGTCTTCAGCAAGGGATGGTAAACCAGTTTCTGTAGCCAATGAAAGGTCTTCTCTTGACCGAAGTGAGCCCCTCTCTCATATACTTCTGTGGCCACTTGATGCAACAGCATTTCAGGGATCATGACTTGCCAAGTGACTGACAGGGCCCGCTGCAATTGAATCTTCCGATACAACAGTCCATCTCTCAGGTGAAGCCTCTCCCATTGTCGAAGGATTTGAATTGTCCCAGGAGACAAGGTCTCTCTCCCATTCCAGCAGGGCAATTGCTTGAGAGCCACCCACTGTTGAATTTGTGCAAGCTCTCCATCTTCCTGTTGAACCCGAAACCCACTCGTCACGGGGCTGTCCCAATACATTCTCCCGGTGCTCTGCTTGTACTTGTTCCTGCATAACTGCTAATGTCCAGGCAGAACCTTGAAACTCGGGAACTTCTTCCGCCTCAAGTTCTTCATCTCAGTTAGTGCCGGGCTTATCGTGCGTCACTCTGGATAGGGCATCTGTATGAGTATTTTCGGCTCCCCGTCTGTAGGCAATTTTGTCCCAGTATCTGGCCATCCTAGCCACCCAATGCTGCTCCAGGGCCCTAACTTTGTGTTTTCCAGGTGGGCCAGTGGGTTGTTGTTGGTGAGCACCAGCACTTCAGACCTGGACAGGTATTCCGCAAACTTCTCCATCATAGCCCACAATAATGCTAACAGCTCTAACTTGAACGAGCTGTAGTTGTCTGGATTCCATTCGGAGTCATGGAGAGAACGACTTGCATAAGCAATCACCTGCTCTTTTCCGTCTTGAATCTGCGACAACACAGCTCTGAGTCCATGCAGGCTCCCATTACTATGGAGAATGAAAGGTTGAGAGAAGTCAGCACAGGACAGGACTGAGGCGTCTGTCAGAGCCACTTTCAAGGCTTAAAACCCTTTCTCTTGGTGCTCTCCCCACTGTATTTCCCGGTTTTTAGCTCCAGATGGCACTCCTTTCAGCAGCTCTAATAACGGTTCACGATGCGGGTGAAGTCTTTTACGAACCGCCAATAGTACCCGGTAAACCCCAAAAGGCTTGAACATCCTTCACGGTCTCTGGGATGGGCCAATCCCATACTGCCGCAATCATCTCACTGGACAGCCTTATGCCTTCTGCAGAGACCACATGTCCTAGGTACTCGATCTGAGTGCGAAGCAGATGACACTTGGGAGGATTTACTTTCAGCCCATGTTTCTAGAGCCGGCTTAGTACTTGTTCTAGACATTGTAGATGTTCCTCTAACGTAACAGCATACACAATTATATCATCAAGGTAGATGAGCGTGAGTGTTTAGATCAACCAAACACTTCTCCATGAGTCGCTGAAAAGTACCAGGAGCAGTCGCTGAACAGTACCAGGAGCATTAGCCAGCAAGAACGGCATCCGGTTGAACTCATACAAGCCCATGGGTAATATAAAGGCCGTCTTCACTTGGTCATGCTCTGACATCAGCACTTGCCAATAACCACTGGCCAGGTCTAACATGGAGAAGTATCTTGCATTTCCCAATGCGGACAAGGATTCTTCAATACGCGCACAGTGCAGGCATTTAGTTTGCGATAGTCCACACAGAACCGCAGAGCGCCATCCTTTTTCCACACTAGGATGATGGGAACAGCCCACAGGCTTGGATGTTCCCGGATGACACCATTCTGTAACATCTGTGTGAGCATCCCTTTCACCTCCTGATACATTTGTGGTGGGATTTGGCGATAACGTTCTCTCACGGGCGCAGCATTACCTGTTGGGATCTCATGTGTGAGGGCAGTCGTGCAACCGAAATCATCCTTGTGCCGAGAGAACACGTCTTGATAGCGTCCCAGTAAGGCTTCAGCCTGCTGTACCTGCTGCAGTGTGAGCTCCATTAATTCAGCCCGCATCTGTTCCAAAATACGTCACCCCTTTTCTTGTTGTTGAGGTTCTGACGCCAGGGCTGTCTCCACAGCTACGGCCATGGGTCTTCCTTTTTCACCATCAACTGACCAGCCTGTGGTGGTATCAGCTCCTTTGGCATGCCTACAATTTGTGCTATTTCTCTCCTCTGGGGAAGTGTCAGGGTGTCCTCCCTCAAATTCACGCACCGTACGGGTACCATTCCATCATGTTCCGTAGCCAGTGCCGGGCAACCAGGAGACCTGGTGATAAGTTCTCCATGGCAGCTGGTTCTAGTTGTACCTCAACCCCCTCCAGTGGAGTGCAATCCCAGACAGGTAGAGAGAGCACAATTTGCCGTGGTGATATGACAAGATTGTTTGCAGCCAGAATAATCACTTTTCCCAGCACTTTTCCGCTACAGGAGGCCTCCTGTGCTTGAGCCGTATGGATCAACTGTGAAACATTTTTCCTTGGGGCGTCCGTGGGCTCCATTATTTGAGAAACACTTATGGAGACTCATTGATTAGAAGACTTCCAAACTCCATTAGCACATTCATTCCCAGTGTGACAGTATATCCACAGTCTGTGTCTCCCACGGTTAACACCACACCCTTGCGACCTAAGTCTTTGCCGAAGACCTTAATTTGCATCCATGCCACCCCTGCGACCGGGTTGGGTAGTTGATTGGCGGCCGTCAACTTTATCACCGGCCCCCACTCAGGCCTCATCGCTTCAGTGAAACGTCTTCTAAAATATGTCTCAGGCATCGTAGTTACTTGTGAGCCGATATCTACCAGGCAGCAGACGGCCCGACCATCCATCTCGGCCCAGACTAAAGGACACACTGAAACTAAATTGGTGGGACTTTTGGTTCTCCTTTCTGGCTGTTCTGGCTCCCGGCGGCTCCGAGGTTGGTGCTGAAGAGGTCGTCCTTGTTGTGGGCAAACCTGGGCCACATATCCCAGCTCTCCACAGAGATAGCATGTAGGGAATTCTTCCCGATGAGACGCTCTTCAACCCCGTCGCGGTTCTGAGAAAATTCTTCCCCCAGATGGGCCTGGCGAGGTCACCTTCTCTTTAGTTTTGGACAGGTCTTCCCACATAACTTGAATCTCCTTCTGCAAATCTTCCACCCATCCTGATTCAGCAATCAAATTCACAGACACCTCTCCACTGCGGACCTTCGCCGCCAGGAGTGTCACCCCCTGCTCTTGCATACGCGCCTTGCCTCCCACTTCTGTAAAGGTCATACGTGGGTTCACTCGCATACGCTCTCGCAGGGCCTGTTTCAGCAGCGCGTCTCTCATCCCAGTCACTAACTGGTCTCGCAGCACTATGTCAGTCGACCCTATTCCCACACCGTCTTTTCTGAATATGGCAGTGTTTATCTCCTGTAATACATTCATGTACTGCGTCACCGTCTCCCCTCTCTTTGAACCCAGCTAAATAGCCGCATGTGTAATTCCCCTACATCTGTGGGGTCCCCATGGGTCTCTTCCAGTATGCACAATACAAGTGCATCCCGCTCTCGGGGGGGTCGCAGCATAACTGAAACTCTCGCCTCTCCCTCCAAAGCCATCACGGCGTCCTCCGCCTGCAGGGCGCATTCTCATCATCCCTCGAAATGCTCAGTCCAGCTCCATAACATGGTATTATTCCCATTGAATTTCAGGAGGTTGTTTAACATTGCCCTCAGGGAGATGCTGGGCCTATGGCCCTCCCCAGACACTTGGTCTACCCCCTCCGTGTGGTAGACTGCATCCTGCCGACTATGCCAAGTGTGAGCAGGTGATAAGATGCAGTAATGGACCGGAGGCAGTGCAAGGGTCAACATGGGGTTTAATTTAACAAAGGATATGCCATGCAAGGAGAAAAGGAGGTAGGGTTGAATTAAGGAGGGAATTTAGAACTTGGGAAAACAGGTGATGGTAAATAAGGCAAAGAGTTCAGGGGTAATAGACTTATCAGTCCGATGACGTCAGAAGTTGGTTTTTTGGATGCAGGCGGTGGCATCAAGGCCGTCGCATGTAAGGGGTCCGGTGTGGTCCTGGAGAAGATGGCGTCCTGGATCCTGGTGGCGGTGGTGATTCCTCATGGTCCCGACGGGGATCCTTGGTCCAGAAGACGAAGAGCAGGCAAGGTTAAAGTCTTTCACCGTGACAGAGTCTAGGGATACTCGGCAGTTAAATGCGGGCTTATCAGGAAACAGTTCACAGTGGGTCACCCGGCTTCCCTGCCGGTACGTGCGTGCGTCTGTGCTCTGACCGCGGACCTTGTCACTCACAGTCAGCGGTATCGGCGGTGTCATCGGACACGGGGCAAGTCTCTGTTGACAGTCTCTAGTCATGTATCTGCGGCCCCTCAGACTTAGACCTGCTTCGTCTCGGTGCTCAGAGGCCGGAGTGCTGAAACTGTCCACCTGCGCGCTGTACGTTCCCGCCAAGACTGACTGGTTTTCCGCGCATCACGGCTTTTTTAGCTTAGCCGTGCCCCCTATCTCTGAGTGCAAAGGTCCATCCAGGGCCTTAAGCTTTCCCCCATGCAGCATAGGTGACATCCCCGACAGTTCAGGATCCGTCACGGAAAAGGTGCACCTGATCTGCTTCTTCTCCTTACACCACCAAGGTAATGATCTCTCCTCTTACCTTTTTGGATAATAATCTTGAAAATCCAAGTACATTCGTAAACTGGAGGTTATTGCCCATGAGGAATGAACTAAGATTCCTCAGGAATACTGCCAAAATGTCTGAATTTTCATCACACTTGCAACAGGTCATAACAGGCAGAGGGTGCTGTATCAAGAACTAAGCACTGTTGTCAAGAAGGGGATGAATAAGTCTGATACTGAAGTAATCATTACGTGTCATTTTGTGTTGAATTTTGAGAAAATACTTAGTTGTGTTGAGATATTAAAATTACTTTTCTTTGATTTATTTCAAACTGCAGAAAGTTTGTAAATTGTTCTTATAAAACCTAATCTGCAATGGGGGTTGAATCATTTTGATTGCAACTGTATGAAGAGATAATAAGAACATGCTAATGGAAAAAGAAGTAGCCCTAACTATCCTATTTAAGGAGGACACGGTATAAATGAAGCTCACATTTAGGAGCTTAGTAAACTATCAACAATCTAATACACCCAGACACATTTATGCCTTTAGATGATTATTTAAAAAAAACAGTTCCAAATAAATTAATTAGAGGAATAGAAATAAAGGCAAAAAGTATATGCAATAAAACAATTAATGTAAATAAAAAGAAAGACTTTCAGGTCATTGAGTGCTCCCCCCCTCTCCCGGGCGCCTGCAAAGCTCACAAAATCTGAAACAGCCAAACACGATATTTCAACAATCTGTTAAACACTGAAACCAGCCTGCGTTCTTCCATTAACACTGCAATCAATTTTAAACAGCCATTTAAAGCTGTTGTAATACTTGTAACATAATAGCAATAATATGGAGATGAGTTTTCCTGTGTTTTTTTTTATTCTTTTCTTTTTTTTTGCTATCTAGAAGAAAGTGATATGGAAGGATGTTACCGATCAACTAAAATTTTCATACATTTCTCTATATAACAGAATGTATAGTGCAAGTACTTTGCATTATATATTTACACATATTGTAGAAATATAGGTAAGGTTGACTTATAACGCAGTGACATGTTAGTGCATAGGCGGGCACACACTGTGGCGGTCCCCAGTGCAAGAACTATATATGGCCCCCACCTATCCCATAGGTCATCATAAAACACCTAATTATTTCTCTCTATCCACCAGTAATTGTGAGCCATGAAGTTTATTAGCTCATGCTCTTCACAATATAATTGATAGTAGGAAACTGCCTTAAAGATAACAATGGCCCCCTAACCTATTGGGCCTCTATGTAGTTGCACAGATTGCACTAATGGTGTGTTTTCCCCTGCATTAGTGACTACATCATTTTAGCTAATTTATCTAAGAAAATTATGATATATATATTAAACGTTGATGTGCTTCTATTTTAAGAAAATAAGTGCATGTGTGAGTCATGCCGAAGATTTCTGGAAATGTGAAGTCAAGACTCAACATAGTTATAAAAAAATATCAATAACAGAAGCAATCAACTGGAACAATAAAAGAATGAAACATGATGTTCTCATATTTATGTGTATTGTTATAAAAATAGAAATCTTTTTAAATTAAAATTTATCAGATTTATCATATTTTTCTAGAAAAAAAAATGTGATTTACATAGAAACTATTTTTTCTCGAATCTCAAATAACGTAAAGTCTCCAATTGTGTTTGACTCCCTTTTAAGCTCGTTAATGCAAATACAGACTTAGTAATGTCTCAACCTATATGTCTATGGTTAATCGAATAAAAAACTGTGGAAACCGACAGCCTGTTTAATAAAACACTGCAGCTCTCTTCCTTGGCGAATAGTACGGTACCCAACCCACAAGTACTCCCAGACTAGTTGTGAGAGCTGCCAGATATAGTTTTACTACCAATGGATCACATTTCTTGCCCGTAAAGCTTATGTTTTGATCTTGGCCTGTATCCGAACTATTATTTTGTCTTTTGATTTTGTACCTTGTCTGCCCTCCTGGTTTTGATCCAGCAGCCTGACCACTCCTGCCAGCCTGGGGAGTGACTAGTAACAGTCCTGCCCATGGTAGCCATTTTCAGAGCTGGTAGGCGACCACAGGCAGAGCCATCTTCTAATTTCCTTCTGAAGCACTTCTGCATTTCAGAAAAAAAACAAACTTTTATAGGCAGGCCAGGTAGTATATGACTCAGATTACTTATTCAAGAAGCCACTCCTTAGCAGACCTCCCCCTTTCCCACTCACGTAAACTGACAGGTCCCTTCTTATGCACATGTAAGCAGAAGGACAGGGCTAGAGGTACCTTTCTTGTGCCGGGTCCGGAACTGTCGGGGGCTGTCTCCTCTGTTGTCCGGGGGAAAGCTTAAAGAACCGGACCAACCTTTGCACTTGACAGCATGGGGCGTGTCTGAGGCTTAAAAGAAAAAGTGCACGTGGAAACAGGGAGACTTGGTGGGAACTGACAGCGCGCAGCAGGGGGAGGTGAGTGCTCCATCCCTCGAGCACCATAGCAGTGCAGGCCAGCGCTCCAGCAGCCTCGCTGCCACCCGCAGAGACTGTGAACAGAAATATACACAAAGTAAGGTGCCAAACGCTCCGGGCTTGTGAATACCGCGTGTGTGCCGCCTAAGAAATACCGGGTGTGTGACCGTGAAATGAATCCTGACCCCCCCCCCCGATGTCACGTTGGGCTCCAGCATTGTTGTGGCCTGTGCCTTACCCTCCACAGCACCCGCTGGACTGAGGATCTCACAGGAGACATCAGAGATTTACTGCCGCCAGGAGGACACAGCTCGTCGTTGTCTTCAGGACTACACCAGATTAACCCCATGCTGACCGTTGTTGGCACCAACACTTGTTTCGTGGATTCTACAGTCTGGAAGTCATCAGATTGGATCAGTTATACCTTAAGAACTGCTACCGTCATTTACCCCCCCCCCCCGCATTTTCCCAAATTGCATACCCTTTATTAACCACTACCTGTATTATCATTATCCCTGTTTAACTCTTTATCTTCCTGCGTGGAGTAGAGATCTGTTAAAGTTAAATATGTTAACCCTTGCTCTGTCTCCTGTCCGTCACTGCATCCCACAACCTGCTCACACACATGGGGAAAGACATGCTGAAAGAAGATGGACATAATTCCCAATGTTCCCTCTTGAGGAACATACATTGTTATATGGTGTAATGTGAATTGTGCGACACGTTAATAATGCATGTTGGTTGACAGTGGGGAAAATAAGAGTTAATGGTTGGGACTAGCCTAGAGTGGTGGGGTTAAGTTGAAGGAACAGAGACTGTTTCCTGTAAGAAGTCAGAGAGGACCAAGCGTGTGTAGAAAGAAGATCTAAGGTTTGATGTGAGCAGTGTCGAATGATGTGGGTGTCCGTAATGAGAGAGTACACAGAGATAAAGATAGCAAAATCCTAGCGGAGACCAAGAGAAAGAAGTAACCGAAGAAACAGAGTGATCAATCGGAGACATTGCCCTGGGTCACGACACCTAGCAGTATCACCCAGAATTTATAACGCCGGAATGTAACGGGTCTAGATGGGACAGAGTAAGTAAAACAAAGATAATGTGGGAGTTTCAGTGTCAGAGACAATGAAGATAAATACCAGCCATACTGGCAATATAGTTCCCTAGAGGGGAGAGAAGACGCAAAATGTTGGGTTGAGAATAGGATTTTTGCAAACTGAGCTGTAGCACTGAGCTGGGCTGTGGTGAACTGTGACTGGCTTGAGTAGAATGCCAGTCACACAGGTATGTGTGATGTAAAGTGTCTAGCTAACAGCCTATTGATGATGCCCATAGTATTAGCAGGCGGGCTGTCCAGCCCTATATATATGCACCCCTCAAAGACAGAAGCCGGAGTACACAAAGTCAACAAAAAGATGCCTAGCTGCATCCTGCAAAAAAAATGATAAAAAGTGCAATAAAAGATGAAAAAATTAATGCATATGATAAATACATTAAATGAGATATTGGTTCATATTTTGGCCAAAATAGATAAGCTCGCAACCCAATGTCAAGGGTCCTCATGTTTACGAGTCCTAACACTAATTTCAAAAACAGCTAACATAGAAAAATTAAAAAAATGCATACCATAAGGATACAGACTTCCTAAAAACTGTCCGATAACAAATGCGCTAGCAGAATGTAGCAGGCCCTCACTGGTAAAGGCAAGACAGCACAGGTGAAAACTGCAGATAAAAACAGCCACCCACACACCTAGCAAATTATGGAGGGGTTGGCTGCCTAGCAGAAAAATTGCACACAAATAGGGCTTGAGTAGAAATACTGTGACTTGTTAAGAAAATCATTTGATAACCCCACCAGTTCCACTTTCAAATTCTCAGTATACAACTACAATGACCAATGTTGTAGCATAAAGGGAACCTGTCACAATGAAAGTGAAAATGCTGTCTGAACTGAAGGGAGCATTATGTTATAGTGCAGGAAGTGTAGAGTATCTTAGAATGTTAGAGTTGGAAGGGACCTCAAGGTTCATTGTGTCCAACCCCCTGATCAAAGCAGGATTCACTAAACCAGGCTGATAGAAAGTAGAATGATCTATAGTTCTGTTGGAACCGATTGAAAAAGATTCAATACAGTATAACCTGTGCTTTATTCATCAAAATCTCTCTTTTGAGGATTTTCTGTCAACTGGGCAGTCCTAATCAGGGACTGACAGTCTTTCTTGAATAAATGTGTATACAGTGATAGCTGTCATTCATTGAGTAGAACCTCAAATTTGACTTTAAAGCCCATAAGAGAAAAGATTCAGGCTGTGTGCAAACGTGTGGAATTCCTGTGGATTTTATGCGTTTTTGCTGTGTTTTTTCGCCTTGAAAACGCTGCGAAAATGCATAAAATAAGCAACCCATTGAATACAATGGCATTCCACAAATGCTGTGCTAAGGCTGCGTATTTTTCCTCGGCGGAATCGCATCGCGGAAAAATACGCGGCAAGCTCATTCTTTTTGCGGAATCGCGGAATTTCCACACACACAGGAATGCATTGTTCTTCTTACTTTCCGCATGTGGCGAAGCCCACTATGCGCAAAGTAAGCCGAAAATGTGCTGATGGTACTCAGGGTCTGGAGGAGAGGAGACTGTCCTCCAGACCCTGGGTACCATATCCCTGTAAAAAATAGAATTAAAATAAAAAATCGTGATATTCTCACCTTCAGGCGTCCCCAGGCCTCAGCGATGCTCCCGCCAACTCCCATTCCCAGTAATGCCTTGCGACAATGACCTGTGACGACGTAGCGGTCTTGCGTGATGCTGCGTCATCTGGGGTCATTGTCGCAAGGCATCACTTGGAACGAGACTTGCCGAGAGCATCGTTGAGGCCTGGGAACGCTGTGAGGATGCCGGAAGGTGAGAATATCATGATTTTTTTATTTTTTTTATTATTTTTAACATTATATCTTTGTACTACTGATGCTGTATAGAAGGCCTCAATAATAAAAAGTTGATCACACTTGTCAAACACTATGTTTGACGAGTGTGACCAACCTGTTAATCAGTTTTCCAAGTGATGCTACAGATCGCCTGGAAAATGCTAGCATTCTACAAACTAATTTCGCTTGCAAAATGCTATTTTTTCACGGGAATTATGCATGCGGATTTCTTGCGTATTTCCAGCGGTAGGGAGTTTCGGAATTGCCACGGAAATTTCCGTGGCAATTCCGCACGTGTGCACATCGCCTTAGGGTAAGTTCACACAGGACTTTTTTGCTGCCTTTTTTTTCTGCAGCAAAACCAAATATTCTTGGCAGGAAAGAAGCTGCTGCAAAAACGCAGGTTTAGGTGCGTTTTTTAATACGTTTTTGGTGTGTTTTTTTTTTTGTCTCTTTTTCATGCTAATGTCCATGACTTTTCTGCAGCAAAAACGCTGCAAATAATGACACCTTCGCTTTTGGTGCGTTTTTGCAGTGTTTTTTCAACACCCATCCAAGTCAATGGGTGAAAAACGCTGAAAAAATGGTGAAAGAAGAGACATGCTCTATGTCCAAAAAAAGCAGTAAAGCACAAAATCCTGATCACACAAAAAACCAATGGGTGTACATGAGATTTCTGAAATTTCAGAGGCTTTGCTGGTAATGGAAAAAGCAGCTGAAAATTAGTATAGAAAAAACATGAAAAAAACGCATCAAAAAAGTCCTGTGTGAACTTACCCCTAGGTGGAAAAAACAAAGCTATTACTGAATCTTTGCCCACAAAATATATGTATCTATTCACCACCTCCTGATCTGTAACACTGCATGAAGATTGGACTGCACTTTCAATTTGACAGGTACACTGGTGGCTTTAAAGGGATTTTTCTCTTTCAGTAAATTAATATTACTGGCTGCAGTTTATAAAGAAACAAACGGCACAGCACACATTGTCACTGGTCCACCATTAGCCTCCACCACAGCTCCTGTGCTCCTGTCATTGGCTGTGGCGATTTTTTGAAAAAGCTGCAGACAATCAGTTACCACGCAGGCTATAGTTGCAGAGTTGCTGAGCTCGCTAATTGGCTGCTGTGCTGTTGGTGTAATGGCAGCACCAAAGTTAATGCCAGGCATCAGTAGCAGTGGTAGATGCCTACTGGTGTACCCAGGTGTGGAGACATGTGGGGTCAGCGGGTCCCCTGGTCTCCTAGCCTAAAAGCATAGACCAGGGCACATCCCACAGAAACGTCCACTCTCCTTATACGGTGGGCACAATACTACTCAGTCAAAGCAGGGTGAGGGTAAAAAAGTGTGACAATACTTTATTGAACCATAAAACAGGCAAATACCACATAGAACAGCCCCAGCAAAATACCTAAGATCGTGCAAATTTACAGAGTCTCACCCTTCTACTGAATCGCCAAGATAAAAGCAGCAGTAACTTAAGAGCTTCAATGGCCAATTACCCCCCCCCCCTTTGGAATGCACACAGAGAGTAGGGAATGACAAGCTTAGGAAGATGACAGTCCATAGAGATACATGGTGCAAAGCCAGTTGACCAAAGGATCTCCACCTGGCTTTTCAGAAAATCTCTATGGGGTTCAGGTGCCCGGTGGATTCAAATCCTGACAACTCCAAATAAATGCATGGTTCAGCGATGGTAAATGGAGTAGATCTGTATTCTTTCAGATGGAGCTGTGGTCCCCTAAACTGGTATCCTGTAGAATGAGAAATCTGTGTCCCTTGTGATGGAGCCATGATGTCTTGGCTGCTGTCCTATAGAGAGTCTTTGGTTCTTTGGATGTTTGGATGTCTGGATATATTTATGTATATGGAGGTATTTCTTATAGAGGCGTGTATATAGTCTTTTTATAGCTAACAACTAACCATCAAACCAGCATCCAGAGGTAAAGGGGGAGAATGGTGATGAGATCAACTCACAAAATTTGATTATTTAATCTATTTGAATAGTTTTTCCTCCTCTGTGTTACAGGTCAGCAAGCTAGCTGGCATGGACAATGTGTAATCAGCATATTAGCAAACATAATTGTTCAATTATCCTGCGTCTCTAGTCATCCATGATAACAGCCCAATATGTTGCATCAAATGTCAACTTACAAGTCAATATTATAGACTAAAGGGGGTTTTACACTAAGCGATATCGCTAGCAATATCGCTAAAACGTCACTGGTTTTGTGACGTTATAGCGATATTGCTAGCGATATCGCTATGTGTGATACTTACCAGCGACCGGCTCCCCCGCTGCTCATCGCTGATCGCGCGAGAATGTCCGGCTCCATTTCTCGTCGGGCGCTTCCTGCTGGGCTTCCTGCTGTGACGACGAGCGACGCTGGACGCGGGCCGGAGGACGCAGGATCGCTGTGTGTGAATGGTAAGTATCGTGAGCTGCGTCGCTGCTGCATCGCTGTGAGATCTTTCTGTATGAAAGCTCACTAGCGATCATTTAGCGATGCACCAGCGATCCTGACCGGGTCGGATCGCTGGTTGGATCGCTGGTGCATCGCTAAATGTAAAAGGGCCTTAAGGGTATGTTTCCATAGTCAGGAATGGCTCAAGATTTGATGCAGGTGAAATCTGCACCAAATCTGCATCTGAGGTCACTGGCAGTTCACCTGCATTTTTGATGCGTTTTCACATGCATTTTTTATGCGTTTTTTATTACATGCATTTTTGTAAGCTAAATAAAGATATACTATTTAAAAAAAAACAGAATTGTGATGTAATTTCCTTGTCCAACCTCCTCTTTTACATACTCCATTGAAGATTAACAGACAGACAGATATGGGATAGATAGACAGACAGATAGATAGACAGATAGATAGATCTATCTATAGATATATCTATCTGTAGATAATACCAAGCCCGATGTTTACTAATAGACATAATAAAATGGTGTATGACATCCGGATATAGCAGAGTTTGTAGATGACCATCGGAGATGTCTTGCGATCATCTACACTGTAGTTCTCACGGTCAGCTGACCGTGAGAACTAGCCCAGTGACCGGAAATAACCCCCGGTCACGTGCATGGCAGTTCTCGTGGTAACACGGCAGTTCTCGCAATAAGCTAAGTTATCGCGAGAACTGCAGTGGACACAGACTTCCGGCGGTGGGACAGATAAGGAAATTATTTTAATTAGTAGACAAGCATAGTAAGCTGCGTTTATGCAATTATTGCGAATGTGACTAATCATTAGATGCTGTTATACCGCATCTAATGATAGTCTATGGTAAATTTACGGTGCAGCGACGAAGCATCGCCGCATGGTTGCACAGACGTGCTGCGCTCTAGAAAGACACGCCGCATGTCCGTTTACGCGGGTCTGCCACCTGCGTCTTTTAAAACATAGTGAAGATGGGATTTCATGAAATCCCCTCCACTATGCTGTAACATCTGGATGCTGTGGCTGTACGCAGCATCAAACACGCAGCTTTTCCTGACTGTAAAAACATACCTTTGCACAAACAAAAGTCTGTGTTTTCTTGACCAATCAGAAAGAAACACATACATTCATAAGTCAACAAAGGCAACAGTCAATGACTCCTTGCTTACTGAAAATACACGTCTGGTTAATTAAGATAAAATGTTGTGTCCTAACACCTGGGAAGGTGAACATAGCTCGAGTTTTTTCTTTATAATAGTCTAAATACACCTATGATGAGATTCCTATAGTTTAAGGTCTCAAAGTATAAGCAATATAATCACCAAAACAGAACATACTTTAAATACAGATCAGAGTACAAGTTGAAAATCACATTTTATTGAACAAACCATAAAAACATAAACATGATAAATTTATTAAGAACAAGGGAAAACCCACAGATGGAACAACTTGGTGGAAAACCTGGACCAGATTACATGTACAATTCATATATAAAAGATGGAGAAGATGGTAAGGGTGTGTGCAGACGCTGCGGAATCCGCTGCGGATTAATCCGCACGGATTTTGCAAAAACCGCAGATAAAACGGCAGGTCAAAAAACCTGCGGGTTATCTGCGGTTTAGCCTGCGGTTTGGTCCTGCGGTTTCACCATCTCCACAATGGTGGAGATAGGAAACCGCTGTGGATTCCGCAGAAAGAATTGACATGTCAATTCTTTCTGCGGTTTCAAAACCGCAGGAAAACCGCGCGGATTTATCCGCACCGTCTACACAGCGGTTTTTGGTTACCATTCATTTGAATGGTACTGTACACAGCAGCTAAAACTGCTGCGGGTTCGCAGCGGCCAAAACCGCTGCGGAACCGCAGCGGAATCCGCAGCGTGTGCACATACCCTAAGTATAAATAACGTAGTATGGCAATGAAAATGACACAATGTACCCTATATGAATATAAATTGCAGGATATGAGTGAGAAATCCGGTAGTCAATTCATAGACATAGTATTATACCACTCATGCATTTCCAGTAAGATGTAGGTAGACAATAGAAAGTAATAAATAAGTAAACCAGCTTAGTAGCTGTCAAATATAAAATAAACAAACTTGTGCCAATAAAGTGCATAGCACAGTGCCAAATACATAATATATTGAATGGGGATCACATATTGGAGAGATAGTCATTACCTAATAGGTGCTACTGGTCCGAGCGTCCACCACAACCAACGTATGTTTTGCATGAAAATGCTTCATCCAGGGGTGGATAGACGCTGGTCAGGTGGTTATTAAAGGTGCAACCGACCAATCATGAAAAGAGTTGTATAATTCCCATGGGGTAACTGAGTTCTGGATGCTGATGCATGATGATATTTACGCCGTTGCCTAGGTGATAAGAGCATGTCCGAAGGAAGAGAGGCAATCTGCCTCACAGTGGGTATGTGTCTGCGTCACATCCTAAATGCAACCCACTGTGACGGCGTCATTGGTCGTGTCCCCGGAAGAGCTCACCTCCGACAGGCTTCGTGTGCTATGCCCTTCAGTTACCTGAATTCATCGGTCAGGTCATGTGACCATAGTGTCACATGGCCCGATGACATAGTGGTAGAATCCCGATCACGTTCAATGAGAACACGGAGTCGGATCAAATCACGTGATTTGGGAGCGTGAGAGCCGATAACAATGGAGTTTAGTAGCGAAACCGCTGCTTCAGGTCTGCAGAATCATTAACGTCACACAAAGAGTTGAGCGAAACGGGTCGAAAAAATTCAAAAGTCGCCGACTTTTGGCAAAGTCGGGTTTCATGAAACGAAACCCGACCCTAGGATGAGGTCGGCCACGAGGTCGGCGACTTACGCGCCAAAGTCGCATTTCAAAAGTTTGTTTTGCGCTCTTTTTCAGCCAATCAGGATCCACGGACACTGTGGGCAACGTGATGACATAGGCACGGGTCACCACCATCTTTCAGAAGGGCATGCAAGTGATTGGCTTGCTTTGGTGGGCGTCACAGGGGGTATAAAAGGGCGTGCACGCCGACCGCCATCTTACTTCTGCCCATCTTAGTATAGGGAGAGGTTGCTGCTGATTCTGTAGGGAGAGCGTTAGGCAGGGAAGAAGACAAAAAAACTGCTTCTGCTGCTAGCGATTTGGCCTGCACAACACACCAGTCACTGTGTGTGCAGTGCAAGGGGAGGCTATATAGTGGTGTATCAGTGGTGTTGGTTGTTGGGCTGCCTTTTAAGGCTTCCTGACAGGCTGGCATTGCTGTTTACCCACTGCTCCGCAAACTGCTGTTTTAAAAGCAATCCCAATTTTTTTTTTTTGTCCTGCTGAGAAGAAAAAAAAACTGCTTCTGCTGCTAGCAATTTGGCCGGCACAACACACCAGTCACTGTGTGTGCAGTGCAAGGGGAGGCTATATAGTGGTGTATCAGTGGTGTTGGTTGTTGGGCTGCCTTCTAAGGCTTCCTGACAGGCTGGCATTGCTGTTTACCCACTGCTCCGCAAACTGCTTTTTTAAAAGCAATCCAATCTCCCTTATCCTCTAGTCACTTTTGTCACAGCTGTGCCATCGAGCCTGTCACATAGCGCTCAGATATTCATTGGGCCTCACACAATCCAAAAGTGTCCAGTGTCCAAAAGTGTGTGCAGAGATTCAAAATCTCCCTTATCCTCTAGTCACTTTTGTCACAGCTGTGCCATCGAACCTGTCACATAGCGTTCAGATATCAGTGGGCCTCACACAATCCAAAAGTGTCCACTGTCCACAAGTGTGTGCAGAAATTCAAAATCTCCCTTATCCTCTAGTCACTTTTGTCACAGGTGTGCCATCAAGCCTGTCACATAGCGCTCAGATATCAGTGGGCCTCACACAATCCAAAAGTGTCCACTGTCCACAAGTGTGTGCAGAAATTCAAAATCTCCCTTATCCTCTAGTCACTTTTGTCACAGCAGTGCCATCGAGCCTGTCACATAGCGCTCAGATATCAGTGGGCCTCACACAATCCAAAAGTGTCCACTGTCCACAAGTGTGTGCAGAAATTCAAAATCTCCCTTATCCTCTAGTCACTTTTGTCAAAGCAGTGCCATCGAGCCTGTCACATAGCGCTCAGATATCAGTGGGCCTCACACAATCCAAAAGTGTCCAGTGTCCAAAAGTGTGTGCAGATATTCAAAATCTCCCTTATCCTCTAGTCACTTTTATCACAGCTGTGCCATCGAGCCTGTCACATAGCGCTCAGATATCAGTGGGCCTCACACAATCCAAAAGTGTCCACTGTCCACAAGTGTGTGCAGAAATTCAAAATCTCCCTTATCCTCTAGTCACTTTTGTCACAGCTGTGCCATCGAGCCTGTCACATAGCGCTCAGATATCAGTGGGCCTCACACAATCCAAAAGTGTCCACTGTCCACAAGTGTGTGCAGAAATTCAAAATCTCCCTTATCCTCTAGTCACTTTTGTCACAGTAGTGCCATCGAGCCTGTCACATAGCGCTCAGATATCAGTGGGCCTCACACAATCCAAAAGTGTCCAGTGTCCAAAAGTGTGTGCAGATATTCAAAATCTCCCTTATCCTCTAGTCACTTTTGTCACAGCAGTGCCATCGAGCCTGTCACATAGCGCTCAGATATCAGTGGGCCTCACACAATCCAAAAGTGTCCAGTGTCCAAAAGTGTGTGCAGATATTCAAAATCTCCCTTATCCTCTAGTCACTTTTGTCACAGCAGTGCCATCGAGCCTGTCACATAGCGCTCAGATATCAGTGGGCCTCACACAATCCAAAAGTGTCCAGTGTCCAAAAGTGTGTGCAGATATTCAAAATCTCCCTTATCCTCTAGTCACTTTTGTCACAGCAGTGCCATCGAGCCTGTCACATAGCGCTCAGATATCAGTGGGCCTCACACAATCCAAAAGTGTCCAGTGTCCAAAAGTGTGTGCAGATATTCAAAATCTCCCTTATCCTCTAGTCACTTTTGTCACAGCAGTGCCATCGAGCCTGTCACATAGCGCTCAGATATCAGTGGGCCTCACACAATCCAAAAGTGTCCAGTGTCCAAAAGTGTGTGCAGATATTCAAAATCTCCCTTATCCTCTAGTCACTTTTGTCACAGCAGTGCCATCGAGCCTGTCACATAGCGCTCAGATATCAGTGGGCCTCACACAATCCAAAAGTGTCCACTGTCCACAAGTGTGTGCAGAAATTCAAAATCTCCCTTATCCTCTAGTCACTTTTGTCACAGCAGTGCCATCGAGCCTGTCACATAGCGCTCAGATATCAGTGGGCCTCACACAATCCAAAAGTGTCCACTGTCCACAAGTGTGTGCAGAAATTCAAAATCTCCCTTATCCTCTAGTCATTTTTGTCACAGCAGTGCCATCGAGCCTGTCACATAGCGCTCAGATATCAGTGGGCCTCACACAATCCAAAAGTGTCCAGTGTCCAAAAGTGTGTGCAGAAATTCAAAATCTCCCTTATCCTCTAGTCACTTTTGTCACAGCAGTGCCATCGAGCCTGTCACATAGCGCTCAGATATCAGTGGGCCTCACACAATCCAAAAGTGTCCAGTGTCCAAAAGTGTGTGCAGATATTCAAAATCTCCCTTATCCTCTAGTCACTTTTGTCACAGCAGTGCCATCGAGCCTGTCACATAGCGCTCAGATATCAGTGGGCCTCACACAATCCAAAAGTGTCCAGTGTCCAAAAGTGTGTGCAGATATTCAAAATCTCCCTTATCCTCTAGTCACTTTTGTCACAGCAGTGCCATCGAGCCTGTCACATAGCGCTCAGATATCAGTGGGCCTCACACAATCCAAAAGTGTCCAGTGTCCAAAAGTGTGTGCAGATATTCAAAATCTCCCTTATCCTCTAGTCACTTTTGCCACAGCAGTGCCATCGAGCCTGTCACATAGCGCTCAGATATCAGTGGGCCTCACACAATCCAAAAGTGTCCAGTGTCCAAAAGTGTGTGCAGATATTCAAAATCTCCCTTATCCTCTAGTCACTTTTGTCACAGCAGTGCCATCGAGCCTGTCACATAGCGCTCAGATATCAGTGGGCCTCACACAATCCAAAAGTGTCCAGTGTCCAAAAGTGTGTGCAGATATTCAAAATCTCCCTTATCCTCTAGTCACTTTTGCCACAGCAGTGCCATCGAGCCTGTCACATAGCGCTCAGATATCAGTGGGCCTCACACAATCCAAAAGTGTCCAGTGTCCAAAAGTGTGTGCAGATATTCAAAATCTCCCTTATCCTCTAGTCACTTTTGTCACAGCAGTGCCATCGAGCCTGTCACATAGAGCTCAGATATCAGTGGGCCTCACACAATCCAAAAGTGTCCAGTGTCCAAAAGTGTGTGCAGATATTCAAAATCTCCCTTATCCTCTAGTCACTTTTGTCACAGCAGTGCCGTCGAGCCTGTCACATAGCGCTCAGATATCAGTGGGCCTCACACAATCCAAAAGTGTCCACTGTCCACAAGTGTGTGCAGATATTCAAAATCTCCCTTATCCTCTAGTCACTTTTGTCACAGCAGTGCCATCGAGCCTGTCACATAGCGCTCAGATATCAGTGGGCCTCACACAATCCAAAAGTGTCCAGTGTCCAAAAGTGTGTGCAGATATTCAAAATCTCCCCTGTCCTATAGACACCTTGTACCTTGTTTTACATTACTATATAGTTTGTTGGATTTTGTCTACATTTCTACCAAAAATGAGGAAGGCTGGTGGAAGAGGCCGTGGAATTGGGCGGGGGTTGGCAGCTGGTAATGATGGTGTTGGTGGTGGATCTGATGGTAGTGGCAAGAGCAAAATAGGACCGAATGCAGGAGGTGCTGACCCTGCGTCATCGTCTGGCTACATAAGGCCTCGAACGCTTAGTTTTCTAGGAGTTGGCAAACCGCTTTTAAAGCCAGAGCATCAGGAAAAAGTTTTCTCTTACATTGCTGACTCAGCCTCCAGCTCTATCGCCTCCTCTTCTTCAGTTTTAAAAAGTAAAAGCACTGAGTCGTCATTGGAGGCTCATGTTCATGAACCACACCTTTCCTTGTGTCCTTCACCCCAACCAAGATTGAAGGATGACGCAGGCCATACTACTGATTACTCCATGGAGCTGTTTTCACATACCATGCCTGGATTATCAAGTCAAATGGTGAATTACCCAGGCCAAGATGAATCTGACATGGAGTGCACTGATGCACAGCCGCTGATGGATGATTCTGCTGGTACATTCACTCAGAGCACTACATTGTCCTCGCAGTGTACAGAGCCAGATTCTGACCCTGATGAGACTCAGGTGCCCCTTCCCGCACACTATACCACCATACATGGTGACACAGAGGAAGGTGCACATGACATAGAAGAGGAGGTGATGGATGACCCAGTTGTTGACCCAGATTGGCATCCATTGGGGGAAGAGGGTGCTGCTTCCAATAGCTCAGATGAGGAGCATCCACAGCAGACATCGACATCGCAACAGCTGTTATCTGGCAGGCCCGGAGCACTCCAAAGACAGGTTCCAAACATCAAAAGAGTTGCTGGACAGCTTGTCCAGAGGGTCAAAAGATCACAGCGTGCTAGGCCGCAAAATGTCTGCCAAAGTAGGAAGAGTGCAGTGTGGCACTTTTTTGAACAAAATCCTCATGATCAGGCCAAGGTTATCTGTAAGAAGTGCGCAAAGACCTTTAGCCGAGGGAAAAATCTGAAAAATTTGAATACCAGTTGCATGCTTAGACATTTAACCAGCATGCACTTGCAAGCGTGGACACAACACCAAACCTCAAGTGCCACATGTGCAACTGATCACAACGAAGGTAGTCAGCAACGCTACATTGTTTCCCCCACTGTAAGCCCACCGGTTAGCACAGCAGCAAATGTTGAGGTGTCGTTGCAAGACCACAGCAGTCAGGGAATCCCACTGTTATATCAACGAAAGACTGATTCTAGGCCATCAGAAAGAACACCAACTCCATCACCATCATCAACCCTCTCTCAGTCCACCCTGTCCACCGCTACTTCCACCATATGCAGCTCTCAAGTCCAGCTCACCCTCCCAGACACTATGAGTAGGTCAAGAAAGTACTCAGTCTCTCATCCGCGTACACTGGGTTTGAACGCCCACATTGCCAAACTAATCTCGTTTGAGATGATGCCCTTTCGGTTGGTGGAAAGCACAGCTTTCCGCAAACTCATGGCCTATGCAGTACCACGCTATGACCTACCCAGTCGCCACTTCTTCTCTCGCAAAGCCATCCCAGCCCTCCACCATCATGTGAAAGACTGCATTGTCCATGCACTCAAGCAGTCAGTGAGCGGAAAGGTGCACCTCACAACTGATGCATGGTCCAGTCGGCATGGCCAGGGCCGTTACGTGTCCATCACTGCGCACTGGGTTAATGTGGTGGATGCAGGGTCCACAGGGGACAGCGGTGGTGGGACAGTGCTGCCTAGCCCATGGTATAGGAAACAGTTGGCTGTAGGCGTTCGACCCTCCTCCTCCTCCTCCTCCAGAAGCGAAAGCTCGTCCACAGAGCGCAGTCGTACGAGCACTCCATCTGCAGCTGCCACTGTTGCACACGATGTGTCCCCCTATCGAGCAGCTAGTGGAAAGCGTCAGCAGGCTGTGTTGCAGATGATGTGTTTGGGCGACAGACACACCGCTGAGGTGCTGGCCGAGTACTTGAAGCGACAAACTGAGTCATGGCTGGGCAGTGTACATCTTGAGGCAGGCAAGGTAGTTAGTGATAACGGCCGTAATTTTGTGGCAGCCATAGCCCTTTCAAAACTCAGCCACATACCTTGCTTGGCTCACACCTTGAACCTGGTGGTGCAGTGCTTCCTCAAAAATTATCCGGAGTTAACAGCCCTGCTCCAGAAGGTGCGAAGACTGTGCGCGCACATCCGCCGGTCGCCTGTACACTCCGTTCGTATGCAGAAGCTGCAGCGATTGCTCCACCTTCCCAACCACCGCTTCATTAACGACATTGCAACAAGGTGGAACTCCACCCTGCACATGGTGGAGCGGCTGTGCGAGCAGAGGCAGGCCATAATGCATTTGTGGGAGGATACACGGCAAGGCACTTTGAGAGCAGACATGGAGTTGACAGGTGTGCAGTGGTCAAAGCAGAAAGACCTTTGTAAAGTCCTTCAGTGTTTTGAGGAATGCACACGGCTGGTAAGCGCAGACGACGCCATCCTAAGCATGAGCATCCCACTTATGCGTCTGCTCATGCAAACTTTGACGCACCTTAAGGAGCAGGCGTCTGCAGCCAATGTTGATGAGGAGGAAGAGGAGGAGGGAATCCTTGATGACATTCAGCCATTGTCTGCTCAGGGACCTCTCCTGGACGAGGTGGAGGAAGAAGAGGAGGAGGAGGAGGAGGATGATGGGGATGATTACTTAGGGGAGGAGGATGCATCTCGTGGGGCAAGTGAAAATGTTGGCGTGGCAAGGTCTGGTACAGGGTTTGTGCGTGACTGGAGGGATGTGGATTTGCCAGAAAGTGCTCCTCCACCCAGCACTCGCAGTGCATCATTGACACCGGGAATATTGGCCCACATGTCAGATTATGCCTTGCGGATCCTAAAAAGGGACCCCCGCATTGCCAAAATGATGAACGATGACGACTACTGGTTGGCCAGCATCCTGGATCCACGCTATAAAGGCAAATTACAAAACATCATGCCACAGGAGAACCTTGACCTAATATTGGCTAATAAACAAGCAACTCTGGTAAATCGGTTGCTTGAGGCATTCCCAGCACACAGCAGCGGTGATGGTTCTCACACGAGCCGTACGGGCCGGGGGCAGCTTGGCAGAGGTGTTCGTGGTGCACACAGCAGAAGTGGCGTTGGAGACAGGGGTTTCATGACAATGTTGTGGACTGATTTTTCAAATACCGCTCACACAACTGGTAATACTGCATCGATGGAAAGTGACAGGAGACAGCAGTTGTCAACTATGGTTACAAACTACTTTTCCTCCCATATCGATGTTCTCCCACACAGGTCATTCCCCTTTGACTATTGGGCCGCTAAACTGGACACCTGGCCTGAATTGGCCCAATATGCCTTACAGGAGCTCGCTTGCCCAGCTGCAAGTGTGCTATCGGAAAGAGTCTTCAGTGCAGCTGGATCAATCCTGACAGAAAAAAGGACCCGTCTGTCAACCCAAAATGTGGATGATCTAACCTTCATTAAAATGAACCACGCATGGGTTTCCAAGGATTTTGTCCCACCTTCCCCTGATGACACATAGGGTGACAGAAAAATGGCTTGCTTTGGTCCACCTCTTCCTGGTACTTCACCTATTTCGCCTTTTGCATCAGCTGAATGTCCAACATCAACATATGCCACTTTCTAAAACTCCCTAACTGTGCTGCCTCCCCCCCCATGGCCGGGGTCACCACCTACCGCACGACACCGTGCGAGTGCCGTTGCCCTGGACAGGTGGGTAGGCCGACTCTTGGGCGCGGGCACTGGCACAGGGTCCCTCATAGTGCAATCAAGTGTCTCTGACGGTGGTGGTGCACACCCGCCGTCAGACACACCGCTGTACTATGAGGGGCCCAGTGCCAGTACCGACGCCCACGAGTGGGCCCCCCTTGCTTGGGCAGGGCCTCAGCATTTGCAATCTTTACCTCTCCCTGCTCCTCCGCTGTGTAATCTGGGCCATCAAATCCATACTGTGCCTGACACCGTCTGAGCCTGCCTCCTGAGACATATATTTTGAATGTGTACGCTATCCATACATGTTATCCAGGGATACGGTACCCTTTCTAACCTTTGTGCAATCACGTGCAATCCATACTGGGCCTAACACCGTCTGAGCCTGCCTCCTGAGACATATATTTTGAATGTGTACGCTATCCATACATGTTATCCAGGGATACGGTACCCTTTCTAACCTTTGTGCAATCACGTGCAATCCATACTGGGCCTAACACCGTCTGAGCCTGCCTCATGCTGTATAGACATATATTTTGAATGTGTACGCTATCCATACATGTTATCCGGGGATACGGTACCCTTTCTAACCTTTGTGCAATCATGTGCAATCCATACTGGGACTAACACCGTCTGAGCCTGCCTCATGCTGTATAGACATATATTTTGAATGTGTACGCTATCCATACATGTTATCCAGGGATACGGTACCCTTTCTAACCTTTGTGCAATCACGTGCAATCCATACTGGGCCTAACACCGTCTGAGCCTGCCTCATGCTGTATAGACATATATTTTGAATGTGTACGCTATCCATACATGTTATCCAGGGATACGGTACCCTTTCTAACCTTTGTGCAATCACGTGCAATCCATACTGGGCCTAACACCGTCTGAGCCTGCCTCATGCTGTATAGACATATATTTTGAATGTGTACGCTATCCATACATGTTATCCAGGGATACAGTACCCTTTCTAACCTTTGTGCAATCACGTGCAATCCATACTGGGCCTAACACCGTCTGATCCTGCCTCCTGAGACATATATTTTGAATGTGTACGCTATCCATACATGTTATCCAGGGATACGGTACCCTTTCTAACCTTTGTGCAATCACGTGCAATCCATACTGGGCCTAACACCGTCTGAGCCTGCCTCCTGAGACATATATTTTGAATGTGTACGCTATCCATACATGTTATCCGGGGATACGGTACCCTTTCTAACCTTTGTGCAATCACGTGCAATCCATACTGGGCCTAACACCGTCTGAGCCTGCCTCATGCTGTATAGACATATATTTTGAATGTGTACGCTATCCATACATGTTATCCAGGGATACGGTACCCTTTCTAACCTTTGTGCAATCACGTGCAATCCATACTGGGCCTAACACCGTCTGAGCCTGCCTCATGCTGTATAGACATATATTTTGAATGTGTACGCTATCCATACATGTTATCCAGGGATACGGTACCCTTTCTAACCTTTGTGCAATCACGTGCAATCCATACTGGGCCTAACACCGTCTGAGCCTGCCTCATGCTGTATAGACATATATTTTGAATGTGTACGCTATCCATACATGTTATCCAGGGATACGGTACCCTTTCTAACCTTTGTGCAATCACGTGCAATCCATACTGGGCCTAACACCGTCTGAGCCTGCCTCCTGAGACATATATTTTGAATGTGTACGCTATCCATACATGTTATCCGGGGATACGGTACCCTTTCTAAGCTTTGTGCAATCACGTGCAATCCATACTGGGCCTAACACCGTCTGAGCCTGCCTCATGCTGTATAGACATATATTTTGAATGTGTACGCTATCCATACATGTTATCCAGGGATACGGTACCCTTTCTAACCTTTGTGCAATCACGTGCAATCCATACTGGGCCTAACACCGTCTGAGCCTGCCTCATGCTGTATAGACATATATTTTGAATGTGTGCGCTATCCATACATGTTATCCAGGGATACGGTACCCTTTCTAACCTTTGTGCAATCACGTGCAATCCATACTGGGCCTAACACCGTCTGAGCCTGCCTCATGCTGTATAGACATATATTTTGAATGTGTACGCTATCCATACATGTTATCCAGGGATACGGTACCCTTTCTAACCTTTGTGCAATCACGTGTAATCCATACTGGGCGTGAGAACGGCTGGCGAGCTGTTAAGCAAGCTACAGCACCTGTCCAGACAAGTACAGGGATTCCCTAGCGAGGAGACTTATTTGATTGTTTTCAATGTTGGGACAGCAATTTTTGGGGAGCACTATACTCTGGAGAATGATAGATGGGGCCTACCATACACTGGAACATTCCAAAGGTGGACATCAGACACTGGAGCAGCATTTACAGGGCCCATTATACACTAGAGCATTAGAAATGGGGCCCATTATGTTTGGAGCATTATTTGGGCCCATAAGACAGTGGAGCTTCATCCATGGGGACCAACATATACTGTAGCATTATGTGGAGCTCATCATATACTGTTTCAAACATTATATGGGACCAATGATTCTGTATGGAGAAATAGATGGGCCTCGTCATGAGATGTAAAAAGTGAGGTATTTTTCATTGGACTATACCGCTATTTCTCTGCCGTATCGGAGCATGATGAGTTGTGGTATGTGTTAAAGGGGCGCTCTTTCGCCCAGGGCACATGAAAACCTGGAGCCAGCCCTCCCCCCCACAGTTTGTAGCCAAATAACCCCCATTTTTCAGTGCGTAACTTGTATTATGAAGTTAATTAAGGTTGACAAGCTTAAGAAAGAAGAATTGATGCTTTTGGCATTCAAATGGGCACTGTAGGTGTGTTTCCTGTCCTCCTCTCACTGCCGACTTTTATTCCCCATTGACTTACATTGGGTTTCGTGTTTCGGGACGACACCGACTTTTCCCTATAATCGGACGATCTTGCTTGACCCGACTTTTGGAAAAGTCAGGTTTCACGAAACGAAACGCGACCCTAAAAAAACAAAAGTCGCTCAACTCTAGTCACACATCATAAGAGTAACGTAGTGATTTGAAGTAAATATAGATATGGAGAAAAAGGGGAAGAAATAATTACAAAGGAAACTATTACTGTACTCAATCGTACACTTGGGAAAATTGAAAATACGGATGAATAATATGGAAAAACTTAAATAATAATGTGTGTGTACCTATAATAAAAAAACAAGATGACTGGTGGCTGAGAAAGGAGAATGATAAACAGTAATGAATAAAAGAATGACAAAGGATGAAAATGAAAGGAAATATACACACATCTATATTTATTTATGTGTAAATAAATATACGTTTATGAAAAATATATTTGTGAATAGTATAAAATAGAATAAACACATAAGAAAAAGTTTGTGTGAGATATACAGTATGTGTATGCAGGGAAAATAAGAATAAAATTAATTAAATAATATAAAAAAATGAAATAAAGAGTGAAAAGAACCAAGGGAAACAAGGGGGAGAGTGGAAGTGTATGAGAAAAGAACAAATGTAAGTAGTGAAACTGGTGTGTAGATAAAGTGAAAATAAACAGATATATTTTTTAAATCCATATGCTATGTTAAATAGATCTAATATATAAAGCAGAATGTGTGTGTGTGTGTATGTTTGTATGTATGTATATGTGTATGTCAGGGATTAACATCTGCACCATCGCAGCTACAGCCACAATATTTGGCACAGTCACACGTCTGGACCCTGAGAGCGTCATAGGTTATGTTGTGAGGTGAAATTTTAACCCCGCGCATTCCAATTCGCCAAACAATTTGGCCTATTATTCTTATCATTTCTATGGTGTTATCGTCCTTCTGTAAAGCTGGAAATAACACAATTTATTACCATGCCAACTCAGACCACCCTCTGACACAGACTGCAGGGGGAGCCCAGTATCACACAGGATAGGATTAGATACACGGCTCAGAAGTCAGTATCACACAGCATAGGATTAGATACACAGCTCAGCAGTCAGTATCACACAGGATAGGATTAGATACACAGCTCAGCACACAGTATCACACAGGATAGGATTAGATACGCAGCTCAGCAGACAGTATCACACAGGATAGGATTAGATACACAGCTCAGCACACAGTATCACACAGAATAGTATTAGATACATGGCTCAGCAGTCAGTATCACATAGAATAGGATTAGATACATGGCTCTGCAGTCAGTATCACACAGGATAGGATTAGATACACGGCTCAGCAGTCAGTATCACACAGGATAGTGTTAGATACATGGCTAAGCAGACGGTATCACACAGGATAGGATTAGATACACTGCTCAGCAGTCAGTATCACACAGGTTAGAATTAGATACATGGCTCAGCAGAAAGTATCACACAGGAGAGGATTAGGTACACAGCTCAGCAGACATTATCATACAGGATAAGATTAGATACACAGCTCAGAAACAGGATGTGCCAAAGGAGCGGACATTTTCATTCTAAGAATTCCACTCATTCCATGTGATGTTTTTAGATTTTAAATGCCTCCAGTTTCCAGTTCAACTGCTATTTGCAATGTCCATTAAAAATGCTCAAGGACAGTCCTTGAAAGTAGTAGGGATCGATTTGCAATCTCCATTTTTTTCTCATGGTCAACTTTATGTGGTCTGTTCAAGAGTTGGAACTGCCAAAAATCTGTTCATCTTTGCACCGAAAGGAAAAACTAAAAATCTTGAATGAGTTGAAAATAAAACACTATCAATACTTGGGTAATCGTTTAGTTAATTTGTGTTGCAAATCTGTAGTGTTGAATATATGATGTGAAATGTTTTTTATGTGCAATATAATCATTATAATTTGTTATAACTAACCACAGTTGGTTACTATGCCCAGGCAACGCCGGGCTCTTCAGCTAGTTAGTAATAAGATAAGACTAAAGTGAGCAAAGTGCAACGAGTAAATAGACATAGAAATTAATAAATATAAACCCACCAAGTTTATGACATAGAAATGAAACAAAATGAAAATAAAAAAATACAACCTCTACAATAAAACCCCTTGTTCTTAATATATTTATCTTGTTTATGTTTTCATGGTTTGTTCAATAAAATGTGATTTTCAACTTGTACTCTGGTCTGTTCTTTTTTGGTCTTTATAATAGTCCGTAGCCGGGGATAGTAATCTACGGATAGGGAGCAACCCATTTAATACCAACATTGATGAGCCCTGTCTTTAGTAATGAGAATACATTTTAATTTTGCTTCTGAATTTGCAGATTTGTTCCCCTATACCACAAACATCATTCAGTCTAAATAAATCACACAGTCCAGACTGTAATGAGAGAGACCTAATGTGCCGCTCAGTTGGAAAGGCACTTTTTTATTATTGTTCTAGTCCTTTGTATTATATATCTGGGTCGCCCTCCCAGGGCTGTGGGGTACTCGGTACCGGGCTGGTCTCTCAGAAGGGAATGTCACAGCAGTGTTGACCCGGTCCGTGGCCCTGATGGTACCGGAGCAGGCTAGCCTGGAAGCAACTCAGGGATTCTCTCTCAGCAGATGGGCTGTGCAGTCTCCTTCCTAGCACTTATTTAAGTGAAGTATTCCTAGTACTGAGTTACACGGAAGTTCCTCCTAATTCTCTTCTAATTGCACTCCTCGTATGGCAGACAGCTGTAGCCGCTATTCCTCTCTTGGCTCACTCTGTGCTGTTGTGCCTCTGAGTCTTAGATGGGGGTAGTGCATTTACAGCCCTCTACTCCTCTGGTGTCTGTTGCAGGACCATTAGTATCCATACAACCGTGGAGACCAGGCTCCAGTTCATGCGCTCTCACTGGAGATGAGCCTTTCCTCTCTGCTCGATCTCCGCGCTTCTTCTCCACATCTGCACACTTCACCCTCCTCAGACTAACTAACCACTTCTCCCTCTTGGCCCCTTAATTCCGGTTCAGACTCCCCCCCTGCTGGCCTGGAGTGGAACTGTGTTGCATCTATAGGTTAACTGCGAGAGAGACCCTTTACTGCTTCCAAGCCTGGCATTACCCTCCCTGGAGGAAGGCAAAGCCACTGTGGCGGCCATACTCCTGGGGGCGCCACATATCCATTATATTTGGAATGATGATAATGTTTATGTTCAGGCAGCTATTACAAGCCTAGTCAATAAAGCAATACCAGTCTTTTCATAACTAATAATCCACTCACTAATGTAAAGCTATGTATATTCATGGCAAATAGTAGCTTTATTGAATTTTAGTCATACTGTTTTAGCTTGTGTTTTATGTTTTTCTGTAGCATAGGCTACATATTTTTGTTGCACTCAGAACAAGGGATGACATGTCTTTCATAACCATAACTGTTTGATTTTGTACAGTAGACCAATTTGTATGTGTTTTACAGCACTACAATTACATACTGTAAATGCAGCTTTGGATGTAATATATTTGGCAATAGCAATTTATTATGGGTGATGTGGATTATGTTGAACCCTAGGTCTGAATGAACAGCACGGTTGGAGGTGTTGGTGCTGTGAGATGCAAGTTGATTAGCAAATCAATACCTGAAACAGCATGGAACAGTGGAGCTGGATATGCTGGACAGCACATGTAATAGTAGAGCTGGAATAGCATGGAACAATGGAGCTGGATATGGTAGGCATAACATTTAACCTGTGGTGTAACTATTGTCCCCCTGAATGTTGGTCAGATATATGGGCCCTTGTAGCATTCTAAATGCTATAAGGACATACGAGTTGCCTGCTCTCCCCCATTATGTAATAATGTCCCCCATCTCGGGCTCCTTCCTGGTATAAATGCCCCCCCCCCCGAGCTGGGAAGGGGCCAATATCCATGCATCTGCCCTGCATCAGCCTATGGTTGTCTGCTTTGCTTTAACAGGTTACAAAAAATAGAGGTGCCCCAATGCCATTTTTTAGGGGTCCCTCCCCATTCTTAATAATCAGCTAAGGGAAAGCAGACAGTTGTGCCTGATATTAATAGGCTAAGAAGGTCCATGGATATTGGACCCTTCCAGCCTAATAAGACCAGCTCACAGCTGCCTGCTTTCACTTGGCTGGCTATTAAAAATAGAGATGACCCCATGTCGTTTAAAAAAAAAAAAAAAAAATTATTCTACATTGTAGCTATACTGGCCGGGTCATGGGTGGCGCCTGCCAATTACAGTCATGCTAATACTTGGCATGGCTGTGATGGGGTTGGAAGTGCCCACAACCTTAAAGCTTGTTGGTTAACTGCTCTGCATGCAGCCTTTCAACATGCTTTATTCTGCTTGTGAACCAGAACAGTAACACAGACTTCTGTTTAGAAGTCCATGTTCGTAGTTCGGTACCAGACACTAGGCGTTCAGTACGAACCCTGACTTTAGTGTTCGGGTTCGTTCATGCCCAGTGCTGGCCTCATATAGGTCACTAAGGCTTCTTAATTTACATTTTTGACCTTTTATTAGTTAATCTAATTATATGGAACCACTAAATGCCCCGTCACACAGCGATCTTGCCAGCGAGATCGCTGTGTGTGACGGGGATCAGCGACCGGCCCCCCTGCCGGTTATCGCTGTTCCTGCAGCATCGGCCTGGGCCGTTTTTCGATCGCTGGTCTCCCGCTGGCCAGCACGCATCGCTGCGTGTGGCAGCGAGAGACCAGCGATCAGCAACGCTGGACGCTGGTTTCTAATGTAAACATCGAGTATCCAGGAGCCGCGCGGCTCTTAGATACCCGATGTTTACCTTGGAAACCAGCATGTACGCTGGTTTCCAAGGTAAACAGCGGGTATCCAGGAGTAACCAATTAGCGGCAGGTGCAGTCGGGCGAATCGCTCAATCGGGCGCAGCGCATCTGTAAAAAATAGAATTAAAATAAAGAAAGGTTATACTCACCTTCCAACGGCCCTCCATCTCCTTTCCACGTGCCCAGCCTCGTGGTCCCAGTAATGCCTTGTGCCTTAGACCGGAGATGATGTCTCTCTCACGAGAGCGCAACGTCATCAGCGGTGTTTCGCACAAGGCATTACTGGGACCGCGAGGCCAGGCGCGTGGAGTGGAGATCGCGGACCGTCGGAAGGTGAGTATATAACTATTTTTTATTTTAACAGAGACTATGCATACCAGGAAAGGGGGGTGACAGGACCACGCATACCAGGAAAGGGGGTGAGGGGGACCACGCATACCAGCAAAGGGGGTGAGGGGAACCATGCATACCAGCAATGGGGGGAGGGGGACCATGCATACCAGCAAAAGGGGGGTGAGGGTAACCATGCATACCAGGAAAGGGGGTGAGAGTGACCATGCATACCAGGATAAGGGGGTGAGGGCACCATGCATACCAGGATAGGGGGGTGAGAGGGACCATGCATGCCAGCAATGGAGGGGAGAGGGACCATGCATACCAGCAAAAGGGAGGGTGAGGGTGACCATGCATACCAGGAAAGGGGGTGAGGGTGACCACACATACCAGGAAAGGGGGGTGAGGGGGACCATGCATACCCGCAATGGGGGGAGGGGGACCATGCATACCAGCAAAAGGGGGTGAGGGTAACCATGCATACCAGGAAAGGGGGGTGAGGGTGACCATGCATACCAGGATAGGGGGTGAGGGTGACCATGCATACCAGGATAGGGGCGTGAGGATGACCATGCATACCAGGATTGGGGGGTGAGGGCACCATGCATACCAGGATAGGGGGGTAAGGGGGACCATGCATACCAGCAATGGGGGGAGGGGGACCATGCATACCAGCAAAAGGGCAGTGAGGGTGACCATGTATACCAGCAAAAGGGGGTGAGGGTGACCATGCATACCAGGATAGGGGGTGAGGGGACCATGCATACCAGGAAAGGGGGATGAGGGTGACTATGCATACCAGGATAGGGGGGTGAGGGTGACCATGTTACCAGGAAAGGGAGGTGAGGGGACCATGCATACCAGGAAAGGAGGGTGAGGGGGCCATGCATACCAGGAAAGAGGAGTGAGAGGACCATGCATACTTGGATTGGGGGGTGAGAGGACCATGCATTCCAGGATTGGAGGGTGAAGGGACCATGCTTACCAGGATTGGGGGTGAGGGGTACCATGCATATCAGGATTGGGGGGTGAGAGGACCATGCATATCAGGATTGGGGGGTGGGGGGACCATGCATATCAGGGTAGGGAGGGAGGGAGGGGTACTATGCATACCAGGATAGGGGGGTGAGGGCTACCATGCATACCAGGATAGGGGGGTGAGGGGACCATGTATACCAGGAAAGGGGGCTGAGGGTGACCATGCATACCAGGATAGGGGGGTGAGGGGACTATGCATACCAATAAAGGGTGGTGAGGGTGACCATGCATACCAGGATAGGGGGGTGAGGGTGACCATGTATACCAGGAAAGGGAGGTGAGGGGACCATGCATACCAGGAAAGGAGGGTGAGGGGGCCATGCATACCAGGAAAGGGTGGTGAGGGGGGCCATGCATACCAAGAAAGGGGGGTGAGGTGACCATGCTTACCAGGAAAGAGGAGTGAGAGGACAATGCATACCAGGATTAGGGGGTGAGAGGACCATGCATTCCAGGATTGGAGGGTGAGGGGACCATGCTTACCAGGATTGGGGGTGAGGGGTACCATGCATATCTGGACTGGGGGGTGAGAGGACCATGCATATCAGGATTGGGGGTGGGGGGACCATGCATATCAGGATAGGGAGGGAGGGGTACCATGCATATCAGGATTGGGGGGTGAGAGGACCATGCATATCAGGATTGGGGGGTGCATTATTGTTAAAACTTCATAAATAAACTACATACATATTCTAGAATACCCGATGTGTTAGAATCGGGCCACCATCTAGTTTATTATATGGACGGCTGGATCATACAATACCAGCACTTTTTACCATTTACCTTCTGAGTCTCCCATATTTCCTCATAATATTGTGAGCAGGCAGGGCCGTACAGGCCATCTAGCAAATGCCAGAAGGGCCTGTCTGGTCATGGGCTGCCTTGTCTGCTATGTTGTTAGCAGAATCGGTGTTCTCAAGACACCCATACTGTTAAGAGCTGTGACGGAGCTCCGTCACTTACTCCAGCAGGCTACGAGTATCATTAGAAATATTGTTCTGGTGCTTGGGGACGGGGACAACATGGGCCTGTAAGATTTCAAATGCCAGGGCTGAATTTCAGCCCCAGTCCGTAACTGTGAGCAGGGTACTGCTCTTGGTATCTGCTGAATTATGTGTTTACTCTCTTAATTCTTTATTGTCTGTATATGTTCCCTCTGTAATGTAATATGCTGTGGAATATGCTGGTGCTATAGAAATAAAAAGTATAATTATTATAGAAAATATGCAAGAGATAGGGCGGAGATTGACTATGTGCTGCAGGAAAGTGGGACTGCTGCATGCTGTGCAGGGTTGACTGCATGTTGCGCATGTTGCGCATGTTCCGCATGTTGCGGAGAAACCCGGTGCAAAGTTTACTTTTGGGGCCATAGGACTCTTGTTGCTCCACTACTATTATTGTAAATTATTATACATAGTCCCATATACAGTATTAGCTCGATTATCTGTATGCTTAGTTATGAACTCATCTGGGTCAGGTCTTCTGACCTTAACTGTCTCGCACCTACTTAAATATTAATGAGGACATTGCAACTGGATAGCAAAATGAACTCTGCTGCCGTTTTAGCAATTAATTTTATTGACAGAACAATCTGGCATCAGAGCGATGCCAACTTTTAATTCTCAAAGTTTTGTCAATATACCGTACTACTCATATATTTTATGTCAGTACCAGTATGAGCCTGACTGTAGCAGTACAGCGAACAGTTCAATTTCTGGCAAGAGTCTTGGTTCCATGCTGGAAAAATGCTGTCCCATGGAGTCAGACAACATACTGAACCCCGATTCTTCATAAATACATGCTAGAATGCATTCCCCTCTTCCTCCTGATATGAAATTATACTGCAGACTCAGAACCTGTAATTGCTTGCTCCATTGTATTTAGAAAAAAAGGAGAAGAAACATCCTTCAACTGCACAAGCTTGCTAATAATGCAGAGGAACCATGAACTCGCCCACCATGTGGTCCAGTGGAGAATGCTGTGCCAGGTCTTCTACATAAGAGTGTCTCGCAGTGTGCGGTTTATCTTTAATGTGGATAGTTTTTACCCTGTGCAATCTATTACCAGAGGATCAATACTTAAGAAAGAGAAAAATCCATAAGGAGCAATCAGCTTATTGTTTAAAACGCATTTAATTTGCATGAGCAGTTTCATTCTAGCTACAGCTGGACGGCTTATGAAGAAGCTCCAAGTCTTCTGAACGGGCTGGGAGTTAACTCACTCAGTTCTGGCGGCTTACAAAATTAAGAACAATAGAAAATGCTAGCCATTTAAAGCTAATATATCATTAAAAATATATTGCCTATTGTTTGCTTATAGAATATTATATTGTTCCATTTTTTATTTAAACTAATGTAATATATACAGGGGTTGGACAAAATAATGGAAACACCTAACGTTTAGGCATCATAATCTTCGAACATGTTATAAACATGCAAACCATGACATATGGTAATGTTTTGTAGTTGATTATTTGTGTTATGTGATATGTGTATGTACTTTAACTGTTTGTTTTGCAGAATTGTAAGAACATTGATGAGAACCTGATACCAATGGCAGACCTCTCTGATTTTCAAAGAGGCCAAATTGTTGGTGCTCGAATGGCAGGCGCTAGTGTAACAGAAAGTGCCCGTATGCTTGGCGTGTCAAGAGGTACTGTCTCCAAAGTAATGACTGCGTTTGAAAGAGAAGGAAAAACGTCCGCAGCAAAGCACAGGTCCGGCCAAAAGTCGAAGTTGACTGAGAGAGACCGTCGGACTCTAAAGCGAATTGTGAGAGAGGATCGCAAGACCACGGCTCCGAAAATCACTGCTGAGCTCAATGAACACCTACAGAACCCAGTTTCCATGAAAAATGTTCGTCGGGAGCTGCACAAATCTGGATTCCAGGGAAGAGCTGCAATTCGAAAACCGCTGCTCTCAATGACAAATGTTTCCAAGCGTTTAGAGTGGTGTAGAAACCTCCAGAATTGGTCCCTCGAGCAGTGGAAACATGTGATATTCTCAGACAAATCATCGTTTACCCTATTTCCGACCTCCGGCGGAGTGTACGTTTGAGACAGCCGAAAGAAGCATTCCATCCAGACTGCCTTCTCCCAACTGTAAAACATGGCGGAGGTTCTGTGATGATCTGGGGTGCTATTTCGTGGAGATCCGCCGGGCCAATGATATCCCTTCATGGAAGAATTAACAGCCGCGATTATTTAGGCATTTTGGGCGACCAAGTTCATCCTATGGTTCAAGCACTGTTCCCGGAGGGGAACGCCATCTTTCAGGATGATAATGCACCAATTCATACAGCTAGAATCGTTAAAGCATGGCACGAGGAACATTCTAATGAAGTTGAGCATCTCATCTGGCCCCCACAATCCCCAGATCTCAACATTATTGAGCATTTAAGGTCGATTTTAGAGATTCAAGTTAGACGTCGATTTCCGCCGCCATTGTCGCTCAAAGAACTGGAGGGTGTTTTAACTGAAGAATGGGCTAAAATTCCTTTGGAAACAATTCACACCTTGCATGAATCCATACCTCAGAGAATTGAGGATGTAATCGTCGCAAAAGGTGGACCTACACCATATTAAACTAACTTTAGTTGATGTTTCCAGGTGTTTCCATTATTTTGTCCAACCCCTGTATAAATATACAAGATACAAAAAAGAAGAAAAAGGAGTACTATACATAAAATCATGTAAAATAATTAATATTTATTAATTTGTTACAAATACATATATGCAATGATAAAATTACAATTAAATATATCATATAACCCTAGATACTATAATGTATGTCCAGAGCAATTTACAGGCAGCTAACATCTTAATGACATATAAACAGAATAATTATTATATCCAGTGTTGTAGCCACCACAAGTAACCATGAATAAAAAAACAACACAATGGCTTTTGCCTTTTGCTGCATTACGTCAGATAAAGTGATTTGACCACGGCTTGTGTGTTGAGTCTCTTTGTCTCCAAGCGCTTGCAACAGAAGGGTGAAAAACCTCACAATCCGGACTCACTGGTGATCTGGCATAGCTGACGCTTGGTCAGAACAAAAAGCAGCTACGACAGTTTTTGACTCCCAACGGGGACCGTGGAAACCAGCCTATTCAGAATCCGTATGTGGGAGCTTCCTGGGAGGTTGAATATGCAGAATCCAGGCTGCAGCAGGTGAGAACATTTATTCTTACATTGATTTTGCATCTGCAACCTTTCTAAGGATGTCTACATATCTCTGGGTAAGACTGTACAACACGGTTCAAAAGAACCCACATCACCAGTGAGTGGTGAGTATGTCTGTATGAGAGTTGAATAATAGAGTAATAAGATAATAATTGTCATCTGTATTATCTGTTAATCTGTTCTGGTAATATACTAATATACTTACTGGTTGTGTACTGATGTACTGTGTAGCACAAAGCCTGGGATAGACTCTGTGCAGCGTCTATTTTGGATTGGCAGTAAATCATATGAGGCTGTATTTTGTATAGGGCTGTGGATTTTGGTTGTTTTGGACCTTCTGATGTTGGTTTCGTTTTCATTGATTCTTTAAAAAGTTGGCTTTGGTGTTCTCAGAGTGTCCGTGGACACTGCTGTAAGGTAAGGTATCAAATCCAAAGTCCAAGATAGGCAGGCTGTGTGAATCCTTGTATGTATGTCTATGAGAACCTCTCAATGAGTTGAGAGATGAGTAACTGAGTATAAGGGATATAAATAAATCCCTGATTGATGAGGGGTTCCGTTAGAAGTAGTCCTCTGTATGTGACAGAGGACATTATTCAACTCACTTTGAGCTGAATGAGGTGGAGTGATTGAGATAAGGGATTTTTGTTATCTTCTCTTTGTAAAATCAAATGACCCCTGAAAAGTGAAAAAAAAAATCCCTGAATGAGCACATATGAATGAATCATCACACATCATTTTTGTATCAAGAGATTTGTTACCTTTCTAGTTGTGGGGGAATCCCGGACAGATGCGTTATAGATATTTCAAATCTACATCTGAGACTGAATGAATTGAGCAATGATATAGCTCATGTTATATGTGGCATTACATTGTAAAGTTTCCTGAATGCATTTGGCCAGAAAAAGGGCAAGACGTGGTTGCTCACATTATATAGTTGTCTGTTCTTACAGTGAAATCCCGTGATTGAGTTTTCTTTGCAGAAATTGATTTTGATAAGTCTAAAGAACTACGGAATTCTGTGAAGGATACTACATTCTGATGGAAGGGGGCAGGATGGCGCTGCGCACTTTCTCTTCTCCCCTTCTCTCTGCTGAGTGTCTAATAAGAGGATTCACAGAGCTGCGCTCAGTTTCTCTGTGGTTCTGAAATGCTCGCTATAAGATTTGTGCATTTTAAAGCAACAGTACTTAATTGAAGTGGAATTAAATTTTGTAAGTTGAAGTTCAAAGTAAAATATGGTGCCTAATTTAGAAGGAAATTGTAAGTGATTGTTTGGTCATTGTAAGTGATTGTTTGGTCATTAATGTGTTTTGAACCTGCTTCTAGTTGTGTGATTGATTTGTATAGCAAATTGTGGATCAACAAGGGAGGCAGCCGACTGTATGGCTGATAAAGTAGGTCAGAGGCCTATCACACCTGGGCCTTCTTACTTTAGTCAGCGGGTTTTTTGTTGTGGGTGAGAGGCGAGGGCAAGGAGCCCTCTGGATATACCTTGGCAGGCTCACTCTGACTTGCTATGTGTGGGCTGTAAGACAGAGGTTAAGACACACAGAAGGGCATTTCAGAAGCAAGATGAGCTGTCTAAGTTGAAGTAGCCTTCCCACAATCCATGGAGCTGGGCTGGAAGGAAAAAGGCCTATTCCTATTCTAGCCAGCTGATCTAACGGGTGAGAGGCAGAGAGCCTTCTCGTTACATCTTGTAGGTCTACCGGGTGAGAGGCAAGGAGCCTTCCCGCTACACCTTGGCAGGCTCTCTCTGACTTGCTAAGTGTGGCCTGTAAGACAGAGGCCCAGGCACACTGGGAGGGCATTTCAGAAGAAAGGTGAGCTGTCGGCAGAAAAAGGTTGAAGCCATGGCAACTTTTTCTGTGTACAGTCGGTGCCCCCAATGGGATCCAAGACGGCTATGCAAATTGTAAAAGACAGAGGAGAAAGGAAGCAGTGAAACAAGTGGGACAAATATTGAAAATGGCAAAAATACCAGAGTGTGAATGTTTGGATGTACATAAAGGCACAGACAAGGGAAGAAAATAGCAAGTGAATAAATGATGCTTGAGAATGTACAGCAGTATGAAAGGTGTATTATGAATGTTTTCATTGACAAAGGTTAAACAGAGACCTGGACAAAACAGATGGACTTGTAAACACTGTGATCAGACTCAGACAAACCCAGACTGAATAGCTACTTGTGTGACCTGTGCTACTGACCTAAGCAAATTGCACTAAATCCTATCCAGACAAGATCATAAGAAGCTGACATAATAGTGTGGTTGGTGGGTAGTGGGGACATTGACCTTTGAGGAGTAAGCTGACAGTAGACATCAGATGACCAACCACATCAGGACCTAGAAGGGCGACTAGAATAAGAAAGATGCAGGTGTATTATCCCTGGAGCCCCTCTGACCAGCTAGCTTTTTTGAATCAGTTGCCTGATCCTGAAGACCAACCATTCCCATTTTACAGACACATAAATGAAGTACAGTAGACATATAAGTGTACCTGGGCAGACCTAGAGAGGTTGATGAGTTTAAAGGCAGGTGACGTACTAGGACATATAATTAAGACACACACAGATGTGGCATAGAATCAGGCTTGGGGCATGGATGATAAATCTGCACGATCTGGGGAGACGAACTGTGAGTCACTAAGACAATGGGCTACAGTGGAACAATCAGAGCTGTCCGTACTCCTGACTAACGTGACACAGCAAAGAGGAGAGAGTGTAGAGATGTACTTCGGACGGTTACAGCTGAAATGGGCAGACATGGGGTACATTTGCATAAACCCACTTGATGTTAGAATACTGGTGAATGCATTCATTGACGAGACGCAGTACAGACAGCCAGACCTGAATGGAGATATGTAGATCCGAAAGACCTCCTTAAAGTGGCTAAAGTAGTTGAACAAACAAGGACAATAAGACGACCTGTCATATAACCTCACCCCCTGCTGCAACTTGTCAACTGAGCCAGGGTCTGTTCTTCACAAGTACCCAGGTTGCAAAAGAACTGGATAAGATCAAAGTTTTGAAGGCTGCAAGTCCTGACGGCATCAGTGCAAGGCTAATCAGAACCTGCGGGCACCAGCTGAGTGAGATCATTACATATCTGTTCAATATGAGCCTGAGAATAGGTATAGTACCACAACTGTGGAAATTATCGTGTGTGGTACCAGTTCCGAAGAAACCTTATCCGAAAGACCTTAATGACTATAGACCTGTAGCATTGACATCACACCTGATGAAGGTACTAGAGAGATTGGTTCTCACACGTCTCCGTCCTCTAGTGAGCTCGGATATGGACACTCTCCAGTTTGCCTACAGGCCGGGCATTGGTGTGGATGATGCCATTATCCACCTTCTAGATAGGACTCTCTCTCACCTGGAGAAACCTGGGAACACTGTGAGAATAATGTTCTTCGATTTCTCTAGTGCTTTTAATACCATACAGCCAGGTCTACTGAGAGACAAGCTGGGCCTTGTTGGCGTGGACCTCCAACTCTCCACCTGGATCCTTAACTACCTCACGAACCGACCTCAGTTTGTAAAGGTTCGGGACAGTGTGTCAGACATGGTGATCTGCAATACAGGGGCACCTCAAGGTACAGTTCTTGCCCCTTTTCTCTTCACACTGTACACTGCGGATTTTAAGTGCAACTCATCTAGCTGCTACTTGTAGAAGTATTCTGATGACTCTGCAATAGTAGGCCTCATCACAGGAGGAGATGAAAGTGAGTACAGAGATACTAACCAAGCTTTTGTGGAGTGGTGTCAGAGGAACCACCTTAGGATTAATTCCGGGAAGACCAAGGAATTGGTGGTGGACTTTCGCAAGGGAAAAAATCCACCAGTAGTGGTGAACATTCAGGGAAATGACATTGAGATAGTCGACACCTATAAGTACCTTGGTGTGATCCTCAATAATAAGCTTGACTGGGCCCATCACTTGGATGCAGTGTACAGGAAGGGCCACAGAGGCTTTATCTGCTCAGAAGGCTGAGAGCCTTCGGAGTTAGGGGGGCACTCCTTGCATCCTTCTTCAACTCTGTTGTGGCATCAGTCATCTTCTTTGGTGTGGCGTGCTGGGGTAGTGGCAGGGACAGGAATAGGCTGGACAAATTGATTAGAAGGGTCAGCTCTGTCCTGGGATGCCCCCTTGATCCAGTTCAGGAAGTAGGCGACAGGAAGATACTGGCCAAGGTGAGCTACATGGTGCAGAATGATTCCCATCCCATGCATGAGACCGTGACAAAGATGTGCAGTACTGTCAGTGACCGGCTACTTCATCCTAAATGTGAGAGGGAGCGCTATCAAAAGTCCTTCCTTCCTGCTGCAGTTAGGCTGTATAACCAGCACTGTCCAAAACGGAGAACGACCCAAACAGTGAACTGATAGATCCAAAGTTGTGATAGTCCGGTTATATCTTTTTTTTTTTTCGTATATGTACCTACCTACTATCAAAGTACTGCCTTTATGCATCTGTATCTGTACTTGTTCCTGCCTTGCTGCTGTAATGCTCTGAATTTCCCCATGGTGGGACGATTAAAGGAATATCTTATCTTATCTTATCTTATGCTGGAACACAAGGAAAACAGTGGAGACGTAGCAAGGGACCTAAGGACATAGAAACAGTGAGGTGCTGGAATTGTGGTGAGAATGGGCACTACGCCAGTCATTGCAAAAACCCTGTAAAGGAGAGTAAGCAGACCAATCTTCCACCTCCTTCGCATACAGACTAGGAAATTGGCAACCCAGTGACAAATGTGTACCCTGTTCTTGTCCCCTCCGGACCTGGTCCTGCCTTGATGACCACCATAACAATGCCGAGAGGGAAAGAGGCAGAATTTTTGATTGACACTGGGGCAGCCGGGACTGTGGTACACAGAGATTTGATAATGCCAGACATGATTACTAATGAGATTGTGGAATGTGTGGGGGTAGAGGGGCAAGTGACAATACCCCTATGAATTTACTGGGAGCAGATGTGCTGAGTGCGATCCAGGCCACCATACAGTACTCTCCTGAGGGTATTACAGTCACAAGTCCCCGCTCAGATAAACATTTGTGTAAGATTGCAGCAATGGTGTATATGACAAAAGCGGTGAAACTAACACCTGACACCAAAATGCCTGAGGATGAAGAAATGGGACAGGTGCCAGACACTGTTTGGGCAAGGGGAAAAACTGATGTGGGTCGGTTGCCCATTCCCCCTGTCATGATTAAATTGAAGAAAAGGAACCACTCCTCCTTGTTTAAAGCAATACCCCTTGGGCTTAGCCAAATCAATGGCCCCGAGCAGAGATATTAGAGAGTATGTTAAGGCAGGAGTTCTAGTGCAAAGATCTTCCCCCTGCAACACCCCTGTGTATCCTAATAGGGGAAAAAGACTCAAGGGTTTGCTGACACTTACAGAAAGGTTCATGACTTAAGGGCTATTAATGATGATACAGTGAGTGTGACCTCAATCGTACCTAACACACACACAATCCTGTCACAGATTCCAGTAATGTCAAAATGTTTCACAGTCATTGATTTAGCAGGTGCATTTTTCTCTGTACCCCTGCACTCTGACTGTCAGTATCTTTTTCCTTTACTCATAAAGGTGAACAATATTGTTGGACAGTCCTCCCACAAAGGGGGAAAGAAATCCCCTGCCATCTATTCAGCAGCAATGGCAGGGATCCTTGAGTAGTGGCAATCACCTCATCCGCTGATTGGACTATTACAGTACGTGGATGACCTTTTGCTGTAGTGCCTGGACCAGAGGTCCTGCAGGGAAGCTACAGTTTCCTTGCTATGTTTTCTTTCATCAGGAAAGGGTTGCAAGGTCTCATGTGACAAATTACAGTATTACAAACAAAAGGTGACATTTTTGGGACATTGAATTGCCGAAGGTACCAGACACCTGACAGGAAACAGGCAGTTCAAAATTTTCCCTCTACCCAGGTCACATCAGCATCTATGCACCTTTCCTAGGCTTAGTGACCTACAGTAGGCCTTGGATAAGGCCTGCTTCACAAATGTTGCAACCACTTTATGACTGCTTGTCATCAGACCCGTATGACGTCATACAAAATGCAATTGATTCCTTCCATTCTCTCAAACTGCTCATTGTGTCAGCCCCGGCCTTAGGCCAGTGGCGTAGCAACTGTTTGTGGCACCCGGGGCGGTCGAAAAATTTGCCGCCCCTTTGGTCGTTGATAATCCGGAAGCATCCGAAGAGCAGTGGCGTAGCGTGGGGGGGCGGTCAGCCCCAGGCGGCACGTGTGTGGGGGCGGCGCGGCAGCAGCAGCAATTCCTCTCCTCTGTGGAGAGATCTAAATCTCATTCACGGGCAGCAAACACTCAACCAGTTCCGCAATGAAAGTCTCTTTAATGCTCAACTCACAAATATACACAGCACACGATATCTTACGGATCGCAGCCGCGAAACATATCCCCAAGATTGCAGCCAATAAACACGCCAGTCCACCACCGGTTCACAGCCGAGCACAATATAGTCCACCTCCGGATCGCAGCCGGATACAGGACAGTCTACATCCTAAACCGTCGTGTATGCTGAGTGTGCCAGGCCTTTCAGCTCCCTTGGCTGTTTGGCTCTGCTTGCCTGTGTTGCCTCACACAGGTGGAGCTCTGCACTCTTGCAAAAACCAAACTAAACTGACCCTGACACACCAAAACCCTTTACTGCAGGGTTTTTAACTGGAATCTGTGGCCATGGGCCACATGGGAAACCCGGGTCGGGGGAGGAAACAGACTGCCCCACTACCATCCTGTAATCCATTTAAAAAATAAAAGCCTAGCAGGTTTTCTTAAATCTGTCCAAATAGAAATAGAAAGAAATAGCCAGCTCACCAGAGATCAAGCGCAGAAACTCGGAGCTCCGTGCGGACCAACGTCATAGACCATAGAAGGAAAATTCTGCTCCAGCTGCTATTAAAATCTTCTTTAATGAAAAACCATTACTGCTTAGAAAAGGAAAAAAAACTGTATTTGCTTCCACAAATAAGATGACTATTCTGGAAAAACATCTAAAAAAATGTTGTGTGCACACACCCTTAGATGTTGCTCGTATCGCCTAGTAGAATTAAAAAAAATATTGAATATAGGTGAAAAAAACATTAAAAATGATCACCACTCTCCCAGAATGTTATCAAAATCTAAAAAAGAATAAATGAAAAGGAAAATAAAATCTGGTATCGCTATGTGCATGACTGTCCCAATTAATGAAATATTACAACATTTATCTCATACGGTGAACAATGAAAAAAAAATTAGAATTTTTTTTTGGGGGGGGTGAGGGAAGGAGTAAACTTTGCTTTCCCCCAAAAGAAAATGGATTGAAAAGTGATCAAAAAAATTAAGTTATAAAGCTTACAATGGAAAGTGAAATGGGACTCTGACCGGAGGCCTGAAACAATCGGGTTCCAGAGATGGTCGTCCGTACACGAAACCGTGCAGCCATTCTTCATATGCAAAAAAGAGGTTCAGCAGCAGCTGAGCACTGTAACTCTGTAAGAATAGGGGGCCTGTGCTTGAGGACATCTGATCAGGACAGCAGGGAGAAGATGAGGGATTCGCATGCAGATTGTACTTTCTCTGCCCCATTTCTCATACCTCTGCTTGCTGCCAGTGAATGCTGACCACTGTAAGTCTCCACAGGCCTCCCAGCACTGGGGAGCACAGGACAGGTGCACAGCGCTCTGCCTGCTGACTATTCCCAGTGACAGGAGTACCCTGCTGTTAGGTCACATCCCCTAGTACACTAATGTCGCACACACGGCAGTCACGTCGCTTCTCTGCTGTCACCGGCAGGTTATGCGGCTCAATAGTTTGTGGAGGTGTAATAACGGCGGCGCCGCCCTTACCTGACTCAGCGCCGCTCGTTCCGGTACGACTGTCACCGGCTCCACGGTCTGTTGTTGTTATTAGCTAAACATCAACGGCGGAAGCGTTTGATGACGTCAGCGGGGTCATGTGACTGCGCGCAGAGGTGACGTTCTGCATCAAGTGACCGAGCTGCGGCTCTCTGACTGGGAGGAGGGGAGGTAGCTGGTGCTGCTGTGGGGCATCATGGAGGTGGTTGAGTGTTTGCTGCCCGTGAACGAGATTTAGATCTCCTCTCCACAGAGGAGAGGAATTGCTGCTGCTGCCGCGCTGCCGCCACACACGTGCCGCCTGGGGCGGACCGCCCCCCCCACGCTACGCCACTGCCTTAGGCATTCCAAATTATGACCAGCCATTTTTCTTGTTTTGCACAGAGCAGGGAGAACATGCTAACGCAGTACTGACACAACAACATGGAGGGAAACAGAGACCAATAGCTTACTACTCAGCACAATTAGACCCAGTGATCAGAGGGTCACCTACGTGTGTCTGTGCGGTAGGAGCAGCTGCACTACTACTAGGAAAGGCATGTGAGATCACACTGACGTTTCCTTTGACAATCTATTCCCCGCATGACATCCATGCCATACTCGTACAAGTTCAACCAAAACATCTGTCTATGGCTAGACAGCTCCGACTTGAGTGTGCTCTACTAATTCCTGAGTATGTTACCCTCAAAAGATGTAACGTTCTGAATCCAGCCACCCTCCTGCCTATAGATTCAGAAAAGGGGGAATTGGTGACTGTATTAGCGAGTGAGGAAGGATACTTTGACATGACGCATGAACATGACTGCATAGAACTGATGAGTCAGTGCACACGTTCATGAAAAACCAGTTCCTAATTCAGACTTTGAGTTTTTTTTGTAGATGGCTCCAGATACCACCAGGATGGATGATTCTACACTGGATATGCAGTAGTATCCTCACATGAGGTAATCCGAGCGGAACCCCTCTCTTCTCACATGTCGGCACAGGAGGCAGAGTTGAAGGCACTCACTGAGGCGTGTAGAGCCACTGTAGGTAAAGTCGCTAATATTTACACTGATTCAAATTATGCATGGGGAATAGCCCATGATTATGGCCCTATCTGGAGAAGCAGAGCGTTCCTTACAGCAGCCGGTAAGCCCATTAAAAATGCAGAGCTGGGGAAACAATTGATGGAGGCATTGATGTTACCAGTCCAAGTTGGCATAGTCAAGGTAAAAGCACACACAAAGGTGACTCCGTGGAGGTAGAGGGCAACAGAAGGGCGAATGAGGCTGCTAAAGTAGCTCAAGGCGGCCTAGAGAGAGCAGTGGACGGTGGCGGGGAGTCAGCGTATTCCAGCCACATTGGGTCTAGATGTCCTGAAATCCCTCCGGCAAAAGGCTGCCCAAACAGAGAAGGTACACCGGGGGGAGACTGGGAGCTGAGCTGAACTCAAATGGAGTATGGGAGAATAAGGATAAATTGTGCCCATCAAAGTCCCTGTTCCCAGTCATGGCACAAGCAGCACATGGCCCCACTCACACCTCAAAAAGTCACATGTGCCATGGTAGATGCCTTCTGGATCGCTCCTGGTTTCAGTTATGCAGCCGCGAAACTTGCACAATCATGCCTCATCTGTGCACAGCACAACCCAGGTAAAATAGTAAAAGTCCCTAAGAAAGCGACACCTAGGCCTCTCTACCCGTTTCAGAGACTGCAGATTGACGACATACAGCTACCAAGGTAGGAGTGTATGCAAATATTCTAGTATGTGTAGATCTCTTCTCTGGTTGGCCAGAAGCCTATCCGGTAAAATGTGCAAATGCTAAAACGACTACAGACAAACTGATGAAAGAACTGATCTGCAGGTATGGTGTCCCAGAAACCACAGAAACAGATAGGGGTACACACTTCACGGGAGAAATAATGAGGGAAGTCATGCAGGCCCTGGGTGTACAGCAAGCATTTCATACACCATACTTCATACAAGGTAGTGGGAAAGTGGAAAGACTAAATGGGACATAAACTGAAAATTCAAAAGGCCATGGCAGACACAGGAAAGAGCTGCGTAGAGTGCTTGCCTCTTGCACTCTTTCCAGACACACTCCAAATAGAAAGACAGGCTTGTCTCCCTTTGAAGTCCTGTTTGGTAGTGCACCAAAGACTGGTCTGTACTTCCCACAGGTGCTACAAATGCAACTCATCTCTATGACAGCCTATATCCAGGCCTTGCAGGAAAACCTTAATGTGGTGCATAAACATGTGTTCTCATTAGAGTTGAGCGATACCGTCCGATACTTCAAAGTATCGGATCGGAATGGATCGGCCGATCTTAAAAAAAAGTATCGGTATCGCCGATTCCGATACCAGAAGTCCCATTCAAGTCTATGGGACTTCCGGTATCGGAATAAGAAAAATCCTGTTTTTCCCTTGTACAGCCTCTCTGGGGTCTGTACGGGCCTTTCGGGGGGCTGTGCCGGCCTGCCAGGGGGTCTGTGCAGGCTCCGGTGGTCTGTGCCGGCCTGCCGGGGGGCTGTGCAGGCTCCGGTGGGCTGTGCCGGCCTGCCGGGGGGCTGTGCAGGCTCCGGGGGGCTGTGCCGGCCTGCCGGGGGGCTGTGCCGGCCTGCCGGGGGGCTGTGCAGGCTTCGGGGGTCTGTGTAGGCATCGTCCGATGGGACTACAAGTCCCATCGGGCGATGCCTGCTACCATGACAGTGATTGACACATTAGCCAATGATGGGACAGTAGTAGTCCCATCATCCGGCTAATGTGTTGAATGTAAAAAAAAAAAAAAAAAATTACATGCTACATACATACTACATGCATACTACATACATGCTACATTCATACTACATACTACATACATGCTACATTCATACTACATATATACTACATGCAACATACATACTACATATATACTACATGCATGCAACATGCATACTACATATATACTACATGCAACATACATACTACATATATACTACATGCAACATACATACTACATATATACTACATGCATGCAACATGCATACTACATATATACTACATGCTACATACATACTACATATATACTACATACATACTGCATGCTACATACATACTACATGCTACATACCACATATATACTACATACATATTACATGCATGCTACATGCTACATACATACCACATATATACTACATACATACTACATGCATGCTACATGCTACATACATACCACATACATACTACATACATACTACATACATACTACATACATACTACATGATACATACATACTACATATATACTACATGCAACATACATACTACATATATACTACATGCATGCAACATGCATACTACATATATACTACATGCTACATACATACTACATATATGCTACATACATACTACATATATACTACATGCATGCTACATACATACTGCATGCTACATACATACTACATATATACTACATGCATGCTACATACATACTACATGCTACATACATACTACATATATACTACATACATACTACATACATACTACATGCATGCTACATACATACTACATGCTACATACATACCACATACATACTACATACATACTACATGCTACATACATACTACATATATACTACATGCATGCTACATACATACTGCATGCTACATGCATGCTACATACATACTACATACATACTACATGCTACATACATACCACATATATACTACATACATACTACATACAATACATTCATACAATACATACATAGACATACAGTACATATAACATAGAGTAACATACTTACCAATACTTGTCACATTGTTCCCCGAAGCCATTGTCTTTTACGGAATAAATATTAACATAACAAACCACAAAAATACTCACCCACGATCCGAAGCAGTCCACGAGTGTGTCCCACGACGATCTTGGGTAGAGAACTGCAGCATCAGCTGTTGCTGCCGTTCTCTACGGGCTGCAGGAATCCAATGACGGAAGGTAGGTATCCTTCCGCACTGTATTCCTCCGCCACTTAAAAAAAAAAAAAAGTCCCTAGTCTCACTTTATGCCATTGCTGCGTGGGAATTTCCCACACAGCAATGGCATAAAGTGAGACTAGGGACTTTTTTTTTTTTAAGTGGCGGAGGAATACAGTGCGGAAGGATACCTACCTTCCGTCATTGGATTCCTGCAGCCCGTAGAGAACGGCAGCAACAGCTGATGCTGCAGTTCTCTACCCAAGATCGTCGTGGGACACACTCGTGGACTGCTTCGGATCGTGGGTGAGTATTTTTGTGGTTTGTTATGTTAATATTTATTCCGTAAAAGACAATGGCTTCGGGGAACAATGTGACAAGTATTGGTAAGTATGTTACTCTATGTTATATGTACTGTATGTCTATGTATGTATTGTATGAATGTATTGTATGTAGTATGTATGTAGTATATATGTGGTATGTATGTAGCATGTAGTATGTATGTAGTATGTATGTAGCATGCATGTAGCATGCAGTATGTATGTAGCATGCATGTAGTATATATGTAGTATGTATGTAGCATGTAGTATGTATGTGGTATGTATGTAGCATGTAGTATGTATGTAGCATGCATGTAGTATGTATGTAGTATGTATGTAGTATATATGTAGTATGTATGTAGCATGTAGTATGTATGTAGCATGCATGTAGTATATATGTAGTATGTATGTAGCATGTAGTATGTATGTAGCATGCATGTAGTATGTATGTAGTATGTATGTAGTATGTATGTGGTATGTATGTAGCATGTAGTATGTATGTAGCATGCATGTAGTATGTATGTAGTATGTATGTAGCATACAGTATGTATGTAGTATGTATGTAGTATGTATGTAGCATGTAGTATGTATGTAGCATGCATGTAGTATATATGTAGTATGTATGTAGCATGTAGTATGCATGTAGTATGTATGTAGTATGTATGTAGTATATATGTAGTATGTATGTAGCATGTAGTATTTATGTAGCATGCATGTAGTATATATGTAGTATGTATGTATGTAGTATGTATGTAGTATATATGTAGCATGTAGTATGTATGTAGCATGCATGTAGTATATATGTGTTATGTATGTAGTATGTATGTAGTATGTATGTAGTATGTATGTGGTATGTATGTAGTATGTATGTAGTATGTATGTAGCATGTAGTATGTATGTAGCATGCATGTAGTATGTATGTAGTATTTTTTTTTTTTTTTAACATTTAACACATTAGCCGGATGATGGGACTACTACTGTCCCATCATTGGCTAATGTGTCAATCACTGTCATGGTAGCAGGCATCGCCAGATGGGACTTGTAGTCCCATCAGACGATGCTTGCACAGACCCCCGGACATCAGCACAGCCCCCCGGCAGGCCGGCACAGCCCCCCGGCAGGCCGGTACAGACCCCCACAGGGTGCACAGACCACCGGCAGGCCGGCACAGCCCCCCGGCAGGCCGGTACAGACCCCCACAGGGTGCACAGACCACCGGCAGGCCGGCACAGCCCCCCGGCAGGCCGGTACAGACCCCGGGCAGTCCACACAGGCCCCTGCAGGCCGGTACAGACCCCGGGCAGTCCACACAGCCCCCCGGCAGGCCGGCAGAGACCCCCGGAAGGCCCTAAATGATGGCGCATCATGATGCGCACACACCGCGCATCATGATGACGTCAGGCTGTCAATCAACTTTGAACTTCCGATTCCGATGCCGACTTCCGATATTGAAAAAATATCGGAAGTCGGTATCGGAATTCCGATACAGCAAGTATCGGCCGATACCCGATACTTGCGGTATCGGAATGCTCAACACTAGTTCTCATACATTCCAGATCCTAATGCCAGTGCAGATGTGCATCAGCTGAATCCAGGTGATTGGGTGGTTATACGCAGACACATGAGAAGGAGCCTGGACCGACGATTTGACGGCCCCTTCCAAGTCCAGCTGACCACATCCACCTCAGTAAAACTTGAGAGAAAACCCACCTGGATCCACGCCAGTCACTGCAAGAAGGTCCTTTCACCAGTAGAATGACTGTACTGCTCATCACCTTGCTGGCAGTGACAGGATTACTGCACTCTACAGAGACACAGGATAAACTCTTAAATGCTGACTGGGACAACAAACTTATTCAGCATCATGCTCTTCTTATAAAGGACATGGAAGGACAGAAACCGAAGGACTGTTGGATCTGTACACACAGCCCTGTATCTGCGAGGACTATGCCGTACTTAGCCTTACCTCTGGAGCCATGGGAGGTATTAACCCCACACTGCATACACAATGAGACTTGGACTCAAACTAGGTTTTGGGGAAAAGATGTGCCCCGTGATATATCTGCCTCATTGGCTATAAATCGGATGGGCCGCTAATCCCTGGTTTCAGTTCAATATAACGCGGCCTAAGGTACAAATGTGGTGGCGGAAATATGGTCGCCAGGAGGAGGAATGAAATCCCTCACTCAGACCCTATTCCCTATGATGAACTGTGGTTCAATCTTCAACACACTGGAGCAAATACCTGTGGTGAGGACAATAATTGCTTCCGCATATACACTCGCGATCAAACACAGGTTATTGAGACGGTGTACCAAGATGGTGTTGAAGGCTGTAAATCATCTACGGGTAAAATAATAAGGAAAGAAAGGGGTAAATGTACATCTGGTATAAGTGTAAAACAAATGAATAATACTTGGTGTGCCCATAAGCCTATGTCAGGACTTTTGAGATTATACCAATGTATACAGACCCCTGGTCACGTTTTTGTTCTCCCAGAAGGAGTATTCTTGGTTTGCGGACATCGTGCCTACAGGTGGGTGAGCCCAGACATAAGAGGAGTTTGCACTCTTGCCAAACTGACACCAGACACTTTCATAGTTCCTCATAGTAAAATAGACACAGCAGCAGTTCCAATTCACACCTTGTATAGAAGGGCTGCAGACAATAAGCCCCGTCCAAATGGTAGGCCGCATCTAGTAGAAATGGGGATAACAAATAAAATATTCAGTAGTATGCTAATATACCCCTTCATAACACAAATGTGGGATAAATTAGTGGAAGCTACCAGACTACCTAGACGATCAGATTTTCCAGATTCTTGAAGTTCTTAATGAAACTAACACAATACAGAGACAATTAATCATAGTTACTAACCTACATACTATAGTACTAGATTACCTGACAGCAAAAGAAGGAGGAATGTGTCAGATAATTGGTCCCACCTGTTGTAATTATATTGACCCTGCTGGCAATCTCCAGATCAAGGCCAGTATGGACAAAATAGGTGAACTTAGAGACCAATGGTTAAAGCAACACAGTGCAAAGACTCCTGGTGGGGTAACACATTCTCTTTTCTAAATCCAGCAAATTGGTTTAATGGCATAGCAGGATGGATTTTTTTGGGCATTATATAGACTTGTATGCAAATTTTGTTGTTTTGCTTATTGCTTTATGTAGCCGTAAAAGCGCTAATATATGTATTACTTAAGCTACTGAATAATGTATGTATAAAAAAAGAATCTAAGGCTGAACCTTCTGTAGTGTATCATAGACCCCAGGTAGCCATTGTTGATGGGGAAAGTGGGGGAAAGTGAGTGTCCACACTGAGGGTGGATGGGTGAAGCAGGTAGGAAGCCCCCTTATGGGTACTAGACCCATGAGACAGTAGCTCCTTTGTGGACATCAGCTGACCCTGTGGCAAAGGTTAAACCATTTACAAAAGCAGGAAATTGATATAGAAGAGTTAATGGTTTGCTTTATATCCCTTTAATTACCTTTAAGACTTCAACTGCCTTTTGCCTATTATTGCTATGTGTTATTTTTAGTCTCTGTCTTCAAGGAAACTATACTTGTTATCATATTTGTTCTCAACAACATGTTCTGGGTACATTGTAAACAAGGTATGACCCTGAGGTGATGGTGGGGGCCAAATGAGCTCCATAGAGTCACATATTGTTGTAAATGGTATAAAAGTTTCCTGGTATTTCATTACGTCAGATAAAGTGATTTGACCACGGCTTGTGTGTTGAGTCTCTTTGGCTCCAAGCACTTGCAACAGAAGGGCGGAAAACCTCACAATCCGGACTCACTGGTGATCTGGCATACCTGACGCTTGGTCAGAACAAGAAGCAGCTACGACATGGGAGACAAGTCCGGAGACACTGCAGGACACAATAGGACGTTTAGGTTGCTCACAATAGCACAGGCAACATTAGCTTGGTGTTGTTTTGTTGAAAAATGGTGGAGGACACTTTGGAGAAATGGCCGAACTACTGACTCCACAACTCAATCAATGTAACGCTGAGCTGTTACTGCACCTGGAATGATGACAGGAGGGATTGGGCTACTGTACATTAGGCCACCACATAATCCTGGCAGTTGGGCTGGTGTCATGTTCCCTTGTGAAAGCCAACTATTGTCATTACTTACATGGTTTCCAGACCAATTTACGGTTATCATGACACTCAAGACAAATGCTAGACTCAAATAGGATACGGCCAAATATTATGTCTGACAGAGAAGACAGTGATTCCATTTGCATCATTCTACTCAAAGCCTAGTCACCTCATATGCCCTTCCTGATTTCCAGGGCTTCAGACTTAAGCCCAGAATGAGCCTCTGATGTGGGAATCAAGCTCAATATGAACCGGGCCTTATCATGATAGGACACAAGCAAAAACAAAATAAAAAAATCCTACTTAAACGGGAACCTGTCAGCAGGAATATGCATAGTAAACTAATAGTATGGGCAGAATGACGTTGTTGTACTGATTCAATACATACCTTTAGTGTAAAAATCTGCAGCCTGGTTTTAACCATCCTGATAAATTTTGGTTTCTTCATCTCTTCGTGCCTTAGGGTGGGACTTGTGGGCAGGATTGTGGGTAGGGTTGTAGAGGTGGTGGACCGAGCTGGGGGGTGGTCCCTCTCTTACCACGCAGAAATGTAACAGACACGATGGAGGCAAATGTCGGGTACAACAGGTCCAAGTTTATTTTCTTGCCGTCCGCCTGACGGACTCCGAAGTACACCGCACTTCACTTCACTTCACTTATCGGCCCTCCGTTTTCAGGGCCGTTTCCCGCACACTGTACTTTACACCGGGGATGTACATATACGTACCGTCCCCTCTTCACCTGTTGACGCTCCTGTCAGATCCGTCACTGTGGCCGCCTTAGGCCCATAACCAACAGTACTTTTACTGAACAGTCGTCTTTCTCAATACGGTATGCTTTACCTCGGTGCCTCGTCTATACTGCGGTACTTTCCTGTCAGGAACACCCCCCTGACGTTCTCTCTCCTCAGTCCCCCTGGTTTGGTTTTCCTCAGAGTGCACAAACTGTCGTAGTCCTCCTGTCACTTGAGCTCCCCCTGGTGACTGGAACTTTCTGGAACCCTCCTTCAAATTTATATCTTTCCTGGTTCCCTGTAACTCCGCCCCCCATGACCAACGGTTTCCTAAGCCCTAAGCTGATGTCAAGTCCTTTGCTCACACTCCTCCCTGCCCTCTAATGATCAACCCAAGGTACTGCACGTCCACTACACTTTCCTAGTTGTTTCCCCACTGTAGTAACTGACACCTATCTAAACTGTGCAAACCTTTCCTTCTCTATTCTGACAAGTCCGTCCGTCCATCAGGTCACCTTCCCTACAGGGTCTTCATCTTAGAGGGCTCCCTCCACTATTTAAATTTTGCACTGGCGCCATCCTAGTGGTGCTCTCGCAGATTCAGCTGTTGGCAGTCTTTGTGAAAATGGTGCCAGTGCATGCGCAGATCGACCTCTGTCTTGACTAGCCAAGATCTCATTCTTCACAAGAGCAACCCCTGGCGCTACTTTCTTGAGTATTGCCGGAGGTCGGTCTTTGCATCCACCGATGCAATTTTCACAAAGGCCACCAATAGCTGAATCTGCGAGAGTGTTGCCCAAGGCTCATATGAAACACATTAGAAGTATAAGTCATGTATTTTCCCCTAAGGCACTTTGGATGTACTGTATAAATCCGCTAGGTCTGTTTAACATAGTCGGTTGGCCAGTGCGATGAACCGAAAGTTAAATCCATACACCTTTATGCGTTCCATATTGAGCATGCGCGATTAGAGCCTGTAATCATACTGGACGTTGTCAACGGACTTCCGTGCGCTCCAGGCTGGAACGCAGCATCACACGGATGCGGCACATCTGGTTGTGGTGTGGGGGAGGACCCTAAGGTAAAGCAGGCTATTTAACTAAGAGCGTGGCATCCTACTCTGCACATCACTCTTTCTATCAAGATGCATTAACTGATATCGGACCTCCTGATGAGCCGCAAGAGCGAAATGCGTTGAGGCAAAGGCGGGTGGCATATGTGACAGATGAGTACTTTGATATTCAATATCATCTTTCCATTGCTTTTTATACAATGATGGCTATAATCTAAATGGATCCATCTTTGATGTTTCATTAGCTGGTTATCTTTTTGATCAAAATTGAGACATACACAATTTGGACATTATACGCATTGCATTACAGCACTTTATTGTTGATATAAATATATTGTACTTCTGGTACCTTCAAATGACAGCTCCCTAGACTTATTTAAGTAAAGGGCTGTGGTCAAATTCATTTATTCATATATAAGTGTTTGGCCAGCACTGTAGTTCTGAAGTTTATTTATAATTTTGATGTACTCTCTGCAAAACCAGTAAGCCGCTTTATATGTTTTTATAGATTTTGGGATATAGGGCTCCCTTTATAATAGGAGTGTTATTTGTCTCGAAATAGTGGTTCCCTATTGAGGGTGCGGGGGCATCATATAGTAATAGGGTGCGTCTAGGGACTATTAGAGGCAGCCATCATTGAGCGGGGTCATCACAACGCTATCTCCCTGGGGCGCCAACCCCCGCAGGTAGGTAGGTTATCATATAGGTGATCAAGTAGGGACCTATAGCATTTTTAACAAAGTTGTTTGTTTTCGCTGTGTTTTTGTTTTGGGTGTGCACTTATCACTTTCTTAGGTCATTTTTAGTTCAATATAATAAAGGTTATATCTTTTAATTAGATTTTTTCTATATGATTTTTTCTAATTGATACCCTAAGACATACTATTTTAATCTAAACCTAACATCCTCAATAATCCGAATTTCATCTCCAAGACTTTTCTCATCCTTTGGCAGTTCTCTGGAATGCATTACCATGGACAATTTGATTAATTCCAAGTATCCACAGATTTAAACCTGTCCTGAAAATGCATTTCTTTAGAATGGCCTATCGCCTCACTTCACAAATCCAACTATTCCTTTTTTTATCCTTCCTAAATTGTTCTCAAAATCTGGTTCTTCATATCATCTGTTCACACACCGTCCATGCACTTAAAAGCCCCCTGTGTCTGTACTGTAATGTACCGGTTGATGACCGGTTCATGCAGTGTTATGTGAGTGCCCATTTATTATATTGATGACTGGACTATACACTACATTCAATGTTTACCATTTAGCTTTCTGGTCTCCCCCTGATAGACTGTGAGCCAGCGAGCAGGGCTGGCATCAGCACCCGGTGCACACGGCAGCTACCAGAGCCCTGAGCAGGATAGGGGGGCCCACTCACCGTCGGGGACACTGGTGTGCTATGGGGCCCCCATAGTGTATGCTATGGGGGCCCCTATGGCCTCCCTGTGCCGGCCCCCCGCCCACTTGATCAGGGACCCGCCACTTGTGTTGCTTACCTCTCCCTCTTCCACTGCTGCAGCGTCTTCTGCATCTCCTAACTATGATGTTTCAGGTCAGAGGGTGCGATAATGTCACTACAGTGCGCCCTCTGCCTGAACAGTCACAGTGCAGAAAGCCGGAAGACTGCGACACTGAGGAGTCGGTAGCAGAGCAGCAGTCAGCAAGGAGAGGAGGCTATTTCTTTTTTTATGTTTGGAGCATTTTATGGGTACCATTATATATATATATACACTGGAGCATCATATGGGGCCCATCATATATGGAGCATTATATGAGGCCCAGCATACACTGGATAATCATATATGAGGCCCATTATATATGGAGCCCATTATACACTGGAGCATTATATGGGGCCCATTATGTATGGAGCATTATATGGGGCCCATTATATGTGGAGCATTATATGGGAGCCAATCATACACTGGAGCATGATTTAAGGGGCCCATCATATACTGGATTATCATATGGGGTCCGTTATATATGGAGCATCATATTTGGCCCAGTCTGTTTGGAACAATATATGGGGCCCTTCACATACTGGAGTATTATATGGGATCAATCATATACTGTTTGGAGCATTATATGGGGCTCATTATACTGTATGGAGCAATATTTATTTATTTTACTCATTTATATAGCGCCATTAATTCCACAGCACTTTACACACACTATTGGAACTGTCTCCGATGGGGATCACAATCTAAATTCCCTATCAGTATGTCTTTGGAATGTGGGAGGAAACCGGAGTACCCAGAGGAAACCCACGTAAATATGGGGAGAACATGCAAACTCGCTGCAGATGTCCCAGCGCTGCAAGGCTGCAGTGCTAACCACTGAGCCACCGTGCCGCCCATAATATATGGGGCCTAATACAGTTTATACTGTATGCAGTAATATATGGGGCTTATTATTCTGTATGGAGCAATATATGGGGCTCACTATACTGTATGGAGCAATGTATGTGGCTCTTTATACTGTATGGAGCATTATTTGAGGTTCATTCTGTATTGAGCAATAAATGGGGCTCATTATTCTGTAGGAAGCACTATGTGGGGCTCATTATACTGTATGGAGCATTATATAGGGCTCATTATACTGTTTGGAGCATTATATGGGGCCCATTATACTGTATGGAGCAATATATGGGGTCTATTATATACTGTACTTTGTAATATATGATTATTATTATTCTGTATGGAGCAATATATAAGGCTCATTATACTGTATGGAGCAATATAAGGGGCTCGATATACTGTAATGAAGATTATATGGGGTCCATATTCTGTATGGTGCAATATGTGGGGCTCATTATACTGTATGGAGCAATATATGGGGCTTATTATACTTTATGGAGCAATATATGGAGCTCATCACACTGTATGGAGCACTATGTAGTGCCCATAATACTGTATGGTAGACTACACTGCGTGCAGAATTATTAGGCAAGTTGTATTTGAGAGAATTCGCTTTATTATTGAACAACAACTATGTTCTCAATCAACCCAAAAGACTCAAATATCAAAGCTTAATATTTTTGGAAGTTGGAGTGGGTTTTTTTTAGATTTGGCTATCTTAGGAGGATATCTGTTTTTTCAGGTAACTATTACTGTGCAGAATTATTAGGAAACTTAATAAAAACCAAATATATACCCATCTCACTTGTTTATTTTCACCAGGTAAACCAATATAACAAAAAAATGTAGAAATAAACATTTCTGACATTCAAAAACAAAAAAAATCAGTGACCAATATAGCCACCTTTCTTTACGATGACATTCAGAAGCCTTCCATCCATAGATTCTGTCAGGTGCTTGCTCTGTTTACGATCAACATTGCGTGCAGCAGCCACCACAGCCTCCCAGACACTGTTCCGAGAGGTGTACTGTTTTCCCTCCCTGTAGATCTCACATTTTATGAGGGACCCCAGGTTCTCTATGGGGTTCAGATCAGGTGAACAAGGGGGCCATGTCATTATTTTTTCTTGTTTTAGACCTTTACTGGCCAGCCACGCTGTGGAGTATTTGGATGCATGTGATAGAGCATTGTCCTGCTTGAAAATCATGTTTTTCTTGAACGATACCGACTTCTTCCTGTACCACTGCTTGAAGAAGGTGTCTTCCAGAAACTGGCAGTAGGTCTGGGAGTTGAGCTTCACTCCATCCTCAACCCGAAAAGGTCCCACAAGTTCATCTTTGATGATACCAGCCCATACCAGTACTCCACCTCCACCTTGCTGGCGTCTGAGTCGAAGTGGAGCTCTCTGCCCTTTACTGATCCAGCCTTGGGCCCATCCATCTGGCCAATCAAGAGTCGCTCTCATTTCATCAGTCCATAAAACCTTAGACAAATCCGTCTTAAGATATTTCTTGGCCCAGTCTTGATGTTTTATCTTATGTTTCTTGTTCAAAGGTGGTCATTTTTCAGGCTTCCTTACCTTGGCCATGTCCCTGAGTATGGCACACCTTGTGCTTTTTGATACTCCAGTAACATTGCAGCTCTGAAATATGGCAAAACTGGTGGCAAATGGCATCTTGACGCTTGATTTTCCTCAATTCATGGGCAGTTATTTTGCGCCTTTTTTATCAACACGCGTCTTGCGACCCTGTTGGCTATTTGCCATGAAACGCTTGATTGCTCGGTGATCACGCTTCAAAAGTTTGGCAATTTCACGACTGCTGCATCCCTCTGCTAGACATCTCACAATTTTTGACTTTTCAGAGTCCGTCAAATCTCTCTTCTGACCCATTTTGCCAAAGGAAAGGAAGTTGCATAATAATTAAGCACACCTTATATAGGGTGTTGATGTCATTAGACCACGCCCCTCCTCATTACAGAGATGCAAATCACCTGATTTACATAATTGGCAGTTGGCTTTTAAGCCTATACAGCTTGGAGTAGGACAACATGTATAAAAAGGATGATGTGGTCAAAATACTCATTTGCTTAATAATTCTGCACCCAGTGTATACTGTCTGGTTTTTGAGCTATTGTAGAATTTACAATAGATATCACTCATGTAATGTAAGAAGTGAAATCTTTGGCATAGTACTGTACCTATATTTCTCTGCCGTATCTGTGCATCATGAATTGTGGTATGTGTTAAAGGGGGCTTCTCAGACTCTTTCGCCGGGGCCCACAAAAACCTGGAGCGGGCTCTGCCCCTCCATACCAAAAGATCCATATTGCTGCTGCATCACTGTGCCACAATAAATATTTGGTATCTGTTGAATTACGTGTTAGTTTGCTATGCCTTTATTGTCTGTGCAAGTCCCCTCGGAATTGTGAAGTGCTGCCGAATATGTTGGCGCTATAGAAAGAAAATGTTATTATTTCTATTGTTAAACATTAGATGGCTCCTTTTTTTTTTTTTACAAACAATATCGGTTTAAAGCCGAGTGATATTTTTTAATTGCTCATCAGCGATCAATCAGATTTTAAAGATAACCAGGTTAAAGTGTCATGTAGAAAGTCAATATGCCCATATACAGGATCCCGGATTAATCACCTCTTTATCTGCCACAAATGCTTACTACAACTGTCTCTGTAAGGTTTCAGTTTATATACACGGTATGGTAAAACTGACATCTGCACCATTCAGCAAGAAAGAAAAACTGTGATTCCAACATACACAAAAGTGTCACTAAAGACTCAACAAAAAATTACTTAAAGGATCAGTTACATCTAAAATCGTGAAATCAATAACAATATTTTACCCCAGGTCCTTTCCTTCTGATAAGCAAAATCTTGACTTAAAAGCCCTATGAAAATTTAATGGCAAACCATGTGCTTTGGAAAATGATCAGGCTCGCACAGCTGTCTCTGTCTTTGTTTAACTCACTCAGACCTTCTGTTTAAGTCCTTGTCGTCTCGGATTGAAGCGATTGGTGATAGAAAAACACAGACCATGCAACCCGTTGTCAAGATGGCAGTAATTGCAGAAGATGTTAAGGGCCCTGCTGGTACATCTACTGATGTTTCAGGAATCACTTGGGGAAGGGAAGGGGCGTCTTTTTTTTTTTTCTTCCAGCTTCTATGGGAAAATGTTGGACAGTATGTTGAGATTCTTATTCCAAGCAGCTGTCACATCCTAGCCATGTTCACATCATATCTTTTCTTTATTAAGCAAGTTGCAGTAATAAAACCAGTATAGAACATGCTGGTCTAAACATGACGCTACTATTCCAGATCTCATGGGTTGCTCGCTGACATACAGTATAATGATGCATTTATTGAAGACTACATAAATTATCATCTAGCCAGTAGCCACTGCTAGATCAGTGATGAACCCCCACCAAATAGCCACAGTGGATGACTTGTATGCCTCGTTTTCCACCGTGGCCAGGAGTCGGATGGAGTAGCTGATCACACATGGACCCTACAGCTCTATTTAAAGTCTGTGACACGGATGGAGACAGCTAACTGCATACATAATCGCACTCCGCTATCTTCATAGTCTTCATGCTGTAGAATTTGAATGGAGCTGCAAGCACATGGGCAATAAGATGCCCCATTCAGCACCACCTATAATTCTGTATTACTACTATAAGTCAGCATTACTGAGCAGTATCTGTGAATCCAACATTAAAGAAAATAAGTGTATTTGTAACTGATGCATAATCAACTAGATGCCCCATTCAGCTCCTCATTGCAATAACTGTCTACAGCTATTAGAATTTTGTATTACTACTATAATTCAGCATTACTGAGCAATGGATCTGTGAATCCAGCACTGAAGCAAATAAGTGCACTTGTAACTGCTGCATAACCTACTAGATGTTCCATTAAGCTCCCTCCGGCAATAACTGTCTACAGCTATTAGAAGCTCCTATAGAGCTCTACTATATGTGTAGTTCTGTATCTCTGCTTCAATTCAGCATTACTGCGCAGGGTATCTGTGAATCCAGCACTGAAGACAATAAGTGTATTTGTAACTGATGCATAATCTACTAGATGCTTCCTTCAGCTCCTCCTGGCAATAACTGCCTACAGTTGCTGTCTACGGAGGCATAGAAGCATCTGCTATTTCAAAGTCAAAGAGGACGAGACATGCCACCATACAGCATTCATTACTAGCAAGTCCAAAAGGAATCTATAGCACTGTATGAATGAACAGTACAGCGTCCGTGCAAAGAAGGAGAGCAATGGAAGAGTTTGAGAGTAAGGGTGCAATGTAGCATGATATGGTTAACTGATGGGCCATTCAGAAAGAATAAAAAGCCAGTGTAACAAATCCTAAAGCGCTAAAAGTGGCTGCCATTCAGAGATGTCAGTCAGCATCTGATTATTGGACATGGTCAGATTTTTATTTTAGATGGAATTTAACATCTCAACATTGCTTGATGATGATGAATTTAAAAAAAGATGAAATGTAGCATAATGTATGACAAAATTTAGGGAGACCTCTGACAAAACATAAGGTGCCCCATATTTATGAGAAATGGAGCAATGGATAAGCTTTGCTTTCATACTTCACAAATGAGGTTATGTGAGCACAATGTTATTTAGATGCTAATAACGATAGATTTAGTAAGCTGCTGTCGATTGTCTTCCTACAGCAGCTCCACAAGCGCCATTTACTCTATACTTATTCCTAATGAAAGTTATGCTAAAAAGAGAGCAAGAGAGCTGTCTCTTCTTATAAAAGGGAATCTGTCACCCCATTTTCGGCCTATAAGATGCGGCCACCGCCATCAGGGGCTTATCTACAGCATTCTGTAATGCTGTAGATAAGCCCCCGATGTAACCTGAAAGATAAGAGAAACAAGTTAGAATATACTCACCGGGGGTCGGGGTCGGGTGCGGTGGGTGTCACGGTCCGGTCCGGCGCCTCCCATCTTCATGCGATGACGTCCCCCTTCCTACTTCTGCCGCGGCTCCTGTGCAGGCGTACTTTCTCTACCCTGTTGGGGGCAGAGTAAAGTACTGCATTGCACAGGTGCCAGGAAAGGTCAGAGAGGTCCGGCGCCTGCGCACTGCAGTACTTTACTCTGCCCTCAACAGGACAGAGAACGTACGCCTGCGCAGGAGCCGCGGCAGAAGTAAGAAGGAAGACGTCATCTCTAGAAGATGGGAGGCGACGGACCAGACCACGACACCCATCAGACCGGACCGGATCCCCGGGTGAGTATAATCTAACTCTTTCTTATCTTTCAGGTTACATCTGTAGATAAGCCCCTGATGGCGGTGCCAGCAGCTGATAGGGCTAAAATGGGGTGACAGATTCCCGTTAACAGCTGGAGGGCTTCCAAGCTCTCAAGCAATTAAAGGAAATAATGTAAAACACAAAATGTAGACAGCACGGCTGTTTTGATATTGCTGTGCATTATTTTCATTTTATGTGGCACTTTTATGTTGTTTTTTCATAATTCGCCTGAAAAAGACGCCATGTGCACATACTCCGATAGACTCTTACTGTGTCCTATAATTCCCACCTAATATGGACATATAATGTCAGAATACATCCTCACGCTACACAGTAACCACATAGAATTATCGTTTAGTATCTAAATAAATGCGGTAAATTACTGGCAGGGTTTCCTAAACTCTTGTGCAGTCAATAGGGAATTGTGCATTATTAGTATGGGGTATCAGGAACCTTTAAATCATGGACACGACAAGACAAGAAACTTTTTTTTAAAATGTCTATGGGCAGTTCAGCTAAGAAATCAAAACACATTGTGTGATTTAATTTACCCTTCATTGTGCGAATAAACCATTTATACTTAAAGAGAATCTGTCTGTCATGTTGTCCAAACCACAGGCAACCTAAGTAAGAGTCCGGCTCCTGCATTTCATATATATATGTTTTACTCTTACGAGTAAAACATATGAGGCTTTTAGTCCAAGACAATGGTGTCTGCCAAGGAGATGTCAAGCTGAACTTGAAGGGAGAAGCCAAATGGGACATGCTTCTTGGGCTTGTCATCTCATCCCCGGCTGTGCTTTCATCTAAAATGTATTTCTGTGTATTTTCTGTGTATTTCTCTAAAATGGTACAGTGTTTTCGGGTAAAAGAACACTTTTGTAAGCAAAAACAAAGAACTTGGCTCTCCAGGATACATGCAAAAAAACCCAGATATATTATTTTGGAAAAGCAATCCAGTGTATATGTAAGGATGGTGGACTGTACTGCCACGTTCCTACCCCTGAAGACGCCAATCAGGACAATGTAAGGTATTATAATGTATAGTGGAAGAAGATAGGTAGTGTAAACTTTAGGAGCTGATGATAAAGTTACAGTTAATGTTTGGGACTGGCCTACAGAGGGGTTAGTGTTAGGGAAAAGGAACTGGCTTCCTGTTAGTTAGGGAGATAGAGTTGTGGAGTGCAGAGCGAGTAGAGCTAAATAATGGGTGACTCTGAGTAAGAGGAGACTAAGAAGAAAAGATGGTGTGATCCTAAAGAAAAGTGACAGAAAAGAGACAGAGGGGCCTTCTGGAGACGGGTCTTAGGAGAGGATGCCTTGAGCTTGTTACGCAGATGGTAACAGACCTAAGCAGGACTGAGAGATGGGGACTAGTGAAGAGTCCTGAGCAGTAGATCCACGGCACCAGTAATTAAAGGAATAGGATGTGGAACTGCTGAGCAAGTAATGAAACTGTAGTGTTAAACTTGGGTTGTGGTGAAGTAGGGAGAAACAGTGGATATAGAGCCCTGAAGTAAACTACAGAGGAAGGATACTGTGTGTAAAATGCTTCATACTGTAAAGGAAATGTCCACACGACTTTATACCCGATATCACTTGGACATAACCCCTACCAAGTTCAGTAAAGACTATTTTTGAATGGTGGTCTCTCTCATTGAACTGTGCAACATCTGGTCCTGGCAAGCCCACAACACCGGCTACATGGAGCCTGCATGGACGTAAGGTCCTCACAGTACAAGTCCACACACCCAGCCAGTACCCACACTTTCATCAGACCTTCATCAGCTACGGATTGTGGAGTACAATGAAAGGAGTTTGTGTGGGAAGAAAAGTTGTAGTTTCAGTGCTGAGGTATAAGCATAGATAAGCTGTGAGAAGAGCACTTTTCCCATTCCATATCTATACTTATATCTCAGTGTTGTAACTACAACTTTTCATGCAACTAAAACTCCTTTCATTGTACTCCACAATCCGTAGCTGATGAAGGTCTGATTATAGCCTGAAATGTTATCTATCGACTGATTTTCCAAAATAAATATTCCTGTTTTTTGGCATCTATCCTGGAGTGCCTAGTTCCTCATTCTTATTATATATGGAGTGGAATCCAACTTGAGCACCTGTCCACTAGGAATGCCGCACAGTTTTATGTCTAATAGATTGTTGCAAAGACGGAGTCGGTCTGTGATGCATCCTTCATGAATCAGCTGACAGGTTCTTTCATCAGGTTTTTGCAGCCCCACTGATACCAGCATGATCTAGGTGCAGAGACCCTGATTCCAGCAATGTATCACTTACTAGGCTGTTTGCTGTAGTTTTGGTAAAATCTGTCTTATCTGCCCCATATCTAGCAGCTCTCTGAATAAGAGCTCTGTATAACACGGTCCAAACTACTGATTGGCAGCTTCCTGTGTACACTGTGCACAGGAAGAAAGCTGCCAATCAGTGGTGAAGGCGAGGTTATACAAAGATCAAGAATATGGAAGACTACCTGGCAGTAGTCCTCTTGTGATAATCTCACCAAGCAGTACTGTAAGTGACACATCACTGGAATCAGGGACTCTGCCTCTACATTATGCTACTCTCAGATTAGGTGGCAAAAATCCCGATGACGGATTTCCTTTAAAGCGCTCAATGGAAAGAAAAAAAAATTAGAAATAGTATTCCTTTAAAGGAAGTTTCACACTGACATGCCCATGTGTAATGGAACGGAATCCACTGTATACAACTCTGAACCACGACATCAGTTTCCTCCCTCATTGCTTATGGTTCTTGCAGATTGAGTGATCTGGACAATGTCATCTGCATAGCAGGGCAAAAATGAAGGCAGCACTCACCGAAATGAGTAGGCATCCTGACAAAACAGAGAACTCAATAGCTTACATTTGCAGAGGGCTGTTATTTTAACATTAGGGATCACATCATTTTTCACAAAGTTTTTTCTTAATCTGGCAGATTCCTACAGCCTGGTAAATTAGAGCTCGTCATTTGTTACTCACAAGAAGGAAAGACAAATACACTCATGTTTAGTTTGGATGCTTAGGATTACCAAAATGTGGCCGTGTTTTCATCATTGATGCAGCCAGGGAAAACACAGAATGCGAAACTCGGCCAAGTAACTCCCTGTCATAAAGAGATCTGAATGTTTAACTACAACACAGTTTCCATTCCAATTTACAACTCCCAAACAATATATGTGTCACATCTGTGTAAGTCGTCTCATCCATACATCTCAGAACTTTCCATTTACTTCACAATCAGTCACCTAGATGGGATCTGCTTATTGTCTATCTGGTTGTCCAATGATCTACATAATGGCCATTTACTGTATCTACCTAATTATTAAATTATCTGATATCCATCAATCCATTTTTCCATGAGTGCACCTACAGTAGTTTTTTCTTGGTTACTTAAGACAAGCACAATGTCCCTCTTAGATGATTGATCACAGTATGTCAGAGTTTCTATCTAATTAGCCATCAAATGATCTACATAATGACTATCTAGCTATACTGTATCTGTAATTATCTATCCATCCTTTTATCCATGAGTCCATCTATTACTGCACCAGCGATCCATATAGTTGTCGGGATCGCTGGTGCATCGCTAAGTGTAATGGTACCCTAAGAGAGATCTTATACTTGCCTATCTAATTGATTAGCCTATGCCTATCTATGTTATCCATCTTTCTATCTATTATTTATCTATATATCTATCTCTGTATCATTATGTATCTAGTTAGCTATCTGTTTATTATCTATCATCTCTCTATATATCATCTATTCTATATATCATCTGTCTGCATCTATATCTATCCTTCTGTCATCTACAGGTACTTCTCACAAAATTAGAATATCATCAAAAAGTTAATTTATTTCAGTTCTTCAATACAAAAAGTGAAACTCATTGTATAGAGTCATTACTAACAGAGTGATCTATTTCACGTGTTTATTTCTGTTAATGTTGCTGATTATGGCTTATAGCCAATGAAAACCCAAAAGTCATTATCTCAGTAAATTAGAATACTTTATAACACCAGCTTGAAAAATGATTTTAAAATCTGAAATGTTGGCCTACTGAAATGTATGTTCAGTAAATGCACTCAGTACTTGGCCGGGGCTCCTTTTGCATCAATTACTGCATCAATGTGGCGTGGCTTGAAGGCGATCGGCCTCTGGCACTCCTGAGGTGTTATGGAAGCCCAGGTTGCTTTGATAGCAGCCTTCAGCTCGTCTACATGGTTGGGTCTTGTGTCTCTCATCTTCCTCTTCACAATGCCCCATAGATTCTCTATAGGGTTAAGGTCAGGCGAGTTTGCTAGCCAATCAAGCACAGTGATATTGTTGTTTTTAAACCAGGTATTGGTACTTTTGGCAGTGTGGACAGGTGCCAAGTCCTGCTGAAGAATGAAATTTCCATCTCCAAAAAGCTTGTCGGCAGAGGGAAGCATGAAGTGCTCTAAAATTCCCTGGTAGATGGGTGCACTGACTTTGGTCTTGATAACACACAGTGGCCTACACCAGCAGATGACATGGCTCCCCAAACCATCACTCATTGTGGAAACTTCACAAAAGGCCTCAAGCAGCTTGGATTGTGTGCCTCTCCACTCTTCCTTTAGACTCTGGGACCTTGATTTCCAAATGAAATGCAAAATCTACTTTCATCTGAAAACAACACCTTGGACCACTGAGCAACAGTCCAGTTCTTTTTCTCCTTGGCCCAGGTAAGAGGCTTCTGGTGTTGTCTATTGGTCATGAGTGGCTTGACACAAGGAATGCGACACTTGTAGCCCATGTCCTGGATACATCTGTGTGTGGTGGCTCTTGAAGCAATGAGTCCAGCAGCAGTCCACTCCTTGTGAATCTCCCCCAAATTTTTGAATGGCCTTTTCTTAACAATCCTTTCAAGGCTGTGTATATCCCGGTTGCTTGTGCACCTTTTTCTACCACACTTTTCCCTTCCAGTCAACTTTCCATTAATATGCTTGGATACAGCACTCTGTGAACAGCCAATGACCTTTAGCAATGACCTTTTGTGGCTTAGCATCCTTGTGGAGTGTGTCAATGACTGCCTTCTGGACATCTGTCAAGTCAGCAGTCTTCCCCATGATTGTGGGGCCTATTGAAACTGACTAAGGGACCTTATTAAACCCTTAGGAAGCCTTTGCGGGTGTTTTTTGTTAATTATTCTAATTTACTGAGATAATGACTTTTGGGTTTTCATTGGCTGTAAGCCATAATCATCAACATTAACAGAAATAAACACGTGAAATTGATCACTGTGTCTGTAATGACTTTATATAATATATGAGTTTCACTTTTTGCATTGAAGAACTGAAATAAATTAACTTTCTGAATATATTCTAATTTTGTGAGAAGCATCTGTATCTCTATCTATCTTTTCTATCTATCATCAATCTCTCTATCTGTCTATATATCCATCCTACACTCACTAATCCCTCTTGGTCAGTCACTGGAGGGAGACATCTTGCTATGTCTACTGTATGCACTTTGTTTCTTACCTTTCATCCTGTGTTACATAAAAATCTTCTAATATACACCATATTCCAAATTATTATGCAAATGCTATGTCTCTGATTTTCCTAAATGGTTGATGCAAATGAGTCAGCTTATTGTTCAAATCCTCAACCGCTAGAGTATAAATCACATTTTTAGTGGACAAACCTTCCAACGAGAACAGTATTTTTTTTTCAAAAATAAAAAAAAATAAAAATGCACTGTTCCATATTATTCTGCACAACAGTTTCCAAATATCTTATAGGTTGTAAAGAACTAAGAATGGTCATGTTGAATCTGCACCATTAAGAGGTCAAATTTACTAAAATAAAAATATTTTTCAATCAAAAACATTTTAACAGGTCACGTTACATATTAACATAGGACCCCTTCTATGATTTCCCCATCACAATTATTGCATCCATTGAACCTATGAGTTTTTGGAATATTTCTGCTTGAATTTCTTTGCAGTATGTCAGAGTAGCCTATTAAAGCCGCAGTTCTGATGTGATCGGCCTTCCACCCTCATAGTTCTTTTTCTTTAAGATACTCCAAAGGTTCTCAATAGGGTTGAGGTCAGAGAAGGATGGTGGCCACATTTAGTTTCTCTCTTTTTATGCCCTTAGGAGCCAGTGACTCAGAGATATTGTTTGCAGAATGACATGGTGCATTGTCATGCATGAAGATGATTTTGCTATAGATGACATTGGCACAGTTCTTCCTCTTGTACCATGGAAGAAAGCGGTCAGTCAGAAACTCTACATCCTGTTCCGGGATCGTTTTCACACCTTCAAGGACCCTAAAGATTCTACCAGCTCTCTCCCCATAATGCCGACTCAAAACATGACTCTGCCACCTCCTTGCTGACATCAAAGCCTTGTTGGCACACAGTAGCCATCCACCAACTATCCACTACTCCATCCATCTGAACCATTCAGGGTACATGACACTCATCCTTAAACAAGACTGTTTATGACCTAGTCCTATCCAGTGTGCACTGTTTAGGGGTGGCCTAACAGAAAGTTTATGCACAACTACAAGCCTCAGGAGCATTTTACAACCTGATGTTCGTGAGACTCCAGAGGCACCAGTTGCTTCAAATACCTGTTTGCTGCTTTTTAATGGTGTTTTAGCAGCTGCTTTCTTACTTTGATGAGTTTGTCTGGCAAAAATCTTTCTCATTGTGCCGTTATCTGCACAAATCCGTCTGTGCTCTGTATCAGCCACAACCCTCTTGTGATCATGCTTAGGTTTTCATGAAATTTTTAATGCTGTCATACTTTGTCCAAGACATTTCATTACTTGCAAATTTCGTCAGCAGAGAGATCCTTTTTCTTTCCTGTGCTTGAAACCTGTGACTACTTAACAATGTGGAACATCCGTTCTTACATTATTTTCCTTTAATTGGGGTCACCTGACAAACTAATAATCACAGGTATTTCAGATTGATTTCAGTGATCCAAAGAGCCCTGAGAAACAAATCATCCATGAGTTTATTTGAAAAACAAGAAATTACATGTTTTTGACACTTAAATCCAATTAGCAGAATTATTTATAAAGCAGTGTAGTCCAACTGTAATAAAATGTACCTGTCGTTTCATGTAACTTCTCATAATGGGCTTTTGTGTGGGTGCACGATGAATAGCATTACTCCTATAAGTTGGATGACTTGAGCATGCATTTTCAATAGTTTTCCCGTTTTCAGGCTCTACATCAAAATTTCAGTTGTCTTTAAAGGGGTTATCCACAACTAGGACAACCCCTTCTCAATCTGAGTGTTTTTACCGAATAAAATAAAAACACTTATACTCACCTGCCGTGGCGGCACCGTTCTAGCGGTATCAGTACTTGCTCTCCCTGTACTCAGTCACCTCCAGCTTCTCTCTCCCTGCTTTTGGACTATTCAGTAATTGATAGGAAGTGAGTGGCAGCTTCCTTTGTGGCTGTCAATAACTGAATTATCCGCAAGCGGGGAGAAAGAAGCTGGCACACCGCATACGAGCCCCGGGAGACCGAGTGCCGACACCGCTGGAACGGCGCCAACACAGGAGATGAGTATAAGTGTTTTTATTTTGACAGGGGAAAACACTCAGGTTGAGAATGGGTTGTCCTAGTAATGGTCAACCCCTTTAAGTTAGTGAGCAGAGGCTAGCTACTATGATGTCTTCCATAAACAGCACAAAGATAGGGATTCCTGCTATTTCTTTATCTACCACACAAATAAAAGCAGCAGCATGGGAGACATTATGCAGCTGCAGAATTACTGAGTAGTGTAACCCCTTAACCTCCAAGGGTGGTTTGCACGTTAATGACCGGGCCAATTTTACAATTCTGACCACTGTCCCTTTATGAGATCATAACTCTGGAATGCTTCCATGGATCCCGGTGATTCTGACATTGTTTTCTCCTGACATATTGTACTTCCTGATAGTGATAAAATTTCATTGATATAACTTGCGTTTGTTTGTGAAAAAATTGGAAATTTTGTGAAAATTTTGAAAATTTTGCAATTTTCCTAATTTGAATTTTTATGCCCTTAAATCACAGAGATATGGCACACAAAAAACGTAATAATTAGCATTTCACATATGTTTACTTTACATTAGCACAATTTGGGAACCAACTTTTTTTTGTTAGGAACTTATAAGGGTTAAAAGTTGACCAGCGATATCTCATTTTGACACCATTTTATTTTTAGGGACCACATCACATTTGAAGTCACTTTGAGGGGTCTATATGATAGAAAACACCCAAAAGTGACACCATTCTAAAAACTGCATCCCTCAAGGTGCTCAAAACCACATTCAAGAAGTTTATTAACCCTTCAGGTGCTTCACAGGAATTTTTTTGAATGTTAAAAAAATGAACATTTAACTTTTTTTCACAAAAAAATTACTTCAGGTCCAATTTTTTTTATTTTACCAAGGGTAACAGGACTGCAAAAGTTATTGTGCGATTTGTCCTGAGTACAATGATACCTGATATGTGGGGGGGGAACCACGGTTTCGGCGCATGGCAGAGCTCAGAAGGGAAGGAGTGCCGTTTGACTTTTTCAATGCAAAATTGGCTGGAATTCAGATCAGACGCCATGTCACATTTGGAAAGCCTCTGATGTGCCTAAACAGTGGAAACCCCCACAAGTGACCCCATTTTGGAAACTATACCCCCCCAAGGAACTTATCTAGATAGTGGTGAGAACTTTGAACCCCCAAGGGCTTCACAGAAGTTTATAACATACAGCCGTACAATTCAAAAATCATATTTTTTCCAAAAAATGATCTTTTCACCACTAATTTTTGTTTTCCTAAGGGTAACAGGATGCCAAAACTTATTGTGCAATTTGTACTGAGTATGCTGACACCCCATATGTGGGGGTAAATGACTCTTTGGGCGCATGGCAGAGCTTGGAAGGGAAGCAGTGGCATTTTACTTTTTAGGCTGGAATTGAGTTTGGACACCATGTCACGTTTGGAAAGCCCCTGATGCACCAAAACAGTGGAACCTCCTCACAAAATGACACCATTTTGGAAACTAGACCCCCCAAGGAACTTATCTAGATGTGTGGTGAGAACTTTGAACCCCCAAGGGCTCCATAGAAGTTTATAACATACAGCCATACAATTAAAAATCATATTTTTTCCAAAAAAATGATCTTTTCACCATCGATTTTTATTTTCCCAAGGGTAATAGGACCACTAAAGTTATTGTGCAATTTGTCCTGAGTATGCCGATACCCCATATGTGGGGGTAAATGACTATTTGGGCGCATGGCAGAGCTTGGAAGGGAAGCAGTGGCATTTGACTTTTTTGGCTGGAATTGAGTTTGGACACCATGTCGCGTTTGGAAAGCCCCTGATGCACCAAAACAGTGGACACCCCTCACAAAATGACACCATTTTGGAAACTAGACCCCCCAAGGAACTTATCTAGATGTGTGGTGAGAACTTTGAACCCCCAAGGGCTCCATAGAAGTTTATAATGTACAGCCATACAATTAAAAATCATATTTTTTCCAAAAAAATGATCTTTTCACCATCGATTTTTATTTTCCGAAGGGTAACAGGACCACTAAAGTTATTGTGCAATTTGTTCTAAGTACGCTGATACCCCATATGTGGGAGAAAACTACTGTATGGGCACACGTCAGGCTTGGAAGGGATGTAGTGATGTTTTGGAATGCAGACTTTGATGGAATGGTCTGCGGTTGTCATGTCGCATTTGGAGAGCCTCTGATGTGCCTAAACTGTTGAAACACCCCACAAGTGACACCATTTTGGAAACTAGACACCCTAAGAAACCTATCTAGATGTGTGGTGAGCACTTTGAACCCCCGAGTGCTTCACAGAGGTTTATAACGTAGAGCCATAAAAATAAAAAAAATCATTTTTTTTCCACAAAAATGATTTTTTTGCCCCCAATTTTTTATTTTCCCAAGGGTAACAGGAGAAATTGGACCCCAAAAGTTGTTTTGCAATTTGTCCTGAGTATGCTGATACCCTATATGTGGGGGTAAACCACTGTTTGGGCGCATGGCAGAGCTTGGAAGGGAAGGAGCACCGTTTGACTTTTTCAATGCAGAATTGGCTGGAATTGAGATCAGACGCCATGTTGCGTTTGGAGAGCACCTGATGTGCCTAAACAGTGGAAACCCCCCAATTCTAACTCCAACCCTAACCCCAACACACCCCTATCCCTAATCTCAGCCCTAGCCCTAATCCTAACCCTAGCTCTAACCCTAGCCCTAACTCTAACCCTAATGGGAAAATGGAAATAAATACATTTTATTATTTTATTATTTTTCCCTAACTAAGGGGGTGATAAAGGGGGGTTTGATTTATGTCTTTCTTTATGTTTTGGCGCTTTTATGCAATGAAAATTTTATATAAAAAATAATTTTTGCATCGCTTTATTCTGCAAGCTATAACTTTTTTATTTTTTCGCTGATGACGTGGTGGATGTGGTGGCTCATTTTTTGCGGAGCAAGATGATGTTTTCAGCGGTACCATGTTTATTTATATCCATCTTTTTGATCGCGCGTTATTGCACTTTTTGTTCGGCCGTATAAAGCTTTGTTTTTTGCTTTGTTTTTTATTTTTCTTTAAGGGGTTCGCTAGAGGGGTTAACTAGTGGGACAGTTTTATAGGGCGGGTCGTTACGGACGTTGTGATACTAAATATGTGTACTTTTATTGTTTTTGTTTTTTTATCTCCAAAAAATTAATTTAGTAGGGGTTTTTTTATTTAGTGATTTTTTATAAATTATTTTTACACTTTTTTTTAACTTTATTTTATTGTCCGGGGGGGGGGACATTACTGTAATGTGTCAGATCGCTGATCTGACAGTTTGGACAGTACTCTGTCAGATCAGCCATCTGACCGACGCTGCACAGGCTTCCTTGTGCCTGCTCTCAACAGGCACTGAGGAAGCTGCCTCCCTGCAGGTCCTCGAAGGCCCCCGTGGCCATATTGGATCCTGGGGCCTGCAGGGAAGGAGACCCTCCGAGCAGCGCAGCACATCGCGCTGCTCAGGGGGTCTCAGGGAAGCATGGAGGGAGCCCCCTCCCTGCCGATGCTTCCCTAATCCCCCGGTACACTGCAATCATGTTTTTTTCTGAATAAATTTGTATCACCAAATAAAATCATTACATGACATTATGCAGGGCCGGCCCGAGAGATTACGGCGCCCTAGGGGAAACTATTTTGTTGCGCCCCTACTATTCTTGGCAGTAGATGAAAACTTGGGATATAAGTTTAGGAGCAAAATAAACCACAGCAACAATGATTAATTAGCTCTCTCCTAACTCTTTAATCTTCTGAGAAGTTGTATAGGGCAAATATATACAAAGTAATCAATAACACAAAACAAAAACGACCATAGGTAATTAAAATTTGTTTCCTTGCCTTTTTTTTGAAAAGGATGACACTAAGTCACCGAGATTAATTTGTTTAGCAACTTCAGATTCTATCGAAATTGTTGCCAACCCAACCAACCTCTCTTGCGTCATATTTGCCCTTAAATATGTACACTTTTCTTTCCATCCCTAAAACTTTTTGCCTTTTGAAAAGATTTTTTATAATTTTTTCTATTTTTTCTCTGGTGCCCCCTTTGGGTCGGCGCCCTAGGTGGCCGCCTAGTTCGCCTATACGTTCGGGCCGGCCCTGACATTATGCATGCGATCATGCTGCAGCGCAGGTGGCGTCGCCTTCCTGCTGAATGTGAATTTTTTTGATTTATTTTACAAACTACATTATATTCAGTATGTAAAATAGAGGGCAGGTCACTGAGGGATCGGTGACCAGTCATAAGCCATACAGATAAATATGTAAGCATAGCACCACATGATGTCCCCCAACAGGCCACCCCGGAGCACGAGAATCTCATTAACTGAAAAGATTAACAACCACCACAAGACGGATTTCATCAATCAAGGTATCATTGTAATCAGTATAACGGCACCAACCTGACACTGTCTGTAGATTACTATGCACAATCCTCCTGACAGATTCCCTTTAATAGACCATAATAATAGCTTGGCAATAAAAGTCTGTTTGCCAGCACTGAAGGTCCATAGACCAGAATTCAGGTCCCTGCTGATAAGGCTGTGTTCTCACTTAAAAGGGAATGGGTGTGATAATAATCGATATATTAGATTAATGCTACCATGTGTGCAATTCTCTTACCAGTTTAGAATGCTTTATATAAAGACAACAGCTGGGAAGGGAAGGAGATGGAGACACAGATATGTAATAATTGACTCCTTTATGACAATCTATATAAAGGAATTTACAGAAACAATGCAGCGAGCTTTTCAACAAGAAGCACAGAAATTATCAATTATTTTTCATTAGTCATAGCTGGAGTTAATTATTTACTTTTCTTCTTTACAGGTGATGTATTCCTGGGAATTATGAATGTTATTAAGTTTTTATTTGCAAGTTATAAATGAATCAATTTGTGTAGAAAATCTCCATGGTGACACGAGACATATATCAATTTCTGTTCATTCCAACTGAAATCTTCCCAAACAATGGTTCCATATTTTCCAACAGCACGTTTGTTGTGTATCGATCACATTGGTCTGAAACTTGAAGCCTTCCATGTTGTGAGAAGTTTTATCAGCCTAACATAGAAAAGGTACCAAAATACATGTGGCAGCTTAGTTGACTTTTATTATGAGAACACATTAAAATATAATCACAAAAGAAAATCTAGTTCACCACTTGCAGTTCCACACTTCTGGAGCACGGATAGCACCTGGGCAGGGAATGAGATCCAATAGAGAAGACAGAAAAATCCATCTCACAGATGGAGTCCAAAAAAGTGCATTTTAGTTTCCAAGGTATGTGAAGCAAAGATAAAATTGTGTGTTGGCACATAATTTTATCTTTGCTTCATGTACCATGGAAAATAAAATGCCCTTTTTCGGACTTCATCTGTGAGCTGGATTTTTCTGTCTTCTCTATTAAAATGTAATACAATGGAGCTTGGGGTTGTTGACTACTCGCATAGCCGCTATTCAATCCCCATGTTTCCACCTTCTAAAATAAGAACACTTATACTCACCTCCATTGCTGATGCCATTGCAATGGTGTTGGCATTGGCCCACCTGGGGATAGCCTAACATTGTTATGTCATGTGATCCTTGCAGCCAATCTGTGGACATTTAACTCTTCCTGCCTACAGCCAAATCACATACATCTGGAGGAAGCTCTAGCTGCTGCTCTATCATTTTCTCCAGATGTATGTGATTTATTCGAAGGCAGGAAGAGTGAAGAGTGGTGTCCGCTGATTGGCCTCAGATTGCGTGACATAACAATTTAAGGTGTTATGATTAGGTCACTGAGGAGGAAAACAAGACCAAGCTAAGCCACAGAAAACCAGAGAGGTTGGTAACTAAGCGGATTGCAGACCCCTGATCCTATCCACACAACTAGCAGTAGCCGTGAAGCGCACCTACGATGATTCTAGATGCCTCGATACCGCTGGAGGACTAAAGCCTAAAGCAAGAAAAGGGGAAATCTAAACTGCCCCAGAGCAGACCCCAAAGGAATAGATAGCCCCCAAACATATATTGTCGGTGAGACAAGATGAAAACACAAACACAGGTAGGAAAATAGGCTGAGCAAACGATGGGGCCCACACTAACTAGAAAGGATAGGAAAGGAAAGATACTGTCTGCAATCAGCCAAAGAAACCCTGCAAAAATGTCCAAACTTCTGATAGCAAAAAAAACCCTAAAGTCACTAGACTTCACCCACTATATCAGCACTCTGGCATATTCTGAAAACAGAGCAAAAAGAGGCCAATCTAATAAGGGACAAAAAGCAAACTGGCACAAACAGTAACATAAGAATGGAAATTCAGCACAGCCCCTGCCGTGGGTGGCTGACCACACGAAACTGAATAGCCAAACCAAATCAAATATGAACAATAGCAAAGAACACTTTGCTTGAGAATGCAGGGACTGAACTGGAAACTAAGACCTCAGGAGGCAGGAAAAAAATCACCAACAGGGATAGAGGGAGTCGGCTGTCTTAAATCCAGTCAGAGACTCCAGATGTCCAATCGTTATCCTCATTATCAGGTGACAGGTCTCTGTTAATTAGATCAGCTTCATTACCTCCTGCAACCACCAGAGGGAGCCCGGAAGAGAACCCACGACTCTTCTGTCAATACAAACAGCTCCACCACCCTCACCAGCAACCAGAGGCAGACCAGAAAGCGAATTCACAACAGTACCCCCCCTTGAGGAGGGGTCACCGAACTCTCATCCACGCCACCAGGCCGATCAGGATGGGCCCGGTGAAAAGCATGAACTAATCTATCGGCATGAATGTCAGAAGCAGAGACCCAAGAATTATCCTCCTGGCCATAAGCCTTCCATTTGACCAAGTACTGGAGTCTCCGTCTAGCCAAACGAGAATCCAATATTTTCTCTACCTCATATTCCACATTGCCCTTAACCAATACAGGGTCAGGAGGTGCCGCCATAGGAACTACTGGCTCAACAAACCTCTTCAACAGAGACTTATGAAACACGTTATGGATCTTAAACGTAACTGGAAGAGCCAATAGAAAAGAAACAGGATTAAGAATCTCCAAAATCTTATAAGGTCCAATAAATCTTGGCTTGAACTTTGGAGACGCAACCTTCATAGAGATATTCTTTGACGACAACCAAACTATATCACCCACTTTAAACCGGGGACCAATGGTCCTATGCCGGTTGGAAAACCGCTGGGCCTTTTCCTGAGAGAGGGAAAACTTATCCACCACTTGGTCCCAAATCTGCTGCATTCTCTCTACCACAGTGCCCACACCTGGCAGGCTGAAGATTCCACTTGCCCTGAAGAAAATCGAGGGTGAAACACAAAGTTACAGAAAGAGGGCAACATCAAAGTGGCAGAACTAGCTCTATTGTTTAGCGCGAAATCGGCCAAGGGCAAAAATGAGACCCAGTCATCCTGATCAGCAGATAAAAAACATCTCAAATAAGACTCCAAAGTCTGGTTTGTTCTCTCAGTCTGCCCATTGGTCTGAGGATGAAACGCAGAGGAGATAGATAACTGAATTCCCAGATTGGAACAAAAAGCTTTCCAGAATCTGGAAACAAAATGGTCTCCTCTGTCTGACACAATGTTCTCAGGAATCCCATGCAACCGAACCACTTGTTGTAAAAACAAGGGCACCAACTCTGAAGATGGCAACTTTGGGAGTGGTACAAGATGGACCATCTTAGAAAATCTATCACAAATCACCCAGATAACAGTCATTCTTTGAGAGACAGGAAGATCAGAAATAAAATCCATTGAGATAAGGGTCCATGGCCTCTTGGGCACCGGCAGGGGCATCAACAACCCACTAGAACGAGAACAGGGTTTAGACCGAGAACAAGTCCCACAGGACTGCACAAAATTCCTGACATCATGAGACAAGGCAGGCCACCAAAAAGACCGACTCACCAAACCTCTGGTACCAAAAATACCTGGATGATAAGCCAATGCGGAGCAATGAACTTCAGACATCACTCTCTTCCTCCACTGGTCAGGAACATACAATTTTCCCATAGGACAACGCTCAGGTTTGTCCTCCTGAAATTCCTCCAGGGCGCGTCTCAAATCGGGCGAGATGTCAGAAAGAACTACCCCCTCACATAGGATGGTAGTAGGCTCGGTCACAATAAGAGAATCAGCAAAGAAACTCCTAGAAAGGGCATCTGCCTTAACATTCTTAGTGCCCGGAAGAAAAGAGACCACAAAATTAAAACGCGTGAAAAACAAGGCCCACCTAGCCTGTCTAGGATTCAAGCGTTTGGCCGATTCAAGATAAATCAAATTCTTGTGGTCGGTGAGGACCACAACTTGATGTCTAGCTCCCTCCAACCAATGTCTCCACTCTTCAAATGCCCATTTCATGGCCAACAATTCCCGATTCCCCACATCATAGTTATGTTCAGATGGGGAGAACTTTCGAGAAAAGAAGGCACAGGGATTCATTTTTTAAGTCACCAGATCTTTTTGGGACAAAACAGCTCCTGCACCAATCTCAGAAGCATCTACCTCCACCTGAAATGGAAGTGAGACATCAGGTTGCTGTAGGACCGGAGCAGAAGTGAATCTCCGCTTAAGCTCCTGAAATGCCAAGACAGTGTCACGCCGCCGTCAGACTCGGGGCCTGCTGTTCCGCCCTCAGCCACTAGGAGGCAACGGACTGTCACGCCGCCCTCGGGCTCAGGGCCTGCTGTCCAGGCCTCGGCCACCAGGAGGCGCCGGACTGACATGTCGTCGAACTCGGGGCCTGCTGTTCCGCCCTCAGCCACTAGGAGGCGCCGTGGCTCACGCCCGAGTGATGGCGGCTACAGTGAAAGGGCTTCTGTGCAGGCGTCTAGTGGACGCAGACTCCGCTCCTCTGTCAGTCATGAAGGGGTTGGTGCATCGTCATCAGGTCTGGTCCTGGGGGCGGTCCTGATGACATCATCAGCCTGGGAGCCTGTGAGGGATGACCTGATCCCTCAAATACCTTGGGACTGGGCTTGCAAGCCGCCGGATATATTCTTGGTTCCCCTGCGTGTTACTGTGTGAATTGCTATAGTTGACTGACTCTGACCTTGGCCTGGACTTCTGACTCTGCTTCTGCCTAAACGATTCTGTACCTCTGCTGCCCTCCTGGTTTATGACTCTGACCTTGGCCTGAATCTGACTCTGCTACTGTCTACTGTTTTTGTACCTTGCTGCCCGACTGGTTTAGACCCGGATACCACTACGTTTTTGTCCTGTTTTGGAACACCTTTTTGGCGACCGTCCTGCTCTGGCCACTGCTCCTATTCAGACAGCGCCTCCTGGGCTCTGCTATAAATCCAGATCCCTGTATAGGGGTAAAGGGTATCAGTGTTTCTCGGGGTGTTGGCTGGCTGCAGCCCAGACCGCAGACGGACGTCACAGACAGCCTCTGGAGACCAATTCAGCACATCAGCGCCATTCTTTGTCATATAAGTCAGTGGTTTGACAATACCAGAAAAATTACCTATAAATTTACAATAAAAATTAGCAAAACCCAAAAACTTCTGGAGAGTCTTCAAAGAAGTAGGCTGAACCCAATCATAAATGGCCTGCACCTTGGCCGGGTCCATTTCAATAGTCGACGGAGACAAAATAAATCCCAAAAATGAAATCCTCTGTACACCAAAGAGGCACTTTTATACCTTAATATACAGGGAATTTTCCCTCAAAATCCGGAACACAGTCCGGACATGTTCCACATGAGAATCTCAATCACTGGAAAAGATCAAAATATCATCCTGATAGATGATCAAAAACTTATCCACAAAGTCCCGGAAAATATCATTCATAAAGGATTGGAAGACAGAAGGGGCATTAGTCAGTCAAAAGGCATCACCAGGTACTCAAAATGTCCCTCCGGAGTATTAATCGCCATCTTCCATTCATCCCAGTGCTTGATACGCCCCCCTGAGGTCAAGCTTGGCAAGCCAGCAAGCACTTTTAACTCTGGAAAATAAATCAGAAATCAGGGGTAACGGGTACTGATATTAACCATAATTTTGTTAAGGGAACAATAGTCAATACAAGGCCTTAATGAACCAACTTTCTTGGTCACAAAAAAACCCAGCACCTAAGGGTGAAGAGGATGGTCTAATATGACCCTTCTCCAATGACTCCTTGATATAAGATCGCATAGCATCATGTTCGGGTACCGATAAGTTGAAAAGCCAACCCTTGGGAAATTTATACCCGGGCATCTACTCAATTGCACAGTCATAACTCCTATGAGGAGGCAAAGACACAGACTTACTCTCACTAAATACATCAGAAAAATCAGCCAAATAATTAGGAATATCATGAGACTGAGGAGAGGTGGAGAAAACAGGAGTGTCACTAAGAACACACTGACAACCCCAACTCACCACAGACACAGATTTCCAATTCAAAACTGGATTATGAGTTTGCAACCAGGGAAAACCCAGAACAATAGTATCATGCAAATTGTGCAGCACCAAAAATTTACAATTTTCTTGGTGGTCTGGGGCGACCCGCATTATCAGCTGGGTCCAAAGCTGAGGTTTATTCTCCGCCAAAGGAGTAGCATCAATACCCCTCAAACGAATAGGTATCATGGGAAAACCACAACGTTTAGCAAAGTCCAAATCCATCAGATTCAAAGCTGCTCCTGAATCTACAAAAGCCTTAGCGGAAAATGTGGATAAGTAGCAGATCAGAGTAATTGCCAAAAGGAACTTAGGTTGTACACTGCCCACAGCAAATGTATGCGCAAAACATTTCTCTCGTTTAGGGCAGACAGAAATATTATGAGAGGCGTCTCCACAGAAAAAACACAGCTTATTACGCCTTCTAAACTCCTGACATTGCGCCCTAGACAAAACCCTATCACATTGCATGGGTTCAGACGTTTGTTCAAAAGGCGGCAACGCCTCTCGTGTAGTTTTACGTTCAAGTAAATGCCGATCAACTTGAATGGCTAATGACATAGAATCATCAAGACCAGAGGGAACAGGAAATCCCACCATAACATCTTTTACGGTTTCTGATAAACCCCTCCAAAAGAGAGCTGCCAAGGCACCATCATTCCATGTAGTAAGGACCGCCCACTTTCGGAATTTTTGACAGCATAACTCTACAGAATCCTGACCCTGGTTCAATGCCAATAGGGTTTTCTCAGCTTGATCAATAGCATTAAGTTCATCATACAACAAGCCCAAGGCTTGAAAAAATGCATCCACATTAGTCAGAATAGGATTTTCAGGTGTCAGAGAAAAAGCCCAATCCTGGGGATCGCCGCGCAGCAAGGAGATGACAATTTTAACCTGCTGCACAGAGCTCCCCGATGAGTTAGGCTTCAAGGCAAGAAATAATTTACAATTATTCTTAAAATTCAAAAATTTAGACCGATCCCCAGAAAACACATCAGGAGTAGGGATTTTTGGTTCAACAGCAGTTGATTGAGCGAGATAGGCGGAAATTCCCCGCACTTCAGCAGCGAGCTGCTCAACATGATCAGACTGTATATACTATAGTGTCAGTGGACAGGTAATACAGTGATCACTAGTGACATTATACACTGGAGCTCTGTATATAGCTGGAAATTGTATTTAGAAAGCTTCTCCAGACTTGTGTCCTCTGGTTGGGACCCAGTCCTTTTGTCTGCCCTTATTCACATACTGAGGTCAACTCTGACGCATGGTAAGGTTTTTAATATTGGACAATGTAGGACGGTCCCAATCAGAGTCAGCTTGTCGACAGTGAGATGGCTTTTATGCTATTTTTTATCAAAAGCAGTATTACTAGGAACTCTGCATTATTTAAATGCACTTTTGCTTTTTACTTACGGTATTTAGTTACAGTGGGGTTCTTGCTCATTTTGTCTCTTGTAGGTTTTGTATATATTATATTTCCACACGGCAATGGATTTCAACTGAACGTGCATCCGTGGATGCATGTTCTTTTACTAAAGTGGAAGGGCCTGGTGAGCAGAAGAGGAGGTGCCTGGTCCAGGCCCCCCTCTGCTGACAATGCCCCATACACCAGTAAGGGCAGTAATGCCTTGATGGCAACCCTACCTATTTCTTTAAGAGGTGGGCTAATCTTACTCCAGTGCTGCCTTCATTAAGACTGACATGCAAAAAGCCACTCTTAATGAATTGAGTCCTATATGTAGAAACCATTTGGGATTTTAAGGCGCTAATTATATAGTCATAAAACATGTCAAACTGTGGATTATGGGGCTGCTTTTTGTGTAGCTACTATTTCTAGTAAGCCAGACCGGCAGGAAAACTAAAGTTGCCTATTCACATTATGGTACATTTACATTGCATGATTGTCATAAATGGGCGTGCCTAGGAACGCTCATTTCTCTATAATTTTCACTATTATAGTGAAAACAGGCTAATGATCACTCAGTGAGCAAACACAACGTTAATTCATTGGGTGAAATTATTTTTAAGCCGGCTTAAAAATCATCATTTTTGGCAGTACATCATCCTCTTTAACCCCTTAACGACCGCCGATACGCCTTTTAACGGCGGTAATTGAAGGTACTTAAACCACAGCGCAGTGAATTCATGGCGCTGTGGAGTAAGTAAATAGCGCCCCCCAGTGTCGGATTTTTCCGGGGTCTCAGCCGCAGGGGGTAGCTGAGACCCCAGAGAACATTTATCGGGTCGGTTTTTACTGACCCCGCTTTTGCGATCGCCGTTATTAACCCTATAACGGTGATCGCAAAAAAAAGCCGCAATTTTGCATTTAAATTCTCTTTCCTCTGATGTGATCGCACATAAGAGGAGAGAGAAATAGGGTCCCCAATCCCCCCAGTACCTCTCCGTGCTCCAGGGTCCTCTCCCGGAGGTCCAGCGTCCCGCCGGCATCCTCCAGTGGGCGCCGCCATCTTGGAGCCGGAGAAAATGGCGGGCGCATGCGCAGTGCGACCGCCAGGAATCTGCATGCTCCGGCTGGCAGATTCCATTCATTCATTTTGATTACTATGATAAACTATCATAGTGATCAAAATAAAAAAAATAGTAAATAACCTTCAAGTGCTTCACAGAAGTTTATAACATAGAGCTGCAAAAATTAAAAATAATTTGTTGTGCAATTTCTCCTTAATACGCCAATACTCCATATGTGGGGGTAAACCACTTTTTGTGCGCAGGGCAGAACTCGCAAGGGAAGGAGCGCCGTTTGACTTTTTCAATGCAGAATTGGCTGGAACTGAGATCGGATGCCATGTTGCATTTGGAGAGCCCCTGATGTGCCTAAACAGTGGAAACCCCCAACAAGTGACCCCAATTTGGAAACTAGACCCATTAAGGAACTTATCTAGATGTGTGGTGAGAACTTTGAACCCCCCAGTGCTTCACAGAAGTTTATAACGTAGAGCCGTGAAAATAAAAAATCTTTTTTCCACAAAAATGATTTTCGCCCCCAAATTTTTATTTTTACAAGGGTAACAAGAGAAATTAGACCCCCAACATTGTTGTGCAATTTGTCCTGAATATGCTCATAGCCCATATGTGGGGGTAAACCACTGTTTGGGCACACGGTAGAGCTCAAAAGGGAAGGAAGGAGCACAGTGACTTTTTCAATGCAGAATTGGCTGGAATTGAGATTGGAAGCCATGTCGCATTTGGAGAGCCCCTGATGTGCCTAAACTGTGAAAAACAAACTACAAGTGACACCATTTTGGAAACTAGACCCCTTAAAGAACTTATCTAGATGAGTGGTGAGCACTTTGAACCCCCAAGTGCTTTACAGAACGAAGAGCAGTGAAAATAAAAAATCTTTTTTTTCCTCAAAAATGATTTTTAGCCCACTCTTTTTTACTTTCACAGGGCTAAGAGGAGAAATTGGACAACAAAAGTTGTTGTGCAACTTGTCCTGAGTGCACTGATACCCCATATGTGGGGGGGAACCACTGTTTGGGCACATGGGAGTGTGTTGTGAATGGGTCACTGAGGAGGATAGCAGGCCAGGCTAAGCCACAGAAAACCAGAGAGGTTGGTAACTAAGCGGATGCAGACCCCTGATCCTGTCCACACAACTAGCAGTAGCCGTGGAGCATACCTACGATGATCCTAGATGCCTTGACACAGCCAGAGAGCTAACTAAGCCTAAAGCAAGAAATGCGAAATCTAAACTGCCCAGGAGCAGACCCCACAGGAATAAACAGCCCCCAAACATATATTGTCAGTGAGACAAGATGAAAACAGAAACGCAGGCAGAAAAATAGACTGAGCAAATGATGAGGCCCACACTGACTAGACAGGACAGGAAAGGAAAGACACTGTCTGCAATAACGCAAAAAACCCTGCAAAAAGTCCAACACGTCTGATGCACAAAAACATTGAAGTCGCACGACTTCACCGACTATATCAGCACTCTGGTATATTCAGAAAGCAAAGCAAAAAGATATAAAAGGGGACAAAACAAACTGGCACATGCAGTAACATATGGGCGGTGATTCAGCACAGCCCCAGCTGGAGCTAGCTGACCCGCACAAAGCAGAGATAAACAAAACCAGATCAAATGCAAACAGAATAGCAAATGAACCACTTAGCTGAACATGCAGGGAAAAGAGCAGGAGACATCAGGCATCAGGAGGCACAGGAAGAAAATCACCAGCAGGGATAGAGGGTGTCAGCTGTCTTAAATCCCAATCAGAAACCCCAGATCTCCAATCGTCTTCCTCATTATCAGGTGGCAAGCCTCTGTCAATCAGATCAGCTCCACTACCTCCAGTAACCACCAGAGGGAGCCCAGAAAGAGAACTCTAAATCTGACTAGCTCCAATATCTTCAGTAATCACCAGAGGGAAGCCAGAGAGAGAATTCACAACAGTAGTGCTCGGAAAGGAAGGAGCACCATTTTGGAAAGCAGACTTTGATGGAATGTTCTGCGAGTGTCATGTTGCGTTTGCAGAGCCCCTAATGTGCCTAAACAGTAGAAACACCCAACAAGTGACCCCATTTTGGAAACTAGACCCCACAAGGAACTTATCTAGATGTGTGGTGAGCTCTTTGAACCCCCAAGTGCTGCACAGAAGTTTATAAACGCAGAGCCGTGAAAATAAAAAAATCATTCTTCAAAAATGATTTTTTAACCCGCTATTTTTTATTTTCCCAAGGGTAGCAGGATAAATTGGACCACAAAAGTTGTTGTGGAAATTTGTCCTGAGTACGCTGATACCCCATGTGTGGGAGGGACCACTGTTTAGGCGCATGGGAGAGCTCAGAAGAGAAGGAGCGCCATGTTGGAATGCAGACTTTGATGGAATGTTCTGCAGGCGTTATATTGTGTTTGCAGAGCCCCTGATGTGCCTAAACAGTAGAAACCCCCACAAGTGAACCCATTTTGGAAACTATACCCCCAAAGGAGCTTATCTAGATGTATGGTGAGCACTTTGAACCCCCAAGTGCTTTACAGAAGTTTATAATGCAGAGCCATGAAAATAAAAACAAAAATCCACAAAAGTGATTTTTTAGCCGCCAATTTTTTTTTATTTTCCCAAGGGTAACAGGAGAAATTAGACCCCCAAAGTTGGTGTGCAATTTGTTCTGAGTATGCTGATGCCCCATATGTTGGGGTAAGCCACTGTTTGGGCACACATCTGGGCTCAGAAGGGAGAGAGCACCATTTGACTTTTTGAACGCAAAATTGGCTGGAATCAATGGTGGCACCATTTCGCGTTTGAAGACCCCCTGACACACCATTGATTCCAGCCAATTTTTACATAGTGGAAACCCCTTAGTTCTAGCTCCAACCCTAACCCCCACACACCCCTAACCCTAATCCCAACCCTAATCCTAATACCTAACCCTAATCCTTACCCCCAATCTCAACCTTTAACCTAATCCTAGCCCTAATTCCAACCCTAACCCTAATTCCAACCCTAACCCCTATTCTAACCCTAACCCTAATTTCATCCCTAATCCTAACCCTAATGGAAAAATAAATATATTTTCTTTATTTCATTATATTTCCCTAACTAAGGGAGTGATAAAGGGGGGGGGGTTATTTACTATTTTTTTTATTTTCGATCAGTGTGATAGGGTTTATCACAGTGATCAAAATGTACATTGAATGAATGGAATTTGCTGGCTGACTGCGTATGCGCTCGCCATTTTCTTCCCGAACCAAGATGGCGGTGCCCACTGGAGGAGGCAGGAGGGCATGAAGACCACCGGGAGGTACTGGGTGAGATCGGGGACCCTATTTCTCTCTCCTCTGATGTGCGATCACATCAGAGGAGAGAGAAAATGAAAGTAAAATCGCAGCTTTTTTTTGCGATCAACATTATACGGTTAATAACGGCGATCGCAAAATCGGGGTCGGTAAAAACCGACTTGAATCATGTTCTCTGGGGTCTAGCCTACCCCCGGCAGCTGAGACCCCAGAGAAAATCCGACTCTGGGGGGCACTATACACTTTTTCCACAGCGCCGTTAATTAACGGCGCTGTGGTTTAAGGACCCTTAACTACCGCTGATAAAAGGCATATCGGCTGTCATTAAGGGGTTAAAGCTCCCTTAGATAACTGTGGACCAGACATGAATTTTATTAGAAAAGTTGAATAAACTTCTGCCAGAAACTTCTGCCAGTGTCTTATTACCGAACCCCAAAAATAAGGCTTTGAAATTCAACATGCCAGTCTTCCTTTATCCCAACATGATCTGTCTTAGACTAACCAAAGAAATGAACCAGGAACATGTTGGTATAAGTGCAGTGTTTAGGTGCATATTCACACTGTTGCCATTTAACAGGCAAAGCCTTGAATAAAAACAATGAGAAAATACCCTGCAGTAATTAATTGAATAAATAGTAATAGTGCATGTAAATAACATAAGTTACTGTGCTGACCCACTTTTGACAAAAAAGCATAAAAATCTTCCCACTGCGATAAAGTTGTACAAAATCAGGATGGACCCCGACTCTTGTAGTTCACCTCACTATGTGTTAACAGACTTCAAAATAGATAGGGCAGAGCAGGAGCCACTCCTGACTATTTTGCACATTCCCGTGGAAAGCTAAATAGATAAAAAACTAAAAAAAAGCCAAATAAATAACCCAAATCATATGTTGTTATAGGTGCAATATGTAGCGAAGTGAACTACAAAATTTAGGATCCATCCTGACTGAGTACACCTTGTTGTGGTGGGATGGTTTTTACGTTTAGTTGACACTATTTTGATCATGTTATTTACATGGATTATTACTATTAGTTACTAACTGCACGGAATTTCCTCATTTTGTTTTTATCCTAAGTTGTGATCTCTTATAGCCTACACTTTAGATCGTTTTTAAGTCTTGTTTAAATTTGTGGGATTAACCAATGATTGTTCAATATTAATATGGACCTGCATCATCATCAGATATGACTGGCAGTTGTCTAAGCTCCCTGCCTGTTCAGTGGGTAATCGCATAATATTTGGGGGTAGAGATGATCAAATCTGCCAAGATTTTAATTTTTCAAAGCACACGTATTATACCAGGAAACTCAATTTGCAGCAAATTAATTCTCAGCTTATGCTCTCGGTTCTGTCCAGACTGAAGAGCATAACAAAGAAAAGTAAGTTGTAGCAAAAAAATAAAAACTAATATTCACCTCATTGTTCACCTCTCTTGCTAGTCCCACTGCTTGAGGTCTGCCATCTAATCGACTGAGCTTCTTCTAGCTACCAAACACTAGGCCGTGGTATCCGTACATATGCATGTCGTAGGGTCAGGGCACATGTGCCAAGATGTACTAAGTCCTGGCCTAGTGGCACACATTGTGGCATCAAAATGTTGCGACCTTACAACGTCCATGTACAGGGAAGTCCTGAACATGATCAGGTTTCAGCAACCGGTGGCAGTAAGAAGTGGTGCCGAGTAACAGCAATCAGCGGTGGTTGGTCAGAGAGATGAGATGAGCATTAGCTGTTCAACTGTTGCTTTTTTTTTGTATTTTTAACATTTTGCTGGCCCTGTATGGTTCTACTGGCTTCTATTTTGTTGAATTTGCTTAGAGTGAATCACGCAAAAAAAAGTCCACATTCCGGATAATGCAGATTTTTGTAAAATTTGAGTAGAAATCAATTCCACTTGAATAAATTTGTCCAACTATAACTCTAGTTGGGGTAATAGTCAGACAATTGAATGTCTGCATTCTGCTTTAGACTAAAGGTAAACATCAGAGCAGTATGCAGAACCCAAGTGAGTTGTGTCCGGTGCGGAAATACTTACACAATGTAGGATAGGAAAACCTGTGTTTGAAGCCATTGGAACAAATGGTGGGGGTCACTTGAGTGGCCATGACACAGAGGTTCTTATGTCCACTCTTTCTACCCTTTAACCCATTCCATACAGGGCTACAGCAAAGAAGATAAAAACAGGAATATATCAATTAATGTTGTTTTTCTTTTTTTCACCTCCTAACAAAATAAAGCAATAGTAATCCCCTCTCAATCAACAAAACCTAACATAATGAGAGATTTGGGTGGGGAACTCATTGCATGGTGAATCTTTAAAAGGCTTAAGCTCCTGCCAAGCACCTTTTGTCTTTTCTTCATCCCTAATTACTATTTGTAAAAGCCATTGTGTCTTTGAGGAAGTGGTGGGTATTACCTCTATAGGAACCACAGAGTTGTGAAGAATGACCCATGGTCTTCAGGCAGTGGCTGGAATTATTGTTCCATGATGGGGGGATTCATCACCAGCAAAAAAAACCATGAACCTTGGTCCTTTAAGGAATTGAGAAGACTATCTGTATATGAAATCATTGAGGAATATACATGTCTACTTTTGTCTTCAGCTAATCATTCTGGCTGTGCTATAGGTAATTTCTGTACAGGGATTGTTCACAGGAACTGGTGTTTTTTGGACGAAAGCGAGAAATAAAAGTTAACCTATATCTTCAGTCAATTCCTAACATTCACTTGAGGTATCACATTGACTTAGAGTGTATTAAAAATCAACAACCCCCCCAAATATAAATCCTTCTGTCTAAAAGGAATCAAACCCCCTAAAATCAAGTGGACTGATGTTAATCATACTCTAATCGTAAATTGATCAGTGTGTGCCTGTGAAAATCGGATGACGCATGGATGTCTTCTGAGTGTGGTCAGATGTTTTCCACGGACCCATAGACATGACTATGCGACTGCCATCAGATTATTGGAGGGAACTTGTGCATTCTGCAAGTCGGTCTGAGAAAAAAAATCGGACATGTGTCAAACCACATAGAATAATTAGTAAGACCCTGTGCCCCATTCTTCACAATTATAAATATGGCACGTCCATGGACAAAGAAGTGCACGTGTCAGTCAGTTAGGCTCGATATCATCCTCTAAAATCAATACTTCCATAGGAGAACACCCACGTATTATGTCATGCATTAGGACATCTTAAAGCAAATCTGCCACCGAAATATCCAATACAAAGCTGCATCTAAGCCTACATAGATATCTTTGACCTGAGGAGGCTGATTGAATTTTTTGGTTTTCTGAGTACAAGGACAAGGGTCTATAACAGCAGAAAACCAAGGGAGCAAAAAAATCCCTTAAACCAGGGGTCCCCAACCACTGGTCCGTGGCCCAGCACTGGGCCGTTGCAGTGCCCTTGCCGATCCGCGGACACAAGGGGAGCCGGCGGCGGTGCAGAAGCTGATACTCACCGGTCCCTGTCGGCGCGGTGGCTTCATCCAGCGCTGAGCGGTCAAGTGTACCGCTCATTTAAGGTCATTAATATGGACGCCACTCATCTCCCATAGGCGTGGCGTTCATATTCATAGACCTTAATGAGCGGTAGCACGTGACCGCTCCGCACAGGAGCTGAAGCGCCGCGAGATGCAGGGAGGGAAGTTCAGCGACGGGAAGGAAGGTCAGCGATGTTAGGGTAAATATGATGGGGGAGCCGAGCGGAGCCATATATACAAAGGAGGGAGAGTGGGAGCGGAGCCATATATACAAGGAAGGGAGAGTGGGAGCAGAGCCATATATACAAGGGAGGGAGAGTGGTAGCGGAGCCATATATACAAGGGAGGGAGAGTGGGAGCGGAGCCATAAATACAAGGGAGGGAGGGTGGGAGCGGAGCCATATACACAAGGGAGGGAGAGTGGGAGCGGAGCCATATATACAAGGGAGGGAGAGTGGGAGCGGAGCCATATATACAAGGGAGGGAGGGTGGGAGCGGAGCCATATATACAAGGGAGGGAGAGTGGGAGCAGAGCCATATATACAAGGGAGGGAGAGTGGTAGCGGAGCCATATATACAAGGGAGGGAGAGTGGGAGCGGAGCCATAAATACAAGGGAGGGAGGGTGGGAGCGGAGCCATATACACAAGGGAGGGAGAGTGGGAGCGGAGCCATATATACAAGGGAGGGATAGTGGGAGCGGAGCCATATATACAAGGGAGGGAGGGTGGGAGTGGAGCCATATATACAAGGGAGGGAGAGTGGGAGCAGAGCCATATATACAAGGGAGGGAGAGTGGGAGCAGAGCCATATATACAGTGGAGGGAGAGTGGGAGCAGAGCCATATATACAAGGGAGGGAGAGTGGGAGCGGAGCCATAAATACAAGGGAGGGAGGGTGGGAGCGGAGCCATATATACAAGGGAGGGAGAGTGGGAGCAGAGCCATATATACAGTGGAGGGAGAGTGGGAGCAGAGCCATATATACAGGGGAGGGAGAGTGGGAGCGGAGCCATATATACAAGGGAGGGAGAGTGGGAGGGGAGCCATGTACACAGGATGGGACAGGGGAGCAATGCATACAGGATGGGAGAGTGGGCGCAGAGCCATGCATACAGGATGGGAGAGTGGGAGCGGAGCCATGTATGCAAGGATGGGAGGATGGGAGCAGAGCCATGTATACAAGGATGGGACAGGGGAGCCATGCATACAAGAGGGGGAGCCACACAGAGCTGGACAGGATGGGGGGAACCACACATACATTTTCTGATGATTAGAAAATAATCAGCATGCACAGTACTCCAGTACAATTGTTCTTAAGTGCTCAATGCTCCATTTCCTTGTAGGTTCCAATCATCATTAGCAGTGACGGTCATCAGTAGAAGTAGCCCATTGCTCCCACTGAAACAGAGAAACAAGCCAGGTACTCCCACTCATTCAAAACCTATGGTGAGTTGTCACATTATAAATGTTATAATTAAATGATAAGTATGCACTGCTAAACTACAACTGCATCAATAGCCCTGCCCCTTATGACCGAAGCCCCGCCTCTGTCACACCTCTAACCCCACCCTGCCGGGCCATGGAAGAATGGTCTTGCTTGAAGCCGGTCCCTGGTGCAAAAAAGGTTGGGGACCACTGCCTTAAACAATACCCTTTATTTGCATTAATTTAAAAATACAAAAATATAAATAAAAATAGAAAAAAGTATGGGTCAACATGAATGTAGTGTACTGTAGTGGTAAGACACTTTCTATGTCCCCTAGTCTCCTTTTAAGAGTCAGGTAGGGACAGCCTATGTGGAGTGGGGGTGCCATACCGTATCCCAGGGGACCAACCTTCGCTGTCAGGTAAGGATATTTAGGGGTAAGACACTTTCTATGTCCCCTAGACTTTTCCTATAAATTGATATATAGGTATTTTTATACCAACCTCACATTGTACATTCATGTTGACCTTTACTTTTTTCTATTAGTTTTCAATTGATATTTTTGTGTTTTTAAATTAACCCTTTAGTGACAGAGCCAATTTGGTACTTAATGACCAAGCCAAATTTTACAATTCTGACCACTGTCATTTTATGAGGTTATAGCTCTGGAACGCTTCAACGGATCCCACTGATTCTCAGACTGTTTTTTCGTGACATATTGTACTTCATTGTTAGTGGTAAACTTTCTTCGTTATGACTTGCATTTATTTATGAAAGAAATGGAAATTTGACAAAAATTTAGAAAATGTTTCAATTTTCAAAATTTTAATTTTTGTGCCCTTAAATCAGAGAGTCATATTGCACAAAATAGTTAATAAATAACATTTCCCACATGTCTACTTTACATCAGCACAATTTTGGAAACAATTTTTTTTGGGTTATATGGGTTAAAAGTTGGCCAGCAATTTCTCATTTCTCCAACAAAATTTACAAAACCATTTTTTTAAGGGACCACCTCACATTTGAAGGGAGATTAGGGGGTCAATATGACAGAAAATACCCAAAAGTGACACCATTCTACAAACTGCACCCTTCAAGGTGCGCAGAACCACATTAAAGAAGCTTATTAACCCTTCAGGTGCTTCACGAGAACTAAAGCAATGTGGAAGGAAAAAATGAACATTTTACTTTTTCACAAAAAATTTATTTATTTTGGAACCAAACTTTATTTTCACAATGGTATCAGGAGAAAATGGACCACAAAATTTCTTGTGCAATTTCTCCTGAGAACGCCTACACCCCATATGTGAGGGAATGCCACTGTTTGGGTGCATGGCAGGGCACAGAAGGGAGGGAGCATAGTTTGACATTTTGAATGTAAAATTGGCTAGAATCAATGGCAGGTGCAATGTTGCATTTGGAGACCCCCTGATGTGCCGAAACAGTGGATACCCCCCGATTCTAACTCCATACCTAACCCCAACACACCCCTAACCCTAATCCCAACCCTAACCATAACCCTAACCACAACCCTAACCCCAACACAACCGTAACCCCAACCCTTTTTTTCTCAGAAGATGCCGAGGACACTGCCGGAGGGACTTAGCTACATGGAGCTGGAGTATGGCCTTATTTAAAGGGGTTGTCCAGGACTTTACCATTGATGGCCTATCCCTAGGATTAATTGGTGGGGTGAAAACAACCGGCACTCCCGCTGATCAGTTGTTCAAGGTGTCCTCGTTGGCCAGAACTGCTCAGTTTTGGAACTGCACAGTTCTGTCAACATAGTGGCTGGGTGCTGCACATCCTCATCCTATTGATTGTAATAGTGAGCAGATGTGTAGTACCTGGCCATGGCCACTATACAGTAGATGGAGCAGCTCCATAACTGAGCAATTCTGGCCTCCGACGACACCTGAAACAGCTGGGGAAGTCGGGTGTTGCACCCCCAATAATCAGACATTGATGACCTACCCTAAGGCTAGGCCAACAATAGTAAGGTCACAGAAAAAACCTTTAAGGCTGGAGCCACTAAAATATTGCTCCTAATGTAGCCATGTGCCGTGTGTCAATCTGCATGCCACTTCTATAAGTTGTAAAGGTCGATAAAACATGTTAGCACTTTAATATGCAGAAAATGAATACACAGACATCAAATCTAGTGCATCATTGTGTTGCATTAGCACACATCTGGTAACATATTACTGTATTTTTCACATGGGAAAATCTCATCAAAATTACACTTCATCTCCTTCGTATATTAACTAATAATTTCACACAAAATTACTATGTGGGGTAATATTGCAAGTTACTAATCACTAAAATGTAAAACTCAATTAACTGACTACCTGGAAAACTAAGAAAAAACACTGGAAAAAAATCAATAATTTATTCCACACTTTAATCCTTTTCTTATTCCCAAAATTAAGATGTCCAATGCAAGGCGAAGGCAGAAGCCTTATTTCATTAAATGAATGGTAATGCTGACTGATTTAGCCTCATAAAGCGGTTTTGATTGTATTAGTGCTTTAGAAAAAGTATAGTCAATTTTTCAAATGAGGTGTAGAAAATGTGAACTGCTAAATGCTGCGATTCTTTCTCAGTCCAGCATGATTTGAAATTAAATTACTAGGTTTCAGACGTGCTTCCATTGATCTATGAAGAAATATTATAATGGATCACTAAAAGCTAATGCCAAGTAGAACCAATTTACTTTTTTTCTACAGCCATTTTTTTATTTTATGCCCTATGTGATAACAATTTCACAGGGCAAACTACAAAATTGTGAGTCATATACTTTACAATTAATAAGGTTAAGGGATCACAGTGCATATAGTGCTTGGACCTACTTAGGATTCATGCTTGAAACTGTAATACGGCTGAGATGGAGTTGAGTGAGCCTTCTTGGGTACCAATGTATGACTGATTTCACACAGGCTTTTTTACTGTCAAATTCTGTGTAAGGATGAGCAGACCTGTGAAATGTTGGGTTCTGGTACCAGGACTAAACTTTATTCCAAAGTTCGGTACAGTTACCAGAACTGTACCCGAACTTGAACCAGAACCCGAACCCCATTGAAAACAATGTGGACCCAAACTTTTGTTCTGGAAAATATTCTCTCCTCTCTCTCTTCCTGGACTTCCCCTGGAATTCCGAATATTGCAACCGACCCTCCGGGAAAAGTCAGTGTTCAGCGATTAGCACCGGACATTAATTGTCCGGCACAAACCCTGAACTTTTAAGTTCAGGATCACTCATCTCTAGCTCTGTGGCATGTTTCAGCAGACTCTGTATGTATAGGGTAATTTCCCACTTGGAAAAAGTCCAATATTGAGCTTTTACGGCAGTATAAACAGATCATATGACTTCTTAGTGTTGAGCCATACAAGGTTCTGTGTATGAGGTTGTGTCTTGCTAACAAGTTTCATCAGGACAAGATTGTAGTTGTCCTGATGAAGAAATTGACAAATAAACCACATAATACTGGATTTGCATCTTCCATTCTTTCATGGCACAGCAGAACAACCCATTTGCTTTTCCTTTTTGCTTGACTATGACTAAGAGTGTATATACACCTGAAACGTGTCAGGTACGAGGCCTCGTCTTTTAATGTTTTTACCATGTTTGAATAAAGAATCTGTTTTATTCCTGGATGATGTGCCAGAATCTTCCCCATTTTTTTGTTTACCTTACTGCGATCACCAGTGGAAACAGCACCCTCAGGAGGAACTCTGGGCCAAATTTCAGCTACACATTCTCAACGTGGTAAGCTCCTTCGTCCCTCTCACTCTCCCTGCATCTCACCATGTAAATATCAGGGAAGCCTCCATACCTACAGACTTTACCACACTCTGAGTGTTAAGTGTACTATTAATGACAGTGACTTTAATGTGAAAACAGTTTTAGCAATGATAGTTCAAGATCTTTTGGCACTTAGATGTCAACAAAATTTGATGTAGAAACACAGTCAATAAAGTCCTCTATCCACGCAATTTTTTTCTAAATAAAATAAACAAATGGAAATACTTATGCATGTAAGTGGGCATCCCCAGACCCAATTTCTGATGGCAGGCACCGATGACCAGATGCCCCCTAATAGTAGGAAAGAAAGATCCAACTTTTGAGAGCAGTGTGAGGTCAATAGAACACCTGTAGCTCGATGGCTTCCTCGCAGCCCAATGTCATGCAAATGCTTTCTTATGGTTTGTGTAGACACTCTTTGGTGCCCTAGATTTGGTATGTGACATCCAATATCACTTTCTGAACAAAATGGTCAATCACGGAACCAGTTGTATAGCCATTTATTCCAGAAGCTGTTTTTCAGCAAAACAATATTGAGCTGCGCTTATGATTGGCTCCAATATTAATTTGCAGCAAGAAAATAACCCCAAACATACAACCAATATATTTACGAAGTATACTCCTCAACATTGGAATTGCAATACCATCCGAGAAATTGCTACAACATTAGGAGTGGCAAAATCTACAGTTTGGTACATCCTGAGAAAGAAAGCACTGGTGAACTCATCAATGCAAAAAGACCTGGGCGCCCACGGAAGACAACAGTGGTGGATGATCACAGAATAGTCTCCATGGTGAAGAGAAACCCCTTCACAACAGCCAACCAAGTGAACAACACTCTCCAGGAGGTAGGCGTATCAATATCAAAATCTACCATAAAGAGAAGACTGCTTGAAAGTAAATACAGAGGGTTCACTGCACGGTGCAAGCCACTCATAAGCATCAAGAATCAAAAGGCTAGACTGGACTTTGCTAAAAAACATCTAAAAAAGCCAGCACAGTTCTGGAAGAACATTCTTTGGACAGATGAAACCAAGATCAACCTCTACCAGAATGATGGAAAGAGAAAAGTATGGCAAAGGCGTGGTACAGCTCATGATCCAAAGCATACCACATCATCTGTAAAACATGCGGAGGCAGTGTGATGGCTTGGGCATGCATGGCTGCCAGTGGCACTGGGTCACTAGTGTTTATTGATGATATGACACAGGACAGAAGCAGCCGAATGAATTCTGAGGTATTCAGAGCCATACTGTGTGCTCAGATCCAGCCAAATGCAGCCAAACTGATTGGTCGTCGTTTCAAACTACATATGGAAAATGACCCAAAACAAAGCCAAAGCAACCCAGGAGTTTATTAAAGCAAAGAAGTGGAATATTCTTGAATGGCCAAGTCAAGTCACCTGATCTCAACCCAATTGAGCATGCATTTCACTTGTTAAAGACTAAACGTCAGATAGAAAGGCCAACAAACAAACAGCAACTGAAAACCACCGCAGTGAAGACCTGGCAGAGCATCAAAAAGGAGGAAACAGCGTTTGGTGATGTCCAATAAAGGGTTTTTAACCAAGTAATAGAAATGAACATTTTATTTACAATTATTTAATCTGTCCAATTGCTTTTGGTCGCTTTAAAAACAGGGTGGCACATGTTAAGGAGCTGAAACTCCTAAACCCTTCATCCAGTTTTTAATGTGGATACCCTCAAATGAAAGCTGAAAGTCTGAACTTCAACTGCATCTGAATTGTTTTGCTTAAAATTCATTGTGGCAATGTCTAGAACCAAAATTAGAAAAATGTTGTCTCTGTCCATATATATATATGGACCTAATTGTATATTCCTCCTAACCCTACTAATGCATCAGACTACCACAGAGTCATCTGAGAATTTTTGTAGATGGCAAAAATCAGATTTATGCTGAAAATCTGCTGTATACAATGTGAAAAGAAAGGGCAAAGGCACCGTTACCTGAAGGGCACCTACACTGCTCAATAATCTGTCAGATGCAACTGCTCCCATTTGTACAAACTCTGGCTAGTCTGACAGGTAGTACGTTATCCAGTTTTTCATCCCCTCCTCCACCTTCATATCAGTCATCTTTTTGCATAGTAAGGGTGATTGTATTTAAAAATGGGTGAATCCCTGGATGTTCGAGTCTGGTGGGTTTGGCTAGGCATGAAAACAATATGCAGGGATTGTCTGCCATACACTGTAATGCCGCAGTCATGTTGGTTGTGGCATTACAGTGATTGGCTGGCCGCACAGCATCATCAGGTCTATAGCAGACTGGGCGGCACTATGCTCGTCACAGTCTGCTCTGGACTCAGGCAGCGTAGGGAGAGTTGCTGCTGAGCTAGGGAGAGATGTGGTTGTTTATTAGTAAGTGTGGGTATACTGTACCATCTCTAACACACAAATCCATCTCAACCAACAGTCCTTCTGAGTACTAATAAAGGTTCATAGAGATCAGTGGTAGGCAGGCAGGCAGTATATGTGGTAGACTTCATTGCATATAGCAAGAGGGTCCATTCCAGTCCTCTCTGCTGCTGCTGCCGCGTATGACAGATATTTATAAACATAGCCCCAGGTATCAGGGGCAAGGAATAATTTTCTTTGGATCTTAATCCTGATTATTGCGTTAAAAGCAATCCAGAGAACACCGGTTTTCTGCTCCATTTGTTTGTTGGCACTGCAAAATACAGTAAGATCCTTTTCATGTTATAGTGCAAAAATTCAGCTATTTTGAACAGGGGTTTGTCCGTCACACGGATCACATCTCATTGCGCTAAAAATTGTGCTATATAAGGCCTCAGTTTAATTTTTTGAGCAGTGTTTTAGGCAAGTTTCTGATAAAAAAAAAATGTTACCTACAGCCCAGATATTTCAAACTGTGGTTTGTCTGTCAAACGGATCACATAGTGCGTTCAAACTTGTGCCATTTCAGGCTTCAATTTAATTTTTTTGGCAGTGTTTAGGCAAGTTCTTGAGACCAGTTTTCTGTAAAAAAATATATACCTACAGGTCAGATATTTCAAACTGTGGTTTGTCGTCACACTCATCACATATAATTTTGCTCCAAATTCATCCATTTGTAGTGAATGTGGAAAATATTGTCCTCCATTTAAAATGGGCAAGGCGCGTGGCAAGGGACGGGGAACTGAACTTGATCGTGATGGTGCATGCAGAGGCTGAGGCCATGGGCATGCTGAAATTGTGCCACAGCAAACACCCACATTTTCTCACCTGACCTTCCTGTCCCAATCACTAAGGGACTGCAGTTGCACACCATTATGGACCCCAGAGCAGTGTCAAAAGGTTGTTGGTTGGATAGTGGATAACGCCTCCAGTCAGTTAGCCACCACCAGCCTGTCTTCCACACAGTCAAGTCTTAGTAGCCATGAGTCTGGACCGCATATTCCTCACCCTGATCTTCCTTCCTCCCACCATGCTGAGTGTCCAGAGACAACTGATCCCACACTTGGACACTCCAAAGAGGTGTTCACTTTTCCATTTATAGATTCAGGCCTCTCGCCCGGTCCACTTGAAGCGGGGCAAGAGGAGATGGCACGTAGTGATGCCCAAATATTTAAGCAGCCACAGTCACATGAAGGCGACGATGGGAGCGTGTCACAAGAGGTGTGTGATGAGGAGACAATTGCCAGAAAGTCAGGAGGAGGCCCAGGGTGCAGAAGTGGTGAATGATATAGTAACTGACCTAACCTGGCAGGAGGACATGCAGAGTGAGGACAGCAGCACACAGGGGCGGGAGGCATAGCACCCCAACAGGCAGGAAGAAGCAGTGTGATGGCCGCAGACAGAAGACAGGCAACCTTTCCCCGTAACACCAACACGACGGAAGTTGCCAGTGCAACTGTTAGGTCTTCCCGAATCTGGTTGGTTTTTAAAGACCCTGCCAATAACCCCAAAAAGGCCATTTGCACCACTTGCCAGGTCAGCATCAGCAGGGGTAGCATGATCAGGCACATGGCAGCAAAGCACCCGACTTTGTGAGCTAAACCCCAGGGTCCAGGAACACTGTCTGCGGGTGACACCACTGCTTCTTCTGCTGTTGTGCATGCAAGCCAATCCCCTCTCCATGGTGAATGCAAAGATGACTCCTGCCCTGCACCTGTCATTGCACCCACTCAACTAGCACCATCATCAAGCACATCCTCGTCCTTGTCTCAGCGCAGCATTCAGTTGTCAATACCACAGTCCTTAGAACACAAGTGCAGATACGTAACCAACGCCCCACAGGCCGCACTACTAAACTCACGCATTTTGCAACTGCTTGCGCTCGAAATGTTGCCTTTTAGGCTTGTGGAGATGGAAGTTTTCCACAACCTGATGGCGGTGGCCGTCCCTTGGTACTCGGTCCCCAGCTGCCACTATTTCTCCCAGTATGCCATCCCCGCATTACACAAGCACGTGTCCCCCAATGTTAGCTGTGCCCTCAACAATGCAGTTACTGGGAAAGTCCACCTAACCACTGACACATGGACAAGTGCTTGTGGGCTGCAACAGGAATCTCGTTGACAGCACACTGGGTTAACATAGTCGAAGCCGGGACTCAGTCGGACCTTGGGATGGAACACATCCTCCCGACACCGAGGATTGCGGGCCCTACGTTAATCAGGGTTGCCCCCACAGTCCACAGCTCCTGCACTTCCTCCTCCTCTTCCTCTTCAGCCTCCATCTCCAAAATGACCACATCAGTCACAAGCTGAAAGCACTGCAGCACTGCCTCAGCCAAGCGGCAACAGGCTGTGCTGAAGCCAATATGCTTAGGTGACAAACCGCACAATGCTGAAGAGTTGTGGACAGCTCTGAAAGAGCAGGCAGATGTGTGGCTGACACGGCTAAACCTACAGCCAGGCATGGTCATGTGTGACAATGGCTGGAACCTGGTTGTGGCTCTGAGGCAAGGCGAGCTCATACACATACCATGCCTGGCCCATGTGCTTAACCTTGTGGTTCAGCAGTTTCTCAAAACCTACCCAGAGCTGCAGGATCTGTTTGTCAAAGTACGCCACCTGTGTGCCCATTTTAGAAAGTCAGCTACAGATTTCACCGCTGTTGCCATAATTCAGCAGTGTTTGCAGCTTCCGGCTCACCGACTGGTGTGTGATGTCCCCACGCATTGGAACGCTACACTACAGATGTTGGGAAGGATTTGTGAGCAGATAAGGGCAGTTGTTAACTACCAGCATCAACAAGGCCTTCGGTATTCAGTTCAGAATCCACACATAAGACCTCAGGAGTGGACATGGATGTCAGACATACTGTATCTTTTGTCTTTGCATTTTGTACTTTTTAACATGTCTATTGCATCAGAATTCCATAACAAAAAATATCTATTAAAAGTTATATTTTAGTCCAAATCACTGTTATTTTATATGTACCTTCCTCCAAAACTCCACTAAGATGGTGAGCGGTGATGATGCCATAATTTGTGTCATCATCCCACTTTTCTGTCTTCTGAAACACTCTCTACTCACAATCAAAGAGGATGCGTTGCAGGCGGAGCACGATGAGATGGAGCAAGGAACCGTACAGGGTGATTACACACAGCTCAGTCCCATCTCATCCCAACGTGGATTGGGTGACAATGAGGAGGAGAAGGAAGAACAGGAGCTAGTTTCATGCGCTATAGACAGTGCTACCTGCATAACTGTCATACCGTCTGTTTAGCATGGATGGCCTGAGGACAGGGAGGAGGAGGAGGAGAGCATGGTCATTCTCTTGGTGAGGACATGGAAGTCTTGCTTGTTAGCAGTCTGGCACGCATGGCTAAGTTTATGTTACGCTGCCTTGACTGTGACCCTCGCGTTATTAAAATTTTGGGTGACAGTCATTACTGGTTGGTGACACCTCTAGACCCATGATACAAGGACAACTTTCTATCTCTTATTCCCAAGGCGTACTGTCATGAACTCATTTTCTGCTCCACCAGTTGAGAGGCGTACTGTCATGAACTCATTTTCTGCTCCACCAGTTGAGAGTTCCCCTTCAGTTCTCCCTCTGGTGGTGACAGGAGGTAGTGTGGTTGGTTTAAGTGGTAGTGATCTGCCACCTGATGAGGAAGATAACGATTGGATCTCTGGAGTATCAGACTGTATATAAGACAGCCGACGCCCTATCCGGGTGCTGGTGATTCTGTCTGCTTCTCAGGTCCTGGTCTTCAGCTCTCTTCCAGTCTTCTCAAGTTAAGTTTATTTTTTGCTAATGTTCACACTTGCGCTTGTTGGTCAATTCAGTTTTTTGTGTAATCAGCCTGCCCCTGCTGAGGCTATGCTGAAATTCCACTCCTATTAATCAGTATTTGCCAATCTGCTTTTTGTCCCTTATTAGAGTGGCCTCTTTTTTGCTCTGTCTCAGAATATTTCAGAGTGCTGACATAGGTTTAGAAGTCTAGTGACTTCAGGGTTAATTTTGCTATCAGAAGTGTTGGACAATATTTTTGTTGTTTTTTTGGCAGATTGCAGACAGTGTCTTTCCTTTTCTGTCCTTTTTAGTTAGCCGGGCCCCATCGTTTGCTCAGCCTATTTTCCTGCCTTTGTTTGTATTTTCATCTTGTTTCACCGTCAATACATGTGGGGGGCTGTCTTTCCTTTAGGGTCTGCTCTGGGGCAGTTAGTTTTCCTCTTTTCCTGCTTTAGGCTTATGTAGTTCTCTGGTTGTGACGAGGCATCTAGGACCAACGTAGGAACGCTCCACGACTGCTGCTAGTTGTGTGGGTAAGATCAGGAATCTGCAATCTGCATAGTTACCAACTTCTCTGGTTTTCTGAGACTTAGCTTGTTTTCTTTTTTTCCTCCTCGGTTTCCCATTCATAACAGCATACAGGTCTACTAAAATGGGGCAGTACCAGAAGGCCCTTGTTGCGGAATTATTGAAAAAAATCCCACCTGAAAACTCTGGTGGCAGAGGTCACAGTTCTTTGGACAACCAAGGAGTACAGGTGACAGAGAAAACTCCAATCCAGCAGTAGCAGGGGAACACTGTCAAAGTTCTGGGAGAATTTTCTCAGATCCCCATCGCACAAGCATCTTCCCAAACTTTGCAAGGAGTGCAAAGTTTGGGAAGATTCTGAGAGAGTACCTTGCTGACCGTACCATCGTTCTCCGTGATTCATTTGTGCCTTATAATTATTGGGTATCCAAGCTGGACACGTGGCATGAACTGACTCTATGCCTTGGAGGTCCTGACCTGCCCTGCTGCTAGCGTTTTGTCAGAACAGGTTTTTAGTGCTGCTGGTGGAATTATAACTGATAAGCGCATCCGCCTGTCAACTAAAAATGCATTCATTGCATAGGCAAACACTATGGGTGACCCGCGCCTTTCTAATGTTAACATTGCCTCATGCTACTCACACACACTGCCTCATGCTACTGTACCTCGAGGAGTGAGAGCAATGACAAGATGCAAAAGTGACAAAACAACCGTCAAAAAATATGAGAACAGATAAATGGTCTGTGGTCACCCCCTGCAGAACCACTCCTTTATAGGGGTTGTCTACCTAATTGCCTATCATTTCTACCTTTTTTCTGTTCCATTTGCACAACAGCTGAAGAAATTGATTCCCAATCGGTGTTGCTTCATAACTGGAGATGTTGATTTCACAGAAGTGTGATTGATTCGGAGTTACATTGTGTTGATTAAGTGTTCCCTTTATGTTTTTCAGCAGCATATAGTTTGTTTAATCAGAGAATGCTCAGATGAGAAATGAAGTTGCTCCCTCAGAATGATTCACCAGAATTAATGAATATTCACATTATGGTGGACAATAGTGAAATCTCTGCACCCATTAATATAAGTGTTTTGGGCGTGAAGTAATGTGCCCAGAAAAGTATAACTGTTTTACTTAGATATCATTCTACTTATAGGATTCAATTACAAGAAACAATAGAAACCAGAACTGATTGACAAACAGATGCAAATGGATGTTTTATGCATCAGATGGACAATTAGGTTCCATCATAATATTGTAAATGCAAAAAAAAAAAAAAAAAAAGAACACTTGAGTGAATAGGGCCTTAGTTATGCCATACACATGGCATATTTGTTGGACAAAATCAATTTCATTACACAGCTATATTGTATAAATACATCATCAAGGAGACGTAAATAAGCCGGTGACAGACAACTCAAGTGGTAGTGTATCTTCCCAGAAAATAAGATCGGGCACACTGAAATTCGACATACCCAGGATTATTTTTCTCTAATGCTTGTGACCAATGTATTGAAATTTTCGTCCCATGGAGTCTCATGGTGATCCAAGTATGGTCCACTACAACCAGTAGAGTCCAGGTATTGCAGATACAGATATTAGATTGTACAATAGGTATGACCTTGTGAAAGTGTAGGTAACATTTTTATGAATAAGGGCTGAACTGCACTCTGCTCATCACGAAACATGTGAATTTTGAGAACAATTCAATAAGGATTGTTTTCCCGAATATGTTTGTGGCATCTGAGCTGTTTAACTGTATTTTATAAAAATGAATGAAAAAATAATACGCAGGTCCAATTTCAATGGTCCACATTAGGACATTTACTCTGAATTTTACTGTAAATGCTTCTGTAGCTTTGCAGTTTAATGACCTGCAGTCTGAAGCTATTGATTTTCCACTAGTATATCCTCAACTATAGATCATGGAACAAGTGAACTCTGACCTTTATTGTGTATAGTATAAGCAGCAGATGGTAAATAGTCATCAAGTGATGGTATTCAAGCTGTCTACTATCTTCAATCTTATTCTTTAATTTGTGTGTGATAGGCCATGCCATCAGTTCATATACCAGGCTACAGAAATCCTACATATACAGTGAGGAAAATTAGTATTTGCTTGACTGGGGTCACACTTATGTATGGCATCCGATGCGAGAGCATCAGATGAGATATGCTAATGATGCTCGGCTCCTGTTCTGCTGCGAGCGGGAGCCGAGTGTCATGTGACTATGCTCCGAGCCTCACGCACAGAGAGCATAAGAGCACAGCTGCGGAGGCGGCAGAGAAATTAATTTCTCCATCTAATCCATTGCCGGCGTCGATGTATATCGCACAGCTTTCAGATGATACACAAGTGATGTGCACTGTGTCACTCGCACCCATATGCTTATATGGGTGCGAGTGCACCGAGACTCGACCGAGTGTCGGTGCAAATCGCAGCATGCTGCGATTTCACTCGGACGCTGAAAACAGCTGAGAAAAATAACGTTTATGGGAGCCGCCCATTGAGTGTTATGCAATGTTTTTCCGCATAGCACTCATCCGTATTCCTCGCAAGTGTGACCCCGGCCATACACTGCAGATTTTGCAAGTTTTCCCACTTACAAAGAATGGAGAAGTCTGTAATTTTTATTGCAGGTACACTTCAACTGTGAGAGACAGAATCTAAAAATAAAAACAATAAAAAAAACAGAAAATCACATTGTATGATTTTTACATCATTAAATTACATTTTATTGTATGAAATAAGTATTTGATCACCTACCAACCAGCAAGAATATGGTCTCTCACAGAACTGTTAACTTTTCTTTAAAGGGAAGGTGCCATCAGCAATTGAAAAAATTTAAAGAATTAATGTTAAAATTTTCTTAAAAATTATTATCATTTGTTTATAATTCAGTAAAATATGAGAAATAATTTTAAAAAGTTTGGTATTTCCACTTTTAAACACTAGGGGAGCAGCTACTGAAATTTGACACAAAAGTCTAGTGTACAACTAGCTCGCATTACTGCACTGCAGTAAATATGGGCAGAGTCTGCAGACATGTGTGATGTCACTCCTCTCCTCCCCTTCTGGGTGTTTGCTAAGGGATAAGAGAGGATGACATTTAGGAACACAGTGAGCAGCCATTTTGTTGGTGACAAGTTATACTGACAAGTAGACAATCACCGAGGATGAGAGGCTGCAAGGATTCTGTTAGTTGGTGGTGCTCACTGTATTATGCTCACACGCTGACTCTCTCATGCTGATACTCACACGTTAATGCTCATGCTCACACTCACTCTCACATGTTGATGCTCATGGTCACACTCTGAAGCTCACTCTCATGGTCTGACGCTTACACGCTAATGCTCACACGCTGACTCTCACACTCACATGCTGACGCTCACACTCATGCACACACTCACACTGTGACACTCACTCACATGCTGTCGCTCACACACTGACGCTCACACACACATGCTGATGCTCACATGCTGACGATGACACGCTGACGCTCACACTCACACACATGCTGACGCTCACACGCTGACCACTGGCTCCTATGCCCATGGCTGCTGTAAGTGAGGTGTGCAAGTGTTGTGCCCAGACACTTACGCCTCCACTAGTGAAAATGGCAGCCTCCAGTGGCAAACATAAGTCAATAACTAAAAAACTATTAAAGTAGTTAATTTAATTTTGTATTAAAAATAATTGATTGTATAATCAATAATTATTAATACAAAAATTAAAATCACGGCACCTTCCCTTTAAGAAGCCCTTCTACTCACTCAATCACACTCCAGCCTCTCCATGATGGCCAACACCAAAGAGCTGTCTAAGGCTAGTTTCACACCAGCGTTTTGAGGCGCAGCGGACGCTCGCCATGAAGCTCCGCCCCCTACCAGCATGACAATGACTCCAAACACACAGCCAAGGTAACTAAGAAATTGCTCTTGAAAAAGTTTTTCAAGGTTCTGGAGTGGCCTAGCCAGTCTTCAGACATGAACCCAACAGAAAATCTTTGAAGGGAGCTGAAACTCAATGTTGCTCAGTCACAGTCTTGAAACCTGAAAGATCTGGGGAAGATCTGTATGGAGAAGTGGGCCAAAATCCCTGATGAAGTGTGCACAAAACTTGGTAAAGAATTACAGGAAACATCTGACCTCTGCAATTGCAAGCAAAAGTTTCTGTATATTGGAATATGTTTGGTGCAACAACTCCATTCCTGTCTATGAGTGTTCAGTTGCTAGATTTGTATGCTGTTCATAAGGTTATAACAAAAAACTCCCAGAGGCTCACACAGGGAGAGCATGTGACTATATTTTCTGTTTTTCCTGTGGAAGGAGATGTGGGATGAGTTACAGAAAGTGCATGAAAGATCAAATCTCAGCAATAAGCTGTATCTCACGAGAAAACTGTATCAGTCTAAGCTAAGTGAGGGACAGAATATGCATGACTATATAAGAAACACCCTAGAGATTGTGGAGCATCTCAGCGGTATTGGAGATGAAATTAAAAATTTTCATGTTGCTGCACTTCTAGTAAGTGTTCTTCCAGAAAGTTATGACACACTCGTGACTGCACCAGATGCACGGCCAGATGAGGAGCTGACACTAGAGTATGTTAAAGGTAAACTTGTGGATGAATTCAAAGGAAAAATGCAGCATGTAAGCAGCTGTAATGAATCCAGAGCAAAAACAGCATTAAAGACACAGTATTTCCCTAAATATAAAAGCTTAGAGCAATCTAAGAGAAACTCGTGAATGTTTTGTATGTAAAAAGCCCAGACACCGTAAAGCAGACTGCAGAATTTGGAAAGCAAGAATGAATCAGCTTAAAAAGGAGAACAGTCATCAAAGGGTTAAAACAGCTGTAAATTAAGATTCTGTATGTGTTGAAGCTACATTTAATACCTGTACAGGCCCATCTGCAAAGCATATATGGTGTACAGATTCTGGTGCAAGCAGTAATATGACAAATAACAAGGATTTCTTCACTGACCTTAATGAAAGCAAGTCAGAAAAGGTCATCTTAGCTAATGGCCACTATATGACTTCAGAAGGAGTAGGACATTTCAACCTCCACTATCCAGTTTCCTCAGCCCAAAGCAGAAAGATCCCAATAAAGGATGTTCTTTATGTTCCCAGCCTTGAAAGCAGAAAGATCCCAATAAAGGATGTTCTTTATGTTCCCAGCCTTGAAAGCAAACATCTATCAGTGAAGAAGCTTACGCAAAAGGGGAATGTAGCTACTTTTAGATATAAGAGCTGCATCATGTCAAAGAAGGGTCACACTCTGGCAGAAGGAAAAATCCAAGTTGAGCTTTATCAGATAAAATGCAAAGAAACAGTGTACAGTGCTAGACAAGATCTGCATAAGAACTGTATCCATGTATGGCACAGATGTCTTGGGCCTAGCTGTCCTAAAAGGGAAAATGTCCAGAAAATCCTTTCCAAAAATAAGCACTACTAGATCTGCACAGCTTCTGGATCTGATACATATAGATGTATGTGGTCCAATGAGTGTTTAAACTCCAAGCAAGAAGAGATATTTTCTCATATTTATTGATGACTACTCCAGATATACAGTCACCTACATGCTTCACAGTAAGGATGAAGTTTCACAGAAACTTGAAGAGCATCTTGCTGTAGTGTTTAACAAATTTGGAAGAATGCCAAAAGCCCTGTGTGCAGATAAGGGAACCAAATATTCAAGTGGTAAGGTGCAAACCACTTTGAAAAAGGATGGAATCATGTTCCAGACTACCATTCCATACAATCCAGAACAAAATGGCATTGCAGAGAGAAAGAACCATAATCTCTGTGAAAGTGGAAGAAGTATGTTGTTTGATGTGAATCTACCTACAATGTATTCGGGAGAAGCCATCATGATAGCTTGCCATCATCAAAATAGAGTGCCAGGTAAAGCCACAAATAAAACTCCATATGAGCTATGGAACTGCGAGAAGCAGAAGTGGATAAATGCCAGAAGGAGAAGATCTGCTTCCCAGCAATGAGAGTTACAGACAAGCAGTGGGGGCGCTTCTGTACATAGCAGCCACAACTCGTCCCGATATCACAGCCACAATTGGAATTCTATGTCGACGTGTAAGCAAGCCACGCCAAAGAGACTGGAATGCAATTAAGAAAATCCTTCAATATCTTAAAGAAACTCAGAATATAGATTTAGATATCTAAAGATATCTGCATCAGGAGATCTCACTCTCAGAGGTTATGTGGATGCAGATTGGGCTGGAGATTCAAGTGATCAGAAATTAACAAGTGGTTACTTGTTCAAGTTAGGAGAAAATTCAATTTCTTGGTCCAGCAGAAAACCAGTGTCAGTCGCATTATCTTCTACAGAAGCAGAATATATGTCTGCTGCTTATGCAAGTCAAGAAGAAATTTGGTTGAAACAACTTTTGAAAGATTTCGGCAAGTCATTAGCTCAATCAACAGTTATCTATGAGGACAACCAAGGATGCATTAAACTTGCCAGCAGTGAGATTAGTGCAAGGACTAAGCACATTTATGTAAAACATCACCGCTTACGTGACTTAGTGGAACGTGTTGTACTCGAGTTTGTGCATTGCGAGTCTGACAAGATGATAGCTGATGGTGTTACAAAGCCATCATCATGAGTGAAGTCTGTGGACTTCAGAACCGCAATGGGACTAACAAGATATGTAGTTGTTGAGTGGGGGTGTTGGAATATGTTTGGTGCAGCAACTTCATTCCTGTCTATGAGTCTTCAGTTGCTAGATTTATATGCTGTTTATAAAGTTAGAACAAAAAAAAAAACTCCCAGAGGCTCACACAGGGAGAGCATGTGACTATATTTCCTGTGTCTAGGTGTTATGATTGGGTCACCGAGGAAGAGAGCAAGCCCAAGCTAAACCACAGAAAACCAGAGAGGTTGGTAAGTAAGAGGATTGCAGACCCCTGATCCTATCCACACAACTAGCAGTAGCCATGGAGCGTGCCTACAATGATCCTAGACGCCTCGGCAGAGCTAACTAAGCCTAAAGCAAGAAAGGGGAAATCTAAACTGCCTGTGGTGTAGTAACCACTGTGTCCACTAGGGGGCGCTGTGTGGAGGTCCCAGGAGAAGGGATGAATGGCAGAGTGTTGAGTGGCCATTATGTATCTCAAAGTGGGTGGCTTTGAGATGGAGACTTATGTATGTGTGATTAGCAAGGACATTGCTGAGGTGCTGCGTTAATAAGTGAGGGAGAAGTCTCCAGGTAACTAGAGAGTTGGGGGAGCCTGGTTACCTACAAACCCACCCAGGGGGTGTGTTTAAAGCATGGTTGTAAAGAGTGTGAAAATGCCTGAAGGACCTGTGATGAGATCATAGTCACGTGACCCGGTGGGCGTGGCTATAGACCATATAATGTGGCCAGGGTAGGTCACATGGGGTGAATGCAGGGACCTGGTTGGTCCAGAGTGGAAGGTCCCGTGCGCAGGATTGTCTCCTGGCTAACAGCCGGTGTGTGGCTGTGTGTAATGGCTGCCAGAGCCTGAAGATTCCCTGGAGGGATATGGACATCTGCAGCATGAGTGGTGGAACCATATGGAGACCCTGATGTGGATGAGATAAATGAGGCTAAGAGAGTCTGTATGCTGGACATTGAGCATTCTGTGTGAACACTGGGTTTACAGAGGGAAACTACAATGGATGCTCTGCTGTTTATGTGAAGTTTTGTTGATTGCTTCTATCGGTTTATGCTGCATAATAAACCGCATGGACTGCTATGTTTGAGGAAAAACCCGTGCTGGATGTGTTTTGTTCGCTGCCAAGCGAGAATTCCCCAAGTAAATGACAGCGCTACCTCACATGCCCCAGAGCTGACCCCAAAGGAATAGATAGCCCCCAAACATATATTGTCAGTGAGACAAGATGAAAACAAACGCAGGTGGGAAAATAGACTGAGCAAACAATGGGGCCCACACTGACTAGACAGGACAGGAAAGGAAAGGAAAGACACGGTCTGCAATCATGCAAAAAACCCTGCGAAAAGGTCCAACACGTCTTATGCAAAAATACTGAAGTTGCAAGACTTCACCCTCTATATCAGCACTCTGGTATATTCTGAAAGCAGAGCAAAAAGAGGCCAATCTAATAAGGGACAAAAACAAACTGGCACAAGCAGTAACATATGGATGGTGATTCAGCACAGCCCCAGCCGGAGCTGGCTGACCCACACAAAACTGAAATAGACAAAACCAGATCAAATGTGAACAGAATAGCAAAAGAACACTTAGCTGAGCATGCAGGGACTGAGCTGGAAACTAAGACCTCAGGAGGCAGGAAAAAATCACCAGCAGGGACAGAGGGAGTTCATTGTCTTAAATCCAGTCTGAAACCCCAGATCTCCAATCGTCGTCCTCATTATCAGGTGGCAAGCCTCTGTTAATCAGATCAGCTCCATTACCTCCAGTAACCACCAGAGGGAGCCCAGAAAGAGAACTCGCAACCCCTCCGTCAACCTGATCAGCTCCACCACCTTCAGCAGTAACCAGAGGTAGGCCAGAAAGCGAATTCACAACAGTACCCCCCCTTGAGGCGGGGTCACTGAACCCTCATCCACACCACCAGGCCAATCAGAATGGTCCCGGAGAAAAGCACGAACCAAACTATCGGCATGAATGTCAGAAGCAGAGACCCAACAATTATCCTCCTGGCCATAACCCTTCCATTTGACCAAGTACTGGAGTTTCCGTCTAGCCATCGAGAATCCAATATTTTCTCTACCTCATATTCCACATTGCCCTTAACCAATACAGGGTCAGGAGGCGTCGCCATAGGAACTACAGGCTCCACAAACCTCTTCAACAGAGATTTATAAAACACGTTATGGATCTTAAATGTAGCTGGAAGAGCCAATCGAAAAGAAACAAGATTAAGAATCTCCAAAATCTTATAAGGTCCAATGAATCTTGGCTTGAACTTTGGAGACACAACCTTCATAGGAATATTCTTTGACGACAACCAAACCATATCACCCACTTTAAACCGGGGACCAATGGTCCTATGCCGGTTGGAAAACCATTGGGCTTTGTCCTGAGAGAGGGACAACTTATCCACCACTTGGTCTCAAATCTGCTGCATTCTCTCTACTACAGTTTCCACACTTTGGCAGGTCAAAGATTCCACTTGCCCTGAAGAAAATCGAGGATGAAACCCAAAGTTACCGAAAAAGGGTGACATCAAAGTGGCAGAACTAGCTCTATTGTTTAGCGCAAATTCAGCCAAGGGCAAAAATGAGACCCAGTCATCCTGATCAGCAGATATAAAACATCTCAAATAGGACTCCAAAGTCTGGTTTGTTCTCTCAGTCTGGCCATTGGTCTGAGGATGAAATGCAGAGGAGAAAGTTACCTGAATTCCCAGTTTGGAACAGAAAGCTCTCCAAAATCTGGAAACAAACTGGACTCCTCTGTCTGACACAATGTTCTCAGGAATCCCATGCAACCGAACCACCTGTTGTAAAAACAAGGGCACCAACTCAGAAGAAGATGGCAACTTCGGGAGTGGTTCAAGATGGATCATCTTAGAAAATCTATCACAAATCACCCAGATAACAGTCATTCTCTGAGAGACAGGAAGATCGGAAATAAAATCCATTGAGATATGGGTCCATGGCCTCTTGGGCACCAGCAGGGGCATCAACAACCCACTAGAATGAGAACAGGGTTTGGACCGAGAACAAGTACAACAGGACTGCACAAAATTCCTGACATCACGAGATAAGGCAGGCCACCAAAAAGACCGACTCACCAAATCTCTGGTACCAAAAATACCTGGATGACCAGCCAATGCGGAGACATTACTCTCTTCCTCCACTGGTCAGGGACATACAATTTTCCCATAGGGCAACGTTCAGGTTTGTCCTCCTGAAATTCCTCCAGAGCACGTCTCAAATCGGGTGAGATGGCGGAAAGAACTACACCCTCATTTAGAATGGTAGTAGGCTCGGTCACAATAAGAGAATCCGCAAAGAAACTCCTAGAAAGGGCGTCCGCTTTAACATTCTTAGTGCCCGGAAGAAAAGCGACCACAAAATTAAGATGCGTGAAAAACAAGGCCCACCTAGCCTGTCTAGGATTCAAGCATTTGGCTGATTCAAGATAAATCAAATTCTTGTGGTCGCTGAGGACCACAACTTGATGTCTAGCTCCCTCCAACCAATGTCTCCTCTCTTCAAATGCCCATTTCATGGCCAACAATTCTCGATTCCCCACGTCATAGTTACGTTCAGATGGAGAGAATTTTCGAGAAAAGAAGGCACAGGGATTCATTTTAGAAGTCACCAGAACTTTTTGGGACAAAACGGCTCTTGCACCAATCTCAGAAGCATCTACCTCCACCTGAAATGGGAGTGAGACATCAGGTTGCTGTAGAACCGGAGCAGAAGTGAATCTCCGCTTAAGCTCCTGAAATGCCAAGACTGTCTCTGGAGACCAATTCACCACATCAGTGCCCTTTTTGGTCAGGTCAGTCAGTGGTTTGACAATACCAGAAAAATTGCTTACTTACGGTAGAAATTCGCAAAACCCAAAAACTTCTGGAGAGCCTTCAAAGAAGTGGGCTGAACCCAATCATAAATGGCCTGTACCTTGGCCGAGTCCATTTCAATAGCCGATGGGGACAAAATGAATCCCAAAAATGAAATCCTCTGTACACGAAAGAGGCACTTCGATACCTTAACATACAGGGAATTTTCCCTCAAAATCCGGAACACAGTCCGGACATGTTCCACATGAGAATCCCAATCACTGGAAAAGATCAAAATATCATCCAGATAAATGATCAAAAACTTATCCACAAAGTCCCGGAAAATATCATTCATAAAAGATTGGAAAACAGAAGGGGCATTAGTGAGCCCAAAAGGCATCACTAGGTACTCAAACCGCCAGTTATCCCCACCGCTGCCAGTCCCTGTCAGGGAGTTGCGACCTCCACTCTCCCAGGCGGTATCCCGCTGCCTCTGCTGGGGGACATCCTGCCAAAGAACTCTCCGCGGGCCTGTTGTGCCCCTGCTCCCCCTGGGCGTCGGAACGCCCGAAGACTATGCAAGATCTTCAGTGGCTGGGCCCAGTGGCTGCGATGAAGACACACCGTGGAACAGGATGCCGAGGGACGTCAGGACGGATAAGTGATACATAGTGACTAAGGACCCATAGTCGGCCATTCCGCCGCCATATAGTACCGGTCTTTGCTGGATTAGTCGTGTTCTCCTAATCCTTGTTTATGTGTATTGGCTCCCTGCGAGGACAACTACTGTTATTCTGTTGGCTGCATAACAATAGCCCTAATGGCATTTATCTATAAAAGTTAACGTTTAAAGCCATATCTGTTGTGAATTCACTTTCTGTCGTACCTCTGGTTACTAGTGAAGGTAGTGGAGCTGGTTATATTGACAGAAGCGTCGCGAGTTCTCTTTCCAGGCTCCCTCTGGTGGTTACAGGAGGTAATGGAGCTGATCTAATTAACAGAGGCCTGCCACCTGATAATGAGGAAGACGATTGGACATCTGGAGTTTGATTGGATTTAAGACAGCCGACTCCCTCTATCCCTGCTGGTGATTTTTTCCTGCCTCCTGAGGTCTTAGTTTCCAGTTCAGTCCCTGCATGCTCAAGCTAAGTGTTCTTTGCTATTGTTCACATTTGATTTGGTTTTGTCTTTTCAGTTTTGTGTGGTCAGCCAGCCCCGGCTATGGCTGTGCTGAATTTCCATCCTTATGTTACTGCTTGTGCCAGTTTGATTTCGTCCCTTATTAGACTGGCATATTCTGAAAGCAGAGCAAAAAGATGCCAGAGTGCTGATATAGTGGGCGAAGTCTAGTGACTTCAGTATTTTTTCTATCAGACGTGTTGGACATTTTTTACAGGGTTTTTTTGCGTGATTGCAGACAGTGTCTTTCCTTTCCTGTCCTGTCTAGTTAGTGTGAGCCCCATCGTTTGCTCAGCCTATTTTCCTACCTGTGTTTGTGTTTTCATCTTGTCTCACTGACAATATATGTTTGGGGGCTATATTCCTTTGGGGTCTGCTCTGGGGCAGTTTAGATTTCCCCTTTCTTGCTTTAGGCTTATTTAGTTCTCTGGCTGTGTCGAGGCGTCTAGAATCATCGTAGGTACGCTCCACGGCTACTGCTAGTTGTGTGGATAGGATCAGGGGTCTGCAATCCGCTTAGTTACCAACCTCTCTGGTTTTCTGTGGCTTAGCTTGGTCTTGCTTTCCTCCTCGGTGACCCAATCATAACACATATCTGCCTCGCATCCCGTCACCGCATCCTGTGTACCTGCTATTACCACATTTGGCAGAGTCGGCAGGGTGCAGTCTCCGAGTGCGGACAGTGGCACCCCAGGCCAGAGCGGGGCCATAGACACAGCAAGCAACCAGGGACCTCGGTCCAGCATTTCTCTGGGGTCTATGCTAAACAACCTGCCCAGGTCCTCAGGCTCCAGCACCATGCTGTGGAGCTGGGCAGAGCGAACGCAGGGCCTCTTTCGAATGCATCCGATGACCCCTGACCTGGAAGCCAAGGTAGCTCTCAAGGCATTAGAAGGGGAAGCCCGGGATTCAGTAATGTTGAGACCCCCGGGACACCGCAACACCTTTGCTAGGGTCTTGCGGAGACTGGAAGAGACCCATGGGGATCCGACAGATGTGGGAGAGTTGACGACCCAGTTGTTCAGTCGTATGCAGGGAGAGGGGGAGACTATCACCGAGAATATGAATGTCCTCCAAGAGTTATACACGGCCATCGAGTGTAAGGACGGCGTAGGGGTAGCACCCATCGACATTACCCTACGCGACTTGTTAGTCACTGGACCCGTTGATAAAGCAGGCATTACGGGAGCAGGTCCGAGTGAACCCACACTTAGCTTTCTCTGAGGTGGGGAGTCAGGCGTGTGCACGAGAGCAGGAGCAGGGAATGACGGTCCCCGTGGGGAAGGTCCGGAGTATGGAGGCTGCTGTGACTGCTGTCGGAGAGCCCCAATGGATAGAAGAGATGAAACAAGAGCTGAAGAACATCAGGGGCGAGTTGGCCGAAGTGAAGAGAAGAACCAAGATCACGTCTGGGCGGCCTAGTTTCAATCCCAGGCCCTGGGGGCTTCGCAATGCTCGGAGCAGCCGGCCCTCACAGCCCCAGTGCTATGAGTGTGGGGAGCTGGGCCACTTCGCATGAGAGTGTCCGCAGCATGGGAGGCGCCCACCCCGGCCGCCATTAAACTAGAGCGCTCCGGGCTGGGGGGGACGCCACTCGGAGTCAGAAACCATGACATGGGGTGGTGGAAGTCCCGAAGATCTGGTCGCGAAGTGTCCAGTGCTATGGGCAGAAGTCGAGGGCTGTGCCGTATGGTGCCTAGTGGACACCGGGTCGCAAGTAACGATCATGCCTGCAACTTTCTTTCGGCAGAATTTACCTGAGGCAGTGGGACCCCAGTGGGGACCCATGATAAAACTGGTAGCCGCCAAGCAATTACCGGTCCCTGTCGCCGGGGTGGTTTGGGTGCAGATGACGCTGTGTGGCAAATCCCTCGGACGTCGGGGAGTGGTCCTGTCTCATGGAGAAACCAATGACAAACATCCAGTTATCCTGGGCATGAACATCCTGCGGGAGTTTGGCAATTTACTCCTCAATGACCCCACGCAAGTGACTCTGTTATGCCGTCTCTGCGTACTCACCCAGCCACCGCTCCCACGCCGCAGTCTCCCGCCACCCGACATCCATGGATGTCGCCTCTGGTAGATGCGCGGCCAGCGGCATCCCTGCATGCAATGCGCATGCACCATAGACTGTGGCCGTGCCTCCCTCCTGCTTCTTGTGCTCCGGCTATGCCCTGACCCGGAAGCACCTCCCTGACCAATGGCAGACCAGACAGGAGCATATCAGGCCGCTTCCCCCTGAGGGAGGTGCCTGATTGTTGTGTTTCCTAGCACACTGGGCCTCGCTTCATCGTGTGCTCTCTGCTCCTGCCGTTCCGGTCTCGTCTGCTCCTCGCAGCAGCCTCTCAGTCCTTGCTGTCTTCTGCAGTCCTGCCTCTGGTGTTCCTGTTCCATCCTACTCCAGTCCTGCCTCCAGTGTTCCTGTTCCATCCTGCTCCAGTCCTGCCGTCCTACTCCAGTCCTGCCTCCAGTGTTCCTGTTCCATCCTACTCCAGTCCTGCCTCCGGTGTTCCAGTTCCATCCAGCTTCAGTCCTTCCATCCTCCTCTAATCCTTTCTCCTGTGTTCCTACTCCTGTCATCCCTCCTCATCCCAGTCTACTGTCTTACTCCTTTTCTGCCTTCTGGTTCCAGCTCTGTTCTGTCATCTATACTTCAGTCCCACAGTCCTACTCTGGTCCATCCTGAGCCACCCCTCTCGGTACCGGCAACCATGGTACTCGAACCCCTGGGCTTGCTCCTAACGGTCCCTGTAAAGGGGTCGGTTCCACCTGGCAGCTCGCCCGGGGCCCCTTGGTGCCACGGTCCAGATGGTCCACGCCTGGAGTTTCTGGCTCCAGACTATCCACACCAACACTCTGCACCAGTGAGGTTTCTGCATGCCCCAAGGGCAGGTCTTCCAGCAGTTGGTGCGGGAGGCGTGAGTTCTCCAGGACTGCCAGGAGGGCGAGGCATTGGGCAAAGTCATTGCGCCAGCGGCGACCCCGCTCATACTGCCCCCCGGGCAGACAGTGGTGACCCTGCCCATCCGGGCCCCGGTGCCTTTGGAGGGCGTGGAGATGCAGGTGGAGCCATGCTACTCAGAACACCTGCCTCCTGGCATACTGGTGGCCCGCTCCCTGGCCACTGTGCGGAGAGGGACCGTCCTGGTGCGCTGTGTCAACCTAGAAGACCAAGACATCGTCTTAAGTTCCCGGGTCAAGATGGCCAAGCTGGTAAGGCCGTTGGAAGAGGTGTTGCCAGCCCCTACAGTCCAATTGAAATTGCAACCCGAGGACCCTTGGGCAGTGACTATTCGAACTATGCAGGCTGCCGAGTCCTCGACTCAGGAAAAGGGCCGAAGCATCCTGGAAAGAATGCAGGCTGAACTCTCTGGCCTGGCTCCTGCCCAACTTCTCCAGGTAGAAACACTACTAGGACAGTATCAAGGGGTATTCCCTAGCCACGAGGATGATTTTGGATGCACCACAGCCATCACACACGGAATTCCCACGGCAGGAACGACCCCTATACGGGAACGATACAGACAAATTCCCCTACAACTATACCAGGAGGTAAAACCTTTACTGGCCCAAATGCTGAGGAAGGGGGTCATACGAGAGAGCCAGAGCCCCTGGGCGTCTCCCATCGTGTTGGTCCGCAAAAAGGATGGCACCCTGCGGTTCTGCATGGACTATAGAAAGCTGAATGCATGTACCATCAAAGTCTCGTACCCGTTGCCTCGTATAGAAGAATCCCTGTCCGCCTTGGGGAAGGCAAAGTACTTTTCAATGTTAGATCTGGCCAGTGGGTATTGGCAGGTGCCGATGTCGGAAGAAGACAGGGCTAAGACAGCGTTCATTCTTCCTATGGGACTGTTCGAGTTCAATGCCGATCGGGCTGGCCAATGCCCCGGGGACCTTCCAGCGGCTGATGGAGCGGTGTCTGGGGGATCTCAACTTCAAGGCCACGCTGATATACCTGGACAACATAATCATCTATGCCACCACATTTGAGGACCGCCTGCGGCGGTTGGGGCAGGTGCTCGGCCGGCTGCAGAAGTACGGGTTGAAGGTGAAGCCACAGAAATGCCACCTGTTTCGCACCCAGATTGAATATCTGGGGCATGTCGTCTCTGGCAAGGGTGTTAGACCGTCCATGTAAAAGGTTGCTGCCATTCAGGGATGGCCGACCCCCGAGATGATAAAAGACGTGCGGGCCTTCCTGGGGCTGGCTGGATATTACCGTTATTCATAAAGAATTTTGCACGCCGGGCCTGAGCCCTGCAGGACCTGCTAAAGGGAGCTCCTGCTGGGGTGAATGGATGGAAAATCCAGTGGCAACAACCGCAAGAAGAGGCCTTCCAAGACCTTAAGGCTGCGCTCTCAGGTGCCCCAGTGTTAGCTTATGCGGATTTCTCGCAACCGTTTATCCTACACACCGATGGGAGCCTCCACGGGCTAGGGGCTGTGTTGTCACAAGTTCAGGATGGCCAGGAGAGAGTGATCGCGTATGGTAGCCGATCACTTCATGACTCCGAGCGAAACCCTGACAATTACAGCTCCTTTAAGCTCGAGTTCCTTGCGGTAGTGTGGGCCATGTGGCTGTGCGGACCGACAACAACCCGCTGGCCCACTTGAAAAATGCCAAATTGGGGGCTCTGGAGCAGCGATGGGTGGCCCGGATGGCCAAGTTCAACTACAAGATCATCTACAAAAGAGGAGCAGAAAATGTGAACGCGGATGCTCTCTCCAGGATCCGGCACACAACGCCAGGGAAAAGTCGAGACGACGAATTGGAAGGAGAAGAGACACCGTATGCCCTCACCGCCGCCGTGCTCACAGCTGCCATGCAAGAAGGACCCCCAAGGGGTGTGCTGGAGCAATCACGTGACAGATGGATCCAACAGCAGCAAGAAGATGAAGAAATTGGGCTACTACGCCGATGGGTGACCACCGGCAGACTACCCACCGACGCCCAGAGACAGACTTCGTCTCAGGATATGTTGCTGATGCTACGCCAATGGGAGAAACTAGTTATCAAGAAGGGACTGTTGTATCGTAAGACAGTATCACGGGCGACGTCTGCAACAACTTGGCAGATAGTTGTGCCCAGAGCCCAACTCAGTGAACTGGCACAGAAAGCCCACAAAAAGGGGGCTCACTTCGGAGTCCAGAAAACCTTGCAATGTTTGCAGCAGATAGTTTACCATCCGCGCTTGCGTGCTGCTGTGGAAGAAACTTGCCGGGCCTGCCGCCTATGCGAACTAGCTAAACCACCCGCACAACGGGCCCCGGTGCAAACAATAGTGACATCCGCACCCCTCGAGCGCTTGACGGTGGACTATGTGACCATTGGCCCTGCATACCAGGGGTATGAACATTGTCTCGTCATGGTGGACCACTTCAACAAATTTGTTGTGGTAATCCCCACCCGAGATCAAACTGCAGAGTCAGCCGCCTATGCAATCTGCAAGAACTTTATCCAAGTGTACGGCTGCCCTCAATGGATACATTCAGATCAAGGAGCATGCTTCCTGGGGAAGGTCATGGAGGATTTACATCGTCTCTATGGTATCAATAAATCTCGGACCACACCATACCACCCACAGGGAAACGAGGACTGCGAGTGCTTTAAATCGGACACTATTTCAAATGTTGCATACCCTGGAGAGTGACCGGAAGGCCCGCTGGCCAGAGTTTGTCCATGAACTAGTGTGGGTCTATAACAACCGGGTGCACCGAGTTACTGGCTATACCCACTACTCACTGCTGTTCGGGCGAGAACTAAACCCGGAGGAACCCCAACCCTGGTCTGGAGTGTCATCATGGGTCCGAAACCACCGACACCGGCTACAGACCCTTTACTGCATCGTCCAGACAAAACTCCAGGACCTAGAGCACCCAGAGGGGACTCTACCTCCACCCACCAGCTTTCAGACTGGGGATCGAGTACTTGTACTAGACCAGCGCCCCCAGAACAAGCTAGAATCCCGGTGGGAAGAGAGTCCTTACCGAGTATTGTTCCGAATAAGCCATGATGGGCCTGTGTACGAGATACGACCTGAAAGGGACGGGGCACTTCCCACTCGCACTGTGCGTCGTAATATGTTGCGGCTCTGTACATCCAACGATCCCGTGCAACCCGAACTCACTCCTCATGCCCCTGAACCAATGCCCACGGTCTGGGACCTAGATTACGAAGAAGATAGCCCAGCGTTACAAGCGGGCCATCCAAGGAACAATATCTCAGCAAGTCACGCCAGCCCACCAGAACCGGCCAGTCCACCACCGGCCACCACCCCAGAAAGCTCCACCACAGTCGAACCAAGACGCTCCGAGCGGTCAACAGCCGGCAGACCCCCCAAACGCTATGAACAGGATCAGTTCTTATGGCAACAGGAACTTTTGTCTCAAAAGGCCAACCCGAGCCTACCCAGACCCTCGCCTTAGGACTGGCGAGCATACAAGATGGGGGAGTGTAGGATGGGAGGCCTCCGCCGAGTACCCAGGCCGGAACCGAGGGGACCGTCTTTCAGGTTTCTGGGGTATCTGTTTCCAGGGAGCAGAGCTAGGGGATGGACCACTGAGATTGACAGGGCAATTGGGGGAGGAGTCAAGAGGAGAGGGGAGGTCGAGGGCCAGACGGGGTGAGTCAGCAGAACGAGGGAGAAGGAGGTGGAGGAGACTTGGGGAAGGCCAGCGAGCGAGAGCCACGAGCAGCTACCGGAGAGGAGGACAGCGACAGGAGGGAAACTCTCGGTGGACCGCAGGGAAACGGCGCCGAGCTTACCGACAAAAGAAGACTGCTGCCTCACTCCAGCTCTCGACTGCGGCCTACTCTCAGCCGTCCGCGGCCGACGCCGTTCTCACTCCAACTCACAGCTGCGGCCTCCTCGCTGCTGCCCGCAGCCACCGCCGCTTCACTCCTGACCACGGCGGTGACTCCTCCTTTGCCACCCACAGCTGCCACCGCCCCACTCCAGTCTGCAGTAGAGACTGGGCCTGTGCTCGCTGTGGATCCTCCAGTGCAGCCTCAGACGGCGCCTGTGGCCTATCAACCGCCAGTTATGCCAACCGCTGCCAGTCCCTGTCAGGGAGTTGTGACCTCCACTCTCCCACTCCGAGGCGGTATCCCGCTGCCTCCGCTGGGGGACATCCCACAAAAGAACTCTCCATGGGCCTGTTGTGCCCCTGCACCCCCTGGGCGTCAGAACGCCCAAATACTACACATGATCTTCAGTAGCTGGGCCCAGTGGCTGCGACACAGGCACACCGTGGAACAGGACGCCGAGGGACGTCAGGACGGATAAGTGATACATAGTGACTAAGGTCCCATAGTCGGCCATTCCGCCGCCATATAGTACCGGTCTTTGCCGGATTAGTCGTGTTCTCCCAATCCTTGTTTATGTGTATTGGCTTCCTGCGAGGACAACTACTGTTATTCTGTTGGTCGCGTAACAATTACCCTAACGGCATTTATCTATAAAAGTTAACGTTTAACCCCTTTCTGACATCAGACGTACTATCCCGTCCATGGGACCCGGGCCCCTATGCCCAAGGAAGGGATAGTACGTCTAGCGCGATCAGCGGCGCCCACGTGGTGAGCGCCGCTGATCGCGGCCGGGTATCAGCTGATTATCACAGCTGACAACCGGCACAATGTGTCAGGGGCGGTCACGGACCGCCCCCGACACGTTAACCCCTTGCACACCGCGATCAAACATGATCGCGGTGTACCGGGGGTTAAAGGGAAGCATCGGCAGGGAGGGGGCTCCCTCCGTTCTTCCCTGAGCCCCCCACAGCAGTGCAATGTGCAGCGCTGCTGCGGGGGGCTCTTTCCCTGCAGGCCCCCAAATCCAAGATGGTGACGGGGGCCTTCGGGGGCCTGCAGGGAGCTGGCTTCCTCAGTGCCTGCAAAGCGCAGGCAAGGAGGAAGCCTTGTGCAGTGCCTGTGACAGATCGCTGATCTGTCACAGTGATCTGTGATGTGACAGATCAGCGATCTGTCACAGGACAGTGATGTCCCACCTGGGACTATGTAATAAAGTTAAAAAAAAAAGTGTTAAAATAATTTTTTTTAAAAATCGCCAAATAAATTAGAAAAAAATATATATATTCCCCCAATAAATCCATTTTTTGGGAAATAAAAAAAAACAACAAAAAACAATAAAAGTACACATATTAGGTATCGCCGCATCCGTAACGACCTGCCCTATAAAACTGTCCCATTAGTTAACCCCTTTAGTGAACCCCTTAAAAAATATAAATAAAAAAAAAGCAAAAAATAATAATTTATTATCATACCGCCAAATAAAAAGTGCAATAACGCGCGATCAAAAAGACGCATATAAATATCCATGGTACCGCTGAAAACGTCATCTTGTCCCGCAAAGAACGAGCTGCCATACAGCATCATCAGGGAAAAAGTAAAGTTATAGCTCGCAGAATAAAGCGATGCAAAAATATAAAATAGTTTTCATTGCATAAAACCGACAAAACAAAAAACGACCTAAATGAGGAAATGCTGTAACCGTACTGACCCGAAGAATAAAACCGCTTTATCAATTTTACCGCACGTGGAACGGTGTAAACGCACCCCCCAAAAGAAATTCATGAAACACTGGTTTTTGTTCATTCTGCGTCCCAAAAATTGGAATAAAAAGCGATCAAAAAATGTCACGTGCCCGAAAATTTTACCAATAAAAACGTCCCGCAAAAAAATAAGACCTCACATGACTCGGTGGGTCAAAATACGGAAAAATTATAGCTCTCAATATGTGGTGATGCAAAAACTATTTTTACAATAAAAAGCGTCTTTTAGCGTATGACAGCTGCCAAAAATAAAAACCGCCATAAATAGTAAATCAAACCCCCCATTATCACCCCCTTAGTTAGGAAAACATAATAAAATTAAAAGAAAATGTATTTATTTCCATTTTCCCATTAGGGTTAGGACTAGGGTTAGGGCCAGGGCTAGGGTTAGGGCTAGGGCTGAGATTAGGGTTAGGAGTGTGTTGGGGTATGGTTGGAGTTAGAATTGGGGGGTTTCCACTGTTTGGGCACATCAGGTGCTCTCCAAATGCAACATGGCGTCTGATCTCAATTCCAGCCAATTCTGAGGTGAAAAAGTCAAATGGTGCTCCTTCCCTTCCAAGATCTGCCATGCGCCCAAACAGTGTTTTACCCCCACATGTAGGGTATCAGCCTACTCAGGACAAACTGCAAAACAACTTTTGGGGTCCAATTTCTCCTGTTACCCTTAGGAAAAACAAAAATTGTTGGCAAAAATATTTTTGTGGAAATTTTTTTTTTTATTTTCTCGCCCGGGCGTTATAAACTTCTGTGAAGCACTTGGGGGTTCAAAGTGCTCACCACACATCTAGATAAGTTCTGTGGTGGGTCTAGTGTCCAAAATGGGGACACTTGTGGGGTGTTTCAATAGTTTAGGTACATCAGGGGCTCTCCAAACGCACATGACACCCGCAGACCATTCCATCAAAGTCTGCATTCCAAAACGTCACTACTTCCCTTCCGAGCCCCGACGTGTGTCCATACAGTAGTTTTCTCCCACATATGGGGTGTCAGCATACTCAGGACAAATTGGACAACAACTTTTGGGGTTCAATTTCTCCTGTTACCCCTGGGAAAATAAAAAAAATTGGGGACTAATTGATCATGTTTGTGGAAAAAATACAATTTTTTTATTTTCATGCCCGGGCATTATAATCTTCTGTGAAGCCCTTGTGGGTTCAAAGTTCTCACCACATATCTAGATAAGTTTCTTGGGGGGGTCTAGTTTCCAAAATGGGGTCACTTGTGGGGGGTTTCCACTGTTTAGATACATCAGGGGCTCTCCAAACGTGACATGGCGTCCGATCTGAATTCCAGCCAATTTTGCATTGAAAAAGTCAAACGGCGCTCCTTCCCTTCTGAGCTCTGCCATGCGCCAAAACAGTGGTTCCCCCCACATATCAGGTATCAGCGTACTCAGGACAAATTGCACAATAACTTTTGCAGTCCAATTTCTCCTGTTACCATTGGTAAAATAAAAAAAAATTGAACCTGAAATATTTTTTTTGTGAAAAAAAGATGTTCATTTTTTTTAAAACATTCAAAAAATTCCTGTGACGCACCTAAAGGGTTGATAAACTTCTTGAATGTGGTTTTGAGCACCTTAAGGGGTGCAGTTTTTAGAATGGTGTCACTTTTTGGTATTTTCTATCATATAGACCCCTCAAAGTGGCTTCAAATGTGATGTGGTCCGTAAAAATAAAATGGTGTTGCAAAAATGAGAAATCGCTGGTCAATTTTTAACCCTTATAACTTCCTAACAAAAAAAAATTTTGGTTCCAAAATTGTGCTGATGTAAAGTAAACATATGGGAAATGTTACTTATCAAGTTTTTTGTGTGCTGTATCTCTGTGATTTAAGGGCATAAAAATTCAAAGTTGGAAAATTGCAAAATTTTCAAAATGTTCGCCAAATTTCCGCTTTTTTCACAAATAAACGCAAGTTATTTGAATGAAATTTTACCACTAACATGAAGTACAATATGTCACGAGAAAACATTGTCAGAATCTCCGGGATCCATGGAAGCGTTCCAGAGTTATGACCTCATAAAGGGACAGTGGTCAGAATTGTAAAAATTGGCCCGGTCATGAACGTGCAAACCACCCTTGGGGGTGAAGGGGTTAAAGTCATATCTGTCTTGCGTCTCGTCACTGCATCCTGCTTACCTGCTATTATCACATTGATTCGAAAAATGCACCTTAGTTCAGTTTATGCAGTGTTAAAAAGAAGCATGGTGGTCAGGAGAGTTCTATGACTCCCATCCACTTTGCTGTTTCTATTAGATACTGCTGCATTTTTGACTCAGCAAAAATCGGCAGCATCAAAAACACACCAAAAGCTCGTTGGGGAAAAGTGACCTCAAAAGGCAGATGATGACTGAATAAGGGTATGTGCACATGCTGCGGATTCACCAGCGAATTTTTCCATGCGGATCCGCAGGTAAAACCGCAGGTAAATTGACCTGCGGCTTTACCTGCGGATTGGCCAGCGGTTTTCCCCTGCGGTTTGACACCTGGACAATGGAATAGGTGGCAAACCGCAGCGGAATCCGCAGAAAGAATTGACATGTCAATTCTTTCTGCAGATTTAAACAGCAGGTTTTCCGCAGTGAAAAAAACGCAACATGTGCACTGCGGATTGTAAATCCCATAGACTTACAAGGTACTGTACTGTACACTGCGGAACTGCTGCGGATCCTCAGAGGCCAAATCCGCAGCGTGTGCACATACCCTAACACAGCCATCATCTGCCAGGAAAGAAGCAGGGTCGGTGTGTGAGCACCCATCAAAGTCAGGGAGTCATCATATGATGTACCACTACATCATATGTCGGTAAGGGGCTAAAGTTTATAAAGTGACAATTTGCAAGTAATGAGTATTTGCGAAGTTTTGCTAAGAAAAAGTTAGTTAAGTCGCTTACATTACCCCTCAGTTTATTTAATCAGTCATAAGAGAATTTTTTTGAAAAATATTGCCCTTGATGACCTTTGGTATTAAGTATTAATTGTCAAAGAAAATCTGACAGCACCAAAAGAAAACAAAATATGAATGCAATCATAAGGTGAACCAGCGATTTATAATGGTTGATATCTTAACAAGTGAAATTGCAGCACTAAAGCACTCAGTGATCATTAGTCTGACAGCATGTCTGATACACATCCATTCTGAAAAAAAGGATTTTCCTTTTAAAAACTAGAAAAAATGTGTGACGCGAGTCACTATAGTAAATATATATACTACTTACTGTAAGTAAAAGGAGGTCAAACAATCCGAGGTCAGGTCCAGGAAATGGCGCAGTACTAAAAGGGAAGTCAGAGACGAAGTCCAATACACGAGCCGAGGTCAGAAAAGCCAGAGAGACAAAACAGTATTAGGGAGCAGGCACAAGAGAAGTCAGGTCACAAGCAAAGGGTCTGAGTCCGGGAAAAGAATAAAGTCAAGCTGGGTCAGGCACAGAGCGCAGATGGATCAATGTTACATAGGCAGCAGCAAGTGTACGACTGACACTGGGGCGAGGAACTAGCATGCATAGAAGCCTGATTAAGGAAAATGAACACAGGTGATAGCAGCACAGACCCAGCACAGACTGACCTCCCCGACACTAAGTAACAAAAAGACAGAAACAGAGTGGAGATCATGACAAAATGCTTACAAATATAAAAAACAGCATACTAGTATATTTTCAAAACAACCCTTAAAGCTTTGTACCTGTCATTTCTGTACAAATAAGGTAAAACGTACTCGCCTTTCTTATGCCAGATAAACAGAATTGAAGCAAATATTCTCTTTTCCCATAAGCCTTAGTATTTTAATTATCCTGGTGGGATAAAACAGAATCAAACACTTCACAGTCAGCTCTGATTGTCACCTAAACTAGTTGTTAGAAATATAGATGTGTACTGTTTTTGCAATCACTGCCAACAGAGCCTAGCGAGGATGCAAATAAACAAGTGCTGCTGCTGTAATTAGTATTGTCTGAAAATCATTCATATAACATAGCAGAGGAAATGAAGGCAAGGAAGTCCTTGCAAGGAATTGGCAATGCAGGAGCTGCTGTAAGGCTGGGCACCCATGACAATATCTAGTAATAGGAATTGATGAAGATATAGGAATGAAACCAGAAGATAAGCTAATGTTTCTCAATTTGAACTACGGAGGAACCAAAAATAAAACAATCCACTGATGTGGAGGATGCAAAAAATGGGAAAGTTGGCAACCAAAACCAATCTAGCCCCCACGCTCACCTGAAATACATATTAGAATCACATCATAATTTTATGCACGTGGTTCCATAAGTTCAGGGGGACAGCTTTCCAAATGTCTCTGTCATGACTGTTGTCAATTGGCCCAGGACCAGGGGATCCTTTCCTGTCCCTAGCTCGCCCTGTTTCCCAGGTTACTTCTGATAGTGAAGATGCCAGGGCCACGTACCTTGCCTTAGCTCCTGAATCTGCCCTCAGTCTGTACCCTTACTCCACCTAGGGAAGAGGGGAGAAATAGTGTACTACAAAATATCAACCGAACAAACAAGGTAATATGAACAGTGATAAAAGAAAATACCAATCATACACAAATATATTCAAACAAACAACAGTGGTGTGCACAGGGGAGTGAAAGATGGGGTTAAACCAAAGTAGAAGGGAATTATCACATACTCAAAACCTAGTAACAATCACAGCTAAATCCACCAAACACCTCCAATAACAACCAACAATAACCTTCAGCCATGCAGCATAAGCTATCTCTGACAATGAGTGCTAGCCAGGACCCAGATTATATAGGAGATGTGAGTGGCTAACAGTGCATAGCTGAGAGCTATAATGCAGGAAAGCTTCCAGTAGCTCTCAACTGAGCAGATTAACTCCTGCATTGCTAAAATAAAGATACAAAATTTAATATGAAGATGAAGTGCTTCTATTCAGTGCAGGATAAATCAGACAGTCTTCTGTATCCTCTCTGTTGCGGTAAACCTGTGATAGTCTCTTTCTGAGCTTCATCAGAGGTCACAACTAATGGTAGTCCTAAAATAGCTTTGATCCAAGTGTGAACCCAACCAATCTCTCCTTGATCTCCAAAATTAATATGCATGCATTTTAAGCTTATTGCACTTTTTTTTTCTAGAAAAGAAAAGAATAAGGGCTCATTCAGAAGTCTGTTTTTTGCGGACAAGTTCTATCAGTGATTTTCACAGTAAGCACTCATACCTATTATAGTCTATGGGGCTATTCACATGTCCTATTTTTCATCCGACCGAGTGGTTCGTGGAAAATATCAGAGACATGTCCAATTTTGTTCTGAGTGTCAGATCAAAATCAGCATTGCAAGTCAATGGGTTGGTAAAAAAAAAAATCTGACTGCCGTCGGAATTCAAAGACTGTCAGTATGAAGAAGATGGTGAAATAGTTTTTTTTACAATTTCTCTACTCCACAAATCTTACTCCAGCTGGGGCTGGAGTAAGATTTGTGGTGGAGATGCACATAGCAGAGCATGCCGCAGCACACTTTGCTTGATTTATTAAGAGGCATGAACCTCTTAGTAAATCAGAAGCATCAGCTCCAAAATGCCGCCTCACTAAGACCGAAAAAAGACCATCAGCAGATTTGGCTTTCAGTGCCCTCTTTATGCTGACGACACACAACTATACATGTCATCCCCTGACCTTACCCCCGCTGTATTACAGAATACCAGTGACTGTCTGCAGTATCCAGCATCATGTACGCTCTCTGAAACTCAACATGTCCAAAACTAAACTTCTGCTCCCGCTGTCTGCTAACTTCCCTAAATCTGACACCTCCCTCTCCGTGTGTGGAACCACAATAATGCCCTGGCAGCAGCTCACTGTCTAAGTGTTATGTTTGACACCAATCTTTCCTTCACCTCACATATATAATCTCTTGCCGCTTACACTTAAAGAACATCTCTAGAATCCGCCCCTTTCTCACAATGGAAACAGAAATCCTCACTGCCGCCCTGATCCACTCTCGTCTGGACTACTGTAATGGTCTATTATTTGGCCTTCCCCTCCTTTGACTTCCCCTCTCCAATCCATCCTTAATGCAGCAGCCAGGGTCTTCCATCTGGCTAATCGGTATTCAGATGCATCCTCACTATGCGAGTTATTGTACTGGCTGCCCATTCATTATAGAATCCAATTCAAATGGCTTGTTCTCACCCACAAATCTCTCCATTATGTGGCACCCCCCCTACATCTCCTCCCTCATTTCTGTTTATCGGCCTACCGCTTGTTACGCTCTGCAAACTGCTTTCAACTAATCTCTGCACTAATCAGTACCTCCCACTCCCGACTCCAAGACTTCTCCCGCGTTGTGCTAATCCTCTGGAATGCTCTACCCCAAGAAATTAGGGTTATCCACACATTACACAGCTTTAGACGCTCCCTCAAAACACATCTGTTCGGAGCATCCTATAATGTTCCCCAATCAAAGTCCTTTTATGTGTGTGCGTGTGTAGCCCATTCACTATCTAAGAATAACCCTCCATCAAACTCTACTGCACCCAACAGCACAACAAAAACTGGCTGGTGACTACCTCATGCAGCCTTTATCCATCCCCATTTCCTCAAGATGGCTGGACAATCATTGTAAATAAGCCCCTGTATTTTGTATCTCCCCCATCTCATTGTAGAGTGTAAGCTCTTACGGGCAGCGTCGTCATTATTTTGCTTTATTTATTGTATTACTTTGAATGTTGTTACTTATGATTTGTATATGAACTGTTGAATTGTAAAGTGTTGCGGAATATGCTGGCGCTTTATAAATAAAAGATTATTATTATACATTTTACTTTTTGGATACCCGGTTTAGTAATTGTATACGCCACGACAATACTGCGTACTGCTGCCGCATGTTGCTTTAAGGACATGCACCTACCTAGCAATGAAGTTTTTTTGGTTATGGATTTCTTGTCAAGGTAGGGGTGAATTGAAAAAAAAAATACATATTAAAGAAGATTAACATTTTTCATACTGCATGCTGTTGCCTCATGTTCCTTTCCAGGAGTGTATCTATTGAGCAACAATGCATTTTTTGGTTATGGATCTTGTGTCAAATGGGCAAATAAATAAATAAAAAAATAAGTTTAACATTTTGTTTACCTGTTTTACAACTCCAATTTAACAATGGTATGCAACAACAATGCTGTGGGCTGTTACCACATCTTCCTTTCTGTGCATGTACCGAACTACAAGTGTAGCATTCTTTCTTACAGCATTTTGTTGGGCGGTAGAATACTGTTTAAGATTAAAAGCAAAATAATCATAAAAAAAATACACATTTTAAATTTGTTTACTTATTTTACTAGTCCAGTTTGACAACTTTACAACCCCCTACTATAGTGTAGACTGTAGTTGCATTTGGAAGATGTGTACCTTCCTGGCATTTACTGTTATATTTTCCTTTTTGGACAATGGGATTTAATTTGATTACCAAAATATTGGGATCACGTACATGCCACACGGATACTACAGGCATGTTGGATTAGTCTACTTTCACACATCCGGTGTGTGGGGTCCAGCAGCGTGCGGCGAAAAGCCGGGCCGCCGGATCCGGCCTGCAGCCGTGACACGGGATGTGTGTGCGGCGAGACGATACGGCTCGGACATTATTAAAGGAGCCGCAGGACGAGGTGGACAGAGGCAGCCGATGAGACAGCTGCTGAAAGGGAGGTGAGGGGAGGGGAGGGGAGGGGAGAGGGGGGTGGAGAGAGAGAGACATGGGGGTTAACACTTAGTGTCCAGGCGAGAGAATCTCTCTCTCTTGCCGGGCACTTGTGGGGTTAACCCCACAGAGAGATCTCTCTCTCTCACCCAGACACTGAGTGTTAACCCCACAAGTGCCCGGCGAGAGAGATCTCTCACAAGTGTCCGGGTGACAGAGAGAGATCTCTCTCTCTCTCGCCGGGCACTTGTGGGGTTAACATTCACAGAGTCCGGGCATGCGCTGTGGAAAAAGCCGGTCCGGCGCTGACAAAAAACGTTGCAGGGAACGTTTTTTGCAGATGCCGGACGGCTAATTTATGCCGTGTCCGGCAACAACCGGACACGACGCATAACCATCCGGCACGATGCAGCGACCATGAAAGCTTATGGGACAAAACCGGATCTGGTGCTGGATCCGGTTATTAAAAATTTTGCCGCATCGTGCCGGATGACAAGATGTGTGAAAGAGGCCTTAGGCTTTTAGGCTGTTAAGTGCTCCTTAGCTAGCATTTCTTTTCATTCTATATTTTTCCAGCTTTGGAAAGGTGTGACTAAATATTTTTGTAAACTTTTTCTGTGTCCAAAATACTGTATATGGTAAATTAAAAAGTGATACTTGCAAAGGATGTGATAGTATGAGAGAGAAAAAAAAAACAATGCCACATCTAAATGTGTTGGAAATGCAAGCAGCAGTACCACTAGTCGTCCTAGCAATAGTAGAACCAAACAAAGAACACAGTTGGCCTACTTTGCCTTTGGCAACTTTACTTGTATACAGGAAGTATAGGACATTGTGGAATATATATCACATCACTTGTCTCAACAAATAAAGTAGCACTCTAAGACAATAGCATGAAAAATGAAATAAATGGAAATGTGAATTGCATTACTGCTCTAGAAAACAGTACTACATTTGGTCTGCACCTTCAATTTGGAAGTGATGGTCAGTCTTTTGTTATTTGTATACACAGGCACTCTGGACTGAGCACTCCACCCATTATCCTCTGGTGGCTTCAATCATAGGCAGGATCCTAACTTCTCACATAAATGTAGGCTTCAGCCTAGGAGAGAATTCACATTAGATAGGTTCCCAGCAACGAGAATCGCCTTATCGCAGCTGCTGGGTGCACATGAATTGGCCAATTTATGTGCTAAGTATTCCCAATTTTTCCTATCTTCTACAGCAGTAATCCAATTCATATTTCGTATATTTCATGCTTTTTATGCTACAGAGTGCAACTTTATGTCTTGGTTATATATGGAAATGGCTACTCTTAGTTTTCACCTGTATACACCTGTTTTCTCATTAGAAGTTATGTTCTGTCTTTTCTTATTTAATTATATCACTTGTCTCAGTCGCAGCAGGATAATGTTACCTCTGACAGCGACACAGCTTGAGTCATTGTTCTTAACCAGGGTAGAAGCAACATATTTCACCAGAATAACTTTTTACAGTTGATTTATTGGATGAGATGAACAGTTAATGTTTGTATTATGATATAAGGCCAAAGTAGATGGAGGAGATTTAAATGCCTAGTTTTGCTGCTACCTTGGGAAGCCAAATGGAAAGGACACCTATAGTTGTGTTGGCACTCTGAGTCAGGACAAATATTGAGGTGGGAGATAAGCATGAGGGCAGGGAGCTGAAGGTTATTTCTGACACTGAGACAATTGGGCTGAGTAATGGATAATACAGCTGATGACTAGAAACCACATTGGCAAGAAGGCAATGTCATCTGAGAGGGAGTGTGGTAGAGCTGGCATTAAAGAGTACAGCACGTTTCCAGACAAAAGATCTTTTGGGAGAAGCTCTGCTTCTTCTGAAATCAACTCTGGAGCAGGTGATGCCATACCCAATGTTGATGTATAAGGCTCAACAGTGCCTGAAAGCTGTGCTGGTAGCCATGGAGGTGGTGAGTACTATGAGAGCATCTCATGTGTGAGAATTCTTTCAGTTTCTGATAGTCTAATGTATTGTAGTGTTCAGGTTCTGCTGTAGCAATATAAGCCATGGTCAAAAAGTCATGAACAACTGGAACCGTTCTGCTGTAGGAATATAAGCCATCAGGAAAAAGTCATGAACATCAACTGGAAACTATATTCCTTAATCAGCACATGAAGCGGTATCACCGGCTCATGTGTGGAAATCATACTAAACAGAAAGATAAGCTAGGCTCAATCTGTACTTCTTCGGTTTGTGATCATCTTTCTAGTAGTGAGATCACATCGGCAAGTCATTTGCGGTCATTGCCATTACCATCCTCATCTACTGCTTTCCATAGACTTTCTCTTCTACCTCCATAGTGTCATCAGTTAGTCTTTTCTGTGCCCAATAAACTTGCATTGAAAATCTAATTTTATGGAAACTCAGCTTCCACATGTCCTAGTTATCTTCTATATATGTCAAACCACCTTGATTGTACATCTTTTTTGTGAAATAATCACATTCACTTAGCCTTGATGAAAGATAAATATTCACCATTAATTATTGAATAAAGCAGTCTCTGTTTTATTTTATCATGTGATAGAGACTGTGGTCCACTCTGGAACGGAAGTTGTGCTGAAGGTTGCATTCCACTGTCGACAGTACCAATTATGCAGAAGGATTTACATCTCTTTTCTGACCCAGTCAGTGTTTTGCACAGTGGCAATGCAGGACCAAAAGAGGGCTTGTTGGTTACTAGTGACACCTCCACACCAGGTAAGGAACACATATGCACTTCATCCAACAGGTGCCATTACTACAGGTAATGAGTGGAGGACAGGGGAGCCTCTTAGGCCGGGGTCACACTGGCGAGGAATACGGCCGAGTGAGAGGCGCTAAAAGCACCCATTAGACACGGACAAATGATTCTCTATGGTGTCCCTCACTCCAGGCGTATATTTCTCATCCGTAATCTACGCTCCGTGCCAATCGCAGCATACTACGGCCATAGCACGCCAATGCAAGTCTATGGGTGCGCAAAAAATACGGATTACAAACGGACCACATGTGAACTGCGAGAAATACGCACCTGGTGTCTTTTAGCAAAGCCGGCAATTCAGTGCGCTATACAGTAAACTCACACTGACAGGTTTAATAAAGAAACGAATGGATATATACACATAGAATACATATATATATACATATATATATACATATATATATATATATATATGCAATCTATGTGTCTATATCTATTCTTTGGTTTCTGTTAGAAACCCTGTCATAGGGATCCATTATATGTCCATTTTGCAAGCCTGCGAGAAAATCTCGCCATACGGATGCCATACGGATTACATACGGATGCTGACATGCGCAAAATACGCGACCACACCTTGATTACGGATGACATACGGAGCACTGTTTAGGGGCCATTCATCCGTGTTACGCATGTAAAATACTGACCGTATTTTGCGTCGGTTAGTGAAGTTACAGGTCTGTGAGAGTCAGAAATCTGGCATGTTTTTAAGTGACTAAGTACTTATTTTCCAACATAATTTGCAAAATAAATGTTTCCAAACCAGACAGCATGATTTTCTAGATTTGTTTTCTCATTTTGACTCTCATAGTTGTGGTCTATGATGTCAATTACAGGCCTCTCATCTTTTTAAGTGGGAGAACTTGCACAATTGGTGGCTGACTAAATACTTTTTTCCCCACTGTAATAGCATTAAATGGGATATCCACAACTTGAACAACCCCTTCTAAATCACTATGTATTCCTCAAGTAAATTACCTCTGGTGTCAGGGCCGTTCCAGCAGTGTTGGCACTGGTTGTCCCGAGGCTTATGTGACATAATGTTATGCAAACCCTGCTGCCAATCGGCAGATATTTCACAATCCCGTCCTCTGGACAATTCAGACATCCAGAGAAAGTGAGAGAGCAGCACAGCTCTCACTTCCTCTGGATGTCAATTACATCTGAAGAAGGGTGCAGTGAAGTGGTCGATGTTTGGCCACATAGGTCACATGACATAGCAATGTCATGCAAGCCACAGAATAGCCCATACTGACAGCACTGGGATAGTGCCACCACTCGAATGGCGATATTTTACTTGCTAGAAACAAAGTCATGGAAAAGGGGTTGTCCAAATAGGGAACAAACACTCTAATAATAGTCTTTTATTATTATCACTGTCTACAAGGAGGCCAGTTTAATACCCTTCTGTCCTAATTTTGCCACTAAAGAAAAATCCTAAAATCAAGGCTTGTGTCAGAGAAAGTGTGCTTCTTGGTTTGTGAGACAGACAAGCCATAAGCTATTTTGCACTTTTTGCCATGTTGTAATTTTTTTTTTATAGAGAAAAGATAGTCTTCACAAAGTGTGCTAAAAAACATTTTTTGCACCCTCTCTTGTTAGAATAGTCCAGTATTAGAGCCCTACATGACACTCATATAGCACATCCTCTTGCAGGTTTACAATTTAAATAGCCTAAGCAGCCTGTTAATGCATTGTTTTGTTAAATAGACTGTTACTAACGGCTAGCATCCATTTTCTTCTAGCCAGATAGATTGAGGATACTTAGTCGTTACTCAGGATGTCTTTGCTTTAAAGAGCTCAAAAGGAGTTCAAAACTGCTCAAAAGGGGTTCAATACTAGGAGGCCTCAAAGTGTTACACATGACTTTGCCAGGCATTTAGATGCTTTCCAGTACTATGTATTGAGATAATTGCACTGTGAATCGAATTTTAGAGGAAAATTAGTTCCATATATCAAATTTGAATCTCAAAATATTTGCTCATCTCTATTCTGCACTGTGTATAATAAAGGTAAGTGAATAAATACAGTAATAGGAATGGACTCAATCAAAATAAAGATTTAAAAGATCATCTCAGTCAAACTAGCCTTCAAAAATACAAGAGATGAAAAAATAAAACACTACTTAAGTATGTACTGTATATGCACATATTATATATATATGTATCCTCATACAATGTAATCACTTTGACATTTCATTTTTCACTTTCTAAATTCACCCCAGAGAACTCCGGTTTTCCTCCTATCAACTCTTACACTTCTCATTTTCTTGGCAGCCGGCCTAAGCATGGTGGGTTCTGTTTACCTTCTTAATGTAAAGTGCTAGGGAACTTTTCACTAAAAAAAAAATGACATGCTAAAGATATGCCGAAACATTTTCAAATAAAAGCCAAGAGAAATGACCTGATGGCTTATTAATTGTTTAAGAGATGCTGTAATATTGCACTGCCTGTGTATACATATTGATTCCATCTGACATTGCGGAGATGAGGACTGAAACCCTCGTCTCTTACCTCCATGTCTCTTGGGAAAACTATTTCCACTTCTAGTTTATTTTTTAAAATGATTTGGGAAGTCTTTTTTTTTTTATCCCTCATGAGCTCATACTTGGAAGTCGTATACGTTTTATTAACCACTTCCCAGAAACACACACATAAACATTTAGAAAACATAAACCTACTAGTCCAATAGAATACAACAGGATGCAAGAAAATAAAGTCATTTTCATGACTTACTATGACATTAACTGATTTGTGTTATTTTATATATAAAAATGATTCTTAATTTTAAAACCAAATATTTAAATATATTCGTCAGGCATTAATGAATAAATCAATTAGTAATTATTATTACTGTTGTATTGGAATTATATTTATTGCAGGCATTTTAAAAAGATTAATTTGTTACTTGTCATTGTTCTTTCAACAAACTTTTAATTAATCAGTAGAACAGGCGAGTATATGAAACTTTGTAATAATAATAATAATAAATTTTATTTCTATAGCGCCAACATATTCCGCAGCACTTTATATTTCAGAGGGGACTTGTACAAACGATAGACATTACAGCATAACAATAATCACATAGATCATAACAGATACCAAGAGGAATGAGGGCCCTGCTCGCAAGATTACAATCTATGAGGAAAGAGGTAGACACGAAAGGTGGGTGGTAACAATTGCCCTGATTGTATGGACCAGCCATAATGCTAAGTGTGTAACAGTACGGACACAGAGGGCTAATGGATGCATAAAGCATGTGGGAACATGATGCGGGGAACCTGGTTATGGTAAAAACTTTTGGCTGTGCCACACAGGGATAGATTAGGTTAATGTGTTGAGGCGGTAGGCCAGTCTGAATAAATGAGTTTTCAGGGCACGCTTAAAATTGTGGGGATTGGGGACTAATCGTATTGACCTGGGAAATGCCTTCCAAAGAATTGGCACAGCACGTGTAAAGTCTTGGAGACGGGAGTGGGAGGTTCTGATTATTGAGGATGCTAACCTCAGGTCATCAGCAGAACGGAGGGCGCGGGTAGGATGGTATACTGAAACAAGGGAGGAGATGTAGGGTGGTGCTGAGCCATGAAGAGCTTTGTGGGTGAGGGAAATAAGTTTGTACTGGATTCTGGAGTGGATGGGTAGCCAGTGTAATGACTGGCACAAGGTAGAGGCATCAGTGTAACGATTGGCGAGGAATATGATCCTGGCAGCAGAATTCAAAACAGATTGTAGTATATCTTATCAGAAAATTAAGCTTCTTTCTCCATTTTTGAGTCACTTTTTCCCCTCCGTCCTGCTTTCTACAATAATATTTTTATTTCTATAGCGTTAACATATTCTGCAGCACTTTACAATTCAGATGGAACATGTACAAACAATAAAGACACTACAGAGTAGCACACAGGGCTGGACTGGCCATCTGGCAATTCTGGCAAATGCCAGAAGGGCCTGTCTGGTTGTGGTCCGCCTTGTCTGCGATGTAGTTAACAGAATAGGTATTCTCAAGACAACCATACTGTTATGAGATGTGACAGAGCACAAAGTCGCTGACTCCGTCACTTACATCAGTCCATGGGTATCATTAGAAATATTGGTCTGGTAGTAAATCTTGCTTACCTTCATCCAGGCTAATATATCCCATCTGGTGCTCGGGGACGGGGATAGCATGGGCCTATGTGATTTCAAATGCCAGGACTGAATTTCAGCCCCAGTCCATACCTGGTAGCACATGATTCAACAGATACCAAGTGGATACAGGGCCCTGATCTCTAGCTTACAATGTATGAATTTACTCTAAAAAAAAAATACCTCAACTCGATCAAGAAAGATGCACTGACCGCTCACTTTGCTTTCTGGTTACACAGGAAGAGGAGAGGAGCGAGTAGCAGAGTGAGAAAATAAGCAAAGGAAGACAAGAACAATTGTGTTGAGCTTTCTAACAAGTCTTTTACCTAACCAGAGAGCTGAATTTACATCTGCAAAGCTTATTAGTGCTAATTTATATAATATCCAACAGGCTGCTGCTGCTTTTGTAGGTGTGCTAAAATGGAAATAAGAGCAGAAATCTATAACGGGGAGAGATCATAGCAGCTATTCCCACTAGGTCAGAGTTAATTGAAAATGTAGAGATAGGAAGATAAGACTTAGAGAGGAGAAAAACTGGTGACACTACAGGATAAAAGCCACATAATGGCTAGAAATAGTGTTGTTTCTCAAGTACGCGCACAAGACAATTTATTGCAAAAAGCGCACTTAGTTTCAAATGACCCTTAAAGGAGCTCATGTACTAAACAAGTGTCCGGATTTGTTTCCAAATTTTATATCAATTTCAAGAAGGTAAAAGAGCTGAATTCTTTCATCCATTGCTAGCATGCAATCTATTGTTTCACAGAACACAAAAAACTAGTTGTAATTTCATTAAGAACATTTTGACTTACTTTTACAGATTTTAATAAATTCATATATCAAGTTATTTCAGACATTTTTACTACAAATGTCCAATGTGACTTAAAAATAAATCAGATTTGCACTCTAATATAACATGATATACACGATCTATAAGTGAAGCTACTTCATGTCCACAATCCTGAGAACAGTGGACGTGCAGCAGTCTACAATATTCGTCCGTCAGCAGGCTTCAATTAGATGTGTCCTCTCCTTCTCTTAGTAAAACAAACTGTTTACTTACATAACCACACTGTTTACCCCAGCCGGTTAGCCAGCGGGAGGCTCAGGTCTTAAATTCACCAGTAAAAAAGGTCTTGGGATATAACAGGGGTCAAAAAATTTAACCCAAGCGAGGTGGGCCTAGTCTTCTGGTTTCAGTGAGAGGCTATGGTATTTTTTACACAAATCAATGGACACATTATAGGATCAACCCAAACTCACTTGTTGTTCAAACAGCCCCGAAACGGGATCCGTCGCCCACTTTTGTTAGTCTGGTATTAAATTTTACTCTGGAGAATAAAGTCATAGTCATTTTTAATGGACGGGGAATGCTTAGGTAATGTTACCAAGATGTAGGGATGTAAAAGCATCTTGGGTTTCTATATGAGGAAAGAAAGAGCGGAATGACTGCCATTAGGACTAGTGTAGGGGGTTGGGGCTGTGATCTGCACTCCTGTCCATGGTGTAATATGAAAAAGAATGTATGATGCACAAAAGATGCCCGGCTCTAAATCTTTCCCTAGTAAGATGCATCCAAATGAAATCTAACTTGTAGATAATATTTGTGCTGAGATCGATGATAGATTACATAGATAATTAGATAGATAGGTAACAGATAATTTGATATGGAATAGATAGATTCCAGATAGGGATAGATAGATAGGGATAGATGGGATAGATAGATAAGACAGATAGATACATAGATAACAGATAAATAGATATTTTGATAGATAGATAGATATGGGATAGATTACATTTAGATAGATTACATAGATAGTTATATAGATAAATTACATAAATAGATAATTTCATAGATATATCTATAGATAGATAGATAGATAGATACAGTAGATAATTTGGCAGATAAATGGATTAAGGACAGATAGATGATAGATATACATTGGATAATTAATTAAATAGACAAGTACTGTACAAGGTCCCTTTTAGGTAATTGTTGATCATGAAAATGCAAGATGGACTCAAACCAACAAAGAGCTTACATCCCACATTTAGACATAAGTAAATAGCCCCTGATTTTCTGGCAATGTTCTTCTTTATCCATAATGGACGAGTGACACTGAAGGAGTAAAAGTCCATAATTTGCGACCTAAGGCTAGTCTATGATAGCACATTGCTTTCAGAGTAAAACAGATATCCGAACATATGCTAGGAGGCTTGTGAAAGCAGCTCCTTACAGATACAGAGAAGACTCCTTGGTTCTCAAGAGGAAAGGCCAAAGGGCACATCATGTCAATGAGGGTCAAGGGGTTTCTTCAGCTAATTGAGTGTCCTTTTGCTTCCTTCACGAGCATTAACCTTTAACCCTTTTCGACTAGAGGGGACAGTCGGAGCAATGAAGGGGTTAATGAAGACAAAAGAATTTTTGCCCGTTTGTGATAAGCATATCCTATCATTGGAAAGAAGACAATGACAACACTGACCATAAGGTGCACCCTCCTAAACAAATGTTACGCTTTTGGGTGTACCGCACCCACAGGTCCTGCCGTTCAGTATCACAGGCGAGTTAGTTGGGTGTTAGTCCTGTGCAGGTAACTTTCTGCCATGTGATAGCACGCTGTACTGCAATTACAAGCCATGAGCGATCATGTGCTAAATTAATATACCATGAAAATGTTTATTCTTACAAGGCCTCTGCATATAGCTGAAAAAATGTCACCCCATGCTCTAACGATGTTCATTTATGCAATTATCGCGGATTATTAGAAAAGGCAAATATAAAAGAAATGTAAATCTATTTTTTGCTGTCAATATCTGCCATGATGCGATCATTACACCCATGTTTCGCTCAGACAATAGATAGTAGGACTCAGATCAGCCTGGCTGAGTTTTAGGTTTTGATTTAATATTTTACATTATTTTAAACATTTTTGGGAGGTAAGATATGGACACATGAACCCTTCTTGAGGCCTCCTCCAAACATCCATTCTATTCATGCACGTGTCCTATCTGTGTAATAATCTATAGAGTTTTTCACATGCCCGAGTGTCTGCAAAAAAAAAACAAAAAAAAACGGACACATCTGTTTTTGATTGGAGTCATGGATTAAAACTCACCCATTCAAAGCAAATGGGTCAGTGAAAACTGACAGCATTCAGATGCCAACTGTGTCATCCAAATTTTGGCCAATTTTTAATGTGTAATGGGACAGAGAAGCTTGGATTTTTTTTTTCTGTGTGCATGAAAAGTGGATATCACATTGATGTTGAAAGTAGATATCCAGAGCAAAAAAAAAAAAATGGATGAAAATTAAATCAAGCATATTGATAAAAATGGTCTCTATTTTCTTGTATGCAAAAAAAAAATGAAGACTGAATGAGACATGATTTGCAGAAAAATCCTCATCTACCAATAACTATATTTAAAAAAAAAAAAAATCTGTATAGGGAGATATTAGAGAAATAAGGATAATATAAATTGTTTTCGGTCATATTTACACGGTCAGTATTTTACATCAGTATTTGTAAGCCAAAACCGGAAGAGGAAAAATCAGAAGTATAACAGAAACACATCACCACTTCCGTATTTTTCACCCACTCTGGTAAAGAAAAAGAATAAAATTTGGAATTATTATTATTATTACACATACTAATACGACTTTTTACATTTTTTCTTTACTTTGCCTGCAGACATGACAAATATTGGAAGTATGATAGAGGCATCCATACCCGGTGACAGCCTATAAAAAATCAATTTTATTCCCCCAAATACAGCCTATATTTGGCCGAATAAAATTACCTTTGGATAGGCTGTCACCTGGTTTGGACACTGTCTATCATACCTATACCAAGTGGGGTTCTTTGGTTTTGGACCTTGCATCCCTCTGATGAAGCAGTGCTGCGAAACATATCCTCTAAAACGATAAAGAGCAAAGAAGGTACCACCCTATTATAGGGATCATTCTAAGGCATACCATGCATGAACAAGAAAATCAAAGAAAAAGAAGTATGCCAAATGAAAGAGATCCCCTATCAATAATAAACATTTATTTATTGAAATACAAGCCAAAAACTACAAGTAAAAAACATTAAAAAAAAGGCCCAATGGCTCTAAAAACCAACCAGATATGCTCATAAGGCTCAGATTTGCGAGAAACTTGGACGAGTCTCTCACGTCAATACCCGGCACTGCCGCCGGCACTCAGAAGCGGAGCGTGCAGCTGCATCTCTTTCTATGTAGCCGCACGCTCCGCTCCCGAGTGCCGGCAGCATTAAGATGCGAGGCTCGTCCGAGTTTCTCGCTTGTGTGATCCCGGCCTAATAGAGTTAAAATCTGCCCTATCACATAATACATAGGTTACTCATAGTGAATATCATAATGGTTGTGGGTATGCCTATATTGCAGACTAGCGTTTACAAGGATTAAACACGTGATAATATAAAACCAAGAAATAAACGATCAAATATAAATTTAAGTAGAGGACAACATTGTATACTGCCGGAACAACCTGAAAACAATCCTAACAATGAACTAAAGACAAAGCATAATAACGGACCTGTATAATAGATAAGAAGATAAGGTTGAGAAAACAAAGCGTGTCGCCACCAGAAGTGCGGCTTTTTGAGCGGGAAAAAAACATATCCTCTACTATCACAAATACTGCATTGATTGTGAGATACATATTTTTACTGTGTGCAGTTGTGATAGTTGTAATAGTATCTTACCAGAGATTAAGAAAAAAATGACGAACGTAAACGTATATATAAATAAATGTAATACATATATATGTACTTAAACCTCCAAAATTGAATTATTTTTCCCTCTAAAGACAGAGTTAATATTTATACACTTACCGTCATACTGCTCATGGTACTAGTTTGTCACAACTTACAATTTACGGTTCTTTTATGTTTGCAGGTATATTGTTTCCAGCTATCAATAAGAACCCTAACATTTCCTCAGATGTCAGATCATTTAAGAACAGAGAGTGGTTGAGTAATCTACAAATTAGAAACGATCCTAGGACAATTTTGCAGGATTCTTACATTTGTAGACGGTTTTGTCTGTGATTGGGGAAATACGAGTGACGCTTAGAACATTTAGCCATGGTGCACTTAACCCCCACAAATAGTCGTCTGTATTCCTCTGCCTCAGGTCGGTGAGTACATTGTACAAGACTACAAGAAGAGGGCAATGTGAGACAAGGACTATTAGAACTCGTTTCCTTTCCAATGCATTAATAATAAATAAGCTTAGTAATTACAAGTGTGATGCATATGCTAAAGCACTGGACTTATGTACATATGAAAGGAAATGGAAACCAATCTCTAATACTATAATACTAAGCAATTAAAAAATACAAACACCCCGTGTGTAAAATACAAGCAACAAATATAGCACATTTGTAAAATTGTAGCCAAGTTGCATTAATTCACATTATTTTATTAAATTATAAGCTACTTTATTAATAGTCCATTGGCAAAAATATATATATTAAATTATGTTGGGAGTTAAAATTTCACCAAAATAGTATTTATAATATTAGCATTATAGTATTATAGCTAGAGTTGAGCGACTTTTGGTTTTTTAGGGTCGAGTTTCGTTTCGTGAAACCCGACTTTTCCAAAAGTCGGGTCGAGCAAGATCGGCCGATTATAGGGAAAAGTCGGGGTCGTCCCGAAACACGAAACCCAATGTAAGTCAATGGGGAATAAAAGTCGGCAGTGAGAGGAGGACAGGAAACACACCTACAGTGCTCATTTGAATGCCAAAAGCATCAATTCTTCTTACTTAAGCTTGTCAACCTTAATTAACTTCATAATACAAGTTACGCACTGAAAAATGGGGGTTATTTGGCTAAAGTTGTGGGGGGTAGGGCTGGCTCCAGGTTTTCATGTGCCCTGGGCGAAAGAGCGCCCCTTTAACACATACCACAACTCATCATGCTCCGATACGGCAGAGAAATAGCGGTATAGTACAATGAAAAATACTTCACTTTTTACATCTGATGACGAGGCCCATCTATTTCTCCATACAGAATCATTGGTCCCATATAATGTTTGAAACAGTATATGATGAGCTCCACATAATGCTACAGTATATGTTGGTCCCCATGGATGAAGCTCCACTGTCTTATGGGCCCAAATAATGCTCCAAACATAATGGGCCCCATTTCTAATGCTCTAGTGTATAATGGGCCCTGTAAATGCTGCTCCAGTGTCTGATGTCCACCTTTGGAATGTTCCAGTGTATGGTCGGCCCCATCTATCATTCTCCAGAGTATAGTGCTCCCCAAAAATTGCTGTCCCAACATTGAAAACAATCAAATAAGTCTCCTCGCTAGAGAATCCCTGTACTAGTCTGGACTCCTCGTCGTCCCCATCTTCCATCTCACTGCACAGTATTTCAACCTTGCAAGTGCTGTGATCCTGAGCAAGCAGGGGGGGCCCACTCGTTGGCAACGGCACTGGCACAGGGCCCCCTGATAGTACGGTGGTGTGTCTGATGGCGGGTGGGCCGAACCTGCACTTTCATCTGCAGCTTCCTCTTTGTCACCGTGTAAGATGGAACTGTATATGGGAAGGGTAACCTGAGTTTCATCAGGGTCAGTTTCAGGCCGTGTAGCGTGCGAGGGGAATGTAGTGGTCTGGGTCAATGTACCAGCAGATTCATCGAGCAGTGGCTGGGCATCAGTGCACTTGTGTCGCCCCCAGGGGTACGGTCGCCACAGTGGCATTACCTTCCTCCTAGGGAGTGTGATGTCATGCTTGGGAGCAACGAAGGATCTCTATAGCAGGTTAACTGATTGGGCGGCGTTATTCCCACAAGTCATGACCCTCCAAACAGCGTTCATGAAGGCAAAGTGTTTGTTTTACGTGGGCAGTATGGTTGCAAAGCTGAACCTTAAAGGAATGTCTGGAAGGGCACCACCAGGAGTGGAGCCTACGGTTAAATTCGACTCCACCTGGGAAACCTCAACCATGCCAGCTACAGAACAGATGCACACATTGTAAGCTTAATTCCGTTAATGAACGAGACTCCGTCATGCCCCGCAGTCCGAGTCCGGTTTACTAGAGGGACACGTGAGGCTCTGGCACATGAGATTGGCCAATAACTGGTGTGTCATGCCCTTACATGTCCGTGGCTGCATGTGCGCTACACTGAAAAGGCCAGCGTTTGTCGCTTACAGGTGCAGATAACCCGCTGAACAACGTTAGTGATGGGAATCACTGATTACAATTATTACCCGCGAACGATGATTTCCCAGTAAGTGCAGGTCAACCGCAGTTCCGGAATTAGGCCTAACCGTCATTCCTGAAAAAATGAAAAACTTACGTGTGCAAACCACAGGTGCTGTAGCTTGCTTAACAGCTCGCCAGCCGTTCTCACGCCCAGTATGGATTACACGTGATTGCACAAAGGTGAGAAAGGGTACCGTATCCCTGGATAACATGTATGGATAGCGTACACATTCAAAATATATGTCTATACATCAGGAGGCAGGCTCAGACGGTGTTAGGCCCAGTATGGCTTGCACATGATTGCACAAAGGTGAGAAAGGGTACCATATCCCCGGATAACATGTATGGATAGCGTACACATTCAAAATATATGTCTATACATCAGGAGGCAGGCTCAGACGGTGTTAGGCCCAGTATGGATTGCACGTGATTGCACAAAGGTGAGAAAGGGTACCGTATCCCCGGATAACATGTATGGATAGCGTACACATTCAAAATATATGTCTATACATCAGGAGGCAGGCTCAGACGGTGTTAGGCCCAGTATGGATTGCATGTGATTGCACAAAGGTGAGAAAGGGTACCGTATCCCCGGATAACATGTATGGATAGCGTACACATTCAAAATATATGTCTATACATCAGGAGGCAGGCTCAGACGGTGTCAGGCACAGTATGGATTTGACGGCCCAGACTACACAGCGGAGGAGCAGGGAGAGGTAAAGATTGCAAATGCTGGGGCCCTGCCCAAGCAAGGGGGGCCCACTCGTGGGCGTCGGTACTGGCACTGGGCCCCTCATAGTACAGCGGTGTGTCTGACGGCGGGTGTGCACCACCACCGTCAGAGACACTTGATTGCACTATGAGGGACCCTGTGCCAGTGCCCGCGCCCAAGAGTCGGCCTACCCACCTGTCCAGGGCAACGGCACTCGCACGGTGTCGTGCGCTAGGTGGTGACCCCGGCCATGGGGGGGGAGGCAGCACAGTTAGGGAGTTTTAGAAAGAGGCATATGTTGATGTTGGACATTCAGCTGATGCAAAAGGCGAAATAGGTGAAGTCCCAGGAAGAGGTGGACCAAAGCAAGCCATTTTTCTGTCACCCTATGTGTCATCAGGGGAAGGTGGGACAAAATCCTTGGAAACCCATGCATGGTTCATTTTAATGAAGGATAGATCATCCACATTTTGGGTTGACAGACGGGTCCTTTTTTCTGTCAGGATTGATCCAGCTGCACTGAAGACTCTTTCCGATAGCACACTTGCAGCTGGGCAAGCGAGCTCCTGTAAGGCATATTGTGCCAATTCAGGCCAGGTGTCCAGTTTAGCGGCCCAATAGTCAAAGGGGAATGACCTGTGTGGGAGAACATCGATATGGGAGGAAAAGTAGTTTGTAACCATAGTTGACAACTGCTGTCTCCTGTCACTTTCCATCGATGCAGTATTACCAGTTGTGTGAGCGGTACTTGAAAAATCAGTCCACAACATTGTCATGAAACCCCTGTCTCCAACGCCACTTCTGCTGTGTGCACCATGAACACCTCTGCCAAGCTGCCCCCGGCCCGTACGGCTCGTGTGAGAACCATCACTGCTGCTGTGTGCTGGGAATGCCTCAAGCAACTGATTTACCAGAGTTGCTTGTTTATTAGCCAATATTAGGTCAAGGTTCTCCTGTGGCATGATGTTTTGTAATTTGCCTTTATAGCGTGGATCCAGGATGCTGGCCAACCAGTAGTCGTCATCGTTCATCATTTTGGCAATGCGGGGGTCCCTTTTTAGGATCAGCAAGGCATAATCTGACATGTGGGCCAATGTTCCCGGTGTCAATGATGCACTGCGAGTGCTGGTTGGAGGAGCACTTTCTGGCAAATCCACATCCCTCCAGTCACGCACAAACACTATACATCACCTTGCCACGCCAACATTTTCACTTGCCCCATGAGATGCATCCTCCTCCCCTAAGTAATCATCCCCATCATCATCCTCCTCCTCCTCTTCTTCCTCCACCTCGTCCAGGAGAGGTCCCTGAGCAGACAATGGCTGAATGTCATCAAGGATTCCCTCCTCCTCTTCCTCCTCATCAACATTGGCTGCCTGCTCCTTAAGGTGCGTCAAAGTTTGCATGAGCAGACGCATAAGTGGGATGCTCATGCTTAGGATGGCGTCGTCTGCGCTTACCAGCCGTGTGCATTCCTCAAAACACTGAAGGACTTTACAGAGGTCTTTCAGCTTCGACCAATGCACACCTGTCAACTCCATCTCTGCTCTCAAAGTGCCTGGCCGGGTATCCTCCCACAAATGCATTATGGCCTGCCTCTGCTCGCACAGCCGCTCCACCATGTGCAGGGTGGAGTTCCACCTTGTTGCAATGTCGATAATGAGGCGGTGGTTGGGAAGGTGGAGCAATCGCTGCAGCTTCTGCATATCAACGGAGTGTACAGGCGACCGGCGGATGTGCGCGCACAGTCTTCGCACCTTCTGGAGCAGGGCTGTTAACTCCGGATAATTTTTGAGGAAGCACTGCACCACCAGGTTCAAGGTGTGAGCCAAGCAAAGTATGTGGCTGAGTTTTGAAAGGGCTATGGCTGCCACAAAATTACGGCCGTTATCACTAACTACCTTGCCTGCCTCAAGATGTACACTGCCCAGCCATGACTCAGTTTGTCGCTTCAAGTACTCGGCCAGCACCTCGGCGGTGTGTCTGTCGCCCAAACACATCATCTGCAACACAGCCTGCTGACGCTTTCCACTAGCTGCTCGATAGGGGGACACCTCGTGTGCAACAGTGGCAGCTGCAGATGGAGTGCTCGTACGACTGCGCTCTGTGGACGAGCTTTCGCTTCTGGAGGAGGAGGAGGAGGGTCGAACGCCTACAGCCAACTGTTTCCTATACCGTGGGCTAGGCAGCACTGTCCCACCACCGCTGTCCCCTGTGGACCCTGCATCCACCACATTAACCCAGTGCGCAGTGATGGACACGTAACGGCCCTGGCCATGCCGACTGGACCATGCATCAGTTGTGAGGTGCACCTTTCCACTCACTGACTGCTTGAGTGCATGGACAATGCGGTCTTTTACATGATGGTGGAGGGCTGGGATGGCTTTGCGAGAGAAGAAGTGGCGACTGGGTAGGTCATAGCATGGTACTGCATAGGCCATGAGTTCGCGGAAAGCTGCGCTTTCCACCAACCGATAGGGCATCATCTCAAACGAGATTAGTTTGGCAATGTGGGCGTTCAAACCCAGTGTACGCGGATGAGAGACTGAGTACTTTCTTGACCTATTCATAGTGTCTGGGAGGGTGAGCTGGACTTGAGAGCTGCATATGGTGGAAGTAGCGGTGGACAGGGCGGACTGAGAGAGGGTTGATGATGGTGATGGAGTTGGTGTTCTTTCTGATGGCCTAGATTCAGTATTTCGTTGATATAACAGTGGGATTCCCTGACTGCTGTGGCCTTGCAACGACACCTCAACATTTGCTGCTGTGCTAACCGGTGGGCTTATAGTGGGGGAAACAATGTAGCGTTGCTGACTACCTTTTTTGTGATCAGTTGCACATGTGGCACTTGAGGTTTGGAGTTGTGTCCACGCTTGCAAGTGCATGGTGTTTAACTGTCTAAGGATGCAACTGGTATTCAAATTTTTCAGATTTTTCCCTCGGCTAAAGGTCTTTGCGCACTTCTTACAGATAACCTTGGCCTGATCATGAGGATTTTGTTAAAAAAAGTGCCACACTGCACTTTTCCTACTTTGGCAGACATTTTGCGGCCTAGCACGCTGTGATCTTTTGACCCTCTGGACAAGCTGTCCAGCAACTCTTTTGATGTTTGGAACCTGTCTTTGGAGTGCTCCGGGCCTGCCAGATAACAGCTGTTGCTATGTCGATGTCTGCTGTGTATGCTCCTCATCTGAGCTATTGGAAGCAGCACCCTCTTCCCCCAATGGATGCCAATCTGGGTCAACAACTGGGTCATCCATCACCTCCTCTTCAATGTCATGTGCACCTTCCTCTGTGTCACCGTGTATGGTGGTATAGTGTGCGGGAAGGGGCACCTGAGTCTCATCAGGGTCAGAATCTGGCTCTGTACACTGCGAGGACAATGTAGTGCTCTGAGTGAATGTACCAGCAGAATCATCTATCAGCGGCTGTGCATCAGTGCACTCCATGTCAGATTCATCTTGGCCTGGGTAATTCACCATTTCACTTGATAATCCAGGCATGGTATGTGAAAACAGCTCCATGGAGTAATCAGTAGTATGGCCTGCGTCATCCTTCAATCTTGGTTGGGGTGAAGGACACAAGGAAAGGTGTGGTTCATGAACATGAGCCTCCAATGACGACTCAGTGATTTTACTTTTTACAACTTCAGAAGAGGAGGCGATAGAGCTGGAGGCTGAGTCAGCAATGTAAGACAAAACTTTTTCCTGAAGCTCTGGCTTTAAAAGCGGTTTGCCAACTCCTAGAAAATTAAGCATCCGAGGCCTTGTGGAGCCAGACGATGATGCAGGCTCAACACCTCCTGCATTCGGTCCTATTTTGCTTTTGCCACTACCATCAGATCCACCACCAACACCATCATTACCAGCTGCCAACCCCCGCCCAATTCCAAGGCCTCTTCCACCAGCCTTCCTCATTTTTGGTAGAAATGTAGACAAAATCCAACAAACTATATAGTAATTTAAAACAAGGTACAAGGTGTCTATAGGACAGGGGAGATTTTGAATTTCTGCAGATAATTGTGGACACAGGACACTTTTGGATTGTGTGAGGCCCACTAAATATCAGAGCGCTATGTCACAGGCTCGATGGCACAGGTGTGAAAAAAGTGACTACAGGATAAGGGAGATTTTGAATTTCTGCACACACTAGTGGACACTGGACACTTTTGGATTGTGTGAGGCCCACTGAATATCAGAGCGCTATGTCACAGGCTCGATGGCACAGGTGTGAAAAAAGTGACTAGAGGATAAGGGAGATTTTGAATTTCTGCAGACACTAGTGGACACTGGACACTTTTGGATTGTGTGAGGCCCACTGAATATCAGAGCGCTATGTCACAGGCTCGATGGCACAGGTTTGAAAAAAGTGACTACAGGATAAGGGAGATTTTGAATTTCTGCACACACTAGTGGACACTGGACACTTTTGGATTGTGTGAGGCCCACTGAATATCAGAGCGCTATGTCACAGGCTCGATGGCACAGGTGTGAAAAATGTCAATAGAGGATAACGGAGATTTTGAATTTCTGCACACACTAGTGGACACTGGACACTTTTGGATTGTGTGAGGCCCACTGAATATCAGAGCGCTATGTCACAGGCTCGATGGCACAGGTGTGAAAAAGTGACTACAGGATAAGGGAGATTTTGAATTTCTGCACACACTAGTGGACACTGGACACTTTTGGATTGTGTGAGGCCCACTGAATATCAGAGCGCTATGTCACAGGCTCGATGGCACAGGTGTGAAAAATGTCAATAGAGGATAACGGAGATTTTGAATTTCTGCACACACTAGTGGACACTGGACACTTTTGGATTGTGTGAGGCCCACTGAATATCAGAGCGCTATGTCACAGGCTCGATGGCACAGGTGTGAAAAATTGACTACAGGATAAGGGAGATTTTGAATTTCTGCACACACTAGTGGACACTGGACACTTTTGGATTGTGTGAGGCCCACTGAATATCAGAGCGCTATGTCACAGGCTCGATAGGCACAGGTGTGAAAAAAGTGACTACAGGATAAGGGAGATTTTGAATTTCTGCACACACTAGTGGACGCTGGACACTTTTGGATTGTGTAAGGCCCACTGAATATCAGAGCGCTATGTCACAGGCTCGATGGCACAGGTGTGAAAAATGTCACTAGAGGATAACGGAGATTTTGAATTTCTGCACACACTAGTGGACACTGGACACTTTTGGATTGTGTGAGGCCCACTGAATATCAGAGCGCTATGTCACAGGCTCGATGGCACAGGTGTGAAAAATGTCACTAGAGGATAATGGAGATTTTGAATTTCTGCACACACTAGTGGACAATGGACACTTTTGGATCGTGTGAGGCCCACTGAATATCAGAGCGCTATGTCACAGGCTCGATGGCACAGGTGTGAAAAAAGTGACTACAGGATAAGAGAGATTTTGAATTTCTGCACACATTAGTGGACACTGGACACTTTTGGATTGTGTGAGACCCACTGAATATCAGAGCGCTATGTCACAGGCTCGATGGCACAGGTGTGAAAAAAGTGACTACAGGATAAGGGAGATTTTGAATTTCTGCACACACTAGTGGACACTGGACACTTTTGGATTGTGTGAGGCCCACTGAATATCAGAGCGCTATGTCACAGGCTCGATGGCACAGGTGTGAAAAAAGTGACTAGAGGATAAGGGAGATTTTGAATTTCTGCAGACACTAGTGGACACTGGACACTTTTGGATTGTGTGAGGCCCACTGAATATCAGAGCGCTATGTCACAGGCTCGATGGCACAGGTTTGAAAAAAGTGACTACAGGATAAGGGAGATTTTGAATTTCTGCACACACTAGTGGACACTGGACACTTTTGGATTGTGTGAGGCCCACTGAATATCAGAGCGCTATGTCACAGGCTCGATGGCACAGGTGTGAAAAATGTCAATAGAGGATAACGGAAATTTTGAATTTCTGCACACACTAGTGGACACTGGACACGTTTGGATTGTGTGAGGCCCACTGAATATCAGAACGCTATGTCACAGGCTCGATGGCACAGGTGTGAAAAATTGACTACAGGATAAGGGAGATTTTGAATTTCTGCACACACTAGTGGACACTGGACACTTTTGGATTGTGTGAGGCCCACTGAATATCAGAGCGCTATGTCCCAGGCTCGATGGCACAGGTGTGAAAAATGTCACTAGAGGATAATGGAGATTTTGAATTTCTGCACACACTAGTGGAAACTGGACACTTTTGGATTGTGTGAGGCCCACTGAATATCAGAGCGCTATGTCACAGGTTCGATGGCACAGGTGTGAAAAATGTCACTAGAGGATAACGGAGATTTTGAGTTTCTGCACACACTAGTGGACACTGGACACTTTTGGATTGTGTGAGGCCCACTGAATATCAGAGCGCTATGTCACAGGCTCGATGGCACAGGTGTGAAAAAAGTGACTACAGGATAAGGGAGATTTTGAATTTCTGCACACACTAGTGGACACTGGACACTTTTGGATTGTGTGAGGCCCACTGAATATCAGAGCGCTATGTCACAGGCTCGATGGCACAGGTGTGAAAAATGTCACTAGAGGATAACGGAGAAGAATTTCTGCACACACTAGTGGACACTGGACACTTTTGGATTGTGTGAGGACCACTGAATATCAGAGCGCTATGTCACAGGCTCGATGGCACAGGTGTGAAAAATGTCACTAGAGGATAACGGAGATTTTGAATTTCTGCACACACTAGTGGACACTGGACACTTTTGGATTGTGTGAGGCCCACTGAATATCAGAGCGCTATGTCACAGGCTCGATGGCACAGGTGTGAAAAAAGTAACTACAGGATAAGGGAGATTTTGAATTTCTGCACACACTAGTGGACGCTGGACACTTTTGGATTGTGTAAGGCCCACTGAATATCAGAGCGCTATGTCACAGGCTTGATGGCACAGGTGTGAAAAATGTCACTAGAGGATAACGGAGATTTTGAATTTCTGCACACACTAGTGGACACTGGACACTTTTGGATTGTGTGAGGCCCACTGAATATCAGAGCGCTATGTCACAGGCTCGATGGCACAGGTGTGAAAAAAGTGACTACAGAATAAGGGAGATTTTGAATTTCTGCACACACTAGTGGACACTGGACACTTTTGGATTGTGTGAGGCCCACTGAATATCAGAGCGCTATGTCACAGGCTCGATGGCACAGGTGTGAAAAATGTCACTAGAGGATAATGGAGATTTTGAATTTCTGCACACACTAGTGGACAATGGACACTTTTGGATCGTGTGAGGCCCACTGAATATCAGAGCGCTATGTCACAGGCTCGATGGCACAGGTGTGAAAAAAGTGACTACAGGATAAGAGAGATTTTGAATTTCTGCACACACTAGTGGACACTGGACACTTTTGGATTGTGTGAGACCCACTGAATATCAGAGCGCTATGTCACAGGCTCGATGGCACAGGTGTGAAAAAAGTGACTACAGGATAAGGGAGATTTTGAATTTCTGCACACACTAGTGGACACTGGACACTTTTGGATTGTGTGAGGCCCACTGAATATCAGAGCGCTATGTCACAGGCTCGATGGCACAGGTGTGAAAAAAGTGACTAGAGGATAAGGGAGATTTTGAATTTCTGCAGACACTAGTGGACACTGGACACTTTTGGATTGTGTGAGGCCCACTGAATATCAGAGCGCTATGTCACAGGCTCGATGGCACAGGTTTGAAAAAAGTGACTACAGGATAAGGGAGATTTTGAATTTCTGCACACACTAGTGGACACTGGACACTTTTGGATTGTGTGAGGCCCACTGAATATCAGAGCGCTATGTCACAGGCTCGATGGCACAGGTGTGAAAAATGTCAATAGAGGATAACGGAAATTTTGAATTTCTGCACACACTAGTGGACACTGGACACTTTTGGATTGTGTGAGGCCCACTGAATATCAGAGCGCTATGTCACAGGCTCGATGGCACAGGTGTGAAAAATGTCACTAGAGGATAATGGAGATTTTGAATTTCTGCACACACTAGTGGAAACTGGACACTTTTGGATTGTGTGAGGCCCACTGAATATCAGAGCGCTATGTCACAGGCTCGATGGCACAGGTGTGAAAAATGTCACTAGAGGATATCGGAGATTTTGAGTTTCTGCACACACTAGTGGACACTGGACACTTTTGGATTGTGTGAGGCCCACTGAATATCAGAGCGCTATGTCACAGGCTCGATGGCACAGGTGTGAAAAAAGTGACTACAGGATAAGGGAGATTTTGAATTTCTGCACACACTAGTGGACACTGGACACGTTGGATTGTGTGAGGCCCACTGAATATCAGAGCGCTATGTCACAGGCTCGATGGCACAGGTGTGAAAAATGTCACTAGAGGATAACGGAGATTTTGAATTTCTGCACACACTAGTGGACACTGGACACTTTTGGATTGTGTGAGGCCCACTGAATATCAGAGCGCTATGTCACAGGCTCGATGGCACAGGTGTGAAAAAAGTGACTACAGGATAAGGGAGATTTTGAATTTCTGCACACACTAGTGGACACTGGACACTTTTGGATTGTGTGAGGCCCACTGAATATCAGAGCGCTATGTCACAGGCTCGATGGCACAGGTGTGAAAAAAGTGACTACAGGATAAGGGAGATTTTGAATTTCGGCACACACTAGTGGACACTGGACACTTTTGGATTGTGTGAGGCCCACTGAATATCAGAGCGCTATGTCACAGGCTCGATGGCACAGGTGTGAAAAATGTCACTAGAGGATAACGGAGATTTTGAATTTCTGCACACACTAGTGGACACTGGACACTTTTGGATTGTGAGAGGCCCACTGAATATCAGAGCGCTATGTCACAGGCTCGATGGCACAGGTGTGAAAAATGTCACTAGAGGATAACGGAGATTTTGAATTTCTGCACACACTAGTGGAAACTGGACACTTTTGGATTGTGTGAGGCCCACTGAATATCAGAGCGCTATGTCACAGGCTAGATGGCACAGGTGTGAAAAATGTCACTAGAGGATAACGGAGATTTTGAATTTCTGCACACACTAGTGGACACTGGACACTTTTGGATTGTGTGAGGCCCACTGAATATCAGAGCGCTATGTCACAGGCTCGATGGCACAGGTGTAAAAAAAGTGACTACAGGATAAGGGAGATTTTGAATTTCTGCACACATTAGTGGACACTGGACACTTTTGGATTGTGTGAGGCCCACTGAATATCAGAGCGCTATGTCACAGGCTCGATGGCACAGGTGTGAAAAATGTCACTAGAGGATAATGGAGATTTTGAATTTCTGCACACACTAGTGGACACTGGACACTTTTGGATTGTGTGAGGCCCACTGAATATCAGAGCGCTATGTCACAGGCTCGATGGCACAGGTGTGAAAAATGTCACTAGAGGATAACTGAGATTTTGAATTTCTGCACACACTAGTGGACACTGGACACTTTTGGATTGTGTGAGGCCCACTGAATATTAGAGCGCTATGTCACAGGCTCGATGGCACAGGTGTGAAAAAAGTGACTACAGGATAAGGGAGATTTTGAATATCTGCACACACTAGTGGACACTGGACACTTTTGGATTGTGTGAGGCCTACTGAATATCAGAGCGCTATGTCACAGGCTCGATGGCACAGGTGTGAAAAATGTCACTAGAGGATAACGGAGATTTTGAATTTCTGTACACACTAGTGGACACTGGACACTTTGGGATTGTGTGAGGCCCACTGAATATCAGAGCGCTATGTCACAGGCTCGATGGCACAGGTGTGAAAAAAGTGACTACAGGATAAGGGAGATTTTGAATTTCTGCACACACTAGTGGACACTGTACACTTTTGGATTGTGTGAGGCCCACTGAATATCAGAGAGCTATGTCACAGGCTCGATGGCACAGGTGTGAAAAAAGTGACTACAGTATAAGGGAGATTTTGAATTTCTGCACACACTAGTGGACACTGGACACTTTTGGATTGTGTGAGGCCCACTGAATATCAGAGCGCTATGTCACAGGCTCGATGGCACAGATGTGAAAAATGTCACTAGACGATAACGGAGATTTTGAATTTCTGCACACACTAGTGGACACTGGACACTTTTGGATTGTGTGAGGCCCACTGAATATCAGAGCGCTATGTCACAGGCTCGATGGCACAGGTGTGAAAAATGTCACTAGAGGATAACGGAGATTTTGAATTTCTGCACACACTAGTGGAAACTGGACACTTTTGGATTGTGTGAGGCCCACTGAATATCAGAGCGCTATGTCACAGGCTCGATGGCACAGGTGTGAAAAATGTCACTAGAGGATAACGGAGATTTTGAATTTCGGCACACACTAGTGGACACTGGACACTTTTGGATTGTGTGAGGCCCACTGAATATCAGAGCGCTATGTCACAGGCTCGATGGCACAGGTGTGAAAAATGTCACTAGAGGATAACGGAGATTTTGAATTTCTGCACACACTAGTGGACACTGGACACTTTTGGATTGTGAGAGGCCCACTGAATATCAGAGTGCTATGTCACAGGCTCGATGGCACAGGTGTGAAAAATGTCACTAGAGGATAACGGAGATTTTGAATTTCTGCACACACTAGTGGAAACTGGACACTTTTGGATTGTGTGAGGCCCACTGAATATCAGAGCGCTATGTCACAGGCTAGATGGCACAGGTGTGAAAAATGTCACTAGAGGATAACGGAGATTTTGAATTTCTGCACACACTAGTGGACACTGGACACTTTTGGATTGTGTGAGGCCCACTGAATATCAGAGCGCTATGTCACAGGCTCGATGGCACAGGTGTGAAAAAAGTGACTACAGGATAAGGGAGATTTTGAATTTCTGCACACACTAGTGGACACTGGACACTTTTGGATTGTGTGAGGCCCACTGAATATCAGAGCGCTATGTCACAGGCTCGATGGCACAGGTGTGAAACATGTCACTAGAGGATAACGGAGATGAATTTCTGCACACACTAGTGGACACTGGACACTTTTGGATTGTGTGAGGACCACTGAATATCAGAGCGCTATGTCACAGGCTCGATGGCACAGGTGTGAAAAATGTCACTAGAGGATAACGGAGATTTTGAATTTCTGCACACAATAGTGGACACTGGACACTTTTGGATTGTGTGAGGCCCACTGAATATCAGAGCGCTATGTCACAGGCTCGATGGCACAGGTGTGAAAAAAGTGACTACAGGATAAGGGAGATTTTGAATTTCTGCACACACTAGTGGACGCTGGACACTTTTGGATTGTGTAAGGCCCACTGAATATCAGAGCGCTATGTCACAGGCTCGATGGCACAGGTGTGAAAAATGTCACTAGAGGATAACGGAGATTTTGAATTTCTGCACACACTAGTGGACACTGGACACTTTTGGATTGTGTGAGGCCCACTGAATATCAGAGCGCTATGTCACAGGCTCGATGGCACAGGTGTGAAAAAAGTGACTACAGAATAAGGGAGATTTTGAATTTCTGCACACACTAGTGGACACTGGACACTTTTGGATTGTGTGAGGCCCACTGAATATCAGAGCGCTATGTCACAGGCTCGATGGCACAGGTGTGAAAAATGTCACTAGAGGATAATGGAGATTTTGAATTTCTGCACACACTAGTGGACACTGGACACTTTTGGATCGTGTGAGGCCCACTGAATATCAGAGCGCTATGTCACAGGCTCGATGGCACAGGTGTGAAAAAATGACTACAGGATAAGAGAGATTTTGAATTTCTGCACACACTAGTGGACACTGGACACTTTTGGATTGTGTGAGACCCACTGAATATCAGAGCGCTATGTCACAGGCTCGATGGCACAGGTGTGAAAAAAGTGACTACAGGATAAGGGAGATTTTGAATTTCTGCACACACTAGTGGACACTGGACACTTTTGGATTGTGTGAGGCCCACTGAACATCAGAGCGCTATGTCACAGGCTCGATGGCACAGGTGTGAAAAATGTCACTAGAGGATAACGGAGATTTTGAATTTCTGCACACACTAGTGGACACTGGACACTTTTGGATTGTGTGAGGCCCACTGAATATCAGAGCGCTATGTCACAGGCTCGATGGCACAGGTGTGAAAAAAGTGACTACAGGATAAGGGAGATTTTGAATTTCTGCACACACTAGTGGACACTGGACACTTTTGGATTGTGTGAGGCCCACTGAATATCAGAGCGCTATGTCACAGGCTCGATGGCACAGGTGTGAAAAAAGTGACTACAGGATAAGGGAGATTTTGAATTTCTGCACACACTAGTGGACACTGGACACTTTTGGATTGTGTGAGGCCCACTGAATATCACAGCGCTATGTCACAGGCTTGATGGCACAGGTGTGAAAAATGTCACTAGAGGATAATGGAGATTTTGAATTTCTGCACACACTAGTGGACACTGGACACTTTTGGATTGTGTGAGGCCCACTGAATATCAGAGCGCTATGTCACAAGCTCGATGGCACAGGTGTGAAAAATGTCACTAGAGGATAACGGAGATTTTGAATTTCTGCACACACTAGTGGACACTGGACACTTTTGGATTGTGTGAGGCCCACTGAATATCAGAGCGCTATGTCACAGGCTCGATGGCACAGGTGTGAAAAAAGTGACTACAGGATAAGGGAGATTTTGAATTTCTGCACACATTAGTGGACACTGGACACTTTTGGATTGTGTGAGGCCCACTGAATATCAGAGCGCTATGTCACAGGCTCGATGGCACAGGTGTGAAAAATGTCACTAGAGGATAATGGAGATTTTGAATTTCTGCACACACTAGTGGACACTGGACACTTTTGGATTGTGTGAGGCCCACTGAATATCAGAGCGCTATGTCACAGGCTCGATGGCACAGGTGTGAAAAATGTCACTAGAGGATAACTGAGATTTTGAATTTCTGCACACACTAGTGGACACTGGACACTTTTGGATTGAGTGAGGCCCACTGAATATTAGAGCGCTATGTCACAGGCTCGATGGCACAGGTGTGAAAAAAGTGACTACAGGATAAGGGAGATTTTGAATATCTGCACACACTAGTGGACACTGGACACTTTTGGATTGTGTGAGGCCTACTGAATATCAGAGCGCTATGTCACAGGCTCGATGGCACAGATGTGAAAAATGTCACTAGACGATAACGGAGATTTTGAATTTCTGCACACACTAGTGGACACTGGACACTTTTGGATTGTGTGAGGCCCACTGAATATCAGAGCGCTATGTCACAGGCTCGATGGCACAGGTGTGAAAAATGTCACTAGAGGATAACGGAGATTTTGAATTTCTGCACACACTAGTGGAAACTGGACACTTTTGGATTGTGTGAGGCCCACTGAATATCAGAGCGCTATGTCACAGGCTCGATGGCACAGGTGTGAAAAATGTCACTAGAGGATAACGGAGATTTTGAGTTTCTGCACACACTAGTGGACACTGGACACTTTTGGATTGTGTGAGGCCCACTGAATATCAGAGCGCTATGTCACAGGCTCGATGGCACAGGTGAGAAAAAAGTGACTAGAGGATAAGGGAGATTTTGAATTTCTGCACACACTAGTGGACACTGGACACGTTGGATTGTGTGAGGCCCACTGAATATCAGAGCGCTATGTCACAGGCTCGATGGCACAGGTGTGAAAAATGTCACTAGAGGATAACGGAGATTTTGAATTTCTGCACACACTAGTGGACACTGGACACTTTTGGATTGTGGGAGGCCCACTGAATATCAGAGCGCTATGTCACAGGCTCGATGGCACAGGTGTGAAAAAAGTGACTACAGGATAAGGGAGATTTTGAATTTCTGCACACACTAGTGGACACTGGACACTTTTGGATTGTGTGAGGCCCACTGAATATCAGAACGCTAGTCACAGGCTCGATGGCACAGGTGTGAAAAAAGTGACTACAGGATAAGGGAGATTTTGAATTTCTGCACACACTAGTGGACACTGGACACTTTTGGATTGTGTGAGGCCCACTGAATATCAGAGCGCTATGTCACAGGCTCGATGGCACAGGTGTTAAAAATGTCACTAGAGGATAACGGAGATTTTGAATTTCTGCACACACTAGTGGACACTGGAAACTTTTGGATTGTGTGAGTCCCACTGAATATCAGAGCGCTATGTCACAGGCTCGATGGCACAGGTGTGAAAAAAGTGACTACAGGATAAGGGAGATTTTGAATTTCTGCACACACTAGTGGACACTGGACACTTTTGGATTGTGTAAGGCCCACTGAATATCAGAGCGCTATGTCACAGGCTCGATGGCACAGGTGTGAAAAATGTCACTAGAGGATAAGGGAGATTTTGAATTTCTGCACACACTAGTGGACACTGGACACTTTTGGATTGTGTGAGGCCCACTGAATATCAGAGCGCTATGTCACAGGCTCGATGGCTCAGGTGTGAAAAAAGTGACTACAGGATAAGGGAGATTTTGAATTTCTGCACACACTAGTGGACACTGGACCCTTTTGGATTGTGTGAGGACAACTGAATTTCAGAGCGCTGTCACAGGCTCGATGGCACAGGTGTGAAAAATGTCACTAGAGGATAACGGAGATTTTGAATTTCTGCATACACTAGTGGACACTGGACACTTTTGGATTGTGTGAGGCCCACTGAATATCAGAGCGCTATGTCACAGGCTCGATGGCACAGGTGTGAAAAATGTCACTACAGGATAACGGAGATTTTGAATTTCTGCACACACTAGTGGACACTGGACACTTTTGGATTGTGTGAGGCCCACTGAATATCAGAGCGCTATGTCACAGGCTCGATGGAACAGGTGTGAAAAAAGTGACTATAGGATAACGGAGATTTTGAATTTCTGCACACACTAGTGGACACTGGACACTTTTGGATTGTGTGAGGCCCACTGAATATCAGAGCGCTATGTCACAGGCTCGATGGCACAGGTGTGAAAAATGTCACTAGAGGATAATGGAGATTTTGAATTTCTGCACACTAGTGGACACTGGACACTTTTGGATTGTGTGAGGCCCACTGAACATCAGAGCGCTATGTCACAGGCTCGATGGCACAGGTGTGAAAAATGTCACTAGAGGATAACGGAGATTTTGAATTTCTGCACACACTAGTGGACACTGGACACTTTTGGATTGTGTGAGGCCCACTGAATATCAGAGCGCTATGTCACAGGCTCGATGGCACAGGTGTGAAAAATGTCACTAGAGGATAACGGAGATTTTGAATTTCTGCACACAGTAGTGGACACTGGACACTTTTGGATTGTGTGAGGCCCACTGAATATCAGAGCGCTATGTCACAGGCTCGATGGCACAGGTGTGAAAAATGTCACTAGAGGATAATGGAGATTTTGAATTTCTGCACACACTAGTGGACACTGGAAACTTTTGGATTGTGTGAGGCCCACTGTATATCAGAGCGCTATGTCACAGGCTCAATGGCACAGGTGTGAAAAATGTCACTAGAGGATAACGGAGATTTTGAATTTCTGCACACACTAGTGGACACTGGACACTTTTGGATTGTGTGAGGACCACTGAATATCAGAGCGCTATGTCACAGGCTCGATGGCACAGGTGTGAAAAAAGTGACTACAGGATAAGGGAGATTTTGAATTTCTGCACACATTAGTGGACACTGGACACTTTTGGATTGTGTGAGGCCCACTGAATATCAGAGCGCTATATCACAGGCTCGATGGCACAGGTGTGAAAAATGTCACTAGAGGATAATGGAGATTTTGAATTTCTGCACACACTAGTGGACACTGGACACTTTTGGATTGTGTGAGGCCCACTGAATATCAGAGAGCTATGTCACAGGCTCGATGGCACAGGTGTGAAAAATGTCACTAGAGGATAACGGAGATTTTGAATTTCTGCACACACTAGTGGACACTGGACACTTTTGGATTGTGTGAGGCCCACTGAATATCAGAGCGCTATGTCACAGGCTCGATGGCACAGGTGTGAAAAAAGTGACTACAGGATAAGGGAGATTTTGAATTTCTGCACACACTAGTGGACACTGGACACTTTTGGATTGTGTGAGGCCCACTGAATATCAGAGCGCTATGTCACAGGCTCGATGGCACAGGTGTGAAAAATGTCACTAGAGGATAACGGAGATTTTGAATTTCTGCACACACTAGTGGACACTAGACACTTTTGGATTGTGTGACGCCCACTGAATATCAGAGCGCTATGTCACAGGCTCGATGGCACAGGTGTGAAAAAAGTGACTACAGGATAAGGGAGATTTTGAATTTCTGCACACACTAGTGGACACTGGACACTTTTGGATTGTGTGAGGCCCACTGAATATCAGAGCGCTATGTCACAGGCTCGATGGCACAGGAGTGAAAAATGTCACTAGAGGATAACGGAGATGAATTTCTGCACACACTAGTGGACACTGGACACTTTTGGATTGTGTGAGGCCCACTGAATATCAGAGCGCTATGTCACAGGCTCGATGGCACAGGTGTGAAAAATGTCACTAGAGGATAACGGAGATTTTGAATTTCTGCACACACTAGTGGACACTGGACACTTTTGGATTGTGTGAGGCCCACTGAATATCAGAGCGCTATGTCACAGGCTCGATGGCACAGGTGTGAAAAAAGTGACTACAGGAAAATGGAGATTTTGAACTTCTGCACACACTAGTGGACACTGGACACTTTTGGATTGTGTGAGGCCCACTGAATATCAGAGCGCTATGTCACAGGCTCGATGGCACAGGTGTGAAAAAAGTGACTACAGGATAAGGGAGATTTTGAATTTCTGCACACACTAGGGGACACTGGACACTTTTGGATTGTGTGAGGCCCACTGAATAACAGAGCGCTATGTCACAGGCTCGATGGCACAGGTGTGAAAAATGTCACTAGAGGATAACGGAGATTTTGAATTTCTGCACACACTAGTGGACACTGGACACTTTTGGATTGTGTGAGGCCCACTGAATATCAGAGCGCTATGTCACAGGCTCGATGGCACAGGTGTGAAAAATGTCACTAGAGGATAACGGAGATTTTGAATTTCTGCACACACTAGTGGACACTAGACACTTTTGGATTGTGTGAGGCCCACTGAATATCAGATCGCTATGTCACAGGCTCGATGGCACAGGTGTGAAAAAAGTGACTACAGGATAAGGGAGATTTTGAATTTCTGCACACACTAGTGGACACTGGACACTTTTGGATTGTGTGAGGCCCACTGAATATCAGAGCGCTATGTCACAGGCTCGATGGCACAGGAGTGAAAAATGTCACTAGAGGATAACGGAGATGAATTTCTGCACACACTAGTGGACACTGGACACTTTTGGATTGTGTGAGGCCCACTGAATATCAGAGCGCTATGTCACAGGCTCGATGGCACAGGTGTGAAAAATGTCACTAGAGGATAATGGAGATTTTGAATTTCTGCACACACTAGTGGACACTGGACACTTTTGGATTGTGTGAGGCCCACTGAATATCAGATCGCTATGTCACAGGCTCGATGGCACAGGTGTGAAAAATGTCACTAGAGGATAACGGAGATTTTGAATTTCTGCACACACTAGTGGACACTGGACACTTTTGGATTGTGTGAGGCCCACTGAATATCAGAGCGCTATGTCACAGGCTCGATGGCACAGGTGTGAAAAATGTCACTAGAGGATAACGGAGATTTTGAATTTCTGCACACACTAGTGGACACTGGACACTTTTGGATTGTGTGAGGCCCACTGAATATCAGAGCGCTATGTCACAGGCTCGATGGCACAGGTGTGAAAAAAGTGACTACAGGATAAGGGAGATTTTGAATTTCTGCACACACTAGTGGACACTGGACACTTTTGGATTGTGTGAGGCCCACTGAATATCAGAGCGCTATGTCACAGGCTCGATGGCACAGGTGTGAAAAAAGTGACTACAGGATAAGGGAGATTTTGAATTTCTGCACACACTAGTGGACACTGGACACTTTTGGATTGTGTGAGGCCCACTGAATATCACAGCGCTATGTCACAGGCTTGATGGCACAGGTGTGAAAAATGTCACTAGAGGATAATGGAGATTTTGAATTTCTGCACACACTAGTGGACACTGGACACTTTTGGATTGTGTGAGGCCCACTGAATATCAGAGCGCTATGTCACAAGCTCGATGGCACAGGTGTGAAAAATGTCACTAGAGGATAACGGAGATTTTGAATTTCTGCACACACTAGTGGACACTGGACACTTTTGGATTGTGTGAGGCCCACTGAATATCAGAGCGCTATGTCACAGGCTCGATGGCACAGGTGTGAAAAAAGTGACTACAGGATAAGGGAGATTTTGAATTTCTGCACACATTAGTGGACACTGGACACTTTTGGATTGTGTGAGGCCCACTGAATATCAGAGCGCTATGTCACAGGCTCGATGGCACAGGTGTGAAAAATGTCACTAGAGGATAATGGAGATTTTGAATTTCTGCACACACTAGTGGACACTGGACACTTTTGGATTGTGTGAGGCCCACTGAATATCAGAGCGCTATGTCACAGGCTCGATGGCACAGGTGTGAAAAATGTCACTAGAGGATAACTGAGATTTTGAATTTCTGCACACACTAGTGGACACTGGACACTTTTGGATTGTGTGAGGCCCACTGAATATTAGAGCGCTATGTCACAGGCTCGATGGCACAGGTGTGAAAAAAGTGACTACAGGATAAGGGAGATTTTGAATATCTGCACACACTAGTGGACACTGGACACTTTTGGATTGTGTGAGGCCTACTGAATATCAGAGCGCTATGTCACAGGCTCGATGGCACAGGTGTGAAAAATGTCACTAGAGGATAACGGAGATTTTGAATTTCTGCACACACTAGTGGACACTGGACACTTTGGGATTGTGTGAGGCCCACTGAATATCAGAGCGCTATGTCACAGGCTCGATGGCACAGGTGTGAAAAAAGTGACTACAGGATAAGGGAGATTTTGAATTTCTGCACACACTAGTGGACACTGTACACTTTTGGATTGTGTGAGGCCCACTGAATATCAGAGAGCTATGTCACAGGCTCGATGGCACAGGTGTGAAAAAAGTGACTACAGGATAAGGGAGATTTTGAATTTCTGCACACACTAGTGGACACTGGACACTTTTGGATTGTGTGAGGCCCACTGAATATCAGAGCGCTATGTCACAGGCTCGATGGCACAGATGTGAAAAATGTCACTAGACGATAACGGAGATTTTGAATTTCTGCACACACTAGTGGACACTGGACACTTTTGGATTGTGTGAGGCCCACTGAATATCAGAGCACTATGTCACAGGCTCGATGGCACAGGTGTGAAAAATGTCACTAGAGGATAACGGAGATTTTGAATTTCTGCACACACTAGTGGAAACTGGACACTTTTGGATTGTGTGAGGCCCACTGAATATCAGAGCGCTATGTCACAGGCTCGATGGCACAGGTGTGAAAAATGTCACTAGAGGATAACGGAGATTTTGAATTTCTGCACACACTAGTGGACACTAGACACTTTTGGATTGTGTGAGGCCCACTGAATATCAGAGCGCTATGTCACAGGCTCGATGGCACAGGTGTGAAAAAAGTGACTACAGGATAAGGGAGATTTTGAATTTCTGCACACACTAGTGGACACTGGACACTTTTGGATTGTGTGAGGCCCACTGAATATCAGAGCGCTATGTCACAGGCTCGATGGCACAGGTGTGAAAAATGTCACTAGAGGATAATGAAGATTTTGAATTTCTGCACACACTAGTGGAAACTGGACACTTTTGGATTGTGTGAGGCCCACTGAATATCAGAGCGCTATGTCACAGGCTCGATGGCACAGGTGTGAAAAATGTCACTAGAGGATAACGGAGATTTTGAGTTTCTGCACACACTAGTGGACACTGGACACTTTTGGATTGTGTGAGGCCCACTGAATATCAGAGCGCTATGTCACAGGCTCGATGGCACAGGTGAGAAAAAAGTGACTAGAGGATAAGGGAGATTTTGAATTTCTGCACACACTAGTGGACACTAGACACGTTGGATTGTGTGAGGCCCACTGAATATCAGAGCGCTATGTCACAGGCTCGATGGCACAGGTGTGAAAAATGTCACTAGAGGATAACGGAGATTTTGAATTTCTGCACACACTAGTGGACACTGGACACTTTTGGATTGTGGGAGGCCCACTGAATATCAGAGCGCTATGTCACAGGCTCGATGGCACAGGTGTGAAAAAAGTGACTACAGGATAAGGGAGATTTTGAATTTCTGCACACACTAGTGGACACTGGACCCTTTTGGATTGTGTGAGGACAACTGAATATCAGAGCGCTGTCACAGGCTCGATGGCACAGGTGTGAAAAAAGTGACTACAGGATAAGGGAGATTTTGAATTTCTGCACACACTAGTGGACACTGGACACTTTTGGATTGTGTGAGGCCCACTGAATATCAGAGCGCTATGTCACAGGCTCGATGGCACAGATGTGAAAAATGTCACTAGACGATAACGGAGAATTTGAATTTCTGCACACACTAGTGAACACTGGACACTTTTGGATTGTGTGAGGCCCACTGAATATCAGAGCGCTATGTCACAGGCTCGATGGCACAGGTGTGAAAAATGTCACTAGAGGATAACGGAGATTTTGAATTTCTGCACACACTAGTGGAAACTGGACACTTTTGGATTGTGTGAGGCCCACTGAATATCAGAGCGCTATGTCACAGGCTCGATGGCACAGGTGTGAAAAATGTCACTAGAGGATAACGGAGATTTTGAATTTCTGCACACACTAGTGGACACTAGACACTTTTGGATTGTGTGAGGCCCACTGAATATCAGAGCGCTATGTCACAGGCTCGATGGCACAGGTGTGAAAAGAGTGACTACAGGATAAGGGAGATTTTGAATTTCTGCACACACTAGTGGACACTGGACACTTTTGGATTGTGTGAGGCCCACTGAATATCAGAGCGCTATGTCACAGGCTCGATGGCACAGGTGTGAAAAATGTCACTAGAGGATAATGAAGATTTTGAATTTCTGCACACACTAGTGGAAACTGGACACTTTTGGATTGTGTGAGGCCCACTGAATATCAGAGCGCTATGTCACAGGCTCGATGGCACAGGTGTGAAAAATGTCACTAAAGGATAACGGAGATTTTGAGTTTCTGCACACACTAGTGGACACTGGACACTTTTGGATTGTGTGAGGCCCACTGAATATCAGAGCGCTATGTCACAGGCTCGATGGCACAGGTGAGAAAAAAGTGACTAGAGGATAAGGGAGATTTTGAATTTCTGCACACACTAGTGGACACTGGACACGTTGGATTGTGTGAGGCCCACTGAATATCAGAGCGCTATGTCACAGGCTCGATGGCACAGGTGTGAAAAATGTCACTAGAGGATAACGGAGATTTTGAATTTCTGCACACACTAGTGGACACTGGACACTTTTGGATTGTGGGAGGCGCACTGAATATCAGAGCGCTATGTCACAGGCTCGATGGCACAGGTGTGAAAAAAGTGACTACAGGATAAGGGAGATTTTGAATTTCTGCACACACTAGTGGACACTGGACCCTTTTGGATTGTGTGAGGACAACTGAATATCAGAGCGCTGTCACAGGCTCGATGGCACAGGTGTGAAAAATGTCACTAGAGGATAATGGAGATTTTGAATTTCTGCATACACTAGTGGACACTGGACACTTTTGGATTGTGTGAGGCCCACTGAATATCAGAGCGCTATGTCACAGGCTCGATGGCACAGGTGTGAAAAATGTCACTACAGGATAACGGAGATTTTGAATTTCTGCACACACTAGTGGACACTGGACACTTTTGGATTGTGTGAGGCCCACTGAATATCAGAGCGCTATGTCACAGGCTCGATGGCACAGGTGTGAAAAATGTCACTACAGGATAAGGGAGATTTTGAATTTCTGCACACACTAGTGGACACTGGACACTTTTGGATTGTGTGAGGCCCACTGAATATCAGAGCGCTATGTCACAGGCTCGATGGCACAGGTGTGAAAAATGTCACTAGAGGATAACGGAGATTTTGAATTTCTGCACACAGTAGTGGACACTGGACACTTTTGGATTGTGTGAGGCCCACTGAATATCAGAGCGCTATGTCACAGGCTCGATGGCACAGGTGTGAAAAATGTTACTAGAGGATAATGGAGATTTTGAATTTCTGCACACACTAGTGGACACTGGAAACTTTTGGATTGTGTGAGGCCCACTGTATATCATAGCGCTATGTCACAGGCTCAATGGCACAGGTGTGAAAAATGTCACTAGAGGATAACGGAGATTTTGAATTTCTGCACACACTAGTGGACACTGGACACTTTTGGATTGTGTGAGGACCACTGAATATCAGAGCGCTATGTCACAGGCTCGATGGCACAGGTGTGAAAAAAGTGACTACAGGATAAGGGAGATTTTGAATTTCTGCACACATTAGTGGACACTGGACACTTTTGGATTGTGTGAGGCCCACTGAATATCAGATCGCTATATCACAGGCTCGATGGCACAGGTGTGAAAAATGTCACTAGAGGATAATGGAGATTTTGAATTTCTGCACACACTAGTGGACACTGGACACTTTTGGATTGTGTGAGGCCCACTGAATATCAGAGAGCTATGTCACAGGCTCGATGGCACAGGTGTGAAAAATGTCACTAGAGGATAACGGAGATTTTGAATTTCTGCACACACTAGTGGACACTGGACACTTTTGGATTGTGTGAGGCCCACTGAATATCAGAGCACTATGTCACAGGCTCGATGGCACAGGTGTGAAAAAAGTGACTACAGGATAAGGGAGATTTTGCATTTCTGCACACACTAGTGGACACTGGACACTTTTGGATTGTGTGAGGCCCACTGAATATCAGAGCGCTATGTCACAGGCTCGATGGCACAGGTGTGAAAAATGTCACTAGAGGATAACGGAGATTTTGAATTTCTGCACACACTAGTGGACACTAGACACTTTTGGATTGTGTGAGGCCCACTGAATATCAGAGCGCTATGTCACAGGCTCGATGGCACAGGTGTGAAAAAAGTGACTACAGGATAAGGGAGATTTTGAATTTCTGCACACACTAGTGGACACTGGACACTTTTGGATTGTGTGAGGCCCACTGAATATCAGAGCGCTATGTCACAGGCTCGATGGCACAGGAGTGAAAAATGTCACTAGAGGATAACGGAGATGAATTTCTGCACACACTAGTGGACACTGGACACTTTTGGATTGTGTGAGGCCCACTGAATATCAGAGCGCTATGTCACAGGCTCGATGGCACAGGTGTGAAAAATGTCACTAGAGGATAACGGAGATTTTGAATTTCTGCACACACTAGTGGACACTGGACACTTTTGGATTGTGTGAGGCCCACTGAATATCAGAGCGCTATGTCACCGGCTCGATGGCACAGGTGTGAAAAAAGTGACTACAGGAAAATGGAGATTTTGAACTTCTGCACACACTAGTGGACACTGGACACTTTTGGATTGTGTGAGGCCCACTGAATATCAGAGCGCTATGTCACAGGCTCGATGGCACAGGTGTGAAAAAAGTGACTACAGGATAAGGGAGATTTTGAATTTCTGCACACACTAGGGGACACTGGACACTTTTGGATTGTGTGAGGCCCACTGAATAACAGAGCGCTATGTCACAGGCTCGATGGCACAGGTGTGAAAAATGTCACTAGAGGATAACGGAGATTTTGAATTTCTGCACACACTAGTGGACACTGGACACTTTTGGATTGTGTGAGGCCCACTGAATATCAGAGCGCTATGTCACAGGCTCGATGGCACAGGTGTGAAAAATGTCACTAGAGGATAACGGAGATTTTGAATTTCTGCACACACTAGTGGACACTAGACACTTTTGGATTGTGTGAGGCCCACTGAATATCAGATCGCTATGTCACAGGCTCGATGGCACAGGTGTGAAAAAAGTGACTACAGGATAAGGGAGATTTTGAATTTCTGCACACACTAGTGGACACTGGACACTTTTGGATTGTGTGAGGCCCACTGAATATCAGAGCGCTATGTCACAGGCTCGATGGCACAGGAGTGAAAAATGTCAGTAGAGGATAACGGAGATGAATTTCTGCACACACTAGTGGACACTGGACACTTTTGGATTGTGTGAGGCCCACTGAATATCAGAGCGCTATGTCACAGGCTCGATGGCACAGGTGTGAAAAATGTCACTAGAGGATAATGGAGATTTTGAATTTCTGCACACACTAGTGGACACTGGACACTTTTGGATTGTGTGAGGCCCACTGAATATCAGATCGCTATGTCACAGGCTCGATGGCACAGGTGTGAAAAAAGTGACTACAGGATAAGGGAGATTTTGAATTTCTGCACACACTAGTGGACGCTGGACACTTTTGGAGTGTGTAAGGCCCACTGAATATCAGAGCGCTATGTCACAGGCTCGATGGCACAGGTGTGAAAAATGTCACTAGAGGATAATGGAGATTTTGAATTTCTGCACACACTAGTGGACACTGGACACTTTTGGATTGTGTGAGGCCCACTGAATATCAGAGCGCTATGTCACAGGCTCGATGGCACAGGTGTGAAAAAAGTGACTACAGAATAAGGGAGATTTTGAATTTCTGCACACATTAGTGGACACTGGACACTTTTGGATTGTGTGAGGCCCACTGAATATCAGAGCGCTATGTCACAGGCTCGATGGCAGAGGTGTGAAAAATGTCACTAGAGGATAATGGAGATTTTGAATTTCTGCACACACTAGTGGACACTGGACACTTTTGGATCGTGTGAGGCCCACTGAATATCAGAGCGCTATGTCACAGGCTCGATGGCACAGGTGTGAAAAAAGTGACTACAGGATCAGAGAGATTTTGAATTTCTGCACACACTAGTGGACACTGGACACTTTTGGATTGTGTGAGACCCACTGAATATCAGAGCGCTATGTCACAGGCTCGATGGCACAGGTGTGAAAAAAGTGACTACAGGATAAGGGAGATTTTGAATTTCTGCACACACTAGTGGACACTGGACACTTTTGGATTGTGTGAGGCCCACTGAATATCAGAGCGCTATGTCACAGGCTCGATGGCACAGGTGTGAAAAAAGTGACTACAGGATAAGGGAGATTTTGAATTTCTGCACACACTAGTGGACACTGGACACTTTTGGATTGTGTGAGGCCCACTGAATATCAGAGCGCTATGTCACAGGCTCGATGGCACAGGTGTGAAAAATGTCACTAGAGGATAACGGAGATTTTGAATTTCTGCACACACTAGTGGACACTGGACACTTTTGGATTGTGTGAGGCCCACTGAATATCAGAGCGCTATGTCACAGGCTCGATGGCACAGGTGTGAAAAAAGTGACTACAGGATAAGGGAGATTTTGAATTTCTGCACACACTAGTGGACACTGTACACTTTTGGATTGTGTGAGGCCCACTGAATATCAGAGAGCTATGTCACAGGCTCGATGGCACAGGTGTGAAAAAAGTGACTACAGGATAAGGGAGATTTTGAATTTCTGCACACACTAGTGGAAACTGGACACTTTTGGATTGTGTGAGGCCCACTGAATATCAGAGCGCTATGTCACAGGCTCGATGGCACAGATGTGAAAAATGTCACTAGACGATAACGGAGAATTTGAATTTCTGCACACACTAGTGAACACTGGACACTTTTGGATTGTGTGAGGCCCACTGAATATCAGAGCGCTATGTCACAGGCTCGATGGCACAGGTGTGAAAAATGTCACTAGAGGATAACGGAGATTTTGAATTTCTGCACACACTAGTGGAAACTGGACACTTTTGGATTGTGTGAGGCCCACTGAATATCAGAGCGCTATGTCACAGGCTCGATGGCACAGGTGTGAAAAATGTCACTAGAGGATAACGGAGATTTTGAATTTCTGCACACACTAGTGGACACTAGACACTTTTGGATTGTGTGAGGCCCACTGAATATCAGAGCGCTATGTCACAGGCTCGATGGCACAGGTGTGAAAAGAGTGACTACAGGATAAGGGAGATTTTGAATTTCTGCACACACTAGTGGACACTGGACACTTTTGGATTGTGTGAGGCCCACTGAATATCAGAGCGCTATGTCACAGGCTCGATGGCACAGGTGTGAAAAATGTCACTAGAGGATAATGAAGATTTTGAATTTCTGCACACACTAGTGGAAACTGGACACTTTTGGATTGTGTGAGGCCCACTGAATATCAGAGCGCTATGTCACAGGCTCGATGGCACAGGTGTGAAAAATGTCACTAAAGGATAACGGAGATTTTGAGTTTCTGCACACACTAGTGGACACTGGACACTTTTGGATTGTGTGAGGCCCACTGAATATCAGAGCGCTATGTCACAGGCTCGATGGCACAGGTGAGAAAAAAGTGACTAGAGGATAAGGGAGATTTTGAATTTCTGCACACACTAGTGGACACTGGACACGTTGGATTGTGTGAGGCCCACTGAATATCAGAGCGCTATGTCACAGGCTCGATGGCACAGGTGTGAAAAATGTCACTAGAGGATAACGGAGATTTTGAATTTCTGCACACACTAGTGGACACTGGACACTTTTGGATTGTGGGAGGCGCACTGAATATCAGAGCGCTATGTCACAGGCTCGATGGCACAGGTGTGAAAAAAGTGACTACAGGATAAGGGAGATTTTGAATTTCTGCACACACTAGTGGACACTGGACCCTTTTGGATTGTGTGAGGACAACTGAATATCAGAGCGCTGTCACAGGCTCGATGGCACAGGTGTGAAAAATGTCACTAGAGGATAATGGAGATTTTGAATTTCTGCATACACTAGTGGACACTGGACACTTTTGGATTGTGTGAGGCCCACTGAATATCAGAGCGCTATGTCACAGGCTCGATGGCACAGGTGTGAAAAATGTCACTACAGGATAACGGAGATTTTGAATTTCTGCACACACTAGTGGACACTGGACACTTTTGGATTGTGTGAGGCCCACTGAATATCAGAGCGCTATGTCACAGGCTCGATGGCACAGGTGTGAAAAATGTCACTACAGGATAAGGGAGATTTTGAATTTCTGCACACACTAGTGGACACTGGACACTTTTGGATTGTGTGAGGCCCACTGAATATCAGAGCGCTATGTCACAGGCTCGATGGCACAGGTGTGAAAAATGTCACTAGAGGATAACGGAGATTTTGAATTTCTGCACACAGTAGTGGACACTGGACACTTTTGGATTGTGTGAGGCCCACTGAATATCAGAGCGCTATGTCACAGGCTCGATGGCACAGGTGTGAAAAATGTTACTAGAGGATAATGGAGATTTTGAATTTCTGCACACACTAGTGGACACTGGAAACTTTTGGATTGTGTGAGGCCCACTGTATATCATAGCGCTATGTCACAGGCTCAATGGCACAGGTGTGAAAAATGTCACTAGAGGATAACGGAGATTTTGAATTTCTGCACACACTAGTGGACACTGGACACTTTTGGATTGTGTGAGGACCACTGAATATCAGAGCGCTATGTCACAGGCTCGATGGCACAGGTGTGAAAAAAGTGACTACAGGATAAGGGAGATTTTGAATTTCTGCACACATTAGTGGACACTGGACACTTTTGGATTGTGTGAGGCCCACTGAATATCAGATCGCTATATCACAGGCTCGATGGCACAGGTGTGAAAAATGTCACTAGAGGATAATGGAGATTTTGAATTTCTGCACACACTAGTGGACACTGGACACTTTTGGATTGTGTGAGGCCCACTGAATATCAGAGAGCTATGTCACAGGCTCGATGGCACAGGTGTGAAAAATGTCACTAGAGGATAACGGAGATTTTGAATTTCTGCACACACTAGTGGACACTGGACACTTTTGGATTGTGTGAGGCCCACTGAATATCAGAGCACTATGTCACAGGCTCGATGGCACAGGTGTGAAAAAAGTGACTACAGGATAAGGGAGATTTTGCATTTCTGCACACACTAGTGGACACTGGACACTTTTGGATTGTGTGAGGCCCACTGAATATCAGAGCGCTATGTCACAGGCTCGATGGCACAGGTGTGAAAAATGTCACTAGAGGATAACGGAGATTTTGAATTTCTGCACACACTAGTGGACACTAGACACTTTTGGATTGTGTGAGGCCCACTGAATATCAGAGCGCTATGTCACAGGCTCGATGGCACAGGTGTGAAAAAAGTGACTACAGGATAAGGGAGATTTTGAATTTCTGCACACACTAGTGGACACTGGACACTTTTGGATTGTGTGAGGCCCACTGAATATCAGAGCGCTATGTCACAGGCTCGATGGCACAGGAGTGAAAAATGTCACTAGAGGATAACGGAGATGAATTTCTGCACACACTAGTGGACACTGGACACTTTTGGATTGTGTGAGGCCCACTGAATATCAGAGCGCTATGTCACAGGCTCGATGGCACAGGTGTGAAAAATGTCACTAGAGGATAACGGAGATTTTGAATTTCTGCACACACTAGTGGACACTGGACACTTTTGGATTGTGTGAGGCCCACTGAATATCAGAGCGCTATGTCACCGGCTCGATGGCACAGGTGTGAAAAAAGTGACTACAGGAAAATGGAGATTTTGAACTTCTGCACACACTAGTGGACACTGGACACTTTTGGATTGTGTGAGGCCCACTGAATATCAGAGCGCTATGTCACAGGCTCGATGGCACAGGTGTGAAAAAAGTGACTACAGGATAAGGGAGATTTTGAATTTCTGCACACACTAGGGGACACTGGACACTTTTGGATTGTGTGAGGCCCACTGAATAACAGAGCGCTATGTCACAGGCTCGATGGCACAGGTGTGAAAAATGTCACTAGAGGATAACGGAGATTTTGAATTTCTGCACACACTAGTGGACACTGGACACTTTTGGATTGTGTGAGGCCCACTGAATATCAGAGCGCTATGTCACAGGCTCGATGGCACAGGTGTGAAAAATGTCACTAGAGGATAACGGAGATTTTGAATTTCTGCACACACTAGTGGACACTAGACACTTTTGGATTGTGTGAGGCCCACTGAATATCAGATCGCTATGTCACAGGCTCGATGGCACAGGTGTGAAAAAAGTGACTACAGGATAAGGGAGATTTTGAATTTCTGCACACACTAGTGGACACTGGACACTTTTGGATTGTGTGAGGCCCACTGAATATCAGAGCGCTATGTCACAGGCTCGATGGCACAGGAGTGAAAAATGTCAGTAGAGGATAACGGAGATGAATTTCTGCACACACTAGTGGACACTGGACACTTTTGGATTGTGTGAGGCCCACTGAATATCAGAGCGCTATGTCACAGGCTCGATGGCACAGGTGTGAAAAATGTCACTAGAGGATAATGGAGATTTTGAATTTCTGCACACACTAGTGGACACTGGACACTTTTGGATTGTGTGAGGCCCACTGAATATCAGATCGCTATGTCACAGGCTCGATGGCACAGGTGTGAAAAAAGTGACTACAGGATAAGGGAGATTTTGAATTTCTGCACACACTAGTGGACGCTGGACACTTTTGGAGTGTGTAAGGCCCACTGAATATCAGAGCGCTATGTCACAGGCTCGATGGCACAGGTGTGAAAAATGTCACTAGAGGATAATGGAGATTTTGAATTTCTGCACACACTAGTGGACACTGGACACTTTTGGATTGTGTGAGGCCCACTGAATATCAGAGCGCTATGTCACAGGCTCGATGGCACAGGTGTGAAAAAAGTGACTACAGAATAAGGGAGATTTTGAATTTCTGCACACATTAGTGGACACTGGACACTTTTGGATTGTGTGAGGCCCACTGAATATCAGAGCGCTATGTCACAGGCTCGATGGCAGAGGTGTGAAAAATGTCACTAGAGGATAATGGAGATTTTGAATTTCTGCACACACTAGTGGACACTGGACACTTTTGGATCGTGTGAGGCCCACTGAATATCAGAGCGCTATGTCACAGGCTCGATGGCACAGGTGTGAAAAAAGTGACTACAGGATCAGAGAGATTTTGAATTTCTGCACACACTAGTGGACACTGGACACTTTTGGATTGTGTGAGACCCACTGAATATCAGAGCGCTATGTCACAGGCTCGATGGCACAGGTGTGAAAAAAGTGACTACAGGATAAGGGAGATTTTGAATTTCTGCACACACTAGTGGACACTGGACACTTTTGGATTGTGTGAGGCCCACTGAATATCAGAGCGCTATGTCACAGGCTCGATGGCACAGGTGTGAAAAAAGTGACTACAGGATAAGGGAGATTTTGAATTTCTGCACACACTAGTGGACACTGGACACTTTTGGATTGTGTGAGGCCCACTGAATATCAGAGCGCTATGTCACAGGCTCGATGGCACAGGTGTGAAAAATGTCACTAGAGGATAACGGAGATTTTGAATTTCTGCACACACTAGTGGACACTGGACACTTTTGGATTGTGTGAGGCCCACTGAATATCAGAGCGCTATGTCACAGGCTCGATGGCACAGGTGTGAAAAAAGTGACTACAGGATAAGGGAGATTTTGAATTTCTGCACACACTAGTGGACACTGTACACTTTTGGATTGTGTGAGGCCCACTGAATATCAGAGAGCTATGTCACAGGCTCGATGGCACAGGTGTGAAAAAAGTGACTACAGGATAAGGGAGATTTTGAATTTCTGCACACACTAGTGGACACTGGACACTTTTGGATTGTGTGAGGCCCACTGAATATCAGAGCGCTATGTCACAGGCTCGATGGCACAGATGTGAAAAATGTCACTAGACGATAACGGAGAATTTGAATTTCTGCACACACTAGTGAACACTGGACACTTTTGGATTGTGTGAGGCCCACTGAATATCAGAGCGCTATGTCACAGGCTCGATGGCACAGGTGTGAAAAATGTCACTAGAGGATAACGGAGATTTTGAATTTCTGCACACACTAGTGGAAACTGGACACTTTTGGATTGTGTGAGGCCCACTGAATATCAGAGCGCTATGTCACAGGCTCGATGGCACAGGTGTGAAAAATGTCACTAGAGGATAACGGAGATTTTGAATTTCTGCACACACTAGTGGACACTAGACACTTTTGGATTGTGTGAGGCCCACTGAATATCAGAGCGCTATGTCACAGGCTCGATGGCACAGGTGTGAAAAGAGTGACTACAGGATAAGGGAGATTTTGAATTTCTGCACACACTAGTGGACACTGGACACTTTTGGATTGTGTGAGGCCCACTGAATATCAGAGCGCTATGTCACAGGCTCGATGGCACAGGTGTGAAAAATGTCACTAGAGGATAATGAAGATTTTGAATTTCTGCACACACTAGTGGAAACTGGACACTTTTGGATTGTGTGAGGCCCACTGAATATCAGAGCGCTATGTCACAGGCTCGATGGCACAGGTGTGAAAAATGTCACTAAAGGATAACGGAGATTTTGAGTTTCTGCACACACTAGTGGACACTGGACACTTTTGGATTGTGTGAGGCCCACTGAATATCAGAGCGCTATGTCACAGGCTCGATGGCACAGGTGAGAAAAAAGTGACTAGAGGATAAGGGAGATTTTGAATTTCTGCACACACTAGTGGACACTGGACACGTTGGATTGTGTGAGGCCCACTGAATATCAGAGCGCTATGTCACAGGCTCGATGGCACAGGTGTGAAAAATGTCACTAGAGGATAACGGAGATTTTGAATTTCTGCACACACTAGTGGACACTGGACACTTTTGGATTGTGGGAGGCGCACTGAATATCAGAGCGCTATGTCACAGGCTCGATGGCACAGGTGTGAAAAAAGTGACTACAGGATAAGGGAGATTTTGAATTTCTGCACACACTAGTGGACACTGGACCCTTTTGGATTGTGTGAGGACAACTGAATATCAGAGCGCTGTCACAGGCTCGATGGCACAGGTGTGAAAAATGTCACTAGAGGATAATGGAGATTTTGAATTTCTGCATACACTAGTGGACACTGGACACTTTTGGATTGTGTGAGGCCCACTGAATATCAGAGCGCTATGTCACAGGCTCGATGGCACAGGTGTGAAAAATGTCACTACAGGATAACGGAGATTTTGAATTTCTGCACACACTAGTGGACACTGGACACTTTTGGATTGTGTGAGGCCCACTGAATATCAGAGCGCTATGTCACAGGCTCGATGGCACAGGTGTGAAAAATGTCACTACAGGATAAGGGAGATTTTGAATTTCTGCACACACTAGTGGACACTGGACACTTTTGGATTGTGTGAGGCCCACTGAATATCAGAGCGCTATGTCACAGGCTCGATGGCACAGGTGTGAAAAATGTCACTAGAGGATAACGGAGATTTTGAATTTCTGCACACAGTAGTGGACACTGGACACTTTTGGATTGTGTGAGGCCCACTGAATATCAGAGCGCTATGTCACAGGCTCGATGGCACAGGTGTGAAAAATGTTACTAGAGGATAATGGAGATTTTGAATTTCTGCACACACTAGTGGACACTGGAAACTTTTGGATTGTGTGAGGCCCACTGTATATCATAGCGCTATGTCACAGGCTCAATGGCACAGGTGTGAAAAATGTCACTAGAGGATAACGGAGATTTTGAATTTCTGCACACACTAGTGGACACTGGACACTTTTGGATTGTGTGAGGACCACTGAATATCAGAGCGCTATGTCACAGGCTCGATGGCACAGGTGTGAAAAAAGTGACTACAGGATAAGGGAGATTTTGAATTTCTGCACACATTAGTGGACACTGGACACTTTTGGATTGTGTGAGGCCCACTGAATATCAGATCGCTATATCACAGGCTCGATGGCACAGGTGTGAAAAATGTCACTAGAGGATAATGGAGATTTTGAATTTCTGCACACACTAGTGGACACTGGACACTTTTGGATTGTGTGAGGCCCACTGAATATCAGAGAGCTATGTCACAGGCTCGATGGCACAGGTGTGAAAAATGTCACTAGAGGATAACGGAGATTTTGAATTTCTGCACACACTAGTGGACACTGGACACTTTTGGATTGTGTGAGGCCCACTGAATATCAGAGCACTATGTCACAGGCTCGATGGCACAGGTGTGAAAAAAGTGACTACAGGATAAGGGAGATTTTGCATTTCTGCACACACTAGTGGACACTGGACACTTTTGGATTGTGTGAGGCCCACTGAATATCAGAGCGCTATGTCACAGGCTCGATGGCACAGGTGTGAAAAATGTCACTAGAGGATAACGGAGATTTTGAATTTCTGCACACACTAGTGGACACTAGACACTTTTGGATTGTGTGAGGCCCACTGAATATCAGAGCGCTATGTCACAGGCTCGATGGCACAGGTGTGAAAAAAGTGACTACAGGATAAGGGAGATTTTGAATTTCTGCACACACTAGTGGACACTGGACACTTTTGGATTGTGTGAGGCCCACTGAATATCAGAGCGCTATGTCACAGGCTCGATGGCACAGGAGTGAAAAATGTCACTAGAGGATAACGGAGATGAATTTCTGCACACACTAGTGGACACTGGACACTTTTGGATTGTGTGAGGCCCACTGAATATCAGAGCGCTATGTCACAGGCTCGATGGCACAGGTGTGAAAAATGTCACTAGAGGATAACGGAGATTTTGAATTTCTGCACACACTAGTGGACACTGGACACTTTTGGATTGTGTGAGGCCCACTGAATATCAGAGCGCTATGTCACCGGCTCGATGGCACAGGTGTGAAAAAAGTGACTACAGGAAAATGGAGATTTTGAACTTCTGCACACACTAGTGGACACTGGACACTTTTGGATTGTGTGAGGCCCACTGAATATCAGAGCGCTATGTCACAGGCTCGATGGCACAGGTGTGAAAAAAGTGACTACAGGATAAGGGAGATTTTGAATTTCTGCACACACTAGGGGACACTGGACACTTTTGGATTGTGTGAGGCCCACTGAATAACAGAGCGCTATGTCACAGGCTCGATGGCACAGGTGTGAAAAATGTCACTAGAGGATAACGGAGATTTTGAATTTCTGCACACACTAGTGGACACTGGACACTTTTGGATTGTGTGAGGCCCACTGAATATCAGAGCGCTATGTCACAGGCTCGATGGCACAGGTGTGAAAAATGTCACTAGAGGATAACGGAGATTTTGAATTTCTGCACACACTAGTGGACACTAGACACTTTTGGATTGTGTGAGGCCCACTGAATATCAGATCGCTATGTCACAGGCTCGATGGCACAGGTGTGAAAAAAGTGACTACAGGATAAGGGAGATTTTGAATTTCTGCACACACTAGTGGACACTGGACACGTTGGATTGTGTGAGGCCCACTGAATATCAGAGCGCTATGTCACAGGCTCGATGGCACAGGTGTGAAAAATGTCACTAGAGGATAACGGAGATTTTGAATTTCTGCACACACTAGTGGACACTGGACACTTTTGGATTGTGGGAGGCGCACTGAATATCAGAGCGCTATGTCACAGGCTCGATGGCACAGGTGTGAAAAAAGTGACTACAGGATAAGGGAGATTTTGAATTTCTGCACACACTAGTGGACACTGGACCCTTTTGGATTGTGTGAGGACAACTGAATATCAGAGCGCTGTCACAGGCTCGATGGCACAGGTGTGAAAAATGTCACTAGAGGATAATGGAGATTTTGAATTTCTGCATACACTAGTGGACACTGGACACTTTTGGATTGTGTGAGGCCCACTGAATATCAGAGCGCTATGTCACAGGCTCGATGGCACAGGTGTGAAAAATGTCACTACAGGATAACGGAGATTTTGAATTTCTGCACACACTAGTGGACACTGGACACTTTTGGATTGTGTGAGGCCCACTGAATATCAGAGCGCTATGTCACAGGCTCGATGGCACAGGTGTGAAAAATGTCACTACAGGATAAGGGAGATTTTGAATTTCTGCACACACTAGTGGACACTGGACACTTTTGGATTGTGTGAGGCCCACTGAATATCAGAGCGCTATGTCACAGGCTCGATGGCACAGGTGTGAAAAATGTCACTAGAGGATAACGGAGATTTTGAATTTCTGCACACAGTAGTGGACACTGGACACTTTTGGATTGTGTGAGGCCCACTGAATATCAGAGCGCTATGTCACAGGCTCGATGGCACAGGTGTGAAAAATGTTACTAGAGGATAATGGAGATTTTGAATTTCTGCACACACTAGTGGACACTGGAAACTTTTGGATTGTGTGAGGCCCACTGTATATCATAGCGCTATGTCACAGGCTCAATGGCACAGGTGTGAAAAATGTCACTAGAGGATAACGGAGATTTTGAATTTCTGCACACACTAGTGGACACTGGACACTTTTGGATTGTGTGAGGACCACTGAATATCAGAGCGCTATGTCACAGGCTCGATGGCACAGGTGTGAAAAAAGTGACTACAGGATAAGGGAGATTTTGAATTTCTGCACACATTAGTGGACACTGGACACTTTTGGATTGTGTGAGGCCCACTGAATATCAGATCGCTATATCACAGGCTCGATGGCACAGGTGTGAAAAATGTCACTAGAGGATAATGGAGATTTTGAATTTCTGCACACACTAGTGGACACTGGACACTTTTGGATTGTGTGAGGCCCACTGAATATCAGAGAGCTATGTCACAGGCTCGATGGCACAGGTGTGAAAAATGTCACTAGAGGATAACGGAGATTTTGAATTTCTGCACACACTAGTGGACACTGGACACTTTTGGATTGTGTGAGGCCCACTGAATATCAGAGCACTATGTCACAGGCTCGATGGCACAGGTGTGAAAAAAGTGACTACAGGATAAGGGAGATTTTGCATTTCTGCACACACTAGTGGACACTGGACACTTTTGGATTGTGTGAGGCCCACTGAATATCAGAGCGCTATGTCACAGGCTCGATGGCACAGGTGTGAAAAATGTCACTAGAGGATAACGGAGATTTTGAATTTCTGCACACACTAGTGGACACTAGACACTTTTGGATTGTGTGAGGCCCACTGAATATCAGAGCGCTATGTCACAGGCTCGATGGCACAGGTGTGAAAAAAGTGACTACAGGATAAGGGAGATTTTGAATTTCTGCACACACTAGTGGACACTGGACACTTTTGGATTGTGTGAGGCCCACTGAATATCAGAGCGCTATGTCACAGGCTCGATGGCACAGGAGTGAAAAATGTCACTAGAGGATAACGGAGATGAATTTCTGCACACACTAGTGGACACTGGACACTTTTGGATTGTGTGAGGCCCACTGAATATCAGAGCGCTATGTCACAGGCTCGATGGCACAGGTGTGAAAAATGTCACTAGAGGATAACGGAGATTTTGAATTTCTGCACACACTAGTGGACACTGGACACTTTTGGATTGTGTGAGGCCCACTGAATATCAGAGCGCTATGTCACCGGCTCGATGGCACAGGTGTGAAAAAAGTGACTACAGGAAAATGGAGATTTTGAACTTCTGCACACACTAGTGGACACTGGACACTTTTGGATTGTGTGAGGCCCACTGAATATCAGAGCGCTATGTCACAGGCTCGATGGCACAGGTGTGAAAAAAGTGACTACAGGATAAGGGAGATTTTGAATTTCTGCACACACTAGGGGACACTGGACACTTTTGGATTGTGTGAGGCCCACTGAATAACAGAGCGCTATGTCACAGGCTCGATGGCACAGGTGTGAAAAATGTCACTAGAGGATAACGGAGATTTTGAATTTCTGCACACACTAGTGGACACTGGACACTTTTGGATTGTGTGAGGCCCACTGAATATCAGAGCGCTATGTCACAGGCTCGATGGCACAGGTGTGAAAAATGTCACTAGAGGATAACGGAGATTTTGAATTTCTGCACACACTAGTGGACACTAGACACTTTTGGATTGTGTGAGGCCCACTGAATATCAGATCGCTATGTCACAGGCTCGATGGCACAGGTGTGAAAAAAGTGACTACAGGATAAGGGAGATTTTGAATTTCTGCACACACTAGTGGACACTGGACACTTTTGGATTGTGTGAGGCCCACTGAATATCAGAGCGCTATGTCACAGGCTCGATGGCACAGGAGTGAAAAATGTCAGTAGAGGATAACGGAGATGAATTTCTGCACACACTAGTGGACACTGGACACTTTTGGATTGTGTGAGGCCCACTGAATATCAGAGCGCTATGTCACAGGCTCGATGGCACAGGTGTGAAAAATGTCACTAGAGGATAATGGAGATTTTGAATTTCTGCACACACTAGTGGACACTGGACACTTTTGGATTGTGTGAGGCCCACTGAATATCAGATCGCTATGTCACAGGCTCGATGGCACAGGTGTGAAAAAAGTGACTACAGGATAAGGGAGATTTTGAATTTCTGCACACACTAGTGGACGCTGGACACTTTTGGAGTGTGTAAGGCCCACTGAATATCAGAGCGCTATGTCACAGGCTCGATGGCACAGGTGTGAAAAATGTCACTAGAGGATAATGGAGATTTTGAATTTCTGCACACACTAGTGGACACTGGACACTTTTGGATTGTGTGAGGCCCACTGAATATCAGAGCGCTATGTCACAGGCTCGATGGCACAGGTGTGAAAAAAGTGACTACAGAATAAGGGAGATTTTGAATTTCTGCACACATTAGTGGACACTGGACACTTTTGGATTGTGTGAGGCCCACTGAATATCAGAGCGCTATGTCACAGGCTCGATGGCAGAGGTGTGAAAAATGTCACTAGAGGATAATGGAGATTTTGAATTTCTGCACACACTAGTGGACACTGGACACTTTTGGATCGTGTGAGGCCCACTGAATATCAGAGCGCTATGTCACAGGCTCGATGGCACAGGTGTGAAAAAAGTGACTACAGGATCAGAGAGATTTTGAATTTCTGCACACACTAGTGGACACTAGACACTTTTGGATTGTGTGAGGCCCACTGAATATCAGAGCGCTATGTCACAGGCTCGATGGCACAGGTGTGAAAAAAGTGACTACAGGATAAGGGAGATTTTGAATTTCTGCACACACTAGTGGACACTGGACACTTTTGGATTGTGTGAGGCCCACTGAATATCAGAGCGCTATGTCACAGGCTCGATGGCACAGGAGTGAAAAATGTCACTAGAGGATAACGGAGATGAATTTCTGCACACACTAGTGGACACTGGACACTTTTGGATTGTGTGAGGCCCACTGAATATCAGAGCGCTATGTCACAGGCTCGATGGCACAGGTGTGAAAAATGTCACTAGAGGATAACGGAGATTTTGAATTTCTGCACACACTAGTGGACACTGGACACTTTTGGATTGTGTGAGGCCCACTGAATATCAGAGCGCTATGTCACCGGCTCGATGGCACAGGTGTGAAAAAAGTGACTACAGGAAAATGGAGATTTTGAACTTCTGCACACACTAGTGGACACTGGACACTTTTGGATTGTGTGAGGCCCACTGAATATCAGAGCGCTATGTCACAGGCTCGATGGCACAGGTGTGAAAAAAGTGACTACAGGATAAGGGAGATTTTGAATTTCTGCACACACTAGGGGACACTGGACACTTTTGGATTGTGTGAGGCCCACTGAATAACAGAGCGCTATGTCACAGGCTCGATGGCACAGGTGTGAAAAATGTCACTAGAGGATAACGGAGATTTTGAATTTCTGCACACACTAGTGGACACTGGACACTTTTGGATTGTGTGAGGCCCACTGAATATCAGAGCGCTATGTCACAGGCTCGATGGCACAGGTGTGAAAAATGTCACTAGAGGATAACGGAGATTTTGAATTTCTGCACACACTAGTGGACACTAGACACTTTTGGATTGTGTGAGGCCCACTGAATATCAGATCGCTATGTCACAGGCTCGATGGCACAGGTGTGAAAAAAGTGACTACAGGATAAGGGAGATTTTGAATTTCTGCACACACTAGTGGACACTGGACACTTTTGGATTGTGTGAGGCCCACTGAATATCAGAGCGCTATGTCACAGGCTCGATGGCACAGGAGTGAAAAATGTCAGTAGAGGATAACGGAGATGAATTTCTGCACACACTAGTGGACACTGGACACTTTTGGATTGTGTGAGGCCCACTGAATATCAGAGCGCTATGTCACAGGCTCGATGGCACAGGTGTGAAAAATGTCACTAGAGGATAATGGAGATTTTGAATTTCTGCACACACTAGTGGACACTGGACACTTTTGGATTGTGTGAGGCCCACTGAATATCAGATCGCTATGTCACAGGCTCGATGGCACAGGTGTGAAAAAAGTGACTACAGGATAAGGGAGATTTTGAATTTCTGCACACACTAGTGGACGCTGGACACTTTTGGAGTGTGTAAGGCCCACTGAATATCAGAGCGCTATGTCACAGGCTCGATGGCACAGGTGTGAAAAATGTCACTAGAGGATAATGGAGATTTTGAATTTCTGCACACACTAGTGGACACTGGACACTTTTGGATTGTGTGAGGCCCACTGAATATCAGAGCGCTATGTCACAGGCTCGATGGCACAGGTGTGAAAAAAGTGACTACAGAATAAGGGAGATTTTGAATTTCTGCACACATTAGTGGACACTGGACACTTTTGGATTGTGTGAGGCCCACTGAATATCAGAGCGCTATGTCACAGGCTCGATGGCAGAGGTGTGAAAAATGTCACTAGAGGATAATGGAGATTTTGAATTTCTGCACACACTAGTGGACACTGGACACTTTTGGATCGTGTGAGGCCCACTGAATATCAGAGCGCTATGTCACAGGCTCGATGGCACAGGTGTGAAAAAAGTGACTACAGGATCAGAGAGATTTTGAATTTCTGCACACACTAGTGGACACTGGACACTTTTGGATTGTGTGAGACCCACTGAATATCAGAGCGCTATGTCACAGGCTCGATGGCACAGGTGTGAAAAAAGTGACTACAGGATAAGGGAGATTTTGAATTTCTGCACACACTAGTGGACACTGGACACTTTTGGATTGTGTGAGGCCCACTGAATATCAGAGCGCTATGTCACAGGCTCGATGGCACAGGTGTGAAAAAAGTGACTACAGGATAAGGGAGATTTTGAATTTCTGCACACACTAGTGGACACTGGACACTTTTGGATTGTGTGAGGCCCACTGAATATCAGAGCGCTATGTCACAGGCTCGATGGCACAGGTGTGAAAAATGTCACTAGAGGATAACGGAGATTTTGAATTTCTGCACACACTAGTGGACACTGGACACTTTTGGATTGTGTGAGGCCCACTGAATATCAGAGCGCTATGTCACAGGCTCGATGGCACAGGTGTGAAAAAAGTGACTACAGGATAAGGGAGATTTTGAATTTCTGCACACACTAGTGGACACTGTACACTTTTGGATTGTGTGAGGCCCACTGAATATCAGAGAGCTATGTCACAGGCTCGATGGCACAGGTGTGAAAAAAGTGACTACAGGATAAGGGAGATTTTGAATTTCTGCACACACTAGTGGACACTGGACACTTTTGGATTGTGTGAGGCCCACTGAATATCAGAGCGCTATGTCACAGGCTCGATGGCACAGATGTGAAAAATGTCACTAGACGATAACGGAGAATTTGAATTTCTGCACACACTAGTGAACACTGGACACTTTTGGATTGTGTGAGGCCCACTGAATATCAGAGCGCTATGTCACAGGCTCGATGGCACAGGTGTGAAAAATGTCACTAGAGGATAACGGAGATTTTGAATTTCTGCACACACTAGTGGAAACTGGACACTTTTGGATTGTGTGAGGCCCACTGAATATCAGAGCGCTATGTCACAGGCTCGATGGCACAGGTGTGAAAAATGTCACTAGAGGATAACGGAGATTTTGAATTTCTGCACACACTAGTGGACACTAGACACTTTTGGATTGTGTGAGGCCCACTGAATATCAGAGCGCTATGTCACAGGCTCGATGGCACAGGTGTGAAAAGAGTGACTACAGGATAAGGGAGATTTTGAATTTCTGCACACACTAGTGGACACTGGACACTTTTGGATTGTGTGAGGCCCACTGAATATCAGAGCGCTATGTCACAGGCTCGATGGCACAGGTGTGAAAAATGTCACTAGAGGATAATGAAGATTTTGAATTTCTGCACACACTAGTGGAAACTGGACACTTTTGGATTGTGTGAGGCCCACTGAATATCAGAGCGCTATGTCACAGGCTCGATGGCACAGGTGTGAAAAATGTCACTAAAGGATAACGGAGATTTTGAGTTTCTGCACACACTAGTGGACACTGGACACTTTTGGATTGTGTGAGGCCCACTGAATATCAGAGCGCTATGTCACAGGCTCGATGGCACAGGTGAGAAAAAAGTGACTAGAGGATAAGGGAGATTTTGAATTTCTGCACACACTAGTGGACACTGGACACGTTGGATTGTGTGAGGCCCACTGAATATCAGAGCGCTATGTCACAGGCTCGATGGCACAGGTGTGAAAAATGTCACTAGAGGATAACGGAGATTTTGAATTTCTGCACACACTAGTGGACACTGGACACTTTTGGATTGTGGGAGGCGCACTGAATATCAGAGCGCTATGTCACAGGCTCGATGGCACAGGTGTGAAAAAAGTGACTACAGGATAAGGGAGATTTTGAATTTCTGCACACACTAGTGGACACTGGACCCTTTTGGATTGTGTGAGGACAACTGAATATCAGAGCGCTGTCACAGGCTCGATGGCACAGGTGTGAAAAATGTCACTAGAGGATAATGGAGATTTTGAATTTCTGCATACACTAGTGGACACTGGACACTTTTGGATTGTGTGAGGCCCACTGAATATCAGAGCGCTATGTCACAGGCTCGATGGCACAGGTGTGAAAAATGTCACTACAGGATAACGGAGATTTTGAATTTCTGCACACACTAGTGGACACTGGACACTTTTGGATTGTGTGAGGCCCACTGAATATCAGAGCGCTATGTCACAGGCTCGATGGCACAGGTGTGAAAAATGTCACTACAGGATAAGGGAGATTTTGAATTTCTGCACACACTAGTGGACACTGGACACTTTTGGATTGTGTGAGGCCCACTGAATATCAGAGCGCTATGTCACAGGCTCGATGGCACAGGTGTGAAAAATGTCACTAGAGGATAACGGAGATTTTGAATTTCTGCACACAGTAGTGGACACTGGACACTTTTGGATTGTGTGAGGCCCACTGAATATCAGAGCGCTATGTCACAGGCTCGATGGCACAGGTGTGAAAAATGTTACTAGAGGATAATGGAGATTTTGAATTTCTGCACACACTAGTGGACACTGGAAACTTTTGGATTGTGTGAGGCCCACTGTATATCATAGCGCTATGTCACAGGCTCAATGGCACAGGTGTGAAAAATGTCACTAGAGGATAACGGAGATTTTGAATTTCTGCACACACTAGTGGACACTGGACACTTTTGGATTGTGTGAGGACCACTGAATATCAGAGCGCTATGTCACAGGCTCGATGGCACAGGTGTGAAAAAAGTGACTACAGGATAAGGGAGATTTTGAATTTCTGCACACATTAGTGGACACTGGACACTTTTGGATTGTGTGAGGCCCACTGAATATCAGATCGCTATATCACAGGCTCGATGGCACAGGTGTGAAAAATGTCACTAGAGGATAATGGAGATTTTGAATTTCTGCACACACTAGTGGACACTGGACACTTTTGGATTGTGTGAGGCCCACTGAATATCAGAGAGCTATGTCACAGGCTCGATGGCACAGGTGTGAAAAATGTCACTAGAGGATAACGGAGATTTTGAATTTCTGCACACACTAGTGGACACTGGACACTTTTGGATTGTGTGAGGCCCACTGAATATCAGAGCACTATGTCACAGGCTCGATGGCACAGGTGTGAAAAAAGTGACTACAGGATAAGGGAGATTTTGCATTTCTGCACACACTAGTGGACACTGGACACTTTTGGATTGTGTGAGGCCCACTGAATATCAGAGCGCTATGTCACAGGCTCGATGGCACAGGTGTGAAAAATGTCACTAGAGGATAACGGAGATTTTGAATTTCTGCACACACTAGTGGACACTAGACACTTTTGGATTGTGTGAGGCCCACTGAATATCAGAGCGCTATGTCACAGGCTCGATGGCACAGGTGTGAAAAAAGTGACTACAGGATAAGGGAGATTTTGAATTTCTGCACACACTAGTGGACACTGGACACTTTTGGATTGTGTGAGGCCCACTGAATATCAGAGCGCTATGTCACAGGCTCGATGGCACAGGAGTGAAAAATGTCACTAGAGGATAACGGAGATGAATTTCTGCACACACTAGTGGACACTGGACACTTTTGGATTGTGTGAGGCCCACTGAATATCAGAGCGCTATGTCACAGGCTCGATGGCACAGGTGTGAAAAATGTCACTAGAGGATAACGGAGATTTTGAATTTCTGCACACACTAGTGGACACTGGACACTTTTGGATTGTGTGAGGCCCACTGAATATCAGAGCGCTATGTCACCGGCTCGATGGCACAGGTGTGAAAAAAGTGACTACAGGAAAATGGAGATTTTGAACTTCTGCACACACTAGTGGACACTGGACACTTTTGGATTGTGTGAGGCCCACTGAATATCAGAGCGCTATGTCACAGGCTCGATGGCACAGGTGTGAAAAAAGTGACTACAGGATAAGGGAGATTTTGAATTTCTGCACACACTAGGGGACACTGGACACTTTTGGATTGTGTGAGGCCCACTGAATAACAGAGCGCTATGTCACAGGCTCGATGGCACAGGTGTGAAAAATGTCACTAGAGGATAACGGAGATTTTGAATTTCTGCACACACTAGTGGACACTGGACACTTTTGGATTGTGTGAGGCCCACTGAATATCAGAGCGCTATGTCACAGGCTCGATGGCACAGGTGTGAAAAATGTCACTAGAGGATAACGGAGATTTTGAATTTCTGCACACACTAGTGGACACTAGACACTTTTGGATTGTGTGAGGCCCACTGAATATCAGATCGCTATGTCACAGGCTCGATGGCACAGGTGTGAAAAAAGTGACTACAGGATAAGGGAGATTTTGAATTTCTGCACACACTAGTGGACACTGGACACTTTTGGATTGTGTGAGGCCCACTGAATATCAGAGCGCTATGTCACAGGCTCGATGGCACAGGAGTGAAAAATGTCAGTAGAGGATAACGGAGATGAATTTCTGCACACACTAGTGGACACTGGACACTTTTGGATTGTGTGAGGCCCACTGAATATCAGAGCGCTATGTCACAGGCTCGATGGCACAGGTGTGAAAAATGTCACTAGAGGATAATGGAGATTTTGAATTTCTGCACACACTAGTGGACACTGGACACTTTTGGATTGTGTGAGGCCCACTGAATATCAGATCGCTATGTCACAGGCTCGATGGCACAGGTGTGAAAAAAGTGACTACAGGATAAGGGAGATTTTGAATTTCTGCACACACTAGTGGACGCTGGACACTTTTGGAGTGTGTAAGGCCCACTGAATATCAGAGCGCTATGTCACAGGCTCGATGGCACAGGTGTGAAAAATGTCACTAGAGGATAATGGAGATTTTGAATTTCTGCACACACTAGTGGACACTGGACACTTTTGGATTGTGTGAGGCCCACTGAATATCAGAGCGCTATGTCACAGGCTCGATGGCACAGGTGTGAAAAAAGTGACTACAGAATAAGGGAGATTTTGAATTTCTGCACACATTAGTGGACACTGGACACTTTTGGATTGTGTGAGGCCCACTGAATATCAGAGCGCTATGTCACAGGCTCGATGGCAGAGGTGTGAAAAATGTCACTAGAGGATAATGGAGATTTTGAATTTCTGCACACACTAGTGGACACTGGACACTTTTGGATCGTGTGAGGCCCACTGAATATCAGAGCGCTATGTCACAGGCTCGATGGCACAGGTGTGAAAAAAGTGACTACAGGATCAGAGAGATTTTGAATTTCTGCACACACTAGTGGACACTGGACACTTTTGGATTGTGTGAGACCCACTGAATATCAGAGCGCTATGTCACAGGCTCGATGGCACAGGTGTGAAAAAAGTGACTACAGGATAAGGGAGATTTTGAATTTCTGCACACACTAGTGGACACTGGACACTTTTGGATTGTGTGAGGCCCACTGAATATCAGAGCGCTATGTCACAGGCTCGATGGCACAGGTGTGAAAAAAGTGACTACAGGATAAGGGAGATTTTGAATTTCTGCACACACTAGTGGACACTGGACACTTTTGGATTGTGTGAGGCCCACTGAATATCAGAGCGCTATGTCACAGGCTCGATGGCACAGGTGTGAAAAATGTCACTAGAGGATAACGGAGATTTTGAATTTCTGCACACACTAGTGGACACTGGACACTTTTGGATTGTGTGAGGCCCACTGAATATCAGAGCGCTATGTCACAGGCTCGATGGCACAGGTGTGAAAAAAGTGACTACAGGATAAGGGAGATTTTGAATTTCTGCACACACTAGTGGACACTGTACACTTTTGGATTGTGTGAGGCCCACTGAATATCAGAGAGCTATGTCACAGGCTCGATGGCACAGGTGTGAAAAAAGTGACTACAGGATAAGGGAGATTTTGAATTTCTGCACACACTAGTGGACACTGGACACTTTTGGATTGTGTGAGGCCCACTGAATATCAGAGCGCTATGTCACAGGCTCGATGGCACAGATGTGAAAAATGTCACTAGACGATAACGGAGAATTTGAATTTCTGCACACACTAGTGAACACTGGACACTTTTGGATTGTGTGAGGCCCACTGAATATCAGAGCGCTATGTCACAGGCTCGATGGCACAGGTGTGAAAAATGTCACTAGAGGATAACGGAGATTTTGAATTTCTGCACACACTAGTGGAAACTGGACACTTTTGGATTGTGTGAGGCCCACTGAATATCAGAGCGCTATGTCACAGGCTCGATGGCACAGGTGTGAAAAATGTCACTAGAGGATAACGGAGATTTTGAATTTCTGCACACACTAGTGGACACTAGACACTTTTGGATTGTGTGAGGCCCACTGAATATCAGAGCGCTATGTCACAGGCTCGATGGCACAGGTGTGAAAAGAGTGACTACAGGATAAGGGAGATTTTGAATTTCTGCACACACTAGTGGACACTGGACACTTTTGGATTGTGTGAGGCCCACTGAATATCAGAGCGCTATGTCACAGGCTCGATGGCACAGGTGTGAAAAATGTCACTAGAGGATAATGAAGATTTTGAATTTCTGCACACACTAGTGGAAACTGGACACTTTTGGATTGTGTGAGGCCCACTGAATATCAGAGCGCTATGTCACAGGCTCGATGGCACAGGTGTGAAAAATGTCACTAAAGGATAACGGAGATTTTGAGTTTCTGCACACACTAGTGGACACTGGACACTTTTGGATTGTGTGAGGCCCACTGAATATCAGAGCGCTATGTCACAGGCTCGATGGCACAGGTGAGAAAAAAGTGACTAGAGGATAAGGGAGATTTTGAATTTCTGCACACACTAGTGGACACTGGACACGTTGGATTGTGTGAGGCCCACTGAATATCAGAGCGCTATGTCACAGGCTCGATGGCACAGGTGTGAAAAATGTCACTAGAGGATAACGGAGATTTTGAATTTCTGCACACACTAGTGGACACTGGACACTTTTGGATTGTGGGAGGCGCACTGAATATCAGAGCGCTATGTCACAGGCTCGATGGCACAGGTGTGAAAAAAGTGACTACAGGATAAGGGAGATTTTGAATTTCTGCACACACTAGTGGACACTGGACCCTTTTGGATTGTGTGAGGACAACTGAATATCAGAGCGCTGTCACAGGCTCGATGGCACAGGTGTGAAAAATGTCACTAGAGGATAATGGAGATTTTGAATTTCTGCATACACTAGTGGACACTGGACACTTTTGGATTGTGTGAGGCCCACTGAATATCAGAGCGCTATGTCACAGGCTCGATGGCACAGGTGTGAAAAATGTCACTACAGGATAACGGAGATTTTGAATTTCTGCACACACTAGTGGACACTGGACACTTTTGGATTGTGTGAGGCCCACTGAATATCAGAGCGCTATGTCACAGGCTCGATGGCACAGGTGTGAAAAATGTCACTACAGGATAAGGGAGATTTTGAATTTCTGCACACACTAGTGGACACTGGACACTTTTGGATTGTGTGAGGCCCACTGAATATCAGAGCGCTATGTCACAGGCTCGATGGCACAGGTGTGAAAAATGTCACTAGAGGATAACGGAGATTTTGAATTTCTGCACACAGTAGTGGACACTGGACACTTTTGGATTGTGTGAGGCCCACTGAATATCAGAGCGCTATGTCACAGGCTCGATGGCACAGGTGTGAAAAATGTTACTAGAGGATAATGGAGATTTTGAATTTCTGCACACACTAGTGGACACTGGAAACTTTTGGATTGTGTGAGGCCCACTGTATATCATAGCGCTATGTCACAGGCTCAATGGCACAGGTGTGAAAAATGTCACTAGAGGATAACGGAGATTTTGAATTTCTGCACACACTAGTGGACACTGGACACTTTTGGATTGTGTGAGGACCACTGAATATCAGAGCGCTATGTCACAGGCTCGATGGCACAGGTGTGAAAAAAGTGACTACAGGATAAGGGAGATTTTGAATTTCTGCACACATTAGTGGACACTGGACACTTTTGGATTGTGTGAGGCCCACTGAATATCAGATCGCTATATCACAGGCTCGATGGCACAGGTGTGAAAAATGTCACTAGAGGATAATGGAGATTTTGAATTTCTGCACACACTAGTGGACACTGGACACTTTTGGATTGTGTGAGGCCCACTGAATATCAGAGAGCTATGTCACAGGCTCGATGGCACAGGTGTGAAAAATGTCACTAGAGGATAACGGAGATTTTGAATTTCTGCACACACTAGTGGACACTGGACACTTTTGGATTGTGTGAGGCCCACTGAATATCAGAGCACTATGTCACAGGCTCGATGGCACAGGTGTGAAAAAAGTGACTACAGGATAAGGGAGATTTTGCATTTCTGCACACACTAGTGGACACTGGACACTTTTGGATTGTGTGAGGCCCACTGAATATCAGAGCGCTATGTCACAGGCTCGATGGCACAGGTGTGAAAAATGTCACTAGAGGATAACGGAGATTTTGAATTTCTGCACACACTAGTGGACACTAGACACTTTTGGATTGTGTGAGGCCCACTGAATATCAGAGCGCTATGTCACAGGCTCGATGGCACAGGTGTGAAAAAAGTGACTACAGGATAAGGGAGATTTTGAATTTCTGCACACACTAGTGGACACTGGACACTTTTGGATTGTGTGAGGCCCACTGAATATCAGAGCGCTATGTCACAGGCTCGATGGCACAGGAGTGAAAAATGTCACTAGAGGATAACGGAGATGAATTTCTGCACACACTAGTGGACACTGGACACTTTTGGATTGTGTGAGGCCCACTGAATATCAGAGCGCTATGTCACAGGCTCGATGGCACAGGTGTGAAAAATGTCACTAGAGGATAACGGAGATTTTGAATTTCTGCACACACTAGTGGACACTGGACACTTTTGGATTGTGTGAGGCCCACTGAATATCAGAGCGCTATGTCACCGGCTCGATGGCACAGGTGTGAAAAAAGTGACTACAGGAAAATGGAGATTTTGAACTTCTGCACACACTAGTGGACACTGGACACTTTTGGATTGTGTGAGGCCCACTGAATATCAGAGCGCTATGTCACAGGCTCGATGGCACAGGTGTGAAAAAAGTGACTACAGGATAAGGGAGATTTTGAATTTCTGCACACACTAGGGGACACTGGACACTTTTGGATTGTGTGAGGCCCACTGAATAACAGAGCGCTATGTCACAGGCTCGATGGCACAGGTGTGAAAAATGTCACTAGAGGATAACGGAGATTTTGAATTTCTGCACACACTAGTGGACACTGGACACTTTTGGATTGTGTGAGGCCCACTGAATATCAGAGCGCTATGTCACAGGCTCGATGGCACAGGTGTGAAAAATGTCACTAGAGGATAACGGAGATTTTGAATTTCTGCACACACTAGTGGACACTAGACACTTTTGGATTGTGTGAGGCCCACTGAATATCAGATCGCTATGTCACAGGCTCGATGGCACAGGTGTGAAAAAAGTGACTACAGGATAAGGGAGATTTTGAATTTCTGCACACACTAGTGGACACTGGACACTTTTGGATTGTGTGAGGCCCACTGAATATCAGAGCGCTATGTCACAGGCTCGATGGCACAGGAGTGAAAAATGTCAGTAGAGGATAACGGAGATGAATTTCTGCACACACTAGTGGACACTGGACACTTTTGGATTGTGTGAGGCCCACTGAATATCAGAGCGCTATGTCACAGGCTCGATGGCACAGGTGTGAAAAATGTCACTAGAGGATAATGGAGATTTTGAATTTCTGCACACACTAGTGGACACTGGACACTTTTGGATTGTGTGAGGCCCACTGAATATCAGATCGCTATGTCACAGGCTCGATGGCACAGGTGTGAAAAAAGTGACTACAGGATAAGGGAGATTTTGAATTTCTGCACACACTAGTGGACGCTGGACACTTTTGGAGTGTGTAAGGCCCACTGAATATCAGAGCGCTATGTCACAGGCTCGATGGCACAGGTGTGAAAAATGTCACTAGAGGATAATGGAGATTTTGAATTTCTGCACACACTAGTGGACACTGGACACTTTTGGATTGTGTGAGGCCCACTGAATATCAGAGCGCTATGTCACAGGCTCGATGGCACAGGTGTGAAAAAAGTGACTACAGAATAAGGGAGATTTTGAATTTCTGCACACATTAGTGGACACTGGACACTTTTGGATTGTGTGAGGCCCACTGAATATCAGAGCGCTATGTCACAGGCTCGATGGCAGAGGTGTGAAAAATGTCACTAGAGGATAATGGAGATTTTGAATTTCTGCACACACTAGTGGACACTGGACACTTTTGGATCGTGTGAGGCCCACTGAATATCAGAGCGCTATGTCACAGGCTCGATGGCACAGGTGTGAAAAAAGTGACTACAGGATCAGAGAGATTTTGAATTTCTGCACACACTAGTGGACACTGGACACTTTTGGATTGTGTGAGACCCACTGAATATCAGAGCGCTATGTCACAGGCTCGATGGCACAGGTGTGAAAAAAGTGACTACAGGATAAGGGAGATTTTGAATTTCTGCACACACTAGTGGACACTGGACACTTTTGGATTGTGTGAGGCCCACTGAATATCAGAGCGCTATGTCACAGGCTCGATGGCACAGGTGTGAAAAAAGTGACTACAGGATAAGGGAGATTTTGAATTTCTGCACACACTAGTGGACACTGGACACTTTTGGATTGTGTGAGGCCCACTGAATATCAGAGCGCTATGTCACAGGCTCGATGGCACAGGTGTGAAAAATGTCACTAGAGGATAACGGAGATTTTGAATTTCTGCACACACTAGTGGACACTGGACACTTTTGGATTGTGTGAGGCCCACTGAATATCAGAGCGCTATGTCACAGGCTCGATGGCACAGGTGTGAAAAAAGTGACTACAGGATAAGGGAGATTTTGAATTTCTGCACACACTAGTGGACACTGTACACTTTTGGATTGTGTGAGGCCCACTGAATATCAGAGAGCTATGTCACAGGCTCGATGGCACAGGTGTGAAAAAAGTGACTACAGGATAAGGGAGATTTTGAATTTCTGCACACACTAGTGGACACTGGACACTTTTGGATTGTGTGAGGCCCACTGAATATCAGAGCGCTATGTCACAGGCTCGATGGCACAGATGTGAAAAATGTCACTAGACGATAACGGAGAATTTGAATTTCTGCACACACTAGTGAACACTGGACACTTTTGGATTGTGTGAGGCCCACTGAATATCAGAGCGCTATGTCACAGGCTCGATGGCACAGGTGTGAAAAATGTCACTAGAGGATAACGGAGATTTTGAATTTCTGCACACACTAGTGGAAACTGGACACTTTTGGATTGTGTGAGGCCCACTGAATATCAGAGCGCTATGTCACAGGCTCGATGGCACAGGTGTGAAAAATGTCACTAGAGGATAACGGAGATTTTGAATTTCTGCACACACTAGTGGACACTAGACACTTTTGGATTGTGTGAGGCCCACTGAATATCAGAGCGCTATGTCACAGGCTCGATGGCACAGGTGTGAAAAGAGTGACTACAGGATAAGGGAGATTTTGAATTTCTGCACACACTAGTGGACACTGGACACTTTTGGATTGTGTGAGGCCCACTGAATATCAGAGCGCTATGTCACAGGCTCGATGGCACAGGTGTGAAAAATGTCACTAGAGGATAATGAAGATTTTGAATTTCTGCACACACTAGTGGAAACTGGACACTTTTGGATTGTGTGAGGCCCACTGAATATCAGAGCGCTATGTCACAGGCTCGATGGCACAGGTGTGAAAAATGTCACTAAAGGATAACGGAGATTTTGAGTTTCTGCACACACTAGTGGACACTGGACACTTTTGGATTGTGTGAGGCCCACTGAATATCAGAGCGCTATGTCACAGGCTCGATGGCACAGGTGAGAAAAAAGTGACTAGAGGATAAGGGAGATTTTGAATTTCTGCACACACTAGTGGACACTGGACACGTTGGATTGTGTGAGGCCCACTGAATATCAGAGCGCTATGTCACAGGCTCGATGGCACAGCTGTGAAAAATGTCACTAGAGGATAACGGAGATTTTGAATTTCTGCACACACTAGTGGACACTGGACACTTTTGGATTGTGGGAGGCGCACTGAATATCAGAGCGCTATGTCACAGGCTCGATGGCACAGGTGTGAAAAAAGTGACTACAGGATAAGGGAGATTTTGAATTTCTGCACACACTAGTGGACACTGGACCCTTTTGGATTGTGTGAGGACAACTGAATATCAGAGCGCTGTCACAGGCTCGATGGCACAGGTGTGAAAAATGTCACTAGAGGATAATGGAGATTTTGAATTTCTGCATACACTAGTGGACACTGGACACTTTTGGATTGTGTGAGGCCCACTGAATATCAGAGCGCTATGTCACAGGCTCGATGGCACAGGTGTGAAAAATGTCACTACAGGATAACGGAGATTTTGAATTTCTGCACACACTAGTGGACACTGGACACTTTTGGATTGTGTGAGGCCCACTGAATATCAGAGCGCTATGTCACAGGCTCGATGGCACAGGTGTGAAAAATGTCACTACAGGATAAGGGAGATTTTGAATTTCTGCACACACTAGTGGACACTGGACACTTTTGGATTGTGTGAGGCCCACTGAATATCAGAGCGCTATGTCACAGGCTCGATGGCACAGGTGTGAAAAATGTCACTAGAGGATAACGGAGATTTTGAATTTCTGCACACAGTAGTGGACACTGGACACTTTTGGATTGTGTGAGGCCCACTGAATATCAGAGCGCTATGTCACAGGCTCGATGGCACAGGTGTGAAAAATGTTACTAGAGGATAATGGAGATTTTGAATTTCTGCACACACTAGTGGACACTGGAAACTTTTGGATTGTGTGAGGCCCACTGTATATCATAGCGCTATGTCACAGGCTCAATGGCACAGGTGTGAAAAATGTCACTAGAGGATAACGGAGATTTTGAATTTCTGCACACACTAGTGGACACTGGACACTTTTGGATTGTGTGAGGACCACTGAATATCAGAGCGCTATGTCACAGGCTCGATGGCACAGGTGTGAAAAAAGTGACTACAGGATAAGGGAGATTTTGAATTTCTGCACACATTAGTGGACACTGGACACTTTTGGATTGTGTGAGGCCCACTGAATATCAGATCGCTATATCACAGGCTCGATGGCACAGGTGTGAAAAATGTCACTAGAGGATAATGGAGATTTTGAATTTCTGCACACACTAGTGGACACTGGACACTTTTGGATTGTGTGAGGCCCACTGAATATCAGAGAGCTATGTCACAGGCTCGATGGCACAGGTGTGAAAAATGTCACTAGAGGATAACGGAGATTTTGAATTTCTGCACACACTAGTGGACACTGGACACTTTTGGATTGTGTGAGGCCCACTGAATATCAGAGCACTATGTCACAGGCTCGATGGCACAGGTGTGAAAAAAGTGACTACAGGATAAGGGAGATTTTGCATTTCTGCACACACTAGTGGACACTGGACACTTTTGGATTGTGTGAGGCCCACTGAATATCAGAGCGCTATGTCACAGGCTCGATGGCACAGGTGTGAAAAATGTCACTAGAGGATAACGGAGATTTTGAATTTCTGCACACACTAGTGGACACTAGACACTTTTGGATTGTGTGAGGCCCACTGAATATCAGAGCGCTATGTCACAGGCTCGATGGCACAGGTGTGAAAAAAGTGACTACAGGATAAGGGAGATTTTGAATTTCTGCACACACTAGTGGACACTGGACACTTTTGGATTGTGTGAGGCCCACTGAATATCAGAGCGCTATGTCACAGGCTCGATGGCACAGGAGTGAAAAATGTCACTAGAGGATAACGGAGATGAATTTCTGCACACACTAGTGGACACTGGACACTTTTGGATTGTGTGAGGCCCACTGAATATCAGAGCGCTATGTCACAGGCTCGATGGCACAGGTGTGAAAAATGTCACTAGAGGATAACGGAGATTTTGAATTTCTGCACACACTAGTGGACACTGGACACTTTTGGATTGTGTGAGGCCCACTGAATATCAGAGCGCTATGTCACCGGCTCGATGGCACAGGTGTGAAAAAAGTGACTACAGGAAAATGGAGATTTTGAACTTCTGCACACACTAGTGGACACTGGACACTTTTGGATTGTGTGAGGCCCACTGAATATCAGAGCGCTATGTCACAGGCTCGATGGCACAGGTGTGAAAAAAGTGACTACAGGATAAGGGAGATTTTGAATTTCTGCACACACTAGGGGACACTGGACACTTTTGGATTGTGTGAGGCCCACTGAATAACAGAGCGCTATGTCACAGGCTCGATGGCACAGGTGTGAAAAATGTCACTAGAGGATAACGGAGATTTTGAATTTCTGCACACACTAGTGGACACTGGACACTTTTGGATTGTGTGAGGCCCACTGAATATCAGAGCGCTATGTCACAGGCTCGATGGCACAGGTGTGAAAAATGTCACTAGAGGATAACGGAGATTTTGAATTTCTGCACACACTAGTGGACACTAGACACTTTTGGATTGTGTGAGGCCCACTGAATATCAGATCGCTATGTCACAGGCTCGATGGCACAGGTGTGAAAAAAGTGACTACAGGATAAGGGAGATTTTGAATTTCTGCACACACTAGTGGACACTGGACACTTTTGGATTGTGTGAGGCCCACTGAATATCAGAGCGCTATGTCACAGGCTCGATGGCACAGGAGTGAAAAATGTCAGTAGAGGATAACGGAGATGAATTTCTGCACACACTAGTGGACACTGGACACTTTTGGATTGTGTGAGGCCCACTGAATATCAGAGCGCTATGTCACAGGCTCGATGGCACAGGTGTGAAAAATGTCACTAGAGGATAATGGAGATTTTGAATTTCTGCACACACTAGTGGACACTGGACACTTTTGGATTGTGTGAGGCCCACTGAATATCAGATCGCTATGTCACAGGCTCGATGGCACAGGTGTGAAAAAAGTGACTACAGGATAAGGGAGATTTTGAATTTCTGCACACACTAGTGGACGCTGGACACTTTTGGAGTGTGTAAGGCCCACTGAATATCAGAGCGCTATGTCACAGGCTCGATGGCACAGGTGTGAAAAATGTCACTAGAGGATAATGGAGATTTTGAATTTCTGCACACACTAGTGGACACTGGACACTTTTGGATTGTGTGAGGCCCACTGAATATCAGAGCGCTATGTCACAGGCTCGATGGCACAGGTGTGAAAAAAGTGACTACAGAATAAGGGAGATTTTGAATTTCTGCACACATTAGTGGACACTGGACACTTTTGGATTGTGTGAGGCCCACTGAATATCAGAGCGCTATGTCACAGGCTCGATGGCAGAGGTGTGAAAAATGTCACTAGAGGATAATGGAGATTTTGAATTTCTGCACACACTAGTGGACACTGGACACTTTTGGATCGTGTGAGGCCCACTGAATATCAGAGCGCTATGTCACAGGCTCGATGGCACAGGTGTGAAAAAAGTGACTACAGGATCAGAGAGATTTTGAATTTCTGCACACACTAGTGGACACTGGACACTTTTGGATTGTGTGAGACCCACTGAATATCAGAGCGCTATGTCACAGGCTCGATGGCACAGGTGTGAAAAAAGTGACTACAGGATAAGGGAGATTTTGAATTTCTGCACACACTAGTGGACACTGGACACTTTTGGATTGTGTGAGGCCCACTGAATATCAGAGCGCTATGTCACAGGCTCGATGGCACAGGTGTGAAAAAAGTGACTACAGGATAAGGGAGATTTTGAATTTCTGCACACACTAGTGGACACTGGACACTTTTGGATTGTGTGAGGCCCACTGAATATCAGAGCGCTATGTCACAGGCTCGATGGCACAGGTGTGAAAAATGTCACTAGAGGATAACGGAGATTTTGAATTTCTGCACACACTAGTGGACACTGGACACTTTTGGATTGTGTGAGGCCCACTGAATATCAGAGCGCTATGTCACAGGCTCGATGGCACAGGTGTGAAAAAAGTGACTACAGGATAAGGGAGATTTTGAATTTCTGCACACACTAGTGGACACTGTACACTTTTGGATTGTGTGAGGCCCACTGAATATCAGAGAGCTATGTCACAGGCTCGATGGCACAGGTGTGAAAAAAGTGACTACAGGATAAGGGAGATTTTGAATTTCTGCACACACTAGTGGACACTGGACACTTTTGGATTGTGTGAGGCCCACTGAATATCAGAGCGCTATGTCACAGGCTCGATGGCACAGATGTGAAAAATGTCACTAGACGATAACGGAGAATTTGAATTTCTGCACACACTAGTGAACACTGGACACTTTTGGATTGTGTGAGGCCCACTGAATATCAGAGCGCTATGTCACAGGCTCGATGGCACAGGTGTGAAAAATGTCACTAGAGGATAACGGAGATTTTGAATTTCTGCACACACTAGTGGAAACTGGACACTTTTGGATTGTGTGAGGCCCACTGAATATCAGAGCGCTATGTCACAGGCTCGATGGCACAGGTGTGAAAAATGTCACTAGAGGATAACGGAGATTTTGAATTTCTGCACACACTAGTGGACACTAGACACTTTTGGATTGTGTGAGGCCCACTGAATATCAGAGCGCTATGTCACAGGCTCGATGGCACAGGTGTGAAAAGAGTGACTACAGGATAAGGGAGATTTTGAATTTCTGCACACACTAGTGGACACTGGACACTTTTGGATTGTGTGAGGCCCACTGAATATCAGAGCGCTATGTCACAGGCTCGATGGCACAGGTGTGAAAAATGTCACTAGAGGATAATGAAGATTTTGAATTTCTGCACACACTAGTGGAAACTGGACACTTTTGGATTGTGTGAGGCCCACTGAATATCAGAGCGCTATGTCACAGGCTCGATGGCACAGGTGTGAAAAATGTCACTAAAGGATAACGGAGATTTTGAGTTTCTGCACACACTAGTGGACACTGGACACTTTTGGATTGTGTGAGGCCCACTGAATATCAGAGCGCTATGTCACAGGCTCGATGGCACAGGTGAGAAAAAAGTGACTAGAGGATAAGGGAGATTTTGAATTTCTGCACACACTAGTGGACACTGGACACGTTGGATTGTGTGAGGCCCACTGAATATCAGAGCGCTATGTCACAGGCTCGATGGCACAGGTGTGAAAAATGTCACTAGAGGATAACGGAGATTTTGAATTTCTGCACACACTAGTGGACACTGGACACTTTTGGATTGTGGGAGGCGCACTGAATATCAGAGCGCTATGTCACAGGCTCGATGGCACAGGTGTGAAAAAAGTGACTACAGGATAAGGGAGATTTTGAATTTCTGCACACACTAGTGGACACTGGACCCTTTTGGATTGTGTGAGGACAACTGAATATCAGAGCGCTGTCACAGGCTCGATGGCACAGGTGTGAAAAATGTCACTAGAGGATAATGGAGATTTTGAATTTCTGCATACACTAGTGGACACTGGACACTTTTGGATTGTGTGAGGCCCACTGAATATCAGAGCGCTATGTCACAGGCTCGATGGCACAGGTGTGAAAAATGTCACTACAGGATAACGGAGATTTTGAATTTCTGCACACACTAGTGGACACTGGACACTTTTGGATTGTGTGAGGCCCACTGAATATCAGAGCGCTATGTCACAGGCTCGATGGCACAGGTGTGAAAAATGTCACTACAGGATAAGGGAGATTTTGAATTTCTGCACACACTAGTGGACACTGGACACTTTTGGATTGTGTGAGGCCCACTGAATATCAGAGCGCTATGTCACAGGCTCGATGGCACAGGTGTGAAAAATGTCACTAGAGGATAACGGAGATTTTGAATTTCTGCACACAGTAGTGGACACTGGACACTTTTGGATTGTGTGAGGCCCACTGAATATCAGAGCGCTATGTCACAGGCTCGATGGCACAGGTGTGAAAAATGTTACTAGAGGATAATGGAGATTTTGAATTTCTGCACACACTAGTGGACACTGGAAACTTTTGGATTGTGTGAGGCCCACTGTATATCATAGCGCTATGTCACAGGCTCAATGGCACAGGTGTGAAAAATGTCACTAGAGGATAACGGAGATTTTGAATTTCTGCACACACTAGTGGACACTGGACACTTTTGGATTGTGTGAGGACCACTGAATATCAGAGCGCTATGTCACAGGCTCGATGGCACAGGTGTGAAAAAAGTGACTACAGGATAAGGGAGATTTTGAATTTCTGCACACATTAGTGGACACTGGACACTTTTGGATTGTGTGAGGCCCACTGAATATCAGATCGCTATATCACAGGCTCGATGGCACAGGTGTGAAAAATGTCACTAGAGGATAATGGAGATTTTGAATTTCTGCACACACTAGTGGACACTGGACACTTTTGGATTGTGTGAGGCCCACTGAATATCAGAGCGCTATATCACAGGCTCGATGGCACAGGTGTGAAAAATGTCACTAGAGGATAATGGAGATTTTGAATTTCTGCACACACTAGTGGACACTGGACACTTTTGGATTGTGTGAGGCCCACTGAATATCAGAGAGCTATGTCACAGGCTCGATGGCACAGGTGTGAAAAATGTCACTAGAGGATAACGGAGATTTTGAATTTCTGCACACACTAGTGGACACTGGACACTTTTGGATTGTGTGAGGCCCACTGAATCTCAGAGCGCTATGTCACAGGCTCGATGGCACAGGTGTGAAAAAAGTGACTACAGGATAAGGGAGATTTTGAATTTCTGCACACACTAGTGGACACTGGACACTTTTGGATTGTGTGAGGCCCACTGAATATCAGAGCGCTATGTCACAGGCTCGATGGCACAGGTGTGAAAAATGTCACTAGAGGATAACGGAGATTTTGAATTTCTGCACACACTAGTGGACACTAGACACTTTTGGATTGTGTGAGGCCCACTGAATATCAGAGCGCTATGTCACAGGCTCGATGGCACAGGTGTGAAAAAAGTGACTACAGGATAAGGGAGATTTTGAATTTCTGCACACACTAGTGGACACTGGACACTTTTGGATTGTGTGAGGCCCACTGAATATCAGAGCGCTATGTCACAGGCTCGATGGCACAGGAGTGAAAAATGTCACTAGAGGATAACGGAGATGAATTTCTGCACACACTAGTGGACACTGGACACTTTTGGATTGTGTGAGGCCCACTGAATATCAGAGCGCTTTGTCACAGGCTCGATGGCACAGGTGTGAAAAATGTCACTAGAGGATAACGGAGATTTTGAATTTCTGCACACACTAGTGGACACTGGACACTTTTGGATTGTGTGAGGCCCACTGAATATCAGAGCGCTATGTCACAGGCTCGATGGCACAGGTGTGAAAAAAGTGACTACAGGAAAATGGAGATTTTGAACTTCTGCACACACTAGTGGACACTGGACACTTTTGGATTGTGTGAGGCCCACTGAATATCAGAGCGCTATGTCACAGGCTCGATGGCACAGGTGTGAAAAAAGTGACTACAGGATAAGGGAGATTTTGAATTTCTGCACACACTAGGGGACACTGGACACTTTTGGATTGTGTGAGGCCCACTGAATAACAGAGCGCTATGTCACAGGCTCGATGGCACAGGTGTGAAAAATGTCACTAGAGGATAACGGAGATTTTGAATTTCTGCACACACTAGTGGACACTGGACACTTTTGGATTGTGTGAGGCCCACTGAATATCAGAGCGCTATGTCACAGGCTCGATGGCACAGGTGTGAAAAATGTCACTAGAGGATAACGGAGATTTTGAATTTCTGCACACACTAGTGGACACTAGACACTTTTGGATTGTGTGAGGCCCACTGAATATCAGATCGCTATGTCACAGGCTCGATGGCACAGGTGTGAAAAAAGTGACTACAGGATAAGGGAGATTTTGAATTTCTGCACACACTAGTGGACACTGGACACTTTTGGATTGTGTGAGGCCCACTGAATATCAGAGCGCTATGTCACAGGCTCGATGGCACAGGAGTGAAAAATGTCACTAGAGGATAACGGAGATGAATTTCTGCACACACTAGTGGACACTGGACACTTTTGGATTGTGTGAGGCCCACTGAATATCAGAGCGCTATGTCACAGGCTCGATGGCACAGGTGTGAAAAATGTCACTAGAGGATAATGGAGATTTTGAATTTCTGCACACACTAGTGGACACTGGACACTTTTGGATTGTGTGAGGCCCACTGAATATCAGATCGCTATGTCACAGGCTCGATGGCACAGGTGTGAAAAAAGTGACTACAGGATAAGGGAGATTTTGAATTTCTGCACACACTAGTGGACGCTGGACACTTTTGGAGTGTGTAAGGCCCACTGAATATCAGAGCGCTATGTCACAGGCTCGATGGCACAGGTGTGAAAAATGTCACTAGAGGATAATGGAGATTTTGAATTTCTGCACACACTAGTGGACACTGGACACTTTTGGATTGTGTGAGGCCCACTGAATATCAGAGCGCTATGTCACAGGCTCGATGGCACAGGTGTGAAAAAAGTTACTACAGAATAAGGGAGATTTTGAATTTCTGCACACACTAGTGGACACTGGACACTTTTGGATTGTGTGAGGCCCACTGAATATCAGAGCGCTATGTCACAGGCTCGATGGCAGAGGTGTGAAAAATGTCACTAGAGGATAATGGAGATTTTGAATTTCTGCACACACTAGTGGACACTGGACACTTTTGGATCGTGTGAGGCCCACTGAATATCAGAGCGCTATGTCACAGGCTCGATGGCACAGGTGTGAAAAAAGTGACTACAGGATCAGAGAGATTTTGAATTTATGCACACACTAGTGGACACTGGACACTTTTGGATTGTGTGAGGCCCACTGAACATCAGAGCGCTATGTCACAGGCTCGATGGCACAGGTGTGAAAAATGTCACTAGAGGATAACGGAGATTTTGAATTTCTGCACACACTAGTGGACACTGGACACTTTTGGATTGTGTGAGGCCCACTGAATATCAGAGCGCTATGTCACAGGCTCGATGGCACAGGTGTGAAAAAAGTGACTACAGGATAAGGGAGATTTTGAATTTCTGCACACACTAGTGGACACTGGACACTTTTGGATTGTGTGAGGCCCACTGAATATCAGAGCGCTATGTCACAGGCTCGATGGCACAGGTGTGAAAAAAGTGACTACAGGATAAGGGAGATTTTGAATTTCTGCACACACTAGTGGACACTGGACACTTTTGGATTGTGTGAGGCCCACTGAATATCAGAGCGCTATGTCACAGGCTCGATGGCACAGGTGTGAAAAATGTCACTAGAGGATAACGGAGATTTTGAATTTCTGCACACACTAGTGGACACTGGACACTTTTGGATTGTGTGAGGCCCACTGAATATCAGAGCGCTATGTCACAGGCTTGATGGCACAGGTGTGAAAAATGTCACTAGAGGATAATGGAGATTTTGAATTTCTGCACACACTAGTGGACACTGGACACTTTTGGATTGTGTGAGGCCCACTGAATATCAGAGCGCTATGTCACAGGCTCGATGGCACAGGTGTGAAAAAAGTGACTACAGGATAAGGGAGATTTTGAATTTCTGCACACATTAGTGGACACTGGACACTTTTGGATTTTGTGAGGCCCACTGAATATCAGAGCGCTATGTCACAGGCTCGATGGCACAGGTGTGAAAAATATCACTAGAGGATAACGGAGATTTTGAATTTCTGCACACACTAGTGGACACTGGACACTTTTGGATTGTGTGAGGCCCACTGAATATCAGAGCGCTATGTCACAGGCTTGATGGCACAGGTGTGAAAAATGTCACTAGAGGATAATGGAGATTTTGAAATTCTGCACACACTAGTGGACACTGGACTCTTTTGGATTGTGTGAGGCCCACTGAATATCAGAGCGCTATGTCACAGGCTCGATGGCACAAGTGTGAAAAATGTCACTAGAGGATAACGGAGATTTTGAATTTCTGCACACACTAGTGGACACTGGACACTTTTGGATTGTGTGAGGCCCACTGAATATCAGAGCGCTATGTCACAGGCTCGATGGCACAGGTGTGAAAAAAGTGACTACAGGATAAGGGAGATTTTGAATTTCTGCACACACTAGTGGACACTGGACACTTTTGGATTGTGTGAGGCCTACTGAATATCAGAGCGCTATGTCACAGGCTCGATGGCACAGGTGTGAAAAATGTCACTAGAGGATAACGGAGATTTTGAATTTCTGTACACACTAGTGGACACTGGACACTTTTGGATTGTGTGAGGCCCACTGAATATCAGAGCGCTATGTCACAGGCTCGATGGCACAGGTGTGAAAAAAGTGACTACAGGATAAGGGAGATTTTGAATTTCTGCACACACTAGTGGACACTGTACACTTTTGGATTGCGTGAGGCCCACTGAATATCAGAGCGCTATGTCACAGGCTCGATGGCACAGGTGTGAAAAAAGTGACTACAGGATAAGGGAGATTTTGAATTTCTGCACACACTAGTGGACACTGGACACTTTTGGATTGTGTGAGGCCCACTGAATATCAGAGCGCTATGTCACAGGCTCGATGGCACAGATGTGAAAAATGTCACTAGAGGATAACGGAGATTTTGAATTTCTGCACACAATAGTGGACACTGGACACTTTTGGATTGTGTGAGGCCCACTGAATATCAGAGCGCTATGTCACAGGCTCGATGGCACAGGTGTGAAAAATGTCACTAGAGGATAACGGAGATTTTGAATTTCTGCACACACTAGTGGACACTAGACACTTTTGGATTGTGTGAGGCCCACTGAATATCAGAGCGCTATGTCACAGGCTCGATGGCACAGGTGTGAAAAAAGTGACTACAGGATAAGGGAAATTTTGAATTTCTGCACACACTAGTGGACACTGGACACTTTTGGATTGTGTGAGGCCCACTGAATATCAGAGCGCTATGTCACAGGCTCGATGGCACAGGTGTGAAAAATGTCACTAGAGGATAACGGAGATTTTGAATTTCTGCACACACTAGTGGACACTGGACACTTTTGGATTGTGTGAGGCCCACTGAATATCAGAGCGCTATGTCACAGGCTGGATGGCACAGGTGTGAAAAAAGTGACTACAGGATCAGGGAGATTTTGAATTTCTGCACACACTAGTGGACACTGGACACTTTTGGATTGTGTGAGGCCCACTGAATATCAGAGCGCTATGTCACAGGCTCGATGGCACAGGAGTGAAAAATGTCACTAGAGGATAACGGAGATGAATTTCTGCACACACTAGTGGACACTGGACACTTTTGGATTGTGTGAGGCCCACTGAATATCAGAGCGCTATGTCACAGGCTCGATGGCACAGGTGTGAAAAATGTCACTAGAGGATAACGGAGATTTTGAATTTCTGCACACACTAGTGGACACTGGACACTTTTGGATTGTGTGAGGCCCACTGAATATCAGATCGCTATGTCACAGGCTCGATGGCACAGGTGTGAAAAAAGTGACTACAGGATAAGGGAGATTTTGAATTTCTGCACACACTAGTGGACGCTGGACACTTTTGGATTGTGTAAGGCCCACTGAATATCAGAGCGCTATGTCACAGGCTCGATGGCACAGGTGTGAAAAATGTCACTAGAGGATAATGGAGATTTTGAATTTCTGCACACACTAGTGGACACTGGACACTTTTGGATCGTGTGAGGCCCACTGAATATCAGAGCGCTATGTCACAGGCTCGATGGCACAGGTGTGAAAAAAGTGACTACAGGATCAGAGAGATTTTGAATTTCTGCACACACTAGTGGACACTGGACACTTTTGGATTGTGTGAGACCCACTGAATATCAGAGCGCTATGTCACAGGCTCGATGGCACAGGTGTGAAAAAAGTGACTACAGGATAAGGGAGATTTTGAATTTATGCACACACTAGTGGACACTGGACACTTTTGGATTGTGTGAGGCCCACTGAACATCAGAGCGCTATGTCACAGGCTCGATGGCACAGGTGTGAAAAATGTCACTAGAGGATAACGGAGATTTTGAATTTCTGCACACACTAGTGGACACTGGATACTTTTGGATTGTGTGAGGCCCACTGAATATCAGAGCGCTATGTCACAGGCTCGATGGCACAGGTGTGAAAAATGTCACTAGAGGATAACGGAGATTTTGAATTTCTGCACACACTAGTGGACACTGGACACTTTTGGATTATGTGAGGCCCACTGAATATCAGAGCGCTATGTCACAGGCTCGATGGCACAGGTGTGAAAAAAGTGACTACAGGATAAGGGAGATTTTGAATATCTGCACACACTAGTGGACACTGGACACTTTTGGATTGTGTGAGGCCCACTGAATATCAGAGCGCTATGTCACAGGCTCGATGGCACAGGTGTGAAAAATGTCACTAGAGGATAACGGAGATTTTGAATTTCTGCACACACTAGTGGACACTGGACACTTTTGGATTGTGTGAGGCCCACTGAATATCAGAGCGCTATGTCACAGGCTTGATGGCACAGGTGTGAAAAATGTCACTAGAGGATAATGGAGATTTTGAATTTCTGCACACACTAGTGGACACTGGACACTTTTGGATTGTGTGAGTCCCACTGAATATCAGAGCGCTATGTCACAGGCTCGATGGCACAGGTGTGAAAAAAGTGACTACAGGATAAGGGAGATTTTGAATTTCTGCACACACTAGTGGACACTGGACACTTTTGGATTGTGTGAGGCCCACTGAATATCAGAGCGCTATGTCACAGGCTCGATGGCACAGGTGTGAAAAAAGTGACTACAGGATAAGGGAGATTTTGAATTTCTGCACACACTAGTGGACACTGGACACTTTTGGATTGTGTGAGGCCCACTGAATATCAGAGCGCTATGTCACAGGCTCGATGGCACAGGTGTGAAAAATGTCACTAGAGGATAACGGAGATTTTGAATTTCTGCACACACTAGTGGACACTGGACACTTTTGGATTGTGTGAGGCCCACTGAATATCAGAGCGCTATGTCACAGGCTTGATGGCACAGGTGTGAAAAATGTCACTAGAGGATAATGGAGATTTTGAATTTCTGCACACACTAGTGGACACTGGACACTTTTGGATTGTGTGAGGCCCACTGAATATCAGAGCGCTATGTCACAGGCTCGATGGCACAGGTGTGAAAAAAGTGACTACAGGATAAGGGAGATTTTGAATTTCTGCACACATTAGTGGACACTGGACACTTTTGGATTGTGTGAGGCCCACTGAATATCAGAGCGCTATGTCACAGGCTCGATGGCACAGGTGTGAAAAATGTCACTAGAGGATAACGGAGATTTTGAATTTCTGCACACACTAGTGGACACTGGACACTTTTGGATTGTGTGAGGCCCACTGAATATCAGAGCGCTATGTCACAGGCTTGATGGCACAGGTGTGAAAAATGTCACTAGAGGATAATGGAGATTTTGAAATTCTGCACACACTAGTGGACACTGGACTCTTTTGGATTGTGTGAGGCCTACTGAATATCAGAGCGCTATGTCACAGGCTCGATGGCACAAGTGTGAAAAATGTCACTAGAGGATAACGGAGATTTTGAATTTCTGTACACACTAGTGGACACTGGACACTTTTGGATTGTGTGAGGCCCACTGAATATCAGAGCGCTATGTCACAGGCTCGATGGCACAGGTGTGAAAAAAGTGACTACAGGATAAGGGAGATTTTGAATTTCTGCACACACTAGTGGACACTGTACACTTTTGGATTGTGTGAGGCCCACTGAATATCAGAGCGCTATGTCACAGGCTCGATGGCACAGGTGTGAAAAAAGTGACTACAGGATAAGGGAAATTTTGAATTTCTGCACACACTAGTGGACACTGGACACTTTTGGATTGTGTGAGGCCCACTGAATATCAGAGCGCTATGTCACAGGCTCGATGGCACAGGTGTGAAAAATGTCACTAGAGGATAACGGAGATTTTGAATTTCTGCACACACTAGTGGACACTGGACACTTTTGGATTGTGTGAGGCCCACTGAATATCAGAGTGCTATGTCACAGGCTCGATGACACAGGTGTGAAAAATGTCACTAGAGGATAACGGAGATTTTGAATTTCTGCACACACTAGTGGACACTGGACACTTTTGGATTGTGTGAGGCCCACTGAATATCAGAGCGCTATGTCACAGGCTCGATGGCACAGGTGTGAAAAAAGTGACTACATGATAAGGGAGATTTTGAATTTCTGCACACACTAGTGGACACTGGACACTTTTGGATTGTGTGAGGCCCACTGAATATCAGAGCGCTATGTCACAGGCTCGATGGCACAGGTGTGAAAAATGTCACTAGAGGATAATGGAGATTTTGAATTTCTGCACACACTAGTGGAAACTGGACACTTTTGGATTGTGTGAGGCCCACTGAATATCAGAGCGCTATGTCACAGGCTCGATGGCACAGGTGTGAAAAATGTCACTAGAGGATAACGGAGATTTTGAGTTTCTGCACACACTAGTGGACACTGGACACTTTTGGATTGTGTGAGGCCCACTGAATATCAGAGCGCTATGTCACAGGCTCGATGGCACAGGTGTGAAAAAAGTGACTACAGGATAAGGGAGATTTTGAATTTCTGCACACACTAGTGGACACTGGACACGTTGGATTGTGTGAGGCCCACTGAATATCAGAGAGCTATGTCACAGGCTCGATGGCACAGGTGTGAAAAATGTCACTAGAGGATAATGGAGATTTTGAATTTCTGCACACACTAGTGGACACTGGACACTTTTGGATTGTGTGAGGCCCACTGAATATCAGAGCGCTATGTCACAGGCTCGATGGCACAGGTGTGAAAAAAGTGACTACAGGATAAGGGAGATTTTGAATTTCTGCACACACTAGTGGACACTGGACACTTTTGGATTGTGTGAGGCCCACTGAATATCAGAGCGCTATGTCACAGGCTCGATGGCACAGGTGTGAAAAAAGTGACTACAGGATAAGGGAGATTTTGAATTTCTGCACACACTAGTGGACACTGGACACTTTTGGATTGTGTGAGGCCCACTGAATATCAGAGCGCTATGTCACAGGCTCGATGGCACAGGTGTGAAAAATGTCACTAGAGGATATCGGAGATTTTGAATTTCTGCACACACTAGTGGACACTGGACACTTTTGGATTGTGTGAGTCCCACTGAATATCAGAGCGCTATGTCACAGGCTCGATGGCACAGGTGTGAAAAAAGTGACTACAGGATAAGGGAGATTTTGAATTTCTGCACACACTAGTGGACACTGGACACTTTTGGATTGTGTAAGGCCCACTGAATATCAGAGCGCTATGTCACAGGCTCGATGGCACAGGTGTGAAAAATGTCACTAGAGGATAACGGAGATTTTGAATTTCTGCACACACTAGTGGACACTGGACACTTTTGGATTGTGTGAGGCCCACTGAATATCAGAGCGCTATGTCACAGGCTCGATGGCACAGGTGTGAAAAAAGTGACTACAGGATAAGGGAGATTTTGAATTTCTGCACACATTAGTGGACACTGGACACTTTTGGATTGTGTGAGGCCCACTGAATATCAGAGCGCTATGTCACAGACTCGATGGCACAGGTGTGAAAAATGTCACTAGAGGATAATGGAGATTTTGAATTTCTGCACACACTAGTGGACACTGGACACTTTTGGATTGTGTGAGGCCCACTGAATATCAGAGCGCTATGTCACAGGCTCGATGGCACAGGTGTGAAAAATGTCACTAGAGGATAACGGAGATTTTGAATTTCTGCACACACTAGTGGACACTGGACACTTTTGGATTGTGTGAGGCCCACTGAATATCACAGCGCTATGTCACAGGCTCGATGGCACAGGTGTGAAAAAAGTGACTACAGGTTTAGGGAGATTTTGAATTTCTGCACACACTAGTGGACACTGGACACTTTTGGATTGTGTGAGGCCTACTGAATATCAGAGCGCTATGTCTCAGGCTCGATGGCACAGGTGTGAAAAATGTCACTAGAGGATAACGGAGATTTTGAATTTCTGCACACACTAGTGGACACTGGACACTTTTGGATTGTGTGAGGCCCACTGAATATCAGAGCGCTATGTCACAGGCTCGATGGCACAGGTGTGAAAAAAGTGACTACTGGATAAGGGAGATTTTGAATTTCTGCACACACTAGTGGACACTGTACACTTTTGGATTGTGTGAGGCCCACTGAATATCAGAGCGCTATGTCACAGGCTCGATGGCACAGGTGTGAAAAAAGTGACTACAGGATAAGGGAGATTTTGAATTTCTGCACACACTAGTGGACACTGGACACTTTTGGATTGTGTGAGGCCCACTGAATATCAGAGCGCTATGTCACAGGCTCGATGGCACAGGTGTGAAAAAAGTGACTACAGGATAAGGGAGATTTTGAATTTCTGCACACACTAGTGGACACTGGACACTTTTGGATTGTGTGAGGCCCACTGAATATCAGAGCGCTATGTCACAGGCTCGATGGCACAGGTGTGAAAAATGTCACTAGAGGATATCGGAGATTTTGAATTTCTGCACACACTAGTGGACACTGGACACTTTTGGATTGTGTGAGTCCCACTGAATATCAGAGCGCTATGTCACAGGCTCGATGGCACAGGTGTGAAAAAAGTGACTACAGGATAAGGGAGATTTTGAATTTCTGCACACACTAGTGGACACTGGACACTTTTGGATTGTGTAAGGCCCACTGAATATCAGAGCGCTATGTCACAGGCTCGATGGCACAGGTGTGAAAAATGTCACTAGAGGATAACGGAGATTTTGAATTTCTGCACACACTAGTGGACACTGGACACTTTTGGATTGTGTGAGGCCCACTGAATATCAGAGCGCTATGTCACAGGCTCGATGGCACAGGTGTGAAAAAAGTGACTACAGGATAAGGGAGATTTTGAATTTCTGCACACATTAGTGGACACTGGACACTTTTGGATTGTGTGAGGCCCACTGAATATCAGAGCGCTATGTCACAGACTCGATGGCACAGGTGTGAAAAATGTCACTAGAGGATAATGGAGATTTTGAATTTCTGCACACACTAGTGGACACTGGACACTTTTGGATTGTGTGAGGCCCACTGAATATCAGAGCGCTATGTCACAGGCTCGATGGCACAGGTGTGAAAAATGTCACTAGAGGATAACGGAGATTTTGAATTTCTGCACACACTAGTGGACACTGGACACTTTTGGATTGTGTGAGGCCCACTGAATATCACAGCGCTATGTCACAGGCTCGATGGCACAGGTGTGAAAAAAGTGACTACAGGTTTAGGGAGATTTTGAATTTCTGCACACACTAGTGGACACTGGACACTTTTGGATTGTGTGAGGCCTACTGAATATCAGAGCGCTATGTCTCAGGCTCGATGGCACAGGTGTGAAAAATGTCACTAGAGGATAACGGAGATTTTGAATTTCTGCACACACTAGTGGACACTGGACACTTTTGGATTGTGTGAGGCCCACTGAATATCAGAGCGCTATGTCACAGGCTCGATGGCACAGGTGTGAAAAAAGTGACTACAGGATAAGGGAGATTTTGAATTTCTGCACACACTAGTGGACACTGGACACTTTTGGATTGTGTAAGGCCCACTGAATATCAGAGCGCTATGTCACAGGCTCGATGGCACAGGTGTGAAAAATGTCACTAGAGGATAACGGAGATTTTGAATTTCTGCACACACTAGTGGACACTGGACACTTTTGGATTGTGTGAGGCCCACTGAATATCAGAGCGCTATGTCACAGGCTCGATGGCACAGATGTGAAAAATGTCACTAGAGGATAACGGAGATTTTGAATTTCTGCACACAATAGTGGACACTGGACACTTTTGGATTGTGTGAGGCCCACTGAATATCAGAGCGCTATGTCACAGGCTCGATGGCACAGGTGTGAAAAATGTCACTAGAGGATAACGGAGATTTTGAATTTCTGCACACACTAGTGGACACTAGACACTTTTGGATTGTGTGAGGCCCACTGAATATCAGAGCGCTATGTCACAGGCTCGATGGCACAGGTGTGAAAAAAGTGACTACAGGATAAGGGAAATTTTGAATTTCTGCACACACTAGTGGACACTGGACACTTTTGGATTGTGTGAGGCCCACTGAATATCAGAGCGCTATGTCACAGGCTCGATGGCACAGGTGTGAAAAATGTCACTAGAGGATAACGGAGATTTTGAATTTCTGCACACACTAGTGGACACTGGACACTTTTGGATTGTGTGAGGCCCACTGAATATCAGAGCGCTATGTCACAGGCTGGATGGCACAGGTGTGAAAAAAGTGACTACAGGATCAGGGAGATTTTGAATTTCTGCACACACTAGTGGACACTGGACACTTTTGGATTGTGTGAGGCCCACTGAATATCAGAGCGCTATGTCACAGGCTCGATGGCACAGGAGTGAAAAATGTCACTAGAGGATAACGGAGATGAATTTCTGCACACACTAGTGGACACTGGACACTTTTGGATTGTGTGAGGCCCACTGAATATCAGAGCGCTATGTCACAGGCTCGATGGCACAGGTGTGAAAAATGTCACTAGAGGATAACGGAGATTTTGAATTTCTGCACACACTAGTGGACACTGGACACTTTTGGATTGTGTGAGGCCCACTGAATATCAGATCGCTATGTCACAGGCTCGATGGCACAGGTGTGAAAAAAGTGACTACAGGATAAGGGAGATTTTGAATTTCTGCACACACTAGTGGACGCTGGACACTTTTGGATTGTGTAAGGCCCACTGAATATCAGAGCGCTATGTCACAGGCTCGATGGCACAGGTGTGAAAAATGTCACTAGAGGATAACGGAGATTTTGAATTTCTGCACACACTAGTGGACACTGGACACTTTTGGATTGTGTGAGGCCCACTGAATATCAGAGCGCTATGTCACAGGCTCGATGGCACAGGTGTGAAAAAAGTGACTACAGGATAAGGGAGATTTTGAATTTCTGCACACATTAGTGGACACTGGACACTTTTGGATTGTGTGAGGCCCACTGAATATCAGAGCGCTATGTCACAGACTCGATGGCACAGGTGTGAAAAATGTCACTAGAGGATAATGGAGATTTTGAATTTCTGCACACACTAGTGGACACTGGACACTTTTGGATTGTGTGAGGCCCACTGAATATCAGAGCGCTATGTCACAGGCTCGATGGCACAGGTGTGAAAAATGTCACTAGAGGATAACGGAGATTTTGAATTTCTGCACACACTAGTGGACACTGGACACTTTTGGATTGTGTGAGGCCCACTGAATATCACAGCGCTATGTCACAGGCTCGATGGCACAGGTGTGAAAAAAGTGACTACAGGTTTAGGGAGATTTTGAATTTCTGCACACACTAGTGGACACTGGACACTTTTGGATTGTGTGAGGCCTACTGAATATCAGAGCGCTATGTCTCAGGCTCGATGGCACAGGTGTGAAAAATGTCACTAGAGGATAACGGAGATTTTGAATTTCTGCACACACTAGTGGACACTGGACACTTTTGGATTGTGTGAGGCCCACTGAATATCAGAGCGCTATGTCACAGGCTCGATGGCACAGGTGTGAAAAAAGTGACTACAGGATAAGGGAGATTTTGAATTTCTGCACACACTAGTGGACACTGGACACTTTTGGATTGTGTGAGGCCCACTGAATATCAGAGCGCTATGTCACAGGCTCGATGGCACAGATGTGAAAAATGTCACTAGAGGATAACGGAGATTTTGAATTTCTGCACACACTAGTGGACACTGGACACTTTTGGATTGTGTGAGGCCCACTGAATATCAGAGCGCTATGTCACAGGCTCGATGGCACAGGTGTGAAAAATGTCACTAGAGGATAACGGAGATTTTGAATTTCTGCACACACTAGTGGACACTGGACACTTTTGGATTGTGTGAGTCCCACTGAATATCAGAGCGCTATGTCACAGGCTCGATGGCACAGGTGTGAAAAAAGTGACTACAGGATAAGGGAGATTTTGAATTTCTGCACACACTAGTGGACACTGGACACTTTTGGATTGTGTAAGGCCCACTGAATATCAGAGCGCTATGTCACAGGCTCGATGGCACAGGTGTGAAAAATGTCACTAGAGGATAACGGAGATTTTGAATTTCTGCACACACTAGTGGACACTGGACACTTTTGGATTGTGTGAGGCCCACTGAATATCAGAGTGCTATGTCACAGGCTCGATGGCACAGGTGTGAAAAATGTCTCTACAGGATAACGGAGATTTTGAATTTCTGCACACACTAGTGGACACTGGACACTTTTGGATTGTGTGAGGCCCACTGAATATCAGAGCGCTATGTCACAGGCTCGATGGAACAGGTGTGAAAAAAGTGACTATAGGATAAGGGAGATTTTGAATTTCTGCACACACTAGTGGACACTGGACACTTTTGGATTGTGTGAGGCCCACTGAATATCAGAGCGCTATGTCACAGGCTCGATGGCACAGGTGTGAAAAATGTCACTAGAGGATAATGGAGATTTTGAATTTCTGCACACTAGTGGACACTGGACACTTTTGGATTGTGTGAGGCCCACTGAACATCAGAGCGCTATGTCACAGGCTCGATGGCACAGGTGTGAAAAATGTCACTAGAGGATAACGGAGATTTTGAATTTCTGCACACACTAGTGGACACTGGACACTTTTGGATTGTGTGAGGCCCACTGAATATCAGAGCGCTATGTCACAGGCTCGATGGCACAGGTGTGAAAAATGTCACTAGAGGATAACGGAGATTTTGAATTTCTGCACACACTAGTGGACACTGGACACTTTTGGATTGTGTGAGGCCCACTGAATATCAGAGCGCTATGTCACAGGCTCGATGGCACAGGTGTGAAAAAAGTGACTACAGGATAAGGGAGATTTTGAATTTCTGCACACACTAGTGGACACTGGACACTTTTGGATTGTGTGAGGCCCACTGAATATCAGAGCGCTATGTCACAGGCTCGATGGCACAGGTGTGAAAAATGTCACTAGAGGATAACGGAGATTTTGAATTTCTGCACACACTAGTGGACACTGGACACTTTTGGATTGTGTGAGGCCCACTGAATATCAGAGCGCTATGTCACAGGCAGAAATTGGCTAGTGTATCACAAACTACAAGGTGTATGTAGAATTGGGCAGAATAGGAATCTCCCTAGAGTGTAGGTCTGTAAGAACGGAACAAGTCCTCCACTTATCCTTCCACAGTGACACACAGATAGCTTCACTGTGGCTGTGATAACAGCCGTTACACGGTACTGTGTGAGGAGCGTACACCGCTGTATGGTGTGAAAAAATGCACGCTCAGTACCTCAGCAGGACAAAAAAAAAATTGGGATTGCTTTTAAAAAAGCAGTTTGCAGAGCAGTGGGTAAACAGCAATGCAGCTGTCAGGAAGCCTTAGAAGGCAGCCTAACAACCAACACCGCTGATCCACCACAATATAGCCTCCTCTTGCACTGCACACACAGTTACTGGTGTGTTGTACAGGCAAAATCGCTAGCAGCAGAAGCAGTTTTTTTTTCTTCTTCCCTGCCTAACGCTCTCCCTACAGAATCAGCAACCTCTCTCTATGCTAAGATCGGCAGAAGTAAGATGGCGGTCGGCGTGCACGCCCTTTTATAACCCCTGTAACGCCCACCAAAGCAAGCCAATCACTTGCATGCCCTTCTGAAAGATGGTGGTGACCCCTGCCTATGTCATCACGTTGCCCACAGTGTCCGTGGATCCTGATTGGCTGAAAAAGAGCGCAAAACAAACTTTTGAAACGCGACTTTGGCGCGTAAGTCGCCGACCTCGTGGCCGACCTCATCCTAGGGTCGGGTTTCGTTTCATGAAACCCGACTTTGCCAAAAGTCGGCGACTTTTGAAATTTTTCGACCGGTTTCGCTCAACTCTAATTATAGCACTAGTACCTAGAGCTTAAAGTGAACTTTCATTACAATCATGCTGCCCGAGCTATGGGCATCATGGATCAGACACTGGATGCACGCTTGCCAGTATGTTTCACTGTGAAATGCAGCCCGGGTACTAGGGTGGGGAGAAGCCTACGAAAAACTGGCTTAGTTAACAGAAACACATGCACCCTCATGCCCAGTCGCTAGGTTTAATGAAGAGTGCTGGAGAAAAGTGCACCAATTCATTGAGAAGAGTCCGCCTCCTAATGAATTTATTGCATCTTATAACTGCCTTGCACCTTCACCAAAAATGTTGGTCCAGCCCTGGACTGGAACAAATTTGTGGTTTAAACTATGATGAATTTGCAAAGTGGACTTCAACAAACCTAGTCCTTCCCCAGCGCTGCACACTTTGGCTGCGGTTGGCAGGATTAGCCTAACTACCAAAAAATTTGCAATATCTCAAGGTGTTTTATGCCAGGATTCTGGCCGTTTTTTTTCAAAGCATGTTTACTAGCGATAAATGTGTCGGCTCAGCATTGATCTTTACTCGATCTAGCAGTAGGTTGCTGAGGTGCTCTTGTTACTTGGCTGAGTAGCAGGGGTCCTCGAGTACAATGCTCCAGTCCTTGTCCTGCATGTTTTATGGCTCTTAGCCAATCAACATGTGGGGATTGCCTTCTATACACAGTATCGGAATAACCATGTTGGCTACTGGAATTACTGTGATTGGCTGACTGCATTGCATCAACAGGTCTGTCGAAGACCCAATACACAGCCCACTAACCTCTGAAATCATAACATAATAAAATTAATAGTCACTGCTTCCTCCACCTATCTCTTGGTGCCTGTGTTACAGCATGGGAAACAGCGACTGGGACCCAGGGTAACCTTACTGACGTCACAGTCGGTCACAGACACTGCTGGCTACAGCAGAGTGATGCGAGATCCAGGACTGTGTGCTGGTGTGACAGCCTATTAAGCACCGTTCTGCTGGAATTTCAGACTGGGTTTGTCGTGGGACATCAATGTGGATTACGGCGAATCCATTGGATTATGTCTGCAGTTTTTTTTTTGTTAAAATAAAGGATTTTTTTTGTGTGTGTGTGTGTGTGTTTATTGATTTTTACTTAGAGGGTTAGTAATTGGGGTGTCTGACTGACACCTCTCCATTACGAACTCCAATGCTTGGTGTCAGCGCCAGCTGCTGACATCATCCACTAATGCCATTACCCCAATTGCCACTGCACCAGGGCAATCAGGAAATGCTGAGACAGGGTGACAGAAAACGCACATTTATTGTGATGTGCCATTTCTGGGTTGTCAAAGGTTGGTAATTTTAGGCTGGGAAGAAGCCCAGAACCATTGCCCTTCCCAGTCTGATAAAAGAAGCCCACTGCTGTCTGCTTTGCTTTAGCTGGTTATTAAAAATAAGGGGGACCCCAAGCCGTTTTTTTTATTTCACAGCCACCAGGTCTTATGGCAGCTGTGAGGACCAGAAATATTAAAAGAGAACTTAAGGTTACTGGAGTTTCCAGCTTCTGGAACACCTGGAGGCTGTGAACTCTGGTAACCTTAGTTCACAGCCTTCAGTGTTATAAATGGCGAGGAGAAAAAAACAAAACAAGCTAAGTCACAGAAAACCAGAGAGGTTGGTAACTATGCAGATTGCAGATCCCTGATCCTAACCACACAACTAGCAGCAGCCGTGGAGTGTACCTACGATGGTCCTAGACGCTTCGTCACAGCCGGAGGACTAAATAAGCCTGAAGCAAGAAAAGGGGAAAACTAACTGCCCCAGAGCAGACCCCAAAGGAAAGACAGCCCCCACACATGTAATGACGGTGAAACAAGATGAAAGCACAAACACAGGCAGGAAAATAGGATGAGCAAACGATGGGGCCCAAACTAACTAGAAAGGATAGGAAAGGAAAGACACTGTCTGCAATCTGCAAAAAACCCTACAAAAATAAAGTCCAACACTTCTGATAGCAAAATTAACCCTGAAGTCACTAGACTTCTCCCACTATATCAGCACTCTGAAATATTCTGAAACAGCAAAAAGAGGCCAATCTAATAAGGGACAAAAAGCAAAATTGGCAAATACAGATAAATAAGAGGAGAAATTTAGCGCAGCCCCAGCCGGGGCTGGCGGACCACACAAAAAACTGAATAGACCAACAAAATCAAGTGTGAACAATAGCAGAAAAACTTAGCTTTAGATGACTGGAACAGAGCTGAAAACCAAGACCTGACAAGCCAGAAGGAATCACCAGCACCAGACTAGGGCGTCGGCTGTCTTAAATCCAGTCTGAGATTCCTGAGGTCCAATCGTCATCCTCATTATCAGGTGGCAGATCACTACTGATTAAATCAGCCTCACTACCTCCAGTTACCATCAGAGGGAGCCTGGAAGGAGAACTCACAACTGGTGGACTGGAAAATGAACTCACAACACTTCAGGTATCCCAGTAGCTGGGAACCCCAGTAACCTTTAAGTTTCCCTTAATGGCTCCCTTATGGTTTTCCTCACATCTGCTGGGATACCCGATCGCTGTGAACTCAGGCAACCTAAAGGGCCCAAGTTCAGTTAACCTCAGTTCACAGCAGTCATTCTCACAAGGGCAGTACGAGTGCCAGACTTATGAATGGTGACATTATCACTCACTAGTACAGCACTTGCCATGCCCTTGTGAGAATTAGTTGCTGTGAACTGAGGTGACTCAGTTCACAGCGGATGGTTCTCACGTGGGAAGCGTGAGTGCTGGACTGATGACAAGATGTGATGTCATCACTCATCAATAGTGTTGAGCGATACCACCCGACACTGAAAAATATCGGATCGGAATGGATCGGCCGATCTAAAAAAAGTATCGGGTATCGCCGATTCCGATCCCGGAAGTCCCATTCAAGTCAATGGAACAGAAATATCAGAATTTAAAAAAAAACATTTTTTCCCTGTAGGTTAATTCTACATGAAGAAAAACAACTAATAATAATGTAGAATGTATTGTGGGAGGTGTAGGAGACATAAAAGGCATAGAGCTTTAGCCCAATCAAATGGAATAGCAGTAATTTTTTTTTTTTAAAGACATTCGTAGTTACAAAGATCATCTCATTCTCCTTCTCCTTCTCCATTACACCTTCCGTGCAGCCTGTCACAAAAGAAGGAGGAACAGACTCACCCCGATACACTGCTTAGTCTTCTTCTGCTTATAAATTAGATAATATCATTTGCTCAGATTTTTAGTCTTATGCTTAATGTTCTTCTGCTTTTGGTTTTTATGCTTCTTGTTCTTCTGTCTCTTGTTGTTCTGCATCTTGGTGGTTGTCTTCATGTTCTTTGTCCTCTTGGTCATCTTCTTCAGGGTCATCTTTTAGGTATTCTTCTGTGTGGTCTTCAGGGTCATCGTCTTCAGGGTCATTGTCAGGGAGATCCAGAGTGAGAATCAAAAGCCATTTCCACAAGCTTGAACTTGGAAAAGTAGCAGAAGGTACAAGAAGGCTGACGAACTGCCGAGAACCAGCTGACGGTGCTGGAACCCAGATGGGTAGCAGAAGGAACAATAGCAAATGGAACTAGCGAGGACCAGCTGATGGTGCTGGAACCCAGAGGGGCAGCAGAAGGAACAAGAGCCAATGGCACAGCTGTGGACCAGCTGACGGTGCTGGAACACGGTTTCTAAGCAGGAGGTACCTGTGCTACAAAGCACTACCAAGGACCAGCAGACGTTGCTGGAACTCGGATACCAAGAAGGAGGCACCTAGGCCAAAGGCACTGCCGAGAACCAGCTGACGGTGCTGGAACCCAGATGGGTAGCAGAAGGTACCCAGGAAAAAAACAAAGTTGCAAGGCCGTGAGCCGGCCGCAGTTACTGAAACCCACAGTCCTACAGGGGGTGCTTGTCCTATTGGCACTACGGAACCAGCCTTTATTACCAGAACCCGCAGCCCACATAGGAAGCACCGAAACTGCAGGTAACATAGACACGGCGAACCCGACCGCAACACGACAGGACAACGTATTGGTGGCAAAGTGACGTTGACACTACCCAGAAACAGCAGGCGTGCTGTAACCAGGCTGAGCAGGAGGGAGTGCCCGTGCCAAAGACACTTTCGAGAACCAGCTGATGGTGCTGGAACCCAGATGGGTAGCATTAGCTACAAGAGTCAATGGAACTACCGAGAACTGTTATGATTGAGTCACCGTAGGTGGAAAAAATAGAAATGCTAGCTAAGTCCAGAAAACCAGAGAAGTTGGCAGCTATCGGATTGCAGACCCCTGAACCTATCAGCACAACTAGCAGTAGCCGTGGGGGGCTCCTACGATGCCTTAGGCCCCTCGATCACAGCCGGAGAACTACATAGCCTAAAGACAGAAAGGGAAATCTAAACTGCCCCAGAGCAGACCCCAAAGCAAAAGGCAGCCCCCCACATATAATGACGGTGAAGCAAGAAGAAAGAACAAAACACAGACAGAAAGATAGACTGAGCAAAGATGGGGCCCAAGCTAGCTTAGATAGGAAAGGACAGGAAGGCTGCTGTCTGCAATCCGTGAAAAACCCTATGAAAATAAGAGCCAACAAACTGACAGTAAAAAAGGCCCTGAAGACGCTAGGCTTCAAAAAAGGCTATGTCAGTACTCAGGAATATTCTGAAGACAAAGCAACAGGCAAAAGGAGATTCAGCTCACCCCAGCAGGGAATGGCAGAATCCAGAAAAGCAAGGAAAACAAAACACTAATGCAAAAAGGCAAAGCAGAAATCTTAGCTTTAGATGAGCAGGAATCAGACTGGTTTCCTAGAAGTCCACAGAGAAATCACCCGCAGGGCAGAAGGGCGTCGGCAGCCTTATATCCAGTCATTAACTCCACTCAGCCAGTCATCATCATCAGCCCCAGGTGTTTGACAATCAGGCTCACTACCTTTCTTCACCATAAGAGGGAGTTCCTCGGGCCTCAGTAGTGAAGGGGAAAATGAACTCACAACAGAGAACCAGCTGACGGTGCTGGAACCCAGAGTGGCAGCAGAAGGAACAACAGCCAATGGCACAACCGTGGACCAGCTGACGGTACTGGAACATGGTTACTAAGCAGGAGGTACCTGTGCTACAAAGCACTACCAAGGACCAGCAGACGTTGCTGGAACTCGGATACCAAGAAGGACGCACCTAGGCCAAAGGCTCTGCCGAGAACCAGCTGGCGGTGCTGGAACCCGGATGGATAGCAGAAGGTACTTAGGAAAAAAACAAAGTTGCAAGGCCGTGAGCCGGCCGCAGTTACCGAAACCCACAGTCCTACAGGGGGTGCTTGTCCTATTGGCGCTACGGAACCAGCCTTTATTAACAGAACCCGCAGCCCACATAGGAAGCAATGAAACTGCAGGCACCATAGACATCCGCTAACCCAACCGCAACACGACAGGACAATGTATTGGTGGCAAAGTGATGTTGACACTACCCGGAAAAAGCAGGCGCGCTGGAACCAGGCTGGGCAGGAGGGAGTACCCATGCCAAAGACACTTCTGAGCAGCAACTGGTGATGTTGTTGCCCAGGATCAATCACGGAGCAGGCTGAGGCCTACTTGGAGCAAGTTTTACATCGGTTGTACACTACAACTGATTGTAACCGTGCTCCACTTAGGCCTCTGGCTCTACTGTCTCTAATATTTCCCCTGGCCTCCAACCCCGCAAGTTGCTGCTCTGAAGTGGCGTCTTCCCAATCCACACTTGTTCCTGGGTTACAGGGGCTCAGTCACGTCAGTGGATCCCCTGATGTGTGTCCGGCAAGGTTTCCTGCTCAGTCCTCATTCACACTACTAGTAATGGGAATGTGGACAGAGCAGGAGACATTGCCGGACACACATCAGGGGATCCACTGACGTGACAGAGCCCCTGTAACCCAGGAACAAGTGTGGATTGTGCAGACGCCACTTCAGAGCAGCAACTGGCGGGGTTGGAGGCCAGGGAAAATACTAGAGACAGTAGAGCCAGAGGCCTAAGTGGAGCATGGTTAAAAATCAGTAAAAGTGTGACTGTGTAGGCAGCAGGAGACTTTGCCATCCACACAGCAGGGGAGAAGCTGGCGTTACTGAACCCCACTGACACCGGAGCGAGTGTTTCTATATGTGCAGACGGCACTTCCAAGCTACAACTGGCTGTGTTGGAGCCCAGGATCAATGCTCCGAGCTGGCGGAGGCCTACTTGGAGCAAGTAGAAAATAAGATGTTGCGTGATTTTGGAGGCAGCAGGAGACTTTGCCATCCACACAGCAGGGGTACAGCTGGCATTACTGAACCCCACTGACACCAGAGCGAGTGTTTCTATCTGTGCGGACGGCACTTCCAAGCTACAACTGCTTGTGTTGGAGCCCAGGATGAAGCATGCAGCAGGCGGAGGCCAACTTGCAGCTGGTTTTATAGAGGTTGTAGACTAGTACTGATTGTAACCTTGCTCCACTATTACCTCCGACTCCACTGTCTCTAGTATTTCCCCTGGCCTCCAACCACTCAAGTTGCTGCTCTGAAGTGGCGTCTGCACAATCCACACTTGTTCCTGGGTTACAGGGGCTCAGTCACGTCAGTTGATCCCCTGATGTGTGTCTGGCAAGGTTTCCTGCTCAGTCCTCATTCACACTACTAGTAATGGGAATGTAGACAGAGCAGGAGACCTTGCCGGACACACATCAGGGGATCAACTGACGTGACTGAGCCCCAGTAACTCAGGAACAAGTGTGGATTGTGCTGACGCCACTTCAGAGCAGCAACTGGCGGGGTTGGAGGCCAGGGAAAATACTAGAGACAGTAGAGCCAGAGGCCTAAGTGGAGCATGGTTAAAAATCAGTAGTAGTGTGACTGTGTAGGCAGCAGGAGACTTTGCCATCCACACAGCAGGGGAGAAGCTGGCGTTACTGAACCCTACTGACACCGGAGCGAGTGTTTCTATATGTGCAGACGGCACTTCCAAGCTACAACTGGCTGTGTTGGAGCCCAGGATCAATGCTCCGAGCTGGCGGAGGCCTACTTGGAGCAAGTAGAAAATAAGATGTTGCGTGATTTTGGAGGCAGCAGGAGACTTTGCCATCCACACAGCAGGGGTACAGCTGGCATTACTGAACCCCACTGACACCGGAGCGAGTGTTTCTATCTGTGCGGACGGCACTTCCAAGCTACAACTGCTTGTGTTGGAGCCCAGGATGAAGCATGCAGCAGGCGGAGGCCAACTTGCAGCTGGTTTTATAGAGGTTGTAGACTAGTACTGATTGTAACCTTGCTCCACTATTACCTCCGACTCCACTGTCTCTAGTATTTCCCCTGGCCTCCAACCACTCAAGTTGCTGCTCTGAAGTGGCGTCTGCACAATCCACACTTGTTCCTGGGTTACAGGGGCTCAGTCACGTCAGTTGATCCCCTGATGTGTGTCTGGCAAGGTTTCCTGCTCAGTCCTCATTCACACTACTAGTAATGGGAATGTGGACAGAGCAGGAGACCTTGCCGGACACACATCAGGGGATCAACTGACGTGACTGAGCCCCAGTAACTCAGGAACAAGTGTGGATTGTGCTGACGCCACTTCAGAGCAGCAACTGGCGGGGTTGGAGGCCAGGGGAAAAACTAGAGACAGTGGAGCCAGAGGCCTAAGTGGAGCACGGTTAAAAATCAGTAGGAGTTTGAATGTGGATGGAGCAGGAGACATTGCCGTCTACACAGCAGGGGAACAGTTGGCGTTTCTTAACCCCACTAACACAGGAGCTAGTGTGTTGTTCTCTGGGAAGACGACACTTCTGAACACCAACTGGCGTTGTTGGAGCCCAGGTTGAGGCATGGAGCAGGCAGAGGCCTGATGTTTTGGGCATGTGGAGTCAGCAGGAGACATTGCCGTCTACACAGCAGGGGAAAGCTGGCGTTACTGAACCCCAATAACACAGGAGCTAGTGTGTTTTTCTATGTGAAGATGGCACTTCTGAACACCAACTGGCGTTGTTGGAGCCCAGGATGAGGCATGCAGCAGGCGGAGGCCAACTTGCAGCTGGTTTTATAGAGGTTGTAGACTAGTACTGATTGTAACCTTGCTCCACTATTACCTCCGACTCCACTGTCTCTAGTATTTCCCCTGGCCTCCAACCACTCAAGTTGCTGCTCTGAAGTGGCATCTGCACAATCCACACTTGTTCCTGGGTTACAGGGGCTCAGTCACGTCAGTTGATCCACTGATGTGTGTCTGGCAAGGTTTCCTGCTCAGTCCTCATTCACACTACTAGTAATGGGAATGTGGACAGAGCAGGAGACCTTGCCGGACACACATCAGGGGATCAACTGACGTGACTGAGCCCCAGTAACTCAGGAACAAGTGTGGATTGTGCTGACGCCACTTCAGAGCAGCAACTGGCGGGGTTGGAGGCCAGGGAAAATACTAGAGACAGTAGAGCCAGAGGCCTAAGTGGAGCATGGTTAAAAATCAGTAGTAGTGTGACTGTGTAGGCAGCAGGAGACTTTGCCATCCACACAGCAGGGGAGAAGCTGGCGTTACTGAACCCCACTGACACCGGAGCGAGTGTTTCTATATGTGCAGACGGCACTTCCAAGCTACAACTGGCTGTGTTGGAGCCCAGGATCAATGCTCCGAGCTGGCGGAGGCCTACTTGGAGCAAGTAGAAAATAAGATGTTGCGTGATTTTGGAGGCAGCAGGAGACTTTGCCATCCACACAGCAGGGGTACAGCTGGCATTACTGAACCCCACTGACACCAGAGCGAGTGTTTCTATCTGTGCGGACGGCACTTCCAAGCTACAACTGCTTGTGTTGGAGCCCAGGATGAAGCATGCAGCAGGCGGAGGCCAACTTGCAGCTGGTTTTATAGAGGTTGTAGACTAGTACTGATTGTAACCTTGCTCCACTATTACCTCCGACTCCACTGTCTCTAGTATTTCCCCTGGCCTCCAACCACTCAAGTTGCTGCTCTGAAGTGGCGTCTGCACAATCCACACTTGTTCCTGGGTTACAGGGGCTCAGTCACGTCAGTTGATCCCCTGATGTGTGTCTGGCAAGGTTTCCTGCTCAGTCCTCATTCACACTACTAGTAATGGGAATGTAGACAGAGCAGGAGACCTTGCCGGACACACATCAGGGGATCAACTGACGTGACTGAGCCCCAGTAACTCAGGAACAAGTGTGGATTGTGCTGACGCCACTTCAGAGCAGCAACTGGCAGGGTTGGAGGCCAGGGGAAAAACTAGAGACAGTGGAGCCAGAGGCCTAAGTGGAGCACGGTTAAAAATCAGTAGGAGTTTGAATGTGGATGGAGCAGGAGACATTGCCGTCTACACAGCAGGGGAACAGTTGGCGTTTCTTAACCCCACTAACACAGGAGCTAGTGTGTTGTTCTCTGGGAAGACGACACTTCTGAACACCAACTGGCGTTGTTGGAGCCCAGGTTGAGGCATGGAGCAGGCAGAGGCCTGATGTTTTGGGCATGTGGAGTCAGCAGGAGACATTGCCGTCTACACAGCAGGGGAAAGCTGGCGTTACTGAACCCCAATAACACAGGAGCTAGTGTGTTTTTCTATGTGAAGATGGCACTTCTGAACACCAACTGGCGTTGTTGGAGCCCAGGATGAGGCATGCAGCAGGCGGAGGCCAACTTGCAGCTGGTTTTATAGAGGTTGTAGACTACTACTGATTGTAATCGTGCTCCACTTAGACCTGTGGCTCCACTGTCTCTAGTATTTCCCCTGGCCTCCAACCACGCCAGTTACAGTTCTGAAGTGGCGTCAGCACAATCCACACTTGTTCCTGGGTTACAGGGGCTCTGTCGCGTCAGTGGATCCCCTGATGTGTGTCCGGCAAGGTCTCCTGCTCTGTCCACATTCCCACTACTAGTAATGGGAATGTGGACAGAGCAGGAGACCTTGCCGGACACACATCAGGGGATCAACTGACGTGACTGAGCCCAGTATCTCAGGAACAAGTGTGGATTGTGCAGACGCCACTTCAGAGCAGCAGCTGTTGGGGTTGGAGGCCAGGGGAAATACTAGTGGAGCACGGTTAAAAATCAGTAGGAGTTTGAATGTGGATAGAGCAGGAGACTTTGCCGTCTACACAGCAGGGGAACAGCTGGCATTACTGAACCCCACTAACACAGTAGCTAGTGTGTTTTTCTCTGTGAAGACGGCACTTCTGAACACCAACCAGCGTTGTTGGAGCCCAGGTTGAGGCATGGAGCAGGCCGAGGCCTGATGTTGTTGGCATGTGGATGGAGCTGGAGACTTTGCCGTCTACACAGCAGGGGAACAGCTGGCATTACTGAACCCCACTAACACAGGAGCTAGTGTGTTTTTCTGTGTGAAGACGGCACTTCTGAACACCAACTAGCGTTGTTGGAGCCCAGGTTGAGGCATGGAGCAGGCTGAGGCCTGATGTTGTTGGCATGTGGATGGAGCTGGAGACTTTGCCGTCTACACAGCAGGGGAACAGCTGGCATTACTGAACCCCACTAACACAGGAGCTAGTGTGTTTTTCTCTGTGAAGACAGCACTTCTGAACACCAACTGGCATTGTTGGAGCCCAGGAAGAGGCATGCAGCAGGCGGAGGCCAACTTGCAGCTGGTTTTATAGAGGTTGTAGACTACTACTGATTGTAACCGTGCTCCACTTAGGCCTCTGGCTCCACTGTCTCTAGTATTTCCCCTGGCCTCCAACCCCGCCAGTTACAGCTCTGAAGTGGCATTTGCACAATCCACACTTGTTCCTGGGTTACAGGGGCTCTGTCACGTCAGTGGATCCCCTGATGTTTGTCCGGCAAGGTCTCCTGCTCTGTCCACAATCCCACTACTAGTAATTGGAATGTGGACAGAGCAGGAGACCTTGCCGGACACACATCAGGGGATCAACTGACGTGACTGAGCCCCAGTAACTCAGGAACAAGTGTGGATTGTGCTGACGCCACTTCAGAGGAGCAACTTGTGGGGTTGGAGGCCAGGGGAAAAACTAGAGACAGTGGAGCCAGAAGCCTAAGTGGAGCACGGTTAAAAATCAGTAGGAGTTTGAATGTGGATGGAGCAGGAGACTTTGCCGTCCACACAGCAGGGGAGCAGCTGGCGTTTCTGAACCCCACTAACACAGAAGCTAGTGTGTTTCTCTGTGCAGGCGACACATCTGAGCGACAACTGGCTGTGTTGAAGCCCAGGGATTATAGTTCAGGTGGTAGAAACAAACACAACAGGAGACCTGGATACAGTTGCCAACCAATTATTTAGTCGGGAAGAGGACTGGCAAATTCTGGAGAGATCCAGGCCTTGTTCATTTTCAGAAAAGTAAGCCGGTTGATGTTATCGGAAGATAGTCGCGTGCGACGGTCTGTTAGTACACCACCTGTGGCACAAAAGACGCGTTCCGATAATACACTGGCAGCAGGGCAAGCCAGCACCTCCAATGCATACTGGCTAAGCTCTGGTCATGTATCCAGCTTAGAGACCCAAAACTTGAAGGGGGAAGAGCCATCTGGGAGTACACTGACAGGGCAAGACATGTAGTCTGTCACCATCTGACGGAAACGTTGCCTCCTGCTGACTGGAGCCGTCTGTGATGGTGTAGACAATTGTGGCGGGGACACAAAACTTTGCCACATTTGGGCCATAGTGGTCTTGCCTTGTGCTGAGGCGTTGCCTCTGCTGCCTCTTTGTGCCGAGGTTCCTCCACTGCCTCGACGCACAGAGCTGCTTTGTAAAGCACTAGCACCACTGCAGTGTGTCTTGGTACTCCCGCAGTTTACACTCCCGGTTCAACGTTGGTATGAGGCTTTGTAAGTTGTCCCGGTAGCGAGGATCTAGGAGGGTGTACACCCAATAATCAGCCACTGAGGCCCACTCAGTGGTGCTGAAGTGTGACCGGCGCACAGTGCGACTTGTTTGCGCCTGATGCAGCTGGTACTCCATGACTGCTGCCTGCTGCTCACACAACCGCTCCAACATATGTAACGTTGAATTCCACCTGGTGTGTAGGTCACATATGATGCGATGTTCCGGAAGGCGTAATCGGCGCTGCTGAGCAGCAAGGCGCGATCTTGCCGTGCTGGATTTTCGCAAGTGAGCGCACTCTATGCGGACCTTGTGCAGCAGTGCATCAAGATCCAGATAGTCCCTCAGAAAGCTCTGCACGGCCAAGTTCAGCACATGTGCCAGACAAGGGATGTGAGTGAGGTTGCCTAGGCCCAGAGCTGCCACCAGATTTCGGCCATTGTCACACACTACCAAGCCCGGCTGGAGATTCGCTGGCACAAACCACACGTCGCTCTCCTGCTTGATGGCATTCCAGAGCTCCTGCGCTGTGTGGCTTCGATTCCCCAAAGAAATTAATTTGAGTACGGCCTGTTGACGTTTGGCTACGGCTGTGCTCATATCGGTCATAACAGGCTCCTGCTGCGCTGTTTCTGAGGAACTAGAGTTGGAGGAGGAGTCTATGTGTACAGACTGGATTCCTGCAATCCGTGGAGTTGGCAGAACACGTACAACGCCACTCTCCAGATCTGTACCAGGCTCCACAACATTGACCCAATGGCAGTGAGGGAAAGGTATCGTCCCTGTCCATGGTTACTGGTCCACGCATCGGTGGTCAGGTGGACCTTGTTACTGGCGGCGTTTAGTAGCGCATGTTTTATTTTTCCCTTCACATGTTTCTGCAGGGCAGGGACGGCTCGCCTGCTGAAATAAAAGCGGATGGGCACGGTGTATTGTGGGACTGCCAATGCTATGAAGTCCCGGAAGGTGTCAGTCTCCACCAGCCTGAATGAGAGCATTTCAAGTGCCAGTATTTTTGGCAATGCCAGCATTCAGAGCCTGTGCTCGGGGATGGTTTGCCGAGTATGGCCGTCTTTTATCCCATGCCTGTGCTACCGATGGCTGTTGAATGGCCTGGGAGTGTGAGGATGACTGGGAACGTGGTGCTGTGGGTGGAATGTCACAGGGTCTCCAGACAACAGTGCCAGAGGTTCTTCCTTGGCGATCCTGTGAGGAAGCCGAACCAGCTGTGTGTGAGCTGGAGGAAGAGGCCCCAACACGAGCTGAAGAGGTGGTAGGTGGTGCTGTACGTTGGCCTACGTCTTCAGTGTGTCTGTGTAACTCCACCTCGTGCTTGGTCCGCACATGTTTCCACATATTGGTGGTATTGAGGTTGCTGACATTTTTCCCTCTTTTGACTCTCTGATGACACAGCTTGCATTTGACAAAGCAAATGTCATCTGCAACTGTGTCAAAAAAGGACCACGCACTGCAAGTCTTGGGAGCGCCCGTTTTGCCTTTTGAAAGAGGAATGCTCCTAACGGGTGCCATAGTGGAGGCTACAGGCAACCAAGTCTGCCCCCTCCCTCTCCCTCCCCTCTTAAAACACCTGCTTCTCCTGGGTTGTCTCGCCAGCACCGTACGCACCAGAAAGTGGCACCTGTGTCTCGTCATCATCTGATGCGTACTGAGGTGTGCTGACCATAGGCACTGGCCCACCCGCCTCTTCAGATTCAGAGGGACAAAGAAGTTGCGCATCACTGCATACTCCCTCTTCTTCACATTCTGGAATGCTGCTTGGCTGTCCCCCTCTTTCCAAGCTAACAGATTCAGAGAACAGAAGTAGAGAATGTGATGGCTCCTGTCCAGGGCTCTCTGACTGCCTGGGCACTTTGGCAGGTGGTGAAGAGACAGATGGTTGCTCTTCGGTTCTCTGGCCCTGAGAGGATGTGGAAGTCATTGAAGTCGATGCGTTAGCTGCCATCCATCTGACAACGGCTTCAATTTGTTCCTCCCACAGCAGTGGGGTACAGCGAGGTCTTACAAAGTTGCGCATAAAGGACTGTTGCCTGCTAAAACTGGGGGCTGCTGACTCGCTGGTGCCCGCAGCAGGCACAGAATCCCCACATCCTCTCCCTGCAGAATCCCCACGTCCTCTCCCTGCTGAAACTCCACGCCCACGTACCTTACTCCCTGCCTTCTTCATCTTGCTAGACTAATAAAGATAGGCAGAAAAGTACAAAGAGGGGGGTTAGTGTGCTTATTCCTGAATAGCTGGTTACAGGTAGAAGAAACACTAATTTTATGAAGTGTGTGTGTGGACTACACTTTAATAGGAGCTAATGTGGCCTACACAACTTTCAAATGTAGTGTTTGGTGAACTTTATTGTTTTTTTTTGTGGAAAAAAAACTAAAAAGGATGTGACCAAAGATTTGAAAGTGATAGTATCACCAACTTTTTGGAGCTATTACAATGCAGGCAGGTAACCTACAATGCAAAAGATGAGGCTCCAAAAAAATTGGGTAATACTAATCTGGCTGCAGATGAAGGGCACAAGCCAGAAAAAAGGCTCCTCTATCTACTCCTATATAGTGTTTGCAACCAACCAATGTAGATGGATAGGGATGGATGCACACTAATAGGAGAAGAAAAAATGAGCTGCAATTAAAGAAAAATATGTGTGAGGCAGTGACGCACGCTGAGCAGCCTACAACCAGACGTAGCTGCAGGACATACTACTCAGCGTGAGCTGCACTCACACACAGTCAGAGACCTCTCAGACAGCCGTGAACAGTGCAGCTAAGTGGGCACTAGCACTGAAAGGCTGCAGAAAGGCTCTGCTGTCTACTACTAGTGTTTGCAACCAACGTATATGGATACGGATGGAAGCACACTAGATAGAATTTTTAAAAAATAAGCAACTCAAAAAGAAAAATATGTATGAGGAAGCAGTGAGGCATGCTGGGCGGCCTACAACCAGGCGTGGCTGCAGGACCCACTCCACAGCGTGAGCTGCACTCACACAGCCCTTGCAGACAGCTGTGAACACTGCTGCTAGGGAAAAGAAAGCTACAGTGGTGGTTTATGTAGCCTGGTTAAAGCACAAAATGTTTGGTAGAACCGCTATTTCTAACTGTCCCTCACAGTCTTGAACAGCAGCCTGTCCCTAACTGAATTCACAGCAGAGTGAACCAGAAATGGCGGCTGCGGCGGCTTTTATAGTGCATCATGACATCATTTCAGCAGCCAATCACGGCCATGCCATTAGTTAACATGCCTACATGCCTAACAGGATGTGCCCACACTTCTGAGGATTCCCATTGGCTGAATCAAAGCGAGCGGGCTCATAGCATTATGGGAACTTCCGATTCCGGTATCCGATATGAAAAAAGTGTCGGAAGTCAGTTTCGGAATTCCGATACAGCTAATATCGGCCGATACCCGATACTTGCGGTATCGGAATGCTCAACACTACTCATCAATTCATTCTGAGCCTTGCATTGTGCTTCTAAAGTATTTCCCAATTACATGTACACCATTGGATAAATTGCACAACATGCTGTGAGGTCCAATTTTTCCTAATAACCCTTATAAAAATTAAAAAATTGCGACTAAAATAACATTTAGTGCTAAAATTGTAAGTATTCTTTCTTCATCACGCAATGATGTAAAATTCTGTAAGACACATGTGGTATCAACATGCTCACTGCACCCCTAGATGATTTCACTAGAGGGATGTAGCTTGCAAAATGGGGTCATTTATGGGGGCTTCTGCTGTTCTGGCACTTCAATGTGACATGGCACCCTCAAATCATTCCAGCAATATCTGAACTCCAAAATAGGTTGCTTCTTAACTTCTGAGATTTGCATTGTGCCTCAAAAGTAGTTTTTAACCACATATGGAGTACTGGCAGACTCAGGAGAAATTGCCTAACAAATTGTACCATTCAATTTCTCCTATTATCCATTATGAAAATTAAAAACTTTGGGCCATGAATCTCACAGAACTTGAAAAATTTTCCAAGGAAGAATGAATGAAAATCCCTCAAACAAGAATTGAAAGACTCTTGTCTAGCTACAAAAAGAGTTTTACAAGTTGTGATATTTTGAAAAGGGGGTGTTACTAGGTACTAACCATGCAGGGTGCCCAAACTTGTGCATCTGCCCATTTTTCTTTATGTAATTTTTAAAATGTAAAAGATAAAAATATTTTCTTTTTGCCTAAACTTTTGACTTTAGGCTTTTTAGAGATTATTTAATCTTCAACTTGCTTAACTGTTCACAATAAAAGTAATTTTTATAAGGGAGGCCCAAACTTTTACATGCCATCGCATCCACCCATACATAGACGAGTAAACATGGAAAGGGACGTTACTAGAGTTGAGCGAAACGGGTCGAAAAAATTCAAAAGTCGCCGACTTTTGGCAAAGTCGGGTTTCATGAAACGAAACCCGACCCTAGGATGAGGTCGGCCACGAGGTCGGCAACTTACGCGCCAAAGTCGCGCTTCAAAAGTTTGTTTTGCGCTCTTTTTCAGCCAATCAGGATCCACGGACACTGTGGGCAACGTGATGACATAGGCACGGGTCACCACCATCTTTCAGAAGGGCATGCAAGTGATTGGCTTGCTTTGGTGGGCGTCACAGGGGGTATAAAAGGGCGTGCACGCCGACCGCAATCTTACCTCTGCCGATCTCAGTATAGGGAGAGGTTGCTGCTGATTCTGTAGGGAGAGCGTTAGGCAGGGAAGAAGACCAAAAAACTGCTTCTGCTGCTAGCGATTTGGCCTGCACAACACACCAGTCACTGTGTGTGCAGTGCAAGGGGAGGCTATATAGTGGTGTATCAGTGGTGTTGGTTGTTGGGCTGCCTTCTAAGGCTTCCTGACAGGCTGGCATTGCTGTTTACCCATTGCTCCGCAAACTGCTTTTTTAAAAGCAATCCAATCTCCCTTATCCTCTAGTCACTTTGGTCACAGCTGTGCCATCGAGCCTGTCACATAGCGCTCAGATATTCATTGGGCCTCAAACTGCTTTTTTAAAAGCAATCCCAATTTTTTTTTTTGTCCTGCTGAGAAGAAAAAAAAACTGCTTCTGCTGCTGATAGCAATTTGGCCTGCACAACACACCAGTCACTGTGTGTGCAGTGCAAGGGGAGGCTATATTGTGGTGTATCAGTGGTGTTGGTTGTTGGGCTGCCTTTTAAGGCTTCCTGACAGGCTGGCATTGCTGTTTACCCACTGCTCCGCAAACTGCTTTTTTAAAAGCAATCCAATCTCCCTTATCCTCTAGTCACTTAGGTCACAGCTGTGCCATTGAGCCTGTCACATAGCGCTCAGATATCAGTGGGCCTCACACAATCCAAAAGTGTCCAGTGTCCAAAAGTGTGTGCAGAGATTCAAAATCTCACTTATCCTCTAGTCACTTAGGTCACAGCTGTGCCATCGAGCCTGTCACATAGCGCTCAGATATTCATTGGGCCTCACACAATCCAAAAGTGTCCAGTGTCCAAAAGTGTGTGCAGAGATTCAAAATCTCACTTATCCTCTAGTCACTTAGGTCAATGCTGTGCCATCAAGCCTGTCACATAGCGCTCAGATATCAGTGGGCTTCACACAATCCAAAAGTGTCCAGTGTCCAAAAGTGTGTGCAGAGATTCAAAATCTCACTTATCCTCTAGTCACTTAGGTCACAGCTGTGCCATCGAGCCTGTCACATAGCGCTCAGATATCAGTGGTCCTCACACAATCCAAAAGTGTCCAGTGTCCAAAAGTGTGTGCAGAGATTCAAAATCTCACTTATCCTCTAGTCACTTAGGTCACAGCTGTGCCATCGAGCCTGTCACATAGCGCTCAGATATTCATTGGGCCTCACACAATCCAAAAGTGTCCAGTGTCCAAAAGTGTGTGCAGAGATTCAAAATCTCACTTATCCTCTAGTCACTTAGGTCACAGCTGTGCCATCGAGCCTGTCACATAGCGCTCAGATATTCATTGGGCCTCACACAATCCAAAAGTGTCCAGTGTCCAAAAGTGTGTGCAGAGATTCAAAATCTCACTTATCCTCTAGTCACTTAGGTCACAGCTGTGCCATCGAGCCTGTCACATAGCGCTCAGATATCAGTGGTCCTCACACAATCCAAAAGTGTCCAGTGTCCAAAAGTGTGTGCAGAGATTCAAAATCTCACTTATCCTCTAGTCACTTAGGTCACAGCTGTGCCATCGAGCCTGTCACATAGCGCTCAGATATCAGTGGTCCTCACACAATCCAAAAGTGTCCAGTGTCCAAAAGTGTGTGCAGAGATTCAAAATCTCACTTATCCTCTAGTCACTTAGGTCACAGCTGTGCCATCGAGCCTGTCTCATAGCGCTCAGATATTCATTGGGCCTCACACAATCCAAAAGTGTCCAGTTTCCAAAAGTGTGTGCAGAGATTCAAAATCTCACTTATCCTCTAGTCACTTAGGTCACAGCTGTGCCATCGAGCCTGTCACATAGCGCTCAGATATTCATTGGGCCTCACACAAACCAAAAGTGTCCAGTGTCCAAAAGTGTGTGCAGAGATTCAAAATCTCACTTATCCTCTAGTCACTTAGGTCACAGCTGTGCCATTAAGCCTGTCACATAGCGCTCAGATATCAGTGGGCTTCACACAATCCAAAAGTGTCCAGTGTCCAAAAGTGTGTGCAGAGATTCAAAATCTCACTTATCCTCTAGTCACTTAGGTCACAGCTGTGCCATCGAGCCTGTCACATAGCGCTCAGATATCAGTGGGCCTCACACAATCCAAAAGTGTCCAGTGTCCAAAAGTGTGTGCAGAAATTCTAAATCTCCCCTGTCCTATAGACACCTTGTACCTTGTTTTACATACTATATAGTTTGTTGGATTTTGTCTACATTTCTACCAAAAATGAGGAAGGCTGGTGGAAGAGGCCGTGGAATTGGGCGGGGGTTGGCAGCTGGTAATGATGGTGTTGGTGGTGGATCTGATGGTAGTGGCAAAAGCAAAATAGGACCGAATGCAGGAGGTGTTGAGCCTGCGTCATCGTCTGGCTACATAAGGCCTCGAACGCTTAGTTTTCTAGGAGTTGGCAAACCGCTTTTAAAGCCAGAGCATCAGGAAAAAGTTTTGTCTTACATTGCTGACTCAGCCTCCAGCTCTATCGCCTCCTCTTCTTCAGTTGTAAAAAGTAAAAGCACTGAGTCGTCATTGGAGGCTCATGTTCATGAACCACACCTTTCCTTGTGTCCTTCACCCCAACCAAGATTGAAGGATGACGCAGGCCATACTACTGATTACTCCATGGAGCTGTTTTCACATACCATGCCTGGATTATCAAGTGAAATGGTGAATTACCCAGGCCAAGATGAATCTGACATGGAGTGCACTGATGCACAGCCGCTGATGGATGATTCTGCTGGTACATTCACTCAGAGCACTACATTGTCCTCGCAGTGTACAGAGCCAGATTCTGACCCTGATGAGACTCAGGTGCCCCTTCCCGCACACTATACCACCATACACGGTGACACAGAGGAAGGTGCATATGACATAGAAGAGGAGGTGATGGATGACCCAGTTGTTGACCCAGATTGGCATCCATTGGGGGAAGAGGGTGCTGCTTCCAATAGCTCAGATGAGGAGCATCCACAGCAGACATCGACATCGCAACAGCTGTTATCTGGCAGGCCCGGAGCACTCCAAAGACAGGTTCCAAACATCAAAAGAGTTGCTGGACAGCTTGTCCAGAGGGTCAAAAGATCACAGCGTGCTAGGCCACAAAATGTCTGCCAAAGTAGGAAGAGTGCAGTGTGGCACTTTTTTGAACAAAATCCTCATGATCAGGCCAAGGTTATCTGTAAGAAGTGCGCAAAGACCTTTAGCCGAGGGAAAAATCTGAAAAATTTGAATACCAGTTGCATGCTTAGACATTTAACCAGCATGCACTTGCAAGCGTGGACACAACACCAAACCTCAAGTGCCACATGTGCAACTGATCACAACGAAGGTAGTCATCAATGCTACATTGTTTCCCCCACTGTAAGCCCACCGGTTAGCACAGCAGCAAATGTTGAGGTGTCGTTGCAAGGCCACAGCAGTCAGGGAATCCCACTGTTATATCAACGAAAGACTGATTCTAGGCCATCAGAAAGAACACCAACTCCATCACCATCATCAACCCTCTCTCAGTCCGCCCTGTCCACCGCTACTTCCACCATATGCAGCTCTCAAGTCCAGCTCACCCTCCCAGACACTATGAGTACGTCAAGAAAGTACTCAGTCTCTCATCCGCGTACACTGGGTTTGAACGCCCACATTGCCAAACTAATCTCGTTTGAGATGATGCCCTTTCGGTTGGTGGAAAGCACAGCTTTCCGCAAACTCATGGCCTATGCAGTACCACGCTATGACCTACCCAGTCGCCACTTCTTCTCTCGCAAAGCCATCCCAGCCCTCCACCATCATGTGAAAGACCGCATTGTCCATGCACTCAAGCAGTCAGTGAGCGGAAAGGTGCACCTCATAACTGATGCATGGTACAGTCGGCATGGCCAGGGCCGTTACGTGTCCATCACTGCGCACTGGGTTAATGTGGTGGATGCAGGGTCCACAGGGGACAGCGGTGGTGGGACAGTGCTGCCTAGCCCACGGTATAGGAAACAGTTGGCTGTAGGCGTTCCACCCTCCTCCTCCTCCTCCTCCTCCTCCTCCAGAAGCGAAAGCTCGTCCACAGAGCGCAGTCGTACGAGCACTCCATCTGCAGCTGCCACTGTTGCACGCGATGTGTCCCCCTATCGAGCAGCTAGTGGAAAGCGTCAGCAGGCTGTGTTGCAGATGATGTGTTTGGGCGACAGACATACCGCCGAGGTGCTGGCCGAGTACTTGAAGCGACAAACTGAGTCATGGCTGGGCAGTGTACATCTTGAGGCAGGCAAGGTAGTTAGTGATAACGGCCGTAATTTTGTGGCAGCCATAGCCCTTTCAAAACTTGACAGGTGTGCAGTGGTCGAAGCTGAAAGACCTCTGTAAAGTCCTTCAGTGTTTTGAGGAATGCATACGGCTGGTAAGCGCAGACGACGCCATCCTAAGCATGAGCATCCCACTTATGCGTCTGCTCATGCAAACTTTGACGCACCTTAAGGAGCAGGCGTCTGCAGCCAATGTTGATGAGGAGGAAGAGGAGGAGGGAATCCTTGATGACATTCAGCCATTGTCTGCTCAGGGACCTCTCCTGGACGAGGTGGAGGAAGAAGAGGAGGATGGGATGATGATGGGGATGATTACTTAGGGGAGGAGGATGCATCTCGTGGGGCAAGTGAAAATGTTGGCGTGGCAAGGTCTGGTACAGGGTTTGTGCGTGACTGGAGGGATGTGGATTTGCCAGAAAGTGCTCCTCCAACCAGCACTCGCAGTGCATCATTGACACCGGGAACATTGGCCCACATGTCAGATTATGCCTTGCGGATCCTAAAAAGGGACCCCCGCATTGCCAAAATGATGAACGATGACGACTACTGGTTGGCCAGCATCCTGGATCCACGCTATAAAGGCAAATTACAAAACATCATGCCACAAGAGAACCTTGACCTAATATTGGCTAATAAACAAGCAACTCTGGTAAATCGGTTGCTTGAGGCATTCCCAGCACACAGCAGCGGTGATGGTTCTCACACGAGCCGTACGGGCCGGGGGCAGCTTGGCAGAGGTGTTCGTGGTGCACACAGCAGAAGTGGCGTTGGAGACAGGGGTTTCATGACAATGTTGTGGACTGATTTTTCAAATACCGCTCACACAACTGGTAATACTGCATCGATGGAAAGTGACAGGAGACAGCAGTTGTCAACCATGGTTACAAACTACTTTTCCTCCCATATCGATGTTCTCCCACACAGGTCATTCCCCTTTGACTACTGGGCCGCTAAACTGGACACCTGGCCTGAATTGGCACAATATGCCTTACAGGAGCTCGCTTGCCCAGCTGCAAGTGTGCTATCGGAAAGAGTCTTCAGTGCAGCTGGATCAATCCTGACAGAAAAAAGGACCCGTCTGTCAACCCAAAATGTGGATGATCTAACCTTCATTAAAATGAACCATGCATGGGTTTCCAAGGATTTTGTCCCACCTTCCCCTGATGACACATAGGGTGACAGAAAAATGGCTTGCTTTGGTCCACCTCTTCCTGGGACTTGACCTATTTCGCCTTTTGCATCAGCTGAATGTCCAACATCAACATATGCCACTTTCTAAAACTCCCTAACTGTGCTGCCTCCCCCCCCATGGCCGGGGTCACCACCTAGCGCACGACACCATGCGAGTGCCGTTGCCCTGGACAGGTGGGTAGGCCGACTCTTGGGCGCGGGCACTGGCACAGGGTCCCTCATAGTGCAATCAAGTGTCTCTGACGGTGGTGGTGCACACCCGCCGTCAGACACACCGCTGTACTATGAGGGGCCCAGTGCCAGTAACGACGCCCACGAGTGGGCCCCCCTTGCTTGGGCAGGGCCCCAGCATTTGCAAACTTTACCTCTCCCTGCTCCTCCGCTGTGTAATCTGGGCCGTCAAATCCATACTGTGCCTGACACCGTCTGAGCCTGCCTCCTGAGACATATATTTTGAATGTGTACGCTATCCATACATGTTATCCGGGGATACGGTACCCTTTCTAACCTTTGTGCAATCACGTGCAATCCATACTGGGCCTAACACCGTCTGAGCCTGCCTCCTGAGACATATATTTTGAATGTGTACGCTATCCATACATGTTATCCGGGGATACGGTACCCTTTCTAACCTTTGTGCAATCACGTGCAATCCATACTGGGCCTAACACCGTCTGAGCCTGCCTCCTGAAACATATATTTTGAATGTGTACGCTATCCATACATGTTATCCGGGGATACGGTACCCTTTCTAACCTTTGTGCAATCACGTGCAATCCATACTGGGCCTAACACCGTCTGAGTCTGCCTCCTGAGACATATATTTTGAATGTGTACGCTATCCATACATGTTATCCGGGGAAACGGTACCCTTTCTAACCTTTGTGCAATCACGTGCAATCCATACTGGGCCTAACACCGTCTGAGCCTGCCTCCTGAGACATATATTTTGCATGTGTACGCTATCCATACATGTTATCCGGGGAAACGGTACCCTTTCTAACCTTTGTGCAATCACGTGCAATCCATACTGGGCCTAACACCGTCTGAGCCTGCCTCCTGAGACATATATTTTGAATGTGTACGCTATCCATACATGTTATCTGGGGATACGGTACCCTTTCTAACCTTTGTGCAATCACGTGTAATCCATACTGGGCGTGAGAACGGCTGGCGAGCCGTTAAGCAAGCTACAGCACCTGTGGTTTGCACACGTAAGTTTTTCATTTTTTCAGGAATGACGGTTAGGCCTAATTCCGGAACTGCAGTTGACCTGCACTTACTGGGAAATCATTGTTCGCGGGTAATAATTGTAATCAGTGATCCCCATCACTAACGTTGTTCAGCGGGTTATCTGCACCTGTAAGCGACAAACGCTGGCCTTTTCAGTGTAGCGCACATGCAGCCACGGACATGTAAGGGCATGACACACCAGTTATTGGCCAATCTCATGTTCCAGAGCCTCACGTGTCCCTCTAGTAAGCCGGACTCGGACCGCGGGGCATGACGGAGTCTCGTTCGTTAACGGAATTAAGCTTGCAATGTGTGCATCTGTTCTGTAGCTGGCATGGTTGAGGTTTCCCAGGTGGAGTCGAATTTAACCGTAGGCTCCACTCCTGGTGGTGCCCTTCTGGACATTCCTTTAAGGTTCAGCTTAGCAACCATACTGCCCACGTAAAACAAACACTTTGCCTTCATGAACGCTGTTTGGAGGGTCATGACTCGTGGGAATAACGCCGCCCAATCAGTTAACCTGCTAGAGAGATCGTTCGTTGCTCCCAAGCATGACATCACACTCCCTAGGAAGAAGGTAATGCCACTGTGGCGACCGTACTCCTGGGGGCGACACAAGTGCACTGATGCCCAGCCACTGCTCGATGAATCTGCTGGTACATTGACCCAGACCACTACATTCCCCTCGCACGCTACACGGCCTGAATCTGACCCTGATGAAACTCAGGTTACCCTTCCCATATACAGTTGCATCTTACACGGTGACAAAGAGGAAGCTGCAGATGAAAGTGCAGGTTCGGCCCACCCGCCATCAGACACACCACCGTACTATCAGAGGCCCTGTGCCAGTGCCGTCGCCAACGAGTGTGCCCCCCCTGCTTGCTCAGGATCACAGCACTTGCAAGGTTGAAATACTGTGCAGTGAGATGGAAGATGGGGACGACGAGGAGTCCAGACTAGTACAGGGATTCCCTAGCGAGGAGACTTATTTGATTGTTTTCAATGTTGGGACAGCAATTTTTGGGGAGCACTATACTTTGGAGAATGATAGATGGGGCCCACCATACACTGGAACATTCCAAAGGTGGACATCAGACACTGGAGCAGCATTTACAGGGCCCATTATACACTAGAGCATTAGAAATGGGGCCCATTATGTTTGGAGCATTATTTGGGCCCATAAGACAGTGGAGCTTCATCCATGGGGACCAACATATACTGTAGCATTATGTGGAGCTCATCATATACTGTTTCAAACATTATATGGGACCAATGATTCTGTATGGAGAAATAGATGGGCCTTGTCATGAGATGTAAAAAGTGAAGTATTTTTCATTGTACTATACCGCTATTTCTCTGCCGTATCGGAGCATGATGAGTTGTGGTATGTGTTAAAGGGGCGCTCTTTCGCCCAGGGCACATGAAAACCTGGAGCCAGCCCCCCCCCCCCACAACTTTAGCCAAATAACCCCCATTTTTCAGTGCGTAACTTGTATTATGAAGTTAATTAAGGTTGACAAGCTTAAGTAAGAAGAATTGATGCTTTTGGCATTCAAATGGGCACTGTAGGTGTGTTTCCTGTCCTCCTCTCACTGCCGACTTTTATTCCCCATTGACTTACATTGGGTTTCGTGTTTCGGGACGACCCCGACTTTTCCCTATAATCGGACTATCTTGCTCGACCCTAAAAAACCAAAAGTCGCTCAACTCTAGACGTTACATCTCCCTATCTGCCCACTGAGTAAGTTTAGTGGCGCCTGGGCCTGAGGCGAAGGCATATTAAATGATGTCCTACCACCACAAAGGATTGCGGGCCATTCCTCTGTCCAGGTTGCCTCTTCCTCCTACTCTGCTTCCTCCATTGCCTCTTCAATCGGTCACAGTACAGCCTACACCACAAACTTCAGTAAGGCCAGGGGAAAACGACAGCAGACTGTTGTGAAATTCATCTATTTTAGGTATAAATCCCACAGCAGTAAAGAGCTATAGACAGGGGATCAAACAGCAGACAGATGAGTGGTTGGTGCAGGTGAAACTCAAGCCCGGTCTGGTGGTGTGCGATAACGGGCGAAATCTCATAGCAGCTCTGGGCCTACCCAGTTTGACACACATTCCTTACTTGGCGCATGTGTATTAAGGGCCAGATTTGGTACCCCCGGGGCCTCGTCTGTTCTGCGGTTCTTCGTGTCGGGGCCACCCCCCTGACTGTCTTTTCTCCTCAGTCCCCTGGTCGAGCTCTCCACTGCCGTCTGTTCTCCTTCACTGGATCTTCTCCTCCTGAGCTCCTCCCAGGACTGGAACCCTCTGGAACCCTCTCCTGTCCTATTTATCTCCCTCCTCGGGAAATCCCCTCCTGGGTTCCTGTCTCCCCGCCCCCCATGACTAAGCGGTTTCTAAAGCCATAAGCTGCTGTCAAGTCCTGTACTCACGCTCCCTCCTGCCATCTTGTGGTCAAACCTAGGTACTGAACTTTTCCGTTTTCCCCAGCTGTTTCCCTTTTATCATTACAAACATCCGTCCACAGTGCACCAACCATCCCTTCTCCCTATAGACAAGTCAGTCCATCAGGTCACCTTCCCTACACTTGTACTTAATTTGGTGGTGCAGAGCTTCCTTAAAAATTATCCACACAGGTCAGAGCTGCTGCTGTAAGTACGGGCAGTGTGTGCACTCCCTGCTGCATCACTTCTTTCCGCTCACTGGCTGATATGCTACATAAAAATAGGGTGGAACTCCACCTTGCATATGCTGGAGAGACTGTGTGAGCAGCAGCAAGCAATAGTGGAGTTTCAGCTCCAGCACCCTCTGCTGAGTCACTCTGTGGAACACCACTTCACCATCAATGAACAGGCCTCCTTGCGAGACATCTGTGCCATGTTGCGCTGCTTTGAGTACTCCAGCGACAAGGCCAGCGCTAATGATGCCAGCACGACAACAACATGGTGAAAGAGTACCTGTCCACACATCTCCATTTACTAACTGATGGGTCTGTCCCAGTTAACTTTTGGGGTTCCAAATTGGAAACATGGCTTGAGGTTGCCCTTTATGCCTTGGAGGTGCTGGCCTGCCCTGTGGCAAGTGTACTGTCGGCACATATGTTTGGCACGGCAGGGGGTGTAATCATGACTAGGCACATCCACCTGTCCACAGCCAATGTGGGGAACCTAACATTTATTAAAATGAACCAGGCATTGATCCCACATGACTTGTCCATACCTTTGGCTGACTAGACAAGTATACCAGCCACACCCAGCTATTGTTCAACTCGATTTGCCATTTGTTTAATTTTGTGGCCTCCACAAATAATTAAAAAAAAACAGTGATGGCTACCTCTTCCTCTGCCTGTTCCACCTACACTTGCACATCCACCTCCACCTAGTCCACTTTGCTCCTCCACCACCTAGCAAAGCATTTGTTGCTTTGTTAATTCTATGTTCATTTAAGTCAGCTCCATAAAAAAATCCACAATAACAGTGTTGAATTACTCCTCTCTTGCCTCTTCTACCTACACCACCAATCCACTTCCTTCTCAACCTCCACTTGGCCCTCCGCCTCTGGTTCAAGATTATTATTATTTTTTTAATTCTATGTAATTTTAAGTAATTTCCTTATCCACATTTGTTTGCAAGGGAATTGCCTGCTCTTACCCCCATTTTACTTCCTTTTGCAGCCTACTGGCCCTTACTATGATCATTTTCCAGACATTTTAAAGCACCAAAGTTTGGGTCCCCATTGACTTCTATTGGGCTTGGGTTCGAGGGTCACATTCGGATCCCGAACCGAACTTTGAACTATAGTTTGGCCGAATTTGACTAACCCAAACATCCATGGGTCCGTTCATCCCTAAGCTAGGATCAACAAGCTATGACTTGCCTACATTGGACACATTTTATGAAGAAAGCAATCACTGGAAAAGGACATCATGGTATCATGGTCAGAAGAATAAAGGAAAAAGACAAAGAGGAAGACCAGCAACCCGATGGATTGATACTGTCAAGATAACGATGGAGAAGACCCTGGTAGACTTACCTAGACTGTCACAAGATCGACCTTCCAACAGATCATTCATCTATCAAGTTGACGTGGCTCAAAATCGAACATAAGGCCTAAAAAAAATAAATAGAAATTCCAAAGAGGTAATTGTTCCCTTTTTGTAGATGATAAATTAGCTAAAAGTAGCAACTTGCATTTACATAAAATTTCCATCTTTTTGTAGCAGGCTCTGTTTATTCTTTTGATTAGATGGGGTTGGAGAGCTTGGCCAGAGAGGTTGATGCTGCCCATGAGCCTATTGTAAGTAGTTATACATAGGCTTCTGTGTCTTTGCAGTAGCACCTCTTTGACGGTGAATGTGGTGTCAGTGTGCATAGTTCTCAACATATACACATATTTTCTATCAATGTACTTAAGTACCAGCGTTTCCTCACTTGCTAAGGCAAGTTGGTTTTCTCTTTGGAGGGCGCTTGAAATTTAGTTGTGGGGACAACCCTTTTTGGTTCAAGCGAATTGTCCAGCAGGTCCCTGTGTGAAGAGATTTGAATAGCACTACAGTGGAATAAGAGGTGCTATATGGCACCTTTTAATGGCCTCCAAAGAATAGGTATGCCTCATCAAAAGTCCATTTGTAGAACTGTGTTTATGTACATCAAGTGTATTTTGCAAAGTCTTTATTGTTAGTACTCGGTTCAATACCATGCTGAGCACTATTCCACAACTGTTCTAAGCTAGAATATGGCAAGAAGTAGTCAACTAAGTAAAGAGCAATAAAAGTCCATTATTTCTTTAAGACATGAAAGTCAGTCAGTCCAGAAAACTGCTAGCACCTGAAAGGAATCCGATTAAATCGCTGTGAAAACTGGCTCACGAGGACAGTTTCAGGAAAGAAAAATTAAGAATTGTCTCTGCTGCAGAGGATAAGTTCATCAGAGTTTCTAGCCACAGAAAATTCAAAATGACAGCATCTCAAATAACAGCCTTCATAAATGATACATAAACATTAAATATAAGACACATCTCAACATCAGATGTCCGGAAGAGACTGCAAGAAGCGACCTTTTAAGATTGAATTGCTGCAAAGAAACCACTACTGAGGAACAAGAAGAAACTATTTGTATTGGCCAAGCAACACAAGAACTGGACATTAGATCAGTAGAAACCTGTTATATAGTTTGGTGAGGAGTCAAAACTTGAGATTTTTGGCATCAAATGCTACATCATTTTGAGATGCAAAAAAAGGTAAGTGGATAATTTCTACATGTGTGGTGACTAGTGTTGAGCATTCCGATACCGCAAGTATCGGGTATCGGTCGATATTCACTGTATCGGAATTCCGATACTGAGTTCCGATACTTTTAGCATATCGAATACCGGAATCGGAAGTTCCCATAATGCTATGAGCCAGTTTGATTTGATTCAGCCAATGACAATCCTCAGAAGTGTGGGCACATCCTGTTAGGCATGTAGGCATGTTAACTAATGGCATGGCTGTGATTGGCTGCTGAAATGATGTCATGATGCACTATAAAAGCTGCCGCAGCCGCCATTTCTGGTTCACTCTGCTGTGAATTCAGTTAGGGACAGGCTGCTGTTCAAGACTGTGAGGGACAGTTAGAGATTGTGAAAATCGCTATCATAGTGTGCTTTACCCAGGCTACATAATCCACCACTGTAGCTTTCTTTTGCCTTGCAGCAGTGTTCACAGCTGTCTGCAAGGTCTGTGTGAGTGCAGCTCACGCTGAGTAGTATGTCCTGCAGCCACGTCTGGTTGTAGGCCGCCCAGCGTGTCACTGCCTCATACATATTTTTATTTTTTTGCTGCTCATTTTTCATTCTCCTATTAGTGTGCACTGTGCATCCATCCGTATCCATATACGTTGGTTGCAAACACTATAGGAGTAGACAGCAGAGCCTCTCTGCAGCCTTTCAGTGCTAGTGCCCAGTTTGCTGCACTGTTGACGGCTGTCTGAGAGGTCTCTGTGTGTGAGTGCAGCTCACGCTGAGTAGTATGTCCTGCAGCTACGTCTGGTTGTAGGCCGCTCAGCATGCGTCACTGCCTCACACATATATTTCTTTTATTGCAGCTCATTTTTTATTCTCCTATTAGTGTGCATCCATCCGTATCCATCTACATTGGTTGGTTGCAAACACTATATAGGAGTAGATAGAGGAGCCTTTTTCTGGCTTGTGCCCTTCAGCTGCAGCCAGATTAGTATTACCCTATTTTTTTGAGCCTCATCTTTTGCATTGTAGGTTACCTTCCTGCATTGTAATAGCTCCAAAAAGTTAGTGATACTATCGCATTCAAATCTTTGGTCACATCCTTTTAGTTTTTTTTCAAAAAACAAAACAAAATAAAGTTCACCAAACACTCCATTTGACAGTTGTGTAGGCTACATTAGCTCCTATTCAAGTGTAGTCCAAACACACACCTGATAAAATTAGTGTTTCTTATACCTGTTACCAGCTGTTCAGGAATAAGCACACTAAGCCCCCCCTTTGTACTTTTCTGACTATCTTTATCAGTCTACCAAGATGAAGAAGGCAAGGAGTAAGGCACGTGGGCGTGGAGTTTCAGCAGGGAGAGGACGTGGGGATTCTGCAGGAAGAGGAAGTGGGGATTCTGCAGGGAGAGGACGTGGGGATTCTGTGCCTGCTGGGGGCACCAGTGAGTCAGCATCCCCCAGTTTTAGCAGGCAACAGTCCTTTATGCACAGCTTTGTTGGACCTTGCCGTACCCCACTGCTGCGGGAGGAACAAATTGAAGCTGTTGTCGGATGGATGGCAGCTAACACATCGACTTCAATGACTTCCACGTCCTCTCAGGGCCAGAGCACTGAAGAGCAACCATCTGTCTCTTCACCACCTGCCAAAGTGCCCAGGCAGCCAGAGAGCCCTGGACAGGAGCCATCACAGTCTCTACTTCTGTTCTCTGAATCTTTTGGCTTGGAAAGAGGGGGACAGCCAAGCAGCATTCAAGAATGTGAAGAGGGAGTATGCAGTAATGCGCAACTTCTTTGTCCCTCTGAATCTGAAGAGGCGGGTGGGCCAGTGCCTATGGTCAGCACACCTCAGTACGCATCAGATGATGATGAGACTCAGGTGCCACTTTCTGGTGCGTACGGTGCTGGCGAGACAACCCAGGAGAAGCAAGTGTTTGAAGAGGGGAGTGTAGATGATGAGGTCCTTTACCCATCATGGTGTGAGGAACAGGAAGGTGGTGGGAGCAGCTCTGAGGAAGAGATTCCCCGAATGGCCAAAACAGGAGGGAGAGGGAGGGGGCAGACTTAGTTGCCTGTAGCCTCCACTTCGGCACCCATTAGGGGCATTCCTCTTTCAAAAGCCAAAATGGGTGCTCCCAAGACTTGCAGTGTGTGGTCCTTTTTTGACACAGTTGCAGATTACATTTGCTTTGTCAAATGCAAGCTGTGTCATCAGAAAGTCAAAAGAGGTAAAAATGTCAGCAACCTCAATACCACAAATATGTGGAAACATGTGCGGACCAAGCACGAGGTGGAGTTACACAGACACACTGAAGACGTAGGCCAACGTACAGCACCACCTACCACCTCTTCAGCTCGTATTGGGGCCTCTTCCTCCAGCTCACATACAGCTGGTTCGGCTTCCTCACAGGATCACCAAGGAAGAACCCAGTGACATTCCACCCATAGCACCACGTTCCCAGTCATCCTCACACTCCCAGGCCACTCTACAGCCATCGGTAGCACAGGCATGGGATAAAAAGTGGCCATACTCGGCAAATCATCCCCGAGCACAGGCTCTGAATGCTGGCATTGCCAAACTACTGGCCCTTGAAATGCTCTCATTCAGGCTGGTGGAGACTGACACCTTCCGGAACTTCATGGCATTGGCAGTCCCACAATACACCATGCCCAGCCGCTTTTATTTCAGCAGGCAAGCCGTCCCTGCCCTGCAAAAACATGTGGAAGGAAAAATAAAACATGCGCTACTAAATGCCGCCAGTAGCAAGGTCCACCTGACCACCGATGCGTGGACCAGTAACCATGGACAGGGACGATACCTTTCCCTCACTGTCCATTGGGTCAATGTTGTGGAGCCAGGTACAGATCTGGAGAGTGGCGCTCTACGTGTTCTGCCAACTCCACGGATTGCAGGAATCCAGTCTCTACGCATTGACTCCTCCTCCTACTCAAGTTCCTCAGAAACAGCGCTGCAGGAGCCTGTTATGGCCGATATGAGCACAGCCGTGGCCAAACGTCAACAGGTCGTACTCAAATTAATATCTTTGGGGAATCGAAGCCACACAGCGCAGGAGCTCTGGAATGCCATCAAGCAGGAGAGCGACGTGTGGTTTGTGCCAGTGAATCTCCAGCCGGGATTGGTAGTGTGTGACAATGGCCGAAATCTGGTGGCAGCTCTGGGCCTAGGCAACCTCACTCACATCCCATGTCTGGCACATGTGCTGAACTTGGTCGTGCAGAGCTTTCTAAGGGGCTATACGGATCTTGATTCACTGCTGCACAAGGTCCGCATAGAGTGCACTCACTTGCGGCATTCCAGCACGGCAAGATCGCGCCTTGCTGCTCAGCAGCGCCAATTACGCCTTCCGGAACATCGCATCATATGTGACCTACCCACCAGGTGGAATTCAACATTACATATGTTGGAGAGGTTGTGTGAGCCACAGGCTGCAGTCATGGAGTACCAGCTGCATCAGGAGCAAACAAGTCGCACTGTGCACCGGTCACACTTCAGCACCACTGAGTGGGCATCTATGAAGGACATCTGCCTCGTTTTGCGTGCCTTCGATGATTCCACACGGATGGAGAGTGCAGATGATGAACTAGCCAGCATGACTGTCCCCCTTATCTGCCTGCTTCAAAAAACACTGCAAGCGCTAAGGGAGAAGGTTTTGGAAGAGGTGGAGGATGAGGAGTCCCAAATGCCATCTCCTTCTGGACAGTCTACGCTACGTGGTTCCTCACAAAGGCCTAGGCAGGGGACACTTTGTGAGGAGGATGAGGAGGAGTCGATGGAGGCGGAAGACATCTCTCCAGAGGAGGGAGGTACACAATGCTCTAGTCAGTATGTACAGCGAGGGTGGGATGATGCAGAGCAGGCAGAGATGACGACTCAAGCAGGGGACAGCGTTTCTTTGGCAGTTGGGAGTCTGCAGCACATGGTTGATTTCATGCTGCAGTGCCTGAGAAACGACCGCCGCATCGCCCACATTCTCAACACAACTAATTATTGGGTGTACACCCTCTTAGATCCTCGCTACCAGGATAACTTACAAAGCCTCATATCACCGTTGAACCGGAAGCGTAAACTGCGGGTGTACCAAGACACACTGGTGCAGTCCATCATGTTCTCCATTCCACCCGACAGCAGTGCTGCTAGTGCTTTACAAAGCAGCTCTGTGCGTCGATGCAGTGGAGGAAGCTTGGCACAAAGAGGGAGCAGAGGCAGCGCCTCAGGACAAGGCAAGACCACTATGGCCCAAATGTAGCAAAGTTTTGTGTGTCCGCCACAAATGTCTACACCATCACAGACGGCTCTGTGCGTCAATGCAGTGGAGGAAGCTTGGCACAAAGAGGGAGCAGAGGCAGCGCCTCAGGACAAGGCAAGACCACTATGGCCCAAATGTGGCAAAGTTTTGTGTGTCCGCCACAAATGTCTACACCATCACAGACTATCCACCGATAACGTTGACCGGCTTACTTTTCTGAAAATGAACAAGGCCTGCATCTCGCCAGAATTTGCCAGCCCTCTACCAGAATAAATAATTGGTTGGTAACACTATCCAGGTCTCCTGTTGTGTTCAAGTTTCTACCACCTGAACTATAATCCCTGGGCTTCAACACAGCCAGTTGTCACTCAGAAGTGCCGTCTGCACAGAGAAAATCACTAGCTCCTGTGTTAGTGGGGTTCAGTAATGCCATCTGCTCCCCTGCTCTGTGGACGGCAAAGTCTCTTGCTCCCTCCACAATCGAACTACTACTGATTTTTAACCGTGCTCCACTATGACCTCTGGCTCCTCTTTCTCTAGTATTTCTCCTGGCCTCCAACCCCGCCAGTTGCTGCTCTGAAGTGGCGTCTACACAATCCACACTTTTTCCTGTGTTACTGGGGCTCAGTCACGTCAGTTGATCCCCTGATGTGTGTCCAGCAAGGTCTCCTGCTCTGTCCACATTCCCATTACTAGTAGTGGGAATGTGGACAGAGCAGGAGACCTTGCCGGACACACATCAGGGGATCAACCGATGTGACTGAGCCCCAGTAGCACAGGAACAAGTGTGGATTGTGCAGACGCCACATCAGAGCAGCAACTGGCGGGGTTGGAGGCCAGGGGAAATACTAGAGACAGTGGAGCCAGAGGCCATAGTGGAGCACGGTTACAATCAGTAGTAGTCTACAACCTATATCAAACTTGCTGCAAGTTGGCCTCTGCCTGCTCCATGATTGATCCTGGACTTCAACACAGCCAGTTGTTGCTTGGAAGTGCCATCCGCACAGAGAGAAACACTAGCTCCTGTGTCAGTGGGGTTCAGCAACACAAGCTGGTCCCCTGCTGTGTGGATGGCAAAGTCTCCTGCTGCCTCCACATTCAAAAACCATCAGGCCTCAGCCTGCTCCATGCTTGATCCTGGGCTCCAACAACGCCAGTTGGTGTTCAGAAGTGCCGTCTTCACAGAGAAAAACACAATAGCTCCTGTGTTAGTGGGGTTCAGTAACGCCAGCTGCTCCCCTGCTGTGTGGATGGCAAAGTCTCCTGCTGCCTGCACAGTCACACTACTACTGATGATTTTTAACTGTGCTCCACTTAGGCCTCTGGCTCCACTGTCTCTAGTATTTCCCCTGGCCTCCAACCCCGCCAGTTGCTGCTCTGAAGTGGCATCTGCACAATCCACACTTGTTCCTGTGTTACTGGGGCTCAGTCACTTCAGTTGATCCCCAGATGTGTGTCCGGCAATGTCTCCTGCTCTATCCACATTTCCTTTACTTGTAGTGGGAATGTGGACAGAGCAGGAGACCTTGCCGGATACACATCAGGGGATCAACTGACGTGACTGAGCCCCTGTAACCCAGGAACAAGTGTGGATTGTGCAGACGCCACTTCAGAGCAGCAACTGGCGGGGTTGGAGGCCAAGGGAAAACTAGAGACCGTAGAGCCAGAGGCCTAAGTGGAGCACGGTTACAATCAGTAGTAGTGTACAACCGATATAAAACTTGCTTCAAGTAGGCCTCAGCCTGCTCCATGATTGATCCTGGGCTTCAACACAGCCAGTTGTTGCTCGGAAGTGCCGTCTGCACAGAGAAAAACACATGCTCCAGTGAGGGGTTCAGTAGCGCCAGCTGCTCCCCTGCTGTGTGGACGACAAAGTCTCCTGCTGCCTCCAAAAATCAAAATGCATCTTATTTACTACTCGCTCCAAGTAGGCCTCAGCCTACTGCATGATTGACCCTGGGCTCCAACATCGCCAGTTGCTGCTCAGAAGTGTCTTTGGCATGGGTACTCCCTCCTGCCCAGCCTGGTTCCAGCACGCCTGCTGTTTCCGGGGATTGTCAACGTCACTTTGCCACTAAAACGTTGTCCAGTCGTGTTGCGGTCGGGTTAGCCGAATCTATGGTGCCTGCAATTTAGGTGCTTCCTATGTGCGCTGTGGGTTCTGGTAATAAAGGCTGGTTCCGTAGTGCCAATAGGACAAGCACCCCCTGTAGGACTGTGGGTTTTGGTAACCGCGGCCGGCTCGCGGCCTTGCAACGTTGTTTTTCAGGGGTAGCTTCTGCTACCCATCCGGGTTCCAGTGCCGTCAGCTGGTTCTCGGCAGTGCCTTTGGCCTAGGTGCCTCCTTCTCGGTATCCGAGTTCCAGCAACGTCTGCTGGTCCTTGGTAGTGCTTTGTAGCACAGGTACCTCCTGCTTAGTAACCGGGTTAAAGCACCGTCAGCTGGTCCACGGTTGTGCCATTGGCTTTTGTTCCTTCGGCTGCCCCTCCGGGTTCCAGCACCGTCAGCTGGTCCTCGCTAGTTCCATTTGCTCTTGTTCCTTCTGCTACCCATCCGGGTTCCAGTACCGTCAGCTGGTTCTCGGCAGTGCCTTTGGCCTAGGTGCCTCCTTCTCGGTATCCGAGTTCCAGCAACGTCTGCTGGTCCTTGGTAGTGCTTTGTAGCACAGGTACCTCCTGCTTAGTAACCGTGTTCCAGCACCGTCAGCTGTTCCACGGTTGTGCCATTGGCTCTTGTTCCTTCTGCTGCCCATCCGGGTTCCAGTACCATCAGCTGGTTCTCGGCAGTTCCTCAGCCTTCTTGTACCTTCTGCTACTTTTCAAAGTTCACGCTTGTGGAAATGGTTTTTGGTTCTCACTCTGGATCTCCCTGACGACGACCCTGAAGATGACGACCCTGAAGACCACACCGAAGAAGACCAAAAAGATGACCATGAAGAAGATCACCAAGTGGACAAAGAACATGAAGACAACCACCAAGATGCAGAACAACAACAGACAGAAGAGCAAGAAGCAGAAAAACCAAAAGCAGAAGAACATTAAGCATAAGACTAAAAATCAGAGCAAATGATATTATCTAAATTATAAGCAGAAGAAGACTAAGCAGTGTATGGGAGTGAGTCCGTTCCTCCTCGTGGTGCCCCTGGAAAATGCCTGCTGCTGCAGGCCCAACTGAACGCGGACAAATCCTGTTGTAAATCTTTTGTGACAGGCAGAACAGAAGGTGTAATCTTCAAACTTTTATAGATAACTACAGGAATGCCTGTCACAAATAAGAATATGATGAAGAAGAAGAATAGGAAGAAGATGAATAAGAATAATATGAAGAATGTACAAAAAAAGAATAGGAAGATGAAGAATGTAAAAAAAATAAAGAATAGGAAGAAGGTGAAGAAGAAGAAGATGATGAATAAGGTGAAAAAGAAGTTGATGAAAAAGATGCTGCTGCTGAGGATGATGAAGGAGAAAGTTTTGGAGAAATAAAAAAGAAGGTGAAGAGCATGGAAGTAGTGAAACATACATATCTAACAAAATATACAAAAGGTTAACATAGTCAATATCTTTGTAACTCCGAACATCTTTAAAAAAAATGTATTCCTGCTATTCCATTTGATTGGGCTAAACCTCTATGCCTTTAATGTCTCCTCCTCCTCCCCCAATACATTCTACATTATTCTTAGTTGTTTTTCTTCATGTAGAATTAAACTACAAGGAAAGAAAGGGTTTTTTTTAATTCCGATATTTCTGTTCCATTGACTTGAATGGGACTTCCGGGATCGGAGTCGGCGATACCCGATACTTTTTTGATATCGGCCGATCCAATCTGATCCGTTATTTTTCTATATCGGGTGGTATCGCTCCACACTAGTGGTGACCAGTTACTTCTAACGGCGAAGCTGTGAGTCAGAATGGTCAAGGAGTCCAAGGTCAGAAGCCAAGAGGGTACGTCATAAACAGAAGGATGAGAAAAAGGTCAGGTAATATTCTGAGGTCAGAATACCAGGAGGATAAGGGATAAGAGCAGAAGGGGCTAAACATAGTCCAAGGTCAGGCAAAAAAAGATCAAGCATATAGAACTCAAGGCACACGAAGCACAAACCTCACTAGCTGAATGTACGTCTGGCAGAGGTCTGTGAGAAACAGCTCAATTAAATCGAATGTCAATCACCAGGGGTAATGAACACTTGGAGACAACTGATGCCTATTAGTCATAGATAGGATAGTCGAGCTGTCAATCAACATACGGACAGCTCAGTACGCCCCTGTACCAGATTGGATGGCCAAACTGTCAAAGTAATGACAGCTTCAGCACATCCTTATACCAGATTGAATGGCTGAGCTGTCAGTAACTGCATCCCAGACACACTGAGGGGTGGAACCATAAGATGATGGACCGGACCGGGGGTACGTGTCTTGTGACGGGTCCGGAACTGTCGGGGCTGTCTCCTCTGTTGTCCGGTGGAAAGCTTAGAGACCCGGACCGACATTTGCAGTATATAGAAGGGGTGTAGCAAAAAGAAGGAAGCCTCAGCGTGCGCATAAGCAGACAGACTTGGCGGGAACTAGCAGAAGTGAGAAGGGAGAAGTGAGTGCTCCGTCTCTTGAGCACTGGAATAGCGCAGGCCCACGCTCGTGCATCTCTGTGATAACTCACAAAGACTGTGACCAGTTTCTTGCCATGTGCCCGCTGGCTTTTGCGACACAAGGTGCCAGACGCTCCGGGCCCGTGAGTAGCGTTCGCGCACTGCTTAGGAAGGACCGGGTGACTCACTGTGAACTGTGCTCTTATTCCTGATGTACATCTGTCGAACCACATTAGGCTCCGATAGTGCTGTGGACTGTACTGCACCATGTGCAGCAAACTCCGGACCAAGGAGCCCATTAAAGACGTCGAGGACAAACAGCTGCCGTCGGGATTCGGCTCAAGGACGCCCACAGGACGACATCGGATCCACCACGCGGTAACCGTGCTGTCGCCACTGTATCCACTGTGGACTCTCCAGTCAGGAAGCTGTTGGAATGATAAGTTAACCCTTGATAACTGTTGCTATCTCTATTGCATTCTTTACCTCATCCCTTATACCAACTGTTATACCCCTGTTTATCGTATCTCCTCCCTGCATGGAGTATACCCCTGTTCCAGTAAAACTACCTTAACTCTTGCTCTGTCTCCTGTCCGTTACTGCATCCCGCATCCTGCTCATAGAACCGTGACACTTGTCAGTTTATGTGACAATAACTGTTGAACGCTTTTATTATCAGTGGCTATTACTCAGCAGGCAGGTGCTGATTTGGTGCTATGCGGTACCCCTGAAGGACGTCCATTCAAGCATTGCTGTAGTCACAAATTTGGTGCAATTTCTGTTTACTTAAGGTGATTCTGCATTGTATTTTAGCCACACATTGTCCACTACCTTTGTACTTTTCCCATGACTTTTCTACTGGATCTACCTACTTTTACTTATTAAGCTGATTCTGACATTGTATTTTTGAAACATGTTGTCCACTACTTTTCCCATCACTTTTCTATTGGATCTGTACCAATGCATCATACTGCAGCCACATCTCCCACCAGGCTGTCATCATGCTCTTTCGTTAGGGAGATTTATGAGGCAACTTCAGCCAATCAGCAGTTGCTCCCCAGGGTGTAAAACACAATAGAACAGGGTTGGCTAGGTGACATAAAAAATATCCCCCACTAAGAAAAATGCCCTTGGGGTTATTCATATTGCTAATGCCCTAGGCTTGCCAAAAGTGGTTGAGTTTTTTCTTGTTCCTTTGATGATTTCATCATTCACATTAATGATCAGCAGATCTTTTGAAATTCCAATTTGTCAGCTTTGCTGAATTTTCAACAAAAATTTGATTTGAGGGAGTTAAATTACACAAATTTTAATAAAAGCTTGCAATTACTTGTAAAATTTATGTGGGGAAGAGGAGAGAGCGAGAACCCTACTGAACACAAGAGCTTACAACACTCTATAGGAGAGAGAAGACCCTGCTGTCCATAGAAACATAGAGAGCACCCCATTGATCAAAAGAGCTTACACTCTGCAGGAGAGAGAGACTTACCCAGTGACTCTGGAGATGGAAAACTATTCTGCTGTACAAACTGTGCTTCACTGGGAACCGTTGATCTGTGGTGGTCCAGGAACTGACCACCACTCTACAAGATATGATGATAATCCACTAAATGTCATAGCTGCAGGGCATTATGGGGATGTTCGTGCAGCAATGCAAAATAAAGTTAGCCTGCTCTTTGATGCTTCAGTAGTGTGGGAAATTGGGCTGAAACCCAAGGACAAGTGGTTTTTTGTTTTGTTTTTTATTGTTTTTTACAAATCGCAAATCAAATCTCAAAGTTTAACTCGACCTTAATCCTCTGCAAATCTTTTCGCTTGTCTATAATTGACATTCTTTTTCGTCACAATTACTTTTAAGATTCCCTGTTCTTCCACTGATTCTCACATCATTTATTAAAATATTCTCTAAAAAGTATTTGCAAAAATAATGTCCGTTTTTCCAGTTTACAAATCTAAAGGAGCTGGAATACCTGGTGTGCATAGGAAAATTACACAATCACACAAAACTGTGTGTTGCACATTTAAGATACAATCCATCTGCCACATTTGGAAATTAGTGATGAGTGAGCATGTTTGCCACTACTGGTTACTCGTCCGAGCATTTCACTGCTTGAGATGCTCGGATCTCGCCGAGAATTTCCGGGGTTGCTCAGTGGGAGCTCAGGTCCCCGCCCTGCCTGTTTGGCACTCTTTAGAGAGCCAATGAACAGGCAGGGATTGTCTGCCACACACTGTAATGCCAAAGCCGTCGTACTTAGTGTGGGTATACCATAAAAAAATACACATTCATCTCAACTAACAGTCCTTCTGAGGACTAACAAAGCTGCATAGATATCAGTGCTAGGCAGGCAGTGTATGTGGCAGAATTCAGTACATATAGAAAGAGGGTCCATTCCAGTTGTGTCTTCTGCTGCTGCTTATTACAGATATAATAAGCCCCAGGTATCAGAGACCAGGAATAATTTTTTGGGGATCTTAATCCTGATTATTTGCTTTAAAAGCAATCTAGAGAACACCATTTTTCTGCTCCGTTTGCTTGTGGGCACTGCAGAATACAGCCAGATCCTTTCCATATTACCGCACTAAAAATCCTGCTATTTTAAACTGGGGTTTGCCGTCACACAGATCAGATATCAGTGCGCTCAAAATTGTGTCATTTCAGGCCTCCATTTAAATTTTTTTTGCAATGTCTTACTCAAGTTATTGACACCAGTTTGCTGAAAAAAAAAATAGCTACCTACTGGCCAGATATTTTAAACGGAAGTTTGTCCGCCACACTGATCACATATCAGTCCACTCAAAATTGTGCCATTTCAGGCCTCCATTTAATTTTTTTTGCCATGTCTTAGCTAAGCTATCGACACCAGTTTGCTGAAAAAAAATTAGTTACCTACAGGCTAGATATTTCAAACTGTGGTTTGATCTTCACACGGACCACGTATCAGTGCGCTTAAAATTGTGCCATTTCAGGCCTCCATATAAATTTTGCAGCATCTTACTCAAGTTATTGACACCAGTATGTTGAAAAAAATAGTTACCTATATGCCAGATATCTTCAACTTGGGTTTGTCCGTCACACGGATCACATATAAGTTCGCTTCAAATTCAGCCATTTATAGTGAATGTGGAAAATATTGTCCTCCATTTAAAATGAGCAAGGCACATGGCATGGGATGGGGAACTGGATGTGATGATGCATGCAGAGGCCAAGCTGAAATTGTGCGACAACAAACACCCACATTTTCTCGCCTGACCTTCCTGTCCGACTTACTAGGGGACTGCAGCACACCACTGTTGAACCCACAGCAGTGTCAAAAAGTTGTTGGTTGGATAGCAGATAATGCTTCCAGTCACTTTGCCACCACTACCACCCTGTCTTCCACACGGTCAAGTCTCATTAAGTCTGGACCACATATTCCTCACCCTGATCCTCCTTGCTCCCACCATGCCGAGTGTTCGGAGACCACTGATCACACACTTGGACACTCCGAAGAGCTGTTCACTTTTCCGTTTATAGATTTGGTCCTCTCACACGGTCCACTTGAAGCGGGGTAAGTGGAGATCATATGTAGCGATGCCCAAATATTTGAGCAGCCATGGTCACACAAAGGTGACGGTGGGAAAGGGTCACTGTGAGGGATCTCACAGGGGAAGTGGGCATCAACTTTGCTCACCTCGGGGAGGGGAGAGAGAAGGACCCGCCCATATCTGTGCTCTGGTGCCACCACTTGCTCCAGGTCAGTCAGGGAACTGCACTGAGGGCAAATAGTCACCGGAAAGGCTTCCCTTATAGGTATGAGATAGTGAGGCGCACCAAGTGAGGGGGGACAAGTATCACCAGTCCAGGCTAGGGATATATATTTAAACCTCCTAGCCGTCACTGACAGAGTTCCTCACTAAAACAATACGGTATTCTGCCACCAGTTCCTCGTTTGACATAAGCCCCATCCGACAACAGGCTTATATCAGGTCAGAAACCAACCCAGGTAGCGTATAATATAGCCAACTGAGTGTGCGGACATGGGGATTCGTGCATCCAGATATACAGGTATCTATTTACAAGAACAATATACAGGTATACAGTCAAGAGTGGAGTACAAAGATAGGGTACAGAGGAGGTTGCAATTACCGTGTTATGTAGCATGTGACCACAGGGAGGCACTAATGGATGACAGATCCAAATCTTAGTTGCTGGCTTTCCTGGCTGTGTCAGGTAACGTATCCTCTGGCCATTAGAAAACCCAAGTCCAAAATGAGGGTCTGCCTTATATTTCCCAGGCTGTTCCCTCCCACACTCTGCTGCCTCCCCTGGGCTGGGATGCCTCCCTCCTCCCATGTCTGAAAATAAGATTTTCTGTCCAGAACCATGGCTGTCCCATTACTTTGCGCCCAAAGCTCGGAATGGGTTGGTTGTACCGCCACTGGATTCTGCTGGATTTTTTCTGCACATAGAGACCAAATATGCCTACTGTATGTAATTCCAATTAGCTATGCTTTGTGGGGACAAATGACACCGCAAGAAACGACCTGGAAACCATCTGCAGAGACTTTGAAGACTTAGGCAAGAAAGTGAAAGAACTGGGAGCGCAGGTCGTCTTCTCTTCCATCCTCCCAGTGGATGGCCATGGAACAAGGAGGTGGAATAAGATTCTGGAGGTGAACGTCAGCAACGATTTGGATTTCTGGATCACGGAGTGAACTACTTATACGATGGACTACTTGCTAGAGATGGAGTGCACCTTACGAAGACTGGAAAGCATGTATTTGGAAGTCGCCTTGCTACACTTGTAAGGAGAGCATTAAACTAGAACAACATGGGAAGGGAAGCAAAAGACCAGAAAAAGCTATATACCTGACAAATGCTATTAAGAACTCTGCTATTAGAAGTGGAAAGGAACAACAAAGACGAAAGAATCTAATTATTAAAAATATTGAAGAAAGAGAAACCAATCACAAACTAAAATGTTTCTATACTAATGCACAAAGCATGGGTAACAAACAAGGAGAATTGGAACTACTAACACAGGAAAAGAAATATGATGTCATTGGAATCACTGAAACTTGGTGGGACAATACACATGATTGGAATACAAAGCTAGAAGGATACAACTTATTTGCAAGAAACAGACTTGATAAACGAGGAGGGGGTGTCGCATTGTATGTTAGAAACGCGTATATCTGCACAGAGATTGAAGCTTCAGAGACTGGGAGTTCTGTGGAAACTGTTTGGGTAAGAATACAAGGACAGAACAATGGAAAGGACACCATTGTAGGCATTTACTACAGGCCGCCTGTGCAAGCTGAAGATATGGATGAACTCTTTATGCATCAAATGGCCAAGTTCTCCAAAAAATATGACATAGTTGTCATGGGAGATTTCAACTATCCAGACATTTGTTGGGAATCTCTCTCAGGCAACACTAACAGGTCAAGGAAATTCTTATCCTCTCTTGCTGACAACTTTATCTTCCAAAAGGTAAGGGAGAAAACAAGGGGAACTGCTACCTTGGATCTAATCCTTATAAACAGGGAGGAAATGGTTGAGGAGGTAAAAGTGGCAGGGACCCTAGGAGGTAGCGACCATGCTATTTTAGAATTTTGGATAACTAGAGGCGGAAGACCTGTGAAGACTCAGACGTCAAGGTTAGATTTCAGAAAGGCAGATTTTAAGGGATTCAGAAAGAGAATTGGAGGGATCCAATGGCTGGATATCCTTAAAGACAAAAATGTCCAGGAAGGATGGGAAATCTTGAAAAATGAAATTCTCAAAGCACAGTTGTTAACAATTCCGAAAAGAGGGAAGAATAGGAAGCATTTAAGGAAACCAGGATGGATGAACACAGAACTTAAGCACATGCTAAAAATGAAGAAAAACATGTTTATAAAATGGAAAGAGGGAGGCATATCTAAAGAAGAATATAATGCTGTCTGCAGAACCTGCAGGGCACAAATCAGATTATCTAAAGCTGAAAATGATTTGAGGCTTGCAAGAGATGTCAAAAGCAATAATAAAAGATTTTGGGGATATGTCAAAAGTAAAAGAAAAGTAAAAGATGCTATAGGATTTTTACAGGATGAAAATGATGAAATGGTAAGACAGGATGTTGAGAAGGCTGAACTTTTAAATTCCTATTTTGCATCTGTTTTCTCTCAGAAAGGAAATGTAACATCAACTGTTATTCACTGTCCTATTAAGGGAATAGAAGAATCCAGGATATCTATAAACAGAAAGATAGTGAGGAAACACTTAGCTAACCTAAATGAATTCAAGTCTCCAGGTCCAGATGAATTACACCCCAGAGTACTGAAGGAGATAGCAGAAGAAATTTTTGAACCCCTCTCCATAATCTTTGAAAATTCTTGGAGAACAGGAGAAGTGCCAGAAGACTGGAGAAGAGCAAGTGTTGTTCCTATCTTCAAAAAGGGGAAGAAGGTGGACCCAGGCAACTATAGGCCGGTGAGTCTGACTTCTATACCAGGAAAGATCTTTGAACAAATTATTAAACAACATGTATGTCAATACCTGGATAAGAATGAAGTGATTAAACAGAGTCAGCATGGCTTTGTAACTAATAAGTCATGTCAGACTAACTTAATTTCCTTCTATGACGGTATCACTGATTGGGTGGATCAAGGAAATGCTGTAGATATAGTATATCTTGACATCAGCAAAGCATTTGACAAAGTCTCTCATACAATCCTTATTGAAAAAATGACTAAGTATGGAATGGACAAGGCAACTGTTAGGTGGATTCATAACTGGCTGACTGGGATGATTTAGCGAATCCTGCTTTGAGCAGGGGGTTGGACCAGATGGCCCAGGAGGTCCCTTCCAACTCTACGATTCTATGATTCTATGATTCTTAACTCCATAATCCAGAGTGCTACATGTGGCTAAATAATATGGACACATTGGGAAGGAAAGCCGATTCGGATTATGTGCTCAGCTAGTCTCAGAGATATTGCATTCTGTTATTATAGGTCATTTTCCAGATGCAATACCTCAGAGTTTGCTGTGACTTGTTGTACCATGGGGTTTCCATGTGTTTCAGTCAGACAAAAAGCTGGCTGCAGCTGCAGAAGATTTCACATCATTGTGTCAAGAGCTTCAAAGGGTTGGTTTCTAGCTTTTTAATTAAAGATAAACACTGCATGGCTTTTTATGACCTTGGGGGATGCAAGGGTGGGGGCCCATTTCAGGAGGGTAGAGAATTGTACTTCGTCCCTCACAGTCACAAGAGGTGGACGGTGATGAGACATAATTGCCAGAAAGTCAGGAGGAGGACCAGGGTGCGGAAGTGGAAGACGAGGTGGTGGATGATATAGTAACTAACCCAACAAGGCAGGAGTAAATTCAGAGTGAGGACAGCAGCACACAGTGGGAGGGAGGCGTAGCACCCCAACAAACAGGATGAATCAGTGCGGTGGCCGCAGATTGTAGGCGGGCAACCATTCCCTGTAACACCAACACGTTGGAAGTTGCCAGTCCAACTGTTGGGTCTTACCGAGTCTGTCTATTTTTTTTAAAGACTGCCGATAACCCCAAAAAGGTCATCTGTACCACCTGCCAGGCCAGCATCAGGAGGGGTAGCAAAACTATCAGCCTGACCACCACCAGCATGATCAGTTGTTCATACCCAAGTCATTGGAACACAAGCACAAATATGCAGCCAACGCTCCACAGGCCACACTACTAAATTCACACATTTCACAACTGCTTGTGCATGAAATGTTGCCTTTTATCTTCCCCTGACAAAGCCGTACCTGTTACAGCGATACGCGTGGGGCCACCCTTCTGGGCTCCCAGTCTGGGTCCTGCCAGCTGCAATCTTGTACTGATGATCTCTACCTGGTAATCCTTGTTTTCCTGTGCTTTCACTATAACTTGCCCATTTGAGACTGCTTTTCCAGAGCCGCATTTAACCCAATATTCTCTGGGTTGGGGCTGGTTCACTTATATACATACATTTTGTGTCAATTGGCCTGATTATTCTCTTTGGCCGCAGTTTATTATATAATATTTATATTTTTGTTTTTACGCCTTAGCAGCCCTGCAGTTTCATGCATATAGGACTTGTCATATATAGTCTTGCCCTCACATTACTTTATAGTGTCAGCCATATATACCTCTCAGCACATGTTGCTTTCTACCTTGCAACACCAGTAGCTAGCACCTTCTGTCATTGATATTCTGCTGGGTTCATTGTAGGTGCCATATACTTGTCAGGATTACTGCATATTGTGTCATATGTCCTTTATTGAGTTTTCGGTATGACATTTTATATTGTATCACGTGTGTTATCTTTCCGTGCTTTGGCAGGTACCCGTTACTGGGCCCTTATTTTTAATTGTGTTTTATCATGCACTTTTCCAGTTTGTGTGCCAATAAAGCTTTTTCCAACAATACAGTCATATGTAAAAGTTTGGGCACCCTTATTAATGTTAACCTTTTTTCTTTATAACAATTTTGGTTTTTGCAACAGCTATTTCAGTTTCATATATCTAATAACTGATGGACTCAGTTATATTTCTGGATTCAAATGAGGTTTATTGTACTAACAGAAAATGTGCAATCTGCATTTAAACAAAATTTGACCGGTGCAAAAGTATGGGCACCCTTATCATTTTCTTGATTTGAACACTCCTAACTACTTTTTACTGATTTCCTGAAGCACTAAATTGGTTTTATAACCTCATTGAGCTTTGAACTTCATAGCCGTGTATCAAATCATGAGAAAAGGTATTTAAGGTGGCCACTTGCAAGTAGTTCTCCTTTTTGATTCTCCTATGAAGAGTGGCATCATGGGCTCCTCAAAACAACTCTCAAATTATCTGAAAACAAAGATTATTCAACATAGCTTTTCAGGGGAAGGATACAAAAAGTTGTTTCAGAGATTTAACCTGTCAGTTTCCACTGTGAGGAACATAGTAAGGAAATGGAAGAACACAGGTACAGTTCTTGTTAAGCCCAGAAGTGGCAGGCCAAGAAAAATATCAGAAAGGCAGAGAAGAAGAATGGTGAGAACAGTCAAGGACAATCCACAGACCACCTCCAAAGACCTGCAGCATCATCTTGCTGCAGATGGTGTCACTGTGCATCGGTCAACAATACAGCGCACTTTGCACAAGAAGAAGCTGTATGGGAGAGTGATGCGAAAGAAGCCGTTTCTACAAGCACGCCACAGAGTCACCTGAGGTATGCAAAAGCACATTTGGACAAGCCAGTTACATTTTTGAAGAAGGTGCTGTGGACTGATGAAACAAAGATTGAGTTGTTTGGTCATACAAAAAGGCGTTATGCATGGAGGCTAAAAAACACAGCATTCCGAGAAAAACACTTGCTATCCACAGTAAAATTTGGTGGAGGTTCCATCATGCTTTGGGGCTGTGTGGCCAATGCCGGCACCGGGAATCTTGTTAAAGTTGAGGGTCACATGGATTCATCTCAGTATCAGCAGATTCTTGACAATAATGTGCAAGAATCAGTGACGAAGTTGAAGTTACGCAGGGGATGGATAATTCAGCAAGACAATGATCCAAAACACCGCTCCAAATCTACTCAGGCATTCATGCAGAGGAATAATTACAATGTTCTGGAATGGCCATCCCAGTCCCCAGACCTGAATATCATTGAACATCTGTGGGATGATTTGAAGCGGGCTGTCCATGCTCGGCGACCATCAAACTTAACTGAACTGGAATTGTTTTGTAAACAGGAATGGTCACAAATACCTTCATCCAGGATCCAGGAACTCATTAATAGCTACAGGAAGCCTCTAGAGGCTGTTATTTTTGCAAAAGGAGGATCTACGAAATATTAATGTCACTTTTATGTTGAGGTGCGCATACTTTTGCACCGGTCAAATTTTATTAAAATGCAGATTGGCAATTTTCTGTTAGTACAATAAACCTCATTTGAATCCAGAAATATAACTGAGTCCATCAGTTATTAGATATATGAAACTAAAATAGCTGTTGCAAAAACCAAAATTGTTATAAAGAAAAAAGGTTAACATTAATAGGGGTGCCCAAACTTTTACATATGACTGTATATGGTGTAGTGTGCATATTTATGGTAGTGCTTTTTCTCCCTTTTCATTGTACTCTTTACTATCAATTTTGCACCTCCCTTTATTCTTAGTATATATAGTGCGCCCTTTCTCTACATATATTGAAATGTTGCCTTTTAGACTCGTGGAGACGGAAGCTTTCCGCAACCTGATGGTGGCGGCCGTCCCTTGGTACTCGGTCCCCAGCCGCCACTGTTTCTCCCGGTGTGCCGTCCCCACATTACATAAGCATGTTTCCCATGTTAGCCATGCCGTCAATAATGCAGTTACTGGGAAAGTCCACCTAACCACGGACATGTGGACAAGTGCTTGTGGCAGGGACGGTACGTCTTGCCGACGGCACACTGGGTTAACATAGTGGAAGCCTGGACCCAGTTGGACCTTGGGATGGAATATGTCCTACTGACGCCGAGGATTGCAGGCCCTACATCAATCAGGGGTGCCCCCACAGTCTACAGCTCCTGCTCCTCCTCCTCCTTTTCAGCCTCCATCTCTGAAATGACCACATCAGTCACAAGCTGGAAGTACTGCAGCACTGCCTCAGCCAAGCGGCAACAGGCTGTGCTGAAGCTAATATGCTTAGGTGGCAAACCACACAATGCTGAAGAGTTGTGAACAGCTCTGAAAGAGCAGGCAGATGTGTGGCGGACACTGCTGGACCAACAGCCAGGCATGTTTGTGTGTGACAATTGCTGGAACCTAGTGGCAGCTCTGAGGTGAGCTCACACATGTACCTTGCTTATCCCATGTGCTTAACGTTATTGTTCAGTGGTTTCTGAAAACCTACCCGGAGCTGCCGGATCTGCTTGTCAAATTACACCACCTGTGTGCCCATTTTGGAAAGTCAGCTACAGCTTCCGCCGCCCTTGCCGTGCTTCAGTAGTGTTTGCAGCTTCCAGCTCACCAAGTGGTGTGTGATGTCCCCATGTGTTATGAATGGGTCACTGAGGAGGATGGCAGGAACAGGCTAAGCCACCAGAAAACCAGAGAGGTTGGTAACTAAGCGTATTGCAGACCCCTGATCCTATCAACACAACTAGCAGTAGCCGTGAAGCATTCCTACGATGCCCTAGACACTTCGTCACAGCCGGAGAACTAACTAAGCCTGAAGTCAGAAAGGTGAAATCTAAACTGCCCTGGAGCAGATCCCCAAAGGAATAGACAGCCCCCAAACATATATTGTCGGTGAGACAAGATGAGACACAAACACAGGCAGACTGAGCAAACGGTAGGGCCCAAGCTGTCTAGACAGGACAGAAAAGACACTGTCTGCAATCACGAACAAACCCTAAAAAATCCAACACTTCTGATATACAAAAAACCTGAGGCCACACAGCCTCACCCTCGCTAGATCAGCACTCTGGTATAAACTGGAAGCAAAGCAAAATATACTAACATAACAGGGGACTGAACAAACTGACACAAGCTGTAACATATAGAGCAGGGCCCAGTGCTGCCCCCAGCAGGGAGTATTCTGAACCCTAGCAACAAAGCAGAAGGCAAAAAAAGGCACAACCAAATTAGATGTAAGGTATTAGCAAAAGAATCATTTAACTGAACCATGCAGATCAGGCAGGGGACAAAAGAACTCCAAATGCACATAGAAGAAAATCACCAGCAACCTTCAAGAGCAGCCAGCTCAATTATATGCTCCCAGTCAATAATCCCAGGTTCCCAATTATCATCATCAGGTGGGGAACTTCCATCAACCTGGCCAGCTCCACTACTCTCAGTAACCACCAGAGGGAGCAGACGGAGCTTCGGCTCAGAAATCCGAGCAAGGGAATTCACAACACCCATGCATTGGAACTCTACACTGCAGATGTTGGGAAGGAATTGTGAGCAGAAGAAGGCAGTTGTTGACTACCAGCATCAACAAGACCATCAGTATTCAGTTTGGACTCCACACATAAAACCTCACAAGTGGGCATGGGTGTCAGACAGGAGGAGAAGGAGGAGGAGAGCATGGTCAGTCAACCTCTTGGTGAGGACACGGAAGTCTTGCCTGTTAGCAGTCTAGCATGCATGGCTGAGTTTATGTTATGCTGCCTTTCCCGTGATCCATGCATCCTCCAAATTTTGGTTGACAGTCATTACTGGCTGGTGACACTTCTAGACCCGTGCTACAAGGAGAACTTTTTAGCTCTTATTCCCAAGGCCGACAGGTATACTAAAATGGGGCAGAGCATTCAATGCATAAGCAAACACTATGGGAGAACCACTTCCTAATAATGGTAACATTGTTTTCAGGAGGCCTTCCTGTATGTCTCTTCAAAGGGGTATTGGGGTGTGTCCAAATTTTGAGTAGCCCTGCCACTCACTGCATACACAATAACAGTATAGGAGACCCACTGTTAAATAATGGTAACAACACAGCATAGCCAGCTGATATCTCTCTAGGAGTAGTAAAGGCCACCTGATGGCCCTATAAAAATAGGCTTTGTGACTTTCAGAGTCCCTCCTTCATAAATGAAACAGGATGTGTCTGATGATGTGTCACACACCACATGGCCAGATAAAGTTGCAAAATGTTCAAATGACATTTCCCAGTGAATGCATTTGTCTTGGTTGAAAGCAATGCTAAAGTTCAAAAACGCTACGTGTGAACATAGCCCAAGGTGTGGAGGAAGCCCAAGGTGTGGAGGAGCATTTTTGTTTTTGGCTATTTATTTTGCCTTATATACAAGTCATTACTCTGGAAAGGATGTTCCTTAACATATTTCCCAGGAAAATCCATTTTGTATGTTGTGCTTCGATTTTGTATGTTTGATTGTGAGTCATTAAAAGTGGCATAAGACTGACAACATTGTTCACAGCAGTGACCTGGGAGTCAGAAATGCTTCCAGGGGTCTTCCCCATGCTGTTCCCATGTCATTTGAGAACTGTTCCCATCGATTTCCACAATTTCTAGCCCCTCTGCAGACCGCTGGAAAAATGCTTGAGTTTCCCATAGACTTATATTGGGTTCGCTGCTCAGCTCGAGTACCCGAGCATTACAATTTGCTCAACCCGAGCAATGAGCACCCAAGCACTTTATATTCTCAATAGTGATGGGTGAGCACTAATCTGATGCCTGTGAGACAAGACAGATACACCAAAATTGTTATAAAGAAAAAAGGTTAACATTAATAGGGGTGCCCAAACTTTTACATATGACTGTAATTGCCATACATCTGATTCCTGTTAGTTCCCCCAACCACCTTGCTCTATAGTCTCATACGATTTGATTCTGTACTTTATAATATTATGTTTGGAACTGTACTGCTGGATAATTGTATATGTACTTCTGTTTTCTACAAAATTACTATATTTACACTAGCTCTATAAAAATACATAACAAATTATAAGGAATAGATAGACACATGAGCACACCATTATATTTATCCAAAATAATGGTCTGGATGAAGATGCCATTAGAAGAAGCAATGGATCATGTTTGCTGAAAGCTTGAAAAACGAAAGGTTAAATCTAGCAGCCTGTGTGAGGTTCCACATAAGACCGGTTTGTGTACAAAACTCTTTCAACATTTAGGATACACGATCTTCTAAAGCTTGGGGGGCAGGACAGCTTGGAATGTAACAGGCAGTGTGTTCCAGCTGTGCTGTGTTCCCATTACCCAAGTATATTGCCCAAAGGTTGGCTACAATATGGTCAATTATAATACTCCGGGCTTGACAATGAATTCATTACTCTGAGATTGAGAGTTTGATGGTTTCTAAAACAATTTAGAAGGAGATTATTTCCAGTACTTCTATTAAGAGTTGGGTGGATTTATTAGAGTGGAATTTAATTCTACTCGAATTTTACAAAAATCTGCATTCTCCAAAATGTTTTTCTTTTGTAATTTATTCTTTGCAAATTTAGCAAACATAGTGCCACGACCTTAGGACACGCACATTCAGCCGGGACTTTCAGCTATGACATCTATGCGCATTTGAGCTGTAAGGTCACAGCAACGTCATGAAGTCACACCATGCACCGCAACCTTACAACGTATACCCCAGGTTGGGATTATGGTCCAAGACAATCCTACACATGCACAATGACGTCCTGAGTAGAGATGAGTGAAATTGATTGGGTCTCTGCTTATTCCTCAAGCTGTAGCGCTTATTGAATAAGCTACAGCGGGAACCTGAATACATGGAGTACGCCGGCTTATCAGCGCCACAGCTGCATGCATCGTGGCTGTGTCAAAGTCACAACACATGCTTGGAGAGCCTGTGTGTTGGGCTAAGGCAAGGTATGTGGCCCAGGCGTCATCACCATCATAAGTAATCCTAGGAACAGGGCGCATCTCCCATTAAGGACAAGGAAGGAGTCCCTGGTCCTGGGACACCTGACAACAGAGCAGTGACAGATGGTCTTGCTTTGACGTCTCATCTCTTGTCACAAACGCTGTCCTCCTGCCCTGCTTCATAGGCATCCTACTTAATCCACGCAGTGTTCCTCACTGCGCTCCTGCGCAGATGCCAGACCATTTTTCTCACTACGCAGAGGGGATTTGTGACATATATACAGCATTCTAGAATGCTGTAAAGGAGGGCTTACAGGTGCTGGCCATACTTTATACTGGAAAACGTGGTGACAGATTCCATTAAAAAAATGGCTCAAACCTTAGAGAGAATAAATACTAAAGACACTAAAGAAGAACAGATTACAAAAAAAAAAAAAATGGAGGAGCAACAATGATGAATTGTGACCATAATCTTGATATATTGATCTATTCTTATCTTCATGAGAAAGTTTTAGTGCCATTATGACTATTGTGGTATATATAACTTTGATCACATCCTCCTACAATCTTTGAACTGTAAAGGGTAAAACGGACCAATCACTTGTAATAATTCTTACCAGTGTCACACTTCTCCCACCCTACTTGCGATCATTGATAAGTGATAACCTGTGGTCTGTACAGTAGTGTCCACCACAACATGTCAATTTCCTCATGCAGAGGGGTTTTTATCCAGAGTGATATCACTGCACAAGAGGTGATTGGATAACATGCTATTGCAGTCATTTATTGCATATAAGACTTTGTATCACACACCAAGGAGTACAAGGAAAAAAGCTGTACAATGCACAGTATGTGATCCTGCATACGCTTCCATCTCCCAAAGAGCATTAAGAACGAAAGCACCTTATTGTGCAACTGGAACCCAATATGTAATCTGAAATGTTTTCATCTGTTTAGTTGAGCTTCATGATTCAGAATCTATTCTTTTAGGCCAGACATAAGGACTGTGGAGAAGCTGAGAGAACACAATAAGTGAGTTATTAGAAAAGACCCAATCCCAATACTTTACTCAAAATTGGTGAGTTTGGAGCAAGCAAAAATCAAAATGACATGCCCTTCTTCATTGGTAGTAGTTACACTGTTAGCCAATTTTAGGTCCAAATTACAAATGGAGAAAAAGTCTAACGAACTTTGGGGCTCTCAACTCCACAGACCCAGTCAAAATAGCAAACATAGGAAAAGTCAACTTGACTAAGGCTGATTTCTTATCTGTTATAGGGAGGATCAAGATTCCCACAAACCTTCAATAGTTGGTTTCACTGACGGATATTTCTCCTCTCCCATTTGTTGGGAAAGACAACTGTGGCAGGTGATCTCCCATGAGAATAAAGGATAACACATATTGAAATTAAAACATGCCTGATAATTTCTTTATCATTATCTCCTATTGGGGAATAGCTGGCATAGCCCCTATATACTCATATTTATGTGGGTGCCTTAGAGTAATGAAAAAGTGCTGGGCTATTATATATAAAAGCATAAAAATAATTATATTTATGCATACTAGAATTGCTTTTCTATCTGAAAATGTTAACAGTTGCCTTTCATCACTTGGGACATATAATTCCCTGTAATTCAATACAAAATAGCATGTTTTCTTTTTTTTTTAAGTAACGTTTTAAGTGTTTGCAAGTCATATTTACACCTAAAGTGACAGTTTTTACCAAAGCATGAATGCATATGTGTAAATATAAAATGATGTGATTGCATTTTCACATAATAAAGAAGCTCCATATGTCTTCTACAAATATAAAGAAATGAACCTTCTAACAATTAATAAACCTTTAGTTGGAAACTATAACAATATAATTTAAACAATCTCATTGACCATTTTTACAAAAAAGGTTGCTCCCACTGTGCTGGTTTATGCCCACACAGAAAGTACCAAAGTCATTCTTTTTCAACAAAAATATATTTATATTTACCCAAGGCAAAGCAGAAAGCAGGCATTTTTGAAGGCTAAAGTAGCATAAAGCAAGGACATATGTGGCACCCCTGAGGGTTCAGTCGCCACTGAGGTACTGCACCTCCTCCTGAGGTGTGGTACCCCACCATTCAGGTAAGGTGGAGACACCTGACCACACTCCAACACCTGCATCCCACACAAGATAGTAGTGTAGCAAAGCACCTATGGTGGCTCCCTGCTTGGAACACGAAGAGTGCTGGGAGGTGGGTGGAGCTTAGTCTGCACAAGAGAGTGGGAGATTATTAGGACTAGGTCAGTCTGTGAGAGAAGATCCCCTGAGTGGGATGGGTGGAAGGAAGTGCTGCAGCTGACTTCAGTGACCTGAGTCTGCTGGCACACGAAGGAGTTACATTCAGAAAGCCTAATTCTCCATAAGAAAGAAAGATTAGTACGGAACGTGAGGAGAAGAAGAGAACTAAGGACTAGGGTTAGAGTAGAGCCCTTCCTCAAATTCTAAGCGCAAGGCCGGGGTCCGGTTCCCGAGGTTGTATGGATACTAATGGTTCTGCAGCAGACACCGGAGAATTAGAAGTTGTCACCACTTTATTCCCACACAAGACTTGGGGTCACAACAGCAACGTGAGTGAGCCGGGACTTAGTAGCAAGGAGTCCCCGAAGCAGGCTACAGCTGTCTGCCGTACAAGTAGAGTTCTAAGAACATCTGAAAGGAGGAACTCCAGTGTAACTCAGTACTGTGAGTACTTCAAATAGGCGCTAGAAAGGAGATGTTCAGGAAAGGCACATGTTGGCGGAGTGTTGGAACGGAGTACTTCATCTTGCCTGGAGGTTGGCTGAGCCCCTGACCTGGAGGACACAGCACCAAGGCGGGCACCTGTATGCACAACAGACTGAGTAAAGCTTTGGACCTACATGCCCTGGTGTCCTTCGCTTATTCTTGCGCCAACCCACTCAGCACTGCTACATCTCTGTGCTTAACACCGCACCATTACGCTCTCCTCACGATCTCTCCATCTACAGTGCCCTGGGACAACAGCCCTACCTGTGGAGGGCCACAACATCATTGCTGCACCACACCATCTGTCCCAGAGGATCTGTCTGCAGCGTCGGCTTAACACCTTCATTGCCGAACACCAAAGGTGGCGTCACGAATCATTCACTTATAAACTTTAACCATCATCCACATGTTCAACATCCTCCCTTTTACAATGGACGTCCAGGGCCACGGACTGGGTCACAGCTACCGTGACATCTCCCATTGAAGCCCACGAGCCTGGCTCCGAGTACCCCGCCGCCCTGGGTGAGGGCGATCCACAAAGAAGGAGGGATATAGAAGGATGAAGAATGTGAGAGTATATCAACAACATGGTCATCACACTAATACAAGATCCAGACTGGTACTGTTTCTAAAACTAAAAAATAAAAACCACAAAAAAAAAGTCACACATCTGTTTTTTGCTAATGCTAAAACAACTCCTTAAATAATAGCTCCCATTTGATCAATCTTAAAATGTTCTTCAGTCTTTACTGTGTAAGACCGACACCTTGCATGCCTTCTCAGCACCATCCTACTTACTGTGTTCACTGCTCTGGTTTCCCAGAGTCAGACCCTCACTGTGAGCTACCTTGTGCTCACTGCCAGCTTTACTCCTAGAGAGTCTCCACTCTCCACTGTGCCTGCAGCACCTCAGAAGTGTTTCAGAAGGTCCAGGTCAGCCATAAAGTGACCCACAGGACCAGGCACAGACTTTTTTCAGAGCCCCTCTGGGGATGTCGGTGCTGATACAGCCAGCATCAGGCAGTTGTCACTCTGGAAGGAATCCGCGGCATCGGCATGGTCAAGAGGAAGAGGCGAGTGACAGTGCTGGCCACTCCCCTTCACCTGGATCACAGGGCAAGAGCAGCGTTACTTCACCGGAGTCACATGATCATGCTGGAAACCAGGAAGTGTACCTGTGCTGCCGCGCAGTGATCTGCAGTGGGAAGACACAGCCTGTCCGGTTATCAGGAATGCAGCTTCGTAGATCACGGAGTCTGGTGCAGAGGGCCAAAAGAAGGGTCAACCTGAAGGTTGTCAGCACTGGGGATAAATGTGGCAGGACCACCAGAAGAGGGCAGATCTCTGCCAGGGATGTTGGCTACAGGTTTGCAGCTGAAGTGTCCACTCCTCCCAAACAGCGCCATCTTCCTGACAGGAAGACTAGTTCTAGTGGCAGGTTGACTATGCCAGGTTTAATTGGCAATGTCCTTGAGCCTGACTCTGCCTCCGCACAAGAGGGCCAGATCTCATTCATCAGCAAAGTGACTGATGGCGAACGTCGTGGAGGACATGCAACAGTGTTCCAAGGTTCCGTCTTAGTCAACTTGGTAAGTCACATGGTTTAAATGAACCTTGAGTGAATGTGTCAGATGTGGTTTTGAGTGAAAGGCATGTTAGCAGAGGTATGGCAAATGTTAGTTCAGTGGTTGGTGATCGTGTAAAAACTACTGATGTGTTGTCGGAATTCTTTAGGATGGTCAAAGGTTCGCTTGCTATGGGGGCCTGATCTAGTGGGGTTTGGCAGGACAGCAACGTGGGAACAGGGTAAATGACTGGTGTGGAACCTCAGGTTGCAGTTATCAGAACAGTTCATACACTGGTTGCGGAACCTCTGTCTACAATTAGTGCAATAGTTACTGCACCGGGTGCTAGATATGATACGTTTGGATGACAGTTCTAGAGGTGAAGTTTGTGTGTGCTATTATGGCCCCTTGTGTGCTCATTTAAAGCAAGAGGTCAGGGAAAAAGTATGGAAAGCCAAATATTTGGATATTTTGTCTCTATTGACTCCTAAGAAGTTTAACCTAGATAGGGTAAAACCTGATGAAAGCAAGAAAGATGAATTGGAACATCGGCGTTATCACCTTATTCCTTGTACTTTTCATAACTGGTTGCAGGCATTTACCACACTAGCTAGTGTAATTGTTGAGAAGGCTTCTGAAAATTGTTGGGCATTGTTTTGCTATTTAGATTCAATTGCCAAAGTGTACCGCATTTATGCATGATGAGCAGTTCAGGCAAAGAATGGCGGCCTGTCCAGTCATAAAGGGATCATAAAGATATTGTTTTGTGGATGCACTTCATGGCAGTGCCTAGATTGTCCTCGCTGTCCTTTCCTGGGAGTGCGGCCAATGCAGCAGCAATCTCGGGAGGTCCCTGAAGGGGCCTTTCTTGGCAATTTAAGAAGTTGAACAATTTTTTGGCTCTTCTTGTAAGTATGAGTGCCCCGCTTGTGGAGGGACCCACAGTCACTCCAGGTGTTTCAAAAAGGGGAAAGGAAAATCAGGCGAATCTTCAGCAAAAAAGGATGATGCCAGCGAATATACATCGGTTTCTAAACAAGTATAAGAATATGTAGGAGGCAGTGTTGTTAATTGAGGGTTTTAGTTTTGGTTTTAAGATGCCATCATCCATTGAGCCATGTGTAGTGATGTCTAAAAATTTACTTTTGGCTCATATCCATGCAATAGTTGTAAAGGACAAGATGGATAAGGAGGTAGCTTTTGGCCACATGGCAGGTTCTGTTTTAGAGCCCCCTTTGCTGCATTTGCATGTCTACCCATTAGGTGTGCTGCCCAAAAGGGAGCCTAACAAGTTCAGGTTAATACATCACCTGTCATATCTGTGCGTTAGTTCAGTTAATAATGCTATTGATCATGAGTTGGTGTCTGTTTCGTATGTTTCCTTTGATAAGGGAGTCTCTTATGGCCAAAACGAACACTGTCCGCTTTTCACTTGCTCCCAGTGTATTCAGGGAGTTTTTATCTACTGGGTTGTAGGTGAGATGGTAACTATTATGTGGATTACTGTTTGCGAAGGGGTAATTCGATTTCGTGCTCATACTTTGAGAAGTTTAGCTGTTTCATTGAATGTAGGGAAGAAGGAACCCAGTTTAGAATCTGTCTTACACTAATTAGATGATTTATTGTGTATTGCGCCAGCCAGGTCCCCGGTTTGTTTGGTGCTTCTGCAGACAGTGTAAGGGGGTATGGGCTTTACCCCTTTAATATTCATACTGCTATTTATATTTACCTGTATATATTTCATTGTGTCGTGTTTTCGTATCCTTGTATGCTGTGTAAGATATGGACAGTGCAGTTAAGGAAAAGGGCCACTAGATGGGGGCACTGAGTACACTGCATGCTATAGTTTAGCTGTAGGGCACTTAAAAGTTAATACTAGGAGGGGTAGCTGGGGAATAAGATAGAGAGACTTCCTGTACATAGTCAGGGGTAGACCCCTGTGTGCTGCTCAGGTGGCCTATGGCCTGGGCTGCTCAGTTACCACAAAACAATCTAAGTAGAAGCCCAGCCTTCCCTGGAAAGGAGTGGGAGTATAAGGAAGGAAGAGACGAGATAAGAGCACAGTATCCGCAGCAACGTAGCAAAGAGTGAAGCAATTTACAGAAGAAGTTAGAGTGGGCCATCGTGAAAGTGCGCAGGCAGGATAACCGTAGAAGGGGTGGACGACCCTGTAGACAGTATTTCCGAGTCTGAGATGAAGCAGGCTGCAGGGAGATATATTGCAGTGGCGTTTTCACTGGGCTCCTCGTCCCGTAATATCTTTGTGGCCTATTCCGTGACGCAGGGAGGAAAAGATGGAGAAATGTATTGCTGGTACTGTGACAATTGTGCTGGAAGTGTTATGGATGTGCTGTGTCGTGAAGACAATAAATTCGTATTGTTTAAAGTTTCTTTGGACTCTGCCACCGATCCTTTGAATGCAAGGAAGAATGGGGGACACAGCAATGAAGGAGCAGCCGACAGCACAGCGAGTACGGGTTGTGCGGACATGACTACTACCCTGTTGCTATTTTACAACAGTACAGCAGGTTGCATTTCATTTGACATTCCTCTGGCTCCCAAAAAATGAAGGGTCTTAAAGTTTTTGGGTATTGAGCTAGGCTCACTTAAAATGGAATGCCGGTTACCAGCTGATAAATTGTTCGATTTGAAGATCTGCTTGCAGGAGACTTTGCAGACCCAAAAAATTACACCTGCGGCAATTTCAATCTCATTTGGGCAAGCTAAGTTTTGCTTGCAGAATACTGCCCATGCATAGAGTTGGCTCAGGCTATGACAAGCATTAAGCACCAATTGCATTTTGTGAGGTTGAATGCAGAGCACAATGTGGATTTAGCTGTGTAGGCAGATTTTCTGCATTCCTATAATGGAAGATATAGAAAAGGGGGGGTAGAGGGAAAGAAGAGTCAGCTCATCTGGTATGTTGATACAGCATTAGTCAGATGGACAATCGCACGGAAAAGTCCTGGCCGGGACTGGTACGTATATATAAAAAAAAAAATCCTTGAGGACCTGTTGAAGCGCAAAACGATCATCGTCCCAGCTCTCTGTTCCACCAACTCTCCTGACCTGGATGTTTTAAAAATTGCCAAAATAAAGTGAAATTTTAAGGATGGTGAATGTCACTCTTTCTACATGGACTGCATTTATAAAAATGTTTTAAATGCATCCATATGTCATTAGACTTTTTGTTATCCATAGGTAGAAGACTAGGAGATAATATTTGTTTGCAGTGTGGGCGCTTGCTTGGCCACAAATCCAATCTGTTGCATCCCCATGCTATACAAGCAATCAGCCTGCAAAAATGAAAGTCCCATAGTGAGACAAAGTTGAAAAGCAAAATCAAAGAGTTTTAAAAAATTGCAATTATATTAAAAAAATCAACACATTTTGTACTTGTGAATAAATATTTTTAGGAAAAAATATAAAACAACAAAAGTTCACATATTTGGTATCACCGCGTCCAGAAAGACCCAACCTATAAAGTAACTGTCCCTCTAGTTAACCCTTCTAGTGAACATTAAAAAAATTAAAAACAAGGCAAAAAAAAAACCTTTATCATACTGCCAAAGTGGAATAAATACGATGAAAAAGATGAATAAAAATAAACATGGTACCACTAAATATCATCTTGTCCTGCAAAAAACAAGCCAATATGCAGCTCCATCAGTGGAAAAATAAAAAAAGTTATACAGTCATGGCCAAAAGTATTGACACCCCTGCAATTCTGTCAGATAATACTCAGTTTCTTCCTGAAAATGATTGCAAACACAAATTCTTTGGTATTATTATCTTCATTTAATTTGTCTTAAATGAAAAAACACAAAAAGAATTGTCCTAAAGCCAAATTGGATATAATTCCACACCAAACATAACAAAGAGGGTGGACAAAAGTATTGGCACTGTTCAAAAAATCATGTGATGCTTCTCTAATTTGTGTAATTAACAGCACCTGTAACTTACCTGTGGCACCTAACAGGTGTTGGCAATAACTAAATCACACTTGCAGCCAGTTGACATGGATTAAAGTTGACTCAACCTCTGTCTTGTGTCCTTGTGTGTACCACATTGAGCATGGAGAAAAGAAAGAAGACCAAAGAACTGTCTGAGGACTTGAGAAACCAAATTGTGAGGAAGCATGAGCAATCTCAAGGCTACAAGTCCATCTCCAAAGACCTGAATGTTCCTGTGTCTACCGTGCGCAGTGTCATCAAGAAGTTTAAAGCCCATGGCACTGTGGCTAGCCTCCCTAGATGTGGCCGGAAAAGATAAATTGACAAGAGATTTCAACGCAAGATTGTGCGGATGTTGGATAAAGAACCTCCACTAACATCCAAACAAGTTCAAGCTGCCCTGCAGTCCGAGGGTACAACGGTGTCAACCCGTACTATCCGTCGGCATCTTAATGAAAAGGGACTGTATGGTAGGAGACCCAGGAAGACTCCACTTCTTACCCCGAGACATAAAAAAGCAAGGCTGGAGTTTGCCAAAACTTACCTGAAAAAGCCTAAAACATTTAGGAAGAATGTTCTTTGGTCAGATGAGACAAAAGTAGAGCTTTTAGGGCAAAAGCATCAACATAGAGTTTACAGGAGAAAAAAGAGGCATTCAAAGAAAAGTACATGGTCCCTACAGTCAAACATGGCGGAGGTTCCCTGATGTTTTGGGGTTGCTTTGCTGCCTCTGGCACTGGACTGCTTGACCGTGTGCATGGCATTATGAAGTCAGAAGACTACCAACAAATTTTGCAGCATAATTTAGGGCCCAGTGTGAGAAAGCTGGGTCTACCTCAGAGGTCATGGGTCTTCCAGCAGGACAATAACCCAAAACACACTTCAAAAAGCACTAGAAAATGGTTTGAGAGAAAGCACTGGAGACTTCTAAGGTGGCCGGCAATGAGTCCAGACCTGAATCCCATAGAACACCTTTGGAGAGATCTAAAAATGGCAGTTTGAAGAAGGCACCCTTCAAATATCAGGGACCTGGAGTAGTTTGCCAAAGAAGAATGGTCTAAAATTCCAGTAGAGCATTGTAAGAAACTCATTGATGGTTACCGGAAGCGGTTGGTCGCAGTTATTTTGGCTAAAGGTTGTGCAACCAAGTATTAGGCTGAGGGTGCCAATACTTTTGTCGGGCCCATTTTTGGAGTGTTGTGTGAAATGATCAATGTTTTGCTTTTTGCTTCATTCTCTTTTGAGTTTTTTCATTTAAGACAAATTAAATGAAGATAATAATACCAAAGAATTTGTGTTTGCAATCATTTTCAGGAAGAAACTGAATATTATCTGACAGAATTGCAGGGGTGTCAATACTTTTGGCCATGACTGTAGCTCTCAGAATAAAGCAATGCAAAAAGAATTATGTTTCTATAAAATAGTTTTGTGTAAAAGCGCCAAAACACAAAAAATCTATATAAATGTGTTACCACTGTAATCATACTGAGTAAACAATACTGCCTTATCAATTTTACCACACGCAGAACATAAAAAAATCATGAATTGCTGTTTTTTGTTCATTCTGACTCCCAAAAATTGGACTGTAAGGAAATAAAAATATAATGTGTCTGAAAATGGTTGCAATAAAAATGTGAACTCGTCCTGCAAAGAAGAAGCCTACATATAACTCTGTCAGTCAAAATAAGGAAGAATTACAGTTCTAAAAATATGGCAATGCACAATAGAAAGTGTTTTTTAGTGTCGGACAGTAGCCAAACATAAAAACCCCATATAAATCTGGTATAGCTGTAATTGCACCGACTCAAAGAATAAAGTGGCCATATCACTTATACCTCACGAGAAACAGCATTAAAAAAATAAAAACAATTCTTCACCTGCTGTTGATTTTTCCATTCTGCCTCCCAAAGATTGCAGTAAGACTCAGCACACATTTATCCTGTGGTCAGCTCTGAGCACTTACATCGGGGTTTCTGTGTAAATTTCTGAAATATGTGATTCGGACAGTTCCCCAGGCAGAAATTCCCTATAATGAGGAAGATGAAGTTAGAAGATGAATACATATGTACATTATAAATCAATATCAGCACTACTAGCTGAGCATGGGAAAACTAACTAGGCAGGCTAATATGGGACAGAAATTAGATACAGGAAGCGTGATTACATACCAGCGATGCTGTCACAAGGGGAGAAGAGAAATGAGATGCTTCCAGGATGCTGGCTGAGGGAAAATGGAGAACTAGAGGGAAAATGGGGACTGGACCAACCATAATCCTTTACAAAAGCTTACCAGAATGCATTGCGATGGAGGGAAATGGGAAAATGAAAGTAAAACACACAATAACAGTGCAGTTATGACTCTGGTCACTAGATGGAGCCAGAAAACACAGAAAACATTTAACAAGCAGGGATTCTGAATTATATGTCGGACACAGACCATGGGCTCTCCCAGTGGGTCATGGCACCTGCAAACCATAACAGTAAAATATGGTACTCCTTCCCTTCTGAGCTCTGCTATGTGCCCAGTGGTATCAGGATATTTAGAACAAATTGCACAATAAGTCTTGGGGTCCAATTTTTTCTGTTACCCTTGGTAAAATAAAAATTGGGGGTGAAAAGATCATTTTTGTGGAAAAAATATGATTTTTTATTTTTACGGCTCTACGTTATAAACTTCTGTGAAGCACTTGGGGGTTCAAACTACTCACCACACATCTAGATAAGTTCCTTAGGGGGTCTACTTTCCAAAATGTTGTCACTTGTGGGGGGTTTTCACAGTTTAGGCACATCACGGGCTCTCTAAACATGACATGGCGTCTGATCTTAATTCCAGCCAATTTTGCGTTGAAATAGTGTGGGGAAGGTGACTTGATGGACAGACGTGACTGGTAGAAGGAGGGGACGGTTTGTGCACTAGGGACAGAGATTGACAGGTTAGAAAGGTAACAGCAGGGAAAGACAGAAAAGGGAGTGCAGTACCGTGAAATGACCACAAGATGGCAGGGGAGAGTAGTGTAGGACTGAACAACAGCTTATGGCTGAGATACGCTTATGGGGGGCGGGGAGATAGGAGCCTGGGTGGCAAATTCCCCTGTGAGAGAGGGGATAAATAGAAGAAGGCGGGGCTCCAGGAGAGTTTAGTCCCGGGAGGAGCTCAGAAGAAGACGGAGAAAATGAGAAGAGCTCGGCCAGGGGGACGGACAAAGGAGAGACAGTCAGGGGGTGGCCCTGACCCGACGGACTGCAGGACAGGCAAGGAGGAGAGGCAGCCAGGGGGGAGACCCTGACTTAACGGACCACAGAACAGATGAGGCCCCGGGGATACCGATTGGAAGACGACCTCAGGCAGGTGAAGCGCTGGGGGTAGATTGGTCTAGGACAGCCCCCAGTAAAAGATCTGCAAGGTGCGTTACTGCGACTGGAGCTGAAGAATAGGTACCCGGGCCTGGCGATACAGTGGTGTAAAGAAGCTGCGGTGCGTGTTTGGTGGTCTTCAGGAGGACGACAAATAAATCCGGAACTGTTACAAGTGGAAGCTGTCTCCGTCTCATCTTTGCCTCGTCTGGTAAGCAGTGGTCCACCCCCCTAGCCCGGCCCCCTACTACAATAGTAAAACGGTGCCCCTACTCTTCCGAGCTCTGCTATGCGCCCAGTGGTTTACCCCTACATATGGTGTATCAGTATACTCAGGACAAATTGAGAAATTACTCTTTAGCTTTTAACCCTTATAACTTCCTAGCAAAAAAAAAATTTGGTTCCAAAATTGTGCTGATGTAAAGTATTTTATGTAAAATATCTGTGATTTAAGAGCATGAAAATTCAAAGTTGGAAAATTGCAAAATTTTTGCTAAATTTCCATTTTTTTAACAAAAAAACGCAAGTAATATGTCACGAGAAAGCTATATCACAATCACTGGGATCCATGGAAGCGTTCCAGACTTATTACCTCATAAAGGGACAGTGGTCAGAATTGTAAAAATTGGCCTGGTCATTAACATGCAAACCACCCTTGGGGGTAAAAGGGTTAAAGTGCAAAAATGATAGAAATATTTTGGTGGTACTGTGGACTATACTGTGTAGGGAAGGTAATAGATTTATGAAACTTATCAATGTTTATGGTCTTCTTGTGTTCTAATAATAATTATTTTCTCTCGGTGTTCGGTCCACCATATTGCATGCATGCTCTTTTAACCCCTTCCTGACATCAGACGTACTATCCTGTCCATGGGACCCGGGCCCCTATGCCCATGGACGGGATAGTACGTCTAGCGCGATCAGCGGCGCCCACGTGGTGAGCGCCGCTGATCGCGGCCTGGTGTCAGCTGATTATCTCAGCTGACACCCGACACAATGTGTCAGGGGCGGTCACGGACCGCCCCCAACACGTTAACCCCTTGCACACCGAGATCAAACATGATCACGGTGTACCGGGGGTTAAAGGGAAGCATCGGCAGGGAGGGGGCTCCCTCCGTGCTTCCCTGAGCCCCCCCATGGCAGCGCAATGTGCAGCGTTGCTGCGGGGGTCTCTTTCCCTACAGGCCCCCGAATCCAAGATGGCGACGGGGGCCTTCAGGGGCCTTCGGGGGCCTGCAGGGAGCTGGCTTCCTCAGTGCGTGCAAAGCGCAGGCATGAGGAAGTCTGCAGTAGTGCCTGTGACAGATCGCTGACAGTGTTAAAATAATTTAAAAAAAATCGCCAAATAAATTGAAAAAAAAAAAATATTCCCCCAATAAATCCATTTTTTGGAAATAAAAAAAAACAATAAAAGTACACATATTAGGTATCGCCACGTCTGTAACAACCCGTTCTATAAAACTGTCCCATTAGTTAACCCCTTTAACGAATCCCTTAAAAAATAAAAAATGAAGCAAAAAATAATGATTTATTATCATACCGCCAAACAAAAAGTGTAATAACGCGCGATCAAAAAGATGCATATAAATATCCATGGTACCGCTGAAAACGTCATCTTGTCCTGCAAAAAACGAGCTGCCATACAGCATCATCAGCGAAAAAATAAAAAAGTTATAGCTCGCAGAATAAAGCGATGCAAAAATAATTATTTTTTTATATAAAATAGTTTTCATTGCATAAAACCGACAAAACATAAAAAAGACCTAAATGAGGTATCGCTGTAACCGCACTGACCCGAAGAATAAAACCGCCTTATCAATTTTACTGCACGCGGAACGGTGTAAACGCACCCTCCCAAAAGAAATTCATGAACCGCTGGTTTTTGTTCATTCTGCGTCCCAAAAATCGGAATAAAAAGCGATTAAAAAATGTCACGTGCCCGAAAATGGTACCAATAAAAACATCAACTCGTCCCACAAAAAATAAGACCTCACATGACTCAGTGGGACAAAATACGGAAAAATTATAGCTCTCAATATGTGGTGATGCAAAAACTATTTTTACAATAAAAAGCGTCTTTTAGCGTGTGACAGCTGCCAAACATAAAAACCACCATAAATAGTAAATCAAACCCCCCGTTATCACCCCCTTAGGCTAGTTTCACACTTGCTTTTTTTTGCAGCGCGTTTTTCCCGCAAAAAAACGCATTGAAAAAACGCATACATAAGCATACAACTGCTGCGTTTTTTTCAAGCATTTTTATGAGCATGCATGAAAAAAACGCAGCGTTTTTATGCGTTTTTAGCGCGTTTTTACCGCGTTTGCGTTTTTTTCCAACATTTTTAGGTGGCCCCTCACACTACCCAAACCATGACTTTACTAACCCTAACCCTGACCCTAACCCTAACCCTAACCCTGACCCTAACCCTAACCCTAACCCTGACCCTAACCCTTAACCAAATCATACTTAACCCTAACCCAAACCCTAAACCCTAACTAACCCTAACCCTAACCCTAACTCTGACCCTAACCCTAACCCTAACCCTGACCCTAACCCTAACCCTAACCCTGACCCTAACCCTAACCCTAACCCTGACCCTAACCCTTAACAAAACCATACTTAACCCTAACCCTGACCCTAACCCTAACCCTAACCCTGACCCTAACCCTTAACCAAACCATACTTAACCCTAATCCTGACCCTAACCCTGACCCTAACCCTAACCCTAACCCTAACCCTGACCCTAACCCTTAACAAAACCATACTTAACCCTAATCCTGACCCTAACCCTGACACTAATCCTTAACAAAACCATACTTAACCCTAACCCTGACCCTAACCCTGACCCTAACCCTAACCCTAACCCTGACCCTAACCCTTAACAAAACCATACTTAACCCTAATCCTGACCCTAACCATGACCCTAATCCTTAACAAAACCATACTTAACCCTAATCCTGACCCTAACCCTGACCCTAACCCTAACCCTAACCCTAACCCTGACCCTAACCCTAACCCTAACCCTAACCCTGACCCTAACCCTTAACAAAACCATACTTAACCCTAATCCTGACCCTAACCATGACCCTAATCCTTAACAAAACCATACTTAACCCTAACCCTGACCCAAACCCCAACCCTAACCCTGACCCTGACCATAACCCTAACCCTAAACCCCCTTAACTAACCCTAACTCTAACCCAAACCCCTAAATTCCATGGTTTAAAAAAAAAAACGCATATGCAAAAAAACGCATACATGAGCATGCCAGTGCGCACATATGCGCATCCATAGGCTATAATGGCCATTTTTAGCGCAAAACGTGCGCATATGTGCGCATGCGCTTTTTTGCAGGGCCAAAAAATGCAACATGCTGCGTCTGGAAAATCCCAACGCACACCCCAAAAAAACGCAGCGCATGAAAATCGCATACATGCGCTTACCAGCGCGCAGGTATGCGCACCCATGTTAAATATAGGGGAAAAAACGCATGCGCAGGTGTGCGTTTTTTTCCAGCGCTAAAAAACGCAAATGTGAAACCAGCCTTAGTTAGGGAAAAATAATAAACTTAAAAGAAAATGTATTTATTTTCATTTTCCCATTAGGGTTAGGGTTAGGGCTAGGGTTAGGTCCAGGGTTAGGGCTAGGGTTAGGGCTAGGGTTAGGGCTGAGATTAGGCTTAGGGGTGTGTTGGGGTTCGGGTTGGAGTTAGAATTGGGGGTTTCCACTGTTTGGGCACATCAGGGGCTCTCCAAATGCAACATGGCGTCTGATCTCAATTCCAGCCAATTCTAAGTTGAAAAATTCAAATGGTGCTCCTTCCCTTCCAAGCTCTTCCATGTGCCCAAACAGTGTTTTACCCCCACATGTAGGGTATCAGCCTACTCAGGACAAATTGCAAAACAACTTTTGGGGTCCAATTTCTCCTGTTACCCTTAGGAAAATAAAAAAATGGGGGGCAAAATATCATTTTTGTGGAAAAAAATGATTTTTTTATTCTCACGTCCGAGCGTTATAAACTTCTGTGAAGCACTTGGGGGTTCAAAGTGCTCACTACACATCTAGATAAGTTACGTGGGGGGTCTAGTGTCCAAAATGGGGTCACTTGTGGGGAGTTTCAATAGTTTAGGTACATCAGGGGCTCTCCAAACGCACATGACACCCGCAGATCATTCCATCAAAGTCTGCATTCCAAAACGTCACTACTTCCCTTCCGAGCCCCGACGTGTGCCCATACAATAGTTTTCTCCCACATATGGGGTATCAGTGTACTCAGGATAAATTGGACAACAACTTTTGGGGTCCAATTTCTTCTGTTACCCTTGGGAAAATGAAAAAATTATGGACTAATTGATCATGTTTGTGGAAAAAATACAATTTTTTTATTTTCATGCCCGGGCATTATAAACTTCTGTGAAGCCCTTGGGGGTTCAAAGTGCTCACCACACATCTAGATAAGGTCCTTAGGGGGTCTAGTTTCCAAAATGGGGTCATTTGGGGGGGTTTCTACTTTTTAGGTACATTAGGGGCTCTCCAAAGGCAACATGACACCCGCAGACCATTCCCTCAAAGTCTGCATTCCAAAACGTCACTACTTCCCTTCCGAGCCACAACGTGTGTCCATACAGTAGTTTTCTCCCACATATGGGGCGTCAGCGTACTCAGGACAAATTGGACAACAACTTTTGGGGTCCAATTTCTCCTGGTACCCTTGGGAAAATAAAAAAATGGTGACTAAAAGATCATGTTTGTGGAAAAAATACGAATTTTTTATTTTCACGCCCGGGCGTTATAAATTTCTGTGAAGCACTGGGGGGTTCAAAGTGCTCACCACACATCTAGATAAGTTCCTTGGGGGGTCTAGTTTACAAAATGGTGTCATTTGTGGGGGATTTCCACTGTTTTGGTACATCAGGGGTTTTCCAATCGCGACATGGTGTCCGATCTCAATTCCAGCCAAAAACGTCAAATGGCGCTGCTTCCCTTCCGAGCTCTGCCATGCGCCCAAATAGTGGTTTACCCCCACATGTGGGGTATCAGCGTACTCAGGACAAATTGCACAATAACTTTTGTGGTCCTGTTACCCTTGGGAAAATAAAAATTGGGGGTGAAAAGATCATTTTTGTGGAAGAAATATGATTTTTTAATTGTAGCGCTGTACGTTATAAACTTCTGTGAAGCCCTTGTGGGTTCAAAGTTCTCACCACATATCTAGATAAGTTCCTTAGGGAGTCTAGTTTCCAAAATGGTGTCATTTGTGGGGGGTTTCCACTGTTTTGGTACATCAGGGGTTTTCCAATTGCGACATGGTGTCCGATCTCAATTCCAGCCAAAAACGTCAAATGGCGCTGCTTCCCTTCCGAGCTCTGCCATGCACCCAAATAGTGGTTTACCCCCACATGTGGGGTATCAGCGTACTCAGGACAAATTGCACAATAACTTTTAGGGTCCTGTTACCCTTGGGAAAATAAAAATTGGGGTGAAAAGATCATTATTGTGGAAAAAATATGATTTTTTTAATTGTACCGCTGTACGTTATAAACTTCTGTGAAGCCCTTGTGGGTTAAATGTTCTCACCACATATCTAGATAAGTTCCTTGGGGGGTCTCGTTTCCAAAATGGGGTCACTTGTAAGGGGTTTCCACTGTTTAGGTACATCAGGGGCTCTCCAAACATGACATGGCATCCGATCTGAATTCCAGCCAATTTTGCATTGAAAAAGTCAAACGGCACTCCTTCCATTCTGAGCTCTGCCATGCGCCGAAACAGTGGTTCCCCCCCACATATCAGGTATCAGCGTACTCAGGACAAATTACACAATAACTTTTGCAGTCCAGTTTCTCCTGTTACCCTTGGTAAAATAAAAAAATTGAACCTGAAGTATTTTTTTGTGAAAAAAAGTTAGATGTTCATTTTTTTTAAATATTCAAAAAAATTCCTGTGACGCACCTAAAGGGTTAATAAACTTCTTGAATGTGGTTTTGAGCACCTTGAGGGGTGCAATTTTTAGAATGGTGTCACTTTTGGGTATTTTCTATCATATAGACCCCTCAAAATGGCTTCAAATGTGATGTGGTCCGTAAAAATAAAATGGTGTTGCAAAAATGAGAAATCGCTGGTCAATTTTTAACCCTTATAACTTCCTAACAAAAAAAAATTTTGGTTCCAAAATTGTGCTGGTGTACAGTAAACATGTGGGAAATGTTAGTTATCAAGTTTTTTGTGTGCCGTATCTCTGTGATTTAAGGGCATAAAAATTCAAAGTTGGAAAATTGCGAAATTTTCAACATTTTCACCAAATTTCCATTTTTTTCACAAATAAATGCAAGTTATTTGAATGAAATTTTACCACTATCATGAAGTACAATATGTCACGAGAAAACAATGTCAGAATCAGCGGGACCCATGGAAGCGTTTCAGAGTTATGATCTCTTAAAAGGGACAGTGGTCAGAATTGTAAAAATTGGCCCGGTCATGAACGTGCAAACCACCCTTGGGGGTGAAGGGGTTAAGAGATAATACTGGGTAATCCTGTTTTATAGTTTAGTCAGTACTATTTTTTATTCATTCTTATGTGTACAGATGTGCAGTTCTGCTTAGTTCTAATTCATTCGCCAGCTGTTTTGTTTCTGATTTTATGAGCAGAATGGCATGATTGGTATTGTAAGATAGAATTTGTGTCTGTAGATTTGTAGAAAGGAGATATTGTTATTTGTTACTGCATTTGTTTGTATATTGCCTGTTAAAAATTAATATCCAGAAAATTAATGGATTTTTTGTTGAAGCAATGAGTAAATTTTAAATTAATTCTATTGTTGTTAAAATAGTACATAAATCCTAGAGCTTCATCCTTAGAACCCTACCAGACAAACAACAAATCTATATAACATCCCATCCACTGAATATTTTAGAAGTACACATTATTGGAGAACAAGAATTTTCCTCCCAAAAGCAACAAAACAATGTTTCCTAAAGAAAGAAAATATTTACTCCCATACTGACATCCTGTTTTTGTAAATAAAATTTATTAAATGTAAAATAATTGTCATAAAAAATTATGAAGACATTACTAGAAATTGTTATGCTCGCTCCCAGACTGGTTAGCGCGAGCGTGGATTGTTGTCCTACTGTGCCATGGAATGAGGAGTGCCTGGAATGGCGTGACTAAGTGCCACTCCCAGACTGACCTCAGATGCATGGCAACTGACGGTGCAGCGATTCAAGGAGAGCCCGTGAGGGGCAAAACCAGGTTTTACACCAGGGCAGACCTCAGTCATAAGGCTGCTGACCCTCAATGAGGTATGCAGGTACTGGCAGTTTCAGTTGGTATACAGATTTGCATTGGCAGATGCAGGTGGGTCCGGCTAGTATACGGATAAGCACTGGCAGACATGGCTGATATACAAATATAAACCTAGCACTCAACTTAAAGATATATGCAAAGAGGATTATTGTAGTACATGAAAAAAGATGTTTCGGTCAATGTGACCTTCAGTTATGTGTGGTATATAGATTGTGTAGAGCTTATAGGCATCTATCAGAAAGGACGATGGTGCTTTAAAGCATTGAGGAGAATAATCTCTCTAAGGTAATGAGCTTGTCAGTATATAAGAGAGGTGTAAGGCCCAGTTCAGATTGGATGGACAAGGAACCAGACATTGTCAAGCAGGAAACCACATGCAGGCAAGACAGGACTTTGTTCACAAGGAGTAGACAGGGTCAGATTCACATAGGAAGCATACAAGGATAGGTACGAACAAGACAGACTAACAAGTTCACACAGGGTACCTACAATGAAGTAGCAAGTGTACTCACCAAACAATAATGTTGCACAGGGACAGCAGATTAGAGATTGGTACTCATTCAGATAGTGCAGGTATTAGGAAGAGGTTCAGACACTGTAGGTTTTAGGGATAGGAACAGGTTCAGGAGTCCTAATTCAGACAAGGACAGACTTGGGTACATGATCACGGTGGCAGAAACAGAAAAGATCAGACAAAAGTACAGAATCAGGGTTCAGGCCTCGGTATTCAGCCAGCAGGGTGTCAAAAAACAGGAGAGAACATGGCAACTCAGCAGTTGCACACTTACACTGAGAATATTGCTCAGGCACCTCCAAACAGGTGGAGGTGCTTTACGTATTCAGTGCCTCTCATAAATAAGTTGGGGACACATTAGAAATACATGCACTGTTTCTTTAAGAATCAGGAAGCGCAGGCAGTGATGTTACAGAAATCTTTGGATTTCAAAAGGATATGTGCAATTTTAACTGGATTGGAAGTCACATGTGAGCCATTTGTATTCTGTATCCCACTCAAGTTCATCAAAATAATTGATTACTGCTTTAGTGTCTCTAATAAAACCAGGTATTTCCACTACGAGTGGTTGGAGGCGGTGATCCACCCATGCTCCCAGTCTTTGAGAAAATGATCCAAGCCCAGCAACAATTAGTCTAAATGGGGTAGGGAAAATATCTTTATGTATTTTAGGAGGGCATGTTATAGGGGAGTAACTGGGGATTCAACATATAGATATTCAGATTTTTTTTTAGCAATTGCTCCCATAGTAACACCTTCTCCAATTAGATTGAAAAGCGTCACAGCAGTATGGTGTGTTTTTCTAATTATTAGATAAAGGGTTTCAAAGAGGATTGGGTTCTTGGATTGTAATAGGGACCTATACTCACATTCCGGAGTCAAGCTAGCCTTGCATCCTTTGCTTATGCGGTCTTGGGTCGCCCTCCCATGGCTGTGGGGTACTCGGTACCGGGCCGGTCTCTCAGATGGGAATGTCACGGCAGCGGTGACCCGGTCCATGGCCCTGGGTGCCCATGTAAAAAGGGGTAAGAGTTAGGAATAAATTTTGCAAAGGATTTGTAACGCCACCTGTGGTGTTCGGCAAGGGAAGTGTTAAGCCGACACTGCATGCAGATCCTCTGGGACTGATGGTGTGGTGCAGCAAAGATGTTGTAGCCCTCCACAGGCAGGGCTGTAGTCCCAGGGCAGTGTAGTAATTGAAGAGGCAGGGAATAGGCGCAGACAGTGTAGTGGATGGCACCGAGATGTAGCCGTGCTGAATGTGTTGGTGCAGGAATAAGTGGAGGACACTAGGGCATGTAGTTCCAAAGCTTTACTCACAGTCTGTTGTGCAAACAGGTGCCCGCTTCCGTGCCGTGTCCTCCGGGTCCCGGACTCAGTCAACCTCCAGGCTCGATGAAGCACTCCCTTCCAACACTCCGCCAACATGTGCCTTCTCTGAACGGCTCTTCTTATAGCGCCTAAGAATGAAGTACTCTCAGTACTGAGTTACACTGGAGTGTCTCCTATCGGATGTTCCTATGAACTCTACTTGACAGGTGTAGCCTGCTTCGGGGACTCCTTGCTACTAAGTCCCGACTCACTTCTCTGATGCTGTTGTGCCCCCAAGTCTTGTGTAGAAATAAAGTGGTCACTACTTCTATTCCTCCTGTGTCTGCTGCAGGACCATTAGTATCCATACAAACTCGGGGACCGGGCCCCAGCCTTGCGCTTAGAACTTCTAGGAAGGGTTCTCCTCTAACCCAAGTCCTCTGTTCTCTTTTCTCCTCACGTTCCGAACTAATCCTTCCTTCTTATGGAGAATTAGGCTTTCAGTCTTTGTCGCTCTCTCACTCTTCCTTCCCTGTGCCAGCAGACCCAGGTCACTGGGATCTGCTGCAGCACTTCCATCCATCCATCCATCCCTCTCTCCGTGGATCTACTCAGCCGCGCTCGCTGTCTGACTCCTCACTCTCTGACTCACACTAACCAAAAGACCCTAAAGCTTCCCGCTCTTTTAATATATACTAACTCCACCCGCCTCCCAGCACGTTTCGTGTTCCAAGCAGGGAGCCACCAATGGATGCTTAGCTATACTCCAAGCAGGGAGCCGCCGAAGGTGCTTTGCTACACTACTTTGTGGTGTGGGGTGCAGGTGTTGGAGTGCGGTCATGAGTCTCCACCTTACCTGGATGGTGGGGTACTACACCTCAGGAGGAGGTGCAGTACCTCTGTGGCGACTGAAGCCTCAGGGGCGCCAGTCTTAATTTTAAACAATTTTGGTGTAGAAGAAAACATTTTAATACAGATTAAAAATTATATTTTATTTCCCATTGTTTGCTATATCTGAGTGCTGAAACAATTAGCAGACGTCCTGGATGCCACAGACAAGCAGCAGAGGTATGGGATATCAGACAGACAATAGTGTCAAAACAAGTAGCAGAGGTCCTGGAAGCCGCAGGCAGGTAGCAAAGGTATGGAAGACCACAGACAGGTATCAGAGGCCCTGAATGTTGGGAACCGGTATCAGAGATCCTGGAAGCTGCAGGCGGACACTTGAGAGGTCTTGGAAGACCGGAAACAGGTAGCAGATGTACTGGAAGTAAGAGATGGACAGAAGACATCCTGGGCTGGAAGCCACTGGTGGACACGTAGAAGAGGTCCTGGAAGACCAAGAACAGGTAGCAGACAGAACTCTGGAGTAACCATAAAGTCTGAATATCAAGACAGAGGTGTGTGTCTTGGTAGGCCTTATTTAGGTCGAGGCAGATGATCACGGGGATGGAATCACGCCTGGCCATATGCAAAGCCTGACATGAAGCACAACAGAGTTCAACGGACTGAAGTGAGAGGAGCACAGCCTGAATCTGGGAGAAAGTTGGGTATCACTGAATATCAATGCAAAGTTTTCACTCAGAAGACAACACTGAGGCGTAGAGAATTAATTTTAGGATTACCCATAATCAGTATTTGGTAAGTATTTTGTCAGCATTTGTAAGCTAAAAATCTAGAGCAGAGCTTACAGAGAGAAAAACTAAAGTCCAGTGTCACATAGCCAACATTCTCGGTCCAAGTCTGCAAAGGCTGTTAGTCTCCTGTACCAAACTCAATAGTTTCAATATATGAGGTTATTAAGTTCAGGTAAGGAGACCAGTAGGCCAGTCCAGACATTACAGTCCGTACTCAAACCACAGATGTCGGATGTGACTTCTTGCTTTTTTTCTTGCCAATACTGATGAAATAATACCCATTACATTCTTACATGTGAATGAAGCCTTAATTTATGTACCAGATGCAACAACAAATCCCACTACGGCTGTACACATCTCTCCAGTGCTATAAGCTTGGTTTGGTACAACCACGGAGGTAAATGTAGAACATCTGGAATGCGGACATTTCGATTTTGCTGCAAAACACCCATCTACGTAAAACTTAACAATGACCATGATGATTGTCAAGTAGCTTTACCAAAGTCTTACTTAAATAGATAGTTAAAAGAGGATAAAGGATGTGCATGAAAATGAAGTTTTTTTTATTTTAGTGGGAAATAAGAATAAATAATAGCAGGTGACTTCCAAGGTTATTTAGAATCCATAGGCGAGGTAGGTTTACTCTAAGCACAAGATAAGAAAAAGAAGGAATTCAAATACGTTAATTTATATAGTTATAACAAACTGCAACACAAGTTTCTGCTCAAGCCAAATAGAACCCAGTCCAACATGCTTTTTAAAGACATAGGTGTTCCACAGCAGCAAAACATTTTCTTTTTACATCACAGAAAACGAATCAGAAATTGCTGCCATTTTCAGTCTCAGTAGTTTACCTTTCCATAGACTTTAATAAAAAATATTTTATACAATGAATATAAAGTGTGGGAAGAGTATACAGAAAGTCATGATCCAAAACTGTTCCAAAATTGATGCAAAAGGAATAAATGGACTTGGGCTACTAATATGCAAGGATTTACAAGTGTATATTCACAAGTAGCATTGCAAGCTGTAGGAGGACTTATTTGTTAGCAGATGTAGAAAGAAAAAGGGGTTGTGTAAGAACAGAAAATCTACAAACAATGTTTACTTTTGGTCATACTGTAGGTCTCATTTTGTACAATCTGTGCCCCTCAATGAACGCAAAATGGTGGGGAACAATGTGAATTCAGGCTACCATTCCAAATAGATGAACTGGAATATAAGTTGGTATGCAACTGAATAGGGTCGCCTTGACGTAGTGGGATGGCTTTTTATTTTAACTAAGTACTACCCCATGTTATTTTCATGCACTATTGCTATTTATGTATTGCAGGATATTTGCTCATTTTGGTTTTATCTTAGTTTTTTCTGTTTAGTGGCCCGTGTGAACACGCGCCTACACGTTGCATGCATACCAACTTATTTTCCAGTTCATCTCTTTGAGTATTTGTTTCAAGTTTTTGCACTTTGTGCAAATAAGAACATGCCTCCCTTTTTCTTTGAGCTAGATATTACATTTAAATTGCTCCCTATGGCCGATTGTCCATTAGGGAGGTTCTCGATTCTACTCGGCCCGTATTCATGACATATGGTAAGGTTTTAACACTAGAGGTTAGGACCGTCCCAAATAGGGTTGCCTTGGCGTGGCCGGATAGCTTTTACGCTTTTTTGCCTTAGAATTATGTTGACCAAGTACCCTATGTTATTTTAATGCACTACTGCTATTTGTTTACTTGTTACTATAGGTTACTTGCTCATTTTGGTTTTATCTTAGGTTGGCAATGATAGTGTACATAATGATAATGTCAGAAAACCTGTGTAAATAACCACTGGCCAACTGCTATCTCTCTTGAGTTCCACTGCACAAATACAATTGCAGGGAAGCTGAGTAGGGGTATGGACACACAATGTTGTATACGAGAGGAAAGTGCTTCTGGACATCTGAGCCTTTTTTTATTTTGTTTTAAAACATCTTTTTTTTGCTTCTTTTTGGTTGTGTCCTAAGAGCCTGATCATCATTTTTGACCACCATTTTTTTTTAGCTTTATTCCATCGTTTTTGGGTCAGATTTTTTACTATCGTTTTCTAGTTGTTTTTTTCTCTTTTCAACAATAAACCGTTACTGTATCCTGAAGCACTGGGAAAATGCTCAAAAAGATGCCCAGACAGTTTCCAGGCATTTTTGCTATCATTGTCTTGTGCTGTAAAATAATGGGTGGCTCCACAGCGGAAAACGAAAAAATGGTCAGCTTACGTACTTTAGCCTCTTATAGTTTTTTGAAACCTGAGGTGGTTAAATGACTGAACATATGAGCAGCAAGTAGTTTTAACATAGAAATGCATATTCTCGCTGCTCCAAAAAGATGCAGCATCTTACAGTTCCAGCAGAGCGTTAGTGGATCTGCCGAAATGCACTAAAAAAGGCATGTAATCCGCTAATGTGCAAATAACCTAATTTATTTAATAGCTGAATAGTGAAAAATGCTAAAAAAAAGGGACATGCTGCATTTTGCAAAAGCGCAGCTCTTTGACAAAACAATCAGGGAAAAAAAATTGTGTGCTAAACAAAACACTGAAAATACACACCAAAAAAAAGCAGGTATCAGGCTTTGCAGCAGTTTTTGTGCCAAAACCTGATTAAATAGAATGAGTTTTTGGCACTAAACTTTATCAGCATGCACAGGACAACTTTACCATGACAAAAACACAGCAATCTCTATATAATAAAAACCAATGTGTGTGTGTGTGTGTGTGTGTGTGTGTCACCAACCAATCACTAAGCATCTCTCATTTCAGCAGAGCTGGTTAAAAGTAGCTGAGCTGTGATTGGTTGCTATGCGCAAGTTTTCCCACTTCACAACACCTCAGCAGACACTGACATGGTGGGAGAAATCTAGCATCCCCAGGAACATAAGCTCCAGCCATCGTCTGTCCCCCAGAAAGGAGCACAGAGCACATGACAGAAATGAATCCCCCCTCCCGTGTGGTATCATTAAGTGACACACATGAATGTAGGAAAGTGCACATATTAAATGTCATGTGGATTTAATATTTTCTCACAGACACTTTTATGCATTATTGATGGGTTACTGTGCTCTGATGCTGTGAGTTATTTTAAAGTGCTACTTTCCCAATAATTCACGTGAATATACCCATATAACACGTAATACTTTTCCCATAACAACCCATTAAATATGATACTATACTGCATACAGATGCTGTACATCCATGGGCAACTCAGCCGGACAAATTACAAGTTGTCGGTGCATGAAAATGTGTGTGAGGGTTTCTCTACTGTACTAATGTATAAGGTTTGTGCCTGTCCATTGGTGAAAAGCATGACTGTGATATTTATGGTGGCAGATAAGTGAGATTATCAGCCTGATCAGTAGAAAACCTGGGATCTTAGTGAATCATGTTTCTGTGCAATTTCACTATTCTACTTTTACAGGCTTTGACAGGATGATGTGGGATATTAGGGGTAGTAGTCCGGCAGCTCTGGCTGACAGGATGATGTGGGATATTATAGTGAATGTGGCTATACGGAGTGGGTGGGGCTATACACACATAGTTATAATGAATATATATAACTGTAGTTAGTTAGTATGCCAGGGCAGCGCCAGGCTTTTCAGCAAGTAATAATAATCTTTATTTATATAGCGCCAACATATTCCACAGCGCTTTACAGTTCACAGTTTCAAAACACAAGTCATAAGTAACAACGTTAACAATACAACAATTAAAGCAAAAACAACCCTGCTCGTGTGAGCTGACAATCTACAATGAGGTGGGGGAGATACAAAGTACAGATGTGTATTTACAATGGTGTATTTACAATGAAGGTCCAGCCATCTTGAGAGAGTGAAGGATGGATGGAGATAGTGAATGGGCTACACACGCACACTTACACATAGAATGACTTTGATTATTGAACGTGATAGGCCGCTCTGAACAAATGTGTTTTGAGGGAGCGCCTAAAACTATGCAAATTGTGGTTAGTCCTAATTTCTTGGGGTAGAGCATTCCAGAGGGTTAAAGAACAAATGGAGGGCACCACTGACACGCAATATATATATATATATATATATATATATATAAACAAGAGGGTTCACCAGGGTCTGCAAGAAACATAGAAGAGCAAAAGAAAAGAGCAAGCCCATAAGAAGGGAACTCCTCAATTGTACACAAAATAACAATGCTTATATTCAAAAAATAGAATTTTATTATTAATCAAAAAGGGGACATATAAATGACAGAACAAAACACATACAGGATAAAAACATTTAAAATTGCATCTGATATTTGCAAAAAAAAGAGACTCAAAACAATGCCAAACCCTAATATAGGGGTTATGGTAAACCACACATGGTTCTCAAAGGAGCGCTATACCCATCAAAGTACCTGGCTAAAGCATATAGATCAGCAATATGCATAAACAGACAGACTGACCTCCTGAAACTGTATTGATCTCATAAAAAAGGTATGTATGAAAAGGTCCAACAACCAAACTGAAGGTAGATATACAATACCAAAGTAGGCCCAACAGCACTCGTGATGGAAAGAGATTTGTAATAAATCAGGACAAATGTGTAAAAAACACACATAAATAAGCTGATGAAGAGTTAGTGATGCTAATGAAAATAAGGTTATTTAGGACAATAATGTGCCCCAAAATAAGGTAGTAAAGCCAGCAGCGCTAGAGAGATAAGGAGAACCAAAGTGTGGGATGAGAACCCACGCGCATCGCCACACAGAGTGGCTTCCTCAGGGAAAAATTAGCATACTGTGTTAGCGTTCTGAACCCTTATATATCCTTATTAAGTAATTCATATGTGGCTCACCTGCAAGAGGGAGGAGAGGGAGAAAGAGTCGGCGTTTTGAGCACACATGGTAAACGCTGGCCGCGGCCATCTTGTATAGATAAAGCGTGCAGCAATAAAGTTCCGTTCAAACACTTACTGCGCATGCGTCGGTACCATGGACACAAATCTAAAACAAAGCGCCCCAGCCATATTATCTACATAAGAAGCGCAGCAATAAAGTTCAATTTAGAAGTTTACTGCGCATGCGTCAATTATTCTGACCAGAGCACGGACTTCTGTCCACAGAAGTGTAACAATAGAACGTACTGCGCAGGAATTGACTCATAGAATACAGACCCATATTTTGAATGAACTATAAACAGATTTTTTTTTTTAAATAAGCACAGATCTATTTATAATTAAACTGGTGAAATATTTCGACCTTTTAATAGAAAAAAGTCATAATAAACAAAGCGCTGCGCTTACAAAAAGGAAGTAGATGTAAATACATGGTTGTTTTGAGGACACACACAGATCATGCGTACATACTCTGAACAATGAGGTCACACTATTCCTGGGTCAGCAACAGCCCGTAATATGAGCGTCACAAGATAAAACAAAGAAAAACTTTTGTTGCCCATAAGCTTCAAAAGTATAAACATATATTGAGTGTCATGCATGCAGATATAGGTAAAAGAACCCATTAAACCTTTTATCCACAATAAAAGGAGTATATATATGTTGAAAGGGGAAACACATGTCATCTACATGTAAGACATCCAGTAGAGAGTATATATATATAAATCTCAGACACAAACATATAGCACAGAGGTTATAATAGGCATACACCCTGATTTGGCCAGTCATAGGCATAAAACGGAGATAAACTTTTGACAAGCAAGGCGCTATTTATTGTATGTGTGACCAGGATATCATAAAACCTCTATAAATACAAAGAAAGTGCAGCAATAGAAACCCAAATGCATGCTGCATGGATGTACTACTACGCATATAGTGGTGTGTCATCAGCATAAAGATAATACTGAATGCCAAATCTGCTGATGGTTTGTCCAATTGGGGCTGTGTAGAGACAGAAAAGAAGGGGGCCAAGGACTGAGCCCTGAGATACCCCAACAGCGAGAGGAAGAGGAGATGACGTGGAGCCAGAGACCAAAATACTGAAGGAGCAGTCAGAAAGATAGGAAGAGAACCAGGAGAGAGCAGTGCCCTTAATGCCTAGTGACTGGAGCCTAGAGAGTAGGAGATGGTGGTCAACAGTGTCGAAAGCTGCAGATAGGTGTGACCATTATGTTTTGCTGTCTGAAGGTCATTGGTCACTTTGATGAGTGCAGTTTCAGTCGATTGTAGGGGGCTTAAGCCGGACCGTGAAAGGTCTAGAAGGGAGTGAGTGGAGAGGTAACGGGTAAGGCGGGAGTAGGCGCTCCAAAAGTTTAGAGATGAAGGGGAGATTGGAGACTGGTCTGTAGATGTTTGTGCAGGATGGGTCGAGAGCGGGTTTCTTTAGTAATGGAGTAACGATGGCGTGTTTGAAGGAGGATGGGAAAATGCCCGAGGAGAGGGAGAGATTAAAGATTGCAGTTAGGTGAGTTGTGACGATTGGAGAGAGAGACTGGAGGAGATGTGAGGGAATGGGGTCGGTAGTGCATGTGGTTGGACGAGAGGAAGAGAGGAGTCTGGAGACTTCTTCTATGATGGGATCAAATGTGGAAAGTGAGCCAGGCCAGGGGAGATGCAGGAAGGGATGGGAGTCACAGCACTTGGTGGTTGGGAGCAGATTTCCTGTTGGATATTATCTATTTTTTCTGTACAGTGGGAGGCCAGGTCATCAGCACAAATGTCTTTGATAGGGGCTTGTGCTTTCGGCCTGAGGAGGGAGTGAATGGTGTCAAAAAGTTTCTTGGGGTTGTTGGCTAGTGAGGAGATCAGGGTGGTGAAGTAGGTTTGTTTGGTGAGGTGAAGGGCAGCGTTATAGGTTCTTAACATAAATTTGAAGTGGATGAAATCTTCTAGTGTGTGGGTTTTTCTCCATAGGCATTCAGCACACCTAGAGCATCGCTGGAGAAGTTGAGTTTGCAATGTGAGCCAGTGCTGTTTTACTCTGTGTTGGAGATTCTGAGGGTGAGGGGAGCTACTTGGTCAAGGGTGCTTCTAAGAGTGATGAACAGCCAGATCAGGACCGGAAAAAGAGGAGATTGGGGACAGTGATGAGTGTAGGGAGTCTGAAAGTGTCTGAGGGTTAATGGCTTGTAGATTTCTGACTATGTGGTAGGTAGGAGTGAGCTGGGGTGGGCGAGGATTTGTGAGTGTGAAGGAGAGAATGTTGTGGTCAGAGAGTGGAAGCGGTGAGTTATTTAGGTGGGAGATTGAACAGAGCTGGACAAAGACCAGATTAAGGGTGTTACCGTCCTTGTGTGTCTCAGAGGTTGAAAGCTGCAAGAGGCCTAGAGAGGTGGTTATTGATAGAAGCTGGGATGCAGATGTGGAAGTAGGGCTGTTAATGGGGATGTTGAAGTCTCCCAGGATAAGAGTTGGTAGTTCTGAGGACATGAAGTGCGGTAGCCAGGCCGAGAAATGGTCAAGGAAGTGGGTGGGTGAGCCTGGGGGCCGGTATATGACCGCTACTCTAAGGGAGAGGGGACGGAAGAGCCTGATGGTGTGGACCTCAAAGAAGGGAACATGAGTGATGGAACTGGGGGGGGGGATGACCTGGAAAGTGCGTTGTGGGGAAAGGAGGATGCCGACTTCACCACCATGTCTGTTTGGGGGTCTTGGGGAATGAGAGAATTGCAAGCCACGGTAGGAAATGGCGGCAGGAGAGGCAGTGTCAGAATCCTGAATCCAGGTTTCAGTGAGAGCCAACAGATTAAGAGAGTTGTTCAGAAAGTAGTTGTGCAGGAAAGGAAGCTTGTTACAAACAGACCGTGGATTCCAGGGGGCACAATTAAAAGATGGAGATGAGGGAGTGCAGCAAGAAAAAACAAACAAACCTGTTTTTTTTCTGCAGCTTCTTTCCTGCATAGAGAGCAGAAACAAAACGCTGAAAAAGCTAGCGTGAACATTCCCTTACTGTTAAGGCCCCGTTACACACAACGATGTCCCAGCGATCCCACCAATGATCCGACATGGATGGGATCGTTGGGACATAGTTAGGCTGATCGCTGGTGACCTGTCACATAGACTCACCAGCGATCAGGACCAGCGAGCAAGCTGGTATCTAGGGTAAACAGCGGGTATCCAAGAGCCACGCGGCTCTTGGATACCCGCTGTTTACCCTAGGTACCAGCGTGCAGCTTCGCTGATCGTTGGTCTCCCGCTGCCACATGCAGCGACCAACAATCAAAAAATGGCCCAGGATGATCCTGCACGATCAGCGATACCCAGTCGCTGATGGATGTCACACACAGCGAGATCGCTGGAGAGATCGCTGATGCATCACAAAATCAGCGATCTCGATAGCGATCTTGCTGTGTGTGACGGGTCCCTTATACCTGGGTTATGTTTTGCACAGATGAGGCAGGACTGCACATGTTTGGTGGCTGCCTAACTAATGCCAAGAGCAATCCAGAAGGCATTTACCATGGTATATATGTGACTTACGAGCCTCATATACAAGTGTTTCTCACTAAATTAGAATATCATCAAAAAGTTAATTTATTTCAGTTCTTCAATACATAAAGTGAAACTCATATTATATAGTCATTACCAACAGAGTGATCTATTTCAAGTATTTATTTCTGTTAATATTCATTATGAAAATTAGGTGACAGGTTACTGAGGGATCAGTGACCTGTCAGAAGCGATACACATGAATACCTAAGCAGAGCACCAGATGAAGCCCCACCCCCCCATATCATTAACTCAGAGCTGGAAATAAAGATTACACAACAACCAGAAGATGGATTTCATCAACCAAAGTATCATTTTATTTAGTATAATGGCGCCAACCTGACAGTGTCTGTATGATATTTTCTGCTGGCAGGTTCTCTTTAAAAATTACAAACACAGTCATACTCACCCGACACCCATTCAAAGAAGCCCTTGTCTCCTGTAATAAAGCAAAACTAAAAAACAACAATATCCCTCTCCATCATTCTGTCCTACACCATAATCCATATCTGGGGATAAGTAGTTTTCAACCTGGACTGTGCCAAGATGCGACCATCCAGGCTGAGAATCTCTGATGAATGAGCTGCTGCGAGCGCAGCAGCAATCACCTCATTGAGGTTACCGCCAGGCTGAACCCTCAACCCCTGAACTGTGGTGACCTCAGCAGAAAAAGTCACCGCAGTTCAGCTCAGTGAGTACACCATAGATCACCAGTCTTATAGACACCTCTCCATTACTAATCCTTGGGCTTGATGTCACTGGACAATTCAAACGTGACATCTACCCTACAAACATGAACTCCACTTGCCACCTTAACAAGGCAATTGGGAAGAGCCAAGCAAAGAGCCAGAACTGGCGCTTCTAATAGATGTGCCTTTTCTGGGGGACTGCGGGCTGCTATTTTTGAGCTGAGGGGGACCAATATCAACACCCCTTTACCAGCCTCAGAATACCAGCCCCCAGCTATCTGCTTTAGGAAGCCTGGTTGTCAAAAATGAGGGGGGCCATGCCATTTTTTAAATTATTTATTTTTTAGGGGGATTTTGAACATATGCAGGGACACAGAAATCAGTATAAAGGCACCATAAGAAAAAAAAAAAAAAAAAGTGGGCATGAGAAGTATTTAAATCCCATTCACTTGCTGGAACCATAAGACGCTGCATTTTTGATGCAGCCAAAACACACTGTTTCAAAAACTCACCCAAAACTCATCATGAGCACACAGCTTTAGAGCTCGATCCCACGTGTGCTCAACTCGTAGCCAATGTTCTTATATGATGGTGTGCTTATTTGCGGCTCCAATCAAAGTTTATTATTTAAGCCTTACAAAAAATGACAACAAAAATGTTAAAAAAGGTTGCTGCTAACCAAGCATGGACAACATACTACATGTGACTAAAATGATAAAATGCATATAAGACCTGAGTAGAGCAGAACCAATGATGAAGATAAAAATGCAAGGGATAAAGTGTTCCAAGCAGTGCAAAATATCAGGCAAAAGGGGTATAAGAAGGCACTTACATGAGTAGATGGTATGTATAGCGTCACTGCTGCCCCAATGCACGTTTCGCTTTTTTGTCAGGAGGCGTTGGTTCTGCTCTACTCGGGTCTTATATGCATTCTATCATTTTGGACACACGTGGTATGTTGTCCATGCTTCGTTGGCAGCAACCTTGTTTAACATTTTTCTTGCCATTTTTTTAAGCATTAAATAAACTTTGTTTTTACTGGCAGTTTATACTGTTGGATTTCTCTAGTGTCAGCTGCGTAGCTGTCAAGGTGACAGCCGTGCACAGCTCCCGGCCCGATACACTGTGACGCGGGCGGCTATGTCTGCTGCCGGCCGCGTCACAGTACAGAGGGCACAGCCGCACACAATTTGCTGTGGGCGGGGCCGGCCCTTAGTGGTAGTACCGGATCGCGGCTCTGAATCTCCCGGTTCGGGGAACCGGCTGCTTTTTGAACAAGTGGTTCCATCGAAGCGGGTAGAATCGGCTGAATTCCACCCCTGAGTCTATGGGGGAAAAAAAAATTCAGCCTACCCACAAGAGACATTGATTAATGGTGGATTTGAAACTCGCACCTCAGGTCAGTGTACGCTACATTAAAAAGAAGCTCAGTGGGCATGAGATTTCTATAAATCCCATCCCTTTAAGGCCACATACACACTTTTGGTATTTGGTCAGTATTTTACCTCACTATTTGTAAGACCAACCACCTAGTGATAGATCACTCACTCAATATTCAAATGGCATATATGGATATTCATAAAAGACAATAATAACCTTCTCAAACAAATATCAATAAACCAAAATAAAGTTCACGTTAATAAAGACTTAAATTTTTTTTAATTTAATTCTACAATAAAAGGAAAACCAAACGATTGGACATAATACAATACCATAATATGTAATTGTATAAGGAGATAATTACATGGTGAACACATGGACCATGAGTAAATTCTGTGATCATAAAAAAATCAATAGGCAATGTAAAGTGCATATAGTGAACAGACCTAAAGTCTGAAAACTCAAATAAAGTGCGTAGGAATTGTAATAGGATCTGTAAGGTAGCGCTCTCTGAATGCATTTGGTGAACGCCCGCTTGGCAGCGCTATAACATACAGGAAGACTCAATTTCCTTAAAAGTTCTCCTGGGTTTATTGCTCCATATCCCCAGCAACACAAACACAGAGTAGTCAGCCTTTAGGTCTGGCAACATAAAATAATAAAGTCCATAAACAGGGCTTTGCTCCCTTCAGACCCTGTTCACACACAGGGCCAGGGCAATGTTAAACATTCAGTTCCATTGGACAGTACAGTCTCTTACTGACCAGGGTCAGTGCCACTCGCGGTTGTCCGACCGTCCACTCTGGAGGTATCTCACAGATCTCGTTCCTCTGGTTCAGGAAAGCCAGCACTGCTACCCCAGGCTGTGTGATATCCAGCAAGCAGGGTTGGCCTGGAGCCACACACACAGGAGGCCTTCTACCTCCCAGGTCACAGACAACTCTGTAGTGTCCCACCTGGACACATGGAAATCTGTGCACAATCCAGACTCCCTACACTCTCTCATGTGCTAAACACACCTTCATTATGTAGCTGTAACCCCACCCCCAGGTGAGGTATGGATCACATGGCTGGTTACCTGGTCATGACCTCACGGCAGGTCCCAAATATACCTGCAACTTCTGAAGGAAAACAGGGGTACATCCAGCACCCTCACCCAAAGGTGAGGTAATATGGGTAGCCTGACCCTCCCATCTCTCATAGCTACCCGCAACCCGGACCGAGGTGCCCTAACCGTTATCTTAGTGTTCACGTGCACTAATAAAACACTCCGGGTTGCATCTCAGGGAGCATCCATCCCTGTGACATATATCGGCCATTCACAATCCTGGCAGTCACTGTTTCTGCATCACCACAGAGGGAACGCCTGTATGCATGACCTGGGGAGCCCATACAGCGTCCCCTAGCTGTCACAGGGGTCACTGCATCACAGATCATAATTACCTGTGATCAGTGGCTCAATGTGTCTCCAGCTCACTCCAACGTACGTTTCGCCTACCGTGGCTGAGAAAGCCACGGTAGGCGAAACGTACGTTGGAGGGAGCTGGAGACACATTGAGCCACTGATCACGGGTATTTATGATCCTATTACAATTTCTATGCACTTTATTTGAGTTTTCAGACTTTAGGTCTGTTCACATTATGCACTTTACATTGCCTATTGATTTTTTATGATCACAGAATTTACTCATGGCCCATGTGTTCACTATGTAATTATCTCCTTATACTATGACATATTAGGGTATTGTATTATGTCCAATTGTTTGGTTTTCCTTTTATTGTAGAATTAAATTAAAAAAATTTAAGTCTTTATTAACGTGGACTTTATTTTGGTTTATTCATATTTGTTTGAGAAGGTTATTAATCTCAGTATTTGTAAGCCAAAACCAGGAGCAAAAAATACTGAAGTGGTGACGTGTTTCTATTATACTTTTCCTCTGATTGTTCCACTCCTGGTTTTGGCTTATAAATGCTGAGGTAAAAACTCACCAAATACGGAATGTGTGAACATGGCCTTAGGAAAAAAAAGAATGGACAATTTTTTCTTCATTTTCAGGCATCCCTTTGGTTTGATTTTTTTACACAGAAATCTCACTTGTTATATTATTGTACAATAAAAATAAAAAACACGAAAGTCATCAAAACAAACTGCTGTGCTCAGATTTACATATAAATAGCTCAACAATGGTTTTTAAATAGTGGATTAGACATTTGTTGGACTGACAATGAAAAAAGATAATTAAGTGGACGGAGGTTAGGAGTTAGCAGCAGAATTCATCAGATGCAATTTATTGGATATGACACACAATGCTGCATCCTCGCTTGCTCCATACAGAAGATACATAACGAGGGGGAAATTTATTTTTAGTTCTCATTTACCAGCATAATGTCTCTTACAAATCACACATTTTCATCCGTATCCATACCACTGAGAGTTCTTGTAAAACCAATTACACCCAAACAAAATTGGGTGTATCTCTACTTGAGTGTATAGAAATACAGAAGTGTTGATTATTAGAATATTTATGTATTCATATCACATTTTTTTCTTTCTGTAAATGATGACATTATTATAGAATTTAATGCATTGTATTCAAATAAGTTTTTTTTTCTTCTTCCATATTTCCCGATTTTCAACATCACTACTTGCTGTCTGTGAATGAAAGCAATCATTGTTCACATTCAGGGACAAAAAAAAACCTGTCATTTTATATTGCTCTTCACTAGTGGAAAAGTCTACAGCTCCAGGGAAATGTTTTAATGGATAAATTGGGGTCTGTGCACAGGTGCCCCAAGTACTCATCTAAGGAAGCAGTCAGACGGATGTATAATTTGTAGCGAGATCTGAACACAGTGTACAGATTGGCCGACGGCTTTAACGACCACAGCGTGATATTGCTCTGATTTATATACCCGTCTGACCACTGACGGACGCAGACAGAAGTGGGCCCCTGTGCAAGAACAGTATATGGGCCTTTTGCTGTCTAATAGTTCATCATAATGCACAATTTCTACTGCTTTGTAGATGGAGATGCCCCCCCCTTTCCTCTTGGGCCGCTTTTACATGCAGCGCATGGCGCCGCTAAGCCCCTCCCCCTGCCCGCCCCATCCGGTCATTTCCTCCTACTATTGCACACGACTGCATGCGATCTGTGCACCCTATCTTTAGCATAGGGTGCGCAGACCGTGCGCTGGCCATGCGCTAGTAGGATATTTGCATGCGCTGCACACTTTTGAAGGTGCGCCGAGCGCACCAAAATGCAACATGGTGCGTTTGGCACACACCGGCGCACCTTCAAAAGTGCGCAGCGCACGCAAAAATCCTACTAGCGCACGGCCAGCGCACCCTATGCTAAAGATAAGGTGCGCAGATCGCATGCAGCCATGTGCGATAGTAGGAGGAAATGACCGGACGGGGCGGGCAGGGGGCGGGGCTTAGCGGCGCCATGCGCTGCATGTAAAATCCGCTACTCTGAAACCAGCCTAAGTCTTCCTTCAACCTTAAAAACTATGTTACTATGCTACAATAACAACTTTCCTGTCTTAATTGTTTTTTATTGCTGCTTTGGATCTGGAAATAACTAAATACAATTGAAGATTTAGACACATTAACTTTATCAATAAAAGAGTGAAAGCTGCGGAAATAAGTGCTCATTCTTTATGATCATGTTGTGCATGGGTATGGTACATCCAGGCGTGGGGATGGTACAGTTTAACCAACCTCTTATAAAGTTTTCAATCAGTCTGTGTGTGTCCTGTGGTTCTCCGCAGTCTGGAGATCAGGCCCAGGCTGTTGTTGTACTGGAGCTCCACTCTGTGGTCTTTTCTTGACCTCAGCTGGACAGATTTACAAGCAAATAGAGTAGGAAAGCAATCAATGAATTATCAGAGAGATTGCATAATAACAACACATTCATTCTGATTAGATCATGTACAGAAAACAAGTATAGTGACAAACAAATATAAAACTATGGGCTGATTTTATGGCGTAAAAGCTTTAAAAAGTCACAATTTTTATTTTTGCATATTGTGACTTTTGGTGTTTTCTTGCCAAAATGGGCAGAGCTAGGGAGTAGCCAGGCGGGATGGGGCATGGCCACATTTATCTGTCCGATTCAAGAAAAGGGGCAGTTTTTTTTTACCAGAAATGTTACTCCAGTCTATGACGAGAGTAGTATTCCTGGTGCGGTACACAAAGGAGAAAGACACTCAGAAGAGGTGCCGAATTTATTTCAATGAATTTGTCACCGCTGCTACTTCACGAGCATGCAATGCACCAGTCCTGATGAATCAGCCCCTATGACTATATTAGTGGAGAATAGGATCACCTCAGGATGAGGGTCACCACCATGATTGGTCAGCTCACATGTACAGTATGCCCTAACTACATTACTACATTGTTCTTAGACAATGATGCTTTCACTCCATTGCTGTGCTGCTACTTGTAATTGTGAAACCAAAAGAGAGCAGCCAAAAATCCTGTCCACTTCATATATAAAGACCTATGCTCTGGTCTGCTACTGTGTCCCTCATATTAAGCAAGCAAACTATGTAGCACTTGCTACATGTACTCTATGGCCATGTTTACACGTTAAGGAGGATGATGCACCATGAAGCAACAAAATCACCTTGTGGTAACCTCGAATTCTAATAAAGAACAGGTGCCACACAATGGTACATCACAAAAATATAATTTTTATTAAATATACACCATTATGAACAGATAAAAAGAAGGTGTCAGACCAATCACAAGGAGACATCATGATTATGGAAGCACAACACTACAAAATTTTGCAAAAACATTCCTATATGGCACATACACGGGAACAAAAAAAGGGATAGTATGTAAAGGGGAATTAACCCACTGCTATAATCATAAGCTACCCTCAGGCATATTTAATTACAGGGCCATTAACCTGTTTCCCCAGTAGCACTCCCTATCATCCAATAAGATTGTCCTAAATAATGTGATACACATTACCCCATCAGGAAGGAATGTAAACAAGGGATACAGTCCACTGTTGGGTCGAAAAAACCGCCCTCAGGCATATTGATTAGGACTATGAACATGCTACCCCAGTGAACATTCCCTACTGATATCCCTAGCCTCATATTGTAAAGCTGGGATGCATGAATGTTCGCCATAATAGCAAACCGCAAAATAGGTGGTGCTCCCCCGGTGTCTCCTATGCCCCGACGCGCGTTTCGCACTGCTTCATCATGGAGGCGTGTCAGAGAAGGGGGCTGGGCCATTTAAATATAAATGGCCCGCGCTCGTCATTGGCCAATAACAAGGTGTAACACCTAATTAAAATATACCGTAAACCCTGTGTCAGACCACTGCGCCTGCATGGTGGAAGTCCTGTGCCATTCCCACAGACAATATATTTAGCGGCGTATGCCCAGAATAACCTATTTCCACCTACTGTGCCTGCGTGACTAAGGTCCTGTGTCATCCACATAAGACACATAACGGCGCATGCCCGAAATCACATGACCTCTGCCAACCAATGGAAGGAATAAATCGTGGTCACGTGGTCCCGGTAATGCCAGGTCCTATAGGACACCGGGATACCAAGGAACACCGCAAACCGCTATATATTCCTCAAGGCGAATCAAAATCTCGGCATGCACACTGTCTTTTTGTGGCATATGACTCACACCAAGCATAAAAAGGGGACAATTAGAGTCCAGATGTACTACACTAGCTTTCATCAGTATATGATTTGCAGGGTGTGCAGTGGTCAAAGCTGAAAGACCTCTGTAAAATCCTTCAGTGTTTTGAGGAATGCTCACGGCTGGTAAGCACAGACGACACCATCATAAGCATGAGCATCCTACTTATGCGTCTGCTCATGCAAACTTTGATGCACATTAAGGATCAGGCATCTGCAGTGGAGGAGGAGGAGGGAAGCCTTGATGAGTCAGGCATTGCCTGCTCAGGGAACTGTCCTGGACGAGGTGGAGGAAGAAGAGGAAGAGGAGGGGGATGAGTATTTTGGGGAGGAGGATGCTTCTCAGGGGGCAAGAGAAAATGTTGGCTTGCCAAGGTCAGGTACAGGGTTTGTGCATGACTGGAGGGATGTGGATTTAGCAGAAAGAGCTCCTCCACCCACCACTGGCAGTGCATCGTTAACACCTGGAACATTGGCCCACATGTGTGATTATCTCTTGCTGATCCTAAAAAGGGACCCCCGCATTGCCAAAATTATGAAGGATGACGACTACTGGTTGGCCAGCATCCTCGATCCATGCTATAAAGGCAAATTACAGAACATCATGCCACAGGAGAACCTAGAACTAATATTGGCAAACAAACAAGAAACTCTGGTAAACCGTTTGTTTGAGGCATTCCCAGCACACAGCAGCGGTGATGGTTCTCACATGAGCCGTAGGGGGCAACATGGAAGAGGTGTTCGTGGTGCACACATCTGAAGTGGCGTTGGAGACAGGGGTTTCATGACCATGTTGTGGACTGATTTTTCAAGTACTGCTCACATGACTGGTAGGACTGCATCGATTGAAAGTGACAGGAGACAGCAGTTGTCAACTATGGTTACAAACTATTTCTCCTCCCATATCGATGTTCTCCCTCACAGGTCATTCCCCTTTGACTATTGGGCCTCTAAACTGGACACCTGGCCTGAATTGGCACAATATGCCTTACAGGAGCTCGCTTGCCCTGCTGCTAGTGTGCTATCCGAAAGAGTCTTCAGTGCTGCTGCATCAATCCTGACAGAAAAAAGGACCTGTCTGTCGACCCAAAATGTTGATGATCTAACCTTCATTAAAATGAACCATGCCTGGGTTTCAAAGGATTTTGTACCACCTTCCCTTGATGACACATAGGTTGCCAGCAAAATGGCTCGCTTTGTCCTCCTCTTCCTCCGACTTCTCCATTTCCTCCATTTGCAGCTGCTGAACGTCCAGCCTACACCTCAACATATGCCAGTTTTTCCACCTCCCTAACTGGGCTGTACCCCCCCACAACTTTAGCCAAATAACCCCCAGTTTTCAATGCGTTACTATTATTATAAAGTAAATTAAGGTTGACAAGCTTAAGAATTGATGTCGTTGCCATTGAAATGGGCACTGTAGGTGTGTTTACTGTCCTCGACTCACTGCCAACTTTTATTCCCCATTGACTTGCATTGGGGTCGGGTTTCAGTCGGAACTCCGACTTTTGCCGATAGTCCGCCGATTTCGTTCGACTCGACTTTTGGAAAAGTCGGGTTGTCTGAAACCCGACTCGGCCCTCCGGGAGGCAAAGTCGCTCATCTCCAGTGAGCAGTCATTCAGCAAATGGATTAGCCATTATTTAATTAATCTGCAGATTGAAAGCTACAAAATAGCCTCTATTCAGGCAGCAGATCTACAGAGGTTTCCCTAAATGAAGCCGCCTCAGGAAACAAGCAGTCTTGCCATGGCTTTTGAAGCAGCTCCACAGGCTGCATCTTCACTCTATACTTTCAACCGATAAAAGAAGTAACGCGAGACTGAATGTGTGCACAGCGTTGTCAATTTTGAAATGCTGTGCACTATGTTCGCTTTTTGTGGCGGATATGCAGCGCTTTTTCAGGTGGAATCTGCCTGAAAAAGACATCGGGTGCATATACGCTACACAAAATTAAGGCTATGTGCCCATAATGCGTTTTTGATGTAAAAAAAAAAAAAAGCAACATCTTACAGTTGCAGCAACTGTCATCTCACTGTTCTTTTTTACTCCGTGTAAACTGAACGGCAGCGCATGTTTGAAATCCGCAACACGTCACTCTCTCGTGTGGGTAAGCTGAGTTTATGTGGAGATTTTCCCCATAGACTTGTTTAAGATGTGGAAAATCTGCAGGGAAAAAAATACATATTCACCTTTAGGGTTTGTGAACACGTTGCGGATTGGATTTGGCCCTGCGGATTCGCAACAGTTTCTGCTGCATTGAACAGTACCATTTTAGTCTATGTAAAAAGAAATTATACACAGTAAATGGAGGGCACCACCAGAAAAGTTTATATTTATATGTAAGAGCAAGAGGTCTCACCAGGGTATGCAAGTAGACATGTAATAGAGCAAGAAAAAGTCAAACCCATAAAAGGGAGCACCTCAATTGCATAAGAAATATTTAAAGTATATACCAAATATATGTGTAATACAAAATTTGAATTTTTATTATTCACCAAAAAGAAATACATACAGAGACAGAACAAAACACATATAGTATAAAAACAATTAAAATTGCATCTGTGTGCAAAGGAGACTCAAGACCAAATGCCACACCTCAGTATAAAGGCAATGGCAAACCACAGCAGGCTCCCATAAAAGGTGCTGAATGAATAAATATAACTGGCTTTAGAAATGTATGCCTACAAATGTACAAGCATGTATCACAAAAAACTTATATAGATATAATATGTGCAAAAAATTGCATATATAGAGAGTGACAAATGACTAAATTTAGCAATGAGTATACAATACCAAAAGAGGGTCCAACAGCATTTGTGATCAAAAATTGGTTTGAAAAAATATCCAGTTGCTAATATGAAACAATGGTAACCCCTCAAAGGGGGGAATTTTATCACTGAGTCAAATGTGAAGGACATACAGTATAACGAAGAGAAATGTCCCAGAGATGGTAAGACTGAATAAGTGTGTAAAAACACACTAAGGTGCAGAGAAGCTGAGAATCAGGGCAATGGTACAGTTGTGGTGAAAAGTATTGACACCACTGCAATTCTGTCAGATAATACTCAGTTTCTTCCTGAAAATGATTGCAAACACAAATTCTTTGGTATTATTATCTTTATTTAATTTGTCTTAAATAAAAAACACAAAAAGAATTGTCCTAAAGCCAAATTGGATATAATTCCACACCAAACATAAAAAAGAGGGTGGACAAAAGTATTGGCACTGTTCGAAAAATCATGTGATGCTTCACTAATTTGTGTAATTAACAGCACCTGTAACTTACCTGTGGCACCTAACAGGTGTTGGCAATAACTTAATCACACTTGCAGCCAGTTGACATGGATTAAAGTTGACTCAACCTCTGTCCTGTGTCCTTGTGTGTACCACATCGAGCATGGAGAAAAGAAAGAAGACCAAAGAACTGTCTGAGGACTTGAGAAACCAAATTGTGAGGAAGCATGAGCAATCTCAAGGCTACAAGTCCATCTCCAAAGACCTGAATGTTCCTGTGTCTACCGTGCGCAGTGTCATCAAGAAGTTTAAAGCCCATGGCACTATGGCTAACCTCCCTAGATGTGGACGGAAAAGAAAAATTGACAAGAGATTTCAACGCAAGATTGTGCGGATGTTGGATAAAGAACCTCGACTAACATCCAAACAAGTTCAAGCTGCTCTGCAGTAGGAGGGTACAACAGTGTCAACCCGTACTATCCGTCGGTGTCTGAATGAAAAGGGACTGTATGGTAGGAGACTCAGGAAGACCCCACTTCTTACCCCGAGACATAAAAAAGCCAGGCTGGAGTTTGCCAAAACTTACCTGAAAAAGCCTAAAACGTTTTGGAAGAATGTTCTCTGGTCAGATGAGCCAAAAGTAGAGTTTTTAGTAGGGCAAAGGCATCAACATAGAGTTTACAGCAGAAAAAAAGAGGCATTCAAAGAAAAGAACACGTCCCTACAGTCAAGCATGGCGGAGGTTCCCTGATGTTTTGGGGCTGCTTTGCTGCCTCTGGCACTGGACTGCTTGACCGTGTGCATGGCATTATGAAGTCAGAAGACTACCAACAAATTTTGCAGCATAATGTAGGGCAAGGTGTGAGAAAGCTGGGTCTCCCTCAGAGGTCATGGGTCTTCCAGCAGGACAATGACCTAAAACACACTTCAAAAAGCACTAGAAAATGGTTTGAGAGAAAGCACTGGAGACTTCTACAGTGGCCAGCAATGAGTCCAGACCTGAATCCCATAGAACACCTGTGGAGAGATCTAAAAATGGCAGTTTGGAGAAGGCACCCTTCAAATATCAGGGACCTGGAGCAGTTTGCCAAAGAAGAATGGTCTAAAATTCCAGCAGAGCATTGTAAGAAACTCATTGATGGTTACCGGAAGCGGTTGGTCGCAGTTATTTTGGCTAAAGGTTGTGCAACCAAGTATTAGGCTGAGGGTGCCAATACTTTTCTCTGGCCCATTTTTGGAGATTTGTGTGAAATGATCAATGTTTTGCTTTTTGCTTCATTCTCTTTTGTGTTTTTTCATTTAAGACAAATTAAATGAAGATAATAATACCAAAGAATTTGTGTTTGCAAACATTTTCAGGAAGAAACTGAGTATTATCTGACAGAATTGCAGGGGTGCCAATACTTTTGGCCACAACTGTATGTCCCAGAAGCATGAAAAAAAGCCAGCAGCGCCACCAGGGATAAGAGGAGCCAGTGTGTGGGATGATATCCCACGCGTATCGCCACACAAGAGGTGGCTTCCTCAGGGTAAAAAAATAGCATGGTGTGTTTAACGTTCTGAAGCCATATATACTCTTTTCTGTATAATTAGCACATGGCTCACCTGTGAGGAGGAGGAGAGAGTCGGCGTTCAAGGTGCACAATAGCACATATGCAGGAGAATGACCGCAGCCATCTTTTGCATAGGGAGACGATTGAAATAAAGTTGAATAAAAACACTTACTGCGCATGCTTCAGATTCTCTGATGCTAGTCTAAAGATGGGGCCGTTATCTCATATTGGCACTCAATGAACGCGATAGTACATATGGAAGGGAACAGGCCGCAGCCATCTTGTACATAGAAAAGGATTGACAATAAAGTTACATTGAAAGTACTTATTGCGCATGCGTCGGTATCTCTGCTGTTATGCTTTAAAGTAACGCCATCATTCCATACACCTCAAAAGCACGGGAAAAGAAAAGGAAAAAGCTTACTGCGAATGCGTCAATTAATCAGACAAATACTCCCATATACCGCTATGATCTAATGTGTGCAAGGGCGCAGCAACCAATATGCAAGAAAACTATATAATCCCTATTACAACCACGTCATCATCAGAGTAAGTTCCACAACCAATTTGTTCAAACAGAAATATTTGGGGGGACCCTATGCACACAATAAATCTTATAAGAATAATAATGACCGCAAAACAGCAAAAATATATATAATCGCCGCAAATGAGTCAATTGCTCAATCGCATAGTGCCATTATGCAATGTGTACATACTGTAGAGATACAGACATCAAAAAATGATAATGGCCGCAAAACAGCAGAGACATTTATCGCTGCGCATGTGTAATTGTTCAGTCATATATTATCGCATAGTGCTGTTTTGCAATGTGTGCACAAAGGCGCTAACGTCCATAAACGTGGTCTTTTATATACCCGGCGGAATTGCCATAAAGAGACATAGCGCCACCATTTTGCTCAATCAAAGGCAGGCAAAGGTGTTAAAGGGATTATTCCACACATAGATTTTGTTTAGGAAGTACATGTGTTGAATGTTAAATGCCACATATTATAAGCGCCAGCGCAAGGGAGAAACTGTTAAGAATTTCCTGAAAAAATGTTTTGAAAAAAACCCTCTGAAAAAAATTTTTTCTAAAAAATCCCCAGAGAGCTTTTTGAGATCACACCAGCCACATCTTGATGTAAATATATTACTGCCTAAAATGTGGATCTCTAAGGACACAAACAGTGCAGTATATGTGCAAATTTTGCCATATATGAAAGATTACAATGTAGGCAAAGCGATAACCCAGATACGTACATTAGGGTAAAAATTAAACATTTACAATATCACCCATAATTGAGTGTATGGTAAACAAAAAATCATGTGTGCCAACATAAGTCTATGAGTAAATAGGAGTCATCCTAAGAATGCATAAAAAATGCAGAATTCTTTATTATGTGGAGAATTGTAAAACCACATATTGAATCAAGAGACCAAACAGGCGCAAAATATAAAGAAGGACCAAATAGAGATCAAGGGCCAATAAGGTAAGCAACAAATTTACAGCATGTGCCAAAAAGATTCAAGGAAATGGATTGTACAGTTTCAAAATTTCCGTTTATAACGAAGAGTTTTGCTAACAAGAATCAACAAATGCTGTTGAAAAGGACCCAAGTATTAAACCAAAAATGGAAAATGTATATGTTCATACTAGCCGTAAAAAGAGGCAGGTGGGTGGGAGGAGACGCGGGTGCGTCCATCGCGGGCCTTTCAAACCAATGTATTACATTGGTTTAGGTATATTGATGACTTGTTGTTTTTGTGGACGGGGCCTGAGGAGCAGTGTAGACATTTTATTTCAGAGCTCAATAACAATGCAGTAAATATCTCTCTGACAGCCTTGCTTTCCACGACTTTGATGGAGTTTTTGGATTTGGAAATCATCAAAGTGAGATGTCAGATTGAAACTAAGATCTATCACAAGAAAATTGCTACTAACAACTTGCTCTATTTTACAAGTTTCCATCCCCACCATCTACGACACAATCTTCCAAAAGGTCAGTTCTTAATGGTCAGACGGAATTGTAGTTCAGATCATGATTTTCATGAGGGAGCACGTGATCTCACTAGCCGTCTGTCTGAGAGAGGTTATCCTCGTAAGGTCATCTCTAGAGCGTTTCAACACTCTCGACAGAGCCAGAGAACTGACTTGCTCCAACCAAAATTATGAGACAAGAAATGTATGACTAGTGTCATAACGGTGTATAATAATCAGTGGCAAGATGTAAATGGCATACTGGGAAAATATTGGGGCATTTTGCTGAATGAGTCAAAATTGAGATTATTCCTTTCCGATTCCCCCAGTTTAGTTGCACGAAGAGCAAAAAACCTCAAGGACAATCTCACTGCTAGTCATTTTAAGAGACCAACAACCAAGTTGAATACAGGTAGTCGCCTGGTAGGTACTTTTCCATGTGGAAGTTGCAATATCTGTCCCTATATGGTTGCAACTGATATTGTCAATCTCTCAATCTTTCCAGGAAGAATAAGGACCCGCATCTTTTCTAATTGTAAATCCAGGAATGCTGTCTATCTCCTTATTTGTCCATGCCCTTTGTTATATGTGGGACAAACAAGTCAGGAAATTAGAAGAATTCAGCAGCATATTTCTAATGTTGGGAAAGCTAAAATTGATAAAGAAAAAGGTAAGCCCATAACATCGGTTGCATGCCACTTTCTTGAACATCATGGCAGCAAACCCAATGTGATGCGGATTGTGGTCCTGGATCAGGTTTTGGTCAACATTCGGGGTGGCAGCTTAACTAAAGAATTGTTGCGTCGTGAATCCCGCTGAATCTATAATCTCAAAAGTACTTCCCCTGGTGGCTTGAATGAGGAGCTTCTTTTTTCGGGTTTTTATGGTTGATGATATTTGGACTTATACATTTTTTTTCTTTTCTTCTTTCTTCACAGTATCCAGTATACAGAAATGTGATACTTTACAACAGCGTTAACATGGTTATTTTTCCATCTATGAGTGAACACCCCTGTGGAGTGTATTTGCAAGATTTTCAACATGGCGACACTGGTTTCAACTATCAGGACTTCTGGAACTGTTTGTTGGAATGGACTATCTCCTCTTGGACATTTCTTCAGTACATGCCCTGTCTGTGTTCAGGACTGGGCTTTCTTGTCTTGCTTAAAATATACTGTAGGTCTACGTCCATTGTGGATTGCATTCATTGATTTTTGTAATACTTACATTCTTCCCATGTTCGGATCATTTCTGTTAATGGTCTGGCTCCTAGGACCAACTTTATTAACAGTTGATATTTGAAGATCTGATCATTATTCAGTTAGATTTCTCTGTAGATTATGGATAAATATATGGTCCTTTTAAATCAAATATGAGTTGCTCTTTTGGTTCCATTGAACCATCAATCTCCAATGTGATTTGCATTTATAGAGCTTGGAGCTAAAATAGGTCCACATGTGTTGGACATTTTATTAACATCCAGTGGAATATGCAATGTAATTGTAGCCAGTATATTGCCTTTTTGAATATGTGGCTTTTTAATAGGACTCTCCATCTCCAATATTAAAGCCATGACATGGCCATACTTTGATAGAGTACTTGGCCGCAATTTGCGGCTAGTATTTATAAAATACCTGTTAGGATGTGTATCGTCATGATCACCAATTTTTTCTCTATTCTTGAATATGGGTTTTTCTAACAGCATGTTTTAATTCTTTGTATATGGTTACACTCTTGGCATAATACCTGCCTCTTTTTACGGCTAGTATATATGTGGCGCCCCTGAGGCTCAGTCGCCACAGAGGTACTGCACCTTCTCCTAAGGTGTAGTGCCCCACCAACTAGGTAAGTTGGGAACTCCTTTCCACACTCCAACGCCTGCACCCCACACACAGGATAGTTCAGCAAGACCACATTGCGGCTCCATGCTTAGAGGGTAGCAGAGCACCTTTCGTGGTTCCTTGCTTCGTAACACGAGATGTGCTGGGAGGTGGGTGGAGTTGAGATATATAAAAGAGTGGGAAAGTATAGAATTACAGGTCAGTCTGACGGAAGGTCAGTCGGGAGAAGGACAGTCAGTCAGGAGAGACTGAGGACGGGTCCGAGAGAGAGGAAGGAGTGCTGCAGCTGCCTCAGTGATCTGAGCCAGATGGCACGGGAAAGGAACAAAAGGAGAAAGATGTAGAACTGCAACCTAAGATTCCTTAAGAGAGAAAAGGAACAGTGCGGAACGAAGGAGTAGGAGAACAGAGAGGAGTTGTTGGTTGGAAGAGGAACCCTGCCTATAGGTTCTCAGCGCAAGGCCGGGGCCCAGTCCCCGAGGTTGTATGGACACTTATGGTTCTGCAGCAGACACCGGTGGAGTAGTTGGCTGTAAATGCACTACTCCCATCTAAGACTTGGGGCACAACAGCAACTGAATAGAGAGCCAGGACTCCAGAGAAGGAAGTCCCCGAGAGAGGCTACAGCTGTCTGTCATACAAGTAGAGTTGTTAGGAACATCTGACAGGAGGAACTTCAGAGTACCACGGTACTGGAGCTCTTCACACTAGAAGGCGCAATAGAGTAGTCGTAAAGGAAAGGTACATGTTGGCGGAGTGTTGGAGAGGAGAAGCCTGAATTGCCCGGGAGGTTGATTGAGTCTCTGCCCTGGAGGACACGGCACGGAGGCAGGCACCAGTGTGTACCATGAACTGTGAGTAAAGCTTTGGAACTGCAAGCCCTGGTGTCTTCCATTTATCTGTGCGCCAACACCGTCAGCACTGCTACATCTGGGTACCAAAATTCCTCACACCGCCTGCGCCTATTCTCATCTATTGCAACTAATCTGCCCTGGAGTTACAGCTTCACCTGTGGGGAGCTACACCATCTATGCTGCAACACACCATCAGCCCCAGAGGATCTGCACGCAGCGTTTGCTTGACATCTTGCTTGCCAAACACCACAGGTGGCGTCACAAACTATTCCATTCCACTTAAACTACATCACATCCCCACCATCACTTGGGCGCCCATTGCCACGGACCGGGTCACCGCTGCTGTGACACATTCCCCTGACACCGGCCCGGTACCGAGTACCTCACAGCCCTGGGAGGGTGACCCAATTTGGCATCACAAACAGGATGACGAGACCCGATGCCATCGGGTTCTGTGCGCCTGAAATTTGTGAGACTTTGTACTTTTGAAAATGTGCAGAAGACCTGATTTAATAGACTGTAAAATGGACATTAGAAATGGCCGCTGGCGCAGAGAAGAAGGGCGTGAAGAGATGGGAGGTCCTAGGAAAAGACCGCGAAGAGTATTGTGCCTTCCCTGCCTGAATTACTATGTGACAGCGACATGGCCCACCCCCCGAGGGTTTCGTATACTGGCTTGGTATGGAGGCGCAGGAAGAAGACGCCGCCCACGGAAGGAGGGGCAGATGAAGCCAGTGGCGGGAAAGGGGCCGAGGCAGGAAGAAGAACGCCAGAACGCCATTTTGGAGAGTGAGGGAAGGAGGCCTGCGGAGCTCAGGGAAACGGATCTCCCTGGCGCCATGACTGACGGCTCCAACCCGAGCTCCGGAATGAACCGCCAGTAGCTAGAAGACGAAATTGCTGAACTGACCACCCGTCTGCAGCTGAGGCAGGAGGCCTTAGAGCAGCTGAGACGGCAGCAGGCCCAGGCGGGGCCTACGCCAGCGGTACCTGTTCCATCGGTACTCGCCACCACTGCACCAGACTATCCTCAGGCAGCACCGATCTACATCTGCCAGCTATCCATCCAGCTGGTCACGGCCTGCCCGGAGGAAACCCCGGGAGCTGGAGCCGCGCTATTGCCTGGACCTGTTGCGGCTGCGCAGGTCACTACCAAGGCCCCCGCGGACCCGGAGTCACCACCGGCATCACCACAGCCGGCACCCGGACCGAACATCCCGGTGGTCAAGCCTGCACCGGATCAGAGGCCGCACCGCCAGGAGGCCCCATGTATGTCAGATGTCCGTCCACCTGGGAAGGCCCTGGGGTGTACCGCAGTTGCAGCGGTTGGCCAGGTCGTGCTTGATCTGGTCTGGGACTGGGATACCAGCCCCTGGAGGGGAACAGCACTAATAACCTAAACTAAATCTTGCTACCCAGGAAGGTTTGTTTGCACCGTTGTGCCTGTTTCTATTTTTGCTGTTATCATGTTTTCTGGTAGCACTTTTGTTGCCTAGTTCTTGCAATGGCAGCGTTCTTCAATTTTGAACTAGCGATCATGAACTTGGAGAGATCCAGAAACTTTTACTGTAAATAGTTGCACCTCTTTAGGTGCCCTCTCTTGGTTTTACATATAAAAGACACTTTGCGAAGATGATGTTTTGCATGGACACTTTTCGAAGATGATGTCTACCTCAAAGGACACTGCAAGAAATCCCGGCTCCAGCACTTACAAGAATAATTGTTGAATGTTTTATTGTGAAGTATTTGATAATGTGTTTCATAAGAGTATTAGTAACTGAGAAATGGCTTTTATAGAAGAATTAGGAATGTCTGATATAGAGATGAGTGAATAAAGAATTGAAAGTGACAGGTGACGGACCAGGTACTTGCGGTCAGCGTCTTGCGTCTAGAGAAAGACAGGAAAATGAGAGAAAAATGTGTTACAGAGAATAGCACTTTGAATTGAGAATTGCACTTAGAATTATGAATCTTAGATAGAATTTAAGATAGAATTGTTTGTAACGTCCAAGAAGAGTACCTCCTATACTAGGAAGATTAGTATAAGAAAAGTTTGTTACGCATTATAAAAATTTTTGTATGTTCCTGTACTGTCAACTTTGTTGTCTTGCAGCCCGCGGACGTGCTGTGTTTAACAGGGGGGTATGTGGCGCCCCTGAGGCTCAGTCGCCACAGAGGTACTGCACCTTCTCCTAAGGTGTAGTGCACCACCAACTAGGTAAGTTGGGAACTCCTTTCCACACTCCAACACCTGCACCCCACACACAGGTTAGTTCAGCAGGACCACATTGCGGCTCCATGCTTAGAGGGTAGCAGAGCATCTTTCGTGGTTCCTTGCTTCGTAACATGAGATGTGCTGGGAGGTGGGTGGAGTTGAGATATATAAAAGAGCGGGAAAGTATAGAATTACCGATCAGTCTGATGGGAGGTCAGTCGGGAGAAGGACAGTCAGTCAGGAGAGACTGAGGATGGGTCCGAGAGAGAGGAAGGAGTGCTGCAGCTGCCTCAGTGATCTGAGCCAGCTGGCACGGGAAAGGAACAGAAGGAGAAAGACGTAGAACTGCAACCTAAGCTTCCATAAGAGAGAGAGAAGGAACAGCGCGGAATGAAGGAGTAGGAGAACAAAGAGGAGTTGTGGGTTGGAAGAGGAACCCTGCCTATAGGTTCTCAGCGCAAGGCCGGGGTTGTATGGACACTTATGGTTCTGCAGCAGACACCGGTGGAGTAGTTGGCTGTAAATGCACTACTCCCATCTAAGACTTGGGGCACAACAGCAACTGAATAGAGAGCCAGGACTCTGGAGAAGGGAGTCCCCGAGAGAGACTACAGCTGTCTGTCATACAAGTAGAGTTGTTAGGAATATCTGACAGGAGGAACTTCAGAGTACCACGGTACTGGAGCTCTTCACACTAGAAGGCACAATAGAGGTGTCGTTCAGGAAAGGTACATGTTGGCGGAGTGTTGGAGAGGAGAAGCCTGACTTGCTCAGGAGGTTAATTGAGTCTCTGCCCCGGAGGACACGGCACGGAGGCAGGCACCAGTGTGTACCACGAACTGTGAGTAAAGCTTTGGAACTGCAAGCCCTGGTGTCTTCCATTCCTTTGTGCGACAACACCATCAGCACTGCTACATCTGGGTACCAACATTCCTAACACCGCCTGCGCCTATTCTCATCTATTGCAACTACACTGCCCTGGGGTTACAGCTTCACCTGTGGGGAGCTACACCATCTATGCTGCAACACACCATCAGCCCCAGAGGATCTGCACGCAGCGTTGGCTTGACATCTTGCTTGCCAAACACCACAGGTGGCGTCACGAACTATTCCATTCCACTTAAGCTACATCACATCCCCACCATCACTTGGGCGCCCAGGGCCACAGACCGGGTCACCGCTGCTGTGACACATTCCCCTGACACCGGCCCGATACCGAGTACCCCACAGCCCTGGGAGGGCGACCCATATACATATGCATTTTCCATTTTTTGTTTAATACTTGAGTCCTTTTCAACAGCATTCGTGATTCTTGTTAGCAAAACTTTTTGCTATAAATGGAAATTTTGAAACTGAACAATCCATTTCCTTGAATCTTTTTGGCACATGCTGTCAATTTGTTGCTTACCTTATTTGCCCTTGATCTCTATTTGGTCCTTCTTTATATTTTGCACCTGTTTGGTCTCTTGATTCAATATGTGGTTTTACAATTCTCCACATAATAAAGAATTCTGCATTTTTTATGCATTCTTAGGATGACTCCTATTTAAAATTAATATATCTATGTTTGTGTATTCTTATACTATGTGAATTTTTTTCACCATATCATTTAGTGATGATCACCCATAGGGATCTGTTCTCACCATACCACCTGGTGACAATCACTCATAGACTTATGTTGGCACACATGATTTTTGGTTTACCATACACTCAATTATGGGTGATATTGTAAATATGGGTGATATTGTAAATGTTTAATTTTTACCCTAATGTACGTATCTGGGTTATCTCTTTGCCTAAATTGTAATCTTTCATATATGGCAAAATTTGCACATATACTGCACTGTTTGTTTGTGTCCTTAGAGATCCACATTTTAGGCAGTAATATATTTACATCAAGATGTGGCTGGTGTGATCTCATAAAGCTCTCTGGGGATTTTTTTGAAACAATTTTTTCGAAAAATTATTTTTCAGAGGATTTTTTTTCCAAAAAAATTTTCAGGAAATTCTTAACAGTTTCTCCCTTGCGCTGGCGCTTATAATATGTGGCATTTAACATTCAACACATGTACTTCCTAAACAAAATCTATGTGTGGAATAACACCTTTGCCTGCCTTTGATTGAACAAATTGGTGGCGCTATGTTTGTTTATGGCAATTCCGCCGGGTATATAAAAGACCACGTTTATGGACGTTAGCGCCTTTGTGCACACATTGCAAAACAGCACTATGCGATAATATATGACTGAACAATTGACACATGCGCAGCGATAAATGTCTCTGCTGTTTTGCGGCCATTATCATTTTTTGATGTCTGTATCTCTATGTACACATTGCATAACGGCACTATGCGATAATATATGACTGAACAATTGACACATGCGCAGCGATAAATGTCTCTGCTGTTTTGCGGCCATTATCATTTTTTGATAATTAGGAAGGGGAAAGGGAAATTTTGTGCTCACCAAAATAGTCCTGTAAGCCGGTCGTGCCTAGGGATCAAATGGCTGACCACCATGTGTTGCAAACATGAAGAGAGAAGGAAGATCCGGCACTGGAGACTTAATAAAATCCACGATAAGTTTTATTCACATAATTTCATGATAAAACCATAAAGGGGAAAACAGACCCCCCACGCCTGACGCGTTTCGAACCTTACACCAGGTTCTTCCTCAGAGACATGAAACAAAACAGTTCACAAAATGATTATAAACATTCCTAATCAGCAGAGGGACTCCACACATGTGTATAATCAAAGAGGCAGACAACTAAGCCCTCAAATCACTGGTGGAGTCACTCCCTTGCAAGAAGAAAGAAAAAAAAAAAAAAGGAAAAGACCAATACAACAATGGACAAGACATAGAATAAATAAAAACATGTGCAATACACACGTATAAATGCATAAATACATAGCAACTATCAAATGACAAAACAGAAAAAAAAAAAAAAAACCCCTTCTCTCTTCATGTTTGCAACACATGGTGGTCAGCCATTTGATCCCTAGGCACGACCGGCTTACAGGACTATTTTGGTGAGCACAAAATTTCCCTTTCCCCTTCCTAATTTTCTAAATATACTGACTAACTGTGCTCCCATCAAGCCGCACATTTGTTAACATGCAAGCCGGGACTAAAAATATTACAGCAACTTGCTTGTTAAGAAGAAAAAAAGCTGATGAATTATTTGGCATTTCCTCTGATAATGAGGATAAGATTAGTATGGACATGCATTCACTTTTCTCTGAGTTGGAGAGAAAGATGACTTCTCACCTTAAAACCTGGTGGGACTCAGTGACTCTTGAGAAATACGTTAGTCATAAGATGATACCGCGAGGTTTGAGATTAAAAAAGGTACCGACTGTGATTTATAATGATACCTTTCTACAGAAGTGGAATGATATTTTGAGTGAATGCTCTTTGAAACTAATGTCTCTTAGGCTGGTTTCACATTAGCGCTTTTGTGCGCAGCGCATCGTGCGCACCCGTGCGCATGCGCACTGCGCACCTATACTTAACATGACGTGCGCATGGTCTTGCGCATACTTGCGTTTTCGTGCGCATGCGTTTTTTTGTCTTTTGCGCCAGGCGCGCCAGACGCAACATGTTGCATTTTTGGTTCCGCCCTGTCTCGTCAAAAAAACGCATGCGCACGCTTGCGCACGGAATGCGCAAAAACACCACATTGGAGCCTATGGGAACGCATGCGTGCGCATGGTCTTGCGCACGCTTGCGTTTTTTTGCGCATGCGTTTTTGAGTTAAACAAGTCTAGAATGTTCTCTAGACAATGGAAAAAACGTCACACTTAAAAACGCATGCGCATAAAAAACGCAAACGCATGCAAAAACGCATGTAAAACGCAAACAACTCTGCTTTTTTTTTACACATCAGCGTGCGCATGACGTTAAAAAAACGCGCGTTTGTTTTGCGTTTTTCTTTGCGTTTTTTATGCGCCCGATGCGCTGCGCAAAAAAACGCTAATGTGAAACTAGCCTTATTGTGGAGGAAGAATCTGTCAAATTGACCAACATTGAAGCTTCCATCAATTATTTGGAGTCTAAGTTGGATGTATTTTCTGATCATATGACATTTTCTAAGAGCTATGAACGATTACATGCTAATATTGATAATTTGGAAAGCGGCATTACCAAGTCCAAGAAAAATAAGTTCCTGCGTGATCGCAGGGACTATGACTCTAATATGGTTTATGCTTGGAAACAATTCACTCCGTATAAGCCTAGATCTATTCTCAAGAGGAATCAATCATTCCGTAGTAACAACGTCAGTTTTTCCTCATGTGAACAGTCTTTTAATTCACCTACTACTTCTGAGGGTTCAATGGACTCTAACCGGGTGTTACCTTTAACATCACACTCAAAAAACGATCAAAGAAAACAAGGCGAGGTGGACGTCGACGTAAGAAGAAAGCATCAATATGGTCTGCGGAATGTGAATCATTGGAGGAAATAAACGGTAACATTGCTGCGTCTGATGAGTTTACAGTTATAAACATTTCAGCTACCATAATGAGTGAAGCTCAGCTGAGCGTTTTGAAGAGAGGACTTTCCTTTGTTCCTACATGTAGAGGGGATTTGTTTCAAACATTATGTGATGTCAATCGATTCGTGCGATTATTAACAGTTAAGAGACATTTCTTTACTCCTGATTCTGGTATTGGTAATCAATTTTCTGATATATCATCCTTGAGTTCAAACAATGTTGATTTGTTGCCACTTGCTGCTCCTGTTAGAGATCAAATTTTGTTTGACATGTTGTCTAGTTTGGAGAACACAAATCAACATACAGCAGTACAATGTGACACAAATGTACAGATATCTAACCCCACTTTTTATCCCCTGATATCTAGAGTGCCCATTATGGATACTTTCCAGAGGGCAATAGAACGTGATGTTAAATCTCTGTTGGATTCAGATGTGCAGTCTTGTATGAATTTATCTGTAATTGAGCAGCATGCGCTTCATTTACTAAGTAAGAACCAACATATAGTAGTCCGCCAATCAGACAAAGGGGGGTCAGTGGTGATTCTAGACTCACTACTATATCGCAATGAAATTTTATCCATGTTATCTGATATTAATACATATCATCCTCTCAACAATGATCCTACAAGCTGTATTCAGCAGGGTTTATCTGTGATTTTGCAGGAGGGTCTTGCTTTGGGAGTATTGGACAAGCGCATGGCTGATTTTTTATATGTGGATAAACCAGTGTGTCCTGTATTTCACGCCTTACCCAAAATTCATAAAGGCGTGTTTCCTCCACCTTTCAGGCCCATAGTGGCCGGTATTGGAGGGGTTAATGAAAAACTCTCCGAGTGGATAGACAGGAAATTACAACCTTTGGTTTTGAAAACATCAGGTCACATTAGAGACACCAAACAGCTTCTGCAGGCACTTCAGGAGGTTGCATGGGGGCCTCACCACACATGGATAACATGTGATGTTGTTGCTCTATATTCATGTATTCCTCATGATTTGGCATTATCTGCTGTTTCCACCATTTTGACTGAAGAAAGTAATTTCAGTTCTGATCTTAAAAAATTTATCATTATGGCGTTACAACATCTTTTGAACACCAATTTTTTCAAATTTGACACTAAGTACTATCTTCAGGTGTGTGGCTGCCCGATGGGGTCAAAATTCTCTCCTACTCTGGCCAACTTATATATGTCCTTTTGGGAGAACAAATATATATATACTATGGATAATCCCTATTTAGACAATGTATTGTGGTGGGGGAGATACATTGATGACGTGATCCTATTGTGGTTTGATCGTTGTGATGTATCTCCCTCTCCTGGCATGCTTAAGTTTTTTGAGTATATTGGGACTAATTCTTTGAATATTAAATTCACCCACGAAATACATGGCATTTGTGCCACATATCTGGATGTTAAAATTATGGGAGATGTCAAAACGGGGAATATAAATACTTCCCTATATAGAAAAGATACCAGTGGTAATGCCATATTGCATGCGGATAGTTGTCACCCGCCACATGTGATACGAAATTTACCGTTGGGTGAATTAATCCGTGCCAAAAGATCATGCTCTAATGATGCTCTTTATGAATCCGAGCGTCGTAAAATTTGCACCAGGCTATCAAAAAGGGGTTATAAGAACTGGATGTTAAACAGGGCTATTAAGAAAGTGGATAACAAAACTAGGAGTAGTTTATTGCAGAATGACATGGTACACACTAATCAAAATAAAAATATTCCCACTTTTTCTACCGCTTTCAGTTCAGATTACAAGGGTGTTATTAAAATCATAAATAAACATCTTCCCTTACTGCATCAAGATCCAGTCTTATCGCAAATATTGGCTGGTGGACATAGGTGTGTTCCAAAGAGAGCTAAAAATTTGAGTCATTTTTTGTCCCCCTCATTGTATTTGTCTGATTGCACTAAACCTACGTGGTTAAATTACTTGGGCAATTATAAGTGTGGTGAAAAATTGTGTGGTTTGTGCCGCTATATGGATATTACAGATAGATTTGTTAATTTTAGTACACAACAAACCTACAAAATTAAAACCTACATGAATTGTAACACCACACACTTAGTGTATATGGCAGAGTGCACATTGTGCAGTTTATATTACATTGGCTGTACCACACGCAGCCTGAAGAGGAGACTAAGTGAGCACATCACCGCTTCTAATCCAGAGTCTATGTCCAGTCGTAGGAATGTGTCTGGCTTGTCCAAACATTTCCTTGAAATACACAAGGGTAATTTATGCAGTCTTAAAGTTAAGGGAATAGAACGGGTATTGAAACCCTCCAGAGGGGGTGACTGGGAACATTTACTACACTGTCGGGAAGCCTTCTGGATACTTGCGCTTGATGCACGATATCCGCAAGGTCTAAATTATAGAAATGATCTTATGTATTTCTATTGAGTGCTGAGATTTTTGCTGTTTTTTATTTTTTTTTTTTTTGGTTTTATTTTTTGGGTTTTTTTTTTTTTTTTTTTTTTTCTGTTTTGTCATTTGATAGTTGCTATGTATTTATGCATTTATACGTGTGTATTGCACATGTTTTTATTTATTCTATGTCTTGTCCATTGTTGTATTGGTCTTTTCCTTTTTTTTTTTTTTCTTTCTTCTTGCAAGGGAGTGACTCCACCAGTGATTTGAGGGCTTAGTTGTCTGCCTCTTTGATTATACACATGTGTGGAGTCCCTCTGCTGATTAGGAATGTTTATAATCATTTTGTGAACTGTTTTGTTTCATGTCTCTGAGGAAGAACCTGGTGTAAGGTTCGAAACGCGTCAGGCGTGGGGGGTCTGTTTTCCCCTTTATGGTTTTATCATGAAATTATGTGAATAAAACTTATCGTGGATTTTATTAAGTCTCCAGTGCCGGATCTTCCTTCTCTCTTCATATCATTTTTTGATGTCTGTATCTCTATGTAAAGTATAGGAGTAACCCCGGCACACTAATAACATGAAAGTAAAGTCTTCTCAACGACAGTCTTTAATTGTTGTGATTTTATTGATTGTGAAAAAAAAGGGTGGTGTTACAATCCAAAAAAGGGTGGTGTTACAATCCAACGTTTCAGCTCTACATCTCGAGCTTTCATCAGGGATATGACTACAATATATACAATAAAAGAACAAAAATCAATAATTAAACTTTATAAAGTATTATAAAACCAAAAATCTAGTGATAGGTGATACATAAGGTGGGGACAGTGTCAAACATCCTTTGTGAAGGTGTGTATGGATCTATAATGATGTGAGGCCAGTGAGTATGTATTGTGGTGTGATACGGTGAACATGTGAGAGGTTGAAAAGAGGAATAGAGTGAAGGTGTAAGGAGTTGAAAAGCATGAATGTGTAGGTAGTGTTGAGAAAGGGCATTAGGGGACAGTGAAGTGGAGTGGGAATAAAGGTGAGGTCATCTAAGGAGGCAGTGTGTAAGGGGTGCTCTTGGAAATGTTAAGGAATAAGGTATAAATACCTAGATCCTTGGTTTTGAGGTGTGTGTATAAGTGGTATAGGTTTGCCTTTGTAATCCAGCTGCTGGAACGGTACCTATAGTAACCACTGAAAAAGGGTATAGGTTAAGGAATAGCAAGGTGTATAGAAAGAAAAGATATAAAAGAAAGTTTTAGGGGTCACATACCGATGTGTAGGGTCAGCACGTGACTCCCGTCCTAAGGACAAAAAAGCAGGTCAATAAGCTGAGATGGAGAAAGGAAACCACCCTTTTTTGGATTGTAACACCACCCTTTTTTTTCACAATCAATAAAATCACAACAATTAAAGACTGTCGTTGAGAAGACTTTACTTTCATGTTATTAGTGTGCCGGGGTTACTCCTATACTTTAGTCTTGTTTTTTCCCAGAGCACCTAAGTTGGGGTTTGAGCCTGTCATATCTACTTTATATGTATCTCTATGTACACATTGCATAACGGCACTATGCGATTGATCAATTGACTCATTTGTGGAGATTATATATATTTTTGTTGTTTTGCTGTCATTATTATTCTTATAAGATTTATTGTGTGCATAGGGTCCCCCCAAATATTTCTGTTTGAACAAATTGGTTGCGGGACTTACTTTGATGATGACGCGGTTGTAATAGGTATTATATAGTTTTCTTGCATATTGGTTGCTGCGCCCTTGTACACATTAGATCATAGCGGTATATGGGAGTATTTGTCTGATTAATTGACGCATGCGCAGTAAGCTTTTTTCTTTTTTTTTCCCGTGCTTTTGAGGTTTATGGAATTACGGCGTTACTTTAAAGCATAACAGCAGAGAAACCGACGCATGCGCAATAAGTACTTTCAATGTAACTTTATTGTTAATCCTTTTCTATGTACAAGATGACTGCGGCCAGTTCCCTTCCATATGTACTATCGCATTCATTGAGTGCCAATATGAGATAACGGCCCCATCTTTAGACTAGCATCAGAGAATCTGACGCATGCGCAGTAAGTGTTTTTTATTCAACTTTATTTCAATCGTCTTCCTATGCAAAAGATGGCTGCGGTCATTCTCCTGCATATGTGCTATTGTGCACCTTGAACGCCGACTCTCTCCTCCTCCTCACAGGTGAGCCATGTGCTAATTATACAGAAAAGAGTATATATGGCTTCAGAACGTTAAACACACCATGCAATTTTTTACCCTGAGGAAGCCACCTCTTGTGTGGTGATACGCGTGGGATCTCATCCCACACACTGGCTCCTGTTATCCCTGGTGGCGCTGCTGGCTTTTTTTCATGTTTCTGGGACATACCATTGCCCTGATTCTCAGCTCCTCCGCACCTTAGTATGCTTTTACACACTTATTCAGTCTTACCATCTCTTGGACATTTCTCTTCGCTATATGTCCTTCACATTTGATTCAGTGAAAAAATTCCCCCCTTTGAGGGGTTACCATTGTTTCATATTAGCAACTGGATATTTTTGATCACAAATGCTGTTGGACCCTCTTTTGGTATTGTATACTCATTGCTACATTTTGTCATTTGTCACTCTCTATATATGCAATTTTTTTGCATATATTATATCTATATAAGTTTTTTGTGATACATGCTTGTATATTTGTAGGCATACATTTCTAAAGCCAGTTATATTTATTCATTCAGCGCCTTTTATGGGAGCCTGCTGTGGTTTGCCATTGCCTTTATACTGAGGTGTGGCATTTGGTCTTGAGTCTCCTTTGGTCTTGAGTCTCCTTTGTTTTTATACTATATGTGTTTTGTTCTGTCTCTGTATGTATTTCTTTTTGGTGAATAATAAAAATTCAAATTCTATGTGTGGAATAATCCCTTTAACACCTTTGCCTGCCTTTGATTGAACAAAATGGTGGCGCTGTTTTTTTTTATGGCAATTCCGCCTGGTATTTATAAGACCACGTTTATGGACGCTAGTGACTCACCCCCAGAGGCCGTGGGGTACTCAGTGTCGGGCCCGTTGATTTCAATGGGAGATGTCACAGTGGCAGTGACCCGCTCCGTGGCCTCAGGCAGTCAATGTAAAAGGGGTAGAGTGATGGGGATAAAGTTGTTGAGATGATTCGTGATGCCACCTGTAGTTTCTGGTCAGTTTGACCAGCGCTGCAGGGTTGCTTCTCTGGGACAGATGGTGTGGTGCAGCAATGATGTTGAAGCTCCCCACAGGTGGAGCTGTAGTCCCTGGGCAGTAGGGATAGGTGTTGAGGTAGATGGTGTAGTGTTAGGCACAGAGATGTAGCAGTGCTGGATTAGTGGCGCAGGAATAAGTGGAGAACACAAGGGCTTGTAGTTGCAAAGGCTTTACTCACAGTCTGGTGCGCACAGATGCCCACTTCATTACTGAGTCCTCCAGGTGAGGGGTCCAGATAAGATAGAGTACACCTCTCCAGCACTTCTCCAACATATGCCTTTCCTGAACGTCTCCTCACTAGCGCCTAAACTGAGGTACTTGTAGTTGTGAATTAGGCTCAAGTTCCTCTTTCCAGATGTTACTTGGAACTCCACTCGTACGGCAGACAGCTGTAGCCCGCTTCGGGGACTTGCTACTATTAGGTCCCGGCTCACACACATTGCTATTGTGCCCCCGAGTCTTAGGTGGGAATAAAGTAGTGACAACTTCTATTCCTCCGGTTTCTGCTGCAGGACCATCAGCATCCATACAACTTCGGATACCAGACTCCGACCCATGCGCTTTAACTTAAGGAAGGGCTCTGCGCTTACCCTTGTCCTCAGTTCTCTTCTCCCCACGTTCCGTACTAATCTATCTCTCTTCTGAAGAATCAGGCTTTCTCTTGCTCTTTCCCGTGCCAACAGCTCCGACTTACAACAGTCTGCTTCTGCACTTCCTTCCACTCCATCCCTCTCCGGGGATCTTCTCTCTCTAACTGACTGCTTCCTAACCTTCTTCCGCTCTCTTGTGCCATCTAAGCTCCACCTGCTTCTCCAGCACACTTCGTGAACCAAAGCAGCTGGCTTACAGGGTGCTCCGCTATTCTAAAGTGTCTGTGTTAGGTGCAGGTGCTGGAGTGTGGTCAGGTGTCTCCACCTTACATGGATAGTGGGGTATCACATCTCAGGAGGAGGTGCAGTACCTCTGTAGTGACTGAACCCTCAGGGGCGCCACATTAGCGCCTTTGTGCACACATTGCAAAACGGCACTATGTGATAATATATGACTGAACAATTGACACATGCGCAGCGATAAATGTCTCTGCTGTTTTGCGGCCATTATCATTTTTTGATGTCTGTATCTCTATGTACACATTGCATAACGGCATTATGCAATTGACTCATTCGCGGCGATTATATATATTTTTGCTGTTTTGTGGTCATTATTATTCTTATAAGATTTATTGTGTGCATAGGGTCCCCCCAAATATTTCTGTTTGAACAAATTGGTTGCGGGGCTTACTCTGATGATGACGCGTTTGTAATAGGGATTATATAATTTTCTTGCATATTGGTTGCTGCGCCCTTGTACACATTAGATCATAGCGGTATATGGGAGTATTTGTCTGATTAATTGACGCATGCGCAGTAAGCATTTTTTTCTGTGCTTTTGAGGTGTATGGAATGACGACGTTACTTTAAAGCATAACAGCAGAGAAACCGACGCATGCGCAATAAGTACTTTCAATGTAACTTTATTGTCAATCCTATTCTGTGTACAAGATGGCCGCGGCCTGTTCCCTTCCATATGTACTATCACGTTCTTTGAGTGCCAATGTGAGATAACAGCGCCATCTTTAGACTAGCATCAGAGAATCTGATGCATGCGCAGTAAGTGTTTTTTATTCAACTTTATTTCAATGGTCTCCCTATGCACAAGATGGCTGCTGTCATTCTCTTGCATATGTGCTATTGTGCACCTTGAACGCCGACTCTCTCCTCCTCCTCACAGGTGAGCCATGTGCTAATTATACAGAAAAGAGTATATATGGCTTCAGAACGTTAAACACACCATGCTATTTTTCCCTGAGGAAGCAACCTCTTGTGTGGCGATACGTGTGGGATTTCATCCCACACTCTGGCTCCCCTTAGGGTATGTGCACACGGTGCGGATTCTGCTGCGGATCCACAGCGGTTTTGGCCCTGCGGGTCCGCAGCAGATTTAGGTGCGTTGTACAGTACCATTGTTTTCAATGGTAAACTGGAAAACGCAGTGCACATGCTGCGGATTTTTCCGCAGTTTACAATCCGCAGCATGTCAATTCTTTTGTGCAGAACCGCTGTGGTTTCACACCTCATCCATTATGAGGTTTGAAACGGCAGGCAAATCCGCAGATAAACCGTGTGCACTTACCCATATCCCTGGTAGCCCTGCATGCCTATTTTTCATGTTTCTGGGACATACCATTGCCCTGATTCTCAGCTTCTCTGCACCTTAGGGCAGTTTCACACGTCAGTGTCTCCGGTACGTGTAGTGACAGTTTTCTCACGTACCGGAGACACTGACACACATAGACACATTCTGATGAATGTGTCTATGCAGATGTCAGCGTGTTTTCACAGACCGTGTGTCCGTATGCAAAACACGCTGACATGTCCGTTTTTGTGCAACAGCACGGATCACATGGACCCATACAAGTCAATGGGTCTGTGTAAACACGCACCGCACATGGATGCTGTCTGTGTGCAATCTGTGTGCGTTTTTAAAAGTCAAAGGGTTAACATTGAGAAAATAATTTTTCCAATACACGGACATGGACACACGGACAGAACACGGACAGCACACGGATGGTCACACGCACATACGGATAGCACACGGATGGCCTACAGATCCACACGGACACGGATACCTCCAGTACCGGAATTATCTGGACATGTGAAACTGGCCTTAGTGTGTTTTTACACACTTAGGCTACTTTCACACATCAGGTTTTCTGCGTCAGGCGCGATCCGGCGTCGTGCCGGAATGCCGGATCCGGCAAATGTTTTGTAACACCTGAAGTGCCGGATCCGGTTTTCTGCCGGATCCGTCTTGTTCTTGACAGACAAAACCGGATCCGTCTCATCCGCTTCATCCGTTTTTCTATCCGTTTTTCGACGGATTACGCCGGATCCGGTTTTTAAAATTGACCCTTGTGGCCTTCCGAACGGGATTGGCTACTGGAAAACTAGATATAGCATGTTCCTACAGCCCTTCTTTGACAGGTTGTAGAGAAGAAAGTGCAGGTTGGAGAGAAGAGCAAGTTACTGGCGAAGATGGATGTTGTCATTGGAAATATTACCACTAGAAGTTCTGTGACGGTTTCAGGGACAATTTTCCACTATACTTTATGTCACCTCAAGGCAGAGTACACTGGGATGACAGAGTGTGAAAGATTTGTGCCCTAAACTTGTGTACCTTCTGGACCAACAGTATATACCTTTGCCAACCAAAGTTGGCTATCTTGTCATGGTCTTACTATTTTTACCTTTAGGCCACAGGTGTGTACCTGGTTGTGTTTTATGCAAAGTATTTCACCTTTTAACAAAAGTTGTGTACATTGGTAGGAAATCACCAACAATAAACACAACTTTTTAGGTGAAATACTTTGCTTCAAACACAACCAGGAACACAACTGTGGCAAAAAGCTAAAATTTACCCACAGTTATATACAGTCATATGTAAAAGTTTGGGCACCCCTATTAATGTTAACCTTTTTTCTTTATAAAAATTTTGGTTTTTGCAACAGCTATTTCAGTTTCATATATCTAATAACTGATGGACTCAGTTATATTTCTGGATTCAAATGAGGTTTATTGTACTAACAGAAAATGTGCAATCTGCATTTAAACAAAATTTGACCGGTGCAAAAGTATGGGCACCCTTATCATTTTCTTGATTTGAACACTCCTAACTACTTTTTACTGACTTCCTGAAGCACTAAATTGGTTTTGTAACCTCATTGAGCTTTGAACTTCATAGCCAGGTGTATCAAATCATGAGAAAAGGTATTTAAAGTGGCCACTTGCAAGTAGTTCTCCTATTTGATTCTCCTATGAAGAGTGGCATCATGGGCTCCTCAAAACAACTCTCAAATGATCTGAAAACAAAGATTATTCAACATAGCTTTTCAGGGGAAGGATACAAAAAGTTGTCTCAGAGATTTAACCTGTCAGTTTCCACTGTGAGGAACAAAGTAAGGAAATGGAAGAACACAGGTACAGTTCTTGTTAAGCCCAGAAGTGGCAGGCCAAGAAAAATATCAGAAAGGCAGAGAAGAAGAATGGTGAGAACAGTCAAGGACAATCCACAGACCACCTCCAAAGACCTGCAGCATCATCTTGCTGCAGATGGTGTCACTGTGCATCGGTCAACAATACAGCGCATGCCTAATGCCTTTTTGTATGACCAAACAACTCAATCTTTGTTTCATCAGTCCACAGGACCTTCTTCCAAAATGTAACTGGCTTGTTCTAATGTGCTTTTGCATACCTCAGGCGACTCTGTTTGTGGCGTGCTTGCAGAAACGGCTTCTTTCGCATCACTCTCCCATACAGCTTCTCCTTGTGCAAAGTGCGCTGTATTGTTGACCGATGCACAGTGACAACATCTGCAGCAAGATGATGCTGCAGGTCTTTGGAGGTGGTCTGTGGATTGTCCTTGACTGTTCTCACCATTCTTCTTCTCTGCCTTTCTGATATTTTTCTTGGCCTGCCACTTCTGGGCTTAACAAGAACTGTACCTGTGTTCTTCCATTTCCTTACTATGTTCCTCACAGTGGAAACTGACAAGTTAAATCTCTGAGACAACTTTTTGTATCCTTCCCCTGAAAAGCTATGTTGAATAATCTTTGTTTTCAGATCATTTGAGAGTTGTTTTGAGGAGCCCATGATGCCACTCTTCATAGGAGAATCAAATAGGAGAACTACTTGCAAGTGGCCACCTTAAATACCTTTTCTCATGATTTGATACACCTGGCTATGAAGTTCAAAGCTCAATGAGGTTACAAAACCAATTTAGTGCTTCAGGAAGTCAGTAAAAAGTATTTAGGAGTGTTCAAATCAAGAAAATGATAAGGGTGCCCATACTTTTGCACCGGTCAAATTTTGTTTAAATGCAGATTGCACATTTTCTGTTAGTACAATAAACCTCATTTGAATCCAGAAATATAACTGAGTCCATCAGTTATTAGATATATGAAACTGAAATAGCTGTTGCAAAAACCAAAATTGTTATAAAGAAAAACGGTTAACATTAATAGGGGTGCCCAAACTTTTACATATGACTGTACCTGGTTTTGAATACCTTTTTACCTTTGAAATACCCTGTATTTAACCTTTTTTTAAAACATAGTTCGCCGCAGAAAGAAATGACAGACAACCATTGTGAAACGATAATTTAACTTTTATTTAAATTTTTTTTTTTTTTTGGAAAATGTTTTTAAAGTGCAAAAAACTTTTTTAATAAAGGTTTTAAACCCAATGGGCATTTTTATTACAAAAAACACACATTACAAATCTGTGTACTGTGGGGTGGAAATACTGCTGGAGGGGCTGCGGGACACTTCGACACTGGGTGTGTGGAGAGAGGACTGGGATCGTGGTGGGGAAGGAACAGTTAGAGTTGAAGGTGTGGAAAAAGCTACAGAATGGGTGGACATGTGGGAGGCAGAAGAGGTGGTGGGCGGTGGAGTGGAGGGTTGGGCAGGGACTGTAGGAGCAGATGATGTTGATGGAAAGTTGTATGGGGAAGGAGTTTGGTACGGGGAAGGAGTTTGGTACGGGGCAGGTTGCTGGAAGTGGGGAGATGTCTGGTACTGGGGAGGTTGCTGGTACTGGTGAGGTTGCTGGTATGTAATAGGAGGGGGAGGATGGAAAGTGGCTGGAGGGGGTGCAGATGTAATAGGAGGGGGAGGATGGAAAGTGGCTGGAGGGGGTGCAGATGTAATAGGAGGGGGAGGATGGAAAGTGGCTGGAGGGGGTGCAGGTGGAGGAACTACAGTGGTGGGAGGTGGAGGTTGGGAGGTAACCTGCTGTAGAGCACCGTGGCACGAATGCATTACATGCATCTGCTGGGTAGGAGATAGTTTGCCATGCGCTCCACAACAGACCTGAAAAAGGTGTGGTTTGGCGAAGATCTTGCTTCTGAATGCATGGTTTGCAGAAGTGTCTTCACCTCCAGAATGCTGGAGTTGATCTGCTGAAAGCCTGCGGAGATTTGCTCTGACAAGACTTTTAGACAGTTCTGGAAAGATGCATTCAGATGCAAGAACTCTTGCGCATAACTCTTTTCCTGACCCCTCTGCCGCTGCCGCCCAGTACCCGCAGGTGTACTAGAGGTGGCAGGGGCAGAAGGGTGGGGTAAAGGGAAAGCGATCTCCTCACCAGCAGCTTCATGTAATGTAGGCAGCCACGATGCTCCTGTGCTGGAGGATGGGACAGATGGGTCGAATGTGTGGGAAGGCTGGGAAGGTGCAGATGTACCGGGGCGGTCGAAGTGTCCCTCGGTGCCGGTCTCCTCAGGGATCGCCTCAGAAGGGTCCAATCGTGCAGGCTCCCGAGTGCTGCTCACCGTGCTGTGTAATAAAGAGAAAAAAAAACAATTAAAATACTGACATGGTATGGCCCTGGCTGAAAAAAAAAAGTTACATCTAACATTTTTTTCACATGTGGTGTGTAATATTTACCTTCTGGTGAGCATTGTTTCCCGGAGGAACGACAGGGCTTGTGCGTACTTGTACTTGCTCCTGCGTCCTCCAGATCCACTCGGGGCCCGCATCTCTTTATTGAACTCCTTCTTGAAACGATCCCTCACAGACCGCCACCGATTCACAATTCTGTTCCCTGAAACGAGAAAGGAGTGGTTAGTATACAACATCAGTGTTTCACAAACTCCAGTCCTCATGGTCCCCAGGGGTCATGTTTTCAGGATTTCCATAGTAAATAGAAATCCTGAACACATGATCCGTGGGGACCACGAGGACTGGAGTTCGGGAAACACTGGTTTACATCAAGCAACCGGTACTGTATATACTTACGCTCTTTAATCTGGGCCCGAGCTTCGAGGTCCTCCCAGCGGCCCACAAGGAGAGAACAGATTTCCTCCCAGAGTCGTCGGGTAACGATCAGGTCAGCGTGGCAGCGGTCAGCCATATTCCAGAGCGGCTCCCTTTCTCTGACGAGATCGATGAGGCGGTCCACATCAATCCCTCCATCCTCACCGTCAGAGTCGGGAGCACGCTGTGAAGGCTGTTAAAGAAAAAGACAAAAATAACATAATTAGCCTCCACAAAAGAAATGAAATAAAAAGTGCAAAAAAACAAAGCAAAAATATTTATACTTACACACTGGTGACCGCCGCGTTGCTGTCGCCGACGACCCTGGGAGGCACTGCGAGGACCTCTTGGCCGAGCACCAGATTGGGAAGACTAGAGAAGAAAACAAAAAATGTTATGTCTTTGGATGTAGGCATTTGTTTGCTGTGTGTGGTCTGCAGAACATTGTTTTCTATGTGTTGTGTGTAGTGTGATGTGTTTCTGCGTTTGATGCCAAAAACTTACCAATTGTGAGCCCACTCCAGGTGTCTGTCCACCCCTTCCTTCTTCTTCTGGGAGCTCCTCTTCATCTTGTGATTCCTGTTTTGAAATAAAAGTCAATGAATAGACATATATTACAGAGATGATGGATTTTGGAAATAAAAACTTACCGTCAAACGCTGACGATGCGAGGGAGGGCTCCCAGAAGAAGATGTGCTGTCCTGTTGATGGCCAGACTCCATGGCTGTGGGTATTGCTGCTGCTGTTGCTGCTGCCAGTGATGCCATTTCTGCTGCTGCTGCTGCTGCTGCTGCATCTCTTTGGCGGCTGTTGAATAAAGAGAAACAAAGGGCCAATGAATATCTTGATATTCCATGGCCCTAGTTTGGAGGAATGGGGGATTTGATAATTACCGTCTCTCATCTGCTGCTGGACTCCCCTCCTCAGCATGTTCCATTTGCTGCTCCATTTGGGGTGGTGCTGATGTCTGCTGCCTTCTCCTGCTCCTGGTTCTTGGCTTGGGTGGCATGTTGGGTGTGGCTGAGGGTCCCATTGTCTTGCTTTTATATATCTCCTGTGGGCAGAGCTACTGAGCATGCTCAGACCAAAAAACCGGATCCGGCGCATTGCGGCGCTCATAGGCTTTCATTGTGTGAAAAAGCCGGACGCGCCGGATCCGGCGTGTCCGGCTTTTTCGCCGGAGACAAAAAACGTTACAGTAGACGTTTTTTCCAGACGCCGGATCGCGACACATTGCCGGATCCGGCGAAAACCGGATGAAACGCATGGCCATCCGGCGCGATCCGGCGCAAATGCAAGTCAATGGGGGGGAAACCGGATCCGGCATTGCATTTCGCCGGATCCGGTTTCTGTCAAAAGCGCCGGATCGCGCCTGACAGCGAAAACCTGATGTGTGAAAGAGGCCTTATTCAGTCTTACCATCTCTTGGACATTTCTCTTCATTATATGTCCTTCACATTTGACTCAGTGATAAAATTCCCCCCTTTGAGGGGTTACCATTGTTTCATATTAGCAACTGGATATTTTTTTAAACCAGTTTTTGATCACAAATGCTGTTGGACCCTCTTTTGGTATTGTATACTCATTGTTAAATTTAGTCATTTGTCACTCCCTATATATGCAATTTTTTTGCACATATTATATTTATATAAGTTTTTTGTGATACATGCTTGTATATTTGTAGGCATACATTTCTAAAGCCAGTTATATTTATTCATTCAGCGCCTTTCATGGGAGCCTGCTGTGGTTTGCCATTGCCTTTATACTGAGGTGTGGCATTTAGTCTTGAGTCTCCTTTGCACACAAATGCAATTTTAATTGTTTTTATACTATATGTGTTTTGTTCTGTCTCTGTATTTTTTTGGTGAATAATAAAAATTCAAATTTTGTATTACACATATATTTGGTATATATATATTTCTTATGCAATTGAGGTGCTCCCTTTTATGGGTTTGACTTTTTCTTGCTCTATTACCATGTAAAAAGAAAAATGCAGTGCACATGTCGCGGATTTGCTGCGGATTTAAATCCGCAGCATGTCACTTCTTTGTGGAGATTCCGCAGCGGTTTGGCACCTGCTCCATGACAGGTGTCAAACCGCAGGGGAAAACCACAGGCTAATCCGCACTAAATCCGCAGATAAACCGCAGGTCATTTGACCTGCGGATTTACCTGCAGATTTAGACAAATCTGCGCGGAAAAATCCGCAGCACAATCCGCAACGTGTGCATACACCCTTAAAGCATTGCCACAGCAGAAAACGCATCAAAATCGAATACCAACAAGCACTTGAAACAAAGCAGCTTTGTTTAAAATACTATACACCAAAAAAGACACAAACATATGCAGTAAAAAAAAAGCAAAATAAAAAAACCTGCGCTCAAAAATGCAATTAAAAAAAAAAAAGTAGGCTAATTTACTTTTTGGCTACGTTCAGACGATAAGCTGGTGAGGTTTTGGATGTTGAAGATTTTGTGCACCTTTAAGTAAAATAGGTTACCTGTGTTTTTTTGACAATACGCAAAGTGAAAAACTCATCATGAGATCATAGCTAATAGGGGCAGAAACTCTGCAATATCTAAAGGTCAATATATTAAAACTAAAGTTGACGAGGCTATATAAAGAATCCAACTGCTGGTGAAAGTGAAGAAAAATAATTAAGCGCACCTTTTATCTCTGGTGTTTGGGGCAGTCTCTGCACTATTGTGACTTGCACAGAGCCCACCTGGTGGGTGGCTCCTCATGCACTTCCTCCAGATAACACATGCTCTGCAGGATGCATAAGTTGTCAGTCTCTCAGATAGAAACTGTCTTTCACAGAGCTTACATTTCCAGGGGCTTCTTCTGGGACTTTGTGTTTCACCAGGACTATCTAATTCTCACCCCCTTCCCCTCTTTTCCCCCAGCAGTCACAGCAGATCTGTTCTACCTTTCATCACCTAGGAGCACACACGCAGAGAAGCTATTGATCCTAAAATTGTTGGGATTTCCTCCCCCTGCTGCTTGTTTGTTCTGTCTGTTGTCATTGAACTGGTTAAAGCTTTGTTTGTTTGTTTTTCTTTCAATGGCTCTTAATGGATTAAAACTTAAGAAGATTTCCCCAAATAAGCCAATGCCTGTTAAAAATGCAGTCTCACTTTGTAACCTAAATTAGAGCTAAGTATAAGCACTCCAGTAGATCACACCCTTACCTAAACTTTGTACTACCCTAAAATAAGTCTGGAAGCTGTACAAAAGACTTTAGAAACTTTTGTATATCATCACCGAACTGATAAAGTGCAGTTAGTGTATGGTCGGAAAGGTAATGATTGAATAACTAAACCTGTTACCTGACATGGATGATGTAAATCCATTATTGTAGCAACATAGGGATATTTCAGCAAAAACATTTAGGCCTCATTCAGACGTCAGTGATTTTTCACGTAGACAAAAACTGTTCAAGTGCCATCAGTGTTTGTCATCATGTTTTCAATCCCCAGCGTACAGATGTTACAGCATAGTGGAGGGGATTTTATGAAATCCTGTCTCCACTATGTGTGCGAACACGCATCCGGTGGCCCTGCATTTCCAGACATGCGGCGCATCTTTTTAGACCGCAGCATGTCTGTTTACCTTGCGGCGGCGCTCCTTCTCAGCAAGGTAAATAACACAGTCCGATGTATAGGATGCGGCGATTCCGAATGTGGTCAATGAACACATCCGGAATCACCACGCGTACAGAAGGGGGAGGCGCTTTGGGCGAAGCGGGGTTTCCGCTCCATCCAAAGTGCAGACAATACGGCTCATGGAGATGTACCCTAAGTGTCAGTAATTGTTCACACGGCTGGATTTTCGGTCTGAGTGCTGTCCGTGAAATAAATGGACAGTAGTCGATCCAATGTTATGCAATGGGGCAATGCAGTTGAATAATTCTTTTAAATTTGCTGTATTTATTTTTTCTTCCACTGACTGAATCTGCTTGCAAATAAAATCGCAGTGTGCGCTAATAAATCAGATGAGACTCAGCCATTCAGGTGTCTATGGATGCGTGAAATTAATCGGATGCCATATGGATACACAGTGTGACATCAGTTTTTCACGGATACCTTGCAATTCCGTAATAAAGGAACTTGTAAATTATTGATCCCTTCCGCTGTAAAAAATGGATTACTTATAGACAAGTGAGCAAAAAATTGTCCCTCTTTTCTGGATGAAATTCTGAACAATTTTTTTATTGCACTCATGTGAACCTACTCTTAGTCAGTATTTCATCAGTGATATTCACATTTAGAAAAATATATAAATAAGTCACATTCGAAAGACATACTGATAGGGAATTTAGATTGTGAGCCTCATCGGGGACAGTGATGATAATGTGTGCAAAGTGTAAAGCGCTGCTGAATATGTTAGCGCTATATAAAGATTATTATTATCACATACCTTCTCCTCTCCATTAGGGGCGCAATCGGCCTTATAACAGGGATGACAATATCACACTGCTCGGACTGGTCGATGCTTCTCCTGACCTGAGCGTGACAGTGTGTATTTCTATGCAATTGTCACTCTCGGGTTAGTAGAGCAGCCGGTCAGTCCGTGCACTGCGATGCGATCGTTCTAATTGTTATATGGCTGTCTGACTGCACCTTTACTAGAACAAGTACTGCATATTAATGTCATCAGTGTGCTGTCTGTGATTTTTGCAGATGACATGAAGACTTGTATGGGTCAAAAACTGACTTGTCACTGTGATTCTTGCGTAGTGACCTCCTGGACTTGCTCACAGTCAGATGTCCTTGCCTAAAGTGACTGAGGCGCGGAGATCTTGCAGGGCGCATGAAGCATGAGATCTTTTTACTTCATACGTTTATTGTGAATAATAGGGGCCATTCAATTCACTGAGCATAACATAGCTGTGAGTCGAATTGTCTGGTAAAACTTGAGCGATTTGGCAAATTTGAATTTTGTCAGATCCGCTCATCACTAGTGACCAATCTTTATGATCTTCTTCAATGCTTTTTTTTAAAAAAAACACTTGCTTTAGCTGGTATCTATTTTTCTTTAGCCGGACAAAAAAAAAGTTGTACAGGCTTCGATTTTGAGCCAACTAATATCCTAATTGCAATTAGATTACAGTAAAACAGAAGACATTTCATTTGTGTGGTTTTGTCCTGAAGAAGTGTGTTCTACTTCGAAACCATTCGATAATAAAACAACAGAACTACAGCTCCTTGCATACAGATTCCTATAATTCTTCGGCAGTGCGAATTAATCCACAAAATTATTCCTTTCATTTTGGAAGACATTTCAGGACCCTTTCATTCCCATTCAAACAAATGGATTCTGTACTGGATCATTTATTTTCCGTTTTTATGATCCCAAAATTGGTCCAAAAATGGAATTATACACTGGATATGTGAACAGATGCTAACTTTTGCAGGAAAAGAGGTGGCTGCATGAATCTAATCTTTTCCCCCTGCCAGAAAAGCTGAAAAATTCTTGTACCTTTGCATTATTTTTTCTGCTATAAAAGTAGATTAAAGGGAATCTGTCACCTCATTTTTGGCATATAAGATGCGGCCACCGCCATCAGGGGCTTATCTACAGCATTCTGTAATGCTGTAGATAAGCCCCCGATGTAACCTGAAAGATAAGAAAAACGAGTTATATTATACACACCCAGGGGCGGTCTGGGTCCAATGGGTGTCGCGGTCCGGGTCCGGTGCCTCCCATCTTCTAGCGATGATGTCCTCTTCTTTGCTTCCCATCGCGGCTCCGGCGCAGAGTACTGCAGTGCGCAGGCATCAGGAGAGGTCACCAGGAGCCTGACACCGTGCGGCCCGCCAAAGAAATGCCACCCCACACCATTACTGACTCACTGCCAAACCGGTCATGCCGAAGGATGCTGCAGGCAGCAGATCACTGTCCATGACGTCTCCAGACTCTGTCGTATCTGTCACATGTGCTCAGTATGAAAATGCTTTAATCTGTGAAGAGCACAGGGCGCCAGTGGCGAATTTGACAATCCTGGTGTTCTGTGGCAAATGCCAAGTGTCCTGCACGGTGTTGGACTGTGAGCACAACCCCCATCTGTGGATGTTGGTCACTCAGGCCATCCTGATGGAGTCAGTTTATAACCGTTTGTGCAGACATATGCACATTTTTTACTGCTGGAGGTGATTTTGCAGGGCTCTGACAGTGCTCCTCCTGTTCCTCCTTGCACAAAGGCTGAGATAGCGGTTCTGCTACTGGGTTGTTGCCCTCCTATGGCCCCCTCCACGTCTCATGGTGTACTGGCCTGCCTCCTGGTAGCGCCTCCAGCCTCTGGACACTAGCCTGACAGACGCAGCAAACCTTCTTGCCACAGCTCGCATTGATGTGCCATCTTGGATGAGCTTCACTACCTGAGTCACTTGTGTGGGTTGTAGAGTCCATCTCATGCTACCACGAGTGTGAAAGCACAACCAACATTCAAAAGTGACCAAAACATCAGCAAGAAAGCATTGGTACTGAGATCTGGTTTGTGGTCCCCACCTGCAGAAGCACTCCTTTACTGAGGGTGTCTTGATAATTGCCAATAATTTCCATCTGTTGTCTATTCCATTTGCACAACAGCACGTGAAATTGATTGTCAATCAGTGTTGCTTCCTAAGTGGACAGTTTGATTTCACAGAAGTTTGATTTACTTGGAGTTATATTCTGTTGTTTAAGTGTTCCCTTTATTTTTTTGAGCAGTGTACAAAACCACCTTCTACACATCACAAGTAGAGATGAGATCCAGTGGCCACATCAGTTTCTCATGGCCCGCAGACGGGAACCCTGCAAACAGCCTCCTACCTCCAGGATTCCCAGTGCCTCTTCTTAATAGAAGGCCTGGTGCAATGTCTTCATTATGGCATGCCACACACATGACATCGCACCAGGCCTAATCCAAAGAGCCACCAGGGGTGTCAACAGATTGGAGGCGGTTAATCTTTTTTTTAATCTTTATGGGCTCCTATGGGCATCCACAGATAACTGATGTCGCTGCTGGACCAGGTCCTGTGAATTGATTCGCTCTTCTCTATTCACAAGCACTGCTAGAAGAATGGCAATCCCACCAAACAACCCCACCGCACCTCAATTTAATTTTAATTGTATGAAGGTTTGGATACTGGTTTCAAAGTCAGTAATGGGTGAAGTGTCAGATTTCCATTTTTTTAGTTTTTGGCCTTCAAGTGAACTTTTTATAATTTTCCCATTCCCTATATTAATACATATCAATTGTGCTGCTGTTCTCTGGGCAGGTGTTCAGGAATAACACTTTGTTTTTACTATAAATTGTCCTTTTTCATATGAAATCCTGAAAATTATTAAGAGGAAAGGATGTTTTTTACCCAAATTCTTCGCTTTGTCTATTTTACATACTTACTGTGAGTATGTTAATGATATATAAAGTTTTTGATTATTTTACTTTTCTTAAAAGAAATATATCTTTGAATGGCTTCAAACATTTTAAATGGGAGCCACAAGGTGGAGACAAGGGTCTGCTCCTACGTGCACATAAAGTGGTTGCAAGTGTCCTGGATAAATTGTGATCGTTTTACAACCAAATAAGTGTATATTATTACTACTATGTTTCTGCCCCCTTAGCTGATTCACAAAACCAGATCTAATAAAATTGAATGATATCAATGAATTGTAAAATACAGACATCTCCCTGGTGTAGGCATTTTTACAACAAATGTTTAGACATTTGTAGTGATTTCTAAAATAAATCAAAGCTTTTTTTTGCTGTATCTCCCTTCTTGTTTTACCATGTAGACACTTATATAGAGATACTATTATTATTGCTACAACCTTACCATAGACATTGGCAGTGTATTGCTAGTATATATCTTAAATGTCTTTTAAACGGTGCTAGTAGCATGGTTTGTGGAAGAAAACTGCACAAGGGCCTTGGTGCCTTACAGGGGCCCCAACGCCCCTGAACCAAATGAGAAGACACAAGTATTGTAGATGACAGGTTGTGCATTGCGTTCCTAACCATATATTACCATTTCTAGGTTTGAAGCAATTCCCTATCAATAGATAAAATTAGGGGATTGTGCCTCTTTATACCTTGTATTACCCATCAGCATGATCTAAAGCATGAACTAAAGGAAGCCAAGCAGAGTCAAAATTGCTCACAAAAATTGCTCATAAAATTACAGAACTTTCCAAGTACCAATGCCCTTATATTCTAGTAATCAGCAGGGCTCTTCTCAAGTCATTTGCCATAAATGCCTTTTCTATGCTGAGACAATCCCATTAGCGAGAACATATATCTACAATAGAATAAAGTTTTCATTTTAGTTATTCTATTTTTCATTTGCCAGTTATTACTGTTTGAACCCGTAGAAGCGCCACCTGTGAGTGAAGCGGCCATCATCCTTCCATCTCCCCACATGTCTCCCCTTATTATTATTATTTATTTTTTTATATAGCACCATTGATATCATGGTGCTGTACATGAGAAGTGGTGACATCAAGATACAAACATCATTTACAGCTAACAAACTAACAATGACAGACTGGTACAGAGGGAAGAGGACCCTGCCCTTGTGGGCTTACATTCTACAGGATAGTGGGGAAGGAGACAGTAGGTTGGGGGTTGCAGCAGCTCCGATGGTGTTGAGGTGGCAGCTTGATCATTACAGGTTGTAAGCTTTTTTGAAGAGATGGGTTTTCAGGTTCTGTCTGAAGGACCCAAATGTGGTGGATAACCGTACATGTTGGGGCACAGAATTCCAGAGGATGGGGGCTATTAGGGAAAAATCTTGGAGGCGATTTTGTCAGGAGCGAATAAGTGTGGAGGAGAGAAGGAGGTCTTGGGAAGACTGGAGATAACCTAAAGGAAGATATTGGGAGATTAGTTCGGAAATATACAGAGGAGAAAGGTTATGGAAGGCTTTGTAAGTCTATGCTAGTTGTTTAAACTGGATATGCTGGGAAATTGGGAGCCAGTAAAGGGATTTGCAAAGAGGGGAAGCAGGAGTGTAGCGAGGAGAGAGATTAGTTGGGCAGCAGAGTTAAGGATGAACTGGAGAGGTGAGAGGGCACAGAGGGGGACGTTGCAGTAGTCGAGGTAGGATATGATTAAGGCATGCACAAGCATTTTGGCAGAGTGAGGGTTGAGGAAAGGATGGATTCTGGAAATATTTTTGAGCTGGAGGCGTCAGTCAATATGCCGCTTTTGATGTCTGTATGAATTGAAATAAAGGACTTCTTTTCACCACAGGAAATAGTGAGTGCTGTCTTTCTATATTTTTTCATTTTAGTCATTACTATTACCCTAAGAGCTATCACAAAGCATTCCGCTGGAGGATGTACGTCAGGGGTGTTTAATGTATGTGACACACAATGTGTTCACCACAATGTCACATGGCCATCAGATTATCTGTCATTGGAGGAGTATGAAGCTACCAATCTGAGGTGTTAGACTGAAGTATGTTTGGTCTTAGTAGTGATGAACTGTAATCTAGGTCGCCTATGGTAGGAGCAGGCTAATCTCTTTGCGGTGAGGTAGTGGAAGACTGGAGGGTGTGGAGGTGGTAAGAAAACATAACTAGGGCTGGTTTCACATTTGCGGTTGTGTCGGCAGCGTTTATGCAGCATACTTTGCATGCGTCGTGTTTTCCTATCTTTAACATTGTTGACGCAGGTTCATGCGATTGGATGCTTTTTGCCTGTAATTGTTCAAAAGACATCAAGGTTTCATGATCATACAAATCACCTATCGAGGAGACATCATGTTGAATCCAGAACTCAGCGGACGTGTGGTTCAATAGTACCGGAAGATAACCATTATTCCACAAGGGCATTTCAGCTATAATGTCCCCAAATCCAACCACCCTCTTAATTTGCCTCCACACCGACCACACCAGTCGAAGCAGGGGCAACAGATGAGGGACACCTACCCTCTCCAACTCCAGGAAACCCAGTGGGCAATCAGCTCGTGCGGCATGAAGCAAATGATTTTCAGAATTGGGGAGATAATTACTAGGCATCCATTTTCTTAGAGATCTAGCCTGCCCAGCCAGATAATATAGAAAAAAGTCTGGCAACGCTGCCCCACCCCCCCTTTTTAGGTCTCTGCAGGGTGGATAACCTGAGTTTGGGTCTAGTTTTTCCCCATATAAAAGACGTAATCTGGGAGTTCAAATTCGCAAAAAAGGACTTACTGTAGGTACCACTACAGCACTGTGCTGAAGAGAATAGCTGAGCTTAGGGAGCAATATCATTTTGATCAAATTAATGTGTCCGGCTACAGACAGTGGGAGTTTACTCCAGGTTGCAAATTTAACTTATCAATTCCAACAGTGATAAATATTAAGTTGCAAGTCAAGCGTACTGCATTGAGATATGTGGACACCCAGATATTTAAAACTATATACAATAGACAGCGAGGAGAGAGTCCCAAGTTGGGGAATTGGGGCATGGGAGAGGGGTAATAAGGCAAATTTCTCCCAATTTATATATAAGCCTGAATATTTACTGACTCTATTTATGGTGGCAATCACTTGTGTCAATGTTTCTTCCGCCCTATCCATAAATGTCACCATGTCGTCAGCATATAAGCCTATAGTGTCCACATGGCCCGCTATATCTACCCTTAATATCAGGGGAAGACCTTATACGAATTGCCAATGCCTCGATCGCAAGGGCAAAAAGGGCCGAGAAAGCGGGCACCCCTGACGAGTCCCTCTATGTAGTGAAAAAGTCTCAGATATGGAATTATTTCCAATAATACCGGCTTTGGGTTTCATATATAGCACAATGACCCACTTATCACCAAATCCATATCTCTGCAAACATGCAGAGAGGAAAGGCCACTCAAGGGAGTCAAAGGCCTTAGCCACATCTAGCAATGCCAATGCCCATTTATTGTCTGGCATCAAGGAGCTACATTGGACCACCGACTGGACTCGCCTGATATTAATGGAGGTGCTCTTACCAGGCATAAAGCCAGTCTGATCAGGGTGTATAAGGTCCAATATAACTGAGTTCAATCTTGTGGCCAGGACCTTAGCAAAAATCTTATAATCCACATTCATCAACAATATGGGGCGATAAGATCCACATTCCAAAGGGTCCTTCCCCTCCTTCCTAAGCACTATTATATTTGCCTCGTAAAAGGACTCTGGCATAGATTCCCCCTCCCAAATCCCCTGTAACACCTTTAACAGAAATGGCACCAATATATCCCGATATTTCCTGTATAATTCAATGGGAAACCCATCCAGTCCAGGGGCTTTCCCAGAAGCCGTGTCCGTCATGGCGTTCTATATATCCTCCAAAGTAAACTCAACATCCATAAAGGCCCGCTGAGAAGGGCTTAATGTGGGAAATGTTACATCTGACAGGTATTCAAACATCCCAAACTATTCAGCATCACTTTTAGAATTATAATAGTCATGAAAGCAGACCAATATTTTTTCAGTTGAGGACACCAATGTACCATCCGACTTGCGAATCTGCAATATTGTATTAGAGGTATTTTGTTGATGCACCAGATAGGCCAAAAATTTACTTGCCTGGTTCCCCAATTCAAAATAGGACTGACGGGCAAAAAATAATTTACGCTTAGACATAGTGTCTATATGCTGGGTATATAACCTTTGAGCAGCCAGCCACTCAACTCTATTGTCGCTTGATTGGTCAGATATGTATTCAACCTCCGAATCTTTCAATTGTCGCTCCATCTCATCATCCTCCCTCGAGGTTACCCGCTTGATATAAGAGATCATAAAGGATAAGCAACCCCTCAGATACGCCTTAAGGGCATCCCAAAATAAATTGATGTTCCGGGTGGGATGAGATGAAGCAATGCAGCTGATAGATCGTTCTATCGGGAGATTCCACCAACTTCAGCCAGAAAGGGTTCAGCTTCTATACCATCCCGATAATTAGCTGTCCATATTTAAGTTTAAGAATGACCGGGCTATGGTCCGAAATCCCTCTATTACCATGCTCTGTATTATCCACCCACAGCGCCAGAACACTGGATCCGTATATATAATCTATACATGACAGGAAGCGTTTAGTGGATGAGTGACAAGTTTATTCTTTCGTCTCAGGGTACCGCACCCTCCACAAGTCCAACCATCCTCTACCCTCCATGAACTGTGACAGTTGGGATGTAGCCGGTAGGGGGGGCTTCCCCGGGTATCCCATCACCCAATCTCAGTCTATCAAGGCGATTATTCATAAGTAAATTAAAATCTCCCATGCAGATGACATCTGCATCCAGATAATTCAGGGCAAAACTCATCACCTTCCGGAGAATTGGCACATTAGCTGGAGGGGGATTAAAAACACATAATATGACATATTTCCTAGAGTTAATTAGTGCATATACAAAAACAAAATGACCCTCAGTATCCCTCTGGGCCGCCTTGGCCTCCCACCTAATGTCTCTGTGTATCAGTAATGAAACCCCTCTCGAATAGCTAGTATGGAATGCGTGGATAAACTATTGTATCCATGGTTTCTGTACTCACCGAGCTGTATCTCTGGTCAGGTGCGTCTCCACCAGGGCCACAATGTGAGGGCGATACTGGCTAATTTGCGAAAATACCTTGATTTTCTTCCGGGGGGTTTTAATACCCCTCACGTTCCAGGTCATGCATATTATTTCAGACCCCATGTTTACTCATCTGGATATAGTGAACATCATTACCAGAGTAAAATTTAGAGACATCACACAGAAGATGAAATTGACATTGGCTGCGACTTCTACCTAAATAACAATTAAAACTATTATGAAAGAGAAAACAGAAACAGAATAAGAAACAAACAACATAGGAGCAAAGTCCCACGCTCCTGTCAAATAGCAAACAAAGGGATACCATCACTGAGCCCAGTGTCCAGTATTGTTGGTAAACTTGACGCCTGTGGAAAGAGCCCCCATTAAACCATTAGTAAAGGAATTCTGGTTAACAGAAAGTACATTAGGATTCCTTTGCAGAGGACCCTTTATGGGACCGCAGCCACTCAGCTGCTTCCGCTGGATCTGAAAAAAAAAACACAGAAGAACCCTCGTGGACCAACCTGAGCCGAGCCGGATAAATCATTAGGTACATGACGTTCCTCTCTTTGAGCCGCTTCTTGATTTCAATGAACTGTGAATGCTGTTTCTGAAGTTCCATAGAAAAATCCGGAAAAAAATCGAGATTGTGGCATTGTTGAACTTAATGGGACTTTTTGCTGTGCCAGACGTAGAATAGCATCCCTGTCCTTACAGTTGAGGAGACGTGCCAGGAAAGGTCTAGGTGGGGCTCCTGGAGGAAGAGGTTTTGTAGGGACCCACGGTAAACATTGGAGAAAATTCATCCCCCACCGAAGCTTTAAGCCAGCCCTCCAGAAATTGCTCAAGATGCTGACCTTCCAAGCGTTCTGGCAGACCAATGACACGGATATTATTCCGTCGCATTCTATTCTCCAGGTCATCCGCTTTCTGCCTCCAAGCGTTCATAGAACCTGCCACTTTTGTTAGCTTGGCCTCCATAGGTGCAATGGTATCCTCTACCTGGGACACTCTTGTCTCAACTTCCATAATGCGTCCCCTCATGGCCTGCATATCCTGCCGAAGACGCCCCACCTCAGAGTATACAGCCTCTATTTTCCCAGTCAGGGATGTCCTGGTTAAGGAGATGGCCTGCATTAACTGTTCAGACACCTGTTTGAGGATCAATTCTTCCTGCTTGCTCCTCTCCTGACCCCCAGAGGGACGGTGTTTATGCTGAGCTTGTGAGGGATTATTTCGGTGGGACCGTGTTGTATCAGAGGGATCAGATCTGGCAAACTTTTAATTTTTCAGCTGCTCCTGACCCCTTAGAGCGATTCATGGTCAATAGCAGTATGACACAACAAGGTTACTAGAATTATATGCTCTGGGGATTTCTCACTTCAAAATACAAACACAGCAGGGCTACTATGTTATGAATATGTCCCGGGAATATCTCAAAGCGGAAGGGCCACGTGAAATTTTGAAGATACCGTCCAGTGCTGAGTCAGTGGGGTTTCTTATGGCCAGGGGGACTCACAGCGCCTGCAGAGACAGCAGCAGGGGGGTCCAGAGGCCTTCACAGTGATGGTGCCAGCAGGTAAAGTGGTTTGGTAGCGGGGGGAGCGCGGGGCCCAATCTTCCAGGGCACTCACAGCGTGTCCCCTCAAGTCTTCAGTGCGTTCACTGTCCGGGTAGCGCTGCTGCAGTAGGGGCTGACGCTGTAGCTCTCACGGACAGAGTGCGCATTTAAAATGGCCGCCACCTTGTGCAGGCCCCGCCGCCCGTCCCGACCTTCTCAACCGTCAGCTCACCAGAGTCGTCCTCCCGTGGGGGTCCAGAAGGGTCATGGTGTCCAGGGGAGTCCCGAAACTGCAAGGTATGCCGCGATGATTTGGAGTATCTGCAGGGTAGAGACAGAATTCTGGGAGCTCTCCCATTGTGCTTCCTCTCTTCTCAGCTATATAGCCACACCCCCATTAGGTACTTTTTAACATTACAGGTACTGACAAAAGCACAACATTTTATTAAATCATTTCATCTTGCCATGTAACATGTCCCATATCAGAAACAAAATAGGCAGCAAATTGGTCCCTCATTTGGGCAACTTCAATTGTTGACCGCAAAGGGTGATGATGGTAATCTGGCAATGGGTTTAAAACAGGTTCATCAAGTTCAATGTTCGGTCGCTCTTTAGCCATTATGTAGTCATGCAGAACCACACAGGCTTTGACCACCTCATCGACTGTCTCCATTTTTAGATTTATGGCGGTTCCAAGAATGCGCCATTTGGAGACAAGAATCCCAAAGGTACACTCAACTGTTCTTTGGACCCTGGTCAGTCTGTAGTTAAAAATCGTTTTTGTGTGGTTCAAGTCCCTACTGGAGTAAGGTTTCAGTAGGTTTTCACACATCTGAAAGGCCTCATCCCCAACCATAACAAAGGGCATGGGAGGGCCTTGAGTGTTGGGAAGAGTTCGTGGCAGGGGGAAATTAAATTTTTCTCCATACAAGCATCTTCCCATAACAGAGTTTTCAAAAGTCTGGGAGTCATTGCCACGGCCAAAAGCTCCAATGTCCACGGCGATAAAGCGACAGTCCGCATCTGCTATTGCCATGAGCACTACAGAAAAATATTTCTTGTAGTAGAAGTACTCTGATCCAGTTCTGGTGGGTTTGGTAATACGAATGTGCTTTCCATCCACTGCTCCCCAACAGTTGGGGAAATTACAAACTCGCCAGAAATTTTCAGCAATTTCAAGACCCATGTCCGCGGTGGGTAGGGGGATAAATTAATGCTGGAGAACATTCCACAAAGCACGGCAGGTGTCCGCAACTATTCCAGACAGGGTGCAAATTCCTATCCGGTACTGAAAATGGAGCAATGATAAGCTCTTTCCGGTAGCCAGGAATCTGCAAAACAGAGAAAGAAAAAAATTAAGAACTATAATATAACGGGGTTTAGCTAAACACTGAAAGGAAAAAAAAATAATACAAGGCAGAACAATAATAATTATGACAGGCATTTTTTGTAAAAATATTGTGTACCTTAATGTGACCAGGAGACGTTCCTTAGCAGGAATCGCTCTACGGAGCAGGGTGTCCTGTCTCCTGATGGCTCCTTGGACATGACCAAGCAAATCCTGGAAGGTCTCTTGAGACATCCTGTTATATTCCGCAAATTTCTCCGGGTTAGCATTGAGCTCGCTGTATAGGGAGTGGTAGGCTCCACGGCTCTCACGGACTTCAATAATGGGGTGTCTCCAATAATGCCGACGCTGTCTTCTCCGTCTTTCTCTGCTGTTCACAAGCAAAAGCAAAGGCAAGAAACATCTTTATATCCAAATCCAGGTTGAAATAAAAGCTTTCCATGTGAAGATCCATCGTGCATCAGGATACGGGAGCAAAATCTGAAGGTTTCAGCTGTACAAGGGTCTATATAAAGATATCCCATAAGACACGCCCACTGTTGTCCCATTGATGGTGTCTGTTTATCTAAATTTTTCTCCTGTTAAAATTTCAACTATGCGCACAAAAAATGCAAACGCATGCAAAATGCAAGCAAAAGCATTCAAACGCTACGTTTTTTTCACTGCATGCATAAGCTAATGCATCTAAAAAATGCAGCGTTTGCACCTGTCTGCATGCGGTTTTTCATGCGTTTCAGGTTGCGGAAGATACGCTGCGGATTCAACCGCAACTGTAAAACAAGCCTAAGAGTCCTGTGTAAAGAGAGAAAAAGTGGCACTCACAATCCCGTAAAAAAAAGTGTCCTTTATGAGATACTCAATAAAAACATTGTCACGGGAGGTTGAAAGTAGCTCTGTGGACAACTGCCATTTCTTGTGTAACAATATTCCAAAGGATTCTAGGACCTTTTGAAGCATTGTTAAAATGGTCATCATCCACAGCGCTACCTGCATATTCCCGTGACAATGTTTTTATTGACTATCTAATAACGGACAATTTTTAATCAAGGCGCTCTGATTGTGCCTACTCATTTCTTTTTGTGCAAACAACCAAGAAGCTCGTAGAGCTGAGGAAAGAAATAAGTTTGAAGAATCGTCTACAATTTTTGGTGTCATTTAGCTTTTTGTTTTCAACAGTTGACCGATAATTTATCAATGCAATTTGTGCCAGTTCAAGTGAGTGTGCCAAAACATATTATGGCTGAGCATAATTACAGCTGCCTCTAAGTTGAACTGTCAGATTTATTGGGCCTGTGACAGTCTTCTTTATTTACAGGGAACCACTAGTTTGACCCATGTAACACGCACATTCTAAAGCCCCCGTCACACACAGCGATCTCGTTTTGTGACGCAACAGCGATCTCACCATTGAGATCGCTGTGTGTGACACTAATCAGCGACCGGCCCCCCTGCCGGGTATCACTGATTGTCCTGGAATGGCCAGGACATTTTTTTGATCGCTGGTCTCCCGCTGGCCAGCACGCATCGCTGCGTGTGGCAGGCGGGAGACCAGCGATCAACGAGCTGGAGCTGGTAACAAAGGTAAACATCGGGATTCTAAGCGCCACGCGGCACTTAGAAACCCGATGTGTACCTTAGTTACCAGCGCGCTGGTGCAGGGAACGGCGCTTAGAAACTCGAGGTGTACCTTGGTTACCAGCTCCCTGCACCAGTGCGCTGGTAACTAAGGTACACAGTGGGTAACTAAGCGACTTGCGTCGCTTGTTACCCGCGTGTCAATGTCCTGATTGCTGGTAAAGCTGCCTGTTTGGCAGCTCACCAGCGATCATGTGGCGACACACCAGCGATCCTGACAAGTTCACATCGTTGTCAGGATCGCTGGTGAGTCGCTACGTGTGACGGGGCCTTAACACTTCCATTTGCAGAGCCGCAGCGACCAAGCGCTTCCTTACTGGCACCGCAAAAATTCCTCTGGATTGCCAACTGTAAAAATAATAAAATGAACTTACTCAGTGCTGCCGCTCTTACGCTGCCTTTATTCTTCATTGATAGGCTGCAGTGGTAATGTCACAACTAAAGTATATGACCACTGCAGCCAATCACTTGACTGAGCGGTAATGACATTGTAGTTGGCACATGATTGTTGAGCCCAGTAACTGGCTGCAGCAATCATCTGCTGGAGTCATGATGTTACCACTGCAGCCTATCAGCAAAGAATGGGAGCAGCAGACTGGTAATATTGGATGTATCATGAGTGAGTAATAGTCATTTTTTTATTTCTACAGTGGTAAATCCAGAGGAGTAAAACATACATCCTGAAAAACCTATTTAAACTTGTGCTTTAAAAAATATTAGCGCAGTTTTATTCCATATATTTTCATAGTTATATATATTTTTTCAGATTCTCTCTCTCATATGTATTTATGTATATATAGACATATATATACATTAGGGAGAGTAAAAAATGATCCCCACTTCAGTTATATTAACAGATAGTCTTTTCAGATCTTGCATGCGTGGACACTGTCTCCCCAGTCACTGCTCTGCATGTTAGAATGTGTGCGTCAGTTTATTTGTGACTGTTGTGTGAGAAAAAAATAGCTGACCCATGTGTTATTTGCGCAAAAGAACAGTATTCCAGGATTTTCTTTTTGGAGTCTAAAGAGCCTTTTACACATAATGAGATTGCTAGCGATATCGCTAAAGCGTCACCGATTTTGTCACGCAACAGCGATATCGCTAGCAATCTCGCTACATGTGACAAGCAGCGGTGACCGGCTTCCCCGCTGGATATCGCTGATCGCGCTCGAACATCCTGGACCATTTTCTCCTCGTTGGCGTCCCGCTGGTGGAAATCGTCATCATCGCTGCCGTGTGACAGGGAGGAGCAACCGCCGAGAATCGCTGGATCGTTGCTGCATCGCTGGTGAGATCTGTCTGTTTGACAGCTCACTAGCGACCATTTAGCGATGCACCAGTGATCCTGACCGGGTCGTATCATTGTCGGGATCGCTGGTGCATCGCTAAAAGTAACGGGACCCTAAGGCTGGAGTCACACAAGTGTATGGCATCCGATATATGTTAATGACCCTCGGTCGAGCCGAGGGAGACGAGTGTCATGCTACTGTGCTCCGATCCTCTCACACAGAGTTGATCAGAGCACAGCTGCGGAGGAGGCGGAGAAAGTAATTTCTCCATCTTCTCTGCTGATTTATGTGGGGGCGAGTAAGTCGAGACTCGGTCGAGTCTCGGTGCCAATCGCTGCATGCTGTGATTGTTCTCGCATGCCGATTCGGCATGAGAAAATAATGTCAGATGTGATCTGCCCCATAGATTATCACTGGGCCAAGTGCTATGCAATATTTTATCGCATAGCACTCGGCCGTGTTCTACGGTAGTGTGAATCTGGCCTAAGGGTGAGTTCTGCGCCAATATTTATTGAAGATTTTGGGCGCAGTATGGAGAAAGGGTTTGGTCATGAAGACTTGAGTAAGAATGGGTAGAGAAGTTCAAGAAAGGTTGCACAACTATCAGTCATGAAGTAGTAGCTGGGCGGCCATCTATGACTGACATTAAGCATGTGAACTTATTTTGTTGGATAGAAATTTGATGTTTGGTCCCCTGAAAGAAACATTATAAGACTGCAGATTCGAGTCTGATCGAGATGTGAATATGTGGCGCCCCTGAGGCACAGTCGCCACAGAGATACTGAACCTTCTCCTAAGGTGTAGTGCCCCACCAACTAGGTAAGTTGGAAACTCCTTTCCACACTCCAACACTCGCACCCCACACAACAGGGTAGTTCTGCACAACCACATTGAGGTGTCTCTCTCCTCCTAGACATTAGGAGTGCCTTGGTGGTTCCCTGCATCAAACACTGGATGTGCTGGGAGGTGGGTGGAGTTGAGATCCATATAAAAGGTTGGTAAGGTTTAGAATTACAGATCAGTCTGGAGGGGAGTCTGATGGGAGGTCAGGCGGGAGAAGGATAGTCATTCAGGAGAGTCTGAGGACGGGTCTGAGAGGAAGGAGATCCCTAGAAGAGGAAGAGAAGAAGGAGTGCTGCAGCTGCCTCAGTGATCTGAGCCAGCTGGCACGGGAAAGGAACAGAAGGAGAAAGACGTAGAACTGCAACCTAAGCTTCCATAGGAAAGAGGAGTAGAGAGAACAGAGAGGAGTTGTGGGTTGGAAGAGGAACCCTGCCTATAGGTTCTCAGCACAAGGCCGGGGCCCGGTCCCCGAGGTTGTATGGACACTTATGGTTCTGCAGCAGACACCGGTGGAGTAGTTGGCTGTAAATGCACTACTCCCATCTAAGACTTGGGGCACAACAGCAACTGAATAGAGAGCCAGGACTCCGGAGAAGGGAGTCCCCGAGAGAGGCTACAGCTGTCTGCCATACAAGTAGAGTTGTTAGGAACATCTGACAGGAGGAACTCCAGAGTACCACGGTACTGGAGCTCTTCACACCTTAAGGCGCAATAGAGGAGTCGTTCAGGAGAGGTACATGTTGGCGGAGTGTTGGCGAGGAGAATCCTGACTTGCCTGGGAGGTTGATTGAGTCTCTGCCCCGGAGGACACAGCACGGAGGCAGGCACCAGTGTGTGCCACGGACTGTGAGTAAAGCTTTGGAACTGCAAGCCCTGGTGTCTACATCTGGGTACCAGCATTCCTCACACCGCCTGCGCCTATTCTCATCTATTGCCATTACACTTCCCTGGGGATACAGCTTCACCTGTGGGGAGCTACACCATTTATGCTGCAACACACCATCAGTCCCAGAGGATCTGCACGCAGCGCTGGCTTAACATCTTGCTTCCCAAACACCACAGGTGGCGTCACGAACTATCACATAAACTATATCACAAAACCACCATTGATTTGGGCGTCCAGGGCCATGGACCGGGTCACCGCTGCTGTGACACATTCCCCTGACACCGGCCCGGTACCGAGTACCCCACAGCCCTGGGAGGGCGACCCAAATACGGCAGTAAATGTGTGGCTCATAGCTCAGCCTAAAAAAATTTTTAATGCGAGAATACAAAAGCTTGGTGACAGATGGACAGAGTGCATTTGAAAAGTTGGGAGACTGTTAGAAAATGATATTTGTCTTTTATGACGGTTGATTGAAATTAATTCTAGAGGCAGAGTACGGATAATTTTTTGACTCTGCCTCATAAATACATGCAACGTCTGTGTATATGTACAAATTCTTCTTTCAATTTTTGTTTTTTGCTTTATTTTTTTCCCTAAAGATGAAAAAAAAAGCCTGTCTGATAAAAACTACACCCCTATTAGCAAGCTGCTTTCACGGTACTGCATCTGGGTCCATTTCTAACCCGTGTTTGATAAACAGGCAATGAGAGACGAAAATGAAAAGCAGGCAATGTGCATTGTGCAAACATTCAAATAGGAGACAGGATAGGTTTGAGAATTCTCTTTTTAATTAGTACTCAACCCACAAGCAACTCAATGAGACAGATTTGTCTTGTTTTGCAAGTTAGATGTTTTTCACCTCTATCACTCAGCCCCTCTTTCCATCTCTTTGTCCTATTCGGAAGAACGGATATGCCCTCTCACTGAAGCCTTAATTGAAACTCTGCTTTCTCCGTGAGCTGGCAAAGCCAGTCTGGGTATCTTATTGTGTCTCTGGATCACCACATGTGTCTCAACACCCTCGTTTATTTTATTTATTTTTTTTTTTTTGTCTTTGACACTTAATAGGCTTTGAGCCTGCTAACCCAATGTGGTGGGAACAGGCAGAGGAACAAGAAATGCTTTAAAGTAGGTGTTTGTCATTAAATAGAACATTCCCCCTGTCTCTTTAGAAACCATCACAAAAGCTCAGCTCCCTGCTGGAAATTTTCTTAGGCCCCTCGCACAAAAGACAAAGTTTGTTTAAGAAATCGTTGCTGAAAAAAAAAGAGTGGACAAAAAAAAAGCGTCAGGCCATTAAGGTAATTATGTGAAACCTATGCTGTATAACAGCTTAATTGATATTAATATTTGTCTAATTGGTGATTGGGAGACTGCTTTGGGCTAAATCTCTTTAGAGCAGTTTCAGTGGTTCAATAGGCTGACTGCTTGTGGGGAGAGTTCACAGCTCTGAATAGCCCTGTTATCTTTCTCAGATGGCTCCCTTCACCTCCTACCCTTGGAGCGGTCCTGCCACTCACTCAGCCACTTCTAGGGCAAAAGCGGTCCTCTCTAGAATTGCCTAATGATGTTTTCTTTTGTTGATGGTGGGCAAGAAGTGGTGGGTGTTCAGATGCAATTAATTGAACGCTATATTGCTTTGTCACTACGACAAGAAGAATATATCAAAATAATGTATGTGCAATAATGTGCGAAAATGAAAAAAATATATTATATATATATATATATATATATATATATATATATAATTTGGATAAATATATGCGGCCTGAAAAAACATTTCCATCTCCTGGAGAAACAAATCTGTTTGATGGCTTGGCCTTTTATATCTCAGTACCTTGTTCAAAGGTCAGTAGCGTGTTGGTACCACCCCGGCACTCAAGAACTGGTGGCACATGATTCTGCAAGTTCTCATAATAGAGATCTATATTCTCTACCCACAGTCGGTTTGAGGCTGGCGAAGATTTGGTAAAAAGCCTAAAGAATTGGTTCTTCACCCTAATTCTCTACAATAATGTAGGGTCTTTCCAGATTATGTTCCTGGGTTAGAGCTTGAGTACATGCTGCGTTTTTGCCGCATTGTTTTTGACACAAGCAAAGCAGTATTTTACAGCATCAGCAAAGTGAATGAGATTTCTGAATTTTCATCAATATGCTGCTTATTTTTTCCTTGTGGATTTGTAACAAAGGATTATTTCAAAGCTGCAGCATGTGAATTATTTTTGCTTTTTTCATCCATTAAAATGGGAAAGCAACACAAGAATAAAAATGCATAAAAATACAGGTATTTTATGCATCGTTTTTCCTGCCAACACTGTTTTTGCTGTAGAAAAGTCTGCTGCAAAACTCAATAACCTTACTGTCCCCAGATTAGCCATCAATTGGTGAAGGCAGCGTAGTCACGACAGATCCAAATATTAGAGCCAGAAACAGAGTAGTTGATTATCAGCTTTGGTTCTGTAAGGAGGTTGGGTCCTAGCCCTGTAAATATTGTTAACACTGTTCACCTTTTATGATTGACATGTGTGAATGTATTGTATGTACTTATCTGTGCATTATATTTAAGCTATGTATATGTGTTTACTGTCATATTGTGTTAGATAGATATACTTTGTAGAGGCAGTGTAGTTAGTGTAAATGGACACAAGATTGGAGTACTGAGCACATCCATATGGGAGCGCACTAGGAGGACACTAGAGGGTTAACTAGGTGGACACTATTGAGTTAATTAAGGGGAGTGTTTAACCAGGAATGAGCTGAGAGAGATTTCCTGGTCCCAGTGAGTCGGGGGCAGCCCTTGGTACGGTTCAGAAGGCATTGCTACTGAGAAGCCTAGCTGACACACAAGGTGGGAAGTAGAGTCCCTAGCCATCCTAAGCAGAGGAGAAGAGTGTGGTACCTACAGTAGAGAAGAAGCCAGTGGATGAGTCACTGTGGAGATGCCAGCCAGAGTCTAGAGGGCTGATGACAGAGAGAAGCCAGTGGATGAGTCACAGTGGGAATGCCAGGCAGAGACTAGGGGGGCTGATGAAGTAGTCGAGTGGGCCACCAGTGAGTGCACGGACAGGATTACCAAAAGGAGGTGGATGACCTAGTAGACGAGTATCTTCGTGGGCTGAAGTCGGTCGCAGGAAGGGAGATCAAAGTGCTGTTTTCACCGGGCTTATCATTCCGCTGACACTTTGTGGTCCACTCCGGTGTGGCTGAAGAAGCCAAGTGCTGCTTTAGAAGATGTATTGTTGGTACCATGTTGAGAGTCCTAAAGGTGTACTGGGTGTGCTGTGACCTGAGTAAAATAAAGTTGAACTGTTCAATGTTATTCCAACCTCTGCCTCTGACAGTATAGTACTTTTCACAGGAGGAGAGTTTCCTACCAAGATATAAAACTGGATGTTGTCCCCATCTATTTCCTGGGACAACACAGCTGCCAAATCAACCTCAGAGGAATCTGTCTGGACTACAAACTCCTTAGTGAAGTCAGGTGCTTTCAAGATCAGCTATTTGCATAGGGCGAGCTTCAACTCTTGGAATGCCATTACGGCTCCAGAGAACCATTTGGCTAGCAACGTCTTTGTGCCCCTAAGATGATCAGTCAGGGGGCAGCAATGATGGCCAAATTTGGGATAAATCGCCAATAATATCCCACAATTTCCAGAAACGTCCAAACGTGCTTTTTGGAGACTGGTTGCTGCCAATTTTGGATTACCTCCATCTTATTTACTTGCAGCTTTATTTTGCCCCCTCTGACGATGCAGCCCAAGTATTTTGCCTCTTCTTTCCCAAAGGGGGACCTCTTTGGGTTTATGGTAAACCGTGCTTTCGTCAGTGCATCCAGTAGCTTCTGGACCTTCTGCAGATGACTTCCCAAATCCAGGCTGAAGATCACAATGTTGTACCAATAATCTGTGGCATACTTTTTGTGAGAGGCTAGGATCCAGTCAATGTCCCTCTGGAAAGTAGCTGGGGCTCACTGCAGGGTGAATGGCATGTATTGAAAGCACCAGGTGTAGAGAAGGCAGTCTTCTCTTTGGCTCTTGAGGACAGAAAAATTTGCCAATACCCTATCATTAGGTCCAGGGTGGCGATATATCTGGCTGACCCTAGCATCTCAATGAGTTCATCAATGCAGGGCATTGGATACTCTTCAAATTTTGAAACCTCACTGTTATCATTACAAAAACATCATTCTCCCTCAGGCTTTGGTACAAGGATAATGGGGCTTGACTAGCCACTCTTTGACTACTCACTCTCGCCCAGGCTCAACATTCTCCTCACCTCCTTGGAGATATCCTCTCAGTGGGCTTCAGGAATCTGATACGGCTTTTGGTTCACCCTCACATGCGGTTCCATCAGGATTTCATGCTACACAACCTGTGTACATCCAAGCAACTTTGAAAACCGGTCCCATTTCCGCTGAAGCAGCTCTCGGCACTGTTGCATCTGGGTCGGTGACAGTGTCTCTGCCACTGTGACATCCTCTACCCTAGCTTCAGGATTGGTCCCCAGGCATGTAGCTTCCACCAGCTTCCTGGTTTCAGCAGGTTGTGATACACTTGGTATGGCTTTCTTCTTCCTGGCTGGTGGACTACCCGGTCTCCAGGACTAAAACTGTCTCAGTCTCACTGACCAGTTATAGATCCTTACCTGGGCCTCTTGTGCTTGAAGGAGGTTTTCCCTCACAATTGGAATCACCCTCGCGATCCTGTCCTGCATCTGGGCTACATGTTCGATGATGCTTCGGTGAGGTGTTACCTTCGCTTCCCAGGTCTCCTTTGCAATGTCCAGAAGTCCCAGAGACTGCAGTCTGTATGGCAGCTCAAACGGTGAGAAGACCTGTGGGACTTCTTTTGTGGAGAACAGTAGGTACGGTAGTAGGCAATCTCAGTCTCAGCCTTCCTTCTCCATGACCTTCTTAAAGGGAACCTGTCAGTAGGATTGTGTTTAGTGATTGTGTCAAGTTTGCGCCGTTATACTGATAATACCTTGGTTGATGAAATCCATCTTGTGGTTGTTGTTTAATCTTTATTTTCAGTTAATGTGATTCTCGTGCTTCGGGGCAGGTCTGTGGGGTGGGTTTTTATGTGGTGCTCTGTATGTCTTATGATTATGACAGGTCACCGATCCCTAAGTGACCTGCCCCCTATTTTACATACTGAATATTATATGTATTGGGAAAAAAATCACAGTCAGCAGGCTGGTGCTGGATCTGCAGCCTGATCGCATCTATAATATGTATTAAATTGTTTCTATATATGTCAGCTACATTTATTCTGAAAAAATCTTTCTCAAAATGGTGCCGGCCGCGCCTGTGCAGTAGCATCTATCGGCGATCCGATAGATGCTACTGCGTCAGCGAGATCTTGCTAGAAGGAAAAAAAAATTGTCTCCACCGAGATGGCTCCAGCAGTGCCTGAGCAGTAATTATGTTAGGGATAACTAGGGTGTGTGTACCCCTTTTTAATGATTGTACACATGATGTATTTAATAAGACTGGGTTTAGCTTTTATGGTGATTGGTACAGACATGGTCCCCACACTTAATAAACCAGCCCTAGGTGGTTTTGTGTATACCTGATAAAGACCTTTTATAGGTTGAAACATTGTACTATGATGGTGGAATAAACAATCTTTGTTCTTTGAAATTCATCACTGGGGACTGAATGCTGTTTTCTTCTACTTTCGATGTCCTTTCTTAGTTAAGTCAGTCAGTAGTTTGGCATTACTACAGTAAAAAAAAATAATAAACAGAAAGTTTACTTTTTTAGCTAGGAAAACACATTTTTCAAGTCTAGCAATTAAATAATTGTCTGTAAGTCTTTGCAAATCATGTACTTACTTGTTATAAGTTGAATAAACCAAGATGTCATCCAGATAGACAATCACATATAAAGCAGTTAGGCTATGTGCACACGGTGCGGATTCACCCGCGGATTTTTCCGCAATCCGCAGGTAAATCCGCAGGTCAAAAGACCTGCAGTTTACTTGCGGATTAGCCTGCGGTTTATCATCTCCACAATGGAGGAGATGGTAAACCGCTGCGGAATCCGCAGAAAAGAAGTGACATGTCAATTCTTTCTGCGGATTTGATATCGCAGGCGAAACCGCGCGGAAAAATCCACACTGTCTGCACGGCGATTTCAATTTTCCATAGGCTAAAATGGTACTGTACATCACCTGCAGTTCTGCTGCGGATCCGCAGGGCCAAATCCGCTGCGGAACCGCAGCAGAATCCGCACCGTGTGCGCATAGCCTTATATAGCTGAAGATGTCAATTACAAGCACGCTTGTTAATCCAAAAGGCATCATAAAATACTCATAGTGACCTTCAAATGTATTAACTCTTGTCTTTCACTCAACTCCTTCTCTTATACTGATCAAGTTTGGTGAACCAACATGCTCCAAACAACTGTTTATAGACATCAGCGATGAGTGTCAGAGGATGGCACCTGTTCCGACTGAAGGTAGCCAGCAACGCTCCATCGCTTCCCCCACTGTAAGACCACCGCCACCGTTAAGCACACCACCAGCACTAAATGTGGAGGTGTCGTCGCAAGGCCAAAGCACTCAGGGAATCACAATGGTTTTGCAACACAACACTGAATCTAGGCCATCAGCACCAATACCATCACCAACCCCCTCTCATTCCTTCCGGTCAACCGCTACTTCCCCCATATGCAACTCTCCAGTCCAGCTCACCCTACCAGATACTCTGAGTGGGACAAGAAAGTACTCATCCTCTCATCCACGTACACTGTGTTTGAACGCCTACATTGCCAAACTAATCTCATTAGAGATGATGCCCTACCGTTTGGTTGAAAGCAAAGCTTTCCACGAGCTCATGGCCTATGCTGTCCCACGCTATGACCTACCCAGTCAGCACATCTTTTCTCGAAAAGCCATCCCTGCCCTACACCGGCATGTGAAAGACCGCATTGTCCATGCAATAAAACAGTCAGTGAGTGGAAAGGTGCGCCTCACAACAGATGCATGGACCAGTAGGCATGGCCAGGGCCATTACGTATCCATCACTGCACGCTGGGTTAATGTGATGGATGTAGGCTCCACAGGGGACAGCGGTGGTGGAACAGTGCTGCCTTGCCCACGGTATAGGAAACAGTTGGCTGTAGGCTTTCGACCCTCCTCCTCCATCAGCGAAAGCTCATCCACAGAGCGCAGTAGCACGAGCACTCCATCCGCAGCTGGCAGTGTTGCACATGAGGTGTCCCACTATCGAACAGCTAGTGGTAAGCGTCAGGAGGCTGTGTTAAAGATGATGTCTTTGGGCGACAACAGACACACCGAGGAGGTACTGGCCAACTACTTGCAGCGACAAACTGAGTCATGGCTGGGCAGTCTACATCTTGAGGCAGGCAAGGTAGTCAGTGATAACGGCCGTAATTTTGTAGCAGCCATAGTCCGTGCAAAACTCACACACATACCTTGCCTGGCTCACACTTTGAACCTGGTGGTGCAGTGCTTCCTTAATAATTTTCCAGAGTTAACATCCCTGCTATATAAGGTGCGACGACTGTGCTCACACATCCGTCGCTCAAACGTCCACTCTACTTGTATGCCTAAGCTACAGCGCCTAATCATAGATGTTGCAACAAGGTGGAGTTCCACCCTGCACATGGTTGAGAGGCTGTGCAAACAGAGGCAGGCTGTAATGCATTTGTGGGAGGATACACGGGCAGGCAGTTTGAGGGAAGACATGGAATTGTCGGGTGTGCAGTGGTCAAAGCTGAAAGACCTCTGTAAAGTCCTTTAGTGTTTCGAGGAATGCACACGGCTGGTAAGCGCAGATGACGCCATCATACGCATGAGCATTCCATTAATTCGTCTGCTCATGCAAAGTTGGATGCACATTAAGGATCAGGTGTCTGCAGCGGAGGAGGAGGGAAGCCTTGATGACAGTCAGCCATTGTCTGGTCAGGGAACTGTCCTGGACGAGGTGGAGGAAGAAGAGGAAGAGGTGGAGGAAGAGGTGGATGAGGGGGATGATTATTTTGGGGAGGAGGATGCTTCTCAGGGGGCAAGAGAAAATGTTGGCGTTCCAAGGTCAGGTACAGTGTTTGTGCAAGACCGTAGGGATGTGGATTTGCCAGAAAGTGCTCCTCCTCCCAGCAGTGGCAGTGCAGCATTGACACCTGGAACATTGGTCCACATGTGCGATTATGCCTTGCTGATCCTAAAAAAGGGACCCCCGCATTGCCAAAATGATGAGGGATGACGACTACTGGCTGGCCAGCATCCTTGATCCACGCTACAAAGGCAAATTACACAACATCATGCCACAGGAGAACCTAGAGATAATATTGGCAACAAACAAGCAACTCTGGTAAACCATTTATTTGAGGCTTTCCCAGCACACAGCAGCGGTGCTGGTTCTCCCATGAGCCATAGTGGGCACAATGGAAGAGGTGTTCGTGGTGCACACAGCCGAGGTGGCATTGGAGAAAGGGGTTTAATGACCATGTTGTGGAATGATTTCTCATGTACCGCTCACACGACTGCTAATACTGCATCGATTAAAAGTGACAGGAGACAGCAGTTGTCAACTATGGTTACAAACTTCTTCTCCTCCCATATCGATGTTCTCCCTCACAGGTCATTCCCCTTTGACTATTGGGCCTCTAAACTTGACACCTGGCCTGAATTGGCACAATATGCCTTACAGGAGCTCGCTTGCCCTACTGCTAGTGTGTTATCTGAACGAGTCTTCAGTGCTGCTGGATCAATCCTGACAGAAAAAAGGTTCATTAAAATGAACCATGCATGGGTTCAAAGGATTTTGTCCCACCTTCCCCTGATGACATATAGGTTGCCAGAAAACTGCCTCGCTTTTGTCCTCCTTTTCCTCAGATTTGCCCAATTCCGCCCTTTGCAGCAGCTGAATGTCCAGCCAATACATCAACATATGCCATTTTTTAAACCTCCCTAAGTGGGCTGTCCACCCACCCCCAATGGCTGGGGTCAACACCTGGTGCACCCGGGCAAGTGCCGTTGCTCTGAACAGGTGGATGTGCCCACTGATGGCCGACGGCACTGGCACATGGCCCCTCATAGTATATAATATATAGTATAATTGTCATGATCCCAGTGCAGGTTTTTGAGCTGCACACCGGGGGTTAATGTCTGGAGCTCTGTGCAGGTTTTGACCTGCACACTTGGGGTTAATGATTGTGGCCTCTTTCTGGTTCTGGGAGAGCTTCATAAACCCCTGGGTAGCTTCAATCCCTGCCAGTTATACTTTTGCCTTTGGCCTAGTGTGCTGACTCCCGTGTGCCTGTTTGTTGCTATAGCTTGTTTATATGGTTCTGACCCGATTCTGTTTCCCGTTGAGTTTGCCTGTTGATTTTGTACTGTGTTATTATCTGTGTATGACTCATTGCCTGTGACCTGACTACTCTCTGCTCGCCCCTCTTGTACCTTGCAGCTATCTCTGTGTGTGACTCATTGGCTACGTCCTGACTATTCTCACTGTCTATGCCACTTGGTAACTTTGTCTCGCAGTTACTCTGCTAGGAATTGTCTTGCAGCTCCTAGCTCTGTGGAGTTTAAGCCACGCCTCTAGCAGTCACGTGCTTCAGGTCCTGCGGGTCTGAAGTACACATCTATTCGGTTGCTGCCCGCTCCACAGGTAGCTTTGAGCACTGTTCGCTTTACTCAGGACACGCGCACTGGCTCAGTGAGCAATTTCAGTGCGGTGTCTCTGACATTATAACTGGCCTACAATTTTTTTTTCTCTCCTCACTTCTGCAGCATGGACCCAATGTGTGCTTTATCTGAGCAGGTGAAAAGCTTGACTCAGTCACTGCAGAAGCTTAGTTTGGAACACCAAGCTCTGGCCCAGTCCCAACGGCGGGTTGAGGACTCAGTTCAGGGGGTACTTTCCGCAGGCTTCCAGCAGGTGGGAAATAGAGATGTCATTTTAGTCCCACCTGAATCCCCGGTTAAATTGCCAGATATATTTTCTGGTAACAAGGATGAGTTCAGGGCATTTAAGGAGGGCTGTAAGCTTTTTTTTTCTTTGAGACCCCGCTCCTCTGGGGATGAGAAACAGAGGGTGGGGGTGGTGATGTCCCTGCTTAGGGGGTCCCCACAAGCCTGGGCATTCTCGCTTTCCTCTTCTGCCCCTGAGAGAATGTCTGTGGATGCATTTTTTGAAGCCTTAGGGCTTATTTATGATGAGCCTGATAGAGTGCGGTTGGCTGAGGACAAAGTAATGAGTGTCTGTCAGGGGGAGCACTCGGCCGAATGGTTCTGTACTGAATTCAGACGTTGGGCAGCGGAGATTTCCTAGAGTGATGCCGCCCTTCGGGGGCTGTTCCACAGAGGCCTGTGTGAACGTCTGAAGGATGCTTTGGCACTCCATCCTCTGCCTGACTCCCTGGAGGATGCCATGGTCCAAGCGGTTCGCATGGATCGCAGGCTGCGGGCTAGAGGCATTATGCAACGGGAATCGCCCTTATTCTTCAGTGGAGATGAGACCCAGACTCTTCCTATGGCTATGGAGGTGAGCGCTGTCACCTGTGAGGGAAAGGAAAGAAGACGCCGCCGGGAAAAGCAGTTGTGCTTCTATTGTGGGAAATCTGGACATTGGAAGAAGGACTGCCCCTCCTGTCTGTCATCCTCCAAGATGGCGGGAAATGACTAGGTCTGGGTAGTAATCGAGGAGGCTACCCAGACTTCCAGGTACAATTTTCCTCATGTGCAAAAATGGTGCAGCAGGTGGAACTGGAACTTGGTTATGGTCCTGTTCAGACTACTGCTTTTATTGACTGCGATTCGGCTGTGAACCTGATTGATACCAAGGTTATGACTCTTAATAAGATAGGGACAGTCAGGCTTCATGATCCTGTTAAACTTGTGGCAATTGACTCATCTCCTCTTTCCCAAGATGGTATCTGTTGCAGGTCTGAACTTTTTTCTCTTAAAGTGGGTTCCACTCATGTGGAGAAACTAAGTTGTCTGGTGCTAGATAACTTGCCTGCAGGACTGGTACTGGGGATGCCTTGGCTTCAACGCCATAATCCTACCATTGATTGGGTTACAGGGGAAATCACTCAATGGGGATGCAATAATAAATGTGGTAACCGGGGACATCTTGTTAACGCTGTTAAATCCGTGTCTGTGTCGTCTGTCAATCTGGAAGGTATTCCGGAGTACCTGAAAGATTTTGAAGACGTTTTTTCCGAAAGTGAGGCTGAGGCGCTGCCACCACATAGACCCTATGATTGTGCCATTGATTTAGTACCCGGAGCCAAGTTACCCAAGGCTCGATTGTTCAATTTGTCTGGGCCTGAGCGCCAAGCCATGAAGGAGTACATAGCTGAGAGACTCCGTAAAAGGGCATATCAGGCCTTCTGTGTCACTTGTGGCAGCAGGGTTCTTCTTTGTGAAGAAAAAAGATGGTGGTTTGCGGCCGTGCCTCGACTTTCGGGAAATGAACAAGATAACGGTTAGGAACTCTTACCCGCTTCCCCTCATCCCAGACTTATGTAACCAGTTAGCTGGGGCCCAATGGTTCTCCAAGTTAGATCTGCGGGGGGCCTACAATCTGATAAGGGTTCGGGAAGGGGACGAGTGGAAAACGGCATTCCTCACATCAGAAGGACTCTTTGAGAACCTGGTAATGCCATTTGGGTTAACTAATTCACCCGCTATTTTCCAAAATTTCATCAATGTTGTGTTTTCTGATCTGATAGGCCGTTTTGTTATTATTTATTTGGATGATATTTTGGTGTATTCCCTGGACAGTCAATCTCACTTGCAACATCTAAAGACAGTTCTCCAGAGACTCAGGGAGAACCAATTGTTCGCCAAATTGGAAAAATGTTCATTTTTTGTACAGGAGCTGTCTTTTTTGGGGTTGATTGTGTCCTGTGAGGGGTTTCGTATGGATCCTAAGAAGGTGCTGGCGATCACGGACTGGGTTCAGCCTCGAGATCTCAAGGGGCTCCAGCGCTTCTTAGGATTTGCGAACTATTACCGGAGATTCATTAAAGGTTTCTCACAAGTGGTGAAACCACTCACGGATTTTACCCAGAAGGGAGCTGATGTAAAAAATTGGTCTGTACTCGCTAAGGAATCCTTCTCAGCGATTAAGAAATGTTTTATGTCTGCCCCGGTGTTGGTGCAACCTGATCCGTCCAAACCATTCATTGTGTAGGTGGATGCTTCTGAAGTGGGGGTGGGGGCTGTGCTGTCCCAGGGTCCGGCCACCCTTACCAATCTCAAACCCTGTGCCTTCTTCTCCAAGAAGTTCTCTTCAGCTGAGAAAAACTATGATGTAGGCAATAGAGAACTTCTTGCGGTCAAGCTGGCGTTTGAGGAATGGAGGCACTTTTTGGAAAGGGCGGCTCACCCTATCACGGTTGTCACGGATCACCAAAATTTGGCATACCTTGAATCTGCTAAGAGGCTTACTCCTAGACAGGCCCGTTGGTCACTTTTTTTTTCACGATTTCAGTTCTCAATTACTTTTCGACCGGGGTCCAAAAATGTTAAAGCGGATGCCCTGTCCAGAAGTTTTGATCCAGTTTCTCCCCCTGAGCTGCCGTCCTCCATTCTTCCCCCAGGGGTGGTAGTGGCAGGGGTCTCAACTGAGTTGGAGCAAGAAATCCTAAGGGCTCAGGCCCTAGCTCAGGCAACCAGGCCAAGCGATAAACTGTTTGTTCCAGATTTATTGCGGCCTAGACTTCTGCAGGAGTTTCATGATTCTAGGCTGAGTGCTCATCCAGGTATCACGGCCACTAGAGAGGCAGTTGCCAGGGGTTTTTGGTGGCCTCCATTAAGGTCCGATGTTAAGGAATTTGTTTCTGCTTGTGACATATGTGCCCGTTCCAAAAGCTCGCATAACCGACCGGCTGGGGAACTCATACCTTTACCGGTTCCTGATAGGCCATGGACTCATCTTTCCATGGATTTTATTACCGGCCTTCCACCTTCCAGGGGCAATACCGTGATCTGGGTGGTGGTGGATAGGTTTTCTAAACAGGCCCATTTCATTCCCTTGGCAGCATTACCTTCAGCAGAAATGTTGTCAAGATTGTTTGTGCAGCATGTGGTCCGATTGCATGAGGTACCCCTGAATGTTGTGTCTGACAGAGGTGTGCAGTTTGTGGCCAAATTTTGGAGGGCGTTCTGTATGAAATTGGGCATCTCACTCTCCTTCTCGTCGGCATATCACCCGGAGAGTAATGGTCAGACAGAACGCACCAATCAATCCCTGGAACAAATCCTCAGGTGTCTGACCTCCGCCAGACAGGAGGATTGGTGTGATGCGTTACTGTTGGCTGAATTCGCTTTTAACAACCGGGTGAGTCAGTCCACCAACATGTCCCCATTCCTGATTAACTATGGCTTTAATCCGCATTTTGGGGAGTTTTCTCGGGTGGATTCCGGTTGTCCAGGAGCAGAGGGGTCCGTTCTACGATTAAAAAACCTCTGGGCTGAAGTCTGGCGTAATATCTCTCGAGCCCAGGGGAGATACAAATATTTTGCGGACAAAAAGAGAGCCTCGGGAGACATGTTTCAGGTGGGAGAGAAGGTTTGGCTCTCCACGCGTAACATCAACTTAAAGGTACCATCAGTTAAGTTGGGACCAAAGTTCATTGGTCCGTACGAGATTATGGAGATAGTCAACCCTGTGGCGTATAGGTTGCGTCTCCCCGCCTCCTTAAAAATATCTAATGTGTTCCATAAATCTCTGTTGAAACCAGCAGGATCTGTCAAAGAGAACTCTGAGACTGTTGTTCCTCCAGTGCTGGTGGAGGGTCAATTGTAGTATGAGGTCGGACATATTGTGGACTCTCGGCGGGTGCGCCGCTCTTTGCAGTACCTGGTCCACTGGAAGGGATATGGACCAGAAGAGCGCTCATGGGTCCCTGCTCACTCGGTACATGCAGATCGCCTGGTTCAGGCGTTCCATGCCAAGTACCCGGGGAAGCCTGGGGGTCCAGAGGCCCCCCGTTGAGAGGGGGGTACTTTCATGATCCCAGTGCAGGTTTTTGAGCTGCACACCGGGGGTTAATGTCTGGAGCTCTGTGCAGGTTTTGACCTGCACACTTGGGGTTAATGATTGTGGCCTCTTTCTGGTTCTGGGAGAGCTTCATAAACCCCTGGGTAGCTTCAATCCCTTCCAGTTATACTTTTGCCTTTGGCCTGGTGTTCTGACCCCCGTGTGCCTGTTTGTTGCTATAGCTTGTTTATATGGTTCTGACCCGATTCTGTTTCCCGTTGTGAGTTTGCCTGTTGATTTTGTACTGTGTTATTATCTGTGTATGACTCATTCCTGTGACCTGACTACTCTCTGCTCGCCCCTCTTGTACCTTGCAGCTATCTCTGTGTGTGACTCATTGGCTACGTCCTGACTATTCTCACTGTCTATGCCCCTTGGTAACTTTGTCTCGCAGTTACTCTGCTAGGAATTGTCTTGCAGCTCCTAGCTCTGTGGAGTTTAAGCCACACCTCTAGCAGTCACGTGCTTCAGGTCCTGCGGGTCTGAAGTACACATCTATTCGGTTGCTGCCCGCTCCACAGGTAGCTTTGAGCACTGTTCGCTTAACTCAGGACACGCGCACTGGCTCAGTGAGCAAGTTCAGTGCGGTGTCTCTGACAATAATACAGTGTCTCTGACGGTGGGGGGGCCCACTCGCCATCAGACACACCAGCGTACTATGAGGGGCCCTATGATGGTTAAGATGCAGCTATGGCCTGTCCTTCTGGCCTCTACCTTCAGATGATCAATGGCTACCATTTGTAATGGACGTCAACTTACAAGCGGATGCAGTGGTGCTTTATGATCACCTTTCACAGTTGTGATAGTCACAGACGTGTGACAGTCCTGCCACCATTTTTTAATGTCTCCTCTCATGCCAATCCAATAGAATCACCTACGGCCTGTGGCTTCTGTCTTTTGCACTCCAAAATGACCAGACACATCATGATAGGCAGTGAGGACCATGTCTACATCTCTCCCTGTGATCACAATTTGATGGAGATGAGTAAAGGTGATGTGATCCACGCTACTGCGACAAAGCAATCCTTTCTTCACAAAGAACCTTTTTCGCTTTCTCCACAGACACAGTAATTGAGGGTCTGCATCGCCTCTGCAACATCTACCGGGAGGTTTTCCGGCGATGAGTAATTCCCAAATTTCTGCTAACCCTCGACTTTCCGTCTGTACTTGTATCCATGTAGTTTCCAGTAGCGGAAAGTCTGGACTGGTTTACTGAGATTGAAATATATGCGAAGATTTAAAAGTACCACAACACTGTACACTTTGTACGCTTCGACTACCTTTCCCTTTTTCTATTTTTTAAATTCTAGTATAATACATAGTGAGCCTGTGAGTGTCTGTGTCTGACGCCAGAAGTATAGATGGAAATTTACAATTACCCCTAGACTGGATACACCTGCTATGTGCTGATACAGTACCTTTGTTCAAAATTTTGTATTACGGTATCATCCATAGTGAGTGAGCGTGTGTGGTTTACGCCTTCTATATATACGGTGAATCGGAGATACCAATTTTTACTCGATACAGCTTGTATCTTGTTATACAGTACCTTTGTTCGACATTTAGTATTACGATCAAATCCATACTGAGTAAGCATCTGAGAGTGACTACAGGACTATGTATACAGAGATTTCAATTGTACCCTATAATATATATATACTTGCTATCTTGTTATCCAGTACCCTTTTTTACAACATTTTTTATTATGGTCAAACCCAGACTGAGTGAGCGTTTGAGGGTGTCTCCGGAAATATATACCGAGATTTCAAATTTGGCCAACACTGTATACAGCTGTACGCTTCTGATACAGTAACCTTTTTAGCTATTTAGATTCTGGTGTAATCCATAATGAGCCTGTGAACGTCTGTCTGCTACTCCGTCAATATATTAGGAGCTTTAAGATTACCCCAACACTGTATACAGCTGTACGCTTGTGTTATATTACCCATTTACAGCTTTTCATATTCTTATGCAATCCATACTGGGCCTGAGAGCGTTTGAGTCTCCCTCCTGAAATGTATACGGAGATTCAGAATGTTTACACTATACTATTTATACCTTGTATCTGGTGATACTGTACCCTTTTTCAACTTTTTATTTTATTGGGTAGTCCATACTGAGCCTGTTAGCGTCTGTGCATGCCTCATGAAATATATACGGAGATTTACTGTTATCCCTAGACTGTATAGAGCTGTACGCTTCTGACACAGTACCATATATCTGCTGGTATTTTGGGTCCATTTTCCAAAACATGAGGAAGTATGGTGGAAGAGGATGCGGATGTGGCCATGGGGGGCCACCTGGTACTGATGGTGGTGCATCTGCTGGTAGTGCCAAAAACACAATAGCAGCTATGGCAGGAGGTGTTGAGCCTGTGTCATGGTGTAGCTCTGGAAGGCTACTTTCACACATCAGTTTTTTGCCGTCAGGCAGGATCCGGCTATTTTTAGAAAAAACGGATCCGGCATAAATTTTGGAGAACTGTAGAAACGGATCTGTTTTTTTGCTGGATCCGTCTAGCAGGTTATATCTGTTTCCTGGGGGCTGGCCAATTGGATCTGAGCATGCGCAGACTTAAAAAAACGGATCCGGTGGCTGGATCCGTCTTTTTCTGGATCCGGCGCCCATAGACTTTCATTGTAGCAAAAAGCTGGAAGCGCCGGATCCGGCGCTTCCGGCTTTTTCGCCGGAGACAAAAAACGTTACAGTAGCCATTTTTTCCAGACGCCGGAATGAGACAAGTAGCCGGATCCGGCAAAAAACGGATGAAACGCAATGCCATCTGGCACGATCCGGCGCTAATGCAAGTCAATGGGGAAAAACTGGATCCGGCATTGCATTTTGCCGGATCCGGTTTTACAAAAAAAAGCCGGATCGCGCCTGACGGCAAAAAACTGATGTGTGAAAGAGGCCTTAGGCTCCATTTTCTGGGAGTAGGTAGACTGCTTTTAAAGCCGGAGCATCAGGAACTGGTTTTGGCTTACAGAAACAGACAGCAGCAAATATGCCCTCCTCTTCTGAAGTTTCAAAAGATGCAAGCACTGAGTCGTCAAGTGCGGGCTCCTGGTCAGGAAGAACCCCTTTCCTTGTGTCCTTCACCCCCACCAAAAGTGAATGATGCAGCAGGCCACACTTCACATTAGTCCATGTAGCTCTTTCTATCATACCATGCCTGGTACCATGTTTGGATTAGACCAGAATATAAAAAGCAGTAAATGGGTAATGTATCACAAGCGTAGAGCTGTATACACTAGTGTTGTGGTAATTTTTAAATGTACATCTAAATTGCAGGAGTAACCCACAGACTCTCACACGCTCAGGATGGATCACACCACAATATAACAAGAAGATCCGCAAGAAATAATCACACATGTGGGCCAATGATCCAGGTGTCAATGATACACTTAGAGTGGTGGGTGGAGGAGGACTTCCTGGCAGAAAGGGTACAGTATCACCAGATACCAGGTATATATAGCATAGTTTAAACATTAAAAATGTACGTCTATATATTCAGAAGTAGTGTTGAGCCACCCCGCTAGTGTTCCAGTTCGTTTTGGTTCGTCAAAAACGAGGCAAGTTCGTCGAATGTTTGTCGAACGTTCGACGAACAACATCGAACACCATTGAAAACAATGGCAGGCAAGCACAAACACATACAAACACATAGAAAACAATTACAAAACACCTTTAAAGGTGTCCCAAAGCAGACAAAATGCTCAGAATACAAAAACAACATATGGAAATGGCAACTACATATAGAAAAGAGGTGGAGGAGTAAAAGGAGGAGGAGGAGACACAGATATAGGCATGTCATGCCCTTATGAAGTCAAGAAAGGCTGGAATAAAAATGTAAAATACCAAAAAACAGTAAAAATCTGAAATCGAACACGATCATATACCGTCGGTCTTCCCACCATAAATTAGGCCAACTGCTGATCGGGCGGCGTTATTCCCATGAACCTCTGAACAGCGTCCATGAAGGCAAAGTGTTTGGTTTCCAGGGGCAATATGGTTGCAAAGCTGAAACTTAAAGGAATGTCCAGAAGGTCACCACCAGGAGTGGAGCCTGCGGTTTAATTCGACTCCACCCGGGAAACCTCAACCATGCCAGCTAGAGAAAAGATTGACAGATTGCAAGCTTTGTTGATTCTGTGGGTGGTGGTGGATGTCCGTTTTTAGTTGTGCTAGCGATTTGTCAGCTTAATTCTGTTAACGAACGAGACTCCGGCATGCCCCCGCGGTACGCGTCAAGCTTACTAGAGGAACACGCCAGGCTCTGGCACGCGAGATCGAGCAATAACAGGTCTGTCATGCCCTTACATGTCCGGGGCTGCATGCACACTACACTGAGAGGTCCAGCGTGTGTCGCTTACAGGTGCAGATAACTCACTGAACCCCGTTAGTGATGGGGATCTGGGATTACAATTCTTCCCTACGAACGAGGATTTCCCAGTAAGTGCGGGTCAACCGGAATTCTGGAATTAGGCCTAACCGGCATTCCAGAAAAAATGAAAAAATTAAGTGTCTAAACCACAGGTGCTGTAGCTTGCTTAACAGCTGGGCTCCTATGCTGAGTAGCACGCAGTTCTTACATAAACAGGCGGCATAGCTTGGTTCACTGGTGGGCTCCTCTGCTGAGTAGCAGACAGTGCTACAAGGCCCAAAAGGATTTTCTGGACAAGATGCGGTAAAAAATAATTAGCAACACAAACGGTGTAGCTCCTTGACAGGTGTACTACACCGCTTGCTACCACACACCGCTACTATGCCATGAAACAGTCTATTAGCAAAATCGTTGGCACAACCCTTTGTAGACCGGAGTGGTGCACAAGTAGGATCCCAATCCGTGAATGACGATATATATAGACTCGGCACACACCCAAGAGATGATGTTGCAAAAAGGTGATTTTAATAGATGGCAGTACATACATACAACGTTTCGGTCAAGGACCTTCATCAATGTACTGAAAAATTAAATACACGTAATAAAATGAATGAAAGTATATACAATAGATTCCATGGGTTATTTTACACAGAGAAAGATGCTGCAGACTATGCTGAGACATCGGTCACATCATGGCACAAATGATACTATAGTACTGGGGGTACAGTCATGAAGACAAGGATCAACAATAGAAGAAAAGCACATACCATGAGAATGTACTGTGAGCTCTTATTGATTGGCCTTTAAGATAAACCTAAGAGGAGGAGGGATAGAGCTGATAAAGAAACCAACCATATTGAGTAAAGGTAAACCCTGTGGCACTAAACAAGCTCACATACCAGTACTGCAGGGAGGTAACTGTAAAAGTCCCACTATAGGAAAGGAAAGAGCGCTGAAGTAATTGCTTAGAGGATAGTGTCCACACTGACAAGTTGTGTGAACCGTGAGTGTGATCTTACCGTGCTATTTTGTGGCGTGTCAGTGTCTGTTCCACATTAATGCAGCAATGGCATAACACAAAACTAAGGGATGATGAGGACGCGTCCACACGCCACAAAATAGCACGGTAAGATCACACTCACGGTTCACACAACTTGTCAGTGTGGACACTATCCTCTAAGCAATTACTTCAGCGCTCTTTCCTTTCCTATAGTGGGACTTTTACAGTTACCTCCCTGCAGTACTGGTATGTGAGTTTGTTTAGTGCCACAGGGTTTACCTTTACTCAATATGGTTGGTTTCTTTATCAGCTCTATCCCTCCTCCTCTTAGGTTTATCTTAAAGGCCAATCAATAAGAGCTCACAGTACATTCTCATGGTATGTGCTTTTCTTCTATTGTTGATCCTTGTCTTCATGACTGTACCCCCAGTACTATAGTATCATTTGTGCCATGATGTGACCGATGTCTCAGCATACTATGCAGCATCTTTCTCTGTGTAAAATAACCCATGGAATCTATTGTATATACTTTCATTCATTTTATTACGTGTATTTAATTTTTCAGTACATTGATGAAGGTCCTTGACCGAAACGTTGTATGTATGTACTGCCATCTATTAAAATCACCTTTTTGCAACATCATCTCTTGGGTGTGTGCCGAGTCTATATATATCATGAAACAGTCTATTAACATTGAAAACCATTGTTAATGTGAAAATGAAGTTACGCTTTTGGTGAACAAACCGTTCTCGAACGAAACCTCGAACAGTCGAATTTTAAGCAAAGTGTTCGAGTTTGACGAACGGCTCGAACACCGCCCAAAAGAGCTGGAATTTTAACTTGGCGGACAGGTCGACTCGAACACCGCTCATCTCTAATCAGGAGGCAGACTCAGACGTTCTCAGGCCCAGTATGGATTTGGCGTGATTGTAGAAAGTTGAGAAAGGGTACAGTATCACCGGATAACAGGTATATATGTAGCATAGTGTACACCTGAAAAACCTATGTCTATATATCAGGAGGCAGACTCAGAGGGTCTCAGGCCCAGTATGGATTTGACGTGATTATGCAAAGTTGAGAAAGGTTACAGTACCACCGGATAACAGGTTTATATAGCATAGTTTAAACATTAAAAAAATCTGCGTGTATATTTCCGGAGTCCAACAAAGACACTCACAGCCTCAGTATGGATTAGACAAGAATCTAAAAAGTAGAAAAAGGGTAATGTATTCGAAGCGTACACCAGTATACACTGTTGGGTTATTTTTCAATCTTCATATATATTTCAGTCTCAGTAAGACATTAAGGACTCCCCGCAAGAGGAAACGAGATGGATACAAGTGCAGACGGATAGTCGAGCGATTGCAGAAATTTTGGAATTACTAATCACGGTAAAAACTCCCCGGAGAATTCTCAGAGGCGATGCTGACCCTCAATTACTTTGTCTGTGGAGACAGTGAAAACAGTACTTGTGAAGAAAGGTTTGCTGTATCGCAGTACCGTGGAACCCATCACCGTTACTCATCTCCATCAAATTGTGATCACAGGGACTGATGTAGACATTGTCCTCACTGTCTATCATGATCTGTCAGGTAACTTTGGAGTGCAAAAGACACAAGCCACAGGCCGTAGGCGATTCTATTGGATTGGCATAAGAGGACACATTTAAAAATGTGGGCAGGAATGTCACACGTCTGTGAGTCGGAAAACCGTGAAAGCTGATGATAAACCACCACTGCATCTCATTGTGAGTCGACGTCCCTAACAAATGGAAGCCATTGATCATCTGAAGATAGAGCCCAGCAGGACAGGGCATAACTACGTCTTAACCATCATATATCATTTCACCAAATTTGTATTGGCAGTCCCAGTGAAGTATTTAACAGGCCAGACTAAACAGTGGTGGAGCAGGGAGAGGTAAGTATTGCAAGTGCTGGTGCCCTCATAGTACGCCGGTGTGTCTGACGGCGGGTGTGCACCCCCACCGTCAGAAACACTTGATTGTACTATGAGGGTCCTTGTGCCAGTGCCGTTGCCAAAGAATGTGCTCACCCACCTGTCCAGGGCAACGGCACTCGCACGGGTGCGTGCGCCAGGTGGTGACCCCAGCCCTGTGGGGGGAGGTAGCCCAGTTAGGTAGGTGGAAAAATTGGCATATGTTGATGTTGGACATTCAGCAGCTGCAAATGGAGTAATTGGAGAAGTCCGCGGAAGAGGAGGACAAAAGCAAGCCATTTTTCTGGCAACCTACGTGTCAGCAGGGGAGGGTGGGACAAAATCCTTTAAAACCCATGCATGGTTCATTTTAATGAAGGTTAGATCATCAACATTTTGGGTCGACAGACGGGTCCTTTTTTCTGTCAGGATTGATCCAGCAGCACTGAAGACTCGTTCAGATAACACACTAGCAGCAGGGCAAGCGAGCTCCTGTAAGGCATATTGTGCCAATTCAGGCAAGGTGTCAAGTTTACTGGCCCAATAGTCAAAGGGGAATGACCGGTGAGGGAGAACATCGATATGGGAGGAGAAGTAGTTTGTTACCATAGTTGACAACTGCTGTCTCCTGTCACTTTCAATCGATGCAGTATTACCAGTTGTGTGAGCGGTACTTGAATAATCAGTCCACAACATGGTCATGAAACCCCTGTGTCCAACGCCACTTCGGCTGTGTGCACCACAAACAACTCTTCCATGTTGCCCCCTATGGCTCGTTGGAAAAACATCACCACCGCTATGTGCTGGGAATGCCTCAAACAAACGGTTTACCAGAGTTGCTTGTTTGTTAGCCAATATTAGCTTTAGGTTCTCCTGTGGCATGATGTTTTGGTGTTTGCCTTTATAGCGTGGATCCAGGATGCTGGCCAACCAGTAGTCATCATCGTTCATCATTTTGGCAATGCGGGGGTCCCTTTTTAGGATCTGCAAGGCATAATCAGACATGTGGGCCAATGTTCCAGGTTTCAATGATGCACTGCGAGTGCTGGGTGGAGGAGCACTTTCTGGCAAATCCACATCCCTCCAGTCACGCACAAACCCTGTACCTGACTTTGCCATGCCAACATTTTTTCTTGCCCCCTGAGAAGCATCCTCCTCCCCAAAATAATCATCCCCATCATCCTCCTCCTCCTCCTATTCCACTTCTTCCTCCACCTCGTCCATGAGACTTCCCTGAGCAGACTATGGCTGACTGTCATCAAGGCTTCCCTCCTCCTCTTCCTCCTCAGCTGCAGACGCCTGCTTCTTAAAGTGCGTCAAAGTTTGCATGAGCAAACGCATAAGTGGGATGCTCATGCTTATGATGGCATCGTCTGCGCTTACCAGCCGTGTGCATTCCTCAAAACACTGAAGGACTTTACAGAGGTCTTTCAGCTTCGACCACTGCACACCAGACAACTCCATGTCTGCCTTCAAACTGCCTGCCCGTGTATCCTCCCACAAATGAATTACAGCCTGCCTCTGTTCGCACAGCCTCTGAACCATGTGCAGGGTGGAGTTCCACCTTGTTGCAGCGTCGATAATTAGGCGGTGCTTGGGAAGGTGGAGCAATCGCTGCAGTTTCTGCATACGACTGGAGTGTACGGGCGACCGGCGGATGTGCAAGCACAGTCTTCGCACCTTGTGGAGCAAGGGTGTTAACTCCGGATAATTATTGAGGAAGCTCTGCACCACCAGGTTCAAGGTGTGAGCCAGGCAAGGTATGTGTCTGAGTTTTGAAAGGGCTATGGCTGCCACAAAATTCCGGCCGTTATCACTAACTACCTTGCCTGCCTCAAGATGTAGACTGCCCAGCCATGACTCAGTTTATCGCTGCAAGTAGTCGGCCAGTACCTCCGCGGTGTGTCTGTTGTCTCCCAAACACATAATCTTCAACACAGCCTGCTGACGCTTACCACTAGCTGTTCGATAGTGGGACACCTCGTGTGCAACACTGGCAGCTGCAGATGGAGTGCTCGTGCGACTGCACTCTGTGGACGAGCTTCTAGAGGAGGAGGGTCGAATGCCTACAGCCAACTGTTTCCTATACCGTGGGCTAGGCAGCATTGTCCCACCGCCGCTGTCCCCTGTGGACCCTGCATCCACCACATTAACCCATTGCGCAGTGATGGACACGTAACGGCCCTGGCTATGCCTACTGGACAATGCATCTGTTGTGAGGTGGACCTTTTCACTCACTGATTGCTTGAGTGCATGGACAATGCGCTCTTTCACATGCACGTGGAGGGCTGGGATGGTTTTTTGCGAAAAGAAGTGCCGACTGGGTAGGTCATAGCGTGGTACTGCGTAGGCCATGAGCTCGCAGAAAGCTTTGCTTTCAACCAACCGGTAGGGCATCATCTCTAACAAGATTAGTTTGGCAATGTCGGCATTCAAACACAGTGTGCGCGGATGAGAGGATGAGTACTTTCTTGTCCTACTCAGAGTCTCTGGCAGGGTGAGCTGGTCTTGAGAGCTGCATATGGTGGAACTAGCGGTGGACATGGCGGACTGAGAGAGGGTTGGTGATGGTGTTGGTGGTGTTGATGATGGCCTAGATTCAGTCTTTCATAGCAATAACATTGTGATTCCATGACTGCTTTGCCCTTGCGATGACACCTCGACATTTGCTGCTGGTGGTGTGCTAACCGGTGGGCTTACAGTGGAGGAAGCAAAGTAGTGTTGCTGACTACCTTCATTCGGAGCAGGTGCACATGTGGTATGTGAGGTTTGGTAGTCCGTCCACGCTTGCAAGTGCATGGTGGTTAAATGTCTAAGCATGCAACTGGTATTCAAATTTCTCAGATTTTTCCCTCGGCTAAAGGTCTTTGAGCACTTCTTACAGATAACTTTGGCCTGATCATTAGGATTTTGTTCAAAAAAGTGCCACACTGCACTCTTCCTACTATGGAAGACATTTTGAGACCTTGCACGCTGTGCTAATTTAACCGTCTGGCCAAGCTGTCCTGCAACTCTTTTGGTTTTTGTAACATGTTTTTGGACTGCTACGGTCATGCCAGATAACAGCTGTTGCGATGTCGTTGCCTGCTGCTGATCCTCGTCCTCCTCTTCTGAGCTATTGGCAGCGGCACCCTCTTCCCCCAATGGATGCTAATCTGGGTCAGCAACTGGGTCATCCATCACCTCCTCTTCAATTTCATGTGTACCTTCCTCTGTGTCACCGTGTAAGGTGGTATAGTATGCGGGAAGGGGCACCTGAGTTTCATCAGGGTCTGATTCTGCCTCAGTACACTGCGAGGACAATGTAGTGCTCTGAGTGAATGTACCAGCAGAAAAATCTAGCAGTGGCTGCGCATCAGTGCACTCCATGTCAGATTCATCTTGGACTGGGGAATTCACGATTTCACTTGCTAACCCAGGCATGGTATGTGAAAAGAGCTCCATGGAGTAATCGGTAGTGTGGCCTGCCACATCCTTAACTTTTGGTAGGGGTGAAGGACACAAGGAAAGGTGTTGTTCCTGACCAGGAGCCTCCAATGACGACTCAGTGCTTTTATTTTTTGAAACTTCAGAAGAGGAGGCGAGAGAGCTGGAGGCTGTGTCAGCAATGTAAGCCAAAACTTGTTCCTGAAGCTCCGGCTTTAAAAGTGGTTCAAAACTCCCAGAAAAGAGAGCCTTTGAGGCCTTGTGGAGCCAGACGATGACGCAGGCTCAACACTTCCTGCCTTAGGTGCTATTGTGCTTTTGCCACGACCAACACCACCACCATCGGGACCAGCTGGCAACCCCCGCCCACTTCCATGGTGTCTTCCACCATACTTGCTCATTTATGTTAAAATGCACCCAAAATACCACCAGCTATATGGTACTGTAAAACAAGGTAGAAGGTGTATCTACTATTGGTGAGATTTTGAATCTCACTATAGATTTGAAGACGCAGAACTATTGTCTCAGGCCCAGTAGAGATTACACCTCAATGTAACAGACTGAAATTAGATGGTGTATGACAAGGTGGAGGGTGTCTATCGGATTTGTGAGAATTTGAATCTCACTATAGATTTGAGGACGCTGAACTAATGTCTCAGGCCCAGTAGAGATTACACCTCAATGTAGCAGGCTGAAATTGAATGGTGCATGACAAGGTGGATGGTGTCTATAGGATTTGTGAGAATTTGAATCTCACTATAGATTTGAGGATGCTGAATTATTGTCTCAGGCCCAGTAGAGATTACACCTCAATGTAACAGGCTGAAATTGGATGGTGTATGACAAGGTGGAGGGTGTCTATAGGATTTGTGAGAATTTGAATCTCACTATAGATTTGAGGACGCTGAACTATTGTCTCAGGCCCAGTAGAGATTACACCTCAATGTAGCAGGCTGAAATTGGATGGTGAATGACAAAGTGGAGGGTGTCTATAGGATTGGTGAGATTTTGAATCTCACTATAGATTTGAGGACGCTGAACTATTGTCTCAGGCCCAGTAGACATTACACCTCAATGTAACAGGCTGAAATTGGATGGTGTATGACAAGGTGGAGGGTGTCTATAGGATTTGTGAGAATTTGAATCTCACTATAGATTTGAGGATGCTGAATTATTGTCTCAGGCCCAGGAGAGATTACACCTCAATGTAACAGACTGAAATTGGATGGTGTATGACAAGGTGTAGGGTGTCTATAGGATTGGTGAGAATTTGAATCTCACTATAGATTTGAGGACGCAGAACTATTGTCTCAGGCCCAGGAGAGATTACACCTCAATGTAACAGGCTGAAATTGGATGGTATATGACAAGGTGGAGCGTGTCTATAGGATTTGTGAGATTTTGAATCTCACTATAGATTTGCGGACTCTGAATTATTGTCTCAGGCCCAGTAGAGATTACACCTCAATGTAACAGGCTGAAATTGGATGGTATATGACAAGGTGGAGGGTGTCTATAGGATTTGTGAGAATTTGAATCTCACTATAGATTTGATTACGCTGAACTATTGTCTCAGGCCCAGTAGAAATTACACCTCAATGTAACAGACAAATTGGATGGTGTGTGACAAGGTGGAGGGTGTCTATAGGATTTGTGAGAATTTGAATCTCACTATAGATTTGGGGATGCTGAACTATTGTCTCAGGCCCAGTAGAGATTACACCTCAATGTAACAGGCTGAAGTTGGATGGTGTATGACAAGGTGGAGGGTGTCTATAGGATTGGTGAGAATTTGAATCTCACTATAGATTTGAGGATGCTGAACTATTGTCTCAGGCCCAGTAGAGATTGCACCTCAATGTAACAGACTGAAATTGGATGGTGTACGACAAGGTGGAGGGTGTCTATAGGATTGGTGAGAATTTGAATCTCACTATAGATTTGAGGACGCTGAACTATTGTCTCAGGCCCAGTAGAGATTACACTTCAATGTAACAGGCTGAAATTGGATGGTGAATGACAAGGTAGAGGGTGTCTATATGATTGGTGAGATTTTGAATCTCACTATAGGTTTGAGGACGCTGAACTATTGTCTCAGGCCCAGGAGAGATTACACCTCAATGTAACAGGCTGAAATTGGATGGTGTATGACAAGGTGGAGGGTGTCTATAGGATTGGTGAGAATTTGGATCTCACTAGAGATTTGAGGACGCTGACAATGATGCTCTCAGTCCAAGTATGGATGCAGGCAGCCTAATAAGCAGGACTGCTGCACAGTGAACACACAAAAGGGTGGAAAAATGAACGCTTGGTAACTGTGCAGAATAGAAAAAGAAAAGTATTTTTGCTTTTAAAAAAGCAGTTTGCACAGCAGTGTGCAAACTGCAATGCAGCTATCAGGGAGCCTTATAAGGCAGCCTAATAACCAACAGAGCTGATGCACAAAAATAGAGCCTCCCCTGTCACTGCACACAAAGTGTTGTGTTGTAAGTGGAAATCGCTAACAGCAGAAGCAGTTTTTTGGTTCTTCTTCCCTGCCTAATGCTTTCCCTACAGAATCATCATCAGCAGCAGCTCTCCCTATGCTAAGATCGGCATAAGTAAGATGGTGGTCAGCGTTCACGCCCTTTTATAGCCCCTGTGATGCCACACAAAGCCAGCCAATCACTTGCATGCCCTTCTCAAAGATGGTGGTGACCGATGCCTATGTCATCACGTTGCCCACAATGTGCGTCCTCCATCATTGGCTGAAAAAGGGCGCTGAAAGCATCTTTTGAAACGCGACCTTGACGCTCTGGTCGCCGACCTCGTGGCTGACCTCACGCTATGGTCGGGTTTCGTTTCATGAAACCCGACTTCAGCAAAAGTCGCCGACTTTTGAATATGACCCACCCGTTTCGCTCAACTCTAGTTGTGGTATGTGTTAAAGGGGCACACTGACACTCTTTTGCCCAGGGCACACAAAAACCTGGAGCCAGCCCTACCCCCCCACAACTTTAGCCAAATAACCCCCAGTTTTCAATGCGTAACTATTATTATGAAGTAAATTAAGGTTGACAAGCTTCAGTAATAAGAATTGATGTTTTTGGCATTGAAATGGGACTGTAGGTGTGTTTACTGTCCTCCACTCCCTGCCGACTTTGCTTCCCCATTGACTTGCATTGGGTTTCGCGTTTCAGTCGGCCTCCGACTTTTCCCTATAGTCAGCCGATTTCGTTCGACCCGACTTTTGCGAAAGTCGGGTTTCATGAAACCCGACTTGACCCTAAAAAAGGCAAAGTCGCTCATCTCTAGTTACTGATTTGTCAAAGATACTTATGCTCACAAGAACTTTTGACTAGTGTAACAGTACAAATACACAATTTTCACAATTAGTAACTGGACATACACAAATAAACAGATACATATAAGACAAGAGATTAAAGTTCCCTCGTACTCCTAGACCTGAAGTGCTGAGATAAAGTCTAATAACACCACCTCTTTATATCCAGAGATGTTCTCGTTCTTAAAATCAGGTATTCAGAATACCACCGGCGCGGACTCTACTGACTCCTTAGTGATCGTGATAAGGTCCCATTTGACCGCCACAAATCTGACTTTGTGTCCACTTTTTAAACGAGGAGGGTTCAGTCACTCTGTGTTATTAACAGAAAAACACAATAACAATACAACATGGAATATTCTCTATGGGGATCAGGTCGCGTGTTTTATACCACTTATAATAACTTTTATGATTTGTCTACAGTCCACACATGACTGTCAACCACACCTACAGGACTCCCTTATACACTCAGGATTTTATATTTCAATCCTTATACATTCACTCAAGAGATCATTCAAGGAGTCTCATATGTAACATAAAACATATATTTATGGTGTTTTAGTTCTACAATTTTAAAAGACAGACAAAACCGCACATTTACCAGGAAACAACATTCAACAAAGTACAGAAGACAAAACAGAATACCGGCAAAAATTAATCTTATATTGGGTTCTATTTTAGGTTAATCCAGCGGATTCCTCAATCCCCAAGAATCTGCCTCGATTCTCCCATCTAGATAAATTTAACGTGCACATGGATTTTTTTTATTCCACATTAGCCTTCTCACACTGGCTTTGTACCAATTCTACGGAATATCTTACAAGAACAAACAAACCCAATCACTATGGAGCTTCGCAACTTACAGGAGTTTTATAACCCCAATTGCATGTAAACAACTTCCAACTTACAGGAGTCTACAAACCCCAATTGGAATTGTCCACAAACGCAGTCCCCATTCAGTTTCCTAGAATAACATTAATACTTGATTAACAAGGTTACCGAATATAATGATCATCAAAGTTACCAATGACCTTCTGACAGCAAAAGGTAACGGTGACCACTCTCTGCTCAATCTTCTCGACCTTTCTGCAGCTTTTGACACTGTCGACCACTGTCTCCTACTTTCTAGGCTCCTGTCACTAGGCATTAAGGACACCACTCTCTCCTGGTTCTCTTCCTATCTTTTGGACAGCTCCTTCAATGTTTTGTTCGCTGGCTCCACGTCATCTTCTCTTCCTCTTGCTGTCGGGGGTACCTCAGGGCTCAGTCCCTGGCCCCCTTCTCTTCTCTCTCTACATGGCCCCAATTGGACAGACCATCAGCAGATTTGGCTTTAAGTACCATCTTTATGTTGATGACACACAACTATACACATCATCCCCCGACCTTACCCCCGCTGTACTACAGAACACCAGTGACTGTCTGTCCGCAGTCTCCAACATCATGTCCGCTCTCTATCTGAAACGTAACCTCTCAAAAACTGAACTTCTGCTCCCGCGGTCTACTATCCTCCCTAAATCTGACATTTCCCTCTCCGTGGGTGGCACCATAATAACACCCCAGCAACAGGCGCGCTGTTTGGGTGTTATGTTTGACACCAATCTCTCCTTCACATCCCATATACAATCTCTTGCCCACTCTTGCCGCTTACACCTAAGGAACATCTCTAGAATCCGCCCTTTTCTCACCATGGAAACAACAAAAACCCTCACTGTCACCCTGATCCACTCCCGCCTGGACTACTGTAACGCTCTATTAATTGGCCTCCCCGTTACTCAACTTTCCCCTCTCCAGTCCATACCTAATGCAGCAGCCAGGGTTATCCATCTGGCTAATCGGTACTCGGACGCGTCTGCTCTTCACCAATCGTTACACTGGCTGCCCATTCATTATAGGATCCAATTCAAAGTACTTGTTTTCACCCACAAAGCTCTCCACAGTGCAGCACCCCCTACATCTCCTCCCTCATTTCTGTCTATCGGCCTAACCTACCGCTGCGCTCTGCCAATGACTTTTCGATTAACCTCTGCACTAATCTGCACCTCCCACTCCCTACTCCAAGACTTCTCCCACGCTGCGCCAATCCACTGGAATGCTCTACCCCAAGAAAATAGGACTATCCACAATTTGCACAGTTTTAGGCCCTCCTCAAAGCGCACTTGTTCAGAGCAGTCTATCACGTTCACTAATCAAAGTCATGTTATGTGTAAGTGTGCATGTGTAGTCCATTCACTATCTCCATCTATCCCTCACTTCCTCAAGATGGCTGGACCACCATTGTAAATACATCACAAGCAGGGTCATCTTATTTTGCTTTAATGTATTGTTAACGTTGTTACTTATGACTTGTGTTTTGAAACTGTTAAACATGTAAAGCGCTGCGGAATATGTTGGCGCTATATAAATAAAGAATATTATTGTTATTATGAAATGTTCTTACCTGTATTCAGATACAGACGATTCCCAGAGATTCTTGGACTGTACGAAATCCGTCACTTCCCCTCTGTCCGGGATAGCTGATAATGCCTCTGTTAACACCTAATGTTAAGATGGAAGAATAAAGGGGGCTTCACACATAGCGATATCGCTAGCAATATCGCTAAAGCATCACCGATTTTGTGACGCAGCAGCGATATTGCTAGTGATATCGCTATATGTGACACTTACCTCCGACCGGCTCCCCCGCTGGCTATCGCTGATCGCGCGTGAACATCTTGGGCCGTTTCTCGGCGGCGGCTTCCTGCTGGCGCCGATGAGCGACGCGTGGATGCGGGAGGACTTCATCATCGCCACGTCTGACAGGTAAGTAACGACTGCTGCTGCGTCGCTGCATTGCTGGTGAGATCTGCCTGTTTGGGAGCTCACTAGCGACCATTTACCGATGCACCAGCGCGATCCTGACCGGGTCGTATCATTGTCGGGATCACTGGTGCATCGCTAAATGTAACGGGACCCTTACTTAAGGAGTTCCAGACTCCCCCGTGCACGTTTCACAGTCCTCACCGGTGAGGGAAAGATATTGGATTTCCCGGTCAATGCACCAAATATCAGTGGAGTTTTAGTCTTCCAATTAGAAATTGTCCAGACCTGAATAAGTAAGATGATTTGTTCTTTATTGATCATGCCGGCATAGAAAGAGAATGACGGCCACACCAGATGTGAGCAGTCACCTGTCTGACCCAATACAGATTTTTTGAGTTTGAATAGAACAACAGAAGGGTGTTCAAAATACAAAGTTTGCAAAATAGTTCATATGTTGGAATATGCTTAACTGTCAGCAAAACTTATCTATGTTACCAGAGAAGAAAAAGGGATGACACTTTATTTGTACGTAAGACAAGGAAAGCAAACTAAGCATTCACAAACGTTACACCCATGTGTTCACAAAACATCAGCTGAATATAGTTTCTAAGTCTAGAAACTTAAATGTCATACATGCAAACATGTATATAAATATATATATCTATATATTGTAGGGATGTGACTCGCTCAGGTGCAGCGGGAGACAATCATGAGGCAGGTTCTTCCCAAAGTTCATGAGGTTTATTTGCTCCATAAACCATAACTCAGCGTATCACCAAAATAGCCTCTATCTTAGGCACAAAAGAACACAAACGTCCGTGGCTTCAGACTCGGACCGAGAGTCTCAGCACATGCTGGGAGGTGTAGTCCTCCCCATATACAACTAATATACATAGGCCAGGGCAATGTCCAGAGCAGCGCTCTATCTGCAGCCGCAGACACAGGAAGGCTTCTCCTTCCTTGGAACACAGACCACTCTCTGTAGTGTCCCACCTGGACACATGGAAGTCTGTCCACACTCTGACAGACTCCCTCCACACTCTCACATGTGCCAAACACCTCAATTACATAGCCCTGTAACCACACCCAAAGGGGATCACATGGCTATGACATCACCAAAGGTTGTATAGACACACAGGCTTCCCTGACACAGTGTAACAGAAAGATCAGCAGTACCTCTGCTGATCAATACACCCTGGAGCCTGCATCCCAAGGCCACCCACCTTGAGACCCACAATGGTCATTTAGGACCCTGCTCCTGTTACCACACTGAATGTGCCTGTACACCCATCCTGGGACACCCACACAGCGCCCCCTAGCCGACACAGTGGTAACTACACCACATACCTCCCCCCTCTGTTCAAACTTGTGGGGTTGAACACATGACATCACCCAGGTATCTTGAGACCTGGCACCCATGTCACCTTGCCCTACAAGTCGAGAGGACCATCTCCGTCTGTTTCGGTAGTCAAACTGCCTCATATTCACGTTAGGCCTCCCCCGCCCCCAGCGGTCAGTATCTCGGCCTTGGGCTTTGGCCTTCCCGTCAACGTCCGTCAGTGTGATCAGACACTCTTTAGTCTCCACCTGTTTGCAGTGCGCTCCGTCACCCGACCTTTCTCTCACCGGCCGGCTCTCCCAGTTCACACTGTCATGAGTCCCACGTCCAGCTGGGCCAACTGGCTGGTCTGAGTCTGACCCTCTGTCACTATGTCCACCACCGGGTCTCGTGCCTATGTTACTACGATTAGAACGGCCACTTGCGGACTCTCGACGTTCTTGCCTTCGACTACCTGTCCTTTCATTCCTTGGAGGATCCCTTCGGGTCCTTACACCTTGGGTTGGAGGTGGACGCCACCTGACGTTCTCTATCTGCTCATTCATCTGCAGTCGATCCTGTCTTAGCTGCTCAATCTCCTTCAGGTACGCTACCCGATATTCCAGGAGCATGCGAAGCTTCCCAATGCTTTCCACCGAACCAACCATAATGACAGGAACCATGTCATCTTCAATAACGACTTGGATTTCACCAGCAGGTGGGATCCTCACTCTCTTCACACAGGATCGATTCACCATCTCCTGCATCACCTTTCCAAGTCTGCCAACGACTTTCCCCACCAGATTTCTGGGTACCGGAATTATGTCTTCCACAAAGCCCAGCCGACTTTGTGCTTCCCTTGCAAGCTCCAGACGTCGAGTGGCTTTCCTATTACGCTCCACGAGCATCTGTTTCGTGCGGAGACATTGTAGGTGCATCTCCTTCAGGACAGCCACCCTTCTCTCTGTGTCTTCCGTTTCTGCCAGTATCACCAACTGGTCTGTTTCTGGTGCCCAGCTCACACGATAGGCCTTTACTGCCTTTTTAAAGGTCTCATGCACACCTTCGCTGGCACACGCTTCTCGCACGTCTTCGGGTACCTCCATCACGCACTTGAAGGTCATGGACTTGCTCTCATCCTGGACAGATGGCTCTGGGTTCCCCACGGACACTTCCCTCAAGGTATCTGCCAAGACCGGGTGACTGTCTTGTGCAGCTCTTGGTTCACCATCTTCCTGAGATTTACAGTCTTCAGGACCCTTTTCCAAGATGGGCTTTGGCAGTTCTGCCTTGCTATCAGTCGGGCACGGCCGCTGTACGTCTTCACCCATCCACTTCTTCTGCAGAAGACCTTTTACTACTCCACTGAGTTCTTGCAGAACTTTATCTCGCTCCTCTGCCAGGTAGCGACGCTGATCCTCTCTCCTGAGAATCTCCTGTTGATGCTTCTCTTGGGCCTCTCTGAGCACCTCCATATCTTCCAACAGGGTCTTGTTCATGGTTTTACATGCTGACAGGTGACCTCTGAGCTCAGAGACTTCCTTCTCCAGCTCATCCACTCTGTGCTCAGCTGCTTGCCTTAGGACTCTTTCCCGTTCGACATGTTCTGTTACAGTCTCCTTTATCAGCTGTATCTCATGATCTTGTTCTCTTTTGGCCAGCATGTGTCTCACCACTACCTCTTTAATTATATCATCAAAGGGTACCACTGGGTCAGTCACACCAGTCGAGTGAACCCTCCAGTTACCGTCCAGCACCAATGTGTCTAGTCCAGTAGTCTCATCTCCCAGCCCACCATCTGTCTTATCACGAGACGTCAGGTCCGTCAGTTGGGCAGATGTACTTCTTCCTCTGGTCAGTTCTACCTCTGACCTGTCCATGTCAGGAGCCGTCACTGTCTAAGTGTCCGCTGGCCCCACAGTCGAAGCATCTCCATCATCCGACCAAATGTCATCAAACAAAAGAAAGTCCCGGCCCCTCTCCCAGGCATAGACTAAGTCCCGTGGTATCCCTCTACCTTGGCACTCACCACCTTTGGTCCCCTCAAACACTACTGTGTCTACTGCGTAGTTCACCGTGACCCCGTGTTTACAGCGAACCCTGACGTTTTTCTAGGTCAGAGAGAAAACGAGAGGCGTTCCTGTCAGAGTCACCTGACTCTCTGAGTCCAGCCGACCAAAGGCTCCTTCCCGGTGCAGCATCACTGTACACATCTGTGGCCCGTCATTACTACCTGGAAAGGATATTCCACATTCTGAAAAAGACCTGCACATACACTGCGGTACTCCAGACGTACCTACTGAGTCACCTAGTGCTGTCACTTCTTCAAACTTGGCCCCTTTCTGGACCACCACCCCGCTTTGGGTTGCCACTCCAATTTGGGTCACCGCCCCCTTTTGGGACTCCACCCCCTTTTGGGTTACCACTCCAATTTGGGTCACCTCCCCCTTTTGTGACTCCACCCCTTTTGGGGTTACCACTCTAATTTGGGTCACCGCCCCCTTTTGGGACTCCACCCCTTTTTTGGTTACCACTCCCTTTTGGGTCACCGCCCCCTTTTGGGATTTCCCCATGTCCGTTCTGCAGAACTTCTTATGCCACAGTTCACACAGTACAGTTTGTCTCTCACGATACCACACAAGTCTTTGCTGGCACCACCACAGCTCCTGCTGTCACTGATCACCGGCACCTCCGGCTGCTGTTCACACACATACACAGCGGCTGGTGTCACTGCAGCTCCTGCTGCGCCATCTTCGTGGACCCGCCGATCCACCGGAAGCCGCTTGTCACCTTCGTAACCCCGCCGGGTTACTGGAAGCCGCTTGTCACCCTCAAAGATAAAAAAGCCACAAAAGCGCGCCCATAGGGCCTTACCAGTGCAGGTATAATGGGTTATGCAGCAATAATACAGGGTACTCACCCTTAATAGTTGTGTAAAGCCACAACTACTGTATCCGCTTAGTCATATGCAATAAAGCTGCAGCAGGATGGTGTAGACAGACAGCGTCTGCTACCAATGCTCAAATAGGAGATCCCAAAAAGAAAAAACATCAGGTCCCCACGCTGCGAGACCTTAGTGAGCGTACTGAGCCATAGCAAGCACTTTCAGGATTTTTTTTTTTTTTTTTGCAGAGAAGCGAGGAAAAGGGAAAAAAAAAACACAAGCACAGTCTCTCACTGACTCTGGTCAGTGCAACACGGATTCCTGTCCGTTACCTGCTGGTGTCAGCCACACAGGTTCTCGAGTACCTTTTCTCCTCATAGGCATCCCACAAATCTCCATACAGTCATTTCCTCTGACCTCGGTCAATATTACTCACGATTTTCCATACCGTCTGTGCTCCTGGGAATCGCTGCCCGCGTTCTCCACCAATTGTAGGGATGTGACTCGCTCAGGTGCAGCGGGAGACAATCATGAGGCAGGTTCTTCCCAAAGTTCATGAGGTTTATTTGCTCCATAAACCATAACTCAGCGTATCACCAAAATAGCCTCTATCTTAGGCACAAAAGAACATAAACGTCCGTGGCTTCAGACTCGGACCGAGAGTCTCAGCACATGCTGGGAGGTGTAGTCCTCCCCATATACAACTAATATACATAGGCCAGGGCAATGTCCAGAGCAGCGCTCTATCTGCAGCCGCAGACACAGGAAGGCTTCTCCTTCCTTGGAACACAGACCACTCTCTGTAGTGTCCCACCTGGACACATGGAAGTCTGTCCACACTCTGACAGACTCCCTCCACACTCTCACATGTGCCAAACACCTCAATTACATAGCCCTGTAACCACACCCAAAGGGGATCACATGGCTATGACATCACCAAAGGTTGTATAGACACACAGGCTTCCCTGACACAGTGTAACAGAAAGATCAGCAGTACCTCTGCTGATCAATACACCCTGGAGCCTGCATCCCAAGGCCACCCACCTTGAGACCCACAATGGTCATTTAGGACCCTGCTCCTGTTACCACACTGAATGTGCCTGTACACCCGTCCTGGGACACCCACACAGCGCCCCCTAGCCGACACAGTGGTAACTACACCACAATATATATATACATATATATATATATATATATATACACACACACATATATACTGTATATACATACATATAAAAGAAAGGACTTTATTACAATTACTATAACAGGGTGCATATGACTTGGTAGCAGTGCAGGCCTTGCAGTCAATCTATAAGAATACAGAATGGGAGTGCAAAATGAAAACTGTGAAGTGGATTTTCCTGTGCCCATCCAGTATGTGGGTTCAAAGGCTTATTGGGGTGCATATGACTTGGTAGCAGAGCAGGCCTTGCATTCAATGCAACATTTTTTAGGGAAGCCCTCCTGGACATCTCGTCAAAGGGGTATTGGGGTGCGTCATAATTCATGGCAGCCCATCCACTCTCTGCATAGGCTATAACAGTTTTGGAGACCCACTGTTTAATAATGGCACTTTAAGAAGATTAATGTTGCCTGATGCCCCTGTAAAAATAGGCTCTGTGACTTTAATAGTCCCTCCTTCATAAATGAGACAAGATATGTCTGCTTATGTGTCACACACCACATGGCCAGCTAGGGTTGGTAAATGTCACTCTGACATTTCCCAGTGAATGCATTTGTTTTGGTTGAAAGCAATGAAAAAGTTGAAAAACGCTTCAAAAACGCTGCGTCTGAACATAGCCCAAGTGGTGGAGGAACATTTTGGTCTGGGGTTAATTATTTTGCCTTACATACAAGTCATTAACATGGAAAGGATGTACCTTAACATATTTACCAGCAAAATCTGTTTTTGTTTCGTTTTGATATGTTTTTGGTGCACCGGTAAAAAAGGCATGAATCTCTGGCAACATTGTTTAAAGCTGTGAACTAGGAGTCAAGAATGCTTCCGGGGGTGATCCCCATGATGTCCCCATGTCATTTGAGCAGTGTTTCCATCATTTTGAGATGTTTTTAGACCTTAAAAGGACCCCCGGGGGGATTGCGGTAAAAATGCTCGGGTCTCCCATAGACTTACATTGGGCTTGTTGTTCTGTCCAAGTACCCGAGTATTCCAATTTGCTCAACCTGAGCAACGAGCACCCGAGCGTTTTAGTGATCGCCCATCACTATTTGTGTTCAAAGTGTATGTGGAGTAGGTATTAATGTTTCTGAAGCACTAGTGAACCACTAACGTGACGTCCTATCCAAAGACAACTGACAACTTCTGTTACTGGATGTTGTAGTTTTTAGTGTTCTGTATTGTTCTCGCGTTATTGCAGTCTCTGATATCTTTATTGGGGCTTATGTGCCTGCTGTTGCTGCTGCTGCTGCTGGAGATGTTAACACTAATTTGTGGAAATGTGACCAGTCCTGTTTGGGTGCCCATCTGCAGGGTTGGTGTTGTGGTTCCCTATTATAATATTTCTACTGTGTTAAAATTGATGCCACTTTGTTGTCATCTGCCACTAATTTTTTAAAATGTGAACACTCCTGGTTGGGTGTCCATCTGCTGGGTTGGGTATAGTGGAAGACCTGTCAGTCCTATTAGACTATTTCTAGTGTGGTGAAATTGTTGTTACTTTGTTGGTGTGTGCAGATACATTTTTGTAAATGTATAGATTCTCCGTTGGGTCTCCTTTATGTGTGTTGCCTGTAGCAGTAGGCCTCCGATACCAGCAGTCTTCCACTGTCTTAGTCAACTACCTGTGTTACTATCCTTACATTTTTTCTGACAATAGTAATGGTAATGAGACTGATATGTGTGCAACCTGAGTGTAGCTGAGCATCACTTTCAATTTTTGGGGGGTTTATTACTTATATAGCGCCAATAATTCAACATTCGCTTTACAGACATTTACAGATATTACTGGCACTGTCACCATTGGGACTCCTAATCTAAATTTAATATCTGTGTGTCTTTGTAGTGTGGGTAGAAAACTAATTACTGGCAGTGAACCCTCACAAACATACAGTTGTTGCCAAAAGTATTGACACCCCTGCAATTCTGTCAGATAATACTCAGTTTCTTCCTGAAAATGATTGCAAACACTAATTCTTTGGTATTATTATCTTCATTTAATTTGTCTTAAATGAAAAAACACAAAAGAGAATGAAGCAAAAAGCAAAACATTGATCATTTCACACAAAACTCCAAAAATGCGCCAGACAAAAGTATTGGCACCCTCAGCCTAATACTTGGTTGCACAACCTTTAGCCAAAATAACTGCGACCAACTGCTTCCGGTAACCATCAATGAGTTTCTTACAATGCTCTGCTGGAATTTTAGACCATTCTTCTTTGGCAAAGTGCTCCAGGTCCCTGATATTTGAAGGGTGCCTTCTCCAAACTGCCATTTTTAGACCTCTCCACAGGTGTTCTATGGGATTCAGGTCTGGACTCATTGCTGGCCACCTTAGAAGTCTCCAGTGCTTTCTCTCAAACCATTTTCTAGTGCTTTTTGAAGTGTGTTTTGGGTCATTGTCCTGCTGGAAGACCCATGACCTCTGAGGGAGACCCAGCTTTCTCACACTGGGCCCTACATTATGCTGCAAAATTTGTTGGTAGTCTTCAGACTTCATAATGCCATGCACACGGTCAAGCAGTCCAGTGCCAGAGGCAGCAAAGCAACCCCAAAACATCAGGGAACCTCCGCCATGATTGACTGTAGGGACTGTGTTCTTTTCTTAGAATGCCTCTTTTTTTCTCCTGTAAACTCTATGTTGATGCCTTTGCCCAAAAAGCTCTACTTTTGTCTCATCTGACCAGAGAACATTCTTCCAAAACGTTTTAGGCTTTTTCAGGTAAGTTTTGGCAAACTCCAGCCTGGCTTTTTTATGTCTTGGGGTAAGAAGTGGGGTCTTCCTGGGTCTCCTACCATACAGTCCCTTTTCATTCAGATGCCGACGGATAGTACGGGTTGACACTGTTGTACCCTCGGACTGCAGGGCAGCTTGAACTTGTTTGGATGTTAGTCGAGGTTCTTTATCCAACATCCGCACAATCTTGCGTTGAAATCTCTTGTCAATTTTTCTTTTCCGTCCACATCTAGGGAGGTTAGCCACAGTGCCATGGGCTTTAAACTTCTTGATGACACTGCACACGGTAGACATAGGAACATACTGGTCTTTGGAGATGGACTTGTAGCCTTGAGATTGCTCATGCTTCCTCACAATTTGGTTTCTCAAGTCCTCAGATAGTTCTTTGGTCTACTTTCTTTTCTCCATGCTCAATGTGGTACACACAACGACACAGGACAGCGGTTGAGTCAACTTTATTCCATGCCAACTGGCTGCAAGTGTGATTTAGTTATTGCCAACACCTGTTAGGTGCCACAGGTAAGTTACAGGTGCTGTTAATTACATAAATTAGACAAGCATCACATGATTTTTTGACAAGTGCCAATACATTTGTCCACCCTCTTTTTTATGTTTGGTGTGGAATTATATCCAATTTGGCTTTAGGACAATTCTTTTTGTGTTTTTTCATTTAAGACAAATTAAATGAAGATGATAATACCAAAGAATTTGTGTTTGCAATCATTTTCAGGAAGAAACTGAGTATTATCTGACAGAATTGCAGGGGTGTCAATACTTTTGGCCACAACTGTAGGTAAAACATACAAAGTCTTTGCAGATGCTGTCCTTGGTATGGTTGGAATACAGGACTAAAGCACTGCAAGACTGCTAATGTTTTTGTGCTGACAAATGAACGTTTCTGTGTTTGGACGGCTATCACTGTGATGCAAACTGTGTGCCTCACTGCTGTGTTGGGGAAAACCACTGTCAAGATTGTTTTCCAGCATGTTTTGATACTGCACCATGGACACGTCCCTTTCCGGGGGGGGTAGCAACTGGCAAAATTTACTTTTGTATTGTAGATAGAACACACTGGTAACCCAGTAGTCAGCACTATTTGGAATCATAACTAAACGGGTAGCAATCATGTTGCAGATAGTGCTTCAAGAAGGCGCTGATAGGTCGATCTCATTCATGAGAGCCAACTCCACAGTGTGTTGGTGGTGGTATAATGCTCAATCTTTCTTCTTTCATACTCTCCTGACAACAAGGGACAACATAGAGGGAATCATTATCGTCTTCATCTACAGAATTGAGAGTCCTCAGTGGTTGATACCTTTTAATGGCTAACTGAAAAGATGGTAACACATTGCAAGCTTTCAAGACTACTCAGGTCTCTTCTTCAGGCTAGACTAATACAAAATCTGAAGAGTCACATATTTATGCACAATACAACACAGAAAAAATGCAATGGATAAGACAAGTGACGTGAAGCAGAACTAGCAATATGGGAGAGGGAGAAACATAAATATTGGACCAGTACATTGATAAGGAGTCCGGATGTTTTATAGTCCTCTGATTGGGGTCTCCTAATGTGTTGTGATGCCCCCACCAGGTCTTGAAAGCAAATTCCTTAATTGATGTAAAAAGACATAAATCCATGTGACACATTCATTCCAGCACTGAGAGTGTCAAAGGTTGTCAAAAATTTATACTCCCAAACACGTCTCTCTCTCTGAGATGTGAAGTTACCTTTCAATACCAGTAATTTCATATCCATGTTGCTGTGATCAGGGATACAAAAATGTTTTGCCACAGGTAGATCCATTCTTTTTTCTCTTACAGAAAGTTAATCTCAGTGCTGGAGTAGTTGAGTGTTAAATTGATGGTGGGATGAAATTGATTAAACTGTTAGTTGAACGTCTTTAGCTGTTGCTCAGACCCCGTCCAGATGATTAAAATATTATCAATGAAGCGGTAGTAGGCCAGGGGCCTGATGGGGCATGAGGACAAAAAGTCGCTTTCAAGCTTGGCCATGAAAAGATTTGCATACTGTGGAGCCATTTTACTTCCCATAGCTGTGCCAGTCTCTTGTAGATAGATCTTGTTGTCAAATTCAAAGTAATTGTGGGTGAGGATGAATTTTATAAGTTTCACCACAGCATCAGCATCAGTCCCTGTGTTTTCCATGAAGAATTTGCAGGCATTTAATCCATCTTGGTGGGGGATATTAGAGTACAAAGATTCCACATCCATGGTGGCCAGGATGGTTCCTTCTGGTAGAGGACCTATTGCTGCTAGTTTATTGAATAGGTCAGTTGTGTCCTGAATGTAGCTAGTTGTATCCTTCACCAGTGGTTTAAGAATACCCTCTACCCATCCAGATACCTGCTCAGTAAGGGTGCCCACACACGAAATAATTGGGGAGCTGCACGGAAATTACAACCTTTACTACAAAAAGATGCCCGATTACAATCCATTTTTCCAGACCCCCCACTGCTGTGTTTTAGGCAGCCCCCAAATTTAAGAAGCATCATTGTCAGAAGCTCCCTGTCCTCTCCAACAGCTGCAGGAACCTTTCCTTGCAACCAGAAAAAATGTAAAACTTGTCCATTTATAATGACCACGGGCAAGATAAAGATCCCCAACTCACATCAGGACTGCAAGATCCCAGGTACTTTCAGCTGCATTACATTTAATGTGGTGTACTTAATTATTTGTACTAAATGTCCAACTGGGGGTCTGTATGTGGGGGAGACAGGGCAAAAGCTTAGAACAAGGATGAATGCTCATCGTCACACAATAAGAGAAAAAAGAATGGATCTACCTGTGGCAAAACATTTTTGTATCCCTGATCACAGCAACATGGATATGAAATTACTGGTATTGAAAGGTAACTTCACATCTCAGAGAGAGAGACATGTTTGGGAGTATAAATTTATGACGACCTTTGACACTCTCAGTGCTGGAATGATTGTGTCGCATGGATTTATGTCTTTTTACATCAATTAAGGAATTTGCTTTCAAGACCTGGTGGGGGCATCACAACACATTAGGAGACCCCAATCAGAGGACTATAAAACATCCGGACTCCTTATCTATGTACTGGTCCAATATTTATGTTTCTCCCTCTCCCATATTGCTAGTTCTGCTTCACGTCACTTGTCTTATCCATTGCATTTTTCTGTGTTGTATTGTGCATAAATATGTGACTCTTCAGATTTTGTATTAGTCTAGCCTGAAGAAGAGACCTGAGTAGTCTCAAAAGCTTGCAATGTGTTACCATCTTTTCAGTTAGCCATTAAAAGGTATCAACCACTGAGGACTCTCAATTCTGAATATTTTTCTATCTACTGGCTAACACAGTACAAAGATATACGTCTTCATCTACTAACTGTTGTGCGTCCATCACCTCTTTCTTCTCATCCTTTTCATGGTCCTTCTCCATTTGTTTCCCCCATGGCAAACATCTGTGAGATGACAGACCTGAACCTATAGATATTGTTAACCCTAAAAGTATCCTCCTCTGCTTCCTCCTCTTCTCCCAGGACCACCACTACCACCTCCTCACTCACACTAATTAAAGTGTGCTCCAGCATATAGATGACAGTAATAGGGATGCTGATGATGGCATCATCACCGCTAACCATCTTAGTAGCCATTAAGAAAACATACATAAGGGTACAGAGGTCTTTATCTGTATACACTACGCAAGTGTGAATTGCACCACGCCCGTACTGCGTTGTGCCAGGCTATGAACAATGTCATACTGCACCAGGTTTCGGCGCTGCTGCTAGAGTCACTGAAAAGCAACATGTGTAGAGTTTATTTCTACGGTGTGGTCATATCGCATATCAACCGGTTAATTAGTAGTCTGAAAAACCTCTATACCAACTGAAGTGGAATGGTGGAAGACAGCACAAAAGTTGTTTCTGCAGCAGCGCATCCAGGTTGGGACAGTGGCGGAGGAATTGCTGTACCATCAGGTTGAGGATGCGAGCCATGCAAGGCACATGTGTAAGGTTGGCTGATGTAGGGCCGCCACCAGGTTTGCACTGTTATCGCATACGACCTTCCCTGGCTCCAGGTTGAGTGTAGACAGCTATTTCTCAAAGTCAGCATGGATAGCTGTCCACAACTGTTGATCTGTATGACTGCGATCTCCAAGGCATATTAATGTAAACACTGCTTGATTACGGTGAGCCTTCCCTGCGCACTACGGAGGCAGGGGAGGGATTCCCTCTGCAGTGAAGGAACGTGTGTTTAATTAAGGCAGGGGTTGAGGGCACAGGTTGAGGCCCTAGATGAGATGGAGGAGGCAGAAGCACTGCAGGAACTGTTACATACAGAAGCTTTTTCCCTAAGCCCTTGGGATTCCAAGACTTGGTGTCTAGTGACACTTTGGTGTCTTCTGCTTTAGTTCTCCATCCCCTGGTGTATACTAGTTTAGATCTACAACCTTAGCTGTTTAGTAGTTTAGTTCTCCAACCCCTGTTGTCTAGTAGTTTAGTTTTCCATCTTATGGTTTGTAGTGGTGTGTTGGGGATTGCAAGACTTGTGGAGCAGCCCCTTCCCCGACTGCTCCTACAGCCACCAGAGTCACCCAATGCCCAGTCATCTAGATGTAACTCCCCTGCCAATGCTTGCTTGTCCAGGTGTCATTGGTGAAGTGCACCCTGGCAGACATAGAATTTTTCAGGGAACGGGTGATGTTGTCTGTGACTTGATGCTGTAGCGTAGGCACATCTTTCTTAGAGAAATAATGGTGACTGGGCAACTGGTACTGGGGGGACTGCGATGGCCATCAGCTTTTGGAAACTGTTTGTATCCATAAGGCGGAAAGGCTGCATTTCCGTGGCCCACAGATTGGAGTGGCCATGCAATAATCACGGAGATCACAGGCTATGAGTCATACAGCAACAAGCGCTGTGATCTTTGTAGCGAATGGCTCTCAGCTGGCCCTTATAGTCCAGACAATTACACAATTGGGTGATGAATCATCCGAGGAGGCCGCTGACTGTTCACAAGAATAAGTTCAAAGAAAATCAATAGTGAGTGTACGGCTTATCCACGTCCAGCTTAGAACACATGGAATAAGTATATATCCCACTGCACGATCACTGCTAACTCCATGATAACCCTACACTCCTCGCTGCCAACAACAATCCTGTTTTTAACCCAATAAATACAGGCCGATTGGACGCCTATCTTCTTTTGAGGTTCATAGTTCAAGCTACTGGACAGTGAGAGAGGTGCAGGCAGAGATTTTACCGTGGATTGAGAAAGATGGGGTGTGCTTGGTATGTAAGATCAGTCAAAAACACCAGGCATGTCCAGTTCAGTATCAGCTGAGAGGCTCTCAGTCACCCCAACTCTAGGGGGCAAACAAGTGGAGGTTCTTCGGCTGGAGACCTGTGTGACAACACTTGCCAAGGTGAGGGAGGAGGAAGAATAAGATGGTTGATGGGGAGGAGAGTGGTTGGCGATGCCCGCTAGTCTGCATTTTAGCACAGTGACATTCCCAGATTAACGCACGTTGATCGCACATATGCCAGTTCATGCATGTATTATGGAAATTATTTCATTTTTTTTACTCTGCTATGTCTTTTTTCAAAAAGTTGACCGCTAATGTGATTTTTTAGATTTTTGCTGGTCTGAAAAAAAGACCCAAAGGTAGGCAACTGCAGAACCGTGAACGCTGCTCTTCACTGCCAGAGTTCAGGCTCAGGATGCATTGGTTGTCATGGTTACATAACTCTGTGTCTAAGTAATCTCCTTGTCTTCCTCTTTCTCCTCTGCTGAGCTACTCAGCTGTATGCCTCTGGGGTTACACCAAGTGTGATCTACCACCTCATCGTCATCCTCTCTGTTCTTCCACTCCTTGCCCTGAGAGTCAACCTCCTCTTCTTCCTGCCTTCACAGCACAGTACAGTCCGCGGGCACCTCAAGTATCTGAGTTTGGTCACAAATGGATCACCTTCACCCAACTTGGTTAATGTCTGGTGACAAGCATTTGGTTTATGCTCAGACCAAACTTCGTTCGGCCATGGATGAAAGTGAGAAAAAATTTGGCCATTGGTGCAGATGATTTCCTTCTCTAGACTCTGTGAATCTTTAGAGCACCCTTCCTATGCTCATGGCATACAATGTGTGAAGAGATCTGCAGACTCAGCTATCTGTGGTTCCCGACAGTCAGCTTGGCACTTGTAGAGTTGTGATGTGGGAAAAAAAAGGTTAATTGGGGTGCCACCACTGAGGACTGTACTGTGTGTCATGTTAAGGTGAAGGAAGAGGAGCAGAGGCCACTTGAAGCAGCGCTTGCCATCTACTGAAGCACATGTTCTTTCTGGCCCATCCAGTAACTGAAGATGTTAAAAATACTGCTCAATTGTTCGCTGCAGCAAAACATACCAACTTCTCATCTCTCATATCATACCTGTCTAACAACTCTAAACAGCTATTCAGTACTTTCAATTCATTCCTGCATCCACCAGCTCCCCCTCCCTCTCCTCTCATCTCAGCTGAATGCTTTGCCTCACCACCTGTGAACTTGACACAATAACATCACACCTCATTCCAAAATTTACCACAGTCTTCATCACAAGCATAACCCACCTCTTCAACCTGTCACTAATAACTGGTGTCTTCCACCCTGATTGAAACACACCTATCGCCCCAAATATTTTCTCCCCTATGCCTCCAAACTACTGGAACATGTCCATTTTGAACTGTCCTCCCACCTCTCCTCTTGCTCCCTATTTGACCGCTTACAATCTGGCTTCAGACCAAACCATTCCACTGAAACTGCCCTGACTAAAGTCACCAATGAACTACTAGCCGCCAAATGAAAGTGACATGAGTTTGCCCTACTCCTTCTCCTGAACCCTCTTACTACAGACTTTCTGATGTGTTGACATTACAGACTTGGCCCTTTTGTTGGATCTCCGCGTACCGAACAGACAGAACATTCAGTGTCTCCCACTCACACACCACTTCCTCATCTCACCCCCCTATATGTCGGTGTCCACCAAGGATCAGTTGTAGGACCAGGATCTATGTTTAGAGGGCTCATGCACGCTCCCTCCCACTCAAAAGGACTGCCCGCATCAACCTAAGGACACCTTCTATTTAAGGCTTCTCCTCCAATATGGAGGTACCTGAGCTATGTTGTTAGGTTGCCTTGCATGCTTGCTAGTTGCCAGTTTCCCCAGGTCCACCTGCCTGTTTTTCTACCCTGTACGCATCTGCTCTTACCTGTCTGTGCCCATCTGCTCATAACTGTCTGTGTTCTTCTGTTCAGTTCTTCCTTTCTAGTTCTCTTAACCTCCTGGCTCTTACTGAAACCTGGATCCAGCAGTCAGACACTACCGCTGCTGCTCTTTCATACGGGGGGCTACACTTCTCTCATACCCCAAGATCAGACAATAGAGCAGGTGGAGGCGTTGGTCTTCTCCTATCACCAAAATGTACATTTCAGGTTATCCCTCAACTACCCTCACTAGTCTTCCCTTCTTTTGAGGTCCATGCCATCAGACTCTACACCCCCTTCTCCATGCGAGTGGCTGTGGTATATCGTCCTCCCGGCCCCTCCCATCAGTTCCTGGATCATTTTGCCACTTGGCTTCCACATTTTCTCTCCTGTGACATCCCTACCCTCATCATGGGAGATTTCAACATCCCCATTGCTCTTCCCCTCTCACCATCTGCTACTCACCTTTTATCTCTAACCTCCTCATTTGGCCTTTCACAGCTTACTAATTCTCCAACGCATGAAGACGGAAACTCCCTCGACTTGGTCTTCTCTCGGCTTTGTGCAGTGGATGATTTTGCAAACTCCCCTCTCCTGCTCTCTGACCACAATCTTCTTTCATTCTCTATCAAGAACTGCCAGGCTGCTCAGGTCACCCCCACTGTCCAGACTTATAGAAACATACAGGCCATTAACACCCAGAAACTTATGAAGAACTTGCAGTCTTCATTGGCCCCTATCTCCTCCCTCTCATGTCCTGATTCTGCATTGAAGCATTACAATTAAACACTTCAAAGTGCCCTGGATGAATTTGCATCCCCTATAAATAGAACACCACAATGCAGACGGCGACAACCCTGGCACACGGTGCAAACACGTTTCCTGCAGCGGTGCTCCAGGTGCGCCGAACGTCTGTGGAGAAAATCCAATCTACACAAAGATTTCATCCATTTTAAGTTTATGCTTAGAACATACAACACTGCCCTTCACCTCTCCAAACAAGCCTATTTCAACACCCTCATCACCTCACTGTCCAATAACCCGAAACGTCTCTTTGACACTTTTCATTCTCTACTCAATCCAAGAGTACAGGCCCCAACCACGGAGCTCCGAGCTGACGATCTGGCCAATTACTTCAAAGAAAAAATTGACCAGATTCGACAGGAAATTATCTCCCAATCACCTCATACCATGCACTGTCCTCCCTCCCCCACTGCATCTAGCTCACTCTCTGATTTTGAACCAGTCACAGAAGAAGAAGTAAGCAGGCTCCTTGCATCTTCTCGCCCAACCACTTGCACCAGTGACCCATTTCCGTCACATCTCCTCCAGTCCCTTTCCCCTGCTGTGACCCCTCACCTAACTAAAATATTTAACCTCTCTCTCTCTCTTCTGGTATTTTTCCCTCCTCATTTAAGCATGCCATCATACATCCACTACTTAAAAAACCATCCCTCGACCAAAACTGTGCTGCTAACTATAGACCTGTCTCTAATCTTCCCTTCATCTCTAAACTCCTGGAACGCCTGGTCTACTCCCGTCTTATCTGCTATCTCTCAGAAAACTCTGTTCTTGACCCTCTCCAATCCGGTTTCCGCTCTTTACACTCCACTGAAACTGCCCTCACTAAAGTCTTTAATGATCTGCTAACAGCTAAATCAAATGGTCATTACTCCATGCTAATTCTCTTGGATCTCTCTGCAGCATTCGACACTGTGGATCATCAGCTTCTCCTCACTATGCTCCGTTCCATTGGCCTCAAGGACAACGTTCTCTCCTGGTTCTCCTCCTATCTCTCTTACCGCTCCTTTACTGTATCTTTTGCCGGTTCCTCCTCCTCTCACCTTCCCCTTACTGTTGGGGTTCCTCAAGGATCGGTTCTAGGCCCCCTCCTCTTCTCCTTGTACACTGCCCCTATTGGTCAAACAATCAGTAGATTTGGTTTCCAGTACCATCTCTATGCTGATGACACCCAATTATACGCTTCTTCTCCTGACATCACGCCAGCCTTTCTAGAAAACACCGGCGATTGTCTAAACGCTGTGTCTAATATCATGTCCTCACTATATCTGAAACTGAACCTGTCAAAGACTGAACTCCTGGTGTTTCCTCCCTCTACTAATGTACCTATACCCGACATTGCCATTTCTGTGTGTGGTTCCACTATTACTCCCCAGCAACAGGCCCGCTGTCTTGGGGTCATACTTGATTCCGAGCTTTCCTTTGCCCCCACATTCGATCACTGGCTCGCTCTTGTCATCTGCACCTCAAAAACATTTCTAGAATTCGACCTTTTCTTACTTTTGACTCTGCAAAAACTCTTACTGTTTCTCTTATTCATTCTCGTCTCGACTATTGTAACTCTCTTCTAATCGGTCTCCCTCTTACCAAACTCTCCCCTCTCCAATCTGTCTTGAATGCTGCAGCCAGGATCATATTCCTCACCAATCGTTACACCGATGCCTCTACCTTGTGCCAGTCATTACACTGGCTACCCATCCACTCCAGAATTCAGTATAAACTTATTACCCTCACCCACAAAGCCCTCCATAGCTCAGCACCACCTTACATCTCCTCCCTTGTTTCAGTATACCACCCTACCTGCGCCCTCCGTTCTGCTGATGACCTCAGGTTAGCATCCTCAATAGTCAGAACCTCCCACTCCCGTCTCCAAGACTTTACACGTGCCGCGCCAATTCTTTGGAATGCACTTCCCAGGTCAATACGATTAGTCCCCAATCCCCACAATTTTAAGCGTGCCCTGAAAACGCATTTATTCAGACTGGCCTATCGCCTCAACACATTAACCTAATCTATCCCTGTGTGGCACAGCCAAAAGTTTTACCATAACCAGATTTCCTGCATCATGTTCCCACATGCTTTATGCATCCATTAGCCCTCTGTGTTTGTACTGTTACACACTTAACATTATGGCTGGTCCATACAATCAGGGCAACTGTTACCACCCTCCTTTCGTGTCTACCTCTTTCCTCATAGACTGTAAGCTTGCGAGCAGGGCCCTCTTTCCTCTTGGTATTTGTTATAATCTACTATATGTGATTATTGTTATGCTGTAATGTCTATTGTCTGTACAAATCCCCTGTGAAATGTAAAGTGCTGCGGAATATGTCAGCGCTATAAAAATAAAATTTATTATTATTATTATTATTAGCGGGTCCAAATCGCACCTGCCAGTGCCCATCTGTCTAACACCTGGTCCAGCCGGAACCTGCCATTGCTTTTCTGTTCCTCAGCCGGTCCCATCTGCAACCGTGGATCCAGAGTCCCTACAGTGCCTGCCTGCATTTTTCACCCCTCCTTTGGGCCGTAGCAGCTTACCCACTGTAGGGAGTCAGCTGCCACCTTCTGTAGGTCTGCCATGGAGTAGCACCTGTAGCCACCTCTTTGTCCCTCCTTGGGTCGCAGTTTTTGCTGCCACTTGTCCAAGTAGGGATTTGGTAGGCCACCTAGTTATGCTGGTGTAAGAGCATGAGCTGAGAGAGTCAGCGGTATCAGGTGCTCTTTATTATTATTATTATTATTATTATTATTAATATTTATTTATATAGCGCCATTGATTCCAAGGCACTCTTTGAGATTGGAACTATCGGGACTGTCACCACTGTTGCCAGGGGAGGCAAGGACCTTCATGCTGAACAGCAGGGGAACTGTGAGTATAAAGAGGACTGAGCGTGGGAACGGGTCAGACTTGGTGGAAAAGCGACAGGAGAAGGTTGACTCCCTCCCCGTTGCTCCAGCTGACAATTTCACGTCACCCTTCCCACAGAGTGCTGACCCCACGATTGACTTTGACGCTATTGAATTATCGTTTGACCCTGTTCTTGTGGACAGTCCAGTCCTGCCTGTGGTGAGTGAAAAGCTGACTTGCTGCGTTCCTAGAGACTATCCCAGAGAACCGCCCGCTACTGCGGTCTGCGAGCGGGCACACGGCTCGTGTTCAGTGCCATCTCTGAGGAATCCACACCAAGGACTGTTTCTACAACCCTGCAACCCAGCGTACTCAAGCCAAGTGGGACTGGATCCATCAGCATCGTTGGAAGACCATGCTTCTCGTTCCTCTGTAATAGAGCCAGAGACTTTGTTCACGACTTGCAACGCCGTTGGGAAATTTTCCAGCCTTTCCCCTGCAAGAACTGATAAGTTACCACGTTTTTTGCATATCTTTCTATCGTGCATGGTGGTTGTGCTTAATTTCCATAGTTGCTGTTATTAATCTTGTCTCCCTGCATCGAGTATTCTTTGTTTAAGTTCCTGTACAGTCAAACTCTTTTAACCCCTTCTCTGCCTCTGGCTCACCACTGCATTCAATGACCTCTCTTCTTACACCTCTTCCAGGCTTTCAGAGGGACACAGAACACTGATTCCATCACCTTGCCCGTTACAGTCTCCATATGCTGGGTTGGCTATAGTGGAAGAGGTGTTGGTCCCCGCTATACTAGTTCTACTCTATTGCAATTGATGCCACTTTGTTGGTGTGTGCCACTAATTTTTGTAAATGTGCTGACTCCTGGTTGGGGTTCCTTCATGTGTCTTGCCTGTCTCAGTAGGCCTCCAAGACCGTCAAGCCTCCACTTCCTTGGAGTCAACTACCCGTGTTACTATCCTTATATTTTTCTGACTATAGCAGTCCACGAAATTTATATGATTTTTGTGCCACCTTAATGTTGCTGAGCATGAAAGCAGGTTGAGCTGTTGCATGTGGTATCAGTGCTCTCAGCACAGGAGGCCTACACTGATCCCTCACCCACCTCTTCTTACTGTGACGTTAAGTTGAAAGCTGTAAATGCTGTCTGTGGAGAAACAGGTATAGTGGGTGCTCTCATCCGCTGGCCTGGCTGTCTTTAGCAAGACTGCATGGACCAGGGCTCATACCACTGAATGCCCACTCTATCGCCTTGTGGGCAGAACACTACACAGACAACACAGGGTTAGGGTAAAACAGTGTGGCCAAGCTTTATTGAACCACAACACCCAGTGGCAAACAGAACAATTCCAGCAATTTCCCCAAGATGGTGCACATTACAAGGTCTCTCCACTCCGCTGGCTCATAGAAATGCTAGTGGATGTTATGTTAGAGCTCCCGGGGTCGCTATTCCACCTGTGATAACACACAGAGAGGAGGTCACGACAATCATAGGGAGATAACCGAGAGCAGTCCTGTGTTCTTTCTGCCAGGTCTGACATACCCTTAGCTGGGATCCTAAACAGTTTCTTGTCCATTAAGTGTTTAGCAGAATGTCCGGCTAATAGCTCTATGTGATGAGACACCGTCTCTCTGTCTCAGGGTCTTTTATTCCCAAGGTAAGCTAGTTTTAGAATTACCCAGTGTCCTTCAGTACACCCTCACAGCATTCCCTATCTACATTCAAGTCAACAAACTGGTTCCAGAATATAAACAAACATCAGATAGGCACACACTATGTTACATGGTATATCATTGTGCAAGTCAGCCTTCTTGACCCACCAGAATCCACACTTAAATCTACAAGCCAAATATACAGACAAAAAGTCAATACTTCCAGGCCTGTTAAGACATAGCCGTCTGGGCAAGTAAGATATACTCTGGTTTCTTCACACTGTCCCAGACCCCGATTCCTCATGCCAGGCTTATTGCTGCAATGCCAAGCTACAATTAGTACTGTGGGTGAATTGAGGCCACTTTCTTGGTGTCTGCCCCTAATTTGATGTGTTTTGTCAGCATTTTTGACCTTTATAAGGTGTTGTGCATGCGTTTGTTTTTGCCTCCCATTGACAAGATTGGAGTTCAGTTATGTTCGGCGAATATTCGACGAATTAATCGGCGAATATTGCAAATTCGGCAATAGTAATCCAAACCAAACATTGAAATATTCGCTCATCTCTAGTTGTAAAGAACTGAAAATGGTCATTTGTTGAAATTGTATCATTAAGAGGTCACATTTACTGAAATCAACAGCTTTTCTAAACAAAAGCATCTTAACAGGCCAAATCACATGGCAATATAGGACCCGTCTTTGAAATCATCTTCACAATTCTTACCTGCATTGAACTTGTGACTTTTTGGAACGTTTGTTCTTGAATTTCTTTGCAGGATGTCAGAATAGCTGGCCACATAATTTTTCTCCTTTTATGCCCATGACTCAGAGATATTATTTGCAGCATGAGAAGGTGCATTGTCATGCATGAAGATGATTTTGCTATGGATGGCACAGTTCTTTTTTGGACCATGGAAAAAAGTGGTCAGTCTTACCTTCAGGTACTCTAAAGGGGTCTACCAGCTCTCTTCCCATGATTCTGGCCCAAAATATGTCTCTGCCACCTCCTTATTGATGTTGCAGCCTTGTTGGTATACTGTATGTCCAATCTAATGTTTTCATACCTTGTCCAAGGCATTGGACTAGTTGATGCCATTCAGCATCAGAGAGATCCTTTTTCTTTCTCATATTGCTTGAAACCTGTGGATGCTTAATAATTTGGAACATTCTTCTTACAAAGTTTTCCTTTAACTGACCTCAGATGGAAAACCAGTTATCACAGGTATTTGAGATTGATTTCAGTGATCCAAAGAGCCGAGAGTCACAATACCATCCATGAGTTTATGTAAAAAAAAAACCAACAATTACATCTTTATTACACTTAAATCTAAGGTGCATAATAATTTTGGATGCTGTATATACAGCTTACACATGAACCCTGAATATAGATCCATGAATAAATACTGACCATCAAAACAGATCCCGGAATGCAGACCCCCAGACCCAACCATATAAGAAAAGATATATACAGTCATGGACGAAAGTGTGGCATCCTTTAAACTGCCCCAGAAAATGAAGTATTTGTCCCAGAAAATGATTGCAGTTACACGTTTTGTTATACATGTGTTTATTTTCTTTTTGTGTATTAGAAAAGCACAAACAATCTGAGGAAAAGAAAGCAAATTGGACATAATTTCACACAAAACTCCAAAAATGGGCCAACAAAACCATTAGCACCCTCTACATAATATTTGGTTGCACACCCTTTGCAGTCAATAACTCCAATCAACTACCTATAACCATCAACAAGCTTCTTATACTTCTAAAAGAATTTTGGACAACTCTTCTTTTGCAAACCGCTCCTGGTCTCTCATATTTGAAGGGTGCCTTTTCCCAACAGCAATTTTAAGATCTTCCCCATGAGTGTTTAATGGGATTTAGATCTGGACACATTGCTGGCCATTTCAGAACTTTCCAGCGCTTTGTTTTCATTTATTTCTGGGTGCTTCTTGAAGTATATTTGGGGGGTATTTTCCTGCTGGAAGACCCTTGACCCAGGACGCAGACCCAGCTTTCTGACACTGGGCACAGCAAAGCAACCCAAAATCCTTTGGTAATCTTTAGTGTTGTGAATTCCCTGGCTCAGACTTCTGAGCCAAAGCTCCCCCTGCTCCCTCCGGTGGTTAATGGAGGTAGTGGAGCTGGCAGATGGACAGAGATCTGCCACCTGATGATTGGAGATCTGGGGTTACTGATTGGAGTATTTAAGTCTTCCTGCAATCCCTGCTGGTGATTGCTTCCTGTGCATTCAGAGGTCTGATGTCTCCTGCCCTGATTCTGTATTGTTCAGCTAAGTGGTTCATTTGCTAATCATTTGCATCTGATCTGGTTTTGTCTCTCTGCTTGTTGTGCAGGTTCAGCTTGCTCCTCTGGGGGCTGTGCTGGACCATTGCTCCATATGTTACAGCCTGTGTCAGTTTGTTCAGTCCCCTGTCATATTGGTCTCTTTTACTTTGCTCCCAGTTCATACTGGAGTGGTGATATAGTGGGGGCGAAGTCATGTGACTTCAGTGTTTTTTGTACATCAGACGTGTTGGATTTTTCAGGGTTTTTGCGTGATTGCAGACAGTGTCTTTCCTTTCCTGTCATGTCTAGTCAATTTGGGCCCCATCGTTTGCTCAGTCTATTTTTAAACCTGCGTTTGTGTTTCATCTTGTCTCACCGAGGGGTCTGCTCCGGGGCAGTTTAGATTTCACCTTTCTTGCTTTAGGCTTAGTTAGCTCTCTGGCTGTGCCGAGGCGTCTAGGGCATTGTGGGTATGCTCCACGGCTACTGATAGTTGTGTGGATAGGATCAGGGGTCTGCAATCCGCTTAGTTACCAACCTCTCTGGTTTTCTGGCGGCTTAGCCTGTTCCTGCCGTCCTCCTCGGTGACCCATTCATAACACTTCAGATTTCATGATGCCTTGCACATTCAGTGCCAGAGGCAGCAAAACAAACCCAAAACATCTTTGAACCTCCACCATATTTGACTGCAGGCACAGTGTTCTTTTCTTTGTAGGACTCATTCCATTTTCAGGAAACAGTAGAATGATATGCTTTACCAAAAAGCTATATCTTGGTCTCATCTGCCACATGACGTTTTCCCGTAAGGATTTTGGCTTACTCAAGTACATTTTGGCAGACTGCAATCTAGCTTTTTTATGTCTCTGTCAGCAGTGGGGTCCTCCTCAGTCTCTTGCTGTAGTATTTCATTTGATTCAAATGTCAACAGATAGTTTGCTATGACACTGATGCACTCAGGGCTTGTAGAACAACTTGGATTCCATTATAACTTGATTGAGGCTGCTTATCCACCATTTAGACTACCCTGCATTGCAATCTTTCATCAATTTGTCTCTGTCATCTATGTCCAGGGAGATTAGATACAGTGCCATGGGTTGTATATTTCTTGATTATGTTGTGCACTGTTGACAAAGGAGCATAAAGATCTCCGTAGATGGACTTGTTGTAACCATGAGATTTTTATGTTTTTATTTCTCAATTCCTCCGACAGCTCTCTTCTCTTTCTGTTCTCCATGCTTAATGTAGCGCACATGGACAAGCAATGCAAAAATTGAGTCAATTTCTTGCCTTTTCACGTGGTTTCAGGTATGATTTTCATATTGCCCACACCTGTTACTTACCACAGATGAGTTTGAATGAGCAACACATGCTCGAAATAGTTGTTTACCTGTAAGGAGGTAGCGGACAACCCCATTGCTTTCCCTCTCTCCTATGTGCTGGTCCCGTGCACCTCACTGTATTAATATTATGTACCTGTATGTTACTATATTCTATGTATTAGTGTGTTGTGTCTGCAATGTTCATATAGATGTTAGAGGCAGGGCCAGCACAGGTTAAGTTTAAGGGATGGACCTGCAGCCTCTTGGGAATAGGAAGCTCCTGCTTCCTGCTCAGAGCCCAGGCAGGATGGCGTGAGGCAAAGTGTGTGTCCCCATCTGGGGCACAGATGCATCCCCTCTTGGGACAGAAGGAGCCCAGTCTGGGGCATATATGTGTTCCTGTCTGGGACAAAAGGGACCCCCATATGGGGGGTGTGTGTGTCCCCACCTGGGACAGGCTGCCAAGACTGTTGGGTACAGGGACTGGATGTATGCCCCACCAGAGACTTTGGCTCCAGAAAGCTTACTGAGAGTCATGGACTTTGCTGCTGCAGCCGTTGCAGTGTTTAAGGACAGAATTGGAATCATCCATCTCTTTTTTATTTCTATATCTTTATTATTAAAATACAAGTTGCCACTGTTGGGCCCTATACAGTGTGAAGCGTGGTTCATCCAGAGGATATCGTCCCATTGTGGAGAACAGCTTCAGGACTGAGGTAACCCACTGTGACCCAGGGCTGGGATTAAAACTGACATTTTATGTGCAAGGGGCCGGGTGTGGACTGATTTTGCTGTAGTGGACTCGCCCTCGACTACCACCCCGTGTCACCTTGTTACATATCCACAATTTTGGAAGTTTATTCACAATTCTATTCGGCCTATTTTGGGGGTTTTATGTGATATTATGTTCAATTTGCCTTTTTTTCTCTTTTTTTGTGTTGTTCCAATACAAACAAAGGATATAAACATGTGGAAAACAAACATGCGGAATTGCAATACATTTCTTGGAGAAATACTTAATTTTTCTGGAACAATTTCAAGGGTTCCAACACTTTCTGCCATGACTGTATAAACCCCTGAGTATATAGTTCAGAAAAGACCACAAAATTAATACATATTTCAGATAAGAACACAGAATATAGACCCCACAGAACACCAAAATACCTACAGATACCTCAATAAGAATAGACCCCTGATGTATAGAACAGCTCAAACCTTTCCTTCTCTGTGGAGATTTACACTAGCAATCTTAAGGACTTTGCATCAAAATCTGTGAAATTTTTTCAATGGTAAAAGGTTTACCTTACTTCAGATACTAGACATTTATTGCATATCGCCAAAGTTGGAAATAGTGGAAATAATGCAACGAAAATGCAATGTGCATTAAACACCTGTTATGAGATGGTTCCCTTGGCAGTTGCCTACTCCAATTATCGGCTAGGCATAGATGGGGTCAGAGTGTAACAACTTGTTACCTGTAATCAGTTGCTGATGTCGTGATTCATGCTTTTCCCAAATAAAGGGACACCCAGGTATTAGGCTGCAGCCACTTTGCATTACATTTGGACATTTTATTTTAAAGGGGTCACCCAGAACTTTTACTTTGATGGCCAACTTGGGATGTCACCAACTGATATACACATGCACGATGCAGGGAGCATTTATGCACATGTAATCGAAGCACATGTATCAAAGTACAAGGCAGTTATAACATGGATGAATGTGACACGCATCTCTATTCTCTTCATACAGGTAACTGTTATGAATGGGTCACCGAGGAGGAAAAACCTAAACATGCTAAGCCCAGAAAAACTAGAGAGGTTGGTAACTATGCAGATTACAGAGCCCTGATCCTACCACACAACTAGCAGCAGCCGTGGAGCGTGCCTACGATGAACCTAGATGCCTCTTCACGGCCGGAGGACTAAATAAGCCTAAAGCAAGAAAAGGGAAAACTAACTGCCCCAGAGCAGACCCCAAAGGAATAGACAGCGCCCACACATGTATTTACGGTGAAACAAGATGAAAACACAAACACAGGTAGGAAAATAGGCTGAGCAAACGATGGGGCCCAAGCTAACTAGAAAGAGAGGAAAGGAAAGACACTGTCTGCAATCTGCCCAAAGCCCTAAAAAATAATGTCCAACACTTCTGATAACAAAATTAACCCTGAAGTCACTAGACTTCACCCACTATATCAGCACTCTGAAATATTCTGAGACAGAGCAAAAAGAGGCCAATCTAATGAGGGACAAAAAGCAAATACAGATAAATAAGAGTGGAACTCAGCACAGCCCAAGCCGGGGCTGGCTGACCACACAAAAAACTGAATAGAACAACAAAATCAAGTGTGAACTTTAGCAGAGAAACTTAGCTTGAGCTGACTGGAACAGAGCTGAAGGAATCACCAGTGTTGTCAGTTCATTTTCCCCTTCACCGTCGATGTCTGATGAGCTCCCTCTTCTGGTGAAGGAAGGTAGTGAGGCTGATTACCAAACACCTGATCTGGTAGATGATGACTGGGTAACAGGAAATTCTGACTGGATATAAGGCAGCTGACGCCCTTCTGAGTCGCTGGTGATTTCTCTGCTGGATTCTTGGAGACCAGTCTGATTCCTGCTTCCCAAAGATAAGTTTTTTGCTCTGCTATTGAACTTATTAGTTTTGTTTTGTTTACCTTGTTTTTTGGAGTTCAGCCATCCCCGGTCGGGGGTGTGCTGAGTTCCATTTTTGTCTCTGATCAGTTTGTCTCTTTGCTCTGTCTTCAGAATTTACCTGAATCCTGATATAGTCTTTTTGTAGTCCTAACGACTTCAGGGCCTGTTTTTCCTATCAGACGGTTGGGACATTTTTTGGTAGGGTTTTTTACGGATTGCAGACAGCAGCTTTTCTATCCTGTCCTTTTTAGTTAGCTTGGGCCCCATCGTTTGCTCAACCTATCTTTCTATCTGTGTTAGTGTTTTCATCTTGCTTCACCGTCATTATATGTTGGGGGCTGCCTATTGCTTTGGGGTCTGCTCTGGGGCAGTTTAGATTTCACCTTTTCTTTCTTTAGGCCTATTTAATTCTCCGGCTGTGTTCGAGGGGTCTAGGGCATCGTAGGAATCCCCCACGGCTACTGTTAGTTGTTGTGGATAGGATCAGGGGTCTGCAATCCAATAGCTACCAACCTCTCCGGTTTTCTCGACTTAGCTTGTATTTTTGTTTTTTCCTCCTTCAGTGACTCATTCATAACAGAATCACCAGCCATACCGCAGATCCTAGGGTACCCAATAGCAGGAAAGAATTGTAAAAAAAAAAAAGAAGAGTTTGTCAGAAATTTTTTTTTTGTGTGTTTATTTTTTCCTCTATGTCTCTGAGGCCGTAGGGGGAATTTTTTTTTTCTTTCTCAATGGAGATGAAGCAATTGTCTGATCGTGTGGAGCAGCTCACTGCTGAAGTGCGGGGAATTTCCTCCTATCTTGCTCATTCACATGCTGCTGAACCAAAGATCCCTACTCCTGATGTGTTTTTTGGGGATCGGTCTAAATTTTTGAATTTTAAGAATAATTGTAAATTATTTTTTGCCTTGAAGCCTAACTCATCGGGGAGATCCGCGCAGCAGGTTAAAATTGTCATCTCTTTGCTGCGAGGTGATCCCCAGGATTGGGCGTTTTCTTTGAAACCTGATCATCCTATTCTTACTAATGTGAACGCATTTTTTCAAGCCTTGGTGTTGTTGTATGATGAACCTAATGCTATTGATCAGGCTGAAAAGGCCCTGTTGGCATTGAGCCAGGGTCGGGATTCTGCAGAGTTGTACTGTCAAAAATTCCAAAAGTGGGCGGTCCTTACTACCTGGAATGATGGTGCCTTGGCAGCTCTCTTTCGGAAGGGTTTGTCAGAAACCGTAAAGGATACTATGGTGGGATTTCCTGTTCCCTCTGGTCTTGACGATTCTATGTCATTAGCCATTCAGGTTGATCGGCGTTTGCGTGAACGCAAAACCGCACGAGAGGTGTTGCCACCTGTTGAACAAATGTCTGAACCTATGCAATGTGAAAGAGTTTTGTCTAGGGCGCAACGTCAGGAGTTCAGGAGGCATAATAAGCTGTGTTTCTTCTGTGGTGATGCCTCGCATATTATTTCTGTCTTCCCTAAATGAGAGAAACGTTTTGCACACACATTTGCTGTGGGTGGTGTTCAACCTAAGTTTCTTCTGGCAATTACTCTGATCTGCTCCCTGTCCACATTTTCCGCTAAGGCTTTTGTGGATTCGGGAGCAGCTCTGAACCTGATGGACTTGGATTTTGCTAATCGTTGTGGATTTCCTATGACACCTCTGTGGACGCCTATCCCTTTGAGGGGTATTGATGCTACTCCTTTGGCGAAGAATAAACCTCAGTTTTGGACCCAGGTGGTAATGCGGGTCGCCCCAGACCATCAAGAGAATTGCAGATTTTTGGTGTTGCATAATTTGCATGATACCATTGTTCTGGGGTTTCCCTGGTTGCAAATCCATAATCCAGTTTTGGATTGGAAATCTGTGTCTGTGGTGAGTTGGGGGTGTCGGTGTGCCCTTAGTGATGCTCCTGTTTTCTCCACCTCTCCCCAGTCGCATGATGTTCCTGACTATTTGGCTGATTATTATGATGTATTTAGTGAGAATGAGTCTGCATCTTTGCCTCCTCATAGGAGTTATGACTGTGCAATTGAGCTGAGCCCTGGGTGTAAATTTCCCAAGGGTCAACTTTTCAATTTATCTGTACCCGAGCACGAGGCTATGCGATCCTATATTAAGGAGTCGTTGGAGAATGGTCATATTAGACCATCCTCTTCACCCTTAGGTGCTGGGTTTTTTTTCGTGGCTAAGAATTATGGGTCATTAAGGCCTTGTATTGACTATCGTTCCCTCAACAAAATTACTGTTAAATATCAGTATCCGTTACCCCTGATTTCTGATCTATTCTCCAGAGTTAAAGGTGCTTGCTGGTTTACAAAGCTTGACCTCAGGGGGGCGTATAATCTTATTCGCATTAAGCATGGGGATGAATGGAAGATGGCGTTTAATACTCCGGAGGGACATTTTGAGTACCTGGTGATGCCTTTTGAGCTCACTAATGCCCCTTCTGTCTTCCAGTGCTTCATGAATGATATTTTCTGAGACTTGGTGGATAAATTTTTGATCATCTATCTAGATGATATTTTGATCTTTTCCAAGGATTGGGACTCTCATGTGGAACATGTTCGGACTGTGTTCCGGATTTTGAGGGAGAATTCCCTGTATGTCAAGGGATCAAAATGCCTTTTTGGTGTACAGAGGATTTCATTTTTGGGATTTATTTTGTCTCCGTCAACTATTGAAATGGACCCGGCCAAGGTACAGGCCATTTATGATTGGGTTCAGCCCATTTCTTTGAAGGCCCTCCAGAAGTTTTTGGGTTTTGCTAATTTTTATCTTAAATTTATAGCTAATTTTTCTGGTATTGCCAAACCATTGACTGATTTGACTAAGAAGGGTGCTGATGTGCTGAATTGGTCTCCGGAGGCTGTTTCTTCCTTTCAGAAGCTGAAGCGAAGGTTCACTTCTGCTCCGGTTTTGCGGCAACCTGATGTCTCACTCCCATTTCAGGTAGAGGTGGACGCTTCTGAGATTGGTGCAGGAGCTGTTTTGTCCCAAAAAGATCCTGTAACATCTAAAATGAATCCCTGTGCTTTCTTTTCCCGAAAGTTCTCCCCATCCGAACGTAACTATGATGTGGGGAATCGGGAACTGTTAGCCATGAAATGGGCATTTGAGGAGTGGAGACATTGGTTGGAGGGAGCTAAACATCAAGTTGTGGTCCTTACTGACCACAAGAATTTGATTTACCTTGAGTCGGCCAAACGCTTGAATCCTAGACAGGCTAGGTGGGCCTTGTTTTTCACACGTTTTGATTTTGTGGTCTCTTTTCTTCCGGGCACTAAGAATGTCAAGGCAGACGCCCTCTCTAGGAGTTTCTTTGCTGATTCTCCTGTTGTGACCAAGCCTGCTACCATCTTAGGTGAGGGGGTAGTTCTTTGTGCCATCTCGCCCGATTTGAGACATGCTCTGGAAGAGTTTCAGGAGGACAAACCTGAGCGTTGTCCCAGTGGAAAGTTGTATGTTCCTGACCAATGGAGGAAGAGAGTGATGTCTGAAGTTCATTGCTCTGCATTGGCTGGTCATCCAGGTATTTTTGGTACTAGAGATTTGGTGAGTCGGTCTTTTTGGTGGCCCGCCTTGTCTCGTGATGTCAGGAATTTTGTGCAGTCCTGTGGGACTTGCTCTCGGTCTAAACCTTGTTCTCGCTCTAGTGGGTTGTTGATGCCTTTGCCGGTGCCCAGGAGGCCATGGACCCATATTTCAATGGATTTTATCTCTGATATGCCTGTCTCTCAGAGAATGACTGTTATTTGGGTGATTTGTGATAGATTCTCTAAGATGGTCCATCTTGTACCACTCCCTAAGTTGCCTTCTTCCTCAGAGTTGGTGCCCTTGTTTTTGCAACAGGTGGTTCGCTTGCACGGGATTCCTGAGAACATTGTATCTGACAGAGGAGTTCAGTTTGTGTCTTGATTTTGGAGGACTTTCTGTTCCAAGCTGGGAATTCAGTTGTCCTTCTCCTCTGCGTTTCACCCTCAGTCCAATGAGCAGACGGAGAGAACAAACCAGACTTTGGAGTCGTATTTGAGATGTTTTATTTCTGCTGATCAGGATGATTGGGTTTCATTTTTGCCCTTGGCCGAATTTGCTTTAAATAATAGAGCTAGTTCTGCCACTTTGATGTCACCTTTTTTTGTAACTTTGGGTTTCATCCTCGATTTTCTTCAGGGCAGGTGGAGCCTTCTGCCTGCCCAGGTGTTGACACTGTGGTGGAGAGAATGCACCAGATCTGGGACCAAGTGGTGGATAAGTTGTCTCTCTCCCAGGAAAAGGCCCAGCGGTTTTCCAACTGGCATAGGACCAATGGTCCCCAGTTTAAGGTGGGTGATATGGTTTGGTTGTCATCAAAGAATATCGCTATGAAGGTGCCTTCTCCAAAGTTTAAGCCTAGATTTATTGGACCTTGCAAGATTTTGGAGATTCTTAATCCAGTCTCTTTTCGATTGGCTCTTCCTGTTACATTTAAGATCCATAACGTGTTTCATAAGTCTCTGTTAAAGAGGTTTGTTGAGCCAGTAGTTCCTGTGGTGGCACCTCCTGACCCGGTATTGGTTGAAGGTAATGTGGAATATGAGGTTGAGAAGATACTGGATTCTCGCCTGGCTAGACGGAGACTCCAGTATTTGGTTAAATGGAAGGGTTATGGCCAGGAGGATAATTCTTGGGTCCCTGCATCCGGTATTCATGCCGAAAGATTGGTTCGTGCCTTTCATCGAGCCCATCCTGATCGCCCTGGTGGCATGGATGAGGGTTCGGTGACCCCTCCTCAAGAGGGAGGTACTGTTGTGAGTTCATTTTCCCCTTCACCGTCGATGTCTGATAAACTCCCTCTTCTGGTGAAGGAAGGTAGTGAGGCTGATTACCAAACACCTGATCTGGTAGATGATGACTGGGTAACAGGAAATTCTGACTGGATATAAGGCAGCCGACGCCTTTCTGAGTTGCTGGTGATTTCTCTGCTGGATTCTTGGAGACCAATCTGATTCCTGCTTCCCAAAGATAAGTTTTTTGCTCTGCTATTGAACTTATTAGTTTTGTTTTGTTTACCTTGTTTTTTGGAGTTCAGCCATCCCCGGTCGGGGGTGTGCTGAGTTCCATTTTTGTCTCTGATCAGTTTGTCTCTTTGCTCTGTCTTCAGAATTTACCTGAGTGCTGATATAGTCAGTCTTTTTGAAGTCCTAGCAACTTCAGGGCCTGTTTTTCCTAGGTTGGGACATTTTTTGGTAGGGTTTTTTATGGATTGCAGACAGCAGCTTTTCTATCCTGTCCTTTTTAGTTAGCTTGGGCCCCATTGTTTGCTCAACCTATCTTTCTATCTGTGTTAGTGTTTTCATCTTGCTTCACCGTCATTATATGTTGGGGGCTGCCTATTGCTTTGGGGTCTGCTCTGGGGCAGTTTAGATTTCCCCTTTTCTTTCTTTAGTCCTATTTAATTCTCCGGCTGTGTTCGAGGGGTCTAGGGCATCGTAGGAACCCCCCACGGCTACTGTTAGTTGTTGTGGATAGGATCAGGGGTCTGCAATCCGATAGCTACCAACCTCTCCGGTTTTCTGGACTTAGCTTGTATTTTTGTTTTTTCCTCCTTCGGTGACTCATTCATAACACACCAGCACCAGAGTAGGGTGTCGGCTGTCTTAAATCCAATCTGAGATTCCTGAGGTCCAATCGTCATCCTCATTATCAGGTGGCAGATCTCTACTGATTAAATCAGCCTCACTACCTCCTGTTAGCACCAGAGGGAGCCTGACTGGTAGACCAGAAAATGAACTCACAACAGGTAACCAGCTCTTTAAATCTCTGCTCTGAATCAACTCCTGTGTTTCTCCACTCCATTCAATGTCAGCAAGCAGTTAATCCTGAATGCTATATATGTGTTTTCAACTATGCAAGCTTATATCTGGTAACCAGCTCTTTCAATCTCTGCTCTGAATCAACTCCTGTGTTTCTCCACTCCATTCAATGTCAGCAAGCAGTTAATCCTGAATGCTATATATGTGTTTTCAACTATGCAAGCTTATATCTGGTATATAGCTATTTCAACTTACTCTGCCTGTCCCCTTATGTTGTGAGGTCAAGAAACTTTTCAAAGTGCTTTATGATCCATGTAGTGCTGGACATCTGTTTATCTGACCACAATATTTTATTGGGTCCTGCTCTCTCAATTTAGTTTGATTGATTAACGAGAAGAGAGAGCAAAAAAAAAAGATCTAAGCCTTAGCCTCCTATATATTCAGACATAGCTTGGGGGAGCATTTATGCAGGAGGCATTTATGCACATGTAATCGAAGTACATGCATCAAAGTACGAGGCAGTTATAACATGGCAGTTAGACAGGGCAGGAGACAGGAAAGACATTTATATACATCTACTCCCTGTACATTTGGAATACAACAAATATATTCAAATACAGTGGGGCAAAAAAGTATTTAGTCAGTCAGCAATAGTGCAAGTTCCACCACTTAAAAAGATGAGAGGCGTCTGTAATTTACATCATAGGTAGACCTCAACTATGGGAGACAAACTGAGAAAAAAAAATCCAGAAAATCACATTGTCTGTTTTTTTTTCATTTTATTTGCATATTATGGTGGAAAATAAGTATTTGGTCAGAAACAAGCAATCAAGATTTCTGGCTCTCACAGACCTGTAACTTCTTCTTTAAGAGTCTCCTCTTTCCTCCACTCATTACCTGTAGTAATGGCACCTGTTTAAACTTGTTATCAGTATAAAAAGACACCTGTGCACACCCTCAAACAGTCTGACTCCAAACTCCACTATGGTGAAGACCAAAGAGCTGTCAAAGGACACCAGAAACAAAATTGTAGCCCTGCACCAGGCTGGGAAGACTGAATCTGCAATAGCCAACCAGCTTTTAGTGAAGAAATCAACTGTGGGAGCAATAATTAGAAAATGGAAGACATACAAGACCACTGATAATCTCCCTCGATCTGGTGCTCCACGCAAAATCCCACCCCGTGGGGTCAGAATGATCACAAGAACGGTGAGCAAAAATCCCAGAACCACGCGGGGGGACCTAGTGAATGAACTGCAGAGAGCTGGGACCAATGTAACAAGGCCTACCATAAGTAACACACTACGCCACCATGGACTCAGATCCTGCAGTGCCAGACGTGTCCCACTGCTTAAGCCTGTACATGTCCGGGCCCGTCTGAAGTTTGCTAGAGAGCATTTGGATGATCCAGAGGAGTTTTGGGAGAATGTCCTATGGTCTGATGAAACCAAACTGGAACAGTTTGGTAGAAACACAACTTGTCGTGTTTGGAGGAAAAAGAATACTGAGTTGCATCCATCAAACACCATACCTACTGTAAAGCATGGTGGTGGAAACATCATGCTTTGGGGCTGTTTCTCTGCAAAGGGGCCAGGACGACTGATCCGGGTACATGAAAGAATGAATGGGGCCATGTATCGTGAGATTTTGAGTGAAAACCTCCTTCCATCAGCAAGGGCATTGAAGATGAAACGTGGCTGGGTCTTTCAACATGACAATGATCCAAAGCACACCGCCAGGGCAACGAAGGAGTGGCTTCGTAAGAAGCATTTCAAGGTCCTGGAGTGGCCTAGCCAGTCTCCAGATCTCAACCCTATAGAAAACCTTTGGAGGGAGTTGAAAGTCCGTGTTGCCAAGCGAAAAGCCAAAAACATCACTGCTCTAGAGGAGATCTGCATGGAGGAATGGGCCAACATACCAACAACAGTGTGTGGCAACCTTGTGAAGACTTACAGAAAACGTTTGACCTCTGTCATTGCCAACAAAGGATATATCACAAAGTATTGAGATGAAATTTTGTTTCTGACCAAATACTTATTTTCCACCATAATATGCAAATAAAATGAAAAAAAAACAGACAATGTGATTTTCTGGATTAATTTTACTCAGTTTGTCTCCCATAGTTGAGGTCTACCTACGATGTAAATTACAGACGCCTCTCATCTTTTTAAGTGGTGGAACTTGCACTATTGCTGACTGACTAAATACTTTTTTGCACCACTGTATATACCATATGCATTTGTGTAATTTATATCCTGGCCGCTGCATTCACACACATCCACTGCCCTGGCATTAACTCTCTACACTCTATCCATATCGGCCCCTCGCTCCTTTCCTCTCCTATGTATAGCACTCACGCTCTTTTCACATTGTTAAATTGCACAGATCCAGTCAGTCCCACCATTCAACATAAGAGACGCTCTCACAAATCACTTAACCATCTGCTCACTCTTTCTATCCTCCTTCTCCTAGTCGCAGGAGAAATTGCTCCCAACCCTGGTCCCCCATGTTATAGAAAGTCAAACCCCCCCAACTGCTACACTCAGAAACCCCTCTAATCTTATTAATATTCCCTGCATGCCATCTGTCTCTCTTAATTGTGCACTTTGGAATTCTCGCTCAGTGTGTAACAATCTCTCCTTCATTCATGATTTTTTCCTTTCTAATTCTCTTAACCTCCTGGCTCTCACTGAAACCTGGATCCAGCAGTCAGACACTACCGCTGCTGCTGCTCTTTCATACGGGGGACTACACTTCTCTCATACCCCAAGATCAGACAATAAAGCAGGTGGAGGCGTTGGTCTGCTCCTATCACCAAAATGTACCTTTCATGTTATCCCTCAACTACCCTCACTAGTCTTCCCTTCTTTTGAGATCCATGCCGTCAGACTCTACACCCCCTTCTCCATGCGAGTGGTGGTGGTGTATCGTCCTCCCGACCCTTGTCAACAGTTCCTGGATCATTTTGCCACTTGGCTTACACATTTTCTCTCCTGTGACATCCCTACCCTCATCATGGGAGATTTCAACATCCCCATTGGTCTTCCCCTCTCCCCATCTGCTACTCACCTTTTATCTCTAACCTCCTTGTTTGGCCTTTCGCAGCTTACTAATTCTCCAACACATGAAGACGGAAACTCCCTCGACTTGGTCTTCTCTCGGCTTTGTGCAGTGGACAATTTTGCAAACTCCCCTCTCCCGCTCTCTGACCACAATCTTCTTTCATTCTCTATCAAGAACTGCCAGGCTGCTCAGGTCACCCCCATTGTCCATACTTATAGAAACATACAGGCCAATAGCGCCCAGAAATTTAAGAAGAAATTGCAGTCTTCATTGGCCCCTATCTCCTCCCTCTCATGTCCTGATTCTGCATTGAAGCATTACAATGAAACACTTCAAAGTGCCCTGTGTCAGAGACACCGCACTGAACTTGCTCACTGAGCCAGTGCGCGTGCCCTGAGTAAAGCGAAAGCGTGCTCAAAGCTACCTGTGGAGCGGGCAGCAACCGAATAGATGCGTACTTCAGAGCCGCAGGACCTGAAGCACGTGACTGCTAGAGGCGTGGCCTAAACTCCACAGAGCTAGGAGCAGCAAGGGAACTCCTAGCAGGGTAACTGCGAGACAAAGTTACCAGGGGGCATAGACAGGGAGAATAGTCAGGACGTAGCCAATGAGTCACACACAGAGATAGCTGCAAGGTACCAGAGGGGCGAGCAGAGAGTAGTCAGGTCACAGGCAATGAGTCATACACAGATAGCTGCAAGGTACAAGAGGGGCGAGCAGAGAATAGTCAGGTCACAGGCAATGAGTCATACACAGATAATAACGCAGTGCAAAAACAACAAGCAAACTCACAACGGGAAACACAGCCGGGTCAGAACCATATAAACAAGCTATAGCAACAAACAGGCACACGGGGGTCAGCACACTAGGCCAAAGGCAAAAGTATAACTGGTAGGGATTGAAGCTACCCAGAGGTTTATGAACCTCTCCCAGAACCAGAAAGAGGCCACAATCATTAACCCCAAGTGTGCAGGTCAAAACCTGCACAGAGCTCCAGACATTAACCCCCGATGTGCAGCTCAAAAACCTGCACTGGGATCATGACAGTACCCCCCTCTCAACGGGGGGCCTCTGGACCCCCAGGCTTCCCCGGGTACTTGGCATGGAACGCCTGAACCAGGCGATCTGCATGTACCGAACGAGCAGGGACTCATGAGCGCTCTTCTGGTCCATATCCCTTCCAATGGACCAGGTACTGCAAAGAGCGGCGCACCCGCCGAGAGTCCACAATATGTCCAACCTCATACTCCAATTGACCCTCCACCAGCACTGGAGGAACAACAGTCTCAGAGTACTCTTTGACAGATCCTGCTGGTTTCAACAGAGACTTATGGAACACATTAGATATTTTTAAGGAGGCGGGGAGACGCAACCTATATGCCACAGGGTTGACTATCTCCATAATCTCGTACGGACCAATGAACTTTGGTCCCAACTTAACTGATGGTACGTTTAAGTTGATGTTACGCGTGGAGAGCCAAACCTTCTCTCCCACCTGAAACATGTCTCCCGAGGCTCTCTTTTTGTCCGCAAAATATTTGTATCTCCCCTGGGCCCGAGAGATATTACGCCGGACTTCAGCCCAGAGGTTTTTTAACCGTTGAACGAACCCCTCTGCTCCTGGACAACCGGAATCCACCCGAAAAAACTCCCCAAAATGCGGATTAAAGCCATAGTTAATCAGGAATGGGGACATGTTGGTGGACTGACTCACCCGGTTGTCAAAAGCGAATTCAGCCAACGGTAACGCATCACACCAATCCTCCTGTCTGGCGGAGGTCAGACACCTGAGAATTTGTTCCAGGGATTGATTGGTGCGTTCCGTCTGACCATTGCTCTCTGGGTGATATGCCGACGAGAAGGAGAGTGAGATGCCCAATTTCATACAGAACGCCCTCCAAAATTTGGCCACAAACTGCACACCTCTGTCAGACACCACATTCAGGGGTACCCCATGCAATCGGATCACATGCTGCACAAACAACCTTGACAATGTTTCTGCTGAAGGTAATGCTGCCAAGGGAATGAAATGGGCCTGTTTAGAAAACCTATCCACCACCACCCAGATCACGGTATTGCCCCTGGAAGGTGGAAGGCCGGTAATAAAATCCATGGAAAGATGAGTCCATGGCCTATCAGGAACCGGTAAAGGTATGAGTTCCCCAGCCGGTCGGTTATGCGAGCTTTTGGAACGGGCACACATGCCACAAGCAGAAACAAATTCCTTGACATCGGCCCTTAATGAAGGCCACCAAAAACCCCTGGTTACTGCCTCTCTAGTGGCCGTGATACCTGGATGAGCACTCAGCCTAGAATCATGAAACTCCTGCAGAAGTCTAGACCGCAATGAATCTGGAACAAACAGTTTATCGCTTGGCCTGGTTGCCGGAGCTAGGGCCTGAGCCCTTAGGATTTCTTGTTCCAACTCAGTTGAGACCCCGCCACTACCACCCCTGGGGGAAGAATGGAGGACGGCGGCTCAGGGGGAGACACTGGATCAAAACTTCTGGACAGGGCATCCGCTTTAACATTTTTGGACCCCGGTCGAAAAGTAATTGAGAACTGAAATCATGAAAAAAAAAGTGACCAACGGGCTTGTCTAGGAGTAAGCCTCTTAGCAGATTCAAGGTATGCCAAATTTTTGTGATCCGTGACAACCGTGATAGGGTGAGCCGCCCCTTCCAAAAAAAGTGCCTCCATTCCTCAAATGCCAGCTTGACCGCAAGAAGTTCTCTATTGCCTACATCATAGTTTTTCTCAGCTGAAGAGAACTTCTTGGAGAAGAAGGCACAGGGTTTGAGATTGGTAAGGGTGGCCGGACCCTGGGACAGCACAGCCCCCACCCGCACTTCAGAAGCATCCACCTCCACAATGAATTGTTTGGACGGGTCAGGTTGCACCAACACCGGGGCAGACATAAAACATTTCTTAATTGCTGAGAAGGATTCCTTAGTGAGTACAGACCAATTTTTTTACATCAGCTCCCTTCTGGGTAAGATCCGTGAGTGGTTTAACCACTTGTGAGAAACCTTTAATGAATCTCCGGTAATAGTTTGCAAATCCTAAGAAGCGCTGGAGCCCCTTGAGATCTCGAGGCTGAACCCAGTCAGTGATCACGAGGCTGAACCCAGTCAGTGATCACAAGCACCTTCTTAGGATCCATATGAAACCCCTCACAGGACACAATCAACCCCAAAAAAGACAGCTCCTGTACAAAAAACGAACATTTTTCCAATTTGGCGAACAATTGGTTCTCCCTGAGTCTCTGGAGAACAGTCTTTAGATGTTGCAAGTGAGATTGACTGTCCGGGGAATACACCAAAATATCATCCAAATAAATAATAACAAAACGGCCTATCAGATCAGAAAACACAACATTGATGAAATTTTGGAAAATAGCGGGTGCATTAGTTAACCCAAATGGCATTACCAGGTTCTCAAAGAGTCCTTCTGATGTGAGGAATGCCGTTTTCCACTCGTCCCCTTCCCGAACCCTTATCAGATTGTAGGCCCCCCGCAGATCTAACTTGGTTAACCATTGGGCCCCAGCTAACTGGTTACATAAGTCTGGGATGAGGGGAAGCGGGTAAGAGTTCCTAACCGTTATCTTGTTCAGTTCCCGAAAGTCGAGGCACGGCCGCAAACCACCATCTTTTTTCTTCACAAAGAAGAACCCTGCTGCCACAGGTGACACAGAAGGCCTGATATGCCCTTTGCGGAGACTCTCAGCTATGTACTCCTTCATGGCTTGGCGCTCAGGCCCAGACAAATTGAACAATCGAGCCTTAGGTAACTTGGCTCCGGGTACTAAATCAATGGCACAATCATAGGGTCTATGTGGTGGCAGCGCCTCAGCCTCACTTTCGGAAAAAACGTCTTCGAAATCTTTCAGGTACTCCAGAATACCTTCCAGATCGACAGACGACACAGACACAGATTTAACAGCGTTAACAAGATGTCCCCGGTTACCACATTTACTATTGCATCCCCATTGAGTGATTTCCCCTGTAACCCAATCAATGGTAGGATTATGGCGTTGAAGCCAAGGCATCCCCAGTACCAGTCCTGCAGGCAAGTTATCTACCACCAGACAACTTAGTTTCTCCACATGAGTGGAACCCACTTTTAGAGAAAAAAGTTCAGACCTGCAACAGATACCCTCTTGGGTAAGAGGAGATGAGTCAATTGCCACAAGTTTAACAGGATCGTGAAGCCTGACTGTCCCTATTTTATAAAGAGTCATAACCTTGGTATCAATCAGGTTCACAGCCGAACCGCAGTCAATAAAAGCAGTAGTCTGAACAGGACCATAACCAAGTTCCAGTTCCACCTGCAGCACCATTTTTGCACATGAGGAAAATTGTACCTGAAGGTCTGGGTAGCCTCCTCGATTACTACCCAGACCTATTCGTTTCCCGCCATCTTGGAGGATGACGGACAGGAGGGGCAGTCCTTCTTCCAATGTCAAGATTTCCCACAATAGAAGCACAACTGCTTTTCCCGGCGGCGTCTTCTTTCCTTTCCCTCACAGGTGACAGCGTTCACCTCCATAGTCATAGGAAGAGTCTGGGTCTCATCTCCACTGATGAATAATGGCGTTTCCCGTTGCATAATGCCTCTAGCCCGCAGCCTGCGATCCATGCGAACCGCTTGGACCATGGCATCCTCCAGGGAGTCAGGCGGAGGATGAAGTGCCAAAGCATCCTTCAGACGTTCACACAGGCCTCTGTGGAACAGCCCCCGCAGGGCGGCGTCACTCCAGGAGATCTCCGCTGCCCAACGTCTGAATTCAGTACAGAACTATTCGGCCGAGTGCTCCCCCTGACAGACACTCATCACTTTGTCCTCAGCCAACCGCACTCTATCAGGCTCATCATAAATAAGCCCTAAGGCTTCAAAAAATTCATCCACAGACATTCTCTCAGGGGCAGAAGAGGAAAGCGAGAACGCCCAGGCTTGTGGGGACCCCCTAAGCAGGGACATCACCACCCCCACCCTCTGTTTCTCATCCCCAGAGGAGCGGGGTCTCAAAGAAAAAAAAAGCTTACAGCCCTCCTTAAATGCCCTGAAATCATCCTTGTTACCAGAAAACATATCTGGTAATTTAACCGGGGATTCAGGTGGGACTAAAATGACATCTCTATTCCCCACCTGCTGGAAGCCAGCGGAAAGTACCCCTTGAACTGAGTCCTCAACCCACCGTTGGGACTGAGCCAGAGCTTGGTGTTCCAAACTAAGCTTCTGCAGTGACTGAGTCAAGCTTTTCACCTGCTCAGATAAAGCACACATTGGGTCCATGCTGCAGAAGTGAGGAGAGAAAAAAAAATTGTAGGCCAGTTATAATGTCAGAGACACCGCACTGAATTGCTCACTGAGCCAGTGCGCGTGCCCTGAGTAAAGCGAAAGCGTGCTAAAAGCTACCTGTGGAGCGGGCAGCAACCGAATAGATGCGTACTTCAGAGCCGCAGGACCTGAAGCACGTGACTGCTAGAGGCGTGGCCTAAACTCCACAGAGCTAGGAGCAGCAAGGGAACTCCTAGCAGGGTAACTGCGAGACAAAGTTACCAGGGGGCATAGACAGGGAGAATAGTCAGGACGTAGCCAATGAGTCACACACAGAGATAGCTGCAAGGTACCAGAGGGGCGAGCAGAGAGTAGTCAGGTCACAGGCAATGAGTCATACACAGATAGCTGCAAGGTACAAGAGGGGCGAGCAGAGAGTAGTCAGGTCACAGGCAATAAGTCATACACAGATAATAACTCAGTACAAAGACAACAGGCAAACTCACAACGGGAAACACAGCCAGGTCAGAACCATATAAACAAGCTATAGCAACAAACAGGCACACGGGGGTCAGCACACTAGGCCAAAGGCAAAAGTATAACTGGCAGGGATTGAAGCTACCCAGAGGTTTATGAAGCTCTCCCAGAACCAGAAAGAGGCCACAATCATTAACCCCAAGTGTGCAGGTCAAAACCTGCACAGAGTTCCAGACATTAACCCCCGGTGTGCAGCTCAAAAACCTGCAATGGGATCATGACACCCTGGATGAATTTGCACCCCCTATAAATAGAACACCACAACACAGACAGCGACAACCCTGGCACACCCTGCAAACACGTTTCCTGCAGCGGTGCTCCAGGTACGCCGAACGTCTGTGGAGAAAATCCAATCTACACGAAGATTTCATCCATTATAAGTTTATGCTTAGAACATACAACGCTGCCCTTCACCTCTCCAAACAAACCTATTTCAACACCCTCATCACCTCACTGTCCAATAACCCGAAACATCTCTTTGACACTTTTCATTCTCTACTCAACCTAAGAGTACAGGCCCCAACCACGGAGCTCCAAGCTGACGATCTGGCCAATTACTTCAAAGAAAAAATTGACCAGATCTGACAGGAATTTATCTCCCAATCACCTCATACCATGCACTGTCCTCCCTCCCCCACTGCATCTAGCTCACACTCTGTCACAGAAGAAGAAGTAAGCAGGCTCCTTGCATTTTCTCGCCCAACCACTTGCACTAGTGACCCATTTCCATCACATCTCTTCCAGTCCCTTTCCCCTGCTGTCACCCCTCACCTAACTAAAATATTTAACCTCTCTCTCTTCTGGTATCTTTCCCTCCTCATTTAAGCATGCCATCATACATCCACTACTTAAAAAACCATCCCTCGACCAAAACTGTGCCGCTAACTATAGACCTGTCTCTAATCTTCCCTTCATCTCTAAACTCCTGGAAAGCCTGGTCCACTCCCGTCTTAACCGCTATCTCTTTGATAACTCTCTTCTCAACCCTCTCCAATCTGATTTCCGCACTTTACACTCTACTGAAACTGCCCTCACTAAAGAGAGAAAGCACTCCCTTTTTCAGCCCGTTGGCACCCAGCAGCTTGATTGTGGAATGCGAATGGGTTCCTATTCAATGCCACATAGTGAATATTGAAAAAACAAACAAAAATGATATTTTCTGTCTTAGGCCTCTTTCACACATCAGGTTTTCGCCGTCAGGCGCGATCCGGCGCTTTTGACAAAAACCGGATCCGGCGAAATGCAATGCCGGATCCGGTTTCCCCCCAATTGACTTGCATTTGCGCCGGATCGCGCCGGATGGCCATGCGTTTCATCCGGTTTTCGCCGGATCCGGCAATGTGTCTCAATCCGGCGTCTGGAAAAAACGGCTACTGTAACGTTTTTTGTCTCCGGTGAAAAAGCCGGACACGCCGGATCCGGCGCGTCCGGCTTTTTCACACAATGAAAGCCTATGAGCGCCGCAATGCGCCGGATCCGGCGACAGCCGGATCCGGTGGCCGGATCCGGTTTTTTTGGTCTGAGCATTCTCAGTAGCTCTGCCCACAAGAACACATATATAAAAGCAAGACAGTGGGACCCTCAGCCACACCCAACATGCCACCCAAGACAGCAACCAGGCGCAGGAGAAGGCAGGAGACCACTGCAGCACCATCAGCACCACCACCACGCCAAATGGAGCAGCAAATGGAACATGCTGAGGAGGGGAGTCCAGCAGCAGATGAGAGACGGTAATTATCAAATCCCCCATTCCTCCAAACTAGGGCCATGGAATATCAAGATATTCATTGGCCCTTTGTTTCTCTTTATTCAACAGCCGCACAAGAGATGCAGCAGCAGCAGCACTGGCAGCACTGGCAGCAGCTGTAACACCACCCACAGGCATGGAGTCTGGCCAGCAGGAAGACAGCACATCTTCTTCTGGGAGCCCTCCCTCTCATCGTCAGCGTTTGACGGTAAGTTTTTATTTCCAAAATCCATCATCTCTGTAATATATGTCTATTCATTGCCTTTTATTTCAAAACAGGAATCACAAGATGAAGAGGAGCTCCCAGAAGAAGAAGGAAGGGGTGGACAGACACCTGGAGTGGGCTCACAATTGGTAAGTTTTTGGCATCAAACGCAGAAACACAACATCACACTACACACAACACATAGAAAACAATGTTCTGCAGACCACACACAGCAAACAAATGCCTACATCCAAAGACATAACATTTTTTGTTTTCTTCTCTAGTCTTCCCAATCTGGTGCTCGGCCAAGAGGTCCTCGCAGTGCCTCCCAGGGTCGTCGGCGACAGCAACGCGGCGGTCACCAGCGTGTAAGTATAAATATTTTTGCTTTGTTTTTTTGCACTTTTTATTTCATTTCTTTTGTGGAGGCTAATTATGTTATTTTTGTCTTTTTCTTTAACAGCCTTCACAGCGTGCTCCCGACTCTGACGGTGAGGATGGAGGCATCGATGTGGACCACCTCATCGATCTCGTCAGAGAAAGGGAGCCGCTCTGGAATATGGCTGACCGCCGCCACGCTGACCTGATCGTTACCCGACGACTCTGGGAGGAAATCTGTTCGCTCCTTGTGGACCGCTGGGAGGACCTCGATGCTCGGGCCCAGATTAAAGAGCGTAAGTATATACAGTACCGGTTGCTTGATGTAAACCAGTGTTTCCCGAACAACAGTCCTCGTGGTCCCCACGGATCATGTGTTCAGGATTTCTATTTACTATGGAAATCCTGAAAACATGACCCCTGGGGACCATGAGGACTGGAGTTTGGGAAACACTGATGTTGTATACTAACCACTCCTTTCTCGTTTCAGGGGACAGAATTGTGAAGCGGTGGCGGTCTGTGAGGGATCGTTTCAAGAAGGAGTTCAATAAAGAGATGCGGGCCCCGAGTGGATCTGGAGGACGCAGGAGCAAGTACAAGTACACACAAGCCCTGTCGTTCCTCCGGGATACAATGGTCACCAGAAGGTAAATATTACACACCACATGTGAAAAAAAAATGTTTAGATGTAACAATTTTTTTTCAGCCAGGGCCATGCCATGTCACTTTTTTAATTGTTTTTTTTTCTCTTTATTCCACAGCACGGTGAGCAGCACTCGGGAGCCTGCACGGTTGGACCCTTCTGAGGCGATCCCTGAGGAGACCGGCACCGAGGGACACTTCGATCGCCCCGGTACATCTGCACCTTCACAGCCTTCCCACACATTCGACCCCTCTGTCCCATCCACCAGCACAGGAGCATCGTGGCCGCCTACATTACATGAAGCTGCTGGTGAGATCGCTTTCCCTTTACCCCACCCTTCTGCCCCTGCCACCTCTAGTACACCTGCGGGTACTGGGCGGCAGCGGCAGAGGGGTCAGGAAAAGACTTATGCGCCAGAGTTCTTGCATCTGAATGCATCTTTCCAGAACTGTCTAAAAGTCTTGTCAGAGCAAATCTCCGCAGGCTTTCAGCAGATCAACTCCAGCATTCTGGAGGTGAAGACACTTCTGCAAACCATGCATTCAGAAGCAAGATCTTCGCCAAACCACACCTTTTTCAGGTCTGTTGTGGAGCACATGGAAACGCTATCTTCTACCCAGCAGATGCATGTAATGCATTCATGCCACGGTGCTCTCCAGCACGTTACCTCCCAACCTCCTCTTCCCACCCCAGTAGTTCCTCCACCTGCACCCCCTCCAGCCACTTTCCATCCTCCCCCTCCTATTACATACCATCCACCTCCCCAGTACCAACAACCTCCCCAGTACCAGCAACCTCCCCAGTACCAGCAACCTCCCCAGTACCAGACATCTCCCCACTTCCAGCAACCTGCCCCATACCAAACTCCTTCCCCATACAACTTGCCATCAACATCATCTGCTCCTACAGTCCCTGCCCAACCCTCCACTCCACCGCCCACCACCTCTTCTGCCTCCCACATGTCCACCCATTCTGTAGCTTTTTCCACACCTTCACCCCTAACTGTTCCTTCCCCACCACGATCCCAGTCCTCTCTCCACACTCCCAGTGTCGAAGTGTCCCGCAGCCCCTCCAGCAGTATTTCCACCCCACACTACACAGATTTATAATATGTGTGTATTTTAATAAAAATGACCAGTTTTATGGTTTCAAAGCTTTATTAAAAAAGTTTATTAAAATTTAAAAACAGTTTACTAAAAAAAACATTTTTCAATAAAAGTTAAATTATTTTACACTGGTTGTCTGTCATTTCTTTCTGCGGCCAAAAAGGTTAAATACAGGGTATTTAAAAGGTAAAATGGTATTCAAAACTAGGTATATAACTGTGGGTAAATTTTAGCTTTTTGCCACAGTTGTGTTCCTGGTTGTGTTTGAAGCAAAGTATTTCACCTAAAAAGTCGTGTTTATTGTTGGTGATTTCCTAACAATGTACACAACTTTTGTTACAAGGTGAAATACTTTGCATAAAACACAACCAGGTACACACATGTGGCCTAAAGCTAAAAATAGTAAGACCATGACAAGATAGCCAACTTTGGTTGGCAAAGGTATATACTGTTGGTACAGAAGGTACACAATTTTGGTTAAGGGCACAAATCTTTCACACTCTGTCATCCTGCCAGTGTACTCTGCCTTGAGGTGACATAAAGTATAGTGCAAAATTGTCCCTCATTACTGAAACCGTCACAGAACTTCTAGTGGTAATGTCATGGTAATCTTGCAAGGTGGTTTCTTCAGAGGTGTCCTCAATGGAAATGGGTTCCTTGCAGATAACAAAATTGTGGAGTACCACGCAAGCTTTGATCACCTCATCCACAGTTTCTGTCTTGAGGTTGATCGCAGTCAATAGGACCCGCCATTTGGCTGTCAGAATACCAAAGGTACATTCAACCATTCTTCTTGCTCTTGTGAGGCGGTATTTAAAAATGCGTTTTGTTCTTGACAATCCTCTACTACCGTACGGTTTCAAAAGGTGTTCTGACAGCTGGAAGGCTTCATCCCCTACACAGACAAATGGCATAGGTGGACCAGATGTTTGCGGCAGCGGTCTAGGGGGTGGGAACTGGAAGGTGTTTCCATACAGTTTACGCCCCATGGCAGACAGTTTGAAAACTTGAGAGTCATTGGAGCGGCCATAGGCCCCAATATCAACCGCAATAAATTTGTATTCCGTGTCAGCGATGGCCATGAGGACAATTGAAAAATATTTCTTGTAATTGAAATATTCCGATCCCGATCCGGCTGGCTTTACAATGCGGATATGTTTCCCGTCCACAGCGCCCAAGCAGTTGGGAAACTGACATATCTGTTGAAACTTTTCTGAAATTTCAATCCACATCTCTGTTGTGGGCTCTGGTAAAAACTCTTCAGCTAAGGAGTCCCACAGTGCACGGCATGTGTACTTCACAATTCCAGATATGGTGGAAATCCTGAGTCTGTACTGGAAATGCAGTGACGAAAGGGATTCTCCAGTTGCAAGAAATCTGTGGGGAATTAAAAAACAAACAATTAGTTTTAAATCACAGCATTACATACCAAAACTCAGCTATAACACTTGGAGATACAAACTACCACCAACAAGATTGCAGTGAAAGTGTGCTCTGATGCGAGCATATCCAATAAATGTGGCTTACCTTAAAGTCACCATCAGACGCTCTGCGGGTGAAACAGAGAAGCGGCAATAGGTGTCTGCTTTTCTTATGAGGTGTGCAATGCGCTCCACCAAGTAATCAAAATTCTCCATTTTCATCCGAACATATCCAAAAAATTTATCCGGGTTTCGTCGAAGGTCCATGCAGAGTGTAGAATAGACCCCACGCGTCATTCTCTTGGCTGTGATGGGGTGGATCCACAAACGTCGTCTACGATGCCTGATGCGCTGCTGTCTCGCTCTCTCCTTCTCCAGAACAATCACCCTCAAACGATTCGCCTCCGCTGTAAAATCCGCCAAATTCTTCAAAATATTTCCAGTGACAACATCCATCTTCGCCAGTAACTTGCTCTTCTCTCCAACCTGCATTTTCTCCTCTACAACCTGTCAAAGAAGGGCTGTAGGAACACGCTATATATAGTTTTCCAGTAGCCAATCCCGTTCGGAAGGCCACAAGGGGTGTTTTTAAAAACCGGATCCGGCGTAATCCGTCGAAAAACGGATCGAAAAACGGATGAACCGGATGAGACGGATCCGGTTTTGTCTGTCAAGAACAAGACGGATCCGGCAGAAAAACGGATCCGTCACATCCGGTTTTAAGAAATATTTGCCGGATCCGGCGCTCCGGCACGACGCCGGATCGCGCCTGACGCCGAAAACCTGATGTGTGAAAGTAGCCTTAAAGTGATTTTTTTGTGCAAACGTAGAAATATGATATAAAACTGTATTCATATCGACCCATAGTATAAAGCTATACAATTTTCTTATGGCCAATGTGGCATGCAGCAAGAAGACAAACATGAAAAAACAATTCCAAAATTGTTAGCATTTGCTCATCCTACCTCACAATAAAAAGGAAAGAAAAAGGGTTCAAAAAGTCATGTTTACCCCAAATGGCACCACTGAAAAGTACAGCTTATCCCGCATAAAATAAGCTCTCACACAAAGGTCTACAGAAAAAAAAAGTATCGGTCTCCGAATGTGGTGACCTCCCCCCAGAAAAATGAATATATATATATATATATATATATATATATATACACTGCTAAAAAAATAAAGGGAACAGTTAAACAACAGAATATAACTCCAAGTCAATCAAACTTCTGTGAAATCAAACTTTCCACTTAGGAAGCAACACTGATTGACAATCAATTTCACATGCTGTTGTGCAAAAGGAATAGAAAACAGCCTCCTAATGTTCCAGTCTTTGTGCAAGGAGGAACAGGAGGAGCACTGCCAGAGCCCTGCAAAATGACCTCCAGTAGGCCACAAATGTGCATGTGTCTGCACAAACTCTTAGAAACCGACTCCATGAGGATGGTCTGAGTTGCCAACATCCACACTTGGGGGTTGTGCTCACAGCCCAACACCATGCAGGATGCTTGGCATTTGCCACAGAACACCAGGATTGGCAAATTCGCCACTGGCGCACTGTGCTCTTCACAGGTGAAAGCAGGTTCACACTGAGCACATGTGACAGGCATGACAGAGTCTGGAGACACCGTGGAGCGCGATCTGATGCCTGCAACATCCTTCAGCATGACCGGTTTGGCAGTGGGTCAGTAATGGTGTGGGGTGGCATTTCTTTAGAGGGCCGCACGGTGTGGGGCTGTGAGCACAACCCCCATCTGTGGACGTCGGGCACTCAGACCATCCTCATGGAGTCGGTTTCTAACCGTTTGTGCAGACACATGCACATTTGTGGCCTACTGGAGGTCATTTTGCAGGGCTCTGGCAGTGCTCCTCCTGTTCCTCCATGCAACAAAGGCTGAGGTAGATGTACTGCTGCTGGGTTGTTGCCCTCCTACAGCCCACTCCACATTTCCTAGTGTACTGGCCTGTCTCCTGGTAGCGCCTATGGACACCACGTTGACAGACACAGCAAACCTTCTTGCCACAACTCGCATTGATGTGCCATCCTGGATGAGTTGCACTACCTGAGCCACTTGTGTGGGTTGTAGAGTCCATCTCATGCTACCATGGGTGTGAAAGCACAACCAACATTCAAAAGTAACCAAAACATCAGCTAGAAAGCATTGGCACTGAGATGTGTTCTGTGGTCCCCACCTGCAGAACCACTCCTTTATTGTGGGTGTCTTGATAATTGCCAATAATTTCCATCTTATGTCTATTCCATTTGCACAACAGCATGTGAAATTGATTGTCAATCAGTGTTCCTTCCTAAGTGGACAGTTTGATTTCACAGAAGTTTGCTTTACTTGGAGTTATATTCTATTGTTTAAGAAGAACTCCCTTTATTTTTTTCAGCAGTATATATATATATACAGTCATATGTAAAAGTTTGGGCACCCCTATTAATGTTAACCTTTTTTCTTTATAACAATTTTGGTTTTTGCAACAGGTATTTCAGTTTCATATATCTAATAACTGATGGACTCAGTTATATTTCTGGATTCAAATGAGGTTTATTGTACTAACAGAAAATGTGCAATCTGCATTTAAACAAAATTTGACCGGTGCAAAAGTATGGGCACCCTTATCATTTTCTTGATTTGAACACTCCTAACTACTTTTTACTGACTTCCTGAAGCACTAAATTGGTTTTGTAACCTCATTGAGCTTTGAACTTCATAGCCAGGTGTATCAAATCATGAGAAAAGGTATTTAAGATGGCCACTTGCAAGTAGTTCTCCTATTTGATTCTCCTATGAAGAGTGGCATCATGGGCTCCTCAAAACAACTCTCAAATGATCTGAAAACCAAGATTATTCAACATAGCTTTTCAGGGGGAAGGATACAAAAAGTTGTCTCAGAGATTTAACCTGTCAGTTTCCACTGTGAGGAATATTGTAAGGAAATGGAAGAACACAGGTACAGTTCTTGTTAAGCCCAGAAGTGGCAGGCCAAGAAAAATATCAGAAAGGCAGAGAAGAAGAATGGTGAGAACAGTCAAGGACAATCCACAGACCACCTCCAAAGACCTGCAGCATCATCTTGCTGCAGATGGTGTCACTGTGCATCGGTCAACAATACAGCACACTTTGCACAAGGAGAAGCTGTATGGGTGAGTGATGCGAAAGAAGCCGTTTCTGCAATCACGCCACAAACAGTCGCCTGAGGTATGCAAAAGCACATTTGGACAAGCCAGTTACATTTTGGAAGAAGGTCCTGTGAACTGATGAAACAAAGATTGAGTTGTTTGGTCATACAAAAAGGCGTTATGCATGCGCTGTATTGTTGACTGATGCACAGTGACACCATCTGCAGCAAGATGATGCTGCAGGTCTTTGGAGGTGGTCTGTGGATTGTCCTTGACTGTTCTCACCATTCTTCTTCTCTGCCTTTCTGATATTTTTCTTGGCCTGCCACTTCTGGGCTTAATAAGAACTGTACCTGTGTTCTTCCATTTCCTTACTATGTTCCTCACAGTGGAAACTGACTGGTTAAATCTCTGAGACAACTTTTTGTATCCTTCCCCTGAAAAGCTATGTTGAATAATCTTTGTTTTCAGATCATTTGAGAGTTGTTTTGAGGAGCCCATGATGCCACTCTTCATAGGAGAATCAAATAGGAGAACTACTTGCAAGTGGCCACTTTAAACACCTTTTCTCATGATTTGATACACCTGGCTATGAAGTTCAAAGCTCAATGAGGTTACAAAACCAATTTAGTGCTTCAGGAAGTCAGTAAAAAGTAGTTAGGAGTGTTCAAATCAAGAAAATGATAAGGGTGCCCATACTTTTGCACCGGTCAAATTTTGTTTAAATGCAGATTGCACATTTTCTGTTAGTACAATAAACCTCATTTGAATCCAGAAATATAACTGAGTCCATCAGTTATTAGACATATGAAACTGAAATACCTGTTGCAAAAACCAAAATTGTTATAAAGAAAAAAGGTTAACATTAATAGGGGTGCCCAAACTTTTACATATGACTGTATAGATATATATATATGCACATATATATTTAAATCTAAATAAATTTAATATTGCCTACACAATAAAGTTCTATCAATCAAACTGATTGGTGAAATGTGTTTATTAAACGAAAAAAAATGGTAGAATTGCTATTTTTTCTGTACATTCCACCTTCCAAAAGGTTTAATAAATAGTGATTTAAAGTTTTATATTAACCATAAAATGGGACCACTGAAGACTACAAATTGTCGAACAAAAATAAGCACTCAGACACCTCCATTAATGGAGATTAAAAAACATAAGGCTGTAAGAAAATATCGACACGATAACAAATACTTTTTTTCTAGGTAAATTTATTGCACAAATTAAGAAAAAAATAATAAAACTACATATATTTTATATCCACATATTCAGGATGAATCCCAGAAAAAGGTAACACTTTCTTTGTGAAGAACTAGAAATTCAAATGTCAATAAACAGCAAAATTGCTGTTTTTTTTCTATCTCTTCACATAAATAGTTATTAAAGTTTGATAAAGTTATATGTACTCGTAAATGGTGCCACTGACAAACACAACTGAACCTGCAAAAGAACGGGGGTCAATACATTTATGTCACCAGAAAAATAAAAATACCATGGTTTATGGAATGCAACGATGAAAAAACAAAAAAATGCAATATCCTTCAAGCCTAAAATTGGTTTTCCAAGGTTTAAATCGATCTGCCTACTTCACATTGTGAGGGACAAACTCTTTAAGGAATAAAAGTCAAGATAGCAAACTGAAGTTCATACTAAATTGCATATACAAAATATGTTGATTTATTACGTTCTGTGTTTTTAGACATATTGTTTTTCATTACATATTTTAAATATTTTTCTATTATGTCGCTGTAAGCATTTTGCTGCCATTGCCTTTACAATTTACAAAGTCACCATCAACCACAAGTTTCAAGAGACTGATAAGTGGTGTGATAATCTAAATGAAATGCACTTACCAGCGTGAAATCAGAGACACTACATTACACAGCTGACATATATTGTATTTTTAAACACATTCACCATTTGAAGGCATTAAAGCTAAAATATGCAGACATTATGCATTTTAAATCTACAATATACAAATCTAGGCATAATCCCATAATATTCATAATGTAAAATTCAGATCTCGTCTTAAATGCAATGGTCTTCCACACTTTAATAAGTAACCATAAATTGTCACCCACAATTTGTGGGAAAGCAGTATTATGCTATACATGTAATTTGTCTAGTTGCAGTCATTATGTATGGCTGATAATATGGCAATAAGTGAGCCCTCTCTGCTATTTGTAGGTCTTAGGATATCTATTAAAAAGAACAGGGTTGGATTAATGTTAACATTATATTCTAGTCTCACCTAATGCACTGTAGGGTCACTTCCATCAGATTAGCACAAAACTAGGAGACTCTTTAGAGATATTGTACATTAAGGAATTCAATTTTGGATGTAGTGAGACATCTGTGAATATAAAATAGGCATTAAGGCCCCGTCACACTTAGTGATGCACCAGCGATCCCGACAACGATATGACCCGGTCAGGATCGCTGGTGCATCGCTAAGTGGTCGCTAGTGAGCTGCCAAACAGGCAGATCTCACCAGCGACATAGCAGCGGTCGGCGGTCGCTACTTACCTGTCAGACGAGGCGATCCTGACGTCCTCCCGCCCGCGTCCACGCATCGCTTGTCTCCACAGCAGGAAGCCCAGCAGGAAGCTGACGACAAGAAACGGTCCAGGACGTTCTCGCGCGATCAGCGATAATCAGCGGGGGAGCCGGTCGGAGGTAAGTATCACACATAGCGATATCGCTAGCAATATCGCTGCTACGTCACAAAACCAGTGATGTTATAGCGATATTGCTAGCGATATCGCTTAGTGTGACGGGGCCTTTACAGCAAGTAGAACTGAAGCCTACTGGATGACCAATGAGTAAGTAGTCACGCCTTTATTATGTAAAGACAGAGAAGGGACAGCTGTGATAGAAGGGGACTGCCCAGAGAGGGGATGGCTGTAACAGAAATGGACTGCCCAGAGAGGGGATGGCTATGATGGAATAGGACTTCCCAGAGAAAGGACAGCTGTGATCAGGGGTGGACACTGACAGTTTGGGAACCCCTGTGCAAGAAGTGTGTCTGGGCCCCATCCTTTTCTGGCGACAATGCTATATATACAGTGCATGCAAAAAGTATTCAGACCCCTTTAACTTTTTCACTCTTTCCTTCATTGCAGCCATTTTTTTCTCATTAATGCACACTCTGCACCCCATCTTGACTGAAAAAAACAGAAATGTAGAATTTTTAGCAAATTTATTTAAAAAAAACTAAAATATCACATGGTCATAAGTAGAGATGAGCGACTTTGCCTTTTTTCGGGTCGAGTCGGGTTTCATGAAACCCGACTTTCTCAAAAGTCTGGTCGAACGAAATCGGCCGATTATCGTGAAAAGTCGAAGGCCGACTGAAACATGAAACCCAATGCAAGTCAATGGGGTAGAAAATTCGGCAGTGAATGGAGGACAGTGTAACAGGGTCTTCCAATCTCGGGTACCTCTTTCAGTACCACCCCATGTTTCCGGAGGTCCACTCTGCTTTGGCTGGAGTCTGAATGAAGGACGCTGGCTGGAATTCCTTGGGTTACATGGGCGCATATAAAAGATCACTGCTTCTCCACGTATTTCCAGTCTGACAACACTTTACTAAAAGGACACAGAATATATCACACAGATACAGAGGGCAGGCCAATAGAAAAACGACAGGCCAGGCATACATTACAATAGCCGCAGGTGGCCGGAGCCTGCCGATATTTACTGTGGGAATTACAAAGGCGGGGGAGGGGGGCGGCTGGGCTGATGCATTAGGGACATGCATCTCCCATGGAACCTATTATACATACATATAACTGCACAACATATTCTGGGTGCTGAGTGGTTCCGTAACACGTAACAGACAGGAAACACACCTACAGTGCCCATTTTAATGCCAAAAATATCAATTCTTATTGCTTAAGCTTGTCAACCTTAATTAACTTTATAATAATAGTTAGGCATTGAAAACTGGGGGTTATTTGGCTAAAGTTGTGGGGGGGGGGGTAGGGCTGGCTCCAGATTTTCGTAGGCCCAGGGCCAAAAAGTGTCAATGGGCTCTTTTAACACATGCCACAATTCATGATCCTCTGATACGGCAGAGAAATAGTGGTATAGTACAATGAAAAATTCTTCACTTCTTACATCACATGACTGATATCCATTTTAAATTCTCCAATAGCTCCAAAAACAGACAGTATATTACTCCATACAGTATTATGGCCACCGCATAGTGCGCTATACAGAGTAATGAGGCCCATATATTTCTCCATACAGAATCATTGGTCCCATATAATGTTCCATACAGTATATGATGAGCTCCACATAACGCTACAGTATATGTTGGTCCCCATGGATGAAGCTCCACTGTCTTATGGGCCCAAATAATGCTCCATATATAATGGGCCCCTTTCTAATGCTCCATTGTATAATGGGCCCTATAAATGCTGCTCCAGTGTGTGATGTCCACCTTTGGAATGCTCCAGTGTATGGTGGGCCCCATATATCATTCTCCAGAGTATAGTGCTCCCCAAAAATTGCTCCCAACCTTTAAAACAATGAAATAAGTCTCCACGCTAGGGAATCCCTGTACTAGTCTGGACTTCTCGTCGTCCCCATCTTCCATCTCTCTGCACTTGGACTGTTTAGGCAGAGGGCGTACAGACGTGATGTCATCGCGCTCTCTGACCAGAATGTCATTGTCAGGAAATGCGGAAGACGTCATGGCGGTGGAGCAGGGAGAGGTAAGTATTTCAACTTTGCAAGTGCTGTGATCCTGAGCAAGCAGGGGGGGCCCACTCGTTGGCGACGGCACTGGCACAGGGCCCCTCATAGTACGGCGGTATGTCTGACGGCGGGTGGAGGGCCCTCCCACCGGCAGAGACACTTTTGCGTACTATGAGGGGCCCTGTGCCAGTGCCATCGCCCATGAGTATGCCTCCCCACCTGCTCAAGGAACCTGCACTTTCATCTGCATCTACCTCTTTGTCACCGTGTAAGGTGGTATAGTATGTGGGAAGGGGAACCTGAGTTTCATCAGGGTCAGATTCTGGCTGTGTGCGAGGGGAATGTAGTGGTCTGGGTCAATGTACCAGCAGAATCATCTAGCAGTGGCTGGGCATCAGTGCACTTGTGGCGCCCCCAGGAGTACGGTCGCCACAGTGGCATTACCTTCCTCCTAGGGAGTGTGATGTCATGCTTGGGAGCAACGAAGGATCTCTCAAGCAGTTAAATCAACACACAACACAGTGCCCACTCCAGGCCAGCAGGGAGGAGGGAAGTTTGGGCAGTCTGTGAAGGGAAGGGGAAGTGTGTGGATGTGAGAAGGGGAGTTGGTGGATGAGCAGAGTTAAGGCTCACTCCAAGCTGGAGCACATGGTCGGGATTCCGGTCTCCGAGTTTGTAGGGACACTGACGGTCCTGCAGCAGAACCCGGAGGACGTAGCAGCTGTATATGCTCTGTTCCCAACTATGGCTAGGAGGACCCAGCAGCGACGTGTGGGAGCCAGAAGGAAAAGGCTATGGCTGCCTGCCATGTGAGAAAGTTTCAAAAGAGAGTCAACAGGGGGAACTTCAGTGAACTCAGTACTGCGAGTACCTCAGATAAGCACTAGAATGGAGGCCACACTACCTATCTGCAGAGAGAGAATTCATAATTTGTTTCCAGGCTGGCCAACTCCTTCTCCATATGTACTCTGGGTCCTGTACGGCACTTACCAAGTACAGGTAAAGGAACTGCACGACTGTGTCTGTCATCTTTCTCCAGCGCCTGGCGCACGGCTCTGCTACATCCTGCACTGCACACCATCTACCAACTCTTTCATCTGCCCTGCGACTACGGCCCTACCTGTGCAGGGCTTCTACATCTTAGCTGCACCACAACATCTGTCCCAGAGAAGCGACACTGCAGTGCTGGACAATCTGATCAGAAACCACAGGTGGCATCACGTATCATTCACCTATAAACGTTATTCACCCCTTTGCATGGACGCCTATGCCAACGGACCGGATCACCACCACCATGACACATCCCTCTGAGACACCGGCCCGATACCGATTAACCCCACTGCCCTGGCTGGCCACCCACACTCGATGTCATATTCATCTTGGACTGGGGAATTGACGATTTGACTTGATAACCCAGGCATGGTATGTGGGAAAGAGCTACATGGACTACTGTGCAGTGTGGCCTGCTGCATCATTCACTTTTGGTGGGGGTGAAGGACACAAGGAAAGGGGTTCTTCCTGACCAGGAGCCAGCACTTGACCACTCAGTGTTTGCATTTTTTGAAACTTCAGAAGAGGAGGGCATATTTCCTGGAGTCTGTTTCGGCACCTAACTCCCTACTCCCAGAGGAAGCCAGATAGGCGAAATGTGCGTCGGGGCACGTTCCTGGGACTTGGATATTCACCCACATGGGTAAGCATGAAATGGCACTTTAATCTGCACCGCCACTTTATTTTGTAAAGGAGATATAGCCTCTATGGTGGGCGATTCCCTGTACATTAGCCACAGTGCTATTCTATCAGCAGTCTCTCTACTTTTGATAGTTGTAATACGGGTACTTTCAGCTCCTGTGGCGTATCCTACTATTATTATTACTTATATCTTATTTGTTTTTTGGGGGGAATTCTCCTATGGTGCATCTTAGTATGCATAAGCTTTGAATTAGTTCCGGGGAATTCATTTTTGTTTCCCAAACACTGACTACTTCATCTACTATTACTATGTCTATTGTGGTTTTATGTAATGATTAATAAAAGGATTATTTTTAAATTTAACCCTTTTGATGTTTATTCATATTGGGCTGGATACTCTTCTTATGTGTGCATTTCCCAGAAAAGGTAGCCTTCCAGGCGTTCCGGAGCCAGACCATGACGTAGGCTCAACACCTCCTGCCTTAGCTGCTATTGTGCTTTTGCCACTACCAGCAGATGCACCACCACCATCAGTATCAGCTGCCCCCCCACGCCCTCGTCCGCGGCCTCTTCCTCCATACTTACAAATTTTGGAGAAAATGTACCCAAAATAACATCAGATATATGGTACTGTATCAGAAGTGTACAGCTCTATACAGTCAAAGGATAATTGTCGATCTCCCTATATATTTCATGAGTCACACAGAGACGCTCACAGGCTCAGTATGGATTAGACAAGACTATAAAAAGTAGAAAAAGGGTACAGTATCATCAGATTCCAGGTATATATAGTATAGTTTAAACATTCTAAATCTCCGTATTTATTTCAGGAGGCAGACACAGACGCTCTCAGGCTCAGTATGGATTACCACACAATATAAAAAGCCATAAAATGGTAATGGATCTGAAGCGTTCAGCTGTACACAGTGTAGGGGTCATTGTCAATCTCAGTATTTATTTCCACAGTCAGAAACAGACTCTCACTTGGTCAGCTTGGATTAGACAAGAATATAAAAAGCAGTAAATGGGTAATGTATCACAAGCGTAGAGCTGTATACAGTGTTGGGCTAATTTTTAAATCTACATATAAATTATAGGAGTAACCAACAGACTCTCACACGCTCAGGATGGATCACACCACAATATAAAAAGAAGATCCGCAAGAAATAATCACACATGTGGGCCAATGTTCCAGGTGTCAATGATACACTTAGAGTGGTGGGTGGAGGAGGACTTCCTGGCAGAAAGGGTACAATATCACCAGATACCAGGTATATATGGCATAGTTTAAACATTAAAAATGTACGTCTATATATCAGGAGTAGTGTTGAGCCACCCCGCTAGTGTTCGAGTTCGGTTCGGTTCGTCGAACAGGAGGCAAGTTCGTTGAATGTTCGTCGAACGTTCGACGAACACCGTCGAGCCCCATTGAAAACAATGGCAGGCAAACACAAACACATACAAACACATAGAAAACAATTACAAAACACCTTAAAAGGTGTCCCAAAGCAGACAAAATGCTCAGAATACAAAAATAACATATGGAAAACGGCAACTACATATAGAAAAGAGGTGGAGGAGTAAAAGGAGGAGTAGGAGACACAGATATAGGCATGTCATGCCCTTATAAAGTCAAGAAAGGCTGGACTAAAAATCTAAAATAACAAAAAAATCTAAAATTCTAAAACCGAAGCCGATCATATGCCATTGGACTTCCCACCATAAATTATGCCAACTGCCGATCGGGCGGCGTTATTCCCATGAACCTCTGAACAGCATCCATGAAGGCAAAGTGTTTGGTTTCCGGGGGCAGTATGGTTGCAAAGCTAAACCTTAAAGGAATGTCATGAAGGGCACCACCAGGAGTGGAGCCTGCGGCTTAATTGGACTCCACACATGCAACCTCAACCATGCAAGCTACGGAAAAGATGGACAGATTGGAAGCTTTGTCGATTCTGTGGGTGGTGTTGCATGGCCGCTTTTAGTTGTGCTAGCGATTTGTCAGCTTAATTCCATTAATGAACGAGACTCTGGCATGACCCCACGGTCCGCGTCCAGCTTGCTAGAGGGACACGCGAGGCTCTAGCACACGAGATCGAGCAATAAGAGGTCGGTCATGCCCTTACATGTCCGGGGCTGCATGTGAAAGGACCAGCGTGTGTCGCTTACAGGTGCGGATAACCCGCTAAACCCCATTAGTGATGGTGATCTGGGATTCCAATTCTTCCCCGCGAAAGAGGATATCCCAGTAATTGCAGGTCAACCGGAATTCCGGAATTAGGCCTAGCCGGCATTCCAGAAAGAATGTGAAAAAATTAATTGTCCAAACCACAGGTGCTGTAGCTTGTTTAACAGCTGGGCTCCTCTGCTGAGTAGCACGCAGTTCTTACATAAACAGGTGGCATAGCTTGGTTCACGGGTGGGCAACTCTGCTGAGTAGTAGACACAGGTACTAGGCCCAAAGTATTGACTGGGCAAAATGGAGTAAAATATGTTCTTACATAAACAGGCGGCACAGCTTGGTTCACGGGTGGGCTCCTCTGCTGAGTAGCAGACACAGATACTAGGCCCAAAGTATTAACTGGGCTAAATGCAGTAAAAAACTGGTTCTTTCATAATGAGGCGGCATAGCTAGGTTCACGGATGGGCTCCTCTGCTGAGTAGCAGACAGTGCTACAAGGCCCAAAAGGATTTTCTGGACAAGATGCGGTAAAAAATTATTAGAAACACACACAGTGTATCTCCTTGACAGGTGCACTACACCGCTGGCTACCAGACACCGCTACTATGCCATGAAACTGTCTATTAACATTTAAAACCATTATTAATGTGAAAATAAAGTTACGCTTTTGGTGAACGAACCGTTCTCGAATTTTAAGCAAAGTGTTCGAGTTTGACGAACTGCTCGAACACCGCCCAAAACAGCTCGAATTTGAACTTGGCGAACATGTCGACTCGAACACCGCTGATCTCTAATCAGGAGGCAGACTCAGACGGTCTCAGGCCCAGTATGGATTCGACAAGATTATAGAAAGTTGAGAAAGGGTACAGTATCACTGGATAACAGGTATATATGTAGCATAGTTTACACATTACAAATCGATGTCTATATATCAGGAGGCAGACTCAGACGGTCTCAGGCCCAGTATGGATTCGACAAGATTGTAGAAAGTTGAGAAAGTGTACAGTATCACTGGATACCAGATATATAGCATAGTTTAAACATTAAAAATCTCAGTGTATATTTCCGTAGTCTGACAAAGACACTCACAGCCTCAGTATGGATTAGACAAGAATATAAAAAGTAGAAAAAGGGTAATGTATTCGAAGCGTACACCAGTATACACTGTTGGGGTATTTTTCAATCTTCATACATATTTCAGTATCAGTAAGCCAGTCTAGATTCTCTGCAAGAGGAAATGAGATGGATACAAGTACAGACGGAAAGTCGAGTGATTGCAGAAATTTTGGAATTACTAATCACGGGAAAACCTCCCAGGAGAATTCTCAGAGGTGATGCTGACCCTCAATTACTTTGTCTGTGGAGACAGCGAAAACAGTTCTTGTGAAGAAAGGTTTGCTGTACCGCAGTACCGTGGATCCCATCACCGTTACTCATCTCCATCAAACTGTGATCACAGGGAGAGATGTAGACATTGTCCTCAGTGACTATCATGATCTGTCAGGTAACTTTGGAGTGCAAAAGACAGAAGCCACAGGCCGTAGGCGATTCTATTGGATTGGCATGAGAGGACACATTTAAAAATGTGGGCAGTAATGTCACTCGTCTGTAAGTAGGAAAACTGTGAAAGCTGCTGATAAACAACCACTGCATCTCATTGAGAGTCGACGTCCATAACAAATGGAAGCCATTGATCATCTGAAGATAGAGACCAGCAGGACAGGGCATAGCTACGTCTTAACCATCATCTATCAGTTCACCAAATTTTTATTGGCACTCCCAGTGAAGGATTTAACAGCCCAGACTACACAGTGGTGGAGCAGGGAGAGGTAAGTATTGCAAGTGCTGGGGCCCTGAGCAAGCAGGGGGGGCCCACTCATGGGCGGCGGTACTGGCACAGGGCCCCTCATAGTACGCTGGTGTGTCTGATGGCGGGTGTGCACCCCCACCATCAGAGACACTTGATTGTACTATGAGGGACCCTGTGCCAGTGCCAGTGCCGTTGCCAAAGAGTGGGCCCACCCACCTGTCCAGGGCAACGGCACTCGCACGGGTGCGTGCGCCAGGTGGTGACCCCGGCCCTGGGGGGGGGGAGGGTGCCTAGTTAGTGAGGTTAAAAAAATGTCATATGTTGATGTTGGACATTCAGCAGCTGAAAATGGAGGAATTGGAAAAGTCCGAGGAAGAGGAGGACAAAAGCGAGCCATTTTTCTGGCAACCTACATGTCAGCAGGGGAAGGTGGGAAAAAATCCTTTGAAACCCATGCATGGTTCATTTTAATGAAGGTTATCAACATTTTGGGTCGACAGACGGGTCCTTTTTTCTGTCAGGATTGATCCAGCAGCACTGAAGACTCTTTTGGATAGCAAACTAGCAGCAGGGCAAGCGAGCTCCTGTAAGGCATATTGTGCCAATTCAGGCCAGGTGTCCAGTTTACAGGCCCAATAGTCAAAGGGGAATGACATGTGAGGGAGAACATCGATATGGGAGGAGAAGTAGTTTGTAACCATAGTTGACAACGGCTGTCTCCTTCCACTTTCAATCGATGCAGTATTACCAGTCGTGTGAGCGGTACTAGAAAAATCAGTCCACAACATGGTCATGAAACCCCTGTGTCCAACGCCACTTCGGCTATTTGCACCATGAACACCTCTTCCATGTTGCCCCCTACAGCTCGTGGGAGAACGATCACCGCCGCTGTGTGCTGGGAATGCCTCAAACAAACGGTTTACCAGAGTTGCTTGTTTGTTAGCCAATATTAGCTCTAGGTTCTCCTGTGGCAAGATGTTTTGGAATTTGCCTTTATAGCGTGGATCCAGGATGCTGGCCAACCAGTAGTCATCATTGTTCATCATTTTGGCAATGTGGGGGTCCCTTTTTAGGATCTGCAAGGCATAATCAGACATGTGGGCCAATGTTCCAGGTGTCAATGATGCACTGCAAGTGCTGGGTGGAGGAGCACTTTCTGGCAAATCAACATCCCTCCAGTCACGCACAAACCCTGTACCTGACCTTGCCACGCCAACATTTTCTCTTGCCCCCTGAGAAGCATCCTCCTCCCCTAAATAATCATCTCCATCATCATCCTCCTCCTCTTCCTCTTCTTCCTCCACCTCGTCCAGGAGAGTTCCCTGAGCAGACAATGGCTGACTGTCATCAAGGCTTCCCTCCTCCTCTTCCTCCTCGGCTGCAGAAGCCTGCTGCTTAATGTGCATCAAAGTTTGCATGAGCAGACGCATAAGTGGGATGCTCATGCTTATGATGGCGTCGTCTGCGCTTACCAGCTGTGTGCATTCCTCAAAACACTGAAGGACTTTACAGAGGTCTTTCAGCTTTGACCACTGCACACCAGACAACTCCATGTCTGCCTTCAAACTGCCTGCCCGTGTATCCTCCCACAAATGCATTACAGCCTGCCTCTGTTCGCACAGCCTCTGAACCATGTGCAGGGTGGAGTTCCACCTTGTTGCAACGTCGATAATGAGGCGGTGCTTGGGAAGGTGGAGCAATCGCTGCAGCTTCTGCATACGACTGGAGTGTACGGGCGACCGTCGGATGTGCGAGCACAGTCTTCGCACCTTATGGAGCAGGGCTGTTAACTCCGGATAATTATTGAGGAAGCACTGCACCACCAGGTTCAAGGTGTGAGCCAGGCAAGGTATGTGTCTGAGTTTTGAAAGGGCTATGGCTGCCACAAAATTCCGGCCGCTATCACTAACTACCTTGCCTGCCTCAAGATGTAGACTGCACAGCCATGACTCAGTTTGTCGCTGCAAGTAGTCGGACAGTACCTCCGCGGTGTGTCTATTGTCGCCCAAACACATCATCTTCAACACAGCCTGCTGACGCTTACCACTAGCTGTTCGATAGTGGGACACCTCATGTGCAACACTGGCAGCTGCGGATGGAGTGCTCGTGCGACTGTGCTGTGTGGACGAGCTTTCGCTTCTGGAGGAGGAGGAGGGTCGAACGCCTACAGCCAACTGTTTCCTATACCGTGGGCTAGGCAGCACTGTCCCACCGCCACTGTCCCCTGTGGACCCTGCATCCACCACATTAACCCAGTGCACAGTGATGGACACGTAACGGCCCTGGCCATGCCTACTGGACCATGCATCTGTTGTGAGGTGTACCTTTCCACTCACTGATTGCTTGAGTGTATGGACAATGCGGTCTTTCACATGCAGGTAGAGGGCTGGGATGGCTTTTCGAGAAAAGAAGTGCCGACTGGGTAGGTCATAGCGTGATACTGCGTAGGCCATGAGCTCGCGGAAAGCTTTGCTTTCAACCAACCAGTAGGGCATCATCTCTAACGAGATTAGTTTGGCAATGTGGGCGTTCAAAGCCAGTGTACACGGATGAGAGGATGAGTACTTTCTTGTCCTACTCAGAGTCTCTGGTAGGGTGAGCTGGACATGAGAGCTGCATATGGTGGAAATAGCGGTGGACATGGCAGACTGAGAGAGGGTTTGTGATGGTGATGGTGTTGGTGGTCTTGCTGATGGCCTAGATTCAGTCTTTCATAGCAATAACATTGTGATTCCCTGACTGCTCTGGCCTTGCGACGACACCTAAAGAGCAAAAAGGTTTTCCCTTTCAGGCCTCCAGACAAATGCACTATCAGGATGCAGTGGACCCATATAATTAAGGTGGCAACACAGGTGCAAGAATACCAATGAAACAACCGCTCACAGCCTATGAATACATGGAGGGGGCGGTTGCCTGGTATGTTAATGCACAATGAAAAACTTGCATGTGGCGCTCTTCACACTATGGCCATGCACAGCATCCAGGTCAGCCTAGTAGTGACACCCTTCTATTAGCTCAGGCGGGCTGGCCCAGCGCTATCAAAATGCATGCCATGTGAACAGACACCGCAGTTTACAAGACCAGATGGGCCCAACAGCACCCTGAATAGAAAGTGCTAAAAGCACATTAAAAAAAGTGTAGTATTAGCTGATATTTTGGGCAAAATACGTGAGCCCGTAATCTGCGCCAAAGGTCTCCACGTTTACGGGTACCTAACACTAAATTCTAACATTGAAACAGCACAGAAAGAGGACTTAAAAATCCTCCAATAATAGAAAAGAGCAAAAGAGCAAAAAGGTTTTCCCGTCCAGGCCTCCAGACAAATGCATCAGGATGCAGTGGACCCATATAATTAAGATGGCAACACAGGTGCAAGAATACCAATGAAACAACAGCTCACAGCCTACCAATACATGGAGGGGGCGGTTGCCTGGTATATTAATGCACAATAAAAAACTTGTATGCGGCACTGTTCACACTATGGCCATGCACAGCATCCAGGTCAGCCTAGTAGTGACACCCTTCTATTAGCTCAGGCGGGCTGGCCCAGTGCTATCAAAATGCATGCCATGTGAACAGACACCGCAGTTTACAAGACAAAATGGGCCCAACTGCACCCTGAATAAAAAGTGCAAAAAACACAACAGCAGTGTGCAAACAGCAATGCAGCTATCAGGGAGCCTTATAAGGCAGCCTAATAACCAACAGAGCTGATGCACAAAAAATATAGCCTCCCCTGTCACTGCACACAAACTTTTGTGTTGTACAGTGGAAATCGCTAACAGCAGAAGCAGTTTTTTTGTTTTTCTTCCCTGCCTAACGATCTCCCTTATTCAGAATCAGCAGCTGCAACCTCTCCCTAGTGCTAATATCGGCAAAAGTAAGATGGCGTTCGGCATGCCCGCCCTTTTATAGCCCCTGTGACGCCACACAAAGCAAGCCAATCACTTGCATGCCCTTCTCAAAGATGGTCGTGACCGATGCCCATGTCATCGCATTGCCCACAGTGTGCGTCCTCCATCATTGGCTGAAAAAGGGCGCCGGAAGCATCATTTGAAACGCGACTTTGGCGCTCTGGTCGCCGACCTCGTGGCCGACCTCACGCTATGGTCGGGTTTCGTTTCATGAAACCCGACTTCAGCGAAAGTCGGCGACTTATGAATTTGTCCGACCCGTTTCGCTCAACTCTAGTTATAAGTATTCAGACCCTTTGCTCAGACACTCATAATTAAGTCATATGCTGCCCTTTTCCCTATGATCCTCCTTGAGATGGTTCTACTCCTTCATTGGAGTCCAGCTATGTTTAATTAATCTGATAGGACTTGATTTGTAAAGGCACACATCTGTCTATATAAGACCTCACAGCTCACATTGCATGACAGACCAAATGAGAATCATGAGGTCAAAGAAACTGGCCAAGGAGCTCAGAGACAGAATTGTGGCAAGGCACACATCTGGCCAAGGTTACAAAATAATTTCTGCTGTACTCAAGGTTCCTAGGAGCACAGTGGCCTCCATAATCCTTAAATGGAAGAAGTTTGGGACCACCAGAAGTCTTCCTAGACATGGCCATCCAGACAAATTGAGCAATCGTGGGAGAAGAGACTTGGTGAGAGAAGTAAAGAAGAACATCAAGATCGCTGTGGCTGAGCTCCACAGATGCAGTAGGGAGATGGGGGAAAGTTCCACAAAGTCAACTATCACTGTCATCCACCAGTCAGGCCTTTATGGCAGAGTTGCCCGACGGAAGCCTCTCCTCAGTGCAAGACATATGAAAGCCCATATAGAATTTGCTAAAAACACATGAAGGACTCCCAGACTATGAGAAATAAGATTCTCTGGTCTGTGGAGATGAAGATAGAACTTTTTGGTGATAGTGGTATGTGTGGAGAAAACCTGGCACTGCTCATCAAATGCCCAATACAATCCCAACAGTGAAACATGGTAGTGGCAGAATCATGCTATGGGGGTGTTTTTCAGTTGCAGGGACAGGACGACTGGTTGCAATTGAAGGAAACATGAATGCGGCCAAGTACAGAGATATCCTGGATGAAAACTTCTTCCTGAGTGCTCTGGACCTCAGACTTGGCCAAAGGTTCACCTTCCAACAAGACAATGACCCTAAGCACACAGCTAAAATAACAAAGGAGTGGCTTCAGAACAACTCTATGACCATTCTTGACTGGTCCAGCCAGAGCCCTGACGTAAAACGCAATAGGGCATCTCTGGAGAGACGTGAAAATGGCTGTGCACCAATGATCACCATCCAATCTGACTGAACTGGAGAGGATCTGCAAGGAAGAATGGCAGAGGATCCCCAAATCCAGGTGTGAAAAACTTGTTTCATCATTCCCAAGAAGGCTCACGACTGTACTAGCTCAAAAGGGGCTTCTACTCAATACTGAGAAAATGGTCTGAATACTTATGACCATGTTTAGAAGAAGGGGTAGGGAGCACCACCAAGCGGCAAAAAAATATAAAAATTAGAATATAAGCAAGGGGTGCTGCACAATGCATAGGCAGAGACAAATGATCAAAAGGAGAAAAAAGACCCCAGCATATAGAGCGCACACCCAAGACAATGAGGTATGTGATCAATACATGTCAATTTTATTAGAAGACAAAAACACACAATAAAAACATTTAAAAAAGCAAAGCACACCACCAAATGTCCCAAACAGGTCAGACGCTAAAACCTAATAAACAGACATCACTAGTAAGAGATGTGTAATTAGACAAAATGTACATAATACTACATAGAAAATGATCCAACAATCCTTGATCTGGGCATCCCCAGAGGGAAAAAAAAAATGACACACAGCTGCTCACTAAAAAATGGTTATCAAGAGACCAGGAGGCACTATAGGTGAAGTAGCCATCCACTATAGGAGTAGAGGGAGTAATACACCAACACACACTCCAAAAAAAGGCCACATAAAATAAGAGGGGCCCTATAGGGAACCCTGGTAAAAGAGGGAGCAGGAGACCATCCAATATAGGGATGGACAGAAAGTCTGGACTGAAAAGGAATAACTACGGGCAGAAAGATATATAAGGATGCCACAAAAAACATGAGAAAATGGTAAAAGATGGAGTCACCATAAGAAGCAGTCCAACATGCAACGTCAGGGGTCAGGTCGTCAGAGGAAGGTGGTCCCGGGACCGGGGCGGTGTGGGGAGCCCCACGCGTATCACTGCTGAGTGCAGCTTCGTCAGGGGAAGGGAATACTTATGACCATGTGATATTTCAGTTTTTCTTTTTTTAATAAATTTGCAAAAATTTCTACATTTCTGTTTTTTTTTCAGTCAAGATGGGGTGTAAAGTGTACATTAATTAGAAAAAAATGAACTTTTTTGAATTTACGAAATGGCTGCAAAGAAACAAAGAGTGAAAAATTTAAAGGGGTCTAAATACTTTATGTACCCATTGTAAATTATTCAGTCTGTTACGCTCCCCAACTAACTGTAAGACTATGTACACACAGAAAAATATGTAAGGTTTACAGTACAGGAAAAGGGAATGAGATCCCTGAAGTCTCATGCACACTCTGCTTATTTTTTCTTTAAAAAATAAAAATAGCTCAACAGAGATAACGGTACAATTATCAGTTATTAAGTATATTTAAATATCCATTATCCATTATTATACCTACATATAGGATTCTAAGGCCATGTGCACACGTTGCGGATTCTGCTGCGGATCCGCACCGTTTCAGGATCTGCGGGTTGTACAGTACCATTGTTTTCAATGGTAAACTGAAAAACGCTGTGCACATGCTGCGGGTTCAAATCTGCAGCATGTCAATTCTTTGTGCGGAATCCTCAGCGGTTTCACACTTTCTCCATTGTAGAGGTGTGAAACTGCAGGGCTAAACCACAGGCTAATCCACAGGTAAACCACAGCACCTAAAACTATGTGTGCACAACACATAGCCTAAGATGGACCGCTCGTCAAATTAGATATATACCGAGCAAGCGAGAAGAAAACAACGATCAAAGAGTCCAAATGGTGAAAAAAATACATAAATATTTAGGCTGTGTGCACACGTAATCATTTTCTTCACGTTTTTAAGCGTTTTTACTGGCAAAAATGCTTAAAAACCGCTTACAAGAAGCATCCCATTCATTTTAATGAATTCTGCACTTTTTTGTGCATATTGATGCATTTTTTTCTGTGAAAAAAACGCATCGCGGTAAAAAACGCAGCATGCTCATTAATTTTGTGGAAAAATCCGCATTTCTAACTATATTCTATGAGGCTGGGGATGCTCTGGAAAAAAACGCATGAAAAACTCGCAAAAATCGCGGCAAAAACGCACGGAAAACACGCGGAAAAAAAATGCGCGTTTTCTGGGAAGGAGTCCGGTTTTCAGTCAGGAATTTTCTGCATACGTGGCTACATAACCTCAGGCTAAGTTCACACGTAGCGGAACTCCCGCGGAAGTTACCGCTGGAATTCCGGAATTCCATTCCGCGGGAAAATCGCATTTTAAATTTCCGCGATTTTCCCGCGGAAAAACTAGCGATTTGCAAGTGTAATTAGCTTGCAGAATGCTAGCGTTTTCCAAGCGATCTGTAGCATCGCTTGGAGAACTGATTGACAGGTTGGTCACACTCGTCAAGCATAGTGTTTGACTAGTGTGACCAACTTTTTACTATTGAGGCTGCCTATGCAGCATCAGTAGTAAAAAGATCTAATGTTAAAAATAATTGAAAAAATTAAAAATCGGGTTATATTCACCTTCCGACGTCCCGCGCAGCATCCCCAGGCCTCCACGATGCTCCGGCAGGTCCCGTTCCCAGTGATGCATTGCGGCAATGACCTTTGATGATGTCGCAGTCTCGCGAGACCGATACAGTATCGCGAGACAGCGACATCAGCAAAGGTCATTATCGCAATGCATCACTGGGAACGGGACCTGCCGCGTGTATCGCTGAAGCCTGGGGACGCTGCGCGGGACGTCGGAAGGTGAATATAACCCGATTTTTTTATTTTAATACTATTTTTTACAGTGATATGGTACCCACAGCCTGGAGGACAGTCTCCTCTCCTCCAGACCCTGGGTACCATCTGCAAATGTTCTGCTTACTTTTCGCATGGTGGGCACAGCCACATGCGGAAAGTAAGCATAAGAATGCATTCCTATGTGGGTGGAATCGCCGCGATTCCACAAAATAATGAGTATGCTGCATATTTTTCCGTGATGCGATTCCGCCGCGGGAAAATTCGCAGCATTAGCACAGCATTGCGGAATCCCATAGGATTGCATGGGATGCTTTTTTTTGCGTTTTTGCAGCAAATCGTGCGTTAAAAACCGCCGCAAAAACGCGACGTGTGAACGCAGCCTTACTGTCATTTTATAATGAGAATAGACTTGGAGGAGGAGAAAGGGAAAGGTGCATATGTGCAGTATAAAGTGCAGGAAGCACGGTGCAAGCTGAAAGTCAACCAATCATATTGTTATATTTGGTAACTAACCATGACATTATAATACAAATACTATAGACCAAATGCCAGAGTAAATGCCAAAGTGGTATGGTGTGCATACCCAGGTAAGTATATGAGTAATGCCCTTAGGTATTAGCAATATATTGTATAGTGGCATACAGACCATATACATTTAAGATATTCAATGTATACCTGGTAGAAATACCATACGAGGAGGGCACAGCTGCACGTGCGCCCCTCTTCACCACACACACACACACACACAGCACCTCTCATCATGTCTAACGCACACACAGACATGCTGGTGTCATCCAGCCGTGCTACTGTGTCAGACAAGAAGCGCAGGCAGAAAGCAGGACAGATCCTTGTAGTTCCGCTCCACTGCCATTTTCTCCTTTAAGCAGTGGAGCTGCAGGGATCGCTCTCTGCCTGCTACACGAGGTCAATATGGCCTGGGGCCCCCCAGAGCCTCAGGGCCAGAGAAACAGGGCAGATTGCCCTCACTGTTAGCCACCCTGCAAGGGTCCGCCTCCACCTCTGGGCCCCAATGCAGCCGCAACGGCTGCACATGCAGTATGTCTGTCCCTGGCTGTGACAGAAGGGGACTGCCCAGAGAATGGACAGCTGCGACAGTGAAGGGGATTGCCCAGAGAAAGGGTGCCCCTGACAGAAAGGGACTGCTCAAAGAAGGGATGGCTGTGACAGAGAAACGGACTGCCCACAGATGGGATGGCTGCCTGTTATGAGCTCATTTTCTGCTCCACCAGATGAGAGTTCTCCTTCCGTTCTCCCTCTGGTGGTGACAGGAGGTAGGGAGGTTGGTTTAAGTGGTAGTGATCTGCCACCTGATGAGGAGGATAATGATTGGACCTCTGGAGTATCAGACTGGATATAAGACACCTATCCTGGTGCTGGTGATTCAGTCTGCTTCTCAGGTCTGGACTTCAGCTCTCTTCCAGTCTTCTCTCCTGCCCCTGCTGGTGCTATGCTGAACTTCCACTCCTATTTATCTGTATTTGCCAATTTGCCTTTTTGTCCCTTATTAGATTGGCCTCTTTTTGCTCTGTTTCAGAATATTTCAGAGTGCTGATATAGTGGAGAAGTCTAGTGACTTCAGGGTTAGTTTTGCTATCAGACGTGTTGGACATTATTTTGGTAGGGTTTTTTGGCAGATTGCAGACAGTGGCTTTCCTTTCCTGTCCTTTCTAGTTAGTCGGGCCCCATCATTTGCTCAGCCTATTTTCCTGCCTTTGTTTGTGTTTTCATCTTGTTTCACCGTCAATACATGTGAGGGGCCGTCTTTCCTTTGGGGTCTGCTCTGGGGCAGTTAGTTTTCCTCTTTTCCTGCTTTAGGCTTATGTAGCTCTCCGGTTGTGACGAGGCATCTAGGACCATCGTAGGAACGCTCCACGACTGCTGCTAGTTGTGTAGTTAAGATCAGGGATCTGCAATCTGCATAGTTACCAACCTCTCTGGTTTTCTGAGACATAGCTTGTTGGGTTTTTTTTCCTCCTCGGTGACCCATTCATAACAGAATCACCAGCCATAATGCAGATTCTAGGGTACTCAAAAGCAGGAAGGAATCGTAAAGAAAAAAAAAGGGAAAGAAAAAAAGTGTCAGAATTTTTTTTTTTTATATGTATATTTTTTCCTCTTTTTCTCTGAGGCCGTAGGAGGGTTTTTTTTTTCCTTAATGGAGATTAAGCAACTGTCTGATCGTGTGGAGCAACTTGCTGCTGAAGTACAGGGAATTTCCACCAACCTTATTCAGTCACATGCTGCTGAACCCAAGATACCTACTCCTGATGTGTTTTCTGGGGATCGGTCTAAATTTCTGAATTTTAAGAATAATTGTAAATTATTTCTTGCTTTGTCAGAAAGGTTTGTCAGAGACCGTAAAAGATGTTATGGTGGGATTTCCTGTTCCTTCTGGTCTGGATGGCTCTATGTCATAAGCCATTCAAGTTGATCGGCGTTTGCGTGAACGTAAAACTACACGGGAGGCGCTGCCACCTTTTGAACAAATGTCTGAACCTATGCAATGTGATGGGGTTTTGTCTAGGGCGCAACATTGGGAGTTTAGAAGGCGTAATAAGCTGTATTTTTTCTGTGGAGACACCTCTCATACTATTTCTGTCTGCCCTAAATGAGAGAAGCGTTTTGCACACACATTTGCTGTGGGCAGTATACAACCTAAGTTCCTTTTGGCAATTACCCTGATCTGCTCCTTGTCCACATTTTCCACTAAGGCTTTTGTGGATTCAGGAGCAGCTCTGAATCTGATGGATTTGGACTTTGCTAAACGTTGTGGTTTGTCCATGACGCCTCTGCAGACGCCTATTCCTTTGAGGGGTATTGATGCCATTCCTTTGGCGGAGAATAAACCTCAGTTTTGGACCCAGGTGATAATGCGAGTTGCCCCAGACCACCAAGAAAATTGTAAATTTTTGGTGCTGCATAATTTGCACTATATTATTGTTCTGGGGTTCCCCTGGTTGCAAACTCATAACCCAGTTTTGGATTGGAAATCTGTGTCTGTGGTGAGTTGGGGTTGTCAGTGTGTTCTTAGGGATGCTCCTGTTTTCTCCACTTCTCTTCAGTCTCATGATATTCCTGATTATCTGGCTGATTTCTCTGATGTATTTAGTGAGAGAAAGTCTGCGTCTTTGCCTCCTCATAGGAGTTATGACTTTGCAATTGAGTTGATGCCTGGGTGTAAATTTCCCAAGGGTCGGCTTTTCAACTTATCTGTACCCGAACATGATGCTATGCGATCCTATATTAAGGAGTCGTTGGAGAAGGGTCATATTAGACCATCCTCATCACCTTTAGGCGCTGGGGTTTTTTTTGTGGCCAAGAAAGATGGTTCATTAAGACCGTGTATTGATTATCGTTCCCTTAACAAGAAGACGGTTAAATATCAGTACCTGTTACCTCTGATGTCTGATTTATTCACCAGAGTTAAGAGTGCCTGCTGGTTTACTAAGCTTGACCTCAGGGGGCGTATAATCTTATTCGCATCAAGCACGGGGATAAATGGAAGATGGCGTTTAATACTCCGGAGGGACATTTTGAGTACCTGGTGATGCCTTTTGGGCTCTCTAATGCCCCTTCTGTCTTCCAGTCCTTTATAAATGATATTTTCCGAGACTTTGTGGATACGTTTTTGATCATCTATCTGGGTGATATTTTGATCTTTTCTAGTGATTGGGATTCCCATGTGGAGCATGTCCGGACTGTGTTCCGGATTTTGAGGGAGAATTCCCTGTTTGTTAAGGGATCGAAGTGCCTCTTTGGTGTACAGAGGATTTCATTTTTGGGATTTATCTTGTCTCCATCGACTATTGAAATGGACCCGGCCAAGGTACAGGCCATTTATGATTGGGTTCAGCCTACTTCTTTGAAGGCTCTCCAGAAGTTTTTGGGTTTTTCTAATTTCTATCGTAAATTTATAGGTTATTTTTCTAGTATTGTCAAACCACTGACTGATCTGACCAAGAAGGGAGCTGATGTGCTGAATTGGTCTCCTGAGGCTGTCTCAGCATTTCAGAAGCTTAAGCGGAGATTTACTTCAGCTCCAGTTTTACGGCAACCTGATGTCTCACTTCCATTTCAAGTGGAGGTAGACGCTTCTGAGATTGGTGCAGGAGCTGTTTTGTCCCAAAAAAGACCCTGTGACTTCTAAGATGAATCCCTGTGCCTTCTTTTCTCGAAAGTCCTCCCCATCTGAACACAACTATGACGTGGGGAATCGGGAATTGTTGGCCATGAAATGGGCATTTGAGGAGTGGAGACATTGGTTGGAGGGAGCTAGACATCAATTTGTGGTCCTCACCGATCACAAGAATCTGATTTATCTGGAGTCGGCCAAACGCTTGAATCCTAGACAGGCTAGATGGGCCTTGTTTTTCACGCATTTTAATTTTGTGGTCTCTTTTCTTCCGGGCACTAAGAATGTTAAGGTAGACGCCCTTTCTAGGAGTTTCTTTGCTGATTCTCTTAATGTGACCGAGCCTACTACTATCCTAGGTGAGGGGGTAGTTCTTTCTGCCATTTCATCCGATTTGAGACGCGCCCTGGAGGAATTTCAGGAGGATAAACCTGAGCGTTGCCCTACGGGAAGATTGTATGTTCTGGACCAGTGGAGAAAGAGAGTGATGTCTGAAGTCCATTGCTCTGCATTGGCTGGTCATCTGGGTATTTTTGGTACCAGAGATTTGGTGAGTTGGTCGTTTTGGTGGCCTGCCTTATCTCGTGATGTCAGAAATTTTGTACAGTCCTGTGGGACTTGTTCTCGGTCTAAACCCTGTTCTCGTTCTAGTGGGTTGCTGATGCCCCTTCCGGTTCCCAAGAGGCCATGGACCCATATCTCAATGTATTTTATTTCTGATCTTCCTGTCTCTCAGAGAATGACTGTTATCTGGGTGATTTGTGATAGATTTTCCAAGATTGTCCATCTTGTACCACTCCCAAAGTTGCCATCTTCCGCTGAGTTGGTACCCTTGTTTTTACAACAGGTGGTTCGGTTACACGGGATTCCTGAGAACATTGTGTCCGATAGAGGGGTCCAGTTTGTTTCTAGATTCTGGAAAGCCTTTTGTTCCAATCTGGGAATTCAGTTATACTTCTCCGCGTTTCATCCCCAGACCAATGGGCAGACTGAGAGAACAAACCAGACCCTGGAGTCTTATATAAGATGTTTTATATCTGCTGATCAAGATGATTGGGTCTCATTTTTGCCCTTGGCCGAATTTGCGCTGAACAATAGAGCTAGTTCTGCCACTTTGATGTCACCCTTTTTATGTAATTTTGGGTTTCATCCACGATTTTCTTCAGGGCAAGTGGAATCTTCGTCCTGCCCAAGTGTGGACACTGTGGTTGTGAAAATGCAGCAGATATGGGACCACGTGGTGGATAAGTTGTCACTCTCTCAGGAAAAGGCCCAGCGTTTTTCCAACCGACATAGGACCATTGGTCCCCGGTTTAAAGTGGGTGATATGGTTTGGTTGTCGTCTAAGAATATTCCTATGAAGGTTGCATCTCCAAAATTTAAGCCCAGATTTATTGGACCTTATAAGATTTAGGAGATTCTTAATCCTGTTTCTTTTCGATTGGCTCTTCCAGTTACGCTCAAAATCCATAACGTATTTCACAAGTCACTGTTGTAGAGGTTTGTTGAGCCAGTAGTTCCTGTGGCGGCACCTCCTGACCCTGTATTGGTTAAAGGCAATGTGGAATATGAGGTAGAGAAAATATTGGATTCTCGTTTGGTTAGACGGAGACTCCAGTATTTGGTCAAATGGAAGGGTTATGGCCAGGAGGATAATTCTTGGGTCTCTGCCTCTGATATTCATGCCAATAAATTGGTTCATGCTTTTCACCGTGCCCATCCTGATCGGCCTGGTGGCATGGATGAGGGTTCGGTGACCCCTCCTCAAGGGGGGGGTACTGTTATGAGCTCATTTTCTGCTCCACCAGTTGAGAGTTCTCCTTCCGTTCTCCCTCTGGTGGTGACAGGAGGTAGTGAGGTTGTTTTAAGTGGTAGTGATCTGCCACCTGATGAGGAGGATAACGATTGGATCTCTGGAGTATCAGACTGGATATAAGACAGCCGACGCCCTATCCTGGTGCTGGTGATTCAGTCTGCTACTCAGGTCTTGGACTTCAGCTCTCTTCCAGTCTTCTCTCTTGCTCCTGCTGGGGCTATGCTGAACTTCCACTCCTATTTATCTGTATTTGCCAATTTGCCTTTTTGTCCCTTATTAGATTGGCCTCTTTTTGCTCTGTTTCAGAATATTTCAGAGTGCTGATATAGTGGAGAAGTCTAGTGACTTAAGGGTTAGTTTTGCTATCAGACGTGTTGGACATTATTTTTGGTAGGTTTTTTGGCAGATTGCAGACAGTGGCTTTCCTTTCCTGTCTTTTCTAGTTAGTCGGGCCCCATCATTTACTCAGCCTATTTTCCTGCCTTTGTTTGTGTTTTCATCTTGTTTCACCGTCAATACATGTGGGGGGCTGTGTTTCCTTTGGGGTCTGCTCTGGGGCAGTTAGTTTTCCTCTTTTCCTGCTTTAGGCTTATGTAGCTCTCCGGTTGTGACGAGGCATTTAGGACCATCGTAGGAGCGCTCCACGACTGCTGCTAGTTGTGTGGTTAAGATCAGCGATCTGCAATCTGCATAGTTACCAACCTCTCTGGTTTTCTGAGACTTAGCTTGTTGTTTTTTTTTCCTCCTCTGTGACCCATTCATAACAGCTGCCACTGTGAAGTGGACTGCCCAGAGAATGGACGGCAGTGATAGAAGGGGATTGCCTAGAGAAGAAATTGCTGTGTATTGCAGGGAAAAGCCCAGGGAGAAGGGACATCAGTGACAGAGAAGGAGACTACCCAAACAAAGAATGGCTGTGACAGTGAAATGGACTATCTATGGAAGACTGACAAAAGGTGGCTACGCAGAGAAGGAATGGCTATGACAGTGAGGGGGACTATTCAGAAAAGGGACAGCTTTGACAATAATAATAATAAATTTTATTTCTATAGCGCCGACATATTCCGCAGCACTTTACATTTCAGAGGGGATTTGTACAGACAATAGACATTACAGCATAACAATAATCACATAGATTATAACAAATACCAAGAGGAATGAGGGCCCTGCTCGCAAGCTTACAGTCTATGAGGAAAGAGGTGGACATGAAAGGTGGGTGGTAACAGTTGCCCTGATTGTATGGACCAGCCATAATGTTAAGTGTGTAACAGTACAGACACAGAGGGCTAATGGATGCATAAAGCATGTGGGAACATGATGCGGGGAACCTGGCTATGGTAAAACTTTTGGCTGTGCCACACAGGGATAGATTAGGTTAATGTGTTGAGGCGATAGGCCAGTCTGAATAAATGCGTTTTCAGTGCACGCTTAAAATTGTGGGGATTGGGGACTAATCGTATTGACCTGGGAAGTGCATTCCAAAGAATTGGCGCAGCATGTGTAAAGTCTTGGAGACGGGAGTGGGAGGTTCTGATTATTGAAGATGCTAACCTCAGGTCATCAGCAGAACAGAGGGAGCTGGTAGGGTGGTATACTGAAACAAGGGAGGAGATGTAGGGTGGTGCTGAGCCATGGAGGGCTTTGTGGGTGATGGTAATAAGTTTATACTGAATTCTGGAGTGGATGGGTAGCCCGTGTAATGACTGTCACAAGGTAGAGGCATTGGTGTAACGATTGGTGAGGAATATGATCCTGGCTGCAGCATTCAAGACAGATTGGAGAGAGGAGAGTTTGGTAAGAGGGAGACCGATTAGAAGAGAGTTACAATAGTCGAGACGAGAATGAATAAGAGAAACAGTAAGAGTTTTTGTAGAGTCAAAAGTAAGAAAAGGTCGAATTCTAGAAATGTTTTTGAGGTGCAGATGACAAGAGCGAGCCAGTGATCGAATGTGGGGGGCAAATGAAAGCTCGGAATCAAGTATGACCCCAAGACAGCGGACATGTTGCTGGGGAGTAATAGTGGAACCACACACAGAAATGGCAATGTCGGGTATAGGTACATTAGTAGAGGGAGGAAACACAAGGAGTTCAGTCTTTGACAGGTTCAGTTTCAGATATAGTGAGGACATGATGTTAGACACAGCGTTTAGACAATCGTAGGTGTTCTCTAGAAAGGCTGGCGTGATGTCAGGAGAAGAAGTGTATAATTGGGTGTCATCAGCATAGAGATGGTACTGGAAACCAAATCTACTGATTGTAATTGCAAATCAGGAAAAAATTCTGAAAAACCTAAACTCTGCCCACAATGGCAAACATAAAAAATAGACTAACACATAAAGTAGACTTTAAAAAAAGGTGCAAACTAAAATAGGTGCAAATGAAAAACAGCGAAAATATGACAAAAAACAACAAATACTGTAAAAAATTGGAACCTACTGCATGCTTTTCTCTCATTTAAATGTAGATTTTGCATTGAAGCCATTTGAGTGTTTATACTTTATTAGCACTAAGATTCCTGAAGAAAACTTTTATAGTGTGATCATTGAGTTCTGGCAGCTCTTATTTGTGCCTCATGGACAGCCTTGGCACTAGCCACTAGTTTCCTTTGGCCTTCACTACTCATTTCACTGTATATGAGACTGTATAGTACTTGGCCATCTCCATCAGTCGCACAGGAAATTAATGGATCTGTAATGTGCATTAATGATCATCCCTCTGCTGAAACTTGTGACACCTCTTTTCCAATCTCCAGATCACTCAGATCCCAGTGTTGGACCCCCCAGTAATCAGCAACCTAACCCTTCTAAACAGAACTTCAGGAACCAATAAGTGAATGCATTTGCATCATTTAGCGATATCAGTCCAGTGAACTACAATTGTACTTCAACAGCCAAGCAAAGTTTTACAATTTAAAAAAATGTTTTTTACAAAATTTTGCAACAAAACATTTTATCAATGTAGAAATTCCATTAAAATTCTTGACATGTCCATGATGCACTTTAATACAGATAGCTTCAGCTACCAAATTTTTCCAAAAACAGAAGATGTCTAACTTTTATTGATCTACAGTAGTCTAATGTGTTCTAATATTGCTTAAATGACTTTTGTCTAGTACATGATGTACATAATAATGTTGGAATCCATTCAGGAAAAGTAGCAAGGACCTAAGCAAGGGTTGAAGCTCTGTGGAGGACTTATGGGCAGGTGTGATCTCTAATTTCATAACATGTCCAGAAATATAATTACTTTGCAATACTGATAGCAAATACTAAATTAAATTTTATGTCAGAATTAACTGGCTATTGCGCCTGTTGCCATAATTTAGACATATTTAAAAGTCAAAACTTGTAAAATTCATAAAATATTTTTTAGTATTATTGAAATCAGTTAAATATTTTTTATCATTTGCAACAAGTTTTTAGCAGCTGCTTCCCAATACACTCTTGGAAATTGTGTCTATAAATGAGTCAGTTATGTCATTTTAGACACCTAATGGGACTGCAATTCAAGTGTTACTGTTCACAATGATTTTTAGCAATTTTGCCAAGAATATGGTGAGCCAACTTTTTTTTTTCTTTTACAGATGGTTTACTCTGAAGAAGAAAATCTACAAACACCAGAATACTGGAAAAGTGATGTTTTCAATAAGTACTTTTGGCCCCCTACCATAGCTATTATTTTTCAACTATTATTTTTTTGGGCTTGTTATAAAGGACCACTAATACAAAATGAAGCTTTCATGTGCTACACATGAAGGTATAAAGGCTATCTGACTAAATCTCCCCCTCCACAGCCTTGTTAAATTGCTCAAAGCATAGTTTTTTTCTTCTGCGGTTATCAAAAGGAACCAGTCACTTGATTCATACTGCCCAAATAGCGGGCAGCATGAATCAGAGCCTGGATGCATGATTGCTGGCAGGTATATGTTTCTCTGAAATGCTCCAGTGTTTCAGAGAAAATATATTTTAAAGATCCAGGCCATTGGCGGAGGCCAGACTTCTCCAACGCCATCCCTGTCCTCTTCTTCCCACTGCTGATGCAGATGACTGACAAGTTTTTTGCTGTATGAAATACCTGTCAATCACCTGCAGCAGCGCTGAGAAAAGAAGGTCAAGATCTTTATCATTCCAATGTTTAAAAGAAAAATGTTCTCTCACTCCAATTGCACAGGTAGAATATGATTCGTGCTGCCTGCGGTTTGGGAAGCATGATTCAGGTGAAAGAATATAAAGGGTCAGTCCTGGTTATTAAAGCTAAAAATGAAGAAACTTACAGGGTTTAAGATACAGATATGGATAGTTATGGATTCCAATGGGCTGGATGACAAAATTAACCAAGTTTGCAGGAATTGGTTCAATATTTTGCAAAATTGGCAATTTTCTCTGAAAAACTATTGCCCCTACTTCATTGAGAGAAGTAGGAAGAGAAGCTATTTGGCACTTGACTACAATTATGAAAATCGCATGAGTGATGACCGCTTTAACCATCATGCAGAACAAAATCCTGACACTGAGTATATTACATACTGTCAGAATTTGGCATTATACAGTGCTTAATTTTATAATTAATGCTCCTAACATAAATGCACTGTAGTAACCATTAACTTGTCAGACAGTACAATCGTCACGAGTTTGTCATGACCGAGAGGAGCCAGAAGACAGTGGTGTCTGATTTCACATACTCCTGCACTAATTAGAATCACTTTGCCATCATATTAAACAGTACAGTTTTCTGCTAGCAGTGCAAGGGTTAACCTGTTCAGGTGAGAGCTTCTGGAACTTTTCTGCTCTGATGATCTCAGCTGTTCAGTGCTGACCACACCCCTCTGCTATATATGCTCTCCTTTAGCAATCAAGGTGTCATAATCCCAGTGCAGGTTTTTGAGCTGCACGTCAGGGGTTAATGTCTGGAGCTCAGTGCAGGTTTTTACCTGCACACCTCAGGTTAATGATTGTGGCCTCTTTTTGGTTCTGGGAGATCTTCTTAAACCCCTGGGAAGCTCCAATTACTGTTAGTTATACTTTTGCCTTTGGCCGAGTGTGGTAACCTCCGTGTGCCTGTTCGTTGTTATAGCTTGTTTATATGGTTCTTACCCGGTTCTGTTCCCCGTTGTGAGTTTGCCTGTTGATTCTGTACTGCGCTACCCTCTCTGTGTATGACTCGTTGCCTGTGATATAACTACTCTCTGCTCGCCCCTCTTGTACCTTGCAGCTATCTCTGTGTATGACTCATTGGCTACGTCCTGACTATCCTCCCTGTCTATGTCCCTTGGTAACTTTGTCTCGCAGTTACCCTGCTAGGAGTTCTCTTGCAGCTCCTTGCTCTCTGGAGTTTAGGCCACGCCCCCAGCAGTCACGTGCTTCAGGTCTTGCTGTTCTGAAGTGCGCACCTATTCGGCTGCTGCCCGCTCCACAGGTATCTTTGAACACAGTTCGCTTTACTTAAGACACGCGCACTGGTTCAGTGAGCAAGTGCAGTGCAGTGTTCCTGACATTATAACTGACCTTGAATTTTTTCTCTCCTCACTTCTGCAGCATGGACCCAATGTGTGCTTTATCTGAGCAGGTGAAATGCTTGACTAAGTCTCTGCAGAAGCTTAGTTTGAAACACCAAGCTCTGGCTCAGTCCCAATGGCGGGTTGAGGACTCAGTTCAGGGGGTGCTTTCCGCAGGCTTTCAGCAGGTGGGGAATAGAGATGTCATTTTAGTTCCACCCGAATCCCCTTATAAATTGCCAGATACGTTTGCTGGTAACAAAGATGAATTCAGAGCATTTAAGGAGGGCTGTAGGCTCTTTTTCTCTTTGAGACCCCGCTCCTCTGGGGATGAGAGACAGAGGGTGGGGGTGGTTATGTCCCTGGTTAAGGGGTCCCCACAAGCCTGGGCATTTTCGCTTTCCTCTTCTGCCCCGGAGAGAATGTCTGTGGATGCATTTTTTGAAGCCTTAGGGCTTATTTATGATGAGCCTGATAGAGTGCGTTTGGCTGAGGACAAGGTGATGAGTGTCTGTCAGGGGGAGCACTCTGCTGAATGGTTCTGTACGGAATTCAGACGTTGGGCAGCCGAGACTTCTTGGAGTGATGCCGCCCTTCGGGGCTGTTCCGTAGAGGCCTGTGTGAACATCTGAAGGATACCTTGGCACTCCATCCTCCACCTGACTCCCTGGAGGATGCCATGACCCAAGCGGTTCGCATGGATCGCAGACTACGGGCTAGAGGCGTTATGAAATGGGAAACACCATTATTCTTCAGTGGAGATGAGACCCGGACTCTTCCTGTGGCTATGGAGGTGAGCGTTGTCACCTGTGAGGAAAAGGAAAGAAGAAGCCGCCAGGAGAAGCCCCTCCTGTCCGTCATCCTCCAAGATGGCAGGAAACAACTAGGTCTGGGTAGTAGTTGAGGAGGCTACCCAGACCGTCAGGTACAATTTTCCTCACGCTTTCTCTTCGTTTGGAGGAAAGACAATTTCTGCGCCAGCATAGAAGAGGGTTCTTCATGGTAAGAGCAGTGAGGCTCTGGAATTCTCTTCCTGAGGAAATGGTGATGGCCAACTCACTGAATGAATTTAAGAAAGGAATGGATGCTTTTCTTGTGAGTAACAGTATAGAAGGTTAGGAATAACATAATATTATAGGTAGATGGTTGACCCAGCTAAGGGGAAGGAATTTTTTTCCCTATGGAGAAAATTGGCTTCTACTCTGTGGGTTTTTTGCCTTCCCCAGGATCAACAATGCAGAACAGCTGCACTAAAAGTAGGCTGAACTAGATGGACATAAGGTCTTCCTTCAGCCTTCAAAACTATGTTACTATGTTACGTGCAAAAATGGTGCTGCAGGTGGAAATGGAACTTGGTAATGGTCCGGTTCAGACTACTGCTTTTGTTTGTTTGAGAGTCCAGCTCACCCACGTCTGACCTCACTGCACCTCAGACTCGGATCCGGCCCTGCCCTGGCCGCACAGCAATAATAAAGGAAGAAGTGATCCAAACATGTTATGACGTCTAGCCAGAAACGCGTTAACAACGTTCTGTTGTCTGAATAGCACTCAATAAATCACCAGAGAACTCAGCTGGATCACTTCTTCCTTTATTATTACTGCTTTTGTTGACTGTGGTTCTGCTGTGAACCTGATTGATACCAAAATTATGACTCTTAATAAGATAGGGACAGTCAGGCTTCAGGATCCTGTTAAACTTGTGGCAATTGACTTGTCCCCTCTTACCCAGGACGGTATCTGTTGCAGGTCTGAACTTTTTTCTCTAAAAGTGGGTTCCACTCATGTGGAAAAACTAAGTTGTCTTGTGCTAGATAACTTGCCTGCAGGACTGGTACTGGGGATGCCTTGGCTTCAAGGCCATAATCCTACCATTGATTGGGTTACAGGGGAAATCACTAAATGGGGATGCAAGGATAAATGTGGTAACCTGGGACAACTTGTTAATGCTGTTAAATCCGTATCTGTGTCGTCTGTCGGTCTGGAAGATGTTTTTTCCGAAAGTGAGGCTGAGGCGCTGCCACCACATAGACCCTACGATTGTGCCATTGATTTAGTACCCGGAGCCAAGTTTCCTAAGGCTCGATTGTTCAATATGTCTGGGCCTGAGCGCCAAGCCATGAAGGAGTACATAGCTGAGAGTCTCCTCAAAGGGCATATCAGGCCTTCTGTGTCACCTGTGGCAGCAGGATTCTTCTTTGTGAAGAAGAAAGATGGTGGTTTGCGGCCGTGCCTCGACTTTCGGGAACTGAACAATATAACGGTTAGGAACACTTCCCCTCATCCCAGACTTATGTAACCAGTTAGCTGGGGCCCTATGGTTCTCCAAGTTAGATCTCCGGGGGGCCTACAACTTGATAAGGGTTCGGGAAGGGGACGAGTGGAAAACTGCGTTCCTCACATCAGAAGGACTCTTTGAAAACCTGGTAATGCCATTAGGGTTAACTAATGCGCCCGCTATTTTCCAGAATTTCATCATTGTGGTGTTTTCTGACCTGATAGGCCATTTTGTTATTATTTATTTGGATGACATTTTGGTGTATTCCCCGGACAGCCAATCTTACTTGCAACATCTACAGACAGTTCTCCAGAGACTCAGGGAGAACCAATTGTTCGCTAAATTGGAAAAATGTTCATTTTTTGTACAGGAACTGTCTTTTTTGGGGTTGATTGTGTCCTGTGAGGGGTTTCGTATGGATCCTAAGAAGGTGCTGGCGATCGCTAACTGGGTTCAGCCTCGAGATCTCAAGAGGCTCCAGCGCTTCTTAGGATTTGCGAACTATTATCGGAGATTCATTAAAGGTTTCTCACAAGTGGTTAAACCACTCACGGATCTTACCCGGAAGGGCGCTGATGTAAAAAATTGGTCTGTACTCACTAAGGAGTCCTTCTCAGCTATTAAGAAATGTTTCATGTCCGCGCCGTTGTTGGTACAACCCCGCCCCGTCCAAACCTTTCATTGTGGAGGTGGATGCTTCTGAAGTAGGGGTGGGGGCAGTGCTGTCCCAGGGTCCGGCCACCCTTACCAATCTCAGACCCTGTGCCTTCTTCTCCAAGAAGTTCTCTTCAGCCGAGAGAAACTATGATGTAGGCAACAGAGAAATTCTTGCGGTCAAGCTGGCGTTTGAGGAAAGGAGGCAGTTTTTGGAAGGGGCGGCTCACCCTATCACGGTTGTCACGGATCACAAAAATTTGGCATACCTTGAATCTGTTAAGAGGCTTACTCCTAGACAAGCCCGTTGGTCACTTTTTTTTCACGATTTCAGTTCTCCATTACTTTTTGACCGGGGTCCAAAAATGTTAAAAAGGATGCCCTGTCCAGAAGTTTTGACCCGGTGTCTCCCCCCGAGCAGCCATCCTCCATGCTTCCCCCAGGGGTGGTAATGGCGGAGGTCTCATCTGAGTTGGAATAAGAAATTCTAAGGGCTCAGGCCCTAGCTCCGGCAACCAGGCCAGGGGATAAATTGTTTGTTCCAGATTTATTGCGGCCTAGACTTCTGCAGGAGTTTCATGAGTCTAGGCTGACTGCTCATCCAGGTATCACGGCCATTAGAGAGGCAGTAGCCAGGGGTTTTTGGTGGCCTTCACTAAGGTCCGATGTCAAGAAATTTGTTTCTGCTTGTGGTGTGTGTGCCCATTCCAAAAGCTCGCAGAACTGGCCGACTGGGGAACTCATACCTTTACCGGTTCCTGCTAAAATCCATGGAAAGATGAGTCCATGGCCTATTACCGGCCTTCCACCTTCCAGGGGCCATATCGTGATCTGGGTGGTGGTGGATAGGTTTTCTAAACAGGCCTATTTCATTCCCTTGGCAGCATTACTCTCAGCAGAAACATTGTCAATGTTGTTTGTGCAGCATGTGGTTCGATTGCATAGGGTACCCCTGAATGTGGTGTATGACAGAGGTGTGCAGTTTGTGGCCAAATTTTGGAGGACATTCTGTATGAAATTGGACATCTCACTCTCCTTCTCGTCGGCATATCACCCGGAGAGTAATGGTCAGACAGAATGCATCAATCAATCCCTGGAACAAATTCTCAGGTGTCTGACCTCCGCCAGACAGGAGGATTGGTGTGATGCGTTACCGTTGGCGGAATTCGCTTTTAACAACCGGGTGAGTCAGTCCACCAAGATGTCCCCATTCCTGATTAACTATGGGTTTAATCTGCATTTTGAGGAGTTTTCACAGGTGGATTCCGGTTGTCCAGGGGTAGATGGGTCCGTTCAATGGTTAAAAAACCTCTGGGCTGAAGTCCAGCGTAATATCTGTCAGACACAAGGATTGCCAGTATTAGTTTCATACTTCCTGGTTCTGGAGTTGGAGTGTTGTTCAGAAGACTGTTGCTTGGTGATTTGTCTGTATGCATATCTTCATTCTCTCCTATTTAGTTTTCCCTTCCTTTACTTCCTGGTGTTCCACTTTGTTCTTTCGAAATGAATATTTGTATGAGTGATATTTCCATCTATCCCTGTACATCTTCCCTTGTTAGTCTGGTTTGCGTATTCTTATACACTACAACTCCCCATTTCCCTGTGTGAGGGAGGGGAGATGTAAGGACTGATTTAAAAGCTCAGCAAGGCACGTGACCCCAGCATCTTCACCATCAGAAGTCATCCAGGGAGCAGGGATAGCTAGGGCACCCCTAGCTTTAGGGATAGAGAAGGAGCCCCTATCCCCAGCATATCCTTCAACAATGTCATGAAAACAATACTTTATTAACATAGCTATGTATCACAATATCTGACAAGTTATGGATTGCTACATGTGCATAGGATCAGAACCAATAACAGTACAGAAATACAGCATTAAAGCCATATTAGACAGTAATACATAACTAGAACCACCATCAATACATGAATACAGCACCAGAACCACAGTCGGTACATGAATACATCACCAGAACCACTATCAGTACATGAATACAGCATCAGAGCCATCATCAGCAAATAAATATCACCAAGCTTAGTGCAGTAATCAATTACATTGTCAGGTCAGCCCCATATACAGTTATATCGCATGAATCTACAACTAGCATGTCCTTAACAATGGTAAGGAGATACTGGGCGTTGTTCTTAACAGCCATCATCACTCTCTGGACCAGTACTGATGACGTATAGTCAGCATCACAAATAAGTAATTACATCCAGGTACCTTATGGGTGACATCTACTCTGATTTGAGTCATTCTTTTTTTTTCTTCTCCATCTTGTCCAAATGTCATCATGACTTTTCACATCTACAGCAAGTCTCTGCAAACTTCCATGTTCTCCAGTAATCTACAGCACATCTGACATGGTGTCCTTAAAAATACCAGTGTCATTATATTGTGTCTGATTAAAAGTGTATGCCCTATCTTGTACTCCAAATAAATAATTGCTTCTCACTGCACTCTCTGCTGAAAATATGTCCTGCACATCATCCTCTCCTATAAAATATTGCCTGCACATGTTCCCCATTTATAAATTATAGCAGACGCTGTTCACTCTGCTGAAGTATAACTGCCACACTTTTCATCCTTATAAACGATAACCACCACACTGTTTACCCTTATTAGATAAAACCGCCTCACTATTAATCCTGATTAGCTATAACTGCTACACTATTGTCTCTTATTAGCTACTACCTGCTGGGCCGATTCTAAAGCATCGGGTACTCTAGAATATGGCCAGCGGCATATTAAAATAAAAAATGTGATATACAATACTTACCATCCGACGGCCCCTGGAATCTGTCTCTCCTCTCCACGCTGCCGGCATCTTCTGTTCCCAGTACTGCTTTGCGCCAGAGACCGCTGCTGGCGTCCTTTCGCGAGAGCACGATGTCATCAGCGATATTTCGCGCAAAGCAGTACTGGGAACGGAAGATGCCGGCTGCGTGGAGAGGAGGGACAGATTCCAGGGGCCGTCGGAAGGTGAGTAGATTACTATTTTTTATTTTAATTCTATTTTTTAGACGTTTAGGCTACCGAGGGTCCGAAGGAGTCTTCTCCTCCGGACCCTGGGTACCGGCTAGCGCCGGGCATCTCTGGCTGCGTCGCCACTGACGCTCGTGCGCCCGGAGATGACCCGCGGCAACCATCAGGAGATCAGCGGCTAGCGCCGTTGATCTCCCGACGACACGGTAGTGGTGGTGTGCCTCCTGCTAAATGCGGACTGCGCCTGCACACTGAGCCTGTTGCTGGTTGGTTGCGGCCTGGCGGGGGCCTGGCGGCCGCGACCAATCAGTGCAGCGGGATTTCGGTTACAGACAGACATGATAAGGCTTTTATATATATAGATAGCTGCCACACTATACACCCTGATTAGTTTCAACTGCCACACTGTCCTACCTAATGAGCTATAACTGGCACACAGTCTGCTCTGATTAGCTATAACCACCAAACTTTCTGACATTATTAGCTATGACTGCTGCGGCATGGTCTACCCTTATTAGATATAACTGTGATACTGTCCCTATTATGTGTCTTCTCCATGCTGACCCCTTTCCATACTGGGTCCTTTCTTCAGTCACCTCACACCCTGCCCCCCATAATGGCCTATCTCTATATTGTGCCACCTCGTCACATTTTTCCCTCTCTACATACAGTGTCACATAATGTGCCATCATACTGTCCTCCTATTCTGTGACCTATACTGTTACCCTCATACTGCCCAGTCTCTACATCTTGACCCCTCATCTCACTCTTCCCCCTACCGCATCCGGAGCCCTTATAATGTCCGTCCAAGCCTCCTCTCTATACTGCATCCCATACTGAGTCTTGTCCCACACTGACCAGTTTATCTACTGTCCCCCCTAATACTTTCCCCTTTATTCCGTCCCCTTGTGGGAAGAAGGGCCCCCGCTGAGTGTTCGGACCGGAACCAAGGGGACCGTCACCTACTGTAGGTTCCGGGGGAAACTGTTCCCGGGGGACAGATTTCAGGGACGGACCGTTGAGATGTACAGATGGGCTGGGGGAGGAGCCAGTATAAAAGGGGAGGGGAAGGCTAGTCACCGTGAGTCAGCAGACTGAGACAGAAGCAGCAGGAGACCATGGGAGCGACTGAGAACCAGAGCGACTTATCAGAGCCAGGAGAAACGTTCCTCGAGGACATCAGAGGGACGGCGCCCAGACGACCGTCCGGGAGCCGCTGCCCCGCTTCTGCCCACGGCCGCTGCTGTCTCACCTCAGCTCGCGGCCGCTGCCGCCTCGCCTCTGCCTGCAGTCGCGGCCTGCCCGCGGTCGCTCGCGCCCGCTGCCGCCTCGCCTCTGCCCGTGGCTGCGGTCCGCCTGCGGTCGCTTGCGGCCATTGCCGCCTCGCTCCTGCCCGCGACTGCAGCCTGTCTCCCGGCACCCACGGCCGCCCTGCTCTTACCCATGGCCGCGGCAAGTCCAGTGCCGCCGGCGGCCACCACTGTCCCACTCCGGTCCGCGGCAAGGGCGGGGCCGTTGCTCACCGCGGATTCCCCATCGCAGCTGGTAGCTGCGCAGGTGGCCTGCCTCTCGCCACCCCACATCGCTGCCGCTTGCCCCAGTCCGGGGGCTGCCGCCCATCCGCCCAAGGACTCCACCGGGGCCTGTGGTGCTCCAGTGTCATCGGAGCGCCGGAGCGCTCAAAGACTTCGTCAACGCTTCAGCAACTGGGCCAAGCGATTGCTACGCCGAAAGACCACCATCTCGAACGGCGAGGGACATCTGGATGGCTATGTTGACTATATAATTAAGGACCCGTAGTCAGCCATTCCGCGGCCCTATAGTGACCGGCTCTTGCCGGACGTAGTCGTGTTCTACCCCGTTTGTGTTTGCTTGTATAGAGCCCCTGCGAGGGCAATTCTTGTTACCCCTTTGGTTGGTTAGGCAACAACTGAGGACAGTTACCTCTAAGTCTATAACCGTTAATACTAAAGCACTAAACCGTCTCGCCCCTCGTCACTGCGTCCTGCGTACCTGCGAGTACCACATTCTCATAGTACGGTCCCCCCCATAAAACTCCCATATTTATTCAACTCCATTGGAGCTCTTACCTTATCTTGTCTTCTTCTACTACTCTGCAGCGCAGTAGTGACATTGGCAGCATTATCGTTAACCTCATCACGCTCCTGTACATCACATTAACCCTGAAAGTGGCGGCAGTCAGAGCTTCAATTGTACTCGCATCTTTATATGTTCACTGAATTTTGTTCCTAGGAGAGAGCAAAATTCAGCCTAGAACACACCTTTGACTGCTGCAGTATGTAGGCCAACGGTGTCCCCCTTCTGGCTGAACTCAAGACATAGACCCTGCCTGCTCCCTCTCCAATTTTGATCCTGGTTTAGTTCTAAAGAATTGACAGAACTGCTAGGTGAAATAAAACATTTTTTTTTATTTGACCTCTTCCTTGCAGATTCATTAGCAAACTATTGGGCACCTCATTAGTTAATATTTGTTAATGTACTACTCCAGTTTTTTTCTTTTTTTTTCACTGCTAGAGTGATGTGTGGCGCCCCCAGGGATATGGTCGCCACAGTGGCATTGCCTTCCTCCAAGGGAGGGTGATGTCAGGCTTGGAAGCAATGAAGGGTCTCTCTAGCAGTTAACCATAACATGCAACACAGTTCCCACTCCGGGCCAGCAGAGGGAGCTCTGAACCAGAATTGGGGGAGGAGTGCTCTCTGAGGGCCAGGAAGGGAAGTGAGGAGTTAGTGTGAGGAGGGCGAAGTGTGTAGGCATGGAGAGAGAAGCTGCGGGACTGAGCGTGGTTGAGAGCTCGTTCCCAGCTGGAGCGCATGATCTGGAGCCTGGTCTCCATGGTTGTTTGGATACTGAAGGTCCTGCAACAGAAACCAGAGGAATAGGAAGCTGTAAATGCTCTAGTCCAACCTAAGACTCGGAGGCACAACAGCAACGGGTGAGCCAAGAGAAGAGATAGAAGGCTACAGCTGTCTGCCATACGAAGTAGATCTGAGAGGGAAGAAGAAGGAGGAACTTCAGTGTAACACAGAACTGGTTGTACCTCAAGTAAGCGCTAGGAAGGAGACTACACAACCTATCTGCATAGAGAGATTCCTGAGTTGCTTCCAGGCTATTCAGCTCCGGTGCCATCTGTAATCTGGACCCTGGACTGCACTTACGAAGTAAAGGTAAAGAAACTACATTCCACTGTGTCCTTGCCTTCTTTCTGCAACTTCTCCAGCACTGCTACATCTCTGTGCCAGACACTGCACCCTCTTCCCCAACACCGATCTACACTGCCCTGGGACTACAGCCCTGCCTGTGGAGGGCTACAACATCATTGCTGCACCACACCATCTGTCCCAGAGGATCTGTCTGCATCGTCGGCTTAACATCTTCATTGCCGAATACCACAGGTGGCGTCACGAATCACTCATAAACTTTATTCCACCACTCTACCCCTTTTACATGGGCGCCCAGGGCCACGGACCGGGTCACCGCTGCTGTGACTATCCCCTCTGAGAGACTGGCCCGATACCGAGTACCCCACAGCCCTGGGAGGGTGACCCAGATGCTTTAAATGTAAGTCACTTGCCTTCTGTCTCATACTCACCTGCCGTCCCCTTCATTCTCTTCCAATGTTGCACTGGTCCGTCTTTGGCGAAAAGGGACCTGCCAGCACTCTCCAGTGTCTGCTGTAGCACATCGGAGATCACTTTTCAACACAATTCTATGAGCACCTCGTACTGGCCTCATTCTAGTTCTCATAGACTTGTATTGAGAGCTTGTGACGTAGCTTCTGACTTTCAGCCAGTCAGAAGCTACTGTAGGAAGATGACGCCATGGGACTATGGTGGCAACGGCAAAATGTGAAGACGCCGAAGGGTAAGTATAAGAACGGGGGCAAGGGGCTTACATTTAAAGCGCCACTCCACTGCTGGAAAAAAAAAAATGCTGGAGTGGTGGTTTAAGCCAAGTGAGTGTTATCAGATAGCAACTCATACAGCAAGAAGTGCACGCCTCCATTGAAAACTAACTCACTAGGTGTCAATCACTGATAGCTAATATCTCTGCAACATAGAAACAAAATGAAAAAAATGTAAAACATTTTTTCTGCTGTGCAGCCACTATTACATTGTAGGTATAGTTCAGCATGAAACATTTGGTGAAAGGTCCTTTAACCCCTTCCTGACATGCACCGTACATATACTGCTCTGCGGAAGGTGGGTTCCCACACAGAGAAGTAAATGTACGACGTGACGATCGCGCAACCACATGCTGAGTGCCACAGCAATCGCGTGCGAGTGTCAGCTCTATATGAGAGCTGGCACCCTGCAATAACATCCACGATCGGTGCTAGCACCAATCACGGGCGTTTAACCCCTCTGATGCCACTGTCAATAGTGATAGCGGCATAGAGGAGCTTTGAGCAGGGAATCAGTTCCCTGCGTGCTTCCATAAGGACAACGCCTCCTTCCCTGCCTGTCAGATCCTGATCTGATACTCTGCAGTGCAGTAATCCGATGTAAAATAGAAATGTCCCATACTGGGACAATGTAAAAAAAGTTAAAAGAAAATTACAAAGTGTAAAAAAAAATTTAAAAAATCCCTAAATAAAGAAAAAAAAAATAAATAGTTTTCCAATAAATACATTTATTTATGTAAATAAAAAATAATAAAAGTTCACATATTTGGTATCGCCATGTCCGCAATGACCCGTTCTATAAAACTGTCCCACTACTTAACCCCTTCAGTGAATACTGAAAAAAACAATGCTTTATCATCATAATGTCAAACAAAAAGTGCAATAAAATGTGATCAAAAAGATGGATGTAAATAAAAATGGTACAGCTGAAAACGTCATCTTGTCCTGTAAAAAATAAGCCACGATACAACTCCATCAGCAGAAAAATAAAAAAGTTATAGCTCTCAGAATAAAGAGATTCAAAAATAGCTATTTTTTTTCTATAAAATAGTTTTCATTGTGTAAAAGCGCCAAAACATAAAAAAACTATATAAATTGGGTATCGCTGTAATCCTACTAACCCAAAGGATAAAGCTGCCTTACCAATTTTACCACACGTGAAAAAGAACGGTATTAAAAAAAGAAAAAAGTAATTCCTGAATTGTTGTTTTTTGTTCATTCTGACTCCCAAAAATTGGAATAGAAAGCGATCAAAAAATGTCATGTGACTGAAAATGGTATCAATAAAAATGTAAGTTCGTCCCGTAAAAAACAAGCCATCACATGACTCTGGGCTGAAATATGAAAAAAATTATAGCTCTAAAAAATATGGTGATGCAAAAACTAGTTTTCGCAATAAAAAGCATCTTTTAGTGTGTGACAGCAGCCAAGCATAAAACCCGATATAAATCTGATATGGCTGTAATCGCACCAACCCAAAGAATAAAGTTGCCTAATCACTTATACCACACGAGGAACGGCATAAAAAATAAAAACAATTCTTCACAGGCTGTTGATTTTTTCATTCCAAAGATCGCAGTAAGGCTCGGCGCACATTTATCCTGTGCTCTATGCTGAGCGCTTACTCCGGGGTTTCCGTGTAAATCTCTAAAATATATGAGTCAGACAGAACCCCTGATGGAAGATTCCCTTTAATGAGGCAGAAGGAGGCACTGTGGATGCGGTCTGACCTGTGATCTGGCGGCGTCTCTCCTTTTAGGATTGCATAAAAGGGCCTTCGGCCATAGTTTTGTGAGCTTCTGAAAAGGACACCGCTGAACAAGAGGCCAGACAGAGTCCAGAGTAAATCTGCTGCCTCATTATAGTGAACAGATCCCTCGGGTGTTTCATCTGAGTCACGTCACTCAGAGATTTAGATGGAAACCCCAAAGTAAGTAATGAGTGTAGAGGGCCGGAAACATGTGATCATAAACGTTATATAAAATGTTTTCAATAAAATCTTCAACTCAATCCACAAAAAAAGCAAGTCCCCACTTTGATCTGTCATCTGTTATTGGACATATAGGGGGCTTCCAGGTTACTGGTAGTACAAAGGCTTTGGAAAAGTGAAATGGATCCTCATCCCTCAAAAGAAATTCAGCAAATTCTGTGCTCCCAAACCTAAATGCCTCTCCCTCCTTCTGAGCCCCAGTTTTCCTAAACCACATTTAGCACGAACATGCTTGGCATTTCTGTAGTGATGACAACTCGCCTAATTTACAGGTGCATGCCCAGAAGCAGGGGCTGGGCATAATGTACTGGTGACTGCAACGTACTGATTACTACAGCGTACTGGTCACTACAACAGCAGTTTGAAATTTTCATTCCGCAATATCCACTTCTACCTGTTTCTGGAAAATCTTCATTGCATCTGTAGATATATTCCCAAAGGGTTATATTTTCCAAAATGTGGTCATTTGAGGCGGGATTCTGCTTTTCTAGCACTCAGGAGCTCTTTATATGGAATCCGCAAACTAGTCTAGGGAAATCTGCGCTCCAGGAGGCAAATATCACTCCGTCTCTTCATATTTCAAAGTAGTACTGTACATCCACATATGGGGTATTTCGGCATTCAGCTGAAATTGTAGAACAAATTTTGGTGCCATTTTTACCCATTTCCCAGTGTGAAAATGTAAAACTTGGGACTAACATGCAATCTTGGTGGTAAAAATGTAAATTTTCTCATCACTGCCCAATAGTATAAAAGTCTGTGACACACCTGTGGTGTCAATATAATCACTGCACCCCTAGATGAATTCATTGAGAGCTTTACTTGGAAAAATTCGGTAATTATGGCAAAATTTCTGGTGTTCTGGCAAGTCAGGGGCTCTGCAAATGTAACATGGCAAGCTCAAACAAGTGCAGCAAAATCTGCACTGTAATATGGTGCTACTTCCATTCTGAGCTTTGCACTGTGCCTCAAAAGTAGTTTTTGACCACATATGGGGTATCTATGAACTCAGGAGAAATTGCACAACAAACTTTGGGGTCCATTTTCTCCTTTTGCTCTTATGAAAATACAAAATATGGAGCTAAAAAAGATTTATTTGGGAAAAATGTGATTTTTTTTTCTTTATTTCCACAGCTCAACGTTATAAACTTCTGTGAAACACCTGTGGGTTCAAAGTGCTCAATACACATCTAGATAAATTCCTTAAGGGGTCTAGTTTCCAAAATTGTGTCACTTGTTGGGGGTTTCCACTGCTTAGGCACATCAGGGGCTCTCCAAACATGACATGGCATCTGCTAATTATGCCATCAAATTTTGCATTCAAAAAGTGAAATGGCGCTCCTTCCCTTCTGAGCCCTGTCGTGTGCCCAAACAGTAGATTTTTCCCACATGTGGGGTATCAGCATGCTCAGGAGAAATTGCACAACAAAATGTATGGTCCATTTTCTTCTGTTTCCTTTGCGAATGTAAAAAAAATTAGGTCTAAAGGAAAATTTTTGTGAAAGAAAAGTAAATGTTTATTTTTCCCTTCCACATTCCAAAAATTTCCTGTGAAGTACCTGAAGGGTTAATAAACTTCTTGAATGTGGTTTTGAGCACCTTGAGGGGTGCAGTTTTTAGAATGGTGTCACTTTTGGGTATTTTATGTCATATAAGCCCCTCAGAGTCACTTCAAATGTGATGTGGTCCCTAAAGAAAATGGTTTTCCAAATTTTGTTGTAAAAATAAGAAATTGCTGGTCAACCTTTAACCCTTATAACTTCCTAGCAACAAAAACATTATGTTTTAAAAATTGTGCTGATGTAAAGTAGACATGTGAGAAATGTCATTTATTAACTATTTTGTGCGATATGACTTTCTGATTTAAGGGCATAAAAATTAAAAGTTTGAAAATTGCGAAATGTTCTAAATTGTTGTCAAATTTCCATTTTTTTTCACAAATAAACTCAAGTCATATCAAAGAAATTTTACCACTATCATAAAGTACAATATGTCATGAGAAAAGATTCTCCGAATCAGTGGGATCCATTGAAGCGTTCCAGAGTTATAACCTCATAAATTGACAGTGGTCAGAATTGTAAAAATTGGCCTGGTCAGGAAGATGAAAACAGGCTTTGGGGTGAACGGTTAAGTGTGTACTGCATTCTTTTTTTCTGCATTTGTGGATATGTTCTACCTTGTAATGTCCTCAGATTTCTATAAGCAGAATAGTAGTGATGGCACAATTGCAACACTGGATAAAAGACCTTTGCTTTGCAGCCAGTGATGTCACAATCTTGCTTTATTAGCTTTTGCAGAACCTGTAATTTACTTGTGTATCAAACATTTATCACTTGGTCCAGTTTGTGATGTATACACTTTCACATTTTAGAGTTTACCTTTTCTTCTGCAACACCATGACGTCCTGCGATTCAGCTCACTTGCATTTAGATCATAATAAAATCCTATGATGATCTAAGTTCAGTTCAGCAGGAGAACTGCAGGACATTGGGGCGTAACAATCACTGTCACAGAGGTTGCGAACAGGCCTGTTCTGCCCATTTATGTGCAGCAAATAATTTCATAAGTGCTGTTCCAGCTATGGCCATTAGATGTCATAGTTGTCCTCTTTTTCTGTTCATGTATTTAGGATCCTCTCCCTTTAATAGCTTGTTCTGTTTAGAACCGCCCCTTCAGTTTCCCGGGGCTAGAGAAGTTGTAGCCATTTTCTACCCGGAACTCTGATTTAAACACACGTGTCCTGCTACCTGCAAATCACAGCTTCTGTCAAGCGGATTCCGGTGAGGGTTTAATACAGTTATGTGTTTGTGCAATGTATTTGTGTTAGCTAGTTGTAATACTCTTTGCACTGCATGTTAGATAGATGCATCTCTGTTTAGCTTAGGGCAATGCTGCAGCCTAAGTTTGCTTAGATATCCTCTTAACTGCATTATGTGTTGTATTGTGCAACCTCTGTAATACTCCTGTTGCTGATGTAATAGCACCCTGTATTACTGCTGTTGTTTGTTATCTGCCAGTAATGATATACTGTACTGTCTATTTTTTGTAGTTTTTACCCCATCTCATCCACTGTATCATCCGATATCATCCACTATTGTGTTCACCGATATCATCCACTATATCATCCATTATCATCTACCATTGTTGTTCTCTGTTACTAAGTTCATCATCATCTTAATAAACATAGACTTAAGCACCCATACAGTATTTTTACTGGGAGCGGATGAAGGATTTAGCTGTGTGCTGGAATCCACACAGCGTCATTTGTGGAAGAAGGCAGAACAAGGCCCATGCAGTAGAGGGGACCCACCAATGCCAGCAACTATTTCAGCTTGATGTCTGACCAAGGACGCACATTAAGCTGAAATGTATTGCAGAGCACAGAGTCATCGGTTCTCTGCATTGCAATACATGCGACAGGCCAATCAGAGGCCAGCAGCTGATGTCGGTATGCAAGTAACTGGCAGTGCATTGACGCACTGACGTCATGTGCTGCCCATCGCTCGCACATTAAAGTCAGCTGCCAGTTTCTGCACCGGCTGTGGAAGAGGACTCCTCACATCGTGGGAGTGAGGGAAGGTGTGTAAAATATTTTTTTTTCTTATATTTGTGGGAGAAGAGCCGTAAAACACTGGAAGATGTAAAATACTGGAAGATGGTCAGGATGGGGCATATTATACAAGGCAGGAGACATATATTCCTGGAAAGAGTCTGCATGGGGAATATTATTACCGGAAGTGGCCAGGATGATGGACATTATTACAGGAAGGGACCAGTATGAGGACCTTATTACAGTAAGGGGGACATTGTTACATGACAGGGCAAACACATGTCTTCACACTATCTGAAACACTACTAGGTCCCATACATCTGACGAACAAGAAAGGGGGGGCCCAGATTCAAGTTTTGCATCGGGGCCCATTGGACTTTAGTTAAATCACTGGCAGGAAGTCTTGGCAATGCGGCATTAATGCAACTCTTAAATATGCAGCTACATTGCACCTGATCAAAATTGGCCTTTCATTATAGAGTACGATATACAACATACCCATATTTGCATTATTTCACTTTTTGAGGGTCACTTATTGTCTCTTTCAGCATTCTAAAACATTTGAAGTCCTGAATTATAAAAAAAAACACATATCCTTTTGTAATTTACAGTTTAACGTCTTATTGTAGGAAGCATGTTAATGTCCCCACCAGTCTCATAATAATTCTGTATACAACAGAGTAACAAAACTGCTGCATCACCAAAAAATCTGCTGATTGATGATCAGCTGGCTGAGCACAAGAGTAATAATGGCGATAGTCAGCACTTCAGTAGACACTCAATGACTTTAGAACAATGAGGGTAATGTACTAATTAAAAATAATAAAAAAAAAAAAAAAAATGAAAATCCACAACCCCTCTAAAAATATGGATGGCAGACCATCCGGTAAAAGAACCCAATACCAATGAGTATGGTGGAAGATGATACTGACAGAGTACCAAGAAGAAATAATATACTGTATACAGCAACACGTGAGGATAGATAAAAACACCTTTATTAATATATAAATGGGTGTACACTTAAATAAAATAAAAAATAATAAAAAGGCATCCCAAATAAATGCGTAATATTGGATTATGATATCCTACAACATAGGGTAAAATGTATACCCATAAGGCAAGGCTCGAAAGGAATATGAAAAAAGAAAATTAATAAATATTAATGGAACCTTAATAAATCCCCAAAAGGAATTGTGTATACAGTGCACCATATAATAATGAATATCCAAAAATTGTGTAAACACAGTATACAAAAAATAAATAAAGAATAATAATAAGAACAACAGCTGTGCAAATAATGTGTAAAATGAACCGTGCAATAAAAAAAAAAAAAAAAATAGTGCAGTGAACAAAAAAAAGACACTACGAGAGTGTCACACAATGTGAGAGGGGAAAGAAGTAATGGGAGCGGAAAATAAAATAATACCTAATGAGCCGGAGAATGATGCCTGGGGATGCCTGTGAACGCGCCCCGACGCGCGTTTCGGAATAAAACTTCCTTCGTCAGGAAGGAACGAAGGAAGTTTTATTCCGAAACGCGCGTCGGGGCGCGTTCACAGGCATCCCCAGGCATCATTCTCCGGCTCATTAGGTATTATTTTATTTTCCGCTCCCATTACTTCTTTCCCCTCTCACATTGTGTGACACTCTCGTAGTGTCTTTTTTTTGTTCACTGCACTATTTTTTTTTTTTTTTTTTTTTTTTTTATTGCAGGGTTCATTTTACACATTATTTGCACATCTGTTGTTGTTATTATTATTCTTTATTTATTTTTTGTATACTGTGTTTACACAATTTTTGGATATTCATTATTATATGGTGCACTGTATACACAATTCCTTTTGGGGGATTTATTAAGGTTCCATTAATATTTATTAATTTTCTTTTTTCATATTCCTTTCGAGCCTTGCCTTATGGGTATACATTTTACCCTATGTTGTAGGATATCATAATCCAATATTACGCATTTATTTGGGATGCCTTTTTATTATTTTTTATTTTATTTAAGTGTACACCCATTTATATATTAATAAAGGTGTTTTTATCTATCCTCACGTGTTGCTGTATACAGTATATTATTTCTTCTTGGTACTCTGTCAATATCATCTTCCACCATACTCATTGGTATTGGGTACTCAATGACTTTATATGAGTCCTGTCAATTCTCTGCTTCACTGCCAGGGAAGCTTCAGAGACAGCACAGAGCACAGTAATATGTCATTTTATTGTTTCATCCCGCTGTAGGGGTCAAGTATTAATAGCGTGCTTTGTACAGCTGCCATAAATATCACCATTTACAATGGATTTTGTAAAAAGTTGTATGACAATTTTTTCTTTTTTTTTTTTATAAATGGCAGCTTGAACTGGAGGGGAGAGTGTATGACAGGTCTAACGTGCTGGAAATATACCATTTTAATACATAATTGATAAAATGGGATGGTAGATTTTATTTCTATTTTTTTTTAATTATTTTTGTAGACGAGCCCTTTATAAAAAAAAAATTTAAAACAGTCAACTCTCAGCCATGCATTGCAAATGATGCATTAATATGCATTACATACAATAGTCTTCTGCAACAGAGCATAAGATACATTATCCATTCTGTGAGTCTAAGGAATAGATATTCACTATTTTGGGTACGGAACCAGCAGAAATATTTTACTCAATTCATATAAATGTCTACATTTTACCTATGCTGAGTTTTAGCGATTTGCATGAAACTTGTATATATAAAAATTTATGTATGTATGTATATATATATATATATATATATATATATATATATATATACCTGTAATGCTTTAAAAACAGCTTTTGTCTCCTAATTTTCTTTTTTTTTTACCTAATTGCCACTACTGCCACATGCATTAGAGTTCTTTTCAGAGGGGTTAACACAGGCCGCCAGTGAATGGAGCCCTGATTGTGCTGCTGTCAGCCCTGAATGGTGCGCTCATTGTAGAGATAGGGCTTCTGAGTGGGGGGAGGATAAGAGAAGCAGGACGGGCCATCATTAAAAGCATCCAGCAAAACTGATTGGAGTGGAGGGTAATTCAGACCTAAGTGGCTTTCTATCTTTGTACCCACCCACCCCTTTCTTATATTCACCTCTACCCCCACATCTGCTTCCTGTGTTCCCCCCAAAAAACAGTCTCCCCATTATCAGATCTGTGTCTTGCTTTCTTTTAAACCTGATCCATGTATGTATGTGTGTGCATATATATATATATATACATACTCAAATGTATATACACACACACATATATTTGTGTATGTAAGTGTATATATATAATGTGTGTGTGTGTGTATATATATATATATTTTTTTTTTTTATATATATATATATATCTGCATATATCATATAATTTATTTATTTTTTTAACTTTATTTTTTTCAGACCTGGCATAACTATGCATACATGAAAACTAAGATTTTACTTACTACTTGACATAAATAACCTCTTTTATTTCACTTTCTCAAGATATGTCATAATGATGGTAATGGTTTAGAAGATCTATACACACATCTACACACACATATACATACACACAGTTTATATACAGTATATATATACATACATGCATGGATATATACATGCACTCATAGACACTAGATATATACTGTATATGTATATATAAATGCACATACACACAGACATTCTATGTATACATTTGTACACCTACACATATATGACGCTCATATACACAGTGTGCTTATGCATATATATGCACGTACCCGTAAACACACATTGGCATGCGTACACAGCCTGAGACACATTAATATTGTCACTCTTTAGGATGCACAATCCTTGTTATTAAGTTGAAATTATTAATAAATTGACTGCACTGATACATAAAGTGTCACTTTGGATGGTACCTTGCTGCTTGCATTCTCGTCTTCTACATCATTGCATCCTGCATTGTTGCTCGGTGCATTTACATTTGTATATTCAGCTACATTATATCCTAACAACGATACACACAAGACCATGGACCTGTAGAAGAGGACATTTCTCTTCATAATTATCCATCTTCAACCAATCTATTGTGACGTATAGAAAATAATGATATACATCTGCATGTATTTGTTGGGTGATGTACAAAATAGGTTTATTGCAACAGAGGAAAATGCCTTTATTGCCGTTGTTGTAAACGTTTTTGGTCTACAACTGGTTAATAGTGTCGCTATTGCTGAAAAGATTTGCAACTAAGGCCTCAACCAGAGGTGTCAAAAGAAAAAAAAAAACATAAAGCAGATAAAATCTCCTCTGGCTGACAGCACTTCCCCTCTCTATAGGATTTCAAGCCCCCTGTTGCTGCCCTCTTTTTCTCTTCAAATACCTGTCACGGGCAGAGAGACAGAATGGCACTCAAACCTCATCTATACCCAAGCAGTGTGAATGCAATAGACCTCTAAAGTGGTATGCACACAGTTTTCTCCTGAAACACACAGGTAGACAAAGCTGCCTTTCCCTTCCGTAGTCCTGGGTATAATAAGCATCATTGCTTTTATATGATTTTTTTTTCTTTTTTCTACCAAATACCAGGCCTGGAGTATGTTTGAAGGTGGGGGAGTTATGGTGGAATTAAACAGTTTTAGGTTCCTTGATGCTTGAATAAATACACTTAAAAAATATACATTTGCAATAGAAATCCCCTGTTCCTTGAGCACAGGCAGCAACACATTTATTTGTGCGGTTTTACGAAATATTTACTCAGTATTGTAGCAAGCGGAAATAAATGAAGGGGTTAGTGATACAAAAGGGAACCTGTCACCAGGTTTTCTCTGTATAAAGTATGGCCACCACCATTAGGGCCTTTTTTACAGGAATGCTGTAAAAAGACCCAAATCCAGCCTTGAGATCGTAAAAAATAGCTTTTATTAGAATTACAGACAAGGTGGACCGGTCCAACGGTCGTCTTCTGGTCTTGATCCGGCACCTACTCTTTTCTGTTTGAGATCGCCATCCTACTTCCCTGCTTCGTGTCCCTCATCACTCTTCTATGCAGGCGCGCTTTTCTCTCTCCTTCCGAGTGCAGAGCAAGACACTGTAATGTGCATGCGCCAAGAAAGGTCAAAGAGCACCGATGACTGCCGGCGCATGCGTCGAGAAAGGCCAAAGAGCGCCGATGACTGCCTATGCATGCGTACTACAGTACTTTGCTCTGCCCTTGGCAAGGCAGATAGAAGTGCACCTGAGAAGGAGTGCGAAGGGGGACACTATGTGGATGATATGGGGCACATCCATATGAAGGAGGATGGTGATTGAGAGAAGAGAGGAGGCACCAGATCAAGACCAGAAACCCCCATTGGACCAAAATGCCCCATCTGTGAGTATAATAAACACAATTTTTTGGATCTACAAAGTGGATTGGGGACTTTTTTACAGCATTATGCTGTAAAAAAAAATACGCAAAGGGTTGTGGTCATACTTTATATGGGAAAAAACCTGGTGACAGGTTCCCTTAAATACAACATTGGACATGAATGAAAATTCATACAAAGATTTATAAGGCTTGTATGCCAATGATCATTGAATCTGGATGCCTACGTGCCTGAGAAATAACTGTTTGACACTGTCACTGCAGAAATCAAATCAAGTGGGTTAAGCCCAGCTCACTGAGAAACCGCAGAGACAGAGGGTTACTTCTAAAAATGGCGTCGGATTCCGTAATATAATCTAGTCTATTTATTGTGTTTATATAATTATGCAGAGCCAACAGGAACCAAACAGATGGGGTTTCCCATCACCCCATTCACCACAGACTCAGCATTTATCTAGCTATATGGAAGCTTGGCAGTCTATTAAGAGTAACCCAATCTCTCCATTTTCCACAGACAATTATCCTTAGGCTTTGTATACACTGAGCCGTGATCAGGTTACTCATCAAAGCATTTTATGACTAAATAATAACTTTAGGGCGCGACCTCCGACCTTCAGAAGGATCCTGACAGTAATTTTGGCTTTACGTCCTGAAGAGCGTCACTGTCCAAAACCAGCGAACCTGATACCACTGACATTTTTGTTGTGCCCCTTTCATATGCTGTGGCCAAATATTTGGGTGGTTGCATATTAGAGCTATTGTGTTTTGTGAAACTCATCGCTGACTTTGGAATCACACCATGGAATTTTTCAGGTTGCTGGAGGGCATGCTAGAGGTGACATTTCTGTGGCAATCCTTCAGAAAATTTGAATGGCCCAAAATCCAATCTCCACTGGTGAGCGACCTACCTGGTAAGTATTGTGCCCATTAAACTGAATGCTTGGATAATGAAATATCTTTAATCCATGAAAATCAAGTTTTGCAATTTGTAATATGTAAAAGCGTAAACAGGTATACAGAAGAAGCGGCACAGAAGGTTCAGACTCAGTAGGAACTTGAACCAATAGGTTATTTATTTAACACAAACAATTTAAGTAACAAATGCAGAATCCAAAAGTCTAGTAAATTACAAGAGTACATTAACCCCTTCACGACCAATGACGCCACATAGGCGTCATGAAACCTGGTTCAAATCTGACCAGTGACGCCTATGTGGCGTCATGACTTCAAAGCCCCCCTGCGGGTCGGGTGACCGGGGTCACTGAAAGGTCACCCGACCCGCAGATACAGGGGGCTTTGTAATTCACCACAGGGGGCGTGGCTTCGCCCCCACGTGGCTACGATCGCTCTGATTGGCTGTTAAAAGTGAAACAGCCAATCAGAGCAATAGTAATATTTCATCAATGAAAATTGATGAAATATTACAATCCAGCCATGTCCGACGCTGCTGTAGCATCGGACATGGTTGGAGACACCGATTACACCCCCCTCCCCACCGGCGATCGCCCCCCCGCAACTGAATGACAGCGGCGATCTGCCGCCGCTGTCATCATCTGCCCCCCTCCCATTCCCTCTGCTCCCCGCCAGCCTCCGATCCCCCCCTCACCCCCCCGGTACCTCCTGAGTCCCCCCGTCCCTCTCGGTGTCCCTCGGGTCCGGATGATGGGCGCCGCCATCTTTGAAAATGGTGGGCGCATGCGCAGTGCGCCCGCCCGAATCTGCCGGCTGCAGATTCCATTCTTTCATTTTGATCACTCTCACAGTGATCAAAATGAAAGAGAAAGTAAATAAACCCCCCGATTATCACCCCCATAGGTAGGCAGAACTAATAAAATAAAGAAAATATTTTTATTTTTATTTTTCCATTAGGGTTAGGGTTAGGGTTGAAAAGAAGGTTAGGGTTAGGGTTGAAAAGAGGGTTAGGGTTAGGGTTAAAAAGAGGGTTAGGGTTAGGGTTGAAAAGAGGGTTAGGGTTGAAAAGAGGGTTAGGGTTAGGGTGGGAAAGAGGGTTAGGGTTGGAAAGAGGGTTAGGGTTAGGGTTGGAAAGAGGGTTAGGGTTGGAAAGAGGGTTAGGGTTGGAAAGAGGGTTAGGGTTGGAAAGAGGGTTAGGGTTGGAAAGAGGGTTAGGGTTGGAATTAGGGTTAGGGTTGGAATTAGGGTTAGGGTTGGAATTAGGGTTAGGGTTGGAATTAGGGTTATGGTTAGGGTTGGGATTAGGGTTCGGGGTCTGTTGGGGTTAGGGTTATGGTTAGGGTTGGAATTAGGGTTAGGGATGTGTTGGGGTTAGGGCTGTGGTTAGGGGTGTGTTGGGGTTAGGGCTGGAGTTAGAATTGAGGGGTTTCCACTGTTTAGGCACATCAGGGGGTCACCAAACGCGACATGGTGCAACCATTGATTCCAGCCAATTTTGCGTTCAAAAAGTTAAACGGTGCTTCCTCCCTTCCAAGCCCCGACGTGTGCCCAAACAGTGGTTTACCCCAACATATGGGGTATCAGCGTACTCAGGAAAAATTGCACAACAACTTTGGGGGTCTAATTTCTCCTGGTACCCTTGGGAAAATAAAAAAATTGGGGGCTAAAAAAATATTTTTGTGAAAAAATTTTTTTTTTTAATTTTCACGTCTCTGCGTTATAAACTTCTGTGAAGCACTTGGGGGTCCAAAGTGCTCACCAGGCATCTATATAAGTTACTTGGGAGGTCTAGTTTCCAAAATGGGGTCACTTGTGGGGGGTTTCTATTGTTTAGGCACATCAGGGGCTCTGCAAACGTAATGACGACCGCAGACCATTCCATCAAAGTCTGCATTTCAAAACGCCACTACTTCCATTCCGAGCCCTTACGTGTGCCCAAACAATAGTTCCCCCCCATATATGGGGCACCAGCGTACTCAGGACAAACTGTACAACAACTTTTGGGGTCCAATTTATCCTGCTACCCTTGTGGAAAAAAGAATTGCAGACTAAAAATCATTTTTTTTGAGGAAAAAAAAATATTTTTTATTTTCACGTCTCTGCGTTATAAACTTCTGTGAAGCACTTGGGGGTTCAAGGTGCTCACCACACATCTAGATAAGTTCCTTGAGGGGTCTAGTTTCCAAAATGGGGTCACTTGTGGGGGGGTTCCACAGTTTAGGTACATCAGGGGTTCTGCAAATGTAACATGATGCCCGCAGACCATTCCATCAAAGTCAGCATTTCATAATGTCACTACTTCCCTTCCGAGCCCCGACGTGTACCCAAACAGTGGTCATCCCCCACATATGGGGTATCAGCGTACTCAGGACAAACTGGACAACAACTTTTGGGGTCCAATTTATCCTGCTACCTTTGTGAAAAAAAAAATTGCTAGCTAAAAATCATTTTTTTTGAGGAAAAAAAAATTTTTTTTATTTTCACGGCTCTGCGTTATAAACTTCTGTGAAGCACTTGGGGGTTCAAGGTGCTCACCACACATCTAGATAAGTTCCTTGGGGGGTCTAGTTTCCAAAATGGGGTCACTTGTGGGGGGGTTCCACAGTTTAGGTACATCAGGGGCTCTGCAAATGTAACATGATGCCCGCAGACCATTCCATCAAAGTCAGCATTTCATAATGTCACTACTTCCCTTCCGAGCCCCGACGTGTACCCAAACAGTGGTTCCCCCCCACATGTGGGGTACCAGCGTACTCAGGACAAACTGGACAACAAATTTTGGGGTCTAATTTATCCTGGTACCCTTGTGAAAATAAAAAATTGCGCACTAAAAAATAATTTTTTGAGGGAAAAAAATTTTTTTTTATTTTCACGGTTCTGCGTCATAAACTTTTGTGAAGCACTTGAGGGTTCAAGGTGCTCACTACACATCTAGATAAGTTCCTTAGGGGGTCTAGTTTCCAAAATGGGGTCATTTGTGGGGGAGCTCCAATGTTTAGGCACACAGGGGCTCTCCAAACACAACATGGTGTCCGCTAACGATTGGAAGTAATTTGCATTTCAAAAAGTCAAATGGCGCTCCTTCCCTTCTGAGCCCTGCCGTGTGCCCAAACAGTGGTTCCCCCCCACATATGGGGTACAAGCGTACTCATGACAAACTGGACAACAAGATTTGTGGTCCAATTTCTCCTGTTAGCCTTGTGAAAATTAAAAATAGTGTGCTAAAAATCATTTTTGAGGAAAAAAAATTATTTTTTATTTTCACTGCTCTGTGTTATAAACTTTTGTGAAGCACTTGGGGGTTCAAAGTGCTCCCTACACGTCTAGATAAGTTCCTTAGGGGGTCTAGTTTCCAAAATGGGGTCACTTGTGGGGGAGCTCCAATGTTTAGGTGCACAGGGGCTCTCCAAATGCGACATGGTGTCCGATAACGATTGGAGCTAATTTTCCATTCAAAAAGTCAAATGGTGCTCCTTGCCTTCCGGGCCATGCCGTGCACCCAAACAGTGGTTTATGACCACATATGAGGTATCTGTGCAGTCAGGAGAAATTGCTCAACAAATTTTAGGATCCATTTTATCCTGTTGCCCATGTGAAAATGAAAAAACTGAGGCTAAAAGAAATTTTTTGTGAAAAAAAAGTACTTTTTTTTTTTTACAGATCAATTTGTGAAGTACCTGGGGGTTCAAAGTGATCACTATGCATCTAGATAAGTTCCTTGGGGGGTCTAGTTTCCAAAATGGGGTCACTTGTGGAGGAGCTCCAATGTTTATGCACACAGGGGCTCTCCAAACACGACATGGCAACCGCTAAATATTCCAGCATATTTTCCATTCAAAAAGTCAAATGGCGCTCCTTCCCTTCTGAGCCGTGCCGTGCGCCCAAACAGTGGTTTATGACCACATATGAGGTATCGTTGTACTCAGGAGAAATTGCCCAACAAATTTTATGATCCATTTTATCCTGTTTCCCATGTGAAAATGAAAAAATTGATGCTAAAACAAAATTTTTGTTGGAAAAATTAAAATGTCCATTTTTTCTTTCCACATTGCTTTAGTTCCTGTGAAACACCTGAAGGGTTAATAATCTTCTTGAATGTAGTTTTGAGTAGCTTGAGGGGTGCAGTTTTTAGAATGGTGTAACTTTTGGGTATTTTCTGCCATATAGACCCCTCAAAGTGACTTCAAATGTGAGGTGGTCCCTAAAAAAAATGGTTTTGTAAATTTTATTGTAAAAATGAGAAATCGCTGGTCAACTTTTAACCCTTATAACTTCCTAACAAAAAAATATTTTGTTTCCAAAATTGTGCTGATGTAAAGTAGACATATGGGAAATGTTATTTATTAACTATTTTGTGTCACATAACTCTCTGGTTTAACAGAATAAAAATTCAAAATTTGAAAATTGCAAAATTTTCTAAATTTTCACCAAATTTCTGATTTTTTGACAAATAAACGCAAAAATTATCAACCTAAATTTACCACTAACATGAAGCCCAATATGTCACGAAAAAACAATCTCAGAATCGCTAGGATCCGTTGAAGCGTTCCTGAGTTATTACCTCATAAAGGGACACTGGTCAGAATTGCAAAAAATGGCCTGGTCATTAAGGTCAAAATAGGCTTGGTCATGAAGGGGTTAAATTAGTTTGCAATACTAAAGATTATTATTCTACCAAAAGGTTATTATTCTGCATATAAAGGATATTACACTGCCTTTAACATTACAGTTCTAAATCACAGAAGTTAACTATTGTACCCAAAAATATTTCTGACTGGTACACTAGTCCTTGGTATGTCGAAACCTGTGTGGTAGTTATTGCTGTGGTCATCTTATCATTAAGTCTGTCGTGGTAGTAACAGTAAGGCCGGGGTCACACTGGCGAGGAATACGGGCGAGTGAGAGGCGCAAAAAGCACGCATTAGACACGGACAAATGATTTTCTATGGGGTCACTCGCACCAGGCGTATATTTCTCATCCGAATCCTACGCTCCGTGCCAATCGCAGCATGCTGCGATTGTCAGCGTACTACGCCCGTAGTACGCCAATGCAAGTCAATGGGTGCGCAAAAAATACGGATTACACACGGAACACAAGTGTGACCTGCGAGCAATATGCAGGTCTTTTGGCTGGTGACAGGAAATGGGCCAATCCATCATCAGGAAGCCTAGACATGCAAATGAGCTCAAAAACCGCTCAAGACATCCAGGAAGTACGCCTCCACGGAGTACAGCAGCAGCATGGCATCCACATACATTAATGTTGAGATGCTAATTGTGCTGGTGCAGGAGCGTCCCGAAATATGGGACCCATGCGATGCAAATTATGCGAACCGGACAAGAAAGGAGGCGTCATGGAGGCGCATCTGTCGCCAGATGTACCATGACTTTGGTGACAGACCACGTGATGAGCAGCATAAAATTCGTAAGTGCAACCATGAAAACATCATTAACCCTAGCGCGCGCTAAAAAATGATTCTACAATCAGCACCCCCCTTCCTGTGCATGTACTTTTATTAGCCTCATGAGGCCGTTACATTTGGATGTGACACGTGGCTTCACACAGCCATAATTAGGGGTTAGGCCACAAGCTCCTCATCCTCCTAGCCAATAAAATTAGTTTAAGTGTAGCAAATGAGACCCTGTGTATCGGCCCAATTACATATGCCACCATGGGTAGAACGCACACCCCAGAAGGCCCCATGCCTAGACTACTGTTAGAAAATGTGACCTCTCAAATATGTGATTTTGACAATCTTTCCTGTCACATTGCAGTGGAAGATGTGATGAAACGCTGGCGAAGCATCCGGGACCAGTTCCGCCGGGAACGCCAGCAGCGGTCCAGGAGTGGGGATGCTGGACATGTGAAAAGAAAATACATATACTATGACCGGCTGAACTTCCTCGCCCCAATTCTGGATCTGAGACCGTAAGTACATACCTCACACCACATTACACAAATACATTACACAAATACTTTACAGGGACAAAAATATTGATGTATTTTTGCCTCTGTTCTATTACATAACAGAACTCAATCCAACCTTACGGATCGAGGAACGGCCTCAGAGGCAGAGCACATTATAGATCCTGTAGGGGATGAGGTGGCTGGCCCATCTTCTCCCCCTACAAGAAGGATGGCTGAAGATGAGGCATCACAAGACCACACAATGGCTGGCCTACACACAACACCAACAGGACGGTCTGCTGCTGCCACCTCACCCATCCTGGAAGAGCCGGGCAACTTGAGCAGCAGCCCAACTGCCCAGATCAGGTCCTCCCCACAGGCTGCTCTAGCATCACGGCGAACAAGAAGAAGGTGCCAGGTCACTATTCAAGAGAGCAGGACCAATGTGGACACAGGGGTGCTCAATTATTTGTCCAGAGTAACTACAGATGATGGGGAGGAGGCCTATGCACGTAGCCTCACCCTTTATCTCCGTGCCCTTACCTGTGAGGTCAGGCTCCGTGTTAGGGGATGTATTCAGATCCTGCTTGATGCAAGCACCCCCCCCAATACCCCATATGAGGTTTTTGAATTTCTGGAGAGGTGGCAGCTCTCACCACGAAACTTAATGCGCATGAGACCATCCACACAGATGCTTGCTCAAGCAGGGTCTGAACAGCCCCTAATACATGGGCCAACACCTCAACCCCTTCCTCCCCCTACTCAACCTTCTATTCCGCAGCCCCAAATGTCTTCCTCAAGCCAACCCCACCAATATGGCCACTTGTACCCACCCAGTGTTGGAGGCTGGTCCCAACCTGGTTGGGGACGATCTGGCTATCTTGGTGGGTATGAGCCACGGGCCTACCAGAGCCAACAAGAAGCCCCTCACCATCATCATTACTCTGGCCAGTATCCCCAACAGTCCGAGGAGGCTGGACAATTCCAGCATCATGGGCAACAGTATGGCCCCACACAGGGCGATGTTGGCCACAATGTCCAGCAGCACCCACAGGCTGTTCTTCCACGTTCCCCTTCCCCAACATATGAGGATTTATGATTCTGATGGGTGGAGATGTCCAGTGAGATGTAACTGGTGTTCCTAATATAAATGAAAAAACAGGTGTTCTCCTTCACCAACATTTAGAACATAATTTAACATTCACATTTTTAAACTATGTTTTCCAAACATATGAAACAATCCATCATGACAGGCAACGCTACCTCACGCCTTTCAGACAGATATTACATGTGTGTAGAAAAGAGAATATTTAAATGCGCTATACTGTAAAATGAAAGGATGAAAATACACTACTCACTTGCTAACGCCTAGGAAAGGCGTGCTCGCCTTAGTTAAGTAGTCACCTTTTTTGTTAGCAATCTCTAGTAAAAAAATTCTAGGCGACCAGCATTCAGAATATCACGCTCTCTCTATGTCTTAACAAGTGAGTTTTATATTTTCATCCTTTCCAGTATAGCATGCTTAAATATTGTCTGTTCTACAGACAGGTAATATCTGTGTGAAAGCTGTGAGGTAGCCTTGCCTGTCATGGTGGAATCTTTCTATGATTGGATAACATTATGAGGAAATGTGAGTGTTATCTTGTTGCCTTTATTTTGGTGATGGAGCTCACCTTTTGTTGGCAAATCTAGGTTAATCTAGTCATGCAGCAATGTTGTTATTGCCTAATGTTTGTTGCTGTTTTGTTATGCAATGTTAATTTTACAACAAGTTAAAGAAGGCACAAAGGGTCATTTTGGCCATTGCCAAATTTGTCTTATGGCAATATTATGTTTGCCTTTAAGCAAAAAAAAAAAAAGGCAAAACTAAAAATTTGTCTACTCTAGTTAACGTCTCTGTGTGATTTTTCACAATCCCTCACAACATACTAACAGACACCAACCAATGCAATGAAACACTCATAGAATCATAAAGGCTTGAGTAATATATATTTAGACACACTTAAAGCAACAAATTATAGCATAGACACAGCATGCTCTTGCCAAGAAGTTGCCCCCTCAGGTGAGATAAAGTAATTCGTGAAAATATCACGCACTTTTAGGCCAGAGAGCGGTCTACGTTGAGGGTTGATAGGTGGTCTCACCCTGGGCACATTGTCCGGCCTATGCACAACACCATCAGAGGAGGAACAATCATGTATCCTGGTGAAGTTATGCAGAACAACACAGGCTTTCACAACTTCATTCACATTTTGCTCACTCAACTGAATGGCAGACTGGAGTACCATTTGGCACAAAGAATCCCAAAGGAACACTCCACCAGTCGCCTAGCACGTGATAGGCGCAAGTTAAAAATTCTGCGCCTGTGGTCAAGGTTGCGCCGGGGATATGGCCTCATGACATTGTGCGATAACTGAAAGGCCTCATCTGCCACAAGGACATAAGGGACTGATTGTTCGGGGGAGCCTTGTAGCTGGCGTGGTGGTGGTAGATCCAACTGGTTGGTGCGTAGCCGCCAAGCCATTATGGAAGTATTGAAGACTCTAGAGTCTCCCATCCTTCAATAGGCCCCAATGTCAACAATTATAAACTTGTATTGAGGGTCTACCAGAGCCAACAATACAACAGAAAAGTATTGTTTATAATTGAAGAATTGGGAGCCTGAGTTCGGCGGCTTATGCACCCTGATATGTTTGCCATCCAGGGCCCCAATACAATTTGGAAACTGGCTGTCCTCCTCAAAGTCCCTTGATATCCTTAACCAGTCTTCCATCCTGGGCTCGGGCATGACCACTTGATGGAGTCTTGTCCAGATTTGTGCACATGTAGACCTCACTATGCCTGAAATGGTTGACTTTCCAATGAGAAACTCATGGTGGAGGGCAGCATAAGACAGGCCAGTGGACAGGAAGCTGTAGAACAACAGAAATTGTTAAGTTTAGAATGGTGGCACAATGGCTAAGTGATATGCAGGACATATTAGATCTAACATTCTGCTGTGTCAGGTGAAACATATTTGGAGTAAGATGAGGGCATTAAACTTTGTCCAAGAAGGCCAAAAAACATAATTTAGCACACACATTAGGAACATAGAGAATGTGGTTGTGTAGTACATACCGTATTGTGAGTAGAAGTCGCTCCTCTGCAGATATGGCTTTGCGCATCCTTGTGTCCTGAAAGGTTATCCCAGGGCGCACTGTCTCCAAGAGTTGATCAAATGTGGAAATGCTCATGTGACAGTACTGGTAAAATTTATCCGGATGCTCCCGCAGAGAAGAATAGAGGCGGTGAAAATTACCTCTTGTGAGTCGATGCCTCAAAAGTGGATGGACCCACATGCATCTCCTCCTCCGCGGATCCACTATCACAGGATATGGTTGCCCAAAGCGCCGTGACAAAAGCCAGGTAAAGAGAACCTGCTCAGTTGTATTGAATCGCAGACCCTCTGCCATGCTGCACAAAGAACACCAACACACCTCGTGAAAGCAAGGTGACAAATGTACAGAATGTAGGCATCCACCTGTTTCTGAGTGTCTAAATAGGGTGCAGGCTAATGATTTAAATTGTTTGCAGGCCTCAAAACCGTTAAATGTCCATTTTGCAAGGCTGCGAGAAAATCTCGCCATACGGATTGCATACGGATGCCACACGGATTACATACGGATGCACACATGCACAAAATACGCGACCTCACCTTGCTTACGGATGACCTAAGGAGCACTATTTAGTGGTCATTCATCCGAATTACGCAAGTAAGCTACGGACCGTATTTTGCGCAGGTTAGCGTGACTCCGGCCTAAGGCCAAATTCCCACCTTCAGTAATTAGTCAGTATTTTACATCAGTATTCGTAAGCCAGATCCAGAAATGGGTGAAACATACAGAAGTGGTGACGTGTTTCTATTATACTTTTCCTCTGAGGCTAAGTGCACACGTAGCAGAAAATTTCTGCTGAAAAACCTGACTCCCTTCCCAGAAACTGCGCGTTTTCCGTGTGGTTTCTCCACGGTTTTGCGCAGAAAACGCACGGTTTTTAGGCGTTTTTTTCCGCGCATTTCCAAAACGGATAGAAATAGCCAGAAACGCGGAAAAATCAGCAAAATTAATGAGCATGCTGCGTTTTTTACCACGATGCGTTTTTTTCGCGGTAAAAACGCATCAGTATGTACTTTTTGTTGTGCAAAATGCATAAAAATGAATGGGAAGCTTATTTTTAGCGGTTTTATAGCGGTTTTATTGGAAAAACCGCTAAAAATACCGCTAAAAAAACGCTGTGTGTGAACACAGCCTGATTGTTCCACTCCCGGTTTTATCTTACAAATACTGATGTAAAATACTGACCAAATACTGAAGGTGGTAACGTGGCCTTACAGGCCATAACCGTATTCAACACTAGCTCTCCGCTAGGCCACAAGTCTATTGTCACTTTACCATTGTGCTATTCTGGCTGCCTTTGTCTCTCAAAGCGCAACCCCCAGTTTTCTGTCTGTACCGTGATCTGGGCCTTCCAATCTCTGCTCTCTGTCCACATCGATGACTACTTTCTTGGTCGTCTGTATTCCTATAACTGTTCACACAATTGTCAGTGTCCCTTTAGCCGCTCACACCACTCTCCACATCACTTTACCTGCTCATGTAACAAGGTGGCACAGGGTGGTAGTCCTGACCGAGTTCACTTAAAGCAACTGTCCATAAAGCACCCTGACACTGCAGCACAGGATCCAGGAAAACAGTTGTAATCCAACAGGGAAACAATTTATTGTAGAACAAAAGAGGTTGCAGTAAATGGAATGAAACTTCCTGTTTTTTCCCTAGTATCCTTCACTACCATATCAGTGGCAGCAACAGCTTAAGTCCCAGTTCTCAAGCCGATTTCTGGACGCTTATAATCCTTGGCGGGGCACTACCCTGTCCCAGTGCACGCTTCACTGCCCGTGGATCCGGGACAGCAGTTTCTGCCCCCTCCTGGGCTTTGGCAAGCTCCCGATCACTGCTGAGCACCTGCTCGGGCAAGCCTGCCCGGGGCACTGACTGTAAGCCGGAGCTTCCTGCTGCCTTTAGGCTGCTGGTCCAGCCCACAAGCTTAACCATTAAATAAGAGCTCCAGCGTGTCTCACTTTCATCTCCTACACGTGGTCTACATTATGTCCCAAGATATTGCTGCCCCCCATTTCTTCCCTTCCTTTATTAATTCATGATTGGGATCATTTTATTCTTCATGCTAATATGTGGCCATTGATATGGAATATTGTATTTACATGACAGTGCATGGTCCATTGTCCGGAATTGGGGTATGTCTGGGTTAACTACTGGCAGCAAGCCATTGATATGAAATATTGTATTCACATGACAGTACATGGTTTATTGCCGTGAATTGGGGTATGTCTGGGTTAACTATTGGCAGCAAGCATTATTGGATGTCTGATTCATACACTCCTTGTGAACATTTACTTCTTTATGTGACCTTGTGTGGTTTTGTTTGAGTTAGACACTTGTGTTCTCTTTTCGGTGCTCTTTTACCAACACTTTTCATATTTTGAGCACTGGTCATTTTTGCTGCTTTATTGTTTTCTACCTCACCTTAATCTTTGATTTTTTTTTTGTCCTTTTGTTATCTTTGTGCAATAAAATTTATATTACTTGTACTTATCCCCTTGTTTTATTGGATCTTGGGTTAAATATTTCAAACTTTAGTCCTAACATAGTCGTTATAGTTCCGCATTGTTTTGGTTTTTGGTTGTTTTGGCTCTAGGGGATGTCCCATCTGGCCATGTGGACAATTCTATAGGTTTATATTAACCCTTAACTAACCCTGCACTACAGACATTATACAGTACAATGATAGAACATATGAACAGAGCAATCACATCATAAAGACATTATAAGCATAGTACAGGAACACCTCAAGACATTTAATAAACAGGTACACGATCCAGGTACCGCATAAGGTGCACGAGCCCAGCACATAGGAGAGGAGACAGCAAGGTTCTCCTCCACCTCCTTACACCCCTCCCTCCTAAAACACAATCATCCTTCACCGTCAGGGCCTATATAAAAGGATGCAATATAGCCGTCTAAAAAGCACACAGACAATAAAATGTAAAAGTGCATTTTAGTCCATAACACGCATGTAGTCTCTTACAGTGGCCCGATGGCCCTTCAATTCCGGGATGTCCAATCCAGACACGGCAGTTTTCCCCCTCCCTCCTTTGAGTGGACCACAGGTTTGGGGGGGGCTGCATATAACATGGGGCCAGTCCAAGGGTAGAAATGGGGCAAAGTCCAGGGGCAACAAAGTCCAGTACTTAGGCAGCCGCCTACAAAGCTGTCCGTAATCAACCCTCATAGTGTTACAGCATCGTGGTTCAGCACGGGAGGCGCAACCAGCGCAACTGAAAATGGGGAGGAGGGGAAAGTAAACTTTAGTCCATTGTGACCGCGTTGGCCACCACTGAGACCTCAGTCCTTTGGCGCCATACATGGTCCAATGCCCTCGCAGGAACAGTACCTTTCATTTTTTTTTCCTTCAGTGCAACTAGCATACTCGCACAATCTTTTATTTCCCGTTAACTGCTCATACATTTGTCCGTATCCCTTTCACTGCTCACACTATCATCTGTATCCCTTTGCTCGCATGATTACTCAAATCATCCAATTGGCTTCCTTTCTCTAGTCACACTTCTTAATCCATGACCGATGTCTCATCCTCCATCTCTCTGTTTTCCAGCTGGATGCAGCTGTAAGCCAGTTTAGCTCTTTGTACGTCAGACCTGCCATAAATCCAAATGGAGACTCCTCCTCTTCCTAAGTCCCCAGAGAATTTTATATTTCCTAACTGGGACACAGCTTGTCAGGTAACCCAATGTCTCTAGCTTCTTCTTCCTACCTGGCAACACGCATTTGCTTTATAGTTCCTGCTTAAAGGGAATCTGTCACCTCATTTTTGCCGTATGAGATGGGGCCACTGCCATCAGGGGCTTATCTACAGCATTCTGTAATGCTGTAGATAAGCCCCCGATGTAACCTGAAAGATAAGAAAAACGCGTTAGATTATACTCACCCAGGATCCGGTCCGGTCCGATGGGTGTCGCGGTCCGATCCCTCCCATCTTCTAGCAATGACATCCTCCTCCTTACTTCTGCCGCGGCTCCTGCGCAGGCGTACTATATCTGACCTGTTGAGGGCAAAGTAAAGTACTGCAGTGCGCAGGCGCCGGACCTCTCTGACCTTTCCTGGCACCTGCGAACTGCAGTACTCTGCTCTGCCCTCAACAAGGCAGACAAGCCCCTGATGGCGGTGGCCGCATCTCATATCCGAAAAATGAGGTGACAGATTCCCTTTAATTCCATTTCATACCTATAGTCTGTGGCCACTAGATGGCGGTGTCCTTTGCACATCTTTTCACTTCTCCACCTCCTTACAAAAGTATGAAACATCTTGATTGAAATATCATTTCAAGCTGACCTTAATATGAAAATACAGAGAGCCGCTTGATATCAAGGTCATGTCAGGGTAATCATAGTCCCTGATCAGTGAATACTATAGCCGATAGTAATATTTATTGCATTCTCTTATATAGCGCCATTAATTCCACTGCGCATTACAGATATCACCATCCCTGTCCCCATTGGGGCTCACAAAATGCATTCCCTATCAGTATGTCTTTGGAGTGAGCAAGGAAACTGGAGAACCCGGAGGAAACCCACACAAACACGGGGAGAACATACAAACTCCTTGCAGATGTTGTCCTTGGTCGGATTTTCACCCAGTAACCCAGTGCTACAAAGGATATAAGGAGCATGACACGAGCAAGAAGAACATAAGGAGATTTAAATGAAATTTAAAATAGCTCCAACTTTTTCAATCATCCTCATAAATCTTATTAGATCATTTAAATGTCATATTAGCCATCCATGTACATAGCTGTAATATCACATTTCCCCCACAGCAATGGCCATACAGACCACAGGAAAAAGCCGATTGGCTGGCTTGGTTTTGAGAATAAGATTGATTGATTGGAATGATAAAATGTAAGTATATGTCAATAATTTTCTCTATTTTCCAGGAATCCATTGGTGAATGTTAATGCAAATCAGCTTGCAGGGGCTTGGCCTGCACTTACAGCTGTGCAACCTCTTTCCCTTCCGCTGCCGGCCTCCTGTCTGTGATTGACAAGTCATTCTTTTTTGTGACTTGCTTCTAAGCCCAAGATCTCACACAAGCACCATAATTCTTTCAATAGCAGGTGCAGTCCAACTCACCTTAGTTGAGGTTTTCAATAATTCTCAGCTCAGAAATGCCACTTCTGCCCTTTGTGACCAAAGACTACATTACAAATAGCAGATTTTCCAGCCGTTTCTTGATAATAATGTTAAAAAAAAACCTTGTATTTCATATAGTAAAACTACTTGGCACTCACTGCCAATTTTTATTACCTGGATTAAAAGGTTTTTTTTTATTTCAATAGAAAATTTTTCAGTCGATTGTTGATTTATTTGTCATACTATAATACTTTGTAGTGGCGCATGTGCAGCTCAACAGTCTTGGATCTGGCAACATTATCAAGACCAGTTATAATGGCGCTTGTGTGGCGCCCCTGAGGCTCGGTCGCCACAGAGGTACTGCACCTCCTCCTGAGGTGTGGTACCCCACCATCCAGGTAAGTTGGAGGCTCCTGACCACGCTCCAACAATCGCATCCCACACAACACGGTAGAGTGTAGCAGAGCACCTTTGGTGGCTCCCTGCTTGGAACACGAAACGCGCTGGGAGGTGAGTGGAGTTTAGAATACATAAAAGAGTGGGATGGTTTAGGATTTCAGGGAGTCAGTAGGTCAGTCTGTGAGAGGAAGCCACTCAGAGAGGAGTGAGGAAAGAAGATCCCTGAGAGAGAGGGATGGAGGAAGGAGGTGCTGCAGCAGACCTCAGTGACCTGGGTCTGCTGGCATGGGAAAGGAAAGAAGGAGAAAGACATTGAACTGAAACCTGATCTTCCATGAGAAGGAGAGATTAGTACGGAATGAAGGAGTAAAACACAACAGAGGACGTGGGTTAGGAGAGAACCCTGCCTAGAAGTTCTAAGCGCAAGGCCGGGGCCCGGTCCCCGAGGTTGTATGGACACTAATGGTTCTGCAGCAGACACCGGTGGAGTAGTGGGCTGTAAATGCACTACTCCCATCTAAGACTTGGGGTAACAACAGCAACATTGACAGTGAGCCAGGATTCAGGAGTAAGGAGTCCCCGAAGCAGGCTACAGCTGTCTGCCGTACAATTAGAGTTCTTGGGAACATCTGTCAGGAGGAACTCCAGTGTAACTCAGTACTAGGAGATCTTCACACTTAAAGGCGCTATAAGAGGAGACGTTCAGAAAGGTACATGTTGGAAGGGAGCACTCCATCTGACCTGGAGGTTGATTGAGCCTCTGGCCCGGAGGACACAGTATGGAGGCAGGTACCTGTGTGTACTACAGACTGTGAGTAAAGCTTTGGAACTTACAAGCCCTGGTGTCCTCCACTCACTCTTGCACCTACACACCTGGTACCACTACATCTGGTACCAGCTTCTACACTGCCTGTGCCTCTCAGCTACCCCGACATCTACACTTACCTGCAGGGCCAGACTGGGACTAAAATTCAGCCCTGGCATTTGAAGTTACACAGGCCCACTAGTCACATGGTGACTATATAATATCTTTTTACACTTGTAGTTTACAAGAAGTGAGAGGAGATTAACACGACTATATAACATGTAGTCACAGCTGTGCCCAGTATTTCAGCTCAGTCCTATTTATTGCTTTTAGGTACAGTACTCCTCCCAAATCTCTGTCCCCTTTTGTATGCACGATTACAGAATTCCTGGCAGAACTGCTATCCATTGGGCAACCAGACCCCCTGATCATAGCCGCCCCTATCATACCTCCCAACTTTTGAAGAAGGGAAAGATGGCCAAAGAATGCGGCGCGCGCCGCTGCAAATTTTGGCCACGCCCAACCACACCCATTTCACAACTAGTCACACCCATGTCCACACCTAATCGCACCCATTTAGCACTGCTGATCACACTGACTGGTACTGAGGGCACAGTGGCTGGCATTATGGGCACACTGACTGGCACTAAGGAAGAGAGAAAACAGAGAGAGAGAGAAAAAAGAAAACAGAGAGAGCGAGAAAGAAAGGGGAAAGAAAGAAAGAACAGTGAGAGACAGAGAAAGAACAGAGAGAGAAAGAAAGGGGAAAGAAAGAAAGAACAGAGAGAGACAGAGAAAGAACAGAGAGAGAAAGAAAGAAGTAAAGAAAAGAAAGAAAGAACAGAGAGAAAGAGAGGAAAGAAAAAGAAAGAAAGAGGGGAAGAAAGAACAGAGAGAGAAAAAAGAAAGATTAGAGAGAGAAAGAAAGAACAGAGAGAGAATGAAAGAACAGAGAAAGAAAGAAAAAGAGAGAAAGAAATAAAGAAAGATTCTACAAAGATACTATAGCAGCCCGTCTCCCATTGTAGTGCCCACCTGTGCCTCCCGATGCAGGACATATGATCCGCTCGCATGGCCGGCATCCCCGATTCCAAGGCGATCCTGCTGTCTGCGCTGTCGGAGGAGGACACGGTGATGGATCTGAAGCATTCCTGGTTCCGCCACAATCTCCTCAAGAAATTATCTCATTTCCGGTCAGCTTCCAGCATATCACTTCTGGTGGAACGTCATGTGTGTGTTTTAAAATGCTCCTCGGGGCTCCGCTGTGTACTCCTGTGTCCATGGGAAAAGCCCGCTTTGTATGCTTCGTACACACTTGGCTTCGCTCCGTACATCCCGTACACATATGGCTCCATTCCGTACACACACACACGGCTCTGCTCCGTACACCTCGTACACGCGTTGCTCCTCTCCGTACACCTCGTACACACACGGCTCTGCTCCGTACACCTCGTACACGCGTTGCTCCTCTCTGTACACCTCGTACACGCGTTGCTCCTCTCCGTACACCTCGTACACACACGGCTCTGCTCCATACACCTCATACATGCGTTGCTCCTCTCCGTACACCTCATACACACACGGCTCTGCTCTGTACACCTCGTACACGCGCGGCTCCTCTCCGTACACCTCGTACACGTGTGGCTCCTCTCCGTACACCTCGTACACGCGTGGCTCCTCTCCGTACACCTCGTACACACACGGCTCTGCTCCGTACACCTCATACACGCGCGGCTCCTCTCCGTACACCTTGTACACACACGGCTCTGCTCTGTACACCTCGTACACGCGCGGCTCCTCTCCGTACACCTCGTACACACACGGCTCTGCTCCGTACACCTCGTACACGCGCGGCTCCTCTCTCCGTACACCTTGTACACACGCGGCTCCTCTCCATACACCTCGTACACGCGTGGCTCCTCTCCGTACACCTCGTACACACACGGCTCTGCTCCGTACACCTCGTACACACACGGCTCCTCTCCGTACACCTCGTACACATGTGGCTCCTCTCCGTACACCTCGTACACGCGTGGCTCCTCTCCGTACACCTCGTACACACACGGCTCTGCTCCGTACACCTCGTACACGCGTGGCTCCTCTCCGTACACCTTGTACACGCGCGGCTCCTCTCCGTACACCTCGTACACGCGCGGCTCCGCTCCGTACACCTCGTACACACACGGCTCCACCCCGTACACACACGGCTCTGCTCCGTACACCTCGTACACACATGGCTCTGTTCCGTACACCTCTTACACGCGCGGCTCCTCTCCGTACACCTTGTACACGCGTGGCTCCTCTCCGTACACCTCGTACACGCGCGGCTCTGCTCCGTACACCTCGTACACACACGGCTCCACCCTGTACACACACGGCTCTGCTCCGTACACCTCGTACACACACAGCTCTGCTCCGTACAACTCGTACACGCGCGGCTCCTCTCCGTACACCTTGTACACGCACGGCTCCTCTCCGTACACCTCGTACACACGGCTCCGCTCCGTACACCTCGTACACACACGGCTCTGCTACATCCACACTGTAAATCCTGACCCCACACATACTTACCTCAACCAGCACCATGATAACAGCAAAGCAGAGTCTTGCAGACAGTAGAGGCAAGGCTGAGCGCACAGGACCTGTGATGAGGTCACAGGAGGGGCGGAGTCAGGGGTGACATGTCGGGGGTCTGGACAAAGGCTCCTGATCATGTGACCCCCTGACTCCTCCCCTCCTGTGACCTCATCACAGGTCCTGCGAGCAGGCAAGCGAGTGCGACACTGTGAGTGGCTGCGGGGGGGAGGAGGTCTCATGCTAAGGCGAGGATGGGGTGCGAGGATGGGGTGCGAGGATGGGGTGCGAGGGGGGGGCGTGGCGGCTTATCTCCCTGCAGTGCGGGAGGAACTTGAATCTATCACCGCCGTGCTGCAGAGGGCCGGCGGCAGGAGCAACAGTGGCCGCAGCAGCTGGCAAGCGGCCAGATGATCGGGCGCTGCCGCCCGCGGCCCACGTGACAGCGGCCCAGTGGGAAAATGCCCGGTTGGTTATATTGCCAATCCGGGCCTGCTTACCTGTGACTACAGCTCCACCTGTGGGGAGCTTCACCTTCTTGGCTGCAACACACCACCAGTCCCAGAGGATCTGCATGCAGCGTCGGCTTAACATCTCACTTGCAGAACACAACAGGTGGCATCACGAACTATTCCATGAACTACATTCCACCATTCAATCTCCCCTAATACTTAGGCGCCCAGGGCCACGGACCGCATCACCGCTGCTGTGACAAATCCGGCTGACACCGGCCCGGTACCGAGTACCCCACGGCCCTGGGAGGGCGACCCAACTTGCACGAGATCTTGGGGGGAAGCAAGTCACAGAGACTGTCAGTCGCAGTTAGGAGGACGGCGGTTGGGGGAGAAAGGGTGGGATATTCTGGAGAGCTATAAGTGCAGGCCAAGCCCCTTGAACGTGCGAGCTTGTTTGCATGAACATTCGCAAATGGAATCCTAGAAATCAGAATCACAGATTTTATCACAAAGTTGTAGACATCATCAACATTTCAGATGCATTACATAGATGGCGTTAGTTTACGGTCTAAAAACCTGCTGGCTGGTTCTCCCCTTTAAAGAAAATAATAAGGCTATTATGAAAATGGGGTAATTTTGTTTTAAAGGGCTATTACCATATTCAGAAACTAGACTAAACACCTATAAAATAACCTTTATTAAATATTATTAAAATACTGGAAAAATAGACATCACTGAAAAACACATATAATAAAAATGTACATACTGTAGGTCATAGGATAGGAGGGGGCTCAGATCTATAATACCCTAATTTAACACTAAAATACCTCGGCCTGTATGTGGAGGTTGGCACCTTAGTGTAAAAAATATGGCACTCCTGCTCATAGTGGACTGCGCAAAACGGCTGTTGTCTGACATGTATCCCACAGACTCTCCTGCTTCCATGTTTTAATGTGAAAGAATATAGGAACTTTTAATGGGATGGTGAGTGCCACCTTTTTCCTATTTTTTACTTTTCTTTTTTTGGTGGGCACCCAAGATCCCAGAGGCTCGGTTTACTCTGCTATCACTTTATTTCTAAATATGCTGGCTACAGGTTCGACAGTGGTGCCGGTCCTTTTACCCTGTGTATTGCCTTAATAGACCATGTATTATATGGTTTGTCAATTATTTGAGTGGTGTCCTTGTAGCACATTTACTCTGATGCACCTGTAAGGGGTGTACCGGGACCGAGTAATACTCCACTCTCTTCCTTAGTGTTTTATTTACTTAATTAATGCTGCTATAATGTATATATATTGTGTGTAATGTTTTGTATTATTGTTTGTGTTAGGGAGAGTGTAGTGTTCATTTTTGGCCACTAGATGGGGGCATTTTAGTATACTTAGCAGGGATAAGTGTTCTACACTGTAGATAGTTAAACATGGGAGGGGTCAGCTGCAGCTAAGAGAGGGAGAACTTCCTCAAAGGAGTTAGTCAGGCAAGGGTGCCCAAACCGCCTGCAGGGGCTTAAGTGCCGGAATGATAGCAGTGACCACGCATAGTTTGTCAAGGGAAAAGCCCAGCCAAGTGCAGCATCAGGCCAGAACAGCAGTGGGCCATAGCAGTCTGGGAACAGAAGCTTAAGACAGAAACAGTGGCAGTACAGGGACTCATGTGCTCCATAATGTGGCAACTTATCGCATGGGCTGATGCCCTCAGAAACAGGGTGAAATGGCTGAGGGAATTCCCAGATACAGTGAGTTTTGACTGAGAGGATGCTGTGTCACTGCAGGAGACAATACAGAAGGGCAGGTCGCTCACTATGTGGCAGCTGACTTCGGAGGCTGATACTCTCATGTCTGGGGTGAAACAGACTAGGGAGTGTCTATCCATAACAGAGCTGAACAGGGGGATGCTGAGGAACCATACGATACGATCCAACCTGGGTACGTGCTATGTGACAGAGAGAGAAGTGCAGGGAAAGAGGAAGAAATGTGCAATGTGGAACATGTTGTAAATGCTGTGAAGAATATGGATGTGCTGTGTAAAGAAATCAGTAAAGTTGTTCTTTTGAAAGTTGAAATGGACTGTGTCTATTCATGCGGAACCATCTATGGGGAGCCTTCAGCAGTGCAGAAAGGACCCTGATGGCGCAGAAAGTGAAGCCACAGGTATGCAGAGTCATGGACACAATTTTCATGTGATGGAAGGACAGGGCACAGATATACCGGTGTCCTTGGCCATGACTACAGCCCTGGCCCTCCCTCACACACCTGCTTCAGAAAAAATATGTATGGTCCGCAAAAAGTCCTAGTCTTTTCATCTGATCACAATGAGTTTAAAGGGAACCTGTCAGAAACTTTAGCCCACCTTGCCCCACAAGTTATTTATATAACTGTATAGTTTTTAAAAGATGAGCCAGTCAATCCCTCTATGACCCCCAAAGCACTGCTCCAGCGTGAAACATTGTATTTTGAAGTTGTGTCTGGAAGGGCATTGGGGAGTAATGGTGCACTTACAGCTTCTCAGTCTCACACTGCATTTCCTAGAAGCACCATCCCCTGACTTACTGACAGGTTACTGGCCATGTTTCAGAGCATTCAGCATGTCAATCAGCCAGTGAAGGGTTCTGCTAGTGCTAGGTAGGAAATACAGCATGAATCTGAGAAACTGTAAGTGCATTGTCACACCCATTGAACGTCTAGATATAACTTCAAAATGTGACTTCTCCATCTGGAGCAGTGTTTTCGGGAATAAAGGAATCGAGTGGCTCATGTTTTCAAGAGTTAGACAATCATTAATAGTTTGAGGATAGCTAAAGTTTCTGACAGATTCCCTTTAAAAGGTGGGCTTTAATATAGCAACACAGGGATGTTTAAACATGCTTTCAAGGCAACTATCTAGCGGTGTGAGTGGTTTGGTAGGGTAAAGAATGCTGACTGACTTCCTTTAAGAAGTAGCAGAATACCAAGTTTAAATGAAACCTGTCCTGTCCATTTCCAACATTAAATTGCCTCAAGTGTCTTGCTAGTGATGAATTCTTCTAAAGCAAAACTACACACTAATTATCTTCCAAAAAATACCTTTTATCCTTAAGTGATTGCATCACATAACCTCTTTCAGTCATGGTTGCTTTCTGTCCTTCCAGTCACATCCATCGCAGCCTGATTGATTGCCTGCACTGCTCCGATGTCAGGGCCAAGTAAATCCAACGCTTTCGCGCTGACTATCATGGATAATATATGTGCTGTTCTGCCCATTCATGTGCAGCAAGACATTTCTTAAGTGCTGTTCCAGCTATGGCCATTAGATGTCATAGTTGCCCTTCTTTTTCCTATTCTTGGAGTTAGTGGCTCCTTTCCCTTTAATTGTTATTGTGTTCAGAACCACCCCTTCATCTTCCAGAGATGAAGCATGTAGCCATTTTCCCTCAGATCCCTGAGCTCCTCACACGTGTCCAGCTCCCTGCAAAATCACTGCTTATATCAAGCGTATTCCGGTGAGGATTTAATGCAACTATGTAATATATGCTATGCATCTGTGTTAGCTGGCCTTAATGCAGCCCCCATGATATTTGCAATGCATTTTCAGTTTCTTGCAATGCTCTTGCTCTGCATGTAGTTATATGCATCCTCTGTTCAGTTAATGCAAGGCTGGCAGCCATAAGTTGTTTAGATATCTATTTCTCTTTCACTGCATTGTATGTGCAATGCTCAGCCTCTGTATAATGCATGCTTCTAATATAACAGCACTCTGTATCACTCCTTTACTGTTATGATAGTACCTTGTGTATTGCTGTGATATTATCTGTCAGTACTGACATGCTGCATTATCTGTTTGTTATAGTTTTTACCCGAATCATCCACAATGTGTACAACAATCTCTGATTCATCCACAATTGTGTTCAACAATCTCCGATTTCATCTACTACTGTGTTCATCAATCTCATCTACTATACCATCTGTTATCATCTCCCATTGTTGTCCATATCATTCCAATAAATATAGACTTAAGCACCCATACAGTCTTGTTACTGGGAGTGGATGAAGGGTTTAGCCGTATGCTGGAATCCACACAGCATCATACATGGAAGAAGGCAGAACATATGCATTGAATCTGGGTTTATGTCCCCAGCTTCATTTCATATCTGTGCATGCTCTGGAGTCACGTTGAGTCAGTGGCTAGGTAACGTATGTGTTTGGAACCTTATGCACGGCACTTTGTTCCCGCGGCTCTAGAGCATGTGCAGATATGAAATTAAGCTCGGAAAGTACAGCCAGATTTAGTGCGCATGCATGGGGACATGATAGTCAGCGCACAAGCGCTGTGACATTGGGGCAGCCCAGGCAACCAATCCAGCTGCGATGGGCTAGAATAATTTGAAGAGGGCCATGACTGACCATGACTAGAAGGATAGAAAACACTACCCCTATGACTGAAAGAGAAGGTACAGTTGTGGCCAAAAGTATTGACACCCCTGCAATTTTGTCAGATAATACTCAGTTTCTTCCTGAAAATGATTGCAAACACAAATTCTTTGTTATTATTATCTTCATTTAATTTATCTTAAATGAAAAAACACAAAAAGAATTGTCCTAAAGCCAAATTGGATATAATTCCACACCAAACATAAAAAAGAGGGTGGACAAAAGTATTGGCGCTGTTCAAAAAATCATGTGATGCTTCTTTAATTTGTGTAATTAACAGCACCTGTAACTTACCTGTGGCACCTAAAAGGTGTTGGCAATAAGTAAATCACACTTGCAGCCAGTTGACATGGATTAAAGGTGACTCAACCTCTGTCCTGTGTCCTTGCGTGTACCACATTGAGCATGGAGTAAAGAAAGAAGACCAAAGAATTGTCTGAGGACTTGAGAAACCAAATTGTGAGGAAGCATGAGCAATCTCAAGGCTACAAGTCCATCTGAATGTTCCTGTGTCTACCGTGCACAGTGTCATCAAGAAGTTTAAAGCCCATGGCACTGTGGCTAACCTCCCTAGATGTGGACGGAAAAGAAAAATTGACAAGAGATTTCAACGCAAGATTGTGCGGATGTTGGATAAAGAGCCTCGACTAACATCCAAACAAGTTCAAGCTGCCCTGCAGTCCGAGGATACAACAGTGTCAACCCGTACTATCCGTCGGCATCTGAATGAAAAGGGACTGTATGGTAGGAGACCCAGGAAGACCCCACTTCTTACCCCGAGACATAAAAAAGCCAGGCTGGAGTTTGCCAAAACTTACCTGAAAAAGCCTAAAATGTTTTGGAAGAATGTTCTCTGGTCAGATGAGACAAAAGTAGAGCTTTTTGGGCAAAGGCATGAGTTTACAGGAGAAAAAAAGAGGCATTCAAAGAAAAAAACACGGTCCCTACAGTCAAACATGGCGGAGGCTCCCTGATGTTTTGGGGTTACTTTGCTGCCTCTGGCACTGGACTGCTTGACCGTATGCATGGCATTATGAAGTCTGAAGACTACCAACAAATTTTGCAGCATAATGTAGGGCCCAGTGTGAGAAAGCTGGGTCTCCCTCAGAGGTCATGGGTCTTCCAGCAGGACAATGACCCAAAACACACTTCAAAAAGCACTAGAAAATGGTTTGAGAGAAAGCACTGGAGACTTCTAAGGTGGCCAGCAATGATTCCAGACCTGAATCCCATAGAACACCTGTGGAGAGATCTAAAAAATGGCAGTTTGGAGAAGGCACCCTTCAAATATCAGGGACCTGGAGCAGTTTGCCAAAGAAGAATGGTCTAAAATTCCAGCAGAGCATTGTAAGAAACTCATTGATGGTTACCGGAAGCGGTTGGTCGCAGTTATTTTGGCTAAAGGTTGCGCAACCAAGTATTAGGCTGAGGGTGCCAATACTTTTGTCTGACCCATTTTTGGAGTTTTGTGTGAAATGATCAATGTTTTGCTTTTTGCTTCATTCTCTTTTGTGCTTTTTCATTTAAGACAAATTAAATGAAGATAATAATACCAAAGAATTTGTGTTTGCAATCATTTTCAGGAAGAAACTGAGTATTATCTGACAAAATTGCAGGGGTGTCAATACTTTTGGCCACAACTGTATGTGATGCAATCACTTAAGGATAAGTGGTTTTTTTTAGTAAATGCTGGGACGTTTTACTTGAGAAGACCATGTTAGTGACACACATCATTAGCAAGACATTGGGGGCAGTTTAATATCGAAAAAGACTCGACAGGATCCCTTTTAAGGGGCTTTCTCACGTTTGTTATTCAGGAACACCCAACTTCTCTGCCGCCTGGTTTCCTGATTGCCAGGAAAGGTTGGCCGATGGGATCCAGAAGTTTGACAGATTGAGCTAGCGGCATGGCTGAGCCTGAATTGTGCATTTTCCAATGCTGCTATCAGAGGCAGCTTTGTCTATGCTGTATCAGAGAACCGCAGGTGCTCTTAAGCTGACAAAATCTAGTGATTTGGCCAACTTTTGGATCTCAGCCACTGCAGAGGTGGATGGGTCAATAGGCAATGAGCTGTAAACTACAAAATGAAAACAAAAATTCATTTCTTAAGAATTTTTAATAATAAGTAAATTGCAAATTTGCATGTTTTTACAACATAGCAATTTTAAGAGTTTACAAACATAAGACAAATCCTTTATATATATCTCTCACAATGCTTAATTTTAGGAATCAATCTGTAATTAATTGGTGGCATCAGAGAGGTAGTGAATACTCGAAGTACATCAAAATTTTCATCTTGATTCCTCCAAGCTCTTCCTTGGAAGTGGAGTTGACCCAATTTCCTCTTGCCTCTAATTCATCTATTTCCTTCTATTGTTTTTACCATTGTTTAAACTAAGTCCCCTTGAAGTGTCAACAGAGGTCAAGCCCCTTTTCCAAACACCCTGTCTGGCTTGCTTTTTTAAGCAGGCTTGGAAGACTGGCTGCTTCTCTGCACCTGTGACAATTACCCTGCACTAGTCAGGCTTGTAAGAGTCAGGTCAGAGGTCGGTCACAGTCAAGAGGGCACTATCTAACAGACGGCTAAATCTGTTATCATTTACCTCTAATGCTATAGCTGTCTGTCATTCACATATCAGCATTTATTACACCTATCGGACCACTTCCACATTTCATCAGGACCTTTTATGAAACATTGAAAGAAGATGCCTAGGTGTACTGAATTCCACTGAATTGCAATATACATTTTTAAGAAGATAAAACTTTGTAGGATGACATGCTAAAACTAAGTGGCAGGAACGTGCGCCTTTCAGTCACTGGCAGGTACAAATAAAGAGGGCACGGAACCTAAAACTTTAGTTAGTAAGGAAGTTTGTAATGAGCAGTACTTTATCAAAGGGGATGTATGAAAGCCAAGTTTCCTTTCATCATGTATGGCCTATTAGGCCATGTTAACATTATAAGGTGAATCAAAAGTGTAGGACGCCTCTCTATTTTCCAGAGACGATCCTAATCATCTAAATGGTCTTCATGTAAATACTAAATTTCTTGGTTTGGGCAGAGCCTAGTTAGGTCTGTTTCACATTTTAGTTATTTGACATCAGTCAAAATCCGCCAGAGTGTGAAAAAACGGATCCGTTTCTTGGCCGGATCTGCTTTAGCTGTAAGTGCATGAAATTTAAAATAACACGACCCGAGTGAGAGAAAGAGAAAAAAATGCATGGCATAGAAAATCCATGCAAAGAGAAAAGGTCGCACTCATCGAGATGGAAATTTCACTGATTTATTGACATATCATGAACATGTCAAGTCGGGGGAGTGACATAAGGAGTGCAAAGAAGGCTGGCATAGAAAATCTTCCGGTCATGCGCAGTTAAAAATAACGGTCCACCGCTACAAAAAAAGTTACATTGTCCGTTCACTCCAGCCATTGGCTGCTAAAATTTTAACGGAACCGTCTAAAAACGGATGCAACGGACGACCATCAGTCAAAATCCGCCTCTAATGCAAGTCTATGGGGAAAAAAATGGATCCGCCAAAAAAGTTTGTTTTTTAGCCTTTTAAAAACGGCAGATTTTGACTGACGTCAAAAAACTGAAGTGTGAAACAGGCCTTACCGTCTAAGATTTTGTGCACCTGACAACTTTTTCAGCCAGAATACACTCCGAAAACTGTCTGAAAAATTTCTACTTTAAAGAATGAGCTTATGCATATCTACGTAAAAAATGTCTTACTGTTCATATGTTTAGTCTTTTCAACGTCTGTTAACTGCTTCAGGTTTCCAAAAATTCCAAGCGATTATAAGAGAGCTGACCTGTTTTCAGAGCAAAAGATACATGAAGCGGGGGTTAATAATTTTGGCGGCACTTTTGCTTGAAAAACTATTAGTGATTTGTTTCCTCATTGAATGAGGTAAGAAAAAAAAAATCATCTGGAAAACGGCAGCAAAAAGAAAATGTTGCCACAAAAATGGTGAAAAAATGCTCTAAAAACTACCGACAGTCAAAGCATTAAAAAGCGCTCAAGAAACATCAAACAAAAGGCTAAAAAAAGAAGTTTGAGGGAAAAAATGCCAACTCTTCCTGAAGCGTCTTTCTGTGTTCATGTGAATGGAGGGTCAAGAGGTATAGCTGTAGAGTAAGGCCGGGGTCACACTAACCGACGCATAATACGGTCCGTAGTTTACAGGCCTAATACGGATGAATGACCCCTAAATAGTGCTCCGTATGTCATCCGAAAGCAAGGTGTGGTCGCGTATTCTACGCATGTAAGCATCCGTATGTAATCTGTACGCCATCCGTATGCTGAGATTTTCTCGCCGGCTTGCAAAATGGACATATAATGGAGCCCTATGACAGGTTTTATAACACAAAAGAAAGAATAGATATAGACACATAGAATACATATATATATATATATATATATATATATATATATATACACACATGTCATTGAGACACACATATATATATATATATATATATATTTCACAGAGTTCTTCATAGCAGAATAGCCGCTAGTTCAATTGCCGGCTTTTGTCAAATCATTCCCCAACCCGACATGAAATGACACATGGTTTACATACAGTAAACCATTTCATTTCATGTTTTGTTTTGTATGTCTTTCATTAGTAATTAGATGAGGGTTGATGTGTAAAATTTGGGAGGTGTAGGTATTAATTTAAGGGGTTAATTCGTTGTAAAAAAATGTGTGGGCTCCCGCGGTAATTTGTCAATGCACGGACCGTAGAATACAGATGAGAATTATACGGCTGTTGGGAGCTGCCCCATAGAGAATCATTGGTCCGTGTGTAATGCGTGCTTTTAACGCCTCTCACTCGTCTGTATTCCTCTCTAGTGTGACCCCGGCCTAAGCCGACAACTATGTATACATGGGACCAGCTCAGAGCCTTCTTATAGAAGATATCTTGATGAGGAAAATGCAACAAACAAATAACCTATTGATCTAACAGAATTTCTGTTGAATGTGTTTTGGATTCATAATCTCCCCACATTGGGAGAAAAAGCTTCCATGTACAAAGTTTTTCTTAAGCTATAAACTACCCAATGGATTAATTTATATCCAAATAATGGTGTACAATTATTTCAACATGTCTTCTTAATTTGTATATTACAAAAGCTTACATTATGGGAAAATTAGTAATTTGGTCAGACAAAATGGACTTTCCTTGGCAACCCAGACATCATTGGCAATTACCAGTGACAAAAAAGTCTGACAACTTTTTTTTTCAGTAGATGCTAATTAGGTTGGTATGCAGATAGGTTCGTAAAGCAACATAATTTGCCTTTGAAAGTTCTATCTAGTTATTTGTGTGCACTCCTTTGTCAGTAGAGAACCACATGATTAGTGGTGGCGGACTATGATGGCTGTACACATTGGTGTGATTTGTCTACTTAGTGTCCCCATTGTTTTACTTATTCTGCCTATTACATAAATAAGTTAAGCAATACCATTAGTAATACAACATTTCTGTTCTTAACTGGAACAAGCAATGTGTTGCAGCGTTTGCTTCAAGCCCCATTTAATGACTGAAGATCAGTTATGAGGTTACATCATAAATCTACACCTATATAACATTTTTTTTTACGTTCTACACTTGAAAGTACATTTAGAATTTTAATCTAATTCCAATGAAAATTTTTAAATTAATGTGAAATTTTTTAATTGCATGGTGGCTCAGTGATTAGCACTGGTCTCTTGCAGCACTGGAGTTCTGGATACAAAACCAACGAAATGTAACATCTTGTAATGAATGGAAGCGGAGGCAGAGATGGTGAAGTTCACATTCGTTTTTATTTTTTAAGTGGAACCTCGGGACCACGGTCCAGGGGCTCTGAAGGGGGTGTGACTAGTGAGCCCCGGGCACCTGTAGTAAAGCCCCTCAGGCAGGGCCAGAATGAAATACCCGGAGGACACAGGTGCTACCTCCAGTTAGACCCCCAACACGTGGCAGCTGTCCCAGCGGGACCAAAAGGGATAACAAAAGTTACAACAGAGTCCGTAATGCGCTGGGTCCTGGATCCGGTTAGTTGGAGTCGGTTCCAGTGACCTTCACACAGTCCTTGGACTCGGATGGCTGTAGGCGGAACGGGATGGCTTAGGCCCAGATGGTTGCTGATATAACCAGGTAACACAGGATACTGATATGCTGTGGAAACAGAGAGCATTAGACAATGCACAGAGACTGCAGATGCAGCGCCGACAGGTTTGCATGAGAACCGGATGTAGCAATGATAGATACTCATTGCTCTGGCGCTCTCTCTATGGAGGAGAGGCCAGAAATAGCAGCCAGTGAGCTGCCATTGGTTAATTGTATTTTTTGAATAATGCACGCTGCCCCTTTAAGAAGGCAAGAGAGCGGGCGGGCGTGCCCTAATAGTCTTAGCTACAGATCTCCTCACAGAACGCCAGGAGGAGGAGGCAGGAGGGAGGACAGAACGCCGGGCAGCAGCATGAGATCCAGAGGAGACCGTCTGCTGCCTATGTGAGACTCGAGGTGAGTGCCCAGAACGGAAAGCAGCGGCAGGCCTGGACGCAGTGCCAGGATGGGGGCCAGGTGTAACAGTGACAGACCTGGGCGCAGCACCAGGATGGGGACCGGGTGTAACAGTATCCCCCTCTTTACACCCCCTCTTCTTCAAGCCTGCGTAGAACCGTTTAAGCCTGGATGTTCTCATTAGGCTCCCAAGATCTCTCCTCAGGACCAAAACCCTTCCAGTCCACCAGGTAGTAAGTCTTACCCCTTACTTTTTTATGGCCAGGATATGTTTTACCTCCGAGACAGGGTCAGGAGTGGCACCCGGATCCTTAAAGAAGGGACTCAAAACTACAGGTTTGAGGAGAGAAACATGAAAGGAGTTAGGCACTCGTAGAGAAGCGGACAACTTCAGTTTGAACGAGACTGGATTGATCTGTCTCAAGATCTCAAACGGTCCGATGAACCGGGGACCCAATTTGTAGGATGGCATCTTTAACCAAATGTACTTAGAAGAGAGCCATACCTTGTCTCCGGGGCGAAAGATAGGTGCATCCAAACGTCTCTTGTCCGCATGCCTTTTCATACGCTGGGAGGCTTTCTCCAGAGCAGTTTTGGTATCCCTCCAGACCTTAGAGAAATCTTCGGAGAAGGTATCGGCAGCTGGAACGCCAGATGATCTGGAGATGGGAAGAGGTACTCCAGGTTGCAATCCGAAGACAATCTGAAAGGGAGACTTTCCAGAAGATTCACTTACATGATTGTTGTAAGAAAATTCGGCCCAGGACAGTAAGTCTACCCAGTCGTCATGATGGGCGTTAACAAAGTGATGCAGGAATCCAGCCAGGATTTGATTTGTCCTCTCCACTTGTCCATTGGACTGGGGTTGGTACGCTGAGGAAAAATCCAGTTCAATTCTTACCAGTTTACAAACTGCTCTCCAGAATCTTGAGGTGAACTGGACTCCTCTGTCGGACACGATGTGGAGAGGGAAACCATGGAGACGGAAGATGTGCCGAATGAACAGGTCCGCCAACTCCGGAGCAGTTGGAAGACCGGGTAGTGGAACGAAGTGAGCCATTTTAGAGAAGCGATCCACCACTACCAACACCACAGAACAGCCAGATGAGACCGGGAGATCTGTGATGAAGTCCATCACGATATGTTGCCAGGGAGCAGGTGGAATTGGAAGAGGCTGAAGCCTACCTGCGGGTAGATGCTTGGCCGTCTTGTTACGAGCACAGGAAGGACAGGCTGTGACGTACTCCAGAATGTCCTTAGCCATGGCAGGCCACCAGTAGTACCGGGAGATGAGTTGCAGAGTCTTTCTCTGGCCGGCGTGCCCAGCCAACTTGGATGAGTGACCCCACCGAAGAACACGAGTACGCTCAGAAGCTGACACAAAAGTCTTCCCGGGAGGCAGCCGGGCAAGATCAGTAGAAGCAACCGTGACTAACCTTGAGGGTTCAATGATGTGTTGCGGTTCTTCTTCTTGATCAGGAGGTAGAAAGGCTCTGGAAAGTGCGTCTGCTTTGACTTTTTTGTCAGCTGGTCGAAAATGAAAGAACAAAGTTAAAACGAGCAAAAAACAAAGCCCAGCGGGCTTGACGAAGATTCAGCCTTTGTGCAGTTTGGAGGTAAGCAAGGTTCTTGTGATCGGTGTATACGACTACCTGATGAAGAGCTCCTTCTAGAAGATGCCTCCATTCCTGCAGAGCCAATTTGATAGCCAACAATTCCAGATCCCTAACAGAATAATTCCTCTCTGCGGAAGAAAAAAACCTTGGAAAAAAAAACACAGGAATGCATTCGCCCAGAGGACGATTTCTGGGTTAGTACGGCTCCCGCACCTAGTGAAGAGGCATGGAGCTTAAGAAAAAATTGTCCATTGGAGTTAGGATGATGAAGAACAGGTGCGACAGCAAAGGCCTTTTTGAGAGAAACAAAGGCCTCCTCTGCCTCAGGAGGCCAATCCTTCGGATTTGCACCTTTCCGGGTTAGGCTAGTTTCACACTTGCTTTTTTTTGCAGCGCGTTTTTCCCGCAAAAAAACGCATTGAAAAAACGCATACAAAAGCATACAACTGCTGCGTTTTTTTCAAGCATTTTTATGAGCATGCATGAAAAAAACGCAGCGTTTTTATGCGTTTGTATGCGTTTTTAGTGCGTTTTTACCGCGTTTGGGTTTTTTTCCAACATTAGGTGGCCCCTCACACTAACCCAAACCATGACTTTACTAACCCTAACCCTGACCCTAACCCTAACCCTGACCCTAACCCTAACCCTAACCCTGACCCTAACCCTTAACCAAATCATACTTAACCCTAACCCAAACCCTAAACCCTAACTAACCCTAACCCTAACCCTAACCCTGACCCTAACCCTAACCCTGACCCTAACCCTTAACCAAACCATACTTAACCCTAACCCTGACCCTAACCCTAACCCTGACCCTAACCCTTAACCAAACCATACTTAACCCTAACCCTGACCCTAACCCTGACCCTAACCCTTAACCAAACCATACTTAACCCTAACCCAAACCCTAACTAACCTTAACCCTAACCCTAACCCTAACCCTAACCCAAACCCTAACTAACCTTAACCCTAACCCTATCCCTGACCCTAACCCTAACCCTAACCCTGACCCTAACCCTAAACACCCTTAACTAACCCTAACTCTAACCCAAACCCCTAAATTCCATGGTTAACAAAAAAAAACGCATGTGCAAAAAAACGCATACATGAGCATGACAGTGCGCACATATGCGCATCCATAGGCTATAATGGCCATTTTTAGCGCAAAACGTGCGCATATGTGCGCATGCGCTTTTTTGCAGGGCCAAAAAATGCAACATGCTGCGTCTGGAAAATACAAACGCACACCCCAAAAAAACGCAGCGCATGAAAATCGCATACATGCGCTTACCAGCGCGCAGGTATGCGCACCCATGTTAAATATAGGGGAAAAAACGCATGCGCACATATGCGTTTTTTTCCAGCGCAAAAAAACGCAAATGTGAAACCAGCCTTAGAGCTGAGATGAGTTAGGAATGAATTGCCTGTAGTAGTTGGCGAAGCCCAGGAATCGCTGTATGGCCTTCAACCCAGACGGAAGAGGCCACTTGAGTACAGCCGATAACTTCTCCGGATCCATTTTTAATCCTGTGGAGGAAACAGTGTAACCAAGGAAAGGCAAAGAAGATTGTTCAAAAAGGCACTTTTCAAACTTGGCGTACAGTCTGTTCTCCCTGAGCCTCTGTAAGACCAGGCGCACTTGTCTGCGATGCGAGACCAAGTCAGTAGAAAAAATCAAAATGTCGTCTAGGTAGACAACAACACAGGTGTAAAGCAGGTCCCTGAAAATGTCATTGAAGAACTCTTGGAAAACAGCGGGTGCATTGCTTAGACCAAACAGCATTACCAGGTACTCGTAGTGGCCATCACGGGTGTTGAAGGCTGTTTTCCATTCGTCTCCATCTCTGATTCAAATCAAGTTGTAAGCACCTCTGAGATCCAGCTTGGTGAAGATCCTGGCCCCTCGGAGACAGTCAAACAATTCTGAAATTAGAGGCAAAGGGTACCTGTTTTTTACCGTGATCTGGTTCAGTCCTCAGTAGCCGATACAGGGCCGCAGGGATCTGTCCTTTTTCTTCACGAAGAAGAATCCTGCTCCTGCCGGTGACAATGATTTTCGGATAAACCCTCTGGCCAAGTTCTCCTGGATGTAGTCCGACATAGCCTGATTCTCTGCCTGGGAAAGAGGGTAAACTCTCCCACGGGGAGGAGATGTTCCAGGAGGAAGGTCTATTGGACAGTCATACGACCTGTGGGGGGGGGGAGTTTTCAGCCTCCTTTTTCCCGAAGACATCCAAGAAGGACCAGTAAGCGGATGGTAATCCAGACAGGGTAGCAGGTTGGACCTTGGGTGAAGCTGGATCAATCCGGGTTAAATAACGGTCCGAGCAGGAATCTCCCCAACGTAGAATTTCGCCTGTTCTCCAATTAAGGACTGGTTCATGTTTCTGAAACCAAGGCAAACCTAGAAGCAAGGGGTGAGACAAACCAGGGTACACATAAAAATGGATTCTTTCAGAATGCATAAGACCTACCCGGAGTTCCACTGGCTCAGTCTGGAACTGAGCGGGTTCGGTCAGAGGCTTACCATCGACAGCGGTTACTCGCAATGGTTTGGGAAGAGCCTGAGCTGGTAAGTGGTAGCGATCCACAAGCGTCTGCTGGATAAAGCTTCCGGCGGCTCTAGAGTCCAACAGACAGAGTCCAGAAAATATTATTGCTCCGCAGGTCACGGAGTCTGAGATCTGCAACGAAGGAGAGGAACGTTCTCTACCTAGGGTGGCCTCTCCTACCGAGCCTAGGCACTGGAATTTTCCAACTTCTTTGGACAGGAGCGGATCAAGTGTTTGGAATTACCACAGTACAGACAGCTTCCGTCTTTGCGACGCGCTTCCTGGCGGCGGCTGGCCAGACTTACTCGATCTACCTCCATAGTCTCAGGATAAGAGGATGAGGTAGACGTTTTGGAAGAATTATAGCCCAGGTGGTAGGACCTCCTGTCACGCTTAATCTCCATGGAACGCTCCTGAAAACGCAGGTAAATCCGGGTCGCCAAGGAAATCAGGTCATCCAAGATGGTAGGCCTGTCCCGTCCCGCCAGCTCATCCTTAATTTTTCCAGATAGGCCCTCCCAGAAGGTAGCCAGCAAGGCCTCATTGTTCCAGGAACTGAACAGCATACTGAGCCACCGTGAGGGTTCCTTGGCGTAAGTGAAGCAGGGCAGAAGCGGTCGACGTGACCCAGCCGGGTTCATCAAAGGTCCTGCGAAAAGTCTCTAGGAAAGATTGAAGATCATTAACCAGCGGGTCTCCTCTTTCCCATAAGGGATTCAACCAGGCGAGAGCCTCTCCTGCTAGATGTGACATAATGAAGCCCACTTTGGCACGGTCAGAAGTAAACATATGCCCCAAGATTTCGAAGTGCAGGGTACACTGATTGCGAAAACCCCGACACTGAGTGGAATCACCATGGAAGCAAGTAGGAGTCGCCAGGCGGGGACCCTTACTTGTCATGACAGCAGGTACCTGGGTGTTGCTAGATGAATCAGGAGCAGCCGGGTTCTGCAGGGAATCCATGCGGGTGGACAGGTTACGTAGATACATCGTGATCTTATCCTGTTGATCTCTTAAACGGGTCACCTCTTGGCAAAACTCCAACGTCGGAGGCCTCTGGGGTCCAGCGGATTCCATGGCCAGAGCAATCTGTAACGAATGGAAGCGGAGGCAGAGATGGTGAAGTTCACATTAGTTTTTATTTTTTTGTGGAACCTCGGGACCACGGTCCGGGGGGCTCTGAAGGGGGCGTGACTAGTGAGCCCCGGGCACCCGTAGTAAAGCCCCTCAGGCAGGGCCAGAATGGAATACCCGGAGGACACAGGTGCTACCTCCAGTTAGACCCCGAACACGTGGCAGCTGTCCCAGCGGGACCAAAAGGGATAACAAAAGTTACAACAGAGTCCGTAATGCGCTGGGTCCTGGATCTGGTTAGTTGGTAAGGAGTCGGTTCCAGTGACCTTCACACAGTCCTTGGACTCGGATGGCTGTAGGTGGAACGGGATGGCTTAGGCCCAGATGGTTGCTGATATAACCAAGTAACACAGGATACTGATATGCTGTGGAAACAGAGAGCATTAGACAATGCACAGAAACTGCAGATGCAGCGCCGACAGGTTTGCATGAGAACCGGATGTAGCAATGAGAGATACTCGTTGCTCCGGCACTCTCCCTATGGAGGAGAGGCCAGAAATAGCAGCCAGTGAGCTGTCATTGGTTAATTGTATTTTTTGAATAATGCACGCCGCCCCTTTAAGAAGGCAAGAGAGCGGGCAGGCGGGCGTGCCCTAATAGTCTTAGCTACAGATCTCTTCACAGGACGCCAGGAGGAGGAGGCAGGAGGGAGGACAGAACGCTGAGCAGCAGCATGAGATCCAGAGGAGACCGGCTGCTGCCTATCTGAGACTCGAGGTGAGTGCCCAGAACGGAAAGCAGCGGCAGGCCTGGATGCAGCGCCAGGACGGGGGCCAGGTGTAACAGCGACAGACCTGGGCGCATCGCCAGGTCTGGTACCGGGTGTAACACATCTACATTCAAACTGTAGGTTCTCGTGTTTGCGTAGGTTTCATCCAGGTACTCCAGTTCTTCCCCACAATGCTTAAATATGTTTGTAGGAATATTGCTTTACTAGAAATTGGACCCATTTTGTTTCTCAGGTATGGAATTTTGAATTTTAGAGCTACTGAGATCAAATTACATGCATACATTGGTGTGAAAAAATTTTTGCCCCCTGGTGTGTAACATCTGCTTTCAAATGCCAGGGCTCAATTTCGGTCTCAGTCCGACTCTATGTATATGCAGTTGAGTACGGTATATAGTGTCACTTTTTCCTGTCATCTTCACCATATACAGTGGTGTAAAAAAGTGTTTGCCCCCTTCCTGATTTCCTACTCTTTTGCATGTATGCCACACTTAAATGTTTCAGATCATCAAACCAATTTAAATATTAGACAAAGATAAAACAAGTAGACACGAAATGCTGTTTTTAAATGATGGTCTTTATTATAAATGGACAAAGAAATTCAAACCTACAGGGCCCTGTGTGAAAAACTGATTGCCACCTAAACCTCATAACTGGTTGGGCCTCCCTAATCAAATGTTTGCAGTAACTGGCAATGACTCTTTTATAATACTCTGGAGGAATTTTGGCCCACTCATCTTTGTAGAATTGCTATAATTCTACCACACTGGATGGTTTCTGGGCATGAACCGCCTTTTTTAGGTCATGCCACACCATCTCAATTGGATTAAGGTCAGGACTTTGACTAGGCCACACCAAAGATTGTTTGTTTTTCTTAAGCCAATCAGTGATGGATTTTCTCATTGTCCTGCTGCATAACCCAAATGTACTTCAGCTTGAGGTCACCTGACAGGATATTCTGCTTCAGGATTTTTTGGTAGACAGCAGAATTCTTGGTTCCATTTACAACAGCAAGTCTTCAAGGTCCTGAAGCAGCAAGACAGACCTAGACATCACACTACCACCACCAGTGTTTACTGTTGGCATGATATTCCTTTTCTTTTATGCTGTGTTACTTCTACACCTGATGTATTGGGACATACTACACCTTCCAAAACGTTCAACTTTTGTCTCGTCAGTGCGCGAATGGACTGGCACAATATTACCAGTTACATAACAGTGCCCTGCAGACTATGTATGTGTATACGGTACAGATCAATACAGTGACTTACTGATGACCTCTCCCTTGACTGAATTTGTTCACTTTCCCATTTTTCCTCCATTTGGCACAGTGTATCATGAAATTCATTAAATTTATGATTTGTTTTGTGCATGTAGCCTAAATTGGTGACCACCATTTCATAATGCTTTATCAGTCAGAGAAGGATCACATGATATTTGGCATAATTGGATGAGCTTCCCCACAATGCCTTGCAGATATCACTTCACATTGTATAGCATGGCTAATCAGGATGGACTGTCATAGCCTGTATAAAAACAAAGGCAGGGAATGCAGCAGCCATTTTATGCTGAATTTGAATATTGAGGCAACGTTAAAGCTTAGCCATAAAGATAGTAGGAGAAAACCATAAAACAAGACCAATTTCTAATATAGTACATGCACAGCAGTGAAGAATATTAGTGAACAGTGTTATAAGAAAACAAAATAATACAGATGTTCAATTGAGAGGGAGATAGGACTGTGAGGTATCTTACAGGGGAAGGGGGCATCGACTTCGCTCACCTCGGGGAAGGGGAGAGAAGGACCAGCAGGGATCAGCTCTCTGACACCACCACTTGCTACAGGTCAGTAAGGGAACTGCACCGAGGGCAAATAGTCACCGAAAAGGCTTCCCTTTTAGGTACGAAATAGTGAGGCGCTCCCAGTGAGGGGGATATATATCACCAGTACAGGCTGAGGATATATATTTAAACCTCCCGGCCGTAACTGCCAGAGATCCTCACTAAAACAATACGGTATTATGCCACCAGTTCCTCGTTCGACATAAGCCCTGTCTGACAACAGACTTATATCGGATCACAAACCAACCCGGGTAGCGTATAATTGACCAACCGAGCGTGCAGACGTGGGGATTCGTGAATCGAGATAAAGAGCAGCCCAAGATTAATTTTATATTTAATCTCCGAAAAGGCGCACTAGAAATATACAGGCATATATTTACAAGAACAATATACAGGTATACAGTCACAAGTGTAGTACAAGGATAGGGTATAGATAGGTTGCAATTACCATGCAATGTAGTATGTGACCACAGGGAGGCGCTGATGGATCACTAAGTCCAAAATGAGGGACTGCCTTATATCTCCAAGTCTGTTCCCTCCCACATTCTGCTCCCACCCCTGGGCTTATGCAGCCTCTCCCCTCCCACATCAGAGAGTATGATATTCTGCCTAGAACCGTGGAGGTTCATTGCTTTCTGCCCGAATCTCTGAATGAAATGGCAGCAATGCCACTGGATTCTGCTGGATTTTCTCTGCACATAGAGACCAAATATGCCTGCCGTATGTAATTTCTGTTAGCTACGCTTTATAACTCCATAATGCAGGATTCTGGAGGTGGCTAAATAATATGGGCATGTGGGGAAAGGAATGCCGATTCGGATTATGTGCTCGGCTAGTCTCAGAGATATTGCATTCTGTTATTATAGGTCATTTTCCAGATTCAATACCTCAGAGCCTGATGTGACTTGTTGTACGTGCTGTCTCCATGTGTTTTAGTCACACACAAAAGAAATCTAGTTTGCTGTGTGGCCCAGGAGAGATTACTCCTCAATGTAACAGACTGAAATTGGGTGGTGTATGACAAGGTGTAGGGTGTCTATAGGATTGGTGAGAATTTGAATCTCACTATAGATTTGAGGACGCAGAACTATTGTCTCAGGCCCAGTAGAGATTACACCTCAATGTAACAGGCTGAATTTGGATGGTGTATGACAAGGTGTAGGGTGTCTATAGGATTGGTGAGAATTTGAATCTCACTATAGATTTGAGGACGCAGAACTATTGTCTCTGGCCCAGTAGAGATTACACCTCAATGTAACAGACTGAAATTGGATAGTGTATGACAAGGTGTAGGGTGTCTATAGGATTGGTGCAGGAAAGATGTATATCTTTGTACTGTGTTAGCCAGTAGATAGAAAAATATTCAGAATTGAGAGTCCTCAGTGGTTGATACCTTTTAGATTAATACAAAATCTGAAGATTAGTCTAGCCTGATGAAGAGACCTGAGTAGTCTCGAAAGCTTGCAATGTGTTACCATCTTTTCAGTTAGCCATTAAAAGGTATCAACCACTGAGGACTCTCAATTCTGAATATTTTTTTTTTAGGATTGGTGAGAATTTGAGGACGCAGAACTATTGTCTCTGGCCCAGGAGAGATTACACCTCAATGTAACAGGCTGAAATTGGATGGTGTATAACAAGATGGAGGGTGTCTATAGGATTGGTGAGATTTTAGATCTCACTAGAGATTTGAGGACGCTGACAATGATGCTCTCAGTCCAAGTATGGATGCAGGCAGCCTAAGGCTGGAGTCGCACACAACGAATAAAAAATCGGTCCCATTTTAACGGTACGAAATCGCACAAAGAATTCTTGTCCAGGGATCCGTCTGTCATCCCATTTTCCGGCGATGAACCGATTTTATTCGCATCGAAGCATCAAATTGACATCCAATGTCAATGCCTGATGCTCTTTCCTGTTGACCTGGAGAAGTCTTGCAATTTAATCGCAAGTCACACGTGTGGTGCGTTTTCAATGCGTTTTTTAATCGCATCCATAGACTTGCATTGTCGAATCCGATCCGAAAATCGGTGACAATCGCAGCATGCTGCGATTGTCTCGGTCCGAGGAACGGAACCGATAAAAAAACGCATGATGGGAGCAGCACCATTGAATAACATTGGGACGAATGCAATGCCATTTTTTATCGCATTACATTCTTCCGATTTTATCGCTAGTGTGACTCCGGCCTAATAAGCAGGACTGCTGCACAGTTCACACACAAAAGGGTGGAAAAATGAACCCTTGCTAACTGTGCAGAAAAGAGGAAGAAAAGTATTTTTGCTTTTAAAAAAACAGTTTGCACAGCAGTGTGCAAACAGCAATGCAGCTATCAGGGAGCCTTATAAGGCAGCCTAATAACCAACAGCGCTGATGCACAAAAATAGAGCCTCCCCTGTCACTGCACACAAATTGTTGTGTTGTAAGTGGAAATCGCTAACAGCAGAAGCAGTTTTTTGATTCTTCTTCCCTGCCTAACCCTCTCCCTACAGAATCAGCAGCAGCAGCTCTCCCTATGCTAAGATCGCCATAAGTAAGATGGCGGTCGGCGTTCACGCCCTTTTATAGCCCCAGTGACGCCACACAAAGCCAGCCAATCACTTGCATACCCTTCTCAAAGATGGTGGTGACCGATGCCTATGTCATCGCGTTGCCCACAGTGTGCGTCCTCCATCATTGGCTGAAAAAGGGCGCTGGAAGCATCTTTTGAAACGCGACTTTGGCGCTCTGGTCGCCGACCTCGTGGCCGACCTCACGCTATGGTCGGGTTTCGTTTCATGAAACCCGACTTCAGCGAAAGTCGGCGACTTTTGAATATGACCGACCTGTTTCGCTCAACTCTAGTCAGTAGTTCTTCAAAGTGGTTACAGTGCTACTAGATGTTAAGCACACAGTTTCTTTTCGCAGACCACCAATAGTGCTAAAAGAAAAAGAATAACTCTGTTACTGCCTTATAAAGTGTGCATGTCACAAGCTACTAATTTTTGCACACCTAGTGTAGTAGACTTGATATCAGTACATACCGCACCAATGTTGTGACCTGTAGCTACTGTTGTTTTGTTTGGGTGTGTCATTTACCTAGCCTTTCTTGGTTGATTCTTTTTGGAATAGTGAAAATTGTGGCTTAAAAAAGGGTATAAAAAAAAAGATAATTCAAGTGTAGTGAAAAAATGTATGCGAAAAGAAACTACAGGTATCTAAGAGCAGCAAGAATGGACCAGATGTTGTATCAGACGCTAACTGACACACATAAACTAACAGACACATAGCCTAGATTGTCCCACCTATGCGGACCTGATAGTCTTCCAAAGTGTGGAAAACCATTTCTGGAATAGTTTTTTTTATTTTGTTTAAAAAAGCATAAAAAGTCCAACATTACCGTGTATTACTATACAGGCTGTCAGTTCCTGCCATTTATCATCTATTTATCCATCTATGTTGAGACCAATTTGATGTCCCCCAGGTCCGTTCCCTTTCAAGCCCTATGATGCAATCAGAGCCATAGTAATGTCAGATTGTTATACATTTCTATCTAGGGCAATTGGAAGCTTTACAATTTGTGGCAAATTGATTTGCCATGAATAAAAAATTTATTTAAGAATTCGGCAAAGCTGACAAATTTCAATTTCAAAAGATTTTCTTCTCTCATCTCTAAACTCTGCAAATGCCTCTAAGCCCTCAAACTCACCCAAAATCTAGCTAATTACCAAATGAATTAATCATTTTGCTCATCTCAGTAGCTTGCTCTGCCAAGATAAAATTAAATATCACTGAGACACCAATAATGCAGTGCTACTTAACAGCCAAATGATTGCAGAAAATGGTAAACTTTGTTTCTTGTCATCACAAAACAATTTCTGAGCCCAGTTACGGTTAGAACCTCGACTACTATTGATTTTCTAAATTCTATTCTGATATGTGTATTATCTAATGTATGGATCTTTTATAATTTGCAACTGATTTAAAAAAAACTTTTAAAAAATGCAAGACCAACTAAACATTAAATTTTATTTGCCTGCAAATCCAAAAACTAGTAGCATCCTTTTATTTAACAAGGTCAATCTGAGGTGAGTCCCTACCTCACTTTTTGGCTACTCTCCTGGTTTCTTGACCTATGAGGCAGAAACTCCTTAGCTGCTGTTGCTTTGGAAGAGGTAAGGCTACTTTCACACATCAGGTTTTCGGTGTCAGGCGCGATCCGGCGTCGTGCCGGAACACCGGATCCGGCAAATGTTTCGTAAAACCGGATGTGACGGATCCGGTTTTCTGCCGGATCCGTCTTTTTCTTGACAGACAAAACCGGATCCGTCTCATCCGGTTCATCCGTTTTTCTATCCGTTTTTCGACGGATTACGCCGGATCCGGTTTTTAAAATTGACCCTTGTGGCCTTCCGAACGGGATTGGCTACTGGAAAACTATATATAGCATGTTCCTACAGCCCTTCTTTGACTGGTTGTAGAGGAGAAAGTGCAGGTTGGAGAGAAGAGCAAGTTACTGGCGAAGATGGATGTTGTCATTGGAAATATTTTGAAGAATTTGGCGGATTTTATAGCGGAGGCGAATCGTTTGAGGGTGATTGTTCTGGAGAAGGAGAGAGCGAGACAGCGGCGCATCAGGCATCGTAGACGACGTTTGTGGATCCACCCCATCACAGCCAAGAGAATGACGCGTGGGGTCTATTCTACACTCTGCATGGACCTTCGACGAAACCCGGATAAATTTTTTGGATATGTTAGGATGAAAATGGAGAATTTTGATTACTTGGTGGAGCGCATTGCACACCTCATAAGAAAAACGGACACCTATTGCCGCTTCTCTGTTTCACCCGCAGAGCGTCTGATGGTGACTTTAAGGTAAGCCACATTTATTGGATATGCTCGCATCAGAGCACACTTTCACTGCAATCTTGTTGGTGGTAGTTTGTATCTCCAAGTGTTATAGGTCAGTTTTGGTATGTAATGCTGTGATTTAAAACTAATTTATTGTTTTTTAATTCCCCACAGATTTCTTGCAACTGGAGAATCCCTTTCGTCACTGCATTTCCAGTACAGACTCGGGATTTCCACCATATCTGGAATAGTGAAGTACACATGCCGTGCACTGTGGGACTCCTTAGCTGAAGAGTTTTTACCAGAGCCCACAACAGAGAGGTGGATTGAAATTGCTGACAAGTTTCAACAGATATGTCAGTTTCCCAACTGCTTGGGCGCTGTGGACGGGAAACATATCCGCATTGTAAAGCCAGCTGGATCGGGATCGGAATATTTCAATTACAAGAAATATTTTTCAATTGTCCTCATGGCCATCGCTGACGCGGAATACAAATTTATTGCGGTTGATATTGGGGCCTATGGCCGCTCCAATGACTCTCAAGTTTTCAAACTGTCTGCCATGGGGCGTAAACTGTATGGAAACACCTTCCAGTTCCCACCACCTAGACCGCTGCCGCAAACATCTGGTCCACCTATGCCATTTGTCTGTGTAGGGGATGAAGCCTTCCAGCTGTCAGAACACCTTTTGAAACCGTACTCTAGCAGAGGATTGACAAGACCAAAACGCATTTTTAATTACCGCCTCACAAGAGCAAGAAGAATGGTTGAATGTACCTTTGGTATTCTGACAGCCAAATGGCGGGTCCTATTGACTGCGATCAACCTCAAGACAGAAACTGTGGACGAGGTGATCAAAGCGTGCGTGGTACTCCACAATTTTGTTATCTGCAAGGAACCCATTTCCATTGAGGACACCTCTGAAGAAACCACCTTGCAAGATTACCATGACATTACCACTAGAAGTTCTGTGACGGTTTCAGTAATGAGGGACAATTTTGCACTATACTTTATGTCACCTCAAGGCAGAGTACACTGGCAGGATGACAGAGTGTGAAAGATTTGTGCCCTAACCAAACTTGTGTACCTTCTGTACCAACAGTATATACCTTTGCCAACCAAAGTTGGCTATCTTGTCATGGTCTCTATTTTTAGCTTTAGGCCACAGGTGTGTACCTGGTTGTGTTTTATGCAAAGTATTTCACCTTTTAACAAAAGTTGTGTACATTGTTAGGAAATCACCAACAATAAACACAACTTTTTAGGTGAAATACTTTGCTTCAAACACAACCAGGAACACAACTGTGGCAAAAAGCTAAAATTTACCCACAGTTATATACCTAGTTTTGAATACCATTTCACCTTTTAAATACCCTGTATTTAACCTTTTTCGCCGCAGAAAGAAATGACAGACAACCAGTGTAAAATAATTTAACTTTTATTGAAAAATGTTTTTTTTAGTAAACTTTTTTAAAATTTTTTATAAACTTGTTTAATAAAGCTTTGAAACCATAAAACTGGTCATTTTTATTTAAATACACACATTATAAATCTGTGTAGTGTGTGGTGGAAATACTGCTGGAGGGGCTGCGGGACACTTCGACAATGGGAGTGTGGAGAGAGGACTGGGATCGTGGTGGGGAAGGAACAGTTAGAGGTGAAGGTGTGGAAAAAACTACAGAATGGGTGGACATGTGGGAAGCAGAAGAGGTGGTGGGTGGTGGAGTGGAGGGTTGGGCAGGGACTGTAGGAGCAGATGATGCTGATGGCAAGTTGTATGGGGAAGGAGTTTGGTACGGGGCAGGTTGCTGGAAGTGGGGAGATGTCTGGTACGGGGCAGGTTGCTGGAAGTGGGGAGATGTCTGGTACGGGGTAGGTTGCTGGAAGTGGGGAGATGTCTGGTACGGGGCAGGTTGCTGGAAGTGGGGAGATGTCTGGTACTGGGGAGGTTGCTGGTACTGGGGAGTTTGCAGGTACTGGGGAGGTTGCTGGTACTGGGGAGGTTGCTGGTACTGGGGAGGTTGCTGGTACTGAGGAGGTTGCTGGTGCTGGGGAGTTTGCTGGTGCTGGGGAGGTGGATGGTGCTGGGGAGGTGGATGGTATGTAATAGGAGGGGGAGGATGGAAAGTGGCTGGAGGGGGTGTAGATGTAATAGGAGGGGGAGGATGGAAAGTGGCTGGAGGGGGTGTAGATGTAATAGGAGGGGGAGGATGGAAAGTGGCTGGAGGGGGTGCAGGTGGAGGAACTACTGTGGTGGGAGGAGGAGGTTGGGAGGTAACTTGCTGGAGAGCAGCGTGGCATGAATGCATTACATGCATCTGCTGGGCAGGAGAGAGCGTTTCCATGCGCTCCACAACAGACCTGAAAAAGGTGTGGTTTGGCGAAGATCTTGCTTCTGAATGCATGGTTTGCAGAAGTGTCTTCACCTCCAGAATGCTGGAGTTGATCTGCTGATAGCCTGCGGAGATTTGCTCTGACAAGACTTTTAGACAGTTCTGGAAAGATGCATTCAGATGCAAGAACTCTGGCGCATAAGTCTTTTCCTGACCCCTCTGCCGCTGCCGCCCAGTACCCGCAGGTGTACTAGAGGTGGCAGGGGCAGAAGGGTGGGATAAAGGGAAAGCGATCTCCTCACCAGCAGCTTCATGTAATGTAGGCGGCCACGATGCTCCTGTGCTGGTGGATGGGACAGATGGGTCGAATGTGTGGGAAGGCTGGGAAGGTGCAGATGTACCGGGGCGGTCGAAGTGTCCCTCGGTGCCGGTCTCCTCATGGATCGCCTCAGAAGGGTCCAATCGTGCAGGCTCCCGAGTGCTGCTCACCGTGCTGTGGAATAAAGAGAAAAAAAAACAATTAAAATACTGACATGGTATGGCCCTGGCTGAAAAAAAAATTTACATCTAACATTTTTTTTCACATGTGGTGTGTAATATTTACCTTCTGGTGACCATTGTTTCCCAGAGGAACGACAGGGCTTCTGCGTACTTGTACTTGCTCCTGCGTCCTCCAGATCCACTCGGGGCCCGCATCTCTTTATTGAACTCCTTCTTGAAACGATCCCTCACAGACCGCCACCGATTCACAATTCTGTTCCCTGAAACGAGAAAGGAGTGGTTAGTATACAACATCAGTGTTTCCCAAACTCCAGTCCTCATGGTCCCCAGGGGTCATGTTTTCAGGATTTCCATAGTAAATAGAAATCCTGAACACATGATCCGTGGGGACCACGAGGACTGGAGTTCGGGAAACACTGGTTTACATCAAGCAACCGGTACTGTATATACTTACGCTCTGTAATCTGGGCCCGAACATCGAGGTCCTCCCAGCGGCCCACAAGGAGCGAACAGATTTCCTCCCAGAGTCGTCGGGTAACGATAAGGTCAGCGTGGCGGCGGTCAGCCATATTCCAGAGCGGCTCCCTTTCTCTGACGAGATCGATGAGGTGGTCCACATCGAGTCCTCCATCCTCACCGTCAGAGTCGGGAGCACGCTGTGAAGGCTGTTAAAGAAAAAGACAAAAATAACATAATTAGCCTCCACATAAGAAATGAAATAAAAAGTGCAAAAAAACAAAGCAAAAATATTTATACTTACACGCTGGTGACCGCCGCGTTGCTGTCGCCGACGACCCTGGGAGGCACTGCGAGGACCTCTTGGCCGAGCACCAGATTGGGAAGACTAGAGAAGAAAACAAAAAATGTTATGTCTTTGGATGTAGGCATTTGTTTGCTGTGTGTGGTCTGCAGAACATTGTTTTCTATGTGTTGTGTGTAGTGTGATGTTGTGTTTCTGCGTTTGATGCAAAAAGCTTACCAATTGTGAGCCCACTCCAGGTGTCTGTCCACCCCTTTTTTCTTCTTCTGGGAGCTCCTCTTCATCTTGTGAATCCTGTTTTGAAATAAAAGGCAATGAATAGACATATATTACAGAGAAGATGGATTTTGGAAATAAAAACTTACCGTCAAACGCTGACGATGCGAGGGAGGGCTCCTAGAAGATGATGTGCTGTCTTCCTGGTGGCCACACTCCATGCCTGTGGGTGGTGTTCCAGCTGCTGCCATTGCTGCTGCTGCATCTATTGGGCGGCTGTTGAATAAAGAGAAACAAAGGGCCAATGAATATCTTGATATTCAATAGCCCTAGTTTGGAGGAATGGGGGATTTGATAATTACCGTCTCTCATCTGCTGCTGGCCTCCCCTCCTCAGCATGTTCCATTTGCTGCTCCATTTGGGGTGGTGGTGGTGCTGATGGTGCTGCAGTGGTCTCCTGCCTTCTCCTGCTTCGCTTGGTTGCTTTCTTGGGTGGCATGTTGGGTGTGGCTGTGAGTCCCACTGTCTTGCTTTTATATATGTCTTGTGGGCAGAGCTACTGAGCATGCTCAGACCAAAAAAACGGATCCGGCGCATTGCGGCGCTCATAGGCTTTCATTGTGTGAAAAAGCCGGACGCGCCGGATCCGGCGTGTCCGGCTTTTTTGCCGGAGACAAAAAACGTTACAGTAGCCGTTTTTTCCAGACGCCGGATCGCGACACATTGCCGGATCCGGCGAAAACCGGATGAAACGCATGGCCATCCGGCGCGATCCGGCGCAAATACAAGTCAATGGGGGGGAAACCGGATCCGGCATTGCATTTCGCCGGATCCGGTTTCTGTCAAAAGCGCCGGATCGCGCCTGACGGCGAAAACCTGATGTGTGAAAGAGGCCTAAGAAAGCTTTAGATCTAGTAAGTAGTTCATATTGTACAATCAGGAGCTTAGGATATAATGTGGGAAAATATGGTACTGACTAACCTTAGAAGCTTTGGATTGGATTGAGACCTCTAAAAGTATATATAAAAAATAAAATCATTAGGACCCAATATCAGATGCCTCCTTCTTACACTTATGCACTTCCAGTTCTTGTCTGCTGCAGGCACCTATGTATCCGGAAGCTGAAAGACATCAAAACCCAGTGTGGTGGCATTGATGGGGGAACTCAGGGCCGGTGCTGTTGGCCTGTTCTGGCTTCTCTCTAACATAAAACCCTACTTGTAAACTGATATTTTTGCAAGATGTGCTGTGTTGTTGTAATGATTCTGCACTTACTTGTGGGCTGGAAGCCTCTGTTACAAATCTGTTTTTAGGACCAGAATTCATAACACACACAAGGAGACCTTAGGTCTGGTTCAACTGGTTTGGTTTTACTGTATAGTTCAGATATATTCAACTGCGGCATGCAGTATAAGGCAAAGATCCCTCTAATTGATGTTCCAATAAAGCAGTACGCTTCAAGGTCCTGCCTCCAGTCTGCCTGAACTGTCCCCCTCAACAGCTTCTGTTGGCACTAAGGATTCCCTGTCCGATAACCCAGCTTTTCTGACCTCTTCCTCTTAGGAGAGAATGAGACATGGATTTGAATGCCTCTTCTGGGCCATAGGCCCTGGACCATCCAGGGATCTGCACTAGGCTCTCGATGCGCCCTCATGCTGTTTGGAAGCTTGGTACTGTTAGGGCCCACCGCAGCTTGTACGTGAACTAGAACCTTGCATTAACACTGTCAGACACTCCCTATATGGGAAATGATTCCCTTTTTGTTTGCTATTACACTCCCAGTATGTGGGCTGTTCCCAAATCATTTAACTGTTTCTTTTCCAGTGTGTACTAACTATATCCTTCCTATGGTTTCCCTATTGGACAGCCCTCCCCAATCCCTGGGGACAGCCTTGAGGTTAAACCTCCAAGAGATCGAACACAAACTGGCCATAAGGATAAAGGCCCTGTTACACGCATCAATGTCCCAGCGATCCCACCTACGATCCGGCGTGGATGGGATCGTTGAGACATAATTAGCTGATCGTTGGTGAGCTGTCACATAGACAGATCCACCAGTGATCAGGACCAGCGAGCAAGCTGGTATCCAAGGTAAACAGTGGTATCTAACAGCCGAGCGGCTCTTAGATACCCGCTGTTTACCCTCGAAACGAGTGTGCACGCTGGTTTCCAAGGTAAACGGCGGGTAACTAAGAGCCGCACGGCTCTTAGATACCCGCTGTTTACCTTGGAAACCAGCTCCCAGCGTCGCTGATCGTTGGTCTCTCGCTGTCACACGCAGCGATGCATGCTGACCAGCGGGAGACCAATGATCAAAAAATGGCCCAGGACGTTAGAGCGCGATCAGTGATACCTGGCAAGGGGGCCGGTCGCTGATACATGTCACACACAGCGATCTCGCTGGCGAGATCGCTGTGGCGTAACAAAAATTAGCGATCTCGCTGTGTGTGACGGGGCCTTAAGACACATTTTAAATATCTATAACTTATGCAAACAAAACACTTCTAACAATATTAACCCACATACCACAACGTCTTCTTAAGCAACGGCTCACCCTCTTACAGCAAGAGGAGCAGAAAAGAACCAAAAAATAGTGAGAAGTAGTGAGCTAGGCAAAAATCCGCACTCGCTGCACCCAGACCTCTTTTACCAAGATGACATGCACAAAATCAAAGAAAGCCATTGGGAGTCATTGCACCTACTGAATGACCCACATGAAACCCAGTTCAGAGGGTTGTATTTCATGTATATGAGTTGTGAAAATAGTGACACACTGTTACACCTTGCATTTTAGCTTCTAAAAGAGTTTGCAAACCTTTGTTGAAGGAGCAGTTGAAACCACCTACTGACTGTCATTAGTGCCCTATTGAAAATGTCTAGTGACAGTTTCTTGGTATTTCACTTGTTTTCCTATATGTTTTAATTATCATTAGCCTGTTCCAACATATTCTCCAATAATCTCTATAAAAACAATATATGCCGAGTGTATATGATATAATAGCACATTCATATTTCTGCAATCTATATAATTGCAGGTGTCCTCTGAAATAATGTGAAATGAAGCTATAGTGATCTTCTTCCCCATAACAGATATTAGTATTGTTATTATATTATTATTTGTGATATCCTGCAGCTGCTGCTATTCCCCTACCTGCAGAGTGATATAAATCCCAAGCGGCCTTCTTTTCATCCAGTACTGAACATCTGCTGAATAACAGACTGTGTGAAGTCTGCGGAGTGGGAGCAGTAGGACAGGAAAGCAGCACACAGCTGGCTATGTGTGGCTATGTGTGCTGGATCTGGCACCATGTACCTGTGTCCTAGTTCTCAAAGTCTGCACACCCAAAAACAATCGCCAATCCAACTGACAGCAAGTGCCCAGATACCAATCTGTCCTTCTGTTTTCTCTGTCAGCCATCTGTTTATTTTCCAAAGTCTTAAAATATTCTTACCTATATATCTAGTATCATCCAGAAACTGACATTTTTTTTATAATTGTCATTTATAGCCATCATTTGCGAACAAAAGTTACCGTAAATTTGTTGTAGATTTCAAGCATCATATCGAATTATTATTCACCAGATAAATTGTGTAGTAATAATAGTTCATGGGCGCCATATTCACTAAAAACATTGTGTTATTTCCCAATTATTGACAGCTCTGGAGATTCACTTATTGTAAAGAAAAAGGAATGTGCATATAATTTGACCCATTTGCAGTATTGTGCATAAAACAGGGTATATACTGTGTGTGTATGTATAAAATTTATATATATATATATATATATATATATATATATATATACAAAAGTGCTTCTCACTAAATGAGAATATCATCAAAAAGTTAATTTATTTCAGTTCGTCAATACAAAAAGTGAAACTCATACATTATATAGAGTCATTACAGAGTGATTTATTTCAAGTGTTTATTTCTGTTAATGTTGATGATTATGGCTTACAGCCAATGAAAACCCAAAAGTCATTTTCTCAATAAATTAGAATATATCACAAAAAACACCTGCAAAGGCTTTCTAAGCATTTAAAAAAAAGGTTCCTTACTCTGTTTCAGCGCCTGTATCTCTCAAAAAAATTTGTTCAAAAATTTATCTATAATACATTGCTCATCCATATGCTGTGGTCTGGAGAATATTTTGTTGGTATGTATTACCCTCAAAAAACTTGTTCAAAATTTATTGGTATTGCTCATCCATAAGACTATTCCGTGGTCTCAAGTACATTTCGTTGCTATATAAGCTATATAAATCTCAAGAAAAAATTATATTCATTGGTATATACGCTAAATAAGCATCAAAAAAATTTGTTCAAAAATGTATCCGTGTTATATTGCTCACCCATAGACTATTTTGTGGTCTGGAGTACATTTCGTTGGTGTATATTACTCTCAAAAAGCTTGTTCAAAATTTATTGGTGTTCTATTACTCATCCATAGGGTATTATATATTCTTGGGTACATTTTTTCCTTATAGATTGTAAGCTTGAGAGCAGGGCCCTCATTCCTCTTGGTATCTGTTATGATCTATTATTGTTATGCTGTAATGTCTATTGTCTGCACAAGACCCCTCTGAAATGTAAAGTGCTGCGGAATATGTCGGCGCTATAGAAATAAAATTATTATTATTATCCATAGACTTTTACATATTTTTGAGTACATTTCATTGCTATATATGCCTCAAAAAACTTGTTAAAAACTTTAGTCTGTGTGCACACGTTGCAGATTTGGTGCGTTTTTGGTGTGATTTTTCAGCACAGATTTGTGGCAAAACCTGATAGCAGCAAAGTGAATGAGAAGCCTAAAGTGTCTTGCACACGTTAAGTATTTTTGACTTGCAGATTTGGTGCAGAAAATAATCTGCAGCATGTCAATTCTCTGTGCATTTTTGCTCTTCGTTTTTCACCATTGACTTCACTCTAACCAATCAAAAATGCTGCAAGAATGTGTATTTTTGCAGCTGCGTTTTTCCTGCCAAGAGATGCAGAAATGGTGCAGAAATTTTACTAAACGTGTGCACATACCCTTATCCATATTATATTGCTCACCCATAGACTATTCCGACTACATTTCCTTGGTATTTAACCCTCAAAAGTGCATAGCTTTTATGAGTCTAGGAGGACCAATACATGACAATGTGAACAGAATGTGTATGAGGCCCTCCTTTATGTCTAATACAGGGTCTGAGTCTCTAATTTCTGATAGTTTTTGCTTGTTTTATAAATGAAACTGAATTTTCCTATTTTTTAATTAAAAAAATCACGCCTGGGTTTCTTAAATTATAATTTTTTTTAAATCCTTTTTAAATTTTGCCTTATATAAAAGTCATTATACAGGAAAAAGTGTTTCTTAACATTTTATTTCCTGTAAAATGCAATTTCTCATTGGTTTTGAATGTTTTATTGTCATTCTTTATAGTCCTCAGCGGCTATATGGGAGTCAGAGATGCTTCCAGGGGTCTTCCCAATGCTGTTCTCCTTCCATTCAGCACTTGTCTCATCCAGATGAACATTTTCACTGCCCCAAAGACCTCTTTGTAGGGTCTGCCAGAAAAAAGCTTGGCATTTCCATTGACTCCCATTATACTCCTTACTCAAAACGAGCATGAGAGTATTAGTAATTGCGTGGTTCGAACAACGAGCATCTGAGCATTTTAATGCTCACTCATCTCTGGTCTTCACCTCAAGGTTTGTTTCACCCCCTTGGTTTTGATATCTTTAATTCACAAATGAATAAAATTTGAGCTTTTATCTTTTTGAGGGCTACACATTTTTTTCTTTTCTTATAAATATTGCTTTTTCTTTTGTTTCATAGCTTGTAAGGTTGAAGGTGGATTTAAAGTCATCAAGTTCAACCTATAGCCTAACATGTTGCTCTAGAAGGCCGCATCCCTTTGGGATACTATATACCGTAGCTTTGGGATACTATTACAGGATTGGTATAATAAAGGCAGAATAAGTCTTAATTAAAATTAGAAAGGTAAATTAATTGCATTAGCAGAGGCACTTATGGGCAATACAAAAAAATTCTTCATTTCATCTCCATTTTGAACTAGTTGTTTAGCCTGACTGCCCATGAATCACTTTATACAAAGCAATGCACACAAAAAGCCAGAAGCGAAGACATGGTTATCTCACACGTCTCTTACCGTATCAGCCCTGCTCATGACCTTGAGTTCATATAGGGGTCTGCAAAGAAGAAGCAATGTGTTTGCAATTTATAAGGCCAATCGAGCAGGTGGGTGATGTCCAGTGAGCTGCTGACCTATTGGCACGCACTTGCTTTCATCAGGCAGCCATTTGTAACATGGCATCTATCATGATAGTCTTTGCAAACAGAGCCATCCTCACATCCTTAAATCAGAAAAGAATTAAGATGCAGCTTAAGTAGATGAACACTTTAAGAGTCCCAGAGGAGATTAATTTTTTTTTTTTTTAAAAAAAGGGCCTTTCACCCATAAACTCTGGATGAAAAATACAGAAAAGTTTGAAAATAAATGAGATTGATGTAGGTAAGATTTGCCAAGAATTTGACACGTGTAATGTTGAGATAGCAACTTAGATCATTATTTTGGGGAATGGAGACACCTATCTATTGAAGCTATTAGCATGTAGTGAAAGACGTAGGATGTCTTTAAAATAACACTCTCATCAAAGTTTTTATCCTCTTAACCCCTTTCCGACATTTGCAGTAATAATACGTCCACGCGTCCTGGTACTCATTGACGTGAGGCGATAATTACATCCAGGCGATCGTGCGTGCAGCACACTGGCTTTGCGACTTGATCGCCACCGGGTGTCAGCTGATTCTGACAGCTGAAACCCGGCACTAAGTGCCGCACACCTCCCGGCATTTTAACCCCCTAAATGCAGCATTCTGGGAGCCGGCAGAGGGATGATAGCCCTTTGATCGGGTCCCGATTGTTGCCATGGTGACCCGATGTCATCATGATGATATCCGAGTCACCAGAGCTAGAAAAGATGCTTGAGCATGTGTAGTGCATGATTAGCAAGTTTCTCTGTAAGTGCAGAGCTGACAGTTTCTACAGCATGGGGATGCTACTGCTTCCTCATGCTAAACAAGCCATCAGCCTGCAAAAAATGGTAGTCCCATAATGGGACAAAGTAACATAGTTAAAAAAGAAAGAAAAGGTAAAAAAAATCTTAAATAATTGTGAAAATAAAGAAATAATAAAAAAATCCAAAGATATTGTATCTGTAACTAAATATTTGTATGAAAAAATATATATAAACAATAAAAGTACACATATTTGGTATCGCCGTGTCTGGAGCGACCCATCCTATAAAACTGTCTCACCATAAAAAAATAAATAAAAACAAGGCAAAAAACAATGCTTTATCATCATGCCGCCGAACAAAAAGTGGAATAAAATACAATAAAAAAAGATACAAATATACATCGTATCACTGAAAGCATCATCTTGTCCTGCAAAAAACAAGCCAACACACAGCTCCATCAGCAGAAAAATAAAAAAGTTATAGCTCTCAGAATAAAGCAATGCAAAAATAAGTTTTTATTGTGTACATATGCCAAAACATAAAAAAGACTATATAAATGAGGTATCCCGGTAATCATACTGACTTGAATAATAAAACTGCCTTATCAATTTTACCACACTCGGAATGACATAATCACACACACACACCCCGCAAACAAAAAAAATCCTTGAATTGCTGGTTTTTGTTCATTCAGCCTCCCAAAAATTGTAATAGAAAACAATCAAAAAATGTCACGCATCTGAAAATGGTACCAATAAAAAGTCAACTTGTCCTGCAAAAAACAAGCCCTCACATGACTCTGTGGGCCAAAAGAGGAGCGGCGTAAAACTAAATAAAACCAATTCTTCACCCGCTGTTGATTTTTTCATTATGCCCCCCAATGATCACTGTAAGGCTTGGCACACATTTATCCTTTTCTCTGCACTGAGCATTTGCACTGGGGTTTCCATGTAAATCTCTGAAGTAAGTGATTCAGACAGAACCTCTGGTGGAAGATTCCCTATAAATGAGGCAGATAGAGGCACTGTGGGTGCCATCTGACCTGTGATCCTGTGGTGTCTGTCTTATTAGGATTGCATAAAAGTGCTGTCGGACACAGTTTTTTGCGCTTCTGAAAAGAAGGACATTGCTGAACAGAGGCCAGAGGGAGTCCTTAGTAACTCTTCTGCTTCATTATAGTGAATAGATCCCTTCGGGGTTTCATCTGAATCACGTAACTTTGAGATTTAGATGGAAATCCCAAAGTAAGCGCTCAGCGTAGAGCGCCGGATAAATGTGATCCCTAACATTATGTAAAATGTTTCTAAAAAAAACCTTCAATTCAATATACAAAAAAAGCAAAGAAAAGCGAAATGACTCCTCACCCTTCAAAAGAAATTCAGAAAATTCTCCGCTCCCAAATCCAAATGCCCCCTCCCTTCTGAGCCCCACAGTGTACCTAAACCCCAGATAGCGTCCACATGTTTGGAATTTCTGAAGCGATGAGAGCCCGCCTAACTTACGGGTGCATGTCTCCAGAAGCACGGGCTGGACATAATGTACTGATGACTGCAACGTACTGGTCACTAGAGCATACTGGTCACTGCAACAATAGTTTGTAATTTTCGCTTAGCAACATTCATTGCTTGTTTCTGGAAAATACCTATAGAATCAAAATCATCACTGCACCTGTAGATAAATTCCAAAAGGGGTATAATTTCCAAAATGGGGTTACTTGAGGGGGCATTCTGTTTGTCTAGCAATTAGGGGCTCTGTATATGGAGTCTGAAAACTGATCTAGGAAAATCTGTTCTCCAGGAGGCAAATTGCGCTCCCTTCCGAGTCTCTCCGTATGGCTAAGCAGTACTGTACAGCCACATATGGGGTATTGCCAGGTTCAGTAGAAATTGTGGGACAAATTTTGGTGCCATTTTTACATTCTTCTTTTGTGAGAATTTAAAATCTGGGGCTAAAACTAAATATTGGTGGTAAAAAAGTTGTGTCTTGATTACCCAATAGTACAAAATTCTGTGACACACCCGTGGTGTCAATATGATCACTACACCCCTAGATAAATTCATTGAGAGGTGAAGTTTGTAAAATGGGCTCACCTATGGGGGTTCTGCTGTTCTGACACCTTATGGGCTCTCCCAGCGGGTCATAGCATCAGCAAACCATAACAGTAAAATCTGGCGCTCCTTGCTTTCTGAGTTTTGCATTGTGCCAGAAAAATATTTTCTAATTACATGTAAGCTATTGGCGCAATCAGCAAAAAATGAACCTCAGGTTTTGCAAAGAAAATTTCCTATTAGGCCTTAGAAAAATTAGAAACTTGGGACTAAAACATCATTTGTGGTAAAAATGTAATTTATTCTTTCTTCACCGCTCAGTGGTATAAAATTCTATGAGGCACATGTGGTGTCAATATGATCTCTGCTCCCCCAGATGAATTCATTGGGGAGTGTAGTTTGTAAAATAAGTTCATATATAGGGGGTTGTTGTTGTTCTGGCACCTCAAGGGCTCTGCCAATAAGTCATTGTACCCTCAAACCATTACAGCAAAATCTGAACTCCAATATGGCGCCTCTTTCTTCTGAGCTTTGCACAGTGCCTCAGAAGTAGTATTTCCCCACATATGGGGTATCCGCAAACTCAGGAGCAATTGCACAACAAATTGTATAGTGCAATTTCTCCTTTTACTCTTATGAAAATGCAATATTTTGTGCTAAAAACATATTTGTGGGGAAAATGTTTTCTTTTAATGTGATGATATAAACTTCTGTGAAGCTCGTGAGGGTTCAATGTGCTCCCCACACATCTAGATAAGTTCCTTGAGAAGTCTAGTTTCCAAAATGGTGTCACTTGTGGTTGATTTTAACTGTCTAGGCACATCAGGGACTCTCCAAAGGCGAAATGGCGTCCGCCAATTGTGCCAGCAAATTTTGCATTCGAAAAGTCCAATGGTGCTCCTTCCCTTCTGAGCTCTGTTATGTGGTTTTCTCCCTCATATGGGGTATCGGTATGCTCAGGAGAAATTACACAACAAATTTTTGGGTCCATTTTTTCCTGTTACCCTTGTCAAAATAAAAAAAAATGGATCTAAAGTATATTTTTTTGTGAAAAAAGTTAAATGTTCATTTTTTTTCCATATTCCAAAAATTCCTGTGAAGCACCTGAAGGGTTAATAAACTTCTTGAATGTGGATTTGAGCACCTTGAGGGGTGCAGTTTTTAGAATGGTGTCACTTTTGGGTATTTTCTATCATATAGACCCCTCAAAGTGACTTCAACTGTGATGTGGTCCATATAAAAAATGGTTTTGTACATTTTTTGTTGGAAAAATGAAAAATCGCTAGTCAACTTTTAACCCTTACAACTTCATAACAAAAAAAGTGGGTTCCAAAATTGTGCTGATGTAAAGTAGACATGTGAGAAATGGTATTTGTTAACTACTTTGTTGCCATATCTCTGAGAATAAAGGGCATGTAAATTCAAAGTTTGAAAAATGCTAAATTTTCAGCAAATTTCCATTTTTTTCACAAATAAACGCAAGTCAAATTGAGGAAATTTTACCACTATCATGAAGTACAATATGTTACTTAGAATCAGTGGGATCTGCTGAAGCATTCTAGGGTTACTACCTCATAAAGTCACAATGGTCAGAATTGTAAACATTGGCCTGTAATTAATGTACAAACCACATTTGGGGGTTAATATATTGCAATCCTCATATTATATAGCACTGTGTATGCGCAATTTCTCGTTTTGCCTTCCTATCCAGTAAATTATTCTCTTTTCTCTGCTCTATGTAGAAAAAGAAAGTCTTGTCCCTGCAGAAATCATTCCCCTCTTCAACTCCAACCCAACTGCTCCCTCCTCCCTTTGCCACAGACTTTTGCAGTTACTAATGACTCATACAGGATAAAGAGACTTCATGTTTCTTCATCCAGTATTCACCTCCCCTTGAATTTCACTGTTTTTTTAGGGTTTGCGTCAGTTCATGTAAAGTACATGCCAACATCAGTGAACATTTGGTTTTCTTTTTATTGTAAAGCAAAAAACAAATAGGACAAAATAACAGAAAACTTCAGTCCATAACCATTCCCTCCCCTAAAGAAAGTACTTGGTGGAGCGTCTTTTTTTTCATCAATTACAGGTGCAAGTCGCTTTGAATAAGATTCTACGAGCTTTCTACATTTTGCCACTGGAATTTTTGACCATTCTTCAAGGCTAAACTCCTCCAGCTCCTTCAAGTTAGATGGTTTCCTCCGGTGAACATCAATCTTCAAGTTTGACCACAGATTCTCAATTGGATTAAGATCTGGGCTTTGCCTAGGAGCAGTACATACCACACCCGAGTAGTAGTGCCAGGAGGCACTATTAGACCCAGATGTAGGTGTCTAGCAGTGATATGGCTATTCTGCAATATTGTGCAATATGAGGTGTCATGGTGCTCCCACCTGGTGTCACATGGACCCATCCTGTGTGACGCGACCCACAGAGCCAGAGCATTCACACCTGCATTATAATCATGTGCACTTAACTAAAGAAACCAGAGTGCAATGACACTCACCACCACCGGGGGCAAACTTAGAACAAACGACACCACAGTGCAATAATCCTAATGGCCACCGGAGGCAAAAAGCAAACTTAAGCACAGCTTAAGAAAAAAAAAGGTTACCTGTGCTTTTTATCAGTCCTAATCCAGCATGGATCATGACACCTGGTTCCTGGTGCTCCAGACCCGTTCCTAGGGTGTATCCAGAGGATTTAGAGGTAGGAAGATGGCAGACCAGACCTTGGTATTAACAGTTCAAACAGTTTACTGGATAACAGATCAATAATTCATTGCTTCTTCAGCATTTAGTCCCGCCAATGGATTTCCATACAAGTCCCGGCTGGATGGCAATGGGATTGATACTCTGATATGGCAAATCTATAATTGAGGTATGGCCTTGCTCCAATGGCCTCTGTAGCTTTAAGGTCTGTTGGGTTATACCCTCAGTCTCTTGGACAACCTACTATGGATAAGGCAGGAACGTGCCTTTATATTTCTTCTGTTGTCGGCTCTTGGTTGACAGGGCTTTGAAAAGATTGGCAAGGTACTCAATTCTAGCAGCCCTTGTAGTATACTCCTCACCTCTAGTCGGCCTGATCCTCTCCAAATGCCCACACTCTTTGGTCGCCACAGTGATCAGACTATAGAGGATGTTGATTAGACATCATCCAATACAGTCCCTTGCCACCCTTATACCGCAACCTGCTGGCTTCTCGTGGTATTACAGTGCAACAACTTACATTCAATATGACAGAATGATAGGAAATACATCAAACCATGAATTATTCCACAGGCTCATATGAATGCAAAAATGTTTGTAATAGCCCTGTTTGGGTCATTACATAACCCTTGAAGAAGAATCAAGCCACCCCCAGTTTCATAGTTGGGACGGTGTTCTTGAAGTTGTACTCATCCTTTGTTTTCCTCAAAACACAGCGAGTGGAGTTGATACCAAAAAGTTCTATTTTGATCTCATCTGACCTCATGACCTTCTCCCATGCCTCCTCTGGATCATCCAGAAGGTCATTGGCTAACTTCAAATAGGCCTGGATATGTGCTGGTGTGAGTAGGGGGAACTTGAGTGCTCTGCACGATTTTAATCCATGACTTACTAACGGTAATGTTTGAGACTGTGGTTCCTCCTCTCTTCAAGTCATTGATGAGATCCTCCCGTGCAGTCCTGGGCTGATTCCTGACCTTTCTCAGAATTATTCCTATCCTACAAAGCAAGATCCTGCATGGAGCCCCAGACGAGGAAGACTGACAGTCACCTTTCAGAAAAGGTGTGTATATGTAGTTGAAACCAGAAGTTTACATACACTCTATAAAAAGTGTATCCTTTTATAGAGTGTATACTTGGGTATACTAATAGATCACAGACTGAATACGAGTCAACAGTGTGATGCAGCAGCAAAAAAGGCAAATGCAATTCTAGGATGTATTAACAGAAGCATACAGTCTAGATCACGTGAAGTCACTATTGCCCTCTACTCCTCTTTGGTCAGACCTCATCTGGAATATTGTGTCCAGTTTTGGGCACCACATTTTAAAAAAGACATCAACAAACTGGAGCAAGTTCAGAAAAGAGCGACCAGAATGGTGACCAGTCTGCAAACCCTGTCTTATGAGGAAAGTTTGCAGGATTTGGGAATGTTTAGTTTGCAAAAGAGAAGACTGAGAGGAGACTTAATAGCTGTCTACAAATATCTAAAAGGGCTATCACATTGTAGAAGGATCATCTTTATTCTCATTTGCACAAGGAAAGACTAGAAGCAATGCGATGAAACTGAATGGGAGGAGACACAGATTAGATATTAGAAAAAACTTTTTGACAGAGTGATCAATGAGTGGAACAGGCTGCCACGAGAAGTGGTGAGTTCTCCTTCAATGGAAGTCTTCAAACAGAGGCTGGACAGACATCTGACTGGGATGATTTAGCAAATCCTGCTTTGAGCAGGGGGTTGGACCAGATGGCCCAGGAGGTCCCTTCCAACTCTACGATTCTATGATTCTATGAAAAGACACATATGCATGTTTTTCTCAATGTCTGACATGAAATCAAAATATGAAAAGTGCGGTCAGGCGGAGTGCTGGGCATACAGAAGAGGGCAAAAGGATAATGTAAATATACAGACCTTTATTTACACAATGCGTTTCGGTGGCTGAATACCACCTTCATTGACCTGATTCAGCCGCCGAAATGCGTTGTGTAAATAAAGGTCTGTATATTTACCTTAACCTTTTGCCCTCTTCTGTACGCCCAGCACTCCGCCTAACCACACTTTTCTTTTCATTTAACAATACCCCTCCTTGAGGGCTGCGGATGCAGCAGCATAGGCATCATTACTAGGAGACATACAGGACCTTTGGTGATGTGTCCAGTCACATGACAGCTTGGACTTCATGCCCAACAGTCTGACAGCCGGCTCCTTACTAACTACTACAAACTTCTCCCGAGGTTGTGCAAGGGTGCACAACCTGGAAAGGTGAGTGGATTCCCACTCTAACAGAAATCTCACTAGACCACCAGGTATAATCCTATAAGCGCCCCCCCTGCTCTGATGTTTCTCTATGAAATCAAAATAAACCTTTCCCATTTTAGGTCAGCTAGGATTACCATAATTATTAATATTTGCCAAATGCCAGAATAATGAGAGAGAGAATGTTTTAAGGCATTTTTCTTACTTACTGCAAAGTCAAAAGTTTACATACGCTAAGATTACTATGCCTTTAAACAATTCTGGAATGCCCATGTGATGATGTCATGATGTCATGTGTTTGGAAGCTTCTGGCAAGTTTTTTGGCAACATCTGAGTTAATTAGAGACACGCCTGTGGATGAATTTTAATGCACACCTGAAACACACTGCTTATTTGTGTTGCATCATGGGAAAGTCTAAAGAAATTAACCAAGATATCAGAAAGAGAATTGTGGACTTGCACAAGTCTGGCTCATCCTTGGGTACAATTTCAAGATACCTGAAGGTGTCTCGTTCATCTGTACAAACAATTATATGCAAGTACAAGATGGAAATGTCCAGCCATCATACCACTCAGGAAGGAGAGGGGTTCTGTGTCCCAGAGATGGGCGTGCTTTGGTCCGACATGTGCATATCAGCTCAAGGACAAAAGCAAAATACCTTGTGAAGATGATGGTGAAAGCTGGTAAGATTGTGTCAATATCCAGAGTGAAACGAGTACTGTGTCAACATGGGCTGAAAGGCCACTCTGCCAGTAAAAAATTACTCCAAAAGAAACATAAAAAAAGCCAAACTATTGTTTGTAAATGCACACAAGAACAAAGACCTTAATTTTTGGAGACACTGGAGACATTTTTGGGTATAATGACCAGCGTTACGTTTGGAGAAAAAAGGAAGAAGCTTGAAAGCCTAAGAACACCATCTCAACTTTGGAACATGGGGGTGGCAACATCATGTTGTGTGGTTGTTTTGCTGCAGGAGGGACTGGTGCACTTCACAAAATAGATGGAATCATGAGAAAAGAAGATTATGTGGCAATACTGAAGCAACATTTCAAGACATCAGCCAGGAAGTTAAAACTTGTGCGGAAATGTGACTTCCAAATGGACAATGACCTGAAGCATACTGCCAAAATGGTAAAAAAGTGGCTTTAGGATAACAAAGTCAATGGTTTGGAGTGGCCATAACAAAGCCCTGGTCTCAATTCCATTGAAAATGTATGGGCAAAGCTGAAAAGGCAGGTGAGAGCAAGGCGACCTACAAACCTGGATGCAGTGGACCCATATAATTAAGATGGCAACACAGGTGCAAGAATACCGACGAAACAACCGCTCACAGCCTACCAATACATGGAGGGGGCAGTTGCCTGGTATATTAATGCACAATTAAAAACTTGTATGCGGCGCTGTTCACACTATGGCAATGCACAGCATCAAGGTTAACAGCCTAGTAGTGACACCCTTCTATTAGATCAGGCTGGCTGCCCAGCTCTATCAAAATGCATGCCATGTGAACAGATACCGCAGTTTACAAGACCAAATGGGCCCAACTGCACCCTGAATAAAAAGTGCAAACAACACATAAAAATGTGAGGTATTAGCTGATATGGCCAAAATACATGAGTCCGTAACCTGCGCCAAAGGTTCCCACGTTTACGGGTCCCTAACACTAAATCCTAACACTGAAATAGCACAAAAAGAGGACTTAAAAATCCTCCAATAATACAAGAAAACAACAAAAAAGCAGAGAGGTTTACCCGTCCAGGCCTCCAGACAAATGCATGAGGATGCAGTGGACCCATATAATTAAGATGGCAACACAGGTGCAAGAATACCGATGAAACAACCGCTCACAGCCTACCAATACATGGAGGGGACAGTTGCCTGGTATATTAATTTATATTAATATATTGGTATATTTGTCTGGAGGCCTGGACGGGTAAACCTCTCTGCTTTTTTGTTGTTTTCTTGTATTATTGGAGGATTTTTAATGTAAGTCCTCTTTTTGTGCTATTTCAGTGTTAGGATTTAGTGTTAGGGACCCGTAAATGTGGGCACCTTTGGCACAGGTTATGGGCTCACGTATTTTGGCCAAAATATCAGCTAATACTCCACATTTTTTATGTGTTTTTTGCACTTTTTATTCAGGGTGCAGTTGGGCCCATTTGGTCTTGTAAACTGCGGTGTCTGTTCACATGGCATGCATTTTGATAGTGCTGGGCCAGCCCGCCTGATCTAATAGAAGGGTGTAACTAATAGGCTGTAAACCTGGATGCTGTGCATTGCCATAGTGTGAACAGCGCCGCATACAAGTTTTTTATTATGCATTAATATGCCAGGCAACCGCCCCCTCCATGTATTGGTAGGCTGTGAGCGGTTGTTTCATCGGTATTCTTGCACCTGTGTTGCCATCTTAATATATGGGTCCACTGCATCCTGATAGTGCATTTGTCTGGAGGCCTGGACGGGTAAATCTCTCAGGAGGAATGAGCCCAAATTCTGACCAACCATTGTGAGAAGCTTGTGGAAGGATATCTCAAATGTTTGACCCAAGTCATTCAGTTTAAGGGCAATGGTACGAAATACTAATGAAATGTATGAAAACTTTTGACTTTGCAGTAAGTAATAAAAATGCCATAAAACATTCTCTCTCTCTCTCTTTGGTATTTGGTAAATATTAATAATTATGGTAATCCTAACTGAGCTAAAACGGGAAAGGTTTATTCTGATTTCATGTCAGATATTGAGAAAAGCATGCAGATGTGTCTTATACTGTATACAGTGTATGTAAACTTCTAGTTTCAACTGTACTGACAGACTATGTGACACTTACATTGCACACAGGTGGACTTCCTTTAACTAAGCATGTGACTTATGAAGGTAATTGCTTGTACCAGAAATTTGTATGGGCTTCATAGCAAAAGGAGTGAATTTATATGTGCATGCCAATTATTAGTTATTTGATCCAGTACATTTAATTTATGCCTACATTTTTCTCACTTCACTTTATCAGCTTAGATTATTTAATGCTGATGCGTCACACACAAATTTGATAACAAAAATCTTTAAATACAGGTTGTAACGTATCAAAAGAGGTAAAAAGCCAAGGGGGCGAAAACTTTTGCAAGCCACTGTAGAGCTTAGAAGTATTCAGCTAGTCAGTTTTGAATCGCATGCTGTCATAGACCTAATGCAATAGAGAAGAATTAGCTGGGTAGAAAGGGAAAAAGAGCAATTGCCAGTACACCATGTTCTATAATATGAAGACTGCAATTTATTAAGAGGATAAAAGCTTTGACTGGCGTGCTTCTTTAATGTTTTTGTCTCTGGAGTAAAAAATAATTTTGAGTTGTGAACACAATAGAAACATAATTCATGAAGGCAAACTGCAGAACTGTACCAATAAGTGACCAGACACCTGTGAATAATGGCCAAACGTACAGTGTTGTTTGACAATTGCCACTAGCATCAATTATATTATTAGTGTTGACATAACAGGATGATAATTTATGATTGTACATCCAGAAGCTGCTCTGGAATTAGAGGAAGTCACTACACTCAGTACCAGTCTGTGATGGCCTATACATTTGCTTTGTAGCTGTGTGAACAACCTCAGGGTTTTAGTTCTGCTTCGTGGATCATGTGTGATAAAATAAAAGATTAAGAGGTAATAGACAGAGTCCCAAAAATGAGCTTTCCTTCATTCATTGCTTCAGGAACTTGTATTCTCCAATTGTCACCTCCTGCAGGAGAACAGCCTGGGAATAGAGGATTGAATAACACCTGCATCTGCACTGAAAGTCATGACATGACATTCAGGAAAGCCTGTGGAGGGAGGCAACATCAAATGTTACCAGAATACAAAGTTGGAAGACTGTGTCTTACCTCCTCACATTCCACTGCTTCTTGACTGACCATTAACCCCCTAACTACCACCAAGGGTTTTCATGCTCTGCAATACCTGTTAGGAAAACAAATACTTATAAAGGTGTCCTTTAACATGGCAAGCCCTTCACTTAAAGTCCCGGGTTTTACAACTTAGCAATTTGCAGTCCTTTAGAAGCCTTCATATTGTTGCATAGCAGTCTACCATACAATGTGTAGGCATTTCTGGCAATAAATAATACACTGGCTACATTATTACAATAACTGATCAATTTTCAACAGAAAAATAAATTTGATAAAAATTAGTAATATCAAAGTGATCTGGAGTACAAATTGGCATGTGTGCAATGCGGTAGGAGCAAGGGGGGAGCAGCACTGTCCTGCTCTGCCCTTATTCACGTAGAGGTTGGCTGACACAAGGTAAGATTTTAATACTAGAGACAGGCTAGGAAAGTCCCGATCGGGTACACCTTGTGGTGGGATGGCTTTTAATCTTTTTTGATCAGGGTTATGACAACTAAGTACCCTACATAATTTTCATGTACTGTTGCTGTTTACTTGTTTGCTTACCATAGGGTATATCATAGAATCGTAGAGTTGGAAGGGACCTCCTGGGCCATCTGGTCCAACCCCCTGCTCAAAGCAGGATTCGCTAAATCATCCCAGACAGATATCTGTCCAGCCTCTGTTTGAAGACTTCTGTTGAAGGAGAACTCACCACCTCCCGTGGCAGCCTGTTCCACTCATTGATCACTCTAACTGTCAAACAGTTTTTTCTAATATCTAATCTGTGTCTCCTCCCATTCAGTTTCATTCCATTGCTTCTAGTCTTTCCTTGTGCAAATGAGAATAAAGTTGATCCTTCTACAATGTGACAGCCCTTGAGATATTTGTAGACAGCTATTAAGAGTCCTCTCAGTCTTCTCTTCTGCAAGCTAAACATTCCCAAATCCTGCAACCTTTCCTCATAAGACATGGTTTGCAGATCGGTCACCATTCTGGTCGCTCTTTTCTGAACTTGCTCCAGTTTGTTGATGTCTTTTTTAAAATGTGGTGCCCAAAACTGGACTCAATATTCCAGATGAGGTCTGACCAAAGAGGAGTAGAGGGAAATAATGACTTCACGTGATCTAGACTGTATGCTTCTGTTAATACATCCTAGAATTGCATTTGCCTTTTTTGCTGCTCCATCACATTGTTGACTCATATTTAGTCTGTGATCTATTAGTATACCCAAGTCTTTTTCACATGTGCTGTTGCTTAGCCCTATTCCTCCCATTCTGTATATGCTTTATTCATTTTTATTGCCCAGATGTAGAACTTTGCATTTTTCCCTGTTAAAAACCATTGTGTTAGTTGCTGCCCACTTCTCCAGTTTATTTATATCTTTTTGAATCCTCTCTCTCTCTTCTCTAGTATTAGCTATCCCTCCTAGCTTTGTGTCATCAGCAAATTTAATCAGTTTACTCTCAATTCCTTCATCTAAATCGTTGATAAAGATGTTGAACAATACAGGGCCCAGGACAGAGCCCTGTGGTACCCCACTTGAGACATTCTTCCAACTGGATGTACAGCCATTTACGACCACTCTTTGGGTCCGATCACTAAGCCAGTTATGAATCCACCTAACAGTTGCCTTGTCCATTCCATACTTAGTCATTTTTTCAATAAGGATTGTGTGAGATACTTTGTCAAATGCTTTGCTGAAGTCGAGATATACTATATCTACAGCATTTCCCTGATCCACCCAATCAGTGATCCTGTCATAGAAGGAAATTAAGTTAGTCTGACATGACTTATTAGGACCAAGGAGAAAAAGGAGTAAAGGATTAAACAATTCGTAGTGCAAAATTACAAAATTGTATTTATCACATGCACAGACAAATGGTAAAAAACAGCAGCAAAGTTGCAAACATCAAAATGACTGACAGGAAGGACTGGAATGGGAAAGTGAAAATAAACATGTGCACCAATGCTACAGCTCATCGCAATGAGTATTGCCCATAATAGTAACCTAGCCCTGAGAGTGCATATATTAAGGTAAGAGCAGATCCTTAATTTGGCACGTGGAATCTGCACCCATTGATGATACATTTCCGGTCAACAAGAATCTAATGTCAATGAGCAGCTTCATACCAAATAGCTGCTGTTACTAAATAGATAAGAATAGCCGAAAAGCTCTTCAGCACTAAGTCACTTATGAAGCAGACTGAATAAAAACCTTTTGCATACATTTTTACAAGTAATTCATGCTGCCAGATCCTGCCAAACCGAGAAGCCACTCACTTCATTGCATACAAAACTGTCCCTTTTATTTAAACTTTTATATAAAATTTTATATAATACTAGATGGTGGCCCGATTCTAACGCATCGGGCATTCTAGAGTCTCTCTCTCCGCTCCGCAGATCTCCCGACAAGGTGTGCATCGTTCGAATGTGCTGATTGGTCACGGCCGTCCAGGCACAACCAATCAGCGCCGCAGGATTTCCATTACAGACAGACAGAATTAGATTATATAGTAGACTAGCTATGAACCCGTTTTACGCCCAGGTGGAGAGCATTTTAAATGGTATATGGTCTCCCATCCTGGTATGTGCTGCCACCCTCCTATCCTGGTACACATGGCACCCAACATTCCTATCCTGGTATGCATGGTACCCTCACCCCCCCAATCCTGGTATGCATGGCACCCGATTCTTCATCCTGGTATGCATAGTCCCCTCACCCCTCAATCCTGGTATCCATGGTACTCCCTCATCCCTATCCTGGTATGCATGGTCCCCTCACCCCCTATCCTGGTATGCATGGTCCCCTCCCCCCAATCCTGGTATGCATGGCCCCCTCACCCCCTATCCTGGTATGTATGGTCCCCTCACCCTCTATCCTGGTATGCATAGTCCTCTCATCCCCCAATCCTGGTATGCATGGTACCCCTCATCCCCCAGTCCTGGTATACATGGTCCTCTCACCCCCCAATCCTGGTATGCATGGTACTCCCTCATCCCTATCCTGGTATGCATGGTCCCCTCACCCCTATCCTGGTATGCATGGTACCCCTCATCCCTAAATCCTGGTATGCATGGCCCCCTCACCCCCAATCCTGGTATGCATGGTACTCCCTCATCCCTATCCTGGTATGCATGGTCCCCTCACCCCCTATCCTGGTATGCATGGTACCCCTCATCCCTCAATCCTGGTATGCATGGTACTCCCTCATCCCTATCCTGGTATGCATGGTTCTCTTACCCCCCTATCCTGGTATGCATGGTACCCCTCATCCCCCAATCCTGGTATGCATGGTCCTCTTATCCCCTAATCCTGGTATGCATGGTACCCCTCATCCCCCAATCCTGGTATGCATGGTACTCCCTCATCCCTATCCTGGTATGTATGGTACCCCTCATCCCCCAATCCTGGTATGCATGGTACCCCTCATCCCCCAATCCTGGTATGCATGGTCCTCTCACCCCCCTATCCTGGTATGCATGGTCCCCTCACCTCCCAATCCTGGTATACATGGTCCTCTCACCCCCCTATCCTGGTATGCATGGTCCTGTCATCCCCCAATCCTGGTATGCATGGTACCCCTCACCCCCCCTTTCCTGGTATGCATGGTACCCCTCACCCCCCTATCCTGGTATGCATAGTACCCCTCATCCCCCAATCCTGGTATGCATTGTCCTGTCATCCCACAATCCTGGTATGCATGGTACCCCTCACCCCCCTATACCAGTATGCATGGTACCCCTCACCCCCAATCCTAGTATGCATGGTACCCCTCATCCCCCAATCCTGGAATGCATTGTACCCCTCATCCCCCAATCCTGGCATGCATGGTCCTGTCATCCCCCAATTCTGGTATGCATGGTACTCCTCATCCCCCAATCCTGGTATGCATGGTACCCCTCATCCCCCAATCCTGGTAAGCATGGTCCTCTCACCTCCCCTATCCTGGTATGCATGCTCCCCTCACTCCTATTAAAACTACACACATACAAAAAAAAACATTTATACTCACCCTTCTTTCCTGTGCTCCAGCGCTGTCACCACGTTCTGCTGGAGGCCAGGAGAGGAGTCTGGCGCTGGAGTACGCGCATGCCCATAGCGCTGTCCGGTGCCATATTGCTGAAGACACACTGCAAGTGTGTCTTCAGTAAAATGGCGCCGGATCGCGCTATGCGCATTCGCGATTCCGGCCGCACTCCCGCCCCGGTCTCCGGCCGAAGAGGAGCGCCGCGGCAACGCTCTTCCCTGTCAGGTAAGAATGTAAGTATGGTGCCAGACATAGCGGTATGCAGTGTGTATGCGTACCGCCCTCTCCAATGCCATACACACTCCTCACCGCGCTGCCTCATTCTGTCTGGAGCCAGACTGCGCAGGCGCGTCGCGCTTGCGCAGTCTATAAAGGCTTCGGACAGAGTGACGCTTAGCCGGTTATATTATAGATTTGAAGTTCTTGTAGACATTGTAAGGAAGTCAGTGCTGTGGGACATGGGTGAGGACAGTAGGCGCCATAAAAGTTCTATCAATCGTTCCATGCTGATTTAATACCTTTTTAATCCATTATTTTTTACAAGAATCAAAAATAGTAAAACTATGAAAGCTGTTAATCTAAATACTGATGTGACATACAATTGCTAATCACTATAAAGAAAAAGTAATTGTGATGGTATGACAATAGTTTATTCTTACTGAATGTTTATATTAAGCAAATAATAAAAAAAAGTCTTCTATTTTGCTGCAATATGATCAAAGAACACCTAGTAGTTGGAGGACATGTGTTAATGCATTGGTAGTAAGGCAATTATTGTGCTCATGGATAGAATGGTCACATCCACTGATCTCACCCCTACATTAGTCCATTACACCCTATATTCAATAACTGCACCTTCATGTCAACTGCACACACAACAACTCAAATCGGTAAAACTGAAAGGGAAGCATTTACGTAGACTAATGTTTCATACGTTGGGGAAGCATGAGGGCTCAGTGGTTAGCACTGTTGCCTTACAGAACTGGGATCCCGGTCTGTGAGGAGTTAGTATATTCTCCCGATATTTGTGTGGGTTTCCTCCTGGTTCTCCGGTTTCCTCCCACAGTCCAAAGACATACTGATAGGGAATTTATACTATACTGTGTGCCCCAATGGGGACAGTGTTGATAATCTATGTAAAATGCTGCACAATATGATAACGCTATATAAGCAATGCATAATAAATAATATGTAACAAAATTGTGCACCATAATAAGCAAATATGACAATATCGGGTATCAATTTATTCATTTTGCATAAAAAATATTGAGAGAACCAAGAAGGTTACATAATTTGGCATGGAAAGAAGCAAATTTAGGTGCAAAATAGTTTGCATCATTTTAATTTTGATATTCTGGTGCAAAGTCTATAATAGATTCCACAAGGCTTGCGCAAAATATTTCTTGCATGGATTACTGCAAATCATTACTAAACAATCTTATGGCCACCACACATAGATGTAGTTAGGGGAGATAATGATCCAGTATGTTTGATTTTAGCCTGTAGATCCTTTTGTCCTTTAAGTGATAAGCCACCACCAGAGATCGAGCGATCCATAGAGCATTACTGTGTATGGGAACTGAATGAAATGCCAAAATATTGTTCGACCAACAGCTATCAAAATTGTATGGGGGTCATTGCTCTCACTAAACTCTCCCATCTACTAACTAATTTGAATGAGCAGCCAGGCTTATACCACTATGCCGTAGTAACACCTCCAAAAATACAGCACAAGACCGATATTGAAATATTAAAATAATCTTTATTAAAAACAAAGTGGACAATGCACATAAATTAAACCATATACAACAAAAGAAACAGATAAAATAAATGAAGGTGGAGAAATACAGTCCAAAAATTATACATAGCAAAATAAAAATTATGCATAACAAAATAGTCCAAAAAAGAGTATAAAAGCCACCTTCAATTCACTACAATATTCCAACTCCGGCCATAGATTTATGCAGAAAAAAAGGGCATAGGCCATAGAATAAATCCATAAAATCAATAGTTTATTGACATCAAATCATTAAAATAAAACAAGGAAATTTCTTAAAAATGCCAGGTACAAAAAATACATCAAATAACACTGCAATATAAAACAGCACTTATAAATGCAGCAGAATGACCACCAATAAATATGTAATAGGCAAAAAAAGTGCCCCGTGCCAAAGGATCAAAAACCTGCTCATGAAAAATTGCTCCAAAATAGACACCAAAGCATAAGTCAATTTATAAATGCGGTATTAAAGTGCTGAATTGTCCAAAAGATCAGAAATAGCTCATCAGAACGGCGCTATCGGGATAGCCGGGTACACAAACACCAAGAGCTGCATCTATGTAAGTTTCAAGCATTTGTTAGCACTATGCACTTTATCCTGCCTGCCGTGATATTTGAATTGTGCACGAAGCAAATTAATTTTTGTTACATATGAGATATTTCTGATCTTTTGGGCACTTCAGCACTTTAATACCGCATTTATAAGTTGACTTATGCATTGGTGTATATTTTGGAGCAATTTTTCATGAGCAGGTAAATCCTTTGGCGCTTTTTTTTGCCTATTACATATTTATCTGTGGTCATTCTGCTGCATTTATAAGTGCTGTTTTATATTGCAGTGTTCTTTGATGTATTTTTTGTACCTGGCATTTTTGAGAAATTTCCTTGTTCTATTTTAATGATTTGATGTCAATAAACTATTGATTTTATGGATTTATTCTATGGCCTATGCCCTTTTTTCTGCATAAATCTATGGCAGGAGTTGGTATATTGTTGTCCAAAAATTATGCTGTAATTATATAGTGAAGAGTGACCCAGACAAAATCAGATCGAAGATCCTATAGACCTTGTTAATGATCTAAAAGTGCTTGGTTCTTGATATCCATATGTATAAATATATTAGTCAAAGAAACTGCAGAGTGCAAAAATATGAATGTATAAATAGAATAAATAAAGTGCCAGTGCACAAAAATAACAAGCAGCACTTAATTCATAGGCATGTAGAGTTTAATTCATAAAGAATGATGGAATAGCAAAAATAAATCACCTAAAGGTATAAAAAATTTATTTATGAGGGGTTACATATCAATAGAAGAATAAAAGGATTAACAAATCCATAGAGTCAAACTGCACTGCTTGTCCTCCACCTCTCCCTCCAACGCACGTTTTGCAATGCTTCTTCAGGGAGTGGTTTGTTGTTTTTATACATTCATATTTTAGCACTCTGCACTTTCTTTGACAACTATATTTATATATAGGAATGGGAATTCTCCAGTGCAGATCTTGTATTAGAAGAGAAATATTAAATAGGGAATCCTTCTAGATTTTTAAATTAAAAACAAGAATACTTCTAGGTCTCAATATAAGACAAGATTTATTATTACAGTATGACTAATAGCCCAGTTCTTTATTATAGTTTGCAGATTGTTTTTAAAGCATTTATTAAATTTTTATTTCTATTTCCACTGATTCAGTTTCCAAGCGCTCTAATGGGCTAATCTTCACCACGATCCCAATCAATCAGGTGTGCCAGCTAGAAAACTTCTTCTATAACCGCATCACTGGCTCTTTTTCCAGGAAACCATGATTAAGACTTAGCTGTCGAAACACGTCAGTTTTACCTTTCAGGGAATCTGTGATATGCCATTGTCCTTACTTTTATGATGCCTCAATAATATATTTTAAGTTTTACTTACAAGATCAGGGCTGGAGAATTCCATTTACTTACTAGTTGATTTGCACTCCGGACCAGGGCAGCTCTGTATGAGGATCTACTACCAGACACAGTGCTGCTATTCATTGTGAGCTGACATCCCTTCTTTTTCCCTTTCCTATATTACCTGTTAAATTTATAGATAGGGATATCAAGAACCAAGCAATTTTTGATCATTAAAGCAAACCTGTCACCTGATTTGGCCGCTATAAGATGCGGCCACTGCCTTTCAGGGCTTATCTACAGCATTCTAAAATGCTGTAGATAAGTCCTCATTCCCACCTGAAAGATAAGAAAAATAAGTTTTATTATACTCACCCGGGGGCGGTCCGATGGGTGTCGCAGGTCCGGGTCCGGCGCCTTCCATCTTCTTGCGATGCTGTCCTCCTGCTTGCTTCATCGCTCAAGGTATCGCGCTTCTGCACAGGTGTTGCAAGAAGATGGGAGGCTCTGGAACCAGACCTGTGACACCCATCGGACCGGACTGCACCGGAACTGCATTGGAATGCTATAGCAAAACCACAACAAACATGCGATCAAAAAAATCCCAACTCTATTTGCAAAAATAGAAATTCATTTTATTAATTACATACAGGTAAGTGAAGAGCAAAAAAGGGGGGAAGGAACCACAAAGACCACATATATACACGTAAAAAGAAGGGGCGCACATGCTGCAAAGTGAGGGGATTTAGATAGTAGCCATTATGCCAATGTAAAAATGATATAATCCCACACTATTGCACATTCCCATATGACCTAACAAACATAGCTAATGCTGGAATACAGGCGTATGCAAATTAGAATGGTAATCCCCATAATTATACCTGGTAGATGGCCGGGAATGGTAGACAGCACTGAGCCCGCCCTGATGCGCGTTTCGGGCCACAGAAGCCTTTGTCAATGAATTGTCGGAATGCTGGAGATAAGCCCTGAAAGGCAGTGGCCGCATCTTATAGCATCCAAAACAGGTGACAGGTTCCCTTTAAAAAGTTTATAGGATCTTCTACCTAATTAATCAGTTTGTCTGGGTCACTATTTACTGTATAGTGTATTTAAAAAAAGAGAGAAAACAAGTGTTTTACACTGAAAAGGGTAAATTTTATTAGTACAAAGGACACACATTAAAATTCCCCGCAGGGGTTAAAAAGACAAACAAACTTTCAGCCTTGAAAAAGCGAGGTATCAACAAGCAAAACGCGAGTTGGGGATTCTTGCACTTGCATGTGGGGGTACCTTTGGCAGTATAGGTAAGGATTATTTTTGTGATTTTGATATTATTGGAACATGGTGGGGATTATGTGCAGAGGAGGTTTAACCCCTTCATAACCGGAGGTGTTTTAGTTTTTGCATTTTTGTTTTTTGCTCCCCTTCTTCCCAAAAGCCATATCTTTTTTATTTTTTGGTCAAAATGGCCATGTGAGGGCTTGTTTTTTTTCAGGACAAGTTGTACTTTTGAACGTCATCATTGGTTTTAACATATCGTGTACTGGAAATGGGAAGAAAATTCCAAGTGCGGCTAAATTGCAAAAACAATGTAATTCCAAAATTGTTTTTTGCATTGCTTTTTTACTATGTTCACTAAATGCTAAAACTGACCTGCCATTATGATTCTCCAGGACATTATGAGTACATAGGCACCAAACATGTCTAGGTTATTTTTTATCTAAGTGGATAAAAAAAATTCCAAAGTTCATAAAAAAAAAATTGTGCCATTTTCCGATACCCATAGCATCTCCATTTTTTGTGATCTTGGGTTGGGTGAGGGCTAACCCCCATCTGTGGATGTCATGAACTCAGACCATCCTCATGCAGTCAGTTTCTAACCGTTTGTGCAGACACATGCACATTTGTTACCAGCTGGAGGTCATTTTGCAGGGCTCTGGCAGTGCTCCTCCTGTTCCTCCTTACACAAAGGCAGAGGTTGCAGACCTGCTGCTGGGTTGTTGCCCTCCTACAGCCCCCTCCACATCTCCTGGTGTACTCACCTGTCTCCTTGTAGCGCCTCCAGCCTCTGGACACTACGCTGACAGACACAGCAAACCTTCTTGCCACAGCTCACATTCATGTGCCATCCTGGATGAACTGCACTACCTGAGCCACTTGTGTGGGTTGTAGAGTTCGTCTCACACTACCACGAGTGTGAAAGTACAACCAACATTCAAAAGTGACCAAAACATCAGTCAGAATGCATTGGTACTGAGATATGGTCTGTCATCCCCACCTGCAGAACCACTCCTTTATTGAGGGTGTCTTGATAATTGCCAATAATTTCCATCTGTTGTCTATTCCATTTGCACAACAGCATGTGAAACTGATTGTCAATCAGTGTTGCTTCCTAAGTGGACAGTTTGATTTCACAGAAGTTTGATTTACTTGGAGTTATATTCTGTTGTTTAAGTGTTCCCTTTATTTTTTGAGCAATGTATAATGTATTTAATCATAATTTTTGCACTGTATTCCTACACTAGCATTTACTTTATCTTGTTTGTTTTGTCGTATGTGGCTGTAGGGGGTTGTAAAATATGGCACCTTTTCCCCAACCCCCTTAAAGCTTGTAAGCAATATTTCTACTTAACTGTATGTCCTTGTATGTTGTTTTCCTATTGTTATGCTGCTATTGTAATTGTCATATATATGTTGTGTATTATATAGGAATAGTGTATACCCCGGGTCGGCCACTAGATGGGGCACAATGTAAGAGGGAGCATTGCCTCAAAAGGTCAACTAGAGGGGGGCCTTACAGTAAATAGTTAGAATAGGGATTATAGTAGTTTAAATGGATAACATAGGAGGGGCACGGTGGGATAAGACATAGAGTACTTGCTGATAGTGGGCTCATCAGCTCAGTAGGGCTGGCTAGACCTGGGCAACATTGTGCCCCATAAAGTTTTGACAAGCTTCAAGCTCAGCATATATTTGTGACCTGTATCGTCACAGGAAGGAATTACAGCAACAGCGCTGGCAGTGCAGTTAATGTGGGTCTGCAGTTGCTAGTGAAGACTAAGCAGTACGGGCACAATAAAGAAGATGTGGCAGCTGATCTTGTGAGCAGACGCCCTGAAAACCAGGGTGAAATGGCTTAGGGAACACCCAAATGGAGTGAGGCTAGGCAATGAAGATGCTGTGGGACCATTCGGCACGGTCCGTCCTGGAAGCGAGCGTAGTGACAGAGAGAGAAGGAAAGGGACAGAAGAAAAGCTGTGTGTTGTGAAGCCTGATGATGATGATGCTGGAAAGAATATGAATATGCTGTGTACAAGTCTCAGTAAAGTTGCTCCGTTTAAGGTTGAACTGGACTGTGACTCCGCTATTTCCAAAGTGGATCTTGAAGTCCTCCAGAAACGTACAGAGGACCCTGATGAAGCTGGAACAAGCACTGCAGGTATGCTGAGTGATGGGCAGCGTGTTTATGTGATGGGAGGCCAAGGCACACTGAGGCAGATGTTGATGGCCACAACTACGGCCCCGGCCTTCCCTCACATGGTTTTAATTTATGTATCTTCTCCACTTTGTTTTCAATAAAGATTATTTTAATATTTCACTATCGGTCTTGTCCTGGATTTTTGTTGGAGTTATTATGTTTTTTTATATTTCTTGATGGCTTATTTACTAGTCCAAAATGTATGCTATTACTCTGTTTTGTAGGTGTCACTATGCCAATGCCTCTACTGGAGGCCATTGTCTGCTCTGTTTGCCCATTTCTTTTAGTATTCAAACTTACCACCATCTTCTACAAAGTTCTCCACATTGCTTCATTTCCTTACATTTAGTCCCATAAATCTGTATACCACCCTATTTGTGTTTTATATCCTGCAAACCATCTAAGATTAATATCCTCCGTGATCATAACTTCTCCCTGTTGGCCTTCGGATTTCTCTCATGCTGCACCAGTTGTCTGGAATACACTACCTCAACAATCAGATAAATTTCAAACAGCCTTAGCATTAATGTTGCCATTAATACATTTCCATAGGGAGAATTATCAAATTAGTTTGATATTCTTTAATGCCAGATTTAGTTCTACACGTTGCCTCTGAATTGTATTGTGCTGCAGTTGGCAATACAGAAAGATTATCACTACACATAATTTTGCAGATTGCTACAACCAGGGCCAGGACAAAGTCATTAGTTGTACTAGGCAGATGAAGCAAATGGTGACCCACTGCCCCCAAGCAAAGGAATTGGTCAGAGACTAATGTAACAGGACACATAGCGCACTCAACCCCCCCATGGGTAAGGTAATAGGCTCCAACGACCACATCTACTAGAATAGTTACCTTTTTCAAACTTAGACACAGAATCATGTGTTTGCAAAACCATTTACACAATACAAGCGCAGGGCAGAAAGGGCGTAGGCTGCCTTAAATCCAGTCAGTGACTCCACTCAGCCAATCGTCTTCATTAGTCCCAGGTGCCTGATAATCAGGCTCACTACCTTCCTTCACTAGAATAGGGAGTTCACCAGGCCTCAGTGACGGAGGGGAAAATGAACTCACAACAGGAGACATGGTGATATTCATCCCTGATATCCTATATTTTAAATGTCACTCAAGGAAAGTCAAGGAAACTAATGTAGCTTAACTATACGGGGGGGTGATTAGTTTCAGTTAAGGTGTCCAGCATTTGGCGGATACCTTAATGGAAACTAAACAGACCCATTTATAGATTAAGGGATATGTATGATGATCCGTCATGCGACAAATACCGCTTGCAACAAAACTGATGATTGATGGTTCCGGTGATGTATTCATGGAGTGATGATGGTTCTAGTAATGTAAATGTATTCATCACTAGAAACATCATGAGTATATACTGTAAATGCGAAACGAAAATCATCATCAGTACATAAATAGGACACCAGAGCCATTAATAGTACATGAATACAGCACCAGAACCATCAGTACATGAATGTGTCAGCAGAGCCACAATCAGTACATTAATACATCACCAGAACCATAATAAGTACATTAATCTTTCACCAGAACCACCAAAAGTACTTGAATACGAGAAAAAATCTTAGAACAGCAATCAATTGCAATGTCAAGTCAGCCTCATTCACATTTGAATTACATAAACCTACAACTCTCAGTATGTCCTAAACAATGGTAAGGAGATACTGGGAGACTGCGGACAATACAAGAACCACAGGAATGATGATACGGAAGCAAGGTTACACACAAACATTTACATCCAGGTACTTTATAGATGACATATTCTCTGATTAAGTCATACCATTTCTTTTCATCTCCATCTTGTCCTGACACCATGATGACTTTTCACATCCACTGCTCTTCTCTGCAGAGTTCCATCTTATCTAGTCTTCTGCAGTACATCCCAACATGATACCCTTAAAAATAAGTGTTATTAAAATGCCCTATGTGCAAATTATGTCCTAAATAAGCCCTTTATGGTATATGGCCTCCACACTGTCCATCTAAAGAGCTACAACCTTAATGTTCATCTCTAAGCTTAAGTCATCCTCCATATTTCCCGTAATAGAGATTTAAGTGCAGAAAATAGAAGATACTCACAACCAGCCATGTACAGAATAACTGTGGCCTGCATCTTGTCAAAGGAGAAATTGCTAAGAGCCCATATACTAAAATATGGTCATCTATTATCATTGCTCTTGGATGAGGCATTTCTGCCATTCTGTACACCTTTGATAAAGTTGTGTCTGCTGTGAGCCTGCTGGATGCCACTTATGAATATACTATGCGGGATGGCAAGTAGATGAATTGTAGGATTAACTTTATAAACAGCATTATAATTGAAAATGTCATTAGAAATGAAAGGTAAGGTTTACCTTAGAAATTGTTTGTTCCAATCAATCGACCTCATAATGTACATAGACCAGATTAGTATGATTCCAAAAGTATCATCAATTTCATATACTGTATTTTGAGAATTATAAGACGCACCGGATTATAAGGTGTACCCCAAATTTGAGGGGGAAAAATAGGAGCAAAAACTTTTGTTAATAAAATGGCGGTGTCACTTAAATCCATGCGCCTTATTGCTTACCAGGGGTGGCTGTAGTGAAGCGGGGTCACTCCTGTAGGAGACAAAACTGGTGCGTTGCTACAGGCCACTGGCTGGGATGAGGAGGTGTTCCGAAGTGTGCCACTGCGGGTGAAAATGGCTACGGTGCTTTGTGGTGCGGGGGGGCTCCGCCAGCATTTTGTGAAACCCCGGAGCCTACCTCATATCCATTACTGTGATGCGGTGGCCTCTGGGAAAATGGCCGCCGGGGCAGCGCATGCGCAGATTGAGATCTCTGCAACGAGAGCTACTCTATTTAAGCTACTGAAAATAGTCTTATATAGCTGTAGTGAATTTTTGGAAGACTGTTTAATTTTTTGTTTGTCTGTAATTTTTGGCTCTAACACAGCACTGCTAATTAGGACACATTAACATGTTAGGGCAAGATAGGATATGAGTTGAACTAGATGGACTTAAAGTCTTCCTTCAACCTTAATTACTATGTTACTATGTTATTATAACAACCATCATTCTACTTCCTCTGCAACTCAACAACCTTCTTAACCATATCCACCAAAGTAGCATCTGACTCCATTGAGCATATAAATATGCAGAAAAAAAAGTAAGGGTCTTCAGCATGTCATAACCCATTATTACCAAGTCCAAATGCTTAGAAATATGTTAGACAATTTACTATAGTTTTACAAAAAGCAGTAGAATCATATGTTATATAACAACCATGTTTTTGAACCAGGACCTTCATCAGGATTAACAAATTAGGGTGCAATCTGATGGGTTATATGATGAAGATCCCAGTTGCAGCCTCATTTGTTATAGCCTTAGGAAGGTCCCAGTTTAGGATCAAAAAACAAGTTTGCTATAACATGAGTTTTATTGGTTTTTGTAGAGTAAAATAAATTGTCTAAGAAATATTGAAATATTTGGACTTCGTAATTATAGGTTAAGAAGTGCCAAAGACAATAAGTGATGGGATAAGTACAGGACTGCTGCACATCGGCTAGTCATATATGGTACATATACGTACATGTGCACAACACCTAAAATGAGCAGATATACTGTACATCTTTGATACCCACTGAGTTCACTTAACAATACCTCATAAAGTAGGTCCATCTCTCTTTTTTCTTTTTCTTCACAAAAAATATCTATCTGCCATCACAAGGCATTAGTCCACACATTCTTATTTATTTGTCTCCTGGATCCCAATGAGGGACTTTTTTACTGAGTCTTTTTCACAACCTCTAGAGTTCAACAGAGTATTGTTCACAAGCTTGTCGTGTAGCTTACGGTGTATATGGAAGATCAATAATGGTCGTACTGTCCCTATACAAATGCTCCAGGCTGGGGACAATGTCCTCCAGAGTCACTTGCTGTATTGGGGACAATAGCAAACCAGCTTTAGGACACCTTCCTACAACAGTATTAAGGCTAGAGTTCTTAGAAACATTCATCATGACCAAACCAGTAAGGCTGCTTTTACACTTACCGTGTTTTTGCTCCTATGGAGTCCCAAAATCGACCCACAAAAACTACACGGCGCGTCATGTGCCATACGGCCGTGGGGGCCATATTTGCGGCCGTGATAAAAGATCGAGCTTGTTCAATCTTTATATGGCGTACGGACATGGCCCCCATTGAAAAACAATGGGGCCGCAAAAACAAACGGATGTTTGTTTTTGCGGAGCACCGTCACTTCCGGTTTTGTGGAACGCTGTTTTTTTTTTCCAATACTATTTCAATAGTATTGGAAAAATAAAAAATGGTGATCCACAAGCTTTTTTGCGGCCCATTATTGCAGCGATACGGCCCGCAAAATTGGGCTGCAATAACGGGCCGCAAAAATGCAGTAAGTATAAAACTAGCCTTAGAAGACCACAGTTGTGCCATGATGATGTAGCAGATTCCTCTGTCATTCTCTGTAGGCTTATTCTATGACCCTGTAAGAGGGTGTATAGATTATGGATCTATTGCCTTTAACCCTTTCAAAGATATCCATTGAGAATGGTGCACAAAATGAGAATATGAACTTAATCCGGATGGGTAACAGAGCACAATGGTTACAACGGTGGCCTTAACATTTTTGGTGGCTCCCTGGTTCTGACTTGAAGCTTGAAGTCACATTCTGCATGGCTCGTAGTAGCTCAGAAGTTTTAATGCCAGAATACAGTTATCAGGCACTAGGCTAGAGGTTATCATGTAAGTTCCCCTAAAACCACATTTCATTGTATATTCATTAAAACTACCTATATAGTGACAACATACAAAGTGATACAACAAAATGCAATTAAAATACACTGCTCAATAAAATAAAGGGAACACTTAAACAACAGAATATAACTCCAAGTAAATCAAACTTCTGTGAAATCAAACTGTACACTTAGGAAGCAACACCGATTGCCAATCAATTTCACATGCTGTTGTGCAAATGTAATAGACAAGAGATGGAAATTATTGGCAATTATCAAGACACCCTCAGTAAAGGAGTGTTTCTGCAGGTGGGGACCACAGACCACATCTCAGTACCAATGCTTTCTGTCTGATGTTTTGGTCACTTTTGAATGTTGGTTGTGCTTTCACACTTGTGGTAGCATGAGAAGGACTCTACAACCCACACAAGTGGCTCGGGTAGTGCAGTTCATCCAGGATGGCACATCAAAGTGAGCTGTGGCAAGGTTTGCTGTGTCTGTCAGTGTAGTTTTCAGAGGCTGGAGATGCTAACTGGAGACAAGCCAGTACACCAGGAGATGGGGAGGGGGCCATAGGAGGTAAACAACCCAGCAGCAGGACTGTTACCTCCACCTTTGTGCAAGGAGGAACAGGAGAAGCACTGCCAGAGCCCTGCAAAATGACCTCCAGCAGGCCACAAATGTGCATGTGTCTGCACAAACAGTTAGAAACCGACTCCATGAGGATGATCTGAGTGCCCAGCGTCCACAGACAGGGATAGTGCTCACAGCCCAACACCGTGCAGGATGCTTGACATTTGCCACAGAACACCAGGATTGGCAAATTCGCCACTGGCGCCCTGTGCGCTTCGCAGATGAAAGCAGATTCACACTGAGCACATGTGACAGAGTCTGGAGATGCCATGGAGAGCAATCTGCTGCCTGCAACATCCTTTGACCGGTTTGGCAGTGGGTCAGTAATGGTGTGAGGTTGCCTTTCTTTGGAGGGCCGCACGGTGTTGGGCTGTGAGCACAACTCCCATCTGTGGACATCAGGCACTCAGACATTCCTCATGGAGTTGGTTTCTAACCGTTTGTACAGACACATGCACATTTGTGGCCTGCTGGAGGTCATTTTGAAGGGCTCTCGCAGTGCTCCTACTGTTCCTCCTTGCACAAAGGCAGAGGTAGCGGTTCTGCTGCTGGGTTGTTGCCCTCCTATGGCCCCCTCCACATCTCCTGGTGTACTGGCCTGTCTCCTTGTAGCACATCCAGGCTATGGACACTACTCTGACAGACACAGCAAACCTTCTTGCCACAGCTCGCATTAATGTGCCTTCCTGGATGAGCTTCACTACTTAAGCCACTTGTGTGGGTTGTAGAGTCCGTCTCATGCTACCACGAGTGTGAAAGCACAACCAACATTCAAAAATGACCAAAACATCAGCCAGAAAACATTGGTACTGAGTAGAGTTGAGCGAAACGGGTCGAACAATTTCAAAAGTCGACGACTTTTGGCAAAGTCGGGTTTCATGAAACGAAATCCGACCCTAGGATGAGGTCGGCCACGAGGTCGGCGACTTACGCGCCAAAGTCGCGTTTCAAAAGTTTGTTTAGCGCTCTTTTTCAGCCAATCAGGATCCACGGACACTGTGGGCAACGTGATGACATAGGCAGGGGTCGCCACCATCTTTCAGAAGGGCATGCAAGTGATTGGCTTGCTTTGGTGGGCGTCACAGGGGTTATAAAAGGGCGTGCGCGCCGACCGCCATCTTACTTCTGCTGATCTTAGCATAGGGAGAGGTTGCTGATTCTGTAGGGAGAGCGTTAGGCAGGGAAGAAGACAAAAAAACTGCTTCTGCTGCTAGCAATTTTGCCTGTGCAACACACCAGTCACTGTGTGTGCAGTGCAAGAGGAGGCTATATTGTGGTGGATCAGCGGTGTTGGTTGTTAGGCTGCCTTCTAAGGCTTCCTAACAGCTGCATTGCTGTTTCCCCACTGCTCTGCAAACTGCTTTTTTAAAAGCAATCCCAATTTTTTTTTTGTCCCGCTAAGGTACTGAGCGTGCATTTATTCACACCATACAGCGGTGTACGCTCCTCACACAGTACCGTGTAACGGCTGTTATCACAGCCACAGTGAAGCTATCTGTGTGTCACTGTGGAGGACTTGTTCCGTTCTTACAGACCTACACTCTAGGGAGATTCCTATTCTGCCCAATTCTACAATTCACTTTTTTCACACCTGTGCCATCGAGCCTGTGACATAGCGCTCTGATATTCAGTGGGCCTCACACAATCCAAAAGTGTCCAGTGTCCACAAGTGTCTGCAGAAATTCAAAATCTCCCTTATCCTGTAGTCACTTTTTTCACACCTGCTGCATCGAGCCTGTGACATAGCGCTGTGATATTCATTGGGCCTCACACAATCCAAGTGTCCAGTGTCTGCAGAAATTCAAAATCTCCCTTATCCTGTAGTCACTTTTTTCACACCTGTGCCATCGAGCCTGTGACATAGCGCTGTGATATTCAGTGGGCCTCACACAATCCAAGTGTCCAGTGTCCACAAGTGTCTGCAGAAATTCAAAATCTCCCAGAAATTCAAAATCTCCCTTATCCTGTAGTCACTTTTTTCACACCTGTGCCATCGAGCCTGTGACATAGCACTGTGATATTCAGTGGGCCTCACACAATCCAAGTGTCCAGTGTCCACAAGTGTCTGCAGAAAATCTAAATCTCCCTTATCCTGTAGTCACTTTTTTCACACCTGTGCCATCGAGCCTGTGACATAGCGCTGTGATATTCACTGGGCCTCACACAATCCAAGTGTCCAGTGTCCACAAGTGTCTGCAGAAATTCAAAATCTCCCAGAAATTCAAAATCTCCCTTATCCTGTAGTCACTTTTTTCACACCTGTGCCATCGAGCCTGTGACATAGCGCTGTGATATTCAGTGGGCTTCACACAATCCAAGTGTCCAGTGTCCACAAGTGTCTGCAGAAATTCAAAATCTCACAGAAATTCAAAATCTCCCTTATCCTGTAGTCACTTTTTTCACACCTGTGCCATCGAGCCTGTGACATAGCGCTCTGATATTCAGTGGGCCTCACACAATCCAAAAGTGTCCAGTGTCCACTAGTGTGTGCAGAAAATCTAAATCTCCCCTGTCCTATAGACACCTTGTACCTTGTTTTACATTACTATATAGTTTGTTGGATTTTGTCTACATTTCTACCAAAAATGAGGAAGGCTGGTGGAAGAGGCCGTGGAATTGGGCGGGGGTTGGCAGCTGGTAATGATGGTGTTGGTGGTAGATCTGATGGTAGTGGCAAAAGCAAACTAGGACCGAATGCAGGAGGTGTTGAGCCTGCGTCATTGTCTGGCTCCATAAGGCTTCGAAGGCTTAGTTTTCTAGGAGTTGGCAAACCGCTTTTAACGCCAGAGCATCAGGAAAAAGTTTTGTCTTACATTGCTGACTCAGCCTCCAGCTCTATCGCCTCCTCTTCTTCAGTTGTAAAAAGTAAAAGCACTGAGTCGTCATTGGAGGCTCATGTTCATGAACCACACCTTTCCTTGTGTCCTTCACCCCAACCAAGATTGAAGGATGACGCAGGCCATACTACTGATTACTCCATGGAGCTGTTTTCACATACCATGCCTGGATTATCAAGTGAAATGGTGAATTACCCAGGCCAAGATGAATCTGACATGGAGTGCACTGATGCACAGCCGCTGATAGATGATTCTGCTGGTACATTCACTCAGAGCACTACATTGTCCTCGCAGTGTACAGAGCCAGATTCTGACCCTGATGAGACTCAGGTGCCCCTTCCCGCACACTATACCACCATACACGGTGACACAGAGGAAGGTGCACATGACATTGAAGAGGAGGTGATGGATGACCCAGTTGTTGACCCAGATTGGCATCCATTGGGGGAAGAGGGTGCTGCTTCCAATAGCTCAGATGAGGAGCATCCACAGCAGACATCGACATCGCAACAGCTGTTATCTGGCAGGCCCGGAGCACTCCAAAGACAGGTTCCAAAAATCAAAAGAGTTGCTGGACAGCTTGTCCAGAGGGTCAAAACATCACAGCGTGCTAGGCCGCAAAATGTCTGCCAAAGTAGGAAGAGTGCAGTGTGGCACTTTTTTGAACAAAATCCTCATGATCAGGCCAAGGTTATCTGTAAGAAGTGCGCAAAGACCTTTAGCCGAGGGAAAAATCTGAAAAATTTGAATACCAGTTGCATGCTTAGACATTTAACCAGCATGCACTTGCAAGCGTGGACACAACACCAAACCTCAAGTGCCACATGTGCAACTGATCACAAAGAAGGTAGTCAGCAACACTACATTGTTTCCTCCACTGTAAGCCCACCGGTTAGCACAGCAGCAAATGTTGAGGTGTCGTTGCAAGGCCACAGCAGTCAGGGAGTCCCACTGTTATATCAACGAAATACTGAATCTAGGCCATCAGAAAGAACACCAACTCCATCACCATCATCAACCCTCTCTCAGTCCGCCCTCTCCACCGCTACTTCTACCATATGCAGCTCTCAAGTCCAGCTCACCCTCCCAGACACTATGAGTAGGTCAAGAAAGTACTCAGTCTCTCATCCGCGTACACTGGGTTTGAACGCCCACATTGCCAAACTAATCTCGTTTGAGATGATGCCCTATCGGTTGGTGTAAAGCGCAGCTTTCCGCGAACTCATGGCCTATGCAGTACCACGCTATGACCTACCCAGTCGCCACTTCTTCTCTCGCAAAGCCATCCCAGCCCTCCACCATCATGTGAAAGACCGCATTGTCCATGCACTCAAGCAGTCAGTGAGTGGAAAGGTGCACCTCACAACTGATGCATGGTCCAGTCGGCATGGCCAGGGCCGTTACGTGTCCATCACTGCGCACTGGGTTAATGTGGTGGATGCAGGGTCCACAGGGGACAGTGGTGGTGGGACAGTGCTGCCTAGCCCACGGTATAGGAAACAGTTGGCTGTAGGCGTTCCACCCTCCTCCTCCTCCTCCAGAAGCGAAAGCTCGTCCACAGAGCGCAGTCGTACGAGCACTCCATCTGCAGCTGCCACTGTTGCACACGAGGTGTCCCCCTATCGAGCAGCTAGTGGAAAGCGTCAGCAGGCTGTGTTGCAGATGATGTGTTTGGGCGACAGACACACCGCAGAGGTGCTGGCCGAGTACTTGAAGCGACAAACTGAGTCATGGCTGGGCAGTGTACATCTTGAGGCAGGCAAGGTAGTTAGTGATAACGGCCGTAATTTTGTGGCAGCCATAGCCCTTTCAAAACTCAGCCACATGCCTTGCTTGGCTCATACCTTGAACCTGGTGGTGCAGTGCTTCCTCAAAAATTATCCGGAGTTAACAGCCCTGCTCCATAAGGTGCGAAGACTGTGCGCGCACATCCGCCGGTCGCCTGTACACTCCGTTCGTATGCAGAAGCTGCAGCGATTGCTCCACCTTCCCAACCACCGCCTCATTATCGACATTGCAACAAGGTGGAACTCCACCCTGCACATGGTGGAGCGGCTGTGCGAGCAGAGGCAGGCCATAATGCATTTGTGGGAGGATACATGGCCAGGCACTTTGAGAGCAGACATGGAGTTGACAGGTGTGCAGTGGTCGAAGCTGAAAGACCTCTGTAAAGTCCTTCAGTGTTTTGAGGAATGCACACGGCTGGTAAGCGCAGACGACGCCATCCTAAGAATGAGCATCCCACTTATGCGTCTGCTCATGCAAACTTTGACGCACCTTAAGGAGCAGGCGTCTGCAGCCAATGTTGATGAGGAGGAAGAGGTGGAGGGAATCCTTGATGACATTCAGCCATTGTCTGCTCAGGGACCTCTCCTGGACGAGTTGGAGGAAGAAGAGGAGGAGGAGGATGATGATGGGGATGATTACTTAGGGGAGGAGGATGCATCTCGTGGGGCAAGTGAAAATGTTGGCGTGGCAAGGTCTGGTACAGGGTTTGTGCGTGACTGGAGGGATGTGGATTTGCCAGAAAGTGCTCCTCCAACCAGCACTCGCAGTGCATCATTGACACCGGGAACATTGGCCCACATGTCAGATTATGCCTTGCGGATCCTAAAAAGGGACCCCCGCATTGCCAAAATGATGAACGATGACGACTACTGGTTGGCCAGCATCCTGGATCCACGCTATAAAGGCAAATTACAAAACATCATGCCACAGGAGACCCTTGACCTAATATTGGCTAATAAACAAGCAACTCTGGTAAATCGGTTGCTTGAGGCATTCCCAGCACACAGCAGCGGTGATGGTTCTCACACGAGCCGTACGGGCCAGGGACAGCTTGGCAGAGGTGTTCATGGTGCACACAGCAGAAGTGGCGTTGGAGACAGGGGTTTCATGACAATGTTGTGGACTGATTTTTCAAGTACCGCTCACACAACTGGTAATACAGCATCGATGGAAAGTGACAGGAGACAGCCGTTGTCAACTATGGTTACAAACTACTTTTCCTCCCATATCGATGTTCTCCCACACAGGTCATTCCCCTTTGACTATTGGGCTGCTAAACTGGACACCTGGCCTGAATTGGCACAATATGCCTTACAGGAGCTCGCTTGCCCAGCTGCAAGTGTGCTATCGGAAAGAGTCTTCAGTGCAGCTGGATCAATCTTGACAGAAAAAAGGACCCATCTGTCAACCCAAAATGTGGATGATCTAACCTTCATTAAAATGAACCATGCATGGGTTTCCAAGGATTTTGTCCCACCTTCCCCTGATGACACATAGGGTGACAGAAAAATGGCTTGCTTTGGTCCACCTCTTCCTGGGACTTTACCTATTTCGCCTTTTGCATCAGCTGAATGTCCAACATCAGCATATGCCACTTTCTAAAACTCCCTAACTGTGCTGCCTCCCCCCCCATGGCCGGGGTCACCACCTAGCGCACGACACCGTGCGAGTGCCGTTGCCCTGGACAGGTGGGTAGGCCGACTCTTGGGCGCGGGCACTGGCACAGGGTCCCTCAAAGTGCAATCAAGTGTTTCTGACGGTGGTGGTGCACACCCGCCGTCAGACACACCGCCGTACTATGAGGGGCCCAGTGCCAGTACCGACGCCCACGAGTGGGCCCCCCTTGCTTGGGCAGGGCCCCAGCATTTGCAATCTTTACCTCTCCCTGCTCCTCCGCTGTGTAGTCTGGGCCGTCAAATCCATACTGTGCCTGACACCATCTGAGCCTGCCTCCTGGTGTATAGACATATATTTTGAATGTGTACGCTATCCATACATGTTATCCGGAGATACGGTACCCTTTCTCACCTTTGTGCAATCACGTGCAATCCATACTGGGCCTAACACCGTCTGAGCCTGGCTCCTGATGTATAGACATATATTTTGAATGTGTACGCTATCCATACATGTTATCCGGGGATACGGTACCCTTTCTCACCTTTGTGCAATAATGTGCAATCCATACTGGGCCTAACACTGTCTGAGCCTGCCTCCTGATGTATAGACATATCTTTTGAATGTGTACGCTATCCATACATGTTATCCAGGGATACGGTACCCTTTCTCACCTTTGTGCAATCACGTGCAATCCATACTGGGACTAACACCGTCTGAGCCTGCCTCCTGATGTATAGACATATATTTTGAATGTGTACGCTATCCATAAATGTTATCCAGGGATACGGTACCCTTTCTCACCTTTGTGCAATCACTTGCAAGCCATACTGTGCCTGACACCGTCTGAGCCTGCCTCCTGATGTATAGACATATCTTTTGAATGTGTACGCTATCCATACATGTTATCCGGGGATACGGTACCCTTTCTCACCTTTGTGCAATCACGTGCATGCCATACTGGGCCTAACACCATCTGAACCTGCCTTCTGATGTATAGACATATCTTTTGAATGTGTACGCTATCCATACATGTTATCCGGGGATACGGTACCCTTTCTCACCTTTGTGCAATCACGTGCAAGCCATACTGGGCCTAACACCGTCTGAGCCTGCCTCCTGAAGTATAGACATATCTTTTGAATGTGTACGCTATCCATACATGTTATCCGGGGATACGGTACCCTTTCTCACCTTTGTGCAATCACGTGCACGCCATACTGGGCCTAACACCATCTGAGCCTGCCTCCTGATGTATAGACATATCTTTTGAATGTGTACGCTATCCATACATGTTATCCGGGGATACGGTACCCTTTCTCACCTTTGTGCAATCACGTGCAAGCCATACTGGGCCTAACACCGTCTGAGCCTGCCTCCTGATGTATAGACATATCTTTTGAATGTGTACGCTATCTATACATGTTATCCGGGGATACGGTACCCTTTCTCACCTTTGTGCAATCACTTGCAAGCCATACTGGGCCTTACACCATCTGAGCCTGCCTCCTGATGTATAGACATATATTTTGAATGTGTACGCTATCCTTACATGTTATCCGGGGATACGGTACCCTTTCTCACCTTTGTGCAATCACTTGCAAGCCATACTGGGCCTTACACCGTCTGAGCCTGCCTCCTGATGTATAGACATATATTTTGAATGTGTACGCTATCCATACATGTTATCCGGGGCAACGGTACCCTTTCTCACCTTTGTGCAATCACTTGCAAGCAATACTGTGCCTGACACCGTCTGAGCCTGCCTCCTGATGTATAGACATATCTTTTGAATGTGTACGCTATCCATACATGTTATCCGGGGATACGGTACCCTTTCTCACCTTTGTGCAATCACTTGCAAGCCATACTGGGCCTAACACCATCTGAGCCTGCCTCCTGATGTATAGACATATATTTTGAATGTGTACGCAATCCATACATGTTATCCGGGGATACGGTACCCTTTCTCACCTTTGTGCAATCACGTGTAACCCATACTGGGCGTGAGAACGGCTGGCGAGCTGTTAAGCAAGCTACAGCACCTGTGGTTTGCACACGTAAGTTTTTCATTTTTTTCAGGAATGACGGTTAGGCCTAATTCCGGAACTGCGGTTGACCTGCACTTAATGGGAAATCATCGTTCGCGAGTAATAATTGTAATCAATGATCCCCATCACTAACGTTGTTCAGCGGGTTATCTGCACCTGTAAGCGACAAACGCTGGCCTTTTCAGTGTAGCGCAAATGCAGCCACGGACATGTAAGGGCATGACACACCAGTTATTGGCCAATCTCATGTGCCAGAGCCTCACGTGTCCCTCTAGTAAGCCAGACTCGGACCGCGGAGCATGACGGAGTCTCGTTCTTTAACGGAATTAAGCTTGCAATGTGTGCATCTGTTCTGTAGCTGGCATGGTTGAGGTTGCCCGTGTTGAGTCAAATTACGCCGTAGGCTCCACTCCTGGTGGTGCCCTTCTGGACATTCCTTTAAGGTTCAGCTTTGCAACCATACTGCCCATGTAAAACAAACACTTTGCCTTCATGAACGCTGTTTGGAGGGTCATGACTCGTGGGAATAACGCCGCCCAATCAGTTAACCTGCTAGAGAGATCCTTCGTTGCTCCCAAGCATGACATCACACTCCCTAGGAGGAAGGTAATGCCACTGTGGCGACCGTACTCCTGGGGGCGACACAAGTGCACTGATGCCCAGCCACTGCTCGATGAATCTGCTGGTACATTGACCCAGACCACTACATTCCCCTCGCACACTACCAGGCCTGAATCTGACCCTGATGAAACTCAGGTTACCCTTCCCATATACAGTTCCATCTTACACGGTGACAAAGAGGAAGCTGCAGATGAAAGTGCAGGTTCGGCCCACCCGCCATCAGACACACCACCGTACTATCAGGGGCCCTGTGCCAGTGCCGTCGCCAACGAGTGGGCCCCCCCTGCTTGCTCAGGATCACAGCACTTGCAAGGTTGAAATACTGTGCAGTGAGATGGAAGATGGGGACGACGAGGAGTCCAGACTAGTACAGGGATTCCCTAGCGAGGAGACTTATTTGATTGTTTTCAATGTTGGGACAGCAATTTTTGGGGAGCACTATACTCTGGAGAATGATAGATGGGGCCCACCATACACTGGAACATTCCAAAGGTGGACATCAGACACTGGAGCAGCATTTACAGGGCCCATTATACACTAGAGCATTAGAAATGGGGCCCATTATGTTTGGAGCATTATTTGGGCCCATAAGACAGTGGAGCTTCATCCATGGGGACCAACATATACTGTAGCATTATGTGGAGCTCATCATATACTGTTTCAAACATTATATGGGACCAATGATTCTGTATGGAGAAATAGATGGGCCTCGTCATGAAATGTAAAAAGTGAAGTATTTTTCATTGTACTATACCGCTATTTCTCTGCCGTATCGGAGCATGATGAGTTGTGGTATTATGTGTTAAAGGGGCGCTCTTTCGCCCAGGGCACATGAAAACCTGGAGCCAGCCCTACCCCCCACAACTTTAGCCAAATAACCCCCATTTTTCAGTGCGTAACTTGTATTATGAAGTTAATTAAGGTTGACCAGCTTAAGAAGAATTGATGCTTTTGGCATTCAAATGAGCACTGTAGGTGTGTTTCCTGTCCTCCTCTCACTGCCGACTTTTATTCCCCATTGACTTACATTGGGTTTCGTGTTTCGGGACGACCCCGACTTTTCCCTATAATCGGCCGATCTTGCTCGACCCGACTTTTGGAAAAGTCGGGTTTCACGAAACGAAACTCGACCATAAAAAAACAAAAGTCGCTCAACTCTAGTACTGAGATGTTGTCTGTGGTCCCCACCTGCAGAACCACTCCTTTATTGATGGTGTCTTGATAATTGCCAATAATTTCCATCTGTTGTCTACTCCATTTGCACAACAGCATTAGAAATTGATTGTCAATCAGTGTTGCTTCCTAAGTGGACAGTTTAATTTCACAGATGTTTGATTTGCATGGAGTTATATTCTGTTGTTTAAGCGTTCCTTTTATTTTTTTGAGCAGTGTATAATACCAAAACAGAGGGGCACTTTTACAACCTAGACCTAAAAAAGAATGTATTGAGCCAATACGCATAATAGGAACATTCGACAGTCAATCAGATTGGATGCACCAGACGATCCAAAGACATTTGGGTGTACTTGAGAGATGTTGTTCCTCCTAATCCTAGTATCAAACAAACAATATTTTAATTGTATTTTGTTGTGTCACTTTGTATGTTGGCACTATATAGGTAGTTTTAATGAATAAACAATAAAATGTGTTTTATGGGGAACTTATGATTATTTTTGATACCCTTATTTAAGATTATTACTGTTAAACTTGACTTTTTAGAAGTTATAGCGTCCAGTAACATCTTATTCTACCTATACAGCAGACAGATATCGTCCTTATGTGGCCGACTGCTGCTGTGCACAATGATTTCGCCTTCTCTCTGCCTGACAATAGTGATAACATGTGCTATTATTCTTAGCTATGGCTGCAACAAAAGCAAGAAGATAATTGTCATCGCTAAGAATGATGAGTTACATGTCATTTTTACTGAAGGGAAATAAGTCTAAGTTATTGTACACATCGACAGCTGGGTCACATAGGATTGTTAGCGTCTGTGGTGCAATGCAACATGTCACCCCCTCTGCTAACTTCAATCCTAGTAATAATCAAAATCCAGAGAAGTCCAAGGCACCATAGGATGAATCTTATAAAACCTCAATATTTATTTCAATCATTGAAAAGACATCGCACATAGTGAGGAAATACAAAAAGGCTACGTTTTGGCCAACATGGCTTTATTTTGTTTCCTCACTATGTGTGAAGTAAATTTAATGATTGGAATAAAGAGTTAAGTTTTATAAGATTCATCCTATGGTGCCTTGGACGTCTCTAGATTTCTACTATTTTTGGCTGTAGTGGGATGCCCTGCCAAGCAACCGTAAATCTATCAATGGTGCCTGGGAATAACGTATTGGAGTGAGTCAATCCTGGTAATAGTATCACCATAGTAGGCCTCTAGAGACATTTCAGACTATTTGATTGAATAAAGGGGCCCCCCAAATGCTAGTTGTTTTCCCAATAAAGTGTTTGGCAGGGTTTGCTGAAACAGATATCTATATAACAGAATGTTAAGGTGAAAACCCTCTGACCTGTCTTAATAACCTTTCAGAAGTTTTGAAACGTTAAATACACACATTCGTAAAAAGTAAGAAACTAATCAAATGTAAGACAGGTGACAGCGTGGGATGCCATAGTGTTGCTGGAGGCGGGATCACACTTTTTTTTGTCATTTTTAGGATTTATTTGGGTTTATGGTCGAAGCTGTGATTTGATAAATATAAATATTTTAGTTTTTGAAAGATAAATATGCAAAAAAGTATTTTTTTAATCTTTTTCCAATATATTCCCCACCTCTACTCATTACTTATATTGTAGAAGATTATTAAAAACTGCAGGCACATTGATGTCACTCACTTTTGGCTGATAAATCATTTCTAATAGCCAAGAAAACCCTACTAATTCCTACTTTATAATCACAAAATTGCCCAATTACTTGCAAAATCCCAATTAAGGGTAATATACCACAATATCAATATAATCACTTTATGGTAACCAAAAGTGAAAGATATGGTACCACACAATGGTATAAATTAAAACAACATCTTTATTCAATGTCAGCAAGCAGTTAATCCTGAATGCTATATATGTGTTTTCAACTATGCAAGCTTATATCTGGTAACCAGCTCTTTCAATCTCTGCTCTGAATCAACTCATGTGTTTCTCCACTCCATTCAATGTCAGCAAGCAGTTAATCCTGAATGCTATCTATGTGTTTTCAACTATGCAAGCTTATATCTGGTATATAGTTATTTCAACTTACTCTGCTTGTCCCCTTATGTTGTGAGGTCAAGAAACTTTTCAAAGTGCTTTATGATCCATGTAGTGCTGGACATCTGTTTATCTGACCACAACATTTTATTGGGTCCTGCTGTCTCAATTTAGTTTGATTGATTAACGAGAAGAGAGAGAGCGAAAAAAAAAATCTAAGCCTTAGCCTCCTATATATTCAGACATAGCTTGGGGAAGGCATTTATGCAGGGGGCATTTATGCACATGTAATCGAAGTACACATATCAAAGTACTGGCAGTTATAACATGGCAGTTAGACAGGGCAGGAGACAGGTAAGACAAATAAATAAATCTATTCCCTGTACATTTGGAGTACAACAAATATATACCATATGCATTTGTGTAATTTATATCCTGGCTGCTGCATTCACACACATCCACCGCCCTGGCATTAACTCTCTACACTCCATCCATATCGGCCCCTCACTCCTTTCCTCTCCTATGTATAGCACTCACGCTCTTTTCACATTGTTAAATTACACAGATCCAGTCAGTCCCACCATTCAACATAATAGACGCTCTCACAAATCTCTTAACCATCTGCTCACTCTTTCTATCCTCCTTCTCCTAGTCGCAGGAGACATTGCTCCCAACCCTGGTCCCTCATGTTATAGAAAGTCAAACCCCCCAACTGCTACACTCAGAAACCCCTCTAATCTTATTAATATTCCCTGCATGCCATCTGTCTCTCTTAATTGTGCACTTTGGAATTCTCGCTCAGTGTGTAACAAACTCTCCTTCACTCATGACTTTTTCCTTTCTAATTCACTTAACCTCCTGGCTCTTACTGAAACCTGGATCCAGCAGTCAGACACTACCGTTGCTGCTGCTCTTTCATAATAGGGACTACACTTCTCTCATACCCCAAGATCAGACAATAGAGCAGGTGGAGGCGTTGATCTGCTCCTATCACCAAAAATGTATCTTTCAGGTTATCCCTCAACTACCCTCACTAGTCTTCCCTTCTTTTGAGGTCCATGCTGTCAGACTCTACACCCCCTTCTCCATGTGAGTGGCGGTGGTGTATCGTCCTCCCGGCCCCTCCCATCAGTTCCTGGATCATTTTGCCACTTGGATTCCACATTTTCTCTCCTGTGACATCCCTACCCTCATCATGGCAGATTTCAACATCCCCATTGCTCTTCCCCTCTCCACATCTGCTACTCACATTTTATCTCTAACCTCCTCGTTTGGCCTTTCGCAGCTTACTAATTCTCCAACGCATGAAGACAGAAACTCCCTCGACTTGGTCTTCTCTCGGCTTTGTGCAGTGGATGATTTTGCAAACTTCCCTCTCCCGCTCTCTGACCACAATCTTTTCATTATCAAGAACTGCCAGGCTGCTCAGGTCACCCCCACTGTCCATAATTATAGAAACACTGGCCATTAACACCCAGAAACTTATGAAGAACTTGCAGTCTTCATTGGCCCCTATCTCCTCCCTCTTATGTCCTGATTCTGCACTGAAGCATTACAATGAAACACTTCAAAGTGCCCTGAATGAATTTGCACCCCCTATAAATAGAACACCACAACACAGACGGCGACAACCCTGGCACACCCTGCAATCACGTTTCCTGCAGCGGTGCTCCAGGTGCGCCGAACATCTGTGGAGAAAATCCAGTCTACACGAAGATTTCATCCATTATAAGTTTATGCTTAGAACATACAATACTGCCCTTCACCTCTCCAAACAAACCTATTTCAACACTCCCATTACCTCACTGTCCAATAACCCGAAACATCTCTTTGACACTTTTCATTCTCTACTCAACCCAAGACTACAGGCCCCAACCACAGAGCTCCGAGCTGACGATCTGGCCAATTACTTCAAAGAAAAAATTGACCAGATTCTACAGGAAATTATCTCCCAATCACCTCATACCATGCACTGTCCTTCCTTCCCCACTGCATCTAGCTCACTCTCTGATTTTGAACCAGTCACAGAAGAAGAAGTATGTGAAAATGAGGATGAGTGAACTCATGGAGATCAACATTCAACACTACGGTGACATCATCACGTGTTTCTCAACGCAGTGATTCTAGAGCAATGCCCCCATCCCTTATGGGAAATATGTAAAAACATGCAAAACACAAGCCGCGGAGACACCATCACATGTTTCTCAACGCAAGCAATGACTAGCCAGAAGAAGAAGTAAGCAGGCTCCTTGCATCTTCTCGCCCAACCACTTACATCAGTGACCCATTTCCGTCACATCTCCTCCAGTCCCTTTCCCCTGCTGTCACCCCTCACCTTACTAAAATATTTAACCTCTATCTCTCTTCTGGAATCTTTCCCTCCTCATTTAAGCATGCCATCATACATCCACTACTTAAAAAACATCCCTCGACCAAAACTGTGCCGCTAACTATAGACCTGTCTCTAATCTTCCCTTCATCTCTAAACTCCTGCAACGCCTGGTCCACTCCCGTCTTATCCGCTATCTCTCTGATAATTCTCTTCTCGACCCTCTCCAATCCGGTTTCCGCTCTTTGCACTCTACTGAAACTGCCCTCACTAAAGTCTCTAATGATCTACTAACAGCTAAATCAAATGGTCATTACTCCATGCTAATTCTCTTGGATCTCTCTGCAGCATTCGACACTGTGGATCATCAGCTCCTCCTCACTATGCTCCATTCCATTGGCCTCAAGGACACCGTTCTCTCCTGGTTCTCCTCCTATCTCTCTGACTGCTCCTTTACTGTATCTTTTGACGGTTCCTCCTCCTCTCACCTTCCCCTTACTGTTTGGGTTCCTCAAGGATCGATTCTAGGCCCCCTCCTCTTCTCCTTGTACACTGCCCCTATTGGTCAAACAATCAGTATATTTGGTTTCCAGTACCATCTCTATGCTGATGACACCCAATTATACGCTTCTTCTCCTGACATCACGCCAGCCTTTCTAGAAAACACCGGCGATTGTCTAAATGCTGTGTCTAACATCATGTCCTCACTATATCTGAAACTGAACCTGTCAAAGACTGAACTCCTTGTGTTTCCTCTCTCTACTAATGTACCTATATCCGACATTGCCATTTCTGTGTGTGGCTCCACTATTACTCCCCAGCAACATGCCCGCTGTCTTGGGGTCATACTTGACTCCGAGCTTTCATTTGCCCCCCACATTCGATCACTGGCTCGCTCTTGTCATCTGCACCTCAAAAACATTTCTAGAATTTGACCTTTTCTTAATTTTGACTCTGCAAAAACTTACTGTTTCTCTTATTCATTCTCGTCTCGACTATTGTAACTCTCTTCTAATCGGTCTCCCTCTTACCAAACTCTCCCCTCTCCAATCTGTCTTGAATGCTGCAGCCAGGATCATATTCCTCACCAATCGTTACACAAATGCCTCTACCTTGTGCCAGTCATTACACTGGCTACCCATCCACTCCAGAATTCAATATAAACTTATTACCCTCACCCACAAAGCCCTCCATGGCTCAGCACCACCCTATATCTCCTCCCTTGTTTCAGTATACCACCCTACCCGCGCCCTCCATTCTGCTGATGACCTGAGGTTAGCATCCTCAATAATCAGAACCTCCCACTCCCGTCTCCAAGACTTTACACGTGCTGCGCCAATTCTTTGGAATGCACTTCCCAGGTCAATACGATTAGTCCCCAATCCCCACAATTTTAAGCGTGCCCTGAAAACGCATTTATTCAGACTGGCCTATCACCTCAACACATTAACCTAATCTATCCCTGTGTGGCACAGCCAAATGTTTTACCAAAACCAGGTTCCCCGCATCATGTTCCCACATGCTTTATGCATCCATAAGGCTGGTTTCACATTTGCGTTTTTTAGCGCTGGAAAAAAACGCATATGTGCGCATGCGTTTTTTCCCCTATATTTAACATGGGTGCGCATACCTGCGCGCTTGTAAGCGTTTTTTGGGGGTGTGCGTTTGTATTTTCCAGACGCAGCATGTTGCATTTTTTGGCCCTGCAAAAAAGCGCATGCGCACATATGCGCACGTTTTGCGCTAAAAATGGCCATTATAGCCTATGGATGCGCATATGTGCGCACTGGCATGCTCATGTATGCGTTTTTTTGCATATGCGTTTTTTTTTTTAACCATGGAATTTAGGGGTTTGGGTTAGAGTTAGGGTTAGTTAAGGGGGTTTAGGGTTAGGGTTAGGGTCAGGGTCAGGGTTAGGGTTGGGGTTTGGGTCAGGGTTAGGGTTAAGTATGGGTTGGTTAAGGGTTAGGGTCAGGGTTAGGGTCAGGATTAGGGTTAAGTATGGTTTGGTTAAGGGTTAGGGTCAGGGTTAGGGTTAGGGTTAGGGTCAGGGTTAGGGTTAGGGTTAGGGTCAGGGTTAGGGTTAGGGTCAGGGTTAGGGTTAAGTATGGTTTTGTTAAGGGTTAGGGTCAGGGTTAGGGTCAGGATTAGGGTTAAGTATGGTTTTGTTAAGGGTTAGGGTCAGGGTTAGGGTTAGGGTTAGGGTCAGGGTTAGGGTCAGGATTAGGGTTAAGTATGGTTTGGTTAAGGGTTAGGGTCAGGGTTAGGGTTAGGGTTAGGGTTAGGGTCAGGGTTAGGGTTAAGTATGGTTTTGTTAAGGGTTAGGGTCAGGGTTAGGGTTAGGGTTAGGGTCAGGGTTAGGGTTAGGGTTAGGTTTAGGGTTAGGGTCAGGGTTAGGGTTAGGGTCAGGGTTAGGGTTAGGGTTAGGGTTAGTTAGGGTTTAGGGTTTGGGTTAGGGTTAAGTATGATTTGGTTAAGGGTTAGGGTCAGGGTTAGGGTTAGGGTTAGGGTCAGGGTTAGGGTTAGTAAAGTCATGGTTTGGGTAGTGTGAGGGGCCACCTAAAAATGTTGGAAAAAAACGCAAACGCGGTAAAAACGCACTAAAAACGCATACAAACGCATAAAAACGCTGCGTTTTTTTCATGCATGCTCATAAAAATGCTTGAAAAAAACGCAGCAGTTGTATGCTTTTGTATGCGTTTTTTCAATGCGTTTTTTTGCGGGAAAAACGCGCTGCAAAAAAAAGCAAGTGTGAAACTAGCCTTAGCCCTCTGTGTCTGTACTGTTACACACTTAACATTATGGCTGGTCCTTACAATCAGGGCAACTGTTACCACCCACCTTTCGTGTCTACCTCTTTCCTCATAGACTGTAAGCTTGCGAGCAGGGCCCTCATTCCTCTTGGTATTTGTTATAATCTATCTGATTATTGTTATGCTGTAATGTCTATTGTCTGTACAAATCCCCTCTGAAATGTAAAGTGCTGCGGAATATGTCAGCGCTATAGAAATAAAATGTATTATTATTATTGACAAAATCCAAAAACACATGATGACAAAAAAGAAAGGTGTCAGACAAAATGGAAAAAGGGACTAGCAAAATCCATTGGAAATTCCCAAACAGCAATTTATCATTGACATTTAAAGCACACCCTTAATAACTGAGTATGAGGAAAAAACAAGGCCACAATCCCCATAATGGGAATAATGTAGTACATGCTTTGGTCACTGACCATCAAATAAATAAAGCACTTGTGACAACCCCTCTATAATGTAACCCCTAAACGGCACTAGACGCAAGAAAGGTGGGCAAGAAATGGTTAATACGCGGGTTTCGCACAGCCTCTTCCGGAGGCGTGTCAGGGGAGGGGGCACTACCAGTCTAAAGTGCCCCCTCCCCTGACACGCCTCCAGAAGAAGCTGTGCGAAACGTGCGTCAGGGCAGAAGGGACGTCCAGGGATTCCCTCCAGCTGACATTGTAAAGTTATTAACCATTTCTTGCCCACCTTTCTTGCGGCTAGTGCCGTTTAGGGGTTACATTATAGAGGGGTTGTCACATGTGCTTTATTTATTTGATGGTCAGTGACCAAAGCATGGACTACATTTTTCCCATTATGGGGATTGGAGGCCTTGTTTTTTCCTCATACTCAGTTATTAAGGGTGTGCTTTAAATGTCAATGATAAATTGCTGTTTGGGAATTTCCTATGGACGTTGTTAGTCCCTTTTTCCATTTTGTCTGACACCTTTCTTTTTTGTCATCATGTGTTTTTGAATTTTGTCAATAAAGATGTTGTTTTAATTTATACCATTGTGTGGTACCATATCTTTCACTCTTGGTTACCATAAAGTGATTATAATTCCTACTTTGCACGGCAGCACGATTACCTTATTTTTAAGAAGATGATGTAAAACAATATATTTTATGTCATTGCGCGGCATGCAAAGCTGTAATGTATCCTAGAAGTCCCTTATCAAATTATTGTGTGGGAAATGGTGGAGTCCTACTTAGAGAAGCCCCGAAGGATTAGTAATTGTGACCAGTGGACAAGATTCCCATAAGAAATTTTGTCCTTTGCGTCCCACTCATTAGATTATATCGTCCCTTTGATTACTTTATATTTGGCAATAGAATCAAGTACTTTACAGGGTTGTGTCCAATCTAATAAATGGAAAGGACTAAGAAGAGATTCCAGCACATTTACTCCATGTTCCCACAGGCGAAAACGTTGCCCTTTTTTTCCACTGCGTTTTTTTCTGCAAAGCAATAGCAATTTGCTCAATTTACTGTGTTTTCTATTATTCATCCCCTCTTTTGTGTTTTTAGTGCAGATTTTTTGCAGCGTTTTTGTGCATTTTGTTTACCGCACAGCCACGCGGATTCTGGACTAATTGTGTTTTGTTTGTTTTTTTACATTTATATTTTTAGGCGCTTTATAGAAAAAAAACACACCAAAAAACACACAGTTCAATATCGTCCTTAAATGCGCCATGCCACGAGTTTCCTTAAAATTACATCTACTCTTCTTGAACTGTTAAACGTAGCAAAAAAAAATGACGCACCAAAAAGAGACAAAAGCCACAGTATCAAAAATGGGGTAAAAACGCATGTGAAAAGTGCGCACTCAAAAATGCAATGAAAAAAACATAAGTAACCTAATTTAGCCAATAGGCTTAGAAAATCCGCAACATCAAAAACTCAAATGAGCTTCATTCAGACAGCAGGGATTTTAAAAAAAAAACAGCATATTTTTCATCAGATCTTCATCCATTTCCATGTGCCAGTTTTTGCTCATGCATAAAAAAAGTCAAACAAAATAAGGACAAAACTTGGATGGCATCTCCATTTTTTTTCACTGATTTGAATGGGAGAGTTACACTGTCAATCCGATAAAAAAAATGGACAAATCTTCATTTTTATTTTTATTTTTTTTTTACAACAATCAGCCCACATAAAAGAGAAAAAAGCAGACATGAACATGGCTGTAGACTATAATTTGTTATTTATTTTACTCATTTATGTAGCGCCATTAATTCCACAGCGCTTTACAGACATTATTGGCACTGTCCCCGATGGGGCTCACAATCTAAATTCCCTATCAGTATGTCTTTGGAGTGTGGGAGGTACTGGAGAACCTGGAGGAAACCCACACAAACACGGGGAGAACATACAAACTATAATGGATATGTTCCAAAACATGCACGTGAAACACTGATGTCTGAACGAGACCTTACTCATGGGAAACAAATCTTGGGTGTCAGACTTTAAAAACAGTCCTATTTGCTCATCACTTTTGTAAGAATCAAATGAATATCACTTTACCATTGTTACAGAAATATTATGGAGATTTCTACTCTCCGGTATAACAAGGCCAGGAAGCAGCGCCTTTCTCTAACCGCCGGCTGTATCCTGAAGATTTCCTATTTCTTTAGAACTAGATCGCTAAATTGGAAAATCATCAACTGAAGAAGAATAAAAAATAGATATGTTAATTAATTTGCGCCAAAGGTTTATTTTGCCATTAACCCCGAGGATTCTGACGTGACCGTCCCTCCGCAGAATGGAAGCGCGATGCTGTAGTTGTCCAGCAGAAGAGCGGTTAATCCCAGTGTTCTGCTAACATCCGGAGTACAGAGCTCTGTGTGTGGGTGAAAATGTGTTAAAAAATCTCCAGCCTGTATTAATTTGTTTCTAGCAGAATAACAGCTAAAAATAACCAGTTCCTAATGACTGCATTACAAGAAGGCGCGGAGACGTAGCAGTGTTTACCTATTGGACCTTAGCTGCTGATTGGGAAAAGAAATATGGAGGCGAAGATCTCGGATGAGATACGTTAGAGGGACTCGTATGCATCCGGTGAGCCTCAAGAGACAGAATAAAGGGGCGACATATTCCCAGGCTCGGGGGATACGCAAATTAAAGTAGCAATCCTCTTGTGAGCTCCAATAATATATCTCAATTAAAGGCAATAAAAATTGCATTAAAAAAAATAAAAAATGTTAAAAAAAGGAATTTGAGGCCGTAGCACACAGAGGTCACTTCTTGCAGAGAGAGTCACAGTTAACGCCGAGGTGGGTCAGGAATAAACGTGATAAATGCATTGCATTGAAGATGGAGTTTTCCGAAAGGCAGGAGGCTAGTTCTAAAATCTGTCCCTCCGAGCTTCGCTTCCACAGCTCTATGGAGCTGCCTATTAGTCAGGCATTGCATTGCACTGGTTAAGGCTAGCAGCAGGGATGTTCTGTAACACTGCTGCCCCCTAGTGTCATGAGCATCTAATTACTACAATTAGAAACTATATTTCACAGTGGTATTCCCAAATGGTTGGTATTTAACTTAAAAGTCATGATATGCCTTAATGCAGACCCCGTTCATTAGATCAGCTGTGTTAATGAAAGCAGCCTATGGTAGAAAATGGGAATGTAAAAGTAATGAGCTGATTTGGTTGCTTGATATTGAGCAGAATTTGAGAGAATTTGTTGATAGGGTTTTAATTTGGGTTTAATGAAGTGAAGGAATTATGAAAATAAGCACAAGTGTACGTAGAGCTTATTCTGACGTTAACCTCTTTCGGGCTGCATTGTTTTTGCCTGTTGCTAATGATTGGTATTAAGATAATGCAGTCGATTTACCTGCACTCCTACGTAACAAAAAAAAAAGGCTAGGATGGTATAAGGATGCCAGTGTGAAAACAGTAAACTTCTCACAAGGGCAGCTCTGCTACTCCTGTATTTGCAATTGTAGCAAGAAGAAAAAAAAACATTTTTAAATCTCAAAAAAAAAATCTGCGTTTTCCAGCTCTAGTAATCCCCTGCTCACACAGCGAAAAATAACAGCACAGTAAATTGACTGGCACTGCTGTATGTTCATTTTTCTTGGCATTTATGCAGCAAAAGTCACGTAGGAACATAGGACACATCGACAAAGGAAAAATGTGCCGCACAATCTGCTTCAAATCCTACTGATTGTGCCGCAGAAACGCTGAAGATTTACTTCTTGGGAAATCTACTATGAAAATCTGTAGTTTACATCCTGCAGATCCAGTCACTGGACACTATGGGCCCCAATGCAAATTTTCAAACAAGACCCCCATCTATTGCAAGTATTTTATAATACTCGTCTCATATAGGTCATGGGAAACTTTTAGGTTCTTACAAGGGTAAGCTGCAACCCCTGCACCAACTATATTTATGCCACTGTGCAGATCCATATTAACAGTCAATTTCTCCGGCAGATTTTCTCTGAAACAGAACAATCAAAAGTGAATTATACAATACAGTATATATAAGAATTCTCTTTTACATGTTGTGGAGGTTTCATTGATTATTCTCTTAACCCTCTAACAGGGGTCCTAATGTGCAGACTCCTCTGCTAATGGCCCTAGCGGGGATCACCGTGGGGATCTCCCCTTTGGGTCGCAAGTCCTCCCTGACAAAGTCTACCAAAGTACGCTGGGCCTCCTTCACTTCAATTGACCTCCAACCTGTCTGTTGTCCTAGCCCAGGCCAACCATTGTACCATACGTCAGTGCGGGAAGCAGCGGCTCGATGCTCTTGCATCTCCTGTTCATCACCACAGGTGTCCTCTTCATGGCAAAGTCTCCTCACGGATCTTTGGTACCTTAACCGATGGCGAGAGTCTCTCAGGTCTGGAGGAAAAAGGGCTTCTCTTTGGCTCTTGACTGACATTGTCTGGACTCTGGTTCTTAACTGAGTATTTAATAGACTTAAGTTAAGAGCTCTCCCATTATAAATCAAGAAAACCTATAAGAACATAGCAGTAGTAGTCAAGAATGCATGAATTTTATTACATTATTAAACAATTATCAAGACAAAAAAAAGGAGAATGACAAAAAAGGCATAAGCCATACAGGGTACCTCCAGATATACAGCCAATTCATATAAATACATGCACAAATGAATGTTGATTCATTATATAATGTAGAGTAAAATCCTACACATAAAATAGTAATCAATATCAAAACCTAAAAGGTGGAGGTCAAATCGGAGTAAAGAAAGTGCAACACTCACAGGGATATCAATACTGATGCAGTTAGATAGTACAAATGAGTAGTTATTTTGGACAGACCGCAAATGACCTATGTCCAGCAACAAAATCGGGCTACTACTCAGAATACTGACGAAGATTTGGTGATACTATAGACCTAATATAGCCACAACACTGTATGACATTGGATTAGGACTGAAGGTGAAAGAAGATAGAACCAAAATTAGTATAAGGAAATAGAAGGCAGCTACACACATGATCTAAATTGTTGGTACCCCTCATTTAATGACAGAAAACCCCACAATGGTCACAGAAATAACTTGAATCTGACAAAAGTAATAATAAATAAAAAATCTATGAAAATGAACAAATGAAAGTCAGACATTGCTTTTCCACCCTGCTTCCACAGCAGAGGTGTAGCTAGGGTTTAGGTTCAGGGGGGGCGAAACTTCTGAGTGGGCCCCTAACTAGGTAACTTTGATTACAACTCGGTGAGGCACCCTAATAGTGGATGTAGGAGATGACAGCGCTGTTACTGAAAATAATCCCTATATAAAGACCAACATGGATATTACCGCAATATGGTCAGTGGTAAATACCAGTCCTACAGAACATATAAGTGATTACTGCACAGTTATAGTTGGTGTCTTACCGCTGACGTTCTTTCTGATGGAATCACTCACTTTTCATGTCTTTTCCATCTGTCCCAGACCGACATGACAACTCCACCAGCCACTACTCGGCTACAGAGAATACAACGACACGTTTCACTTCTCATATTCCAGCCCCATCACCATCTATCTCCAACGTGCACAAACCACTCATCCTGCTGACACCCCAATGCTGAGCCACTGCTGCCGTATGTGTCCCTATTACTGCACCTGATACCCCAATACTGAGCCGCTGCTGCCGTATGTGTCCCTATTACTGCACCTGATACCCCAATGCTGAGCCGCTGCTGCCGTATGTGTCCCTATTACTGCACCTGATACCCCAATACTGAGCCGCTGCTGCCGTATGTGTCCCTATTACTGCACCTGATGCCCCAATGCTGAGCCGCTGCTGCCATATGTGTCCCTATTACTGCACCTGATACCCCAATACTGAGCCGCTGCTGCCATATGTGTCCGTATTACAACACCTGATACCCCAATGCTGAGCCTCTGCTGCCGTATGTGTCCCTATTACTGCACCTGATACCCCAATGCTGAGCTGCTGCTGCCGTATGTGTCCCTATTACTGCACCTGATACCCCAATATTGAGCCGCTGCTGCCATATGTGTCCGTATTACTACACCTGATACCCCAATGCTGAGCCGCTGCTGCCGCATGTGTCCCTATTACTGCACCTGATACCCCAATACTGAGCCTCTGCTGCCATATGTGTCCCTATTACTGTATCTGATACCCCAATGCTGAGCTGCTGCTGCCGTATGTGTCCCAATTACTGCACCTGATACCCCAATACTGAGCCGCTGCTGCTGCCGTATGTGTCCGTATTACTACACCTGATACCCCAATGCTGAGCCTCTGCTGCCGTATGTGTCCCTATTACTGCACCTGATACCCCAATGCTGAGCTGCTGCTGCTGTATGTGTCCTTATTACTGCACCTGATACCCCAATGCTGAGCCTCTGCTGCCGTATGTGTCCCAATTACTGCACCTGATACCCCAATACTGAGCCGCTGCTGCTGCCGTATGTGTCCGTATTACTACACCTGATACCCCAATGCTGAGCCTCTGCTGCCGTATGTGTCCCTATTACTGCACCTGATACCCCAATGCTGAGCCGCTGCTGCCGTATGTGTCCCAATTACTGCACCTGATACCCCAATGCTGAGCCGCTGCTGCCACATGTGTCCCTATTACTGCACCTGATACCCCAATGCTGAGCCGCTGCTGCCGCATGTGTCCCTATTACTGCACCTGATACCCCCTATACACACGCGGCTCTGCTCCGTACACGCTGTACACACGCGGCTCTGCTCCATACACGCTGTACACACGCGGCTTCGCTCCATACACGCTGTACACACGCGGCTCCGCTCCATACACGCTGTACACATGCGGCTCCACTCCGTACACCTTGTGCACGCATATTTCTGCTCTGTACACCTTCTACACACATGGCTTTGCTCCTCCGTACACCTCATACATGGATATCTCTTCTCCGTACACCTTCTACAGACACGGCTCTGCTCTGTACACCTCATACACACACAGCTCTGCTACATACACCCTGTAAACCCCTCCTGACCCCACACAGAAACTTCACCTCTTCCAGCCAGCACCATGACAACCAGCACAGCAGTCCTGCAGCCACTGAAGCCCCTGATCATGTGACCCCTGACTCCGCCCCTCCTGTGACCTCATCACAGGTCCTGTGCGCACAGAATAGCCCAGGACGACATTGCTGGCTGAGAGGTGGGGGGCTCACTGCTGGCACCGGGGCCCCCCACCGCCTTCTCAGGGGCCCATAGGGGTTGGGCAGCAGAGTAGGGAGATCGATTCTCCCTGCTCTGCCGCAGAATAGTGGTGTAGTGTAGTGTAGCTCCGGTAGGCCCCCTCAGAGCGCGGGGCCTGGGGCCACCGCCCCCCCCCTGCCCCCTGGTAGCTACGCTACTGTTCCACAGAATTTAAAAAAAAATAAAACTCATGAAATAGGCCTGGACAGAAATGATGGCACCCTTAACTTAATATTTTGTTGCACAACCTTTTGAGGCAATCACTGCAATCAAACGATTCCTGTAACTGTCAATGAGACTTCTGCACCTCTCGACAGGTATTTTGGCCCACTCCTGAAGAGCAAACAGCTCCAGTTGTCTCGTGCTTGAAGGTAGCCTTTTCCAGACGGCATGTTTCAGCTCTTTTTAAAGATGCTCAATAGGATTTAGGTCAGGGCTCATAGAAGGCCACTTCAGAATAGTCCAATGTTTTCCTCTTAGGCCGCATGTCCCTGCGTACCCAATGTGAAAGATAGATACGTAGGATGCATGCGGAAGTAGGCGGAGCTTTAAGGAAAGAATTCTGCAGCATCACACTGCGGACTCAAACGCTAATGTGAACCTAGCCTTTGTTATTCTTGGGTGTTTTAGCTGTGTGTTTTGGGTCATTAACCTGTTGTAAAGGACTTGTTATACTGTCACACGGCAACTAATATAACTACAGAGAAACTGATTACAAGCCTCCTTTTCAACTTAACAGGTTCTTCCAACAGCTGAATTAATATATGGTATCCTACCTTATTAGGGAGATGGACAGCTCACCAGCAAGCCTTTCATAATGGTAGCAACTTACTCTTGTTCCCCATTTTTCCACAGTATTTTTAAGCAGTCGGACTGATGATGGCCATGTAGGCCGAAACATTTGCAGACTGCATAAATAAAATTTTCTTCTATACATGGACGCCTTAAGTTGAGTGCCAAGTCATTTCTTCGCTATTAACCTGTTGCAAGACCCATGACCTGCGACTGAGACCAAGCTTTCTGACACTAGGCAGCACGTTTCGTTCTACAATCCCTTGATAGTCTTGAGATTTCATTGTACTCTGCACAGATTCTAGACACCCTGTGCCAGATGCAGCAAAGCAGCCCAGAACATAACTGAGCCTCCTCCATGTTTCACAGTAGGGACAGTGTTCTTTTCTTGATATGCTTCATTTTTCTGTCTGTGATCATAGAGCTGATGTGCCTTGCTGAAAAGTTCCATTTTTGTCTCATCTGTCCATAGGACATTCTCCCAAAAGCTTTGTGGCTTGTCAACATGTAGTTTGTCAAATTCCAGTCTGGCTTTTCTATGATTTTTTTTTCAACAATAGTGTCCTCCTATTGTTGTCTAATCCCCGAGACAACTCTTTCCTTTGCTTTCTCTGGTCCATGTTGACTGTGATACACACCATGTCACCAAACAGCACAGTGAGCATCTGTAGCCCTCTATACAGGCCCAGTCACTGATTCCAAGATTGTAGACACCTGTGATGCTAATTAGTGGACACACCTTGATTTAGCATGTCCCTTTTGTCACATTATTTTCAGCTGCACCATTAGAGTTGAGCGAAACGGGTCAAAAAAATTCAAAAGTCGCCGACTTTTGGCAAAGTCGGGTTTCATGAAACGAAACCCGACCCTAGGATGAGGTCGGCCACGAGGTCGGCGACTTACGCGCCAAAGTCGCGTTTCAAAAGTTTGTTTTGCGCTCTTTTTCAGCCAATCAGGATCCACGGACACTGTGGGCAACGTGATGACATAGGCACGGGTCACCACCATCTTTCAGAAGGGCATGCAAGTGATTGGCTTGCTTTGGTGGGCGTCACAGGGGGTATAAAAGGGCGTGCACGCCGACCGCCATCTTACTTCTGACGATCTTAGCATAGGGAGAGGTTGCTGCTGATTCTGTAGGGAGAGCGTTAGGCAGGGAAGAAGACAAAAAAACTGCTTCTGCTGCTAGCGATTTGGCCTGCACAACACACCAGTCACTGTGTGTGCAGTGCAAGGGGAGGCTATATAGTGGTGTATCAGTGGTGTTGGTTGTTGGGCTGCCTTTTAAGGCTTCCTGACAGGCTGGCATTGCTGTTTACCCACTGCTCCACAAACTGCTTTTTTAAAAGCAATCCAATCTCCCTTATCCTCTAGTCACTTTGGTCACAGCTGTGCCATCGAGCCTGTCACATAGCGCTCAGATATTCATTGGGCCTCACACAATCCAAAAGTGTCCAGTGTCCAAAAGTGTGTGCAGATATTCAAAATCTCCCTTATCCTCTAGTCACTTTTGTCACAGCAGTGCCATCGAGCCTGTCACATAGCGCTGAGATATCAGTGGGCCTCACACAATCCAAAAGTGTCCAGTGTCCAAAAGTGTGTGCAGATATTCAAAATCTCCCTTATCCTCTAGTCACTTAGGTCACAGCAGTGCCATCGAGCCTGTCACATAGCGCTGAGATATCAGTGGGCCTCACACAATCCAAAAGTGTCCAGTGTCCAAAAGTGTGTGCAGATATTCAAAATCTCCCTTATCCTCTAGTCACTTAGGTCACAGCAGTGCCATCGAGCCTGTCACATAGCGCTGAGATATCAGTGGGCCTCACACAATCCAAAAGTGTCCAGTGTCCAAAAGTGTGTGCAGATATTCAAAATCTCCCTTATCCTCTAGTCACTTTTGTCACAGCAGTGCCATCGAGCCTGTCACATAGCGCTGAGATATCAGTGGGCCTCACACAATCCAAAAGTGTCCAGTGTCCAAAAGTGTGTGCAGATATTCAAAATCTCCCTTATCCTCTAGTCACTTTTGTCACAGCAGTGCCATCGAGCCTGTCACATAGCGCTGAGATATCAGTGGGCCTCACACAATCCAAAAGTGTCCAGTGTCCAAAAGTGTGTGCAGATATTCAAAATCTCCCTTATCCTCTAGTCACTTTTGTCACAGCAGTGCCATCGAGCCTGTCACATAGCGCTGAAATATCAGTGGGCCTCACACAATCCAAAAGTGTCCAGTGTCCAAAAGTGTGTGCAGATATTCAAAATCTCCCTTATCCTCTAGTCACTTTTGTCACAGCAGTGCCATCGAGCCTGTCACATAGCGCTCAGATATCCGTGGGCCTCACACAATCCAAAAGTGTCCAGTGTCCAAAAGTGTGTGCACATATTCAAAATCTCCCCTGTCCTATAGACACCTTGTACCTTGTTTTACATTACTATATAGTTTGTTGGATTTTGTCTACATTTCTACCAAAAATGAGGAAGGCTGGTGGAAGAGGCCATGGAATTGGGCGGGGGTTGGCAGCTGGTAATGATGGTGTTGGTGGTGGATCTGATGGTAGTGGCAAGAGCAAAATAGGACCGAATGCAGGAGGTGCTGACCCTGCGTCATCGTCTGACTACATAAGGCCTCGAACGCTTAGTTTTCTAGGAGTTGGCAAACCGCTTTTAAAGCCAGAGCATCAGGAAAAAGTTTTGTCTTACATTGCTGACTCAGCCTCCAGCTCTATCGCCTCCTCTTCTTCAGTTGTAAAAAGTAAAAGCACTGAGTCGTCATTGGAGGCTCATGTTCATTAACCACACCTTTCCTTGTGTCCTTCACCCCAACCAAGATTGAAGGATGACGCAGGCCATACTACTGATTACTCCATGGAGCTGTTTTCACATACCATGCCTGGATTATCAAGTGCAATGGTGAATTACCCAGGCCAAGATAAATCTGACATGGAGTGCACTGATGCACAGCCGCTGATGGATGATTCTGCTGGTACATTCACTCAGAGCACTACATTGTCCTCGCAGTGTACAGAGCCAGATTCTGACCCTGATGAGACTCAGGTGCCCCTTCCCGCACACTATACCACCATACACGGTGACACAGAGGAAGGTGCACATGACATAGAAGAGGAGGTGATGGATGACCCAGTTGTTGACCCAGATTGGCATCCATTGGGGGAAGAGGGTGCTGCTTCCAATAGCTCAGATGAGGAGCATCCACAGCAGACATCGACATCGCAACAGCTGTTATCTGGCAGGCCCGGAGCACTCCAAAGACAGGTTCCAAACATCAAAAGAGTTGCTGGACAGCTTGTCCAGAGGGTCAAAAGATCACAGCGTGCTAGGCCGCAAAATGTCTGCCAAAGTAGGAAGAGTGCAGTGTGGCACTTTTTTGAACAAAATCCTCATGATCAGGCCAAGGTTATCTGTAAGAAGTGCGCAAAGACCTTTAGCCGAGGGAAAAATCAGAAAAATTTGAATACCAGTTGCATGCTTAGACATTTAACCAGCATGCACTTGCAAGCGTGGACACAACACCAAACCTCAAGTGCCACATGTGCAACTGATCACAACGAAGGTAGTCAGCAACGCTACATTGTTTCCCCCACTGTAAGCCCACCGGTTAGCACAGCACCAAATGTTGAGGTGTCGTTGCAAGACCACAGCAGTCAGGGAATCCCACTGTTATATCAACGAAAGACTGATTCTAGGCCATCAGAAAGAACAACAACTCCATCACCATCATCAACCCTCTCTCAGTCCACCCTGTCCACCGCTACTTCCACCATATGCAGCTCTCAAGTCCAGCTCACCCTCCCAGACACTATGAGTAGGTCAAGAAAGTACTCAGTCTCTCATCCGTGTACACTGGGTTTGAACGCCCACATTGCCAAACTAATCTCGTTTGAGATGATGCCCTTTCGGTTGGTGGAAAGCACAGCTTTCCGCGAACTCATGGCCTATGCAGTACCACGCTATGACCTACCCAGTCGCCACTTCTTCTCTCGCAAAGCCATCCCAGCCCTCCACCATCATGTGAAAGACCGCATTGTCCATGCACTCAAGCAGTCAGTGAGCGGAAAGGTGCACCTCACAACTGATGCATGGTCCAGTCGGCATGGCCAGGGCCGTTACGTGTCCATCACTGCGCACTGGGTTAATGTGGTGGATGCAGGGTCCACAGGGGACAGCGGTGGTGGGACAGTGCTGCCTATCCCACGGTATAGGAAACAGTTGGCTGTAGGTGTTCGACCCTCCTCCTCCTCCTCCTCCTCCTCCTCCTCCAGAAGCAAAAGCTCGTCCACAGAGCGCAGTCGTACGAGCACTCCATCTGCAGCTGCCACTGTTGCACACGATGTGTCCCTCTATCGAGCAGCTAGTGGAAAGCGTCAGCAGGCTGTGTTGCAGATGATGTGTTTGGGCGACAGACACACCGCAGAGGTGCTGGCCGAGTACTTGAAGCGACAAACTGAGTCATGGCTGGGCAGTGTACATCTTGAGGCAGGCAAGGTAGTTAGTGATAACGGCCGTAATTTTGTGGCAGCCATAGCCCTTTCAAAACTCAGCCACATACCTTGCTTGGCTCACACCTTGAACCTGGTGGTGCAGTGCTTCCTCAAAAATTATCCGGAGTTAACAGCCCTGCTCCATAAGGTGCGAAGACTGTGCGCGCACATCCGCCGGTCGCCTGTACACTCCGTTCGTATGTAGAAGCTGCAGCGATTGCTCCACCTTCCCAACCACCGCCTCATTATCGACATTGCAACAAGGTGGAACTCCACCCTGCACATGGTGGAGCGGCTGTGCGAGCAGAGGCAGGCCATAATTCATTTGTGGGAGGATACACGGCCAGGCACTTTGAGAGCAGACATGGAGTTGACAGGTGTGCAGTGGTCGAAGCTGAAAGACCTTTGTAAATTCCTTCAGTGTTTTGAGGAATGCACATGGCTGGTAAGCGCAGAAGACGCCATCCTAAGCATGAGCATCCCACTTATGCGTCTGCTCATGCAAACTTTGATGCACCTTAAGGAGCAGGCGTCTGCAGCCAATGTTGATGAGGAGGAAGAGGAGGAGGGAATCCTTGATGACATTCAGCCATTGTCTGCTCAGGGACCTCTCCTGGACGAGGTGGAGGAAGAAGAGGAGGAGGATGATGATGGGGATGATTACTTAGGGGAGGAGGATGCATCTCGTGGGGCAAGTGAAAATGTTGGCGTGGCAAGGTCTGGTACAGGGTTTGTGCGTGACTGGAGGGATGTGGATTTGCCAGAAAGTGCTCCTCCAACCAGCACTCGCAGTGCATCATTGACACCGGGAACATTGGCCCACATGTCAGATTATGCCTTGCGGATCCTAAAAAGGGACCCCCGCATTGCCAAAATGATGAACGATGACAACTACTGGTTGGCCAGCATCCTGGATCCACGCTATAAAGGCAAATTACAAAACATCATGCCACAGGAGAACCTTGACCTAATATTGGCTAATAAACAAGCAACTCTGGTAAATCGGTTGCTTGAGGCATTCCCAGCACACAGCAGCGGTGATGGTTCTCACACGAGCCGTACGGGCCGGGGGCAGCTTGGCAGAGGTGTTCGTGGTGCACACAGCAGAAGTGGCGTTGGAGACAGGGGTTTCATGACAATGTTGTGGACTGATTTTTCAAATACCGCTCACACAACTGGTAATACTGCATCGATGGAAAGTGACAGGAGACAGCAGTTGTCAACTATGGTTACAAACTACTTTTCCTCCCATATCGATGTTCTCCCACACAGGTCATTCCCCTTTGACTATTGGGCCGCTAAACTGGACACCTGGCCTGAATTGGCCCAATAAGCCTTACAGGAGCTCGCTTGCCCAGCTGCAAGTGTGCTATCGGAAAGAGTCTTCAGTGCAGCTGGATCAATCCTGACAGAAAAAAGGACCCGTCTGTCAACCCAAAATGTGGATGATCTAACCTTCATTAAAATGAACCACGCATGGGTTTCCAAGGATTTTGTCCCACCTTCCCCTGATGACACATAGGGTGACAGAAAAATGGCTTGCTTTGGTCCACCTCTTCCTGGTACTTCACCTATTTCGCCTTTTGCATCAGCTGAATGTCCAACATCAACATATGCCACTTTCTAAAACTCCCTAACTGTGCTGCCTCCCCCCCCATGGCCGGTGTCACCACCTAGCGCACGACACCATGCGAGTGCCGTTGCCCTGGACAGGTGGGTAGGCCGACTCTTGGGCGCGGGCACTGGCACAGGGTCCCTCATAGTGCAATCAAGTGTCTCTGACGGTGGTGGTGCACACCCGCCATCAGACACACCGCTGTACTATGAGGGGCCCAGTGCCAGTACCGACGCCCACGAGTGAGCCCCCCTTGCTTGGGCAGGGCCCCAGCATTTGCAATCTTTACCTCTCCCTGCTCCTCCGCTGTGTAATCTGGGCCGTCAAATCCATACTGTGCCTGACACCGTCTGAGCCTGCCTCCTGATGTATAGACATATATTTTGAATGTGTACGCTATCCATACATGTTATCCGGTGATACGGTACCCTTTCTAACCTTTGTGCAATCACGTGCAATCCATACTGGGCCTAACACCGTCTGAGCCTGCCTCATGCTGTATAGACATATATTTTGAATGTGTACGCTATCCATACATGTTATCCGGTGATACGGTACCCTTTCTAACCTTTGTGCAATCACGTGCAATCCATACTGGGCCTAACACCGTCTGAGCCTGCCTCATGCTGTATAGACATATATTTTGAATGTGTACGCTATCCATACATGTTATCCGGGGATACGGTACCCTTTCTAACTTTTGTGCAATCACGTGCAATCCATACTGGGCCTAACACCGTCTGAGCCTGCCTCCTGAGACATATATTTTGAATGTGTACGCTATCCATACATGTTATCTGGGGATACGGTACCCTTTCTAACCTTTGTGCAATCACGTGCAATCCATGCTGGGCCTAACACCGTCTGAGCCTGCCTCATGCTGTATAGACATATATTTTGAATGTGTACGCTATCCATACATGTTATCCGGTGATACGGTACCCTTTCTAACCTTTGTGCAATCACGTGCAATCCATACTGGGCCTAACACCGTCTGAGCCTGCCTCCTGAGACATATATTTTGAATGTGTACGCTATCCATACATGTTATCCAGGGATACGGTACCCTTTCTAACCTTTGTGCAATCACGTGCAATCCATACTGGGCCGAACACCGTCTGAGCCTGCCTCATGCTGTATAGACATATATTTTGAATGTGTACGCTATCCATACATGTTATCCGGGGATACGGTACCCTTTCTAACCTTTGTGCAATCACGTGCAATCCATACTGGGCCTAACACCGTCTGAGCCTGCCTCCTGAGACATATATTTTGAATGTGTACGCTATCCATACATGTTATCTGGGGATACGGTACCCTTTCTAACCTTTGTGCAATCACGTGCAATCCATACTGGGCCTAACACCGTCTGAGCCTGCCTCATGCTGTATAGACATATATTTTGAATGTGTACGCTATCCATACATGTTATCCGGGGATACGGTACCCTTTCTAACCTTTGTGCAATCACGTGCAATCCATACTGGGCCTAACACCGTCTGAGCCTGCCTCCTGAGACATATATTTTGAATGTGTACGCTATCCATACATGTTATCTGGGGATACGGTACCCTTTCTAACCTTTGTGCAATCACGTGCAATCCATACTGGGCCTAACACCGTCTGAGCCTGCCTCATGCTGTATAGACATATATTTTGAATGTGTACGCTATCCATACATGTTATCCGGTGATACGGTACCCTTTCTAACCTTTGTGCAATCACGTGCAATCCATACTGGGCCTAACACCGTCTGAGCCTGCCTCCTGAGACATATATTTTGAATGTGTACGCTATCCATACATGTTATCTGGGGATACGGTACCCTTTCTCACCTTTGTGCAATCACGTGTAATCCATACTGGGCGTGAGAACGGCTGGCGAGCTGTTAAGCAAGCTACAGCACCTGTCCAGACAAGTACAGGGATTCCCTAGCGAGGAGACTTATTTGATTGTTTTCAATGTTGGGACAGCAATTTTTGGGGAGCACTATACTCTGGAGAATGATAGATGGAGCCCACCATACACTGGAACATTCCAAAGGTGGACATCAGACACTGGAGCAGCATTTACAGGGCCCATTATACACTAGAGCATTAGAAATGGGGCCCATTATGTTTGGAGCATTATTTGGGCCCATAAGACAGTGGAGCTTCATCCATGGGGACCAACATACACTCACTGGCCACTTTATTAGGTACACCTGTCCAACTGTGTGTTAAGACTTAATTTCTAATCTGCCAATCACATGGCGGCAACTCAGTGCATTTAGGCATGTAGACATGGTCAAGACAATCTCCTGCAGTTCAAACCGAGCATCAGTATGGGGAAGAAAGGTGATTTGAGTGCCTTTGAACGTGGCATGATTGTTGGTGCCAGAAGGGCTGGTCTGAGTATTTCAGAAACTGCTGATCTACTGGGATTTTCACGCACAACCATCTCTAGGGTTTACAGAGAATGGTCCGAAAAAGAAAAAAAATCCAGTGAGCGGCAGTTCTGTGGCCGGAAATGCCTTGTTGATGCCAGAGGTCAGAGGAGAATGGGCATACTGGTTCGAGCTGATAGAAAGGCAACAGTGACTCAAATTGCCACCCGTTACAACCAAGGTAGGCAGAAGAGCATCTCTGAACGCACAGTGCGTCGACCTTTGAGGCAGATGGGCTACAGCAGCAGAAGACCACACTGGGTACCACTCCTCTCAGCTAAGAACAGGAAACTGAGGCTACAATTTGCACAAGCTCATCGAAATTGGACAGTAGAAGATTGGAAAAACGTTGCCTGGTCTGATGAGTCTCGATTTCTGCTGCGACATTCGGATGGTAGGGTCAGAATTTGGCGTAAACAACATGAAAGCATGGATCCATCCTGCCTTGTATCAACGGTTCAGGCTGGTGGTGGTGGTGTCATGGTGTGGGGAATTTTTTCTGGGCACTCTTTGGGCCCCTTGGTACCAATTGAGCATCGTTGCAACGCCACAGCCTACCTGAGTATTGTTGCTGACCATGTCCATCCCTTTATGACCACAATGTACCCAACATCTGATGGCTACTTTCAGCAGGATAATGCGCCATGTCATAAAGCTCGAATCATCTCAGATTGGTTTCTTGAACATGACAATGAGTTCACTGTACTCAAATGGCCTCCTCAGTCACCAGATCTCAATCCAATAGAGCATCTTTGGGATGTGGTGGAACGGGAGATTCGCATCAGGGATGTGCAGCCGACAAATCTGCGCCAACTGTGTGATGCCATCATGTCAATATGGTCCAAAATCTCTGAGGAATGCTTCCAGCACCTTGTTGAATCTCTGCCACGAAGAATTGAGGCAGTTCTGAAGGCAAAAGGGGGTCCAACCCGTTACTAGCATGGTGTACCTAATAAAGTGGCCAGTGAGTGTATACTGTAGCATTATGTGGAGCTCATCATATACTGTTTCAAACATTATATGGGACCAATGATTCTGTATGGAGAAATAGATGGGCCTCGTCATGAGATGTAAAAAGTGAAGTATTTTTCATTGGACTATACCGCTATTTCTCTGCCGTATCGGAGCATGATGAGTTGTGGTATGTGTTAAAGGGGCGCTCTTTCGCCCAGGGCACATGAAAACCTGGAGCCAGCCCTCCCCCCCCACAGTTTGTAGCCAAATAACCCCCATTTTTCAGTGCGTAACTTGTATTATGAAGTTAATTAAGGTTGACAAGCTTAAGAAAGAAGAATTGATGCTTTTGGCATTCAAATGGGCACTGTAGGTGTGTTTCCTGTCCTCCTCTCACTGCCGACTTTTATTCCCCATTGACTTACATTGGGTTTCGTGTTTCGGGACGACCCCGACTTTTCCCTATAATCGGACGATCTTGCTCGACCCGACTTTTGGAAAAGTCGGGTTTCACGAAACGAAACGCGACCCTAAAAAAACAAAAGTCGCTCAACTCTATGCACCATCATTTCTGTCCAGGGCTATTTCATGAGTTTTATTTTTAAAAAATTCTGTGGAAGTGTGGTTGAAAAGCAATGTCTGACCTTCATTTGTTCACTTTGATATTTTTTTTATTTATTATTACTTTTGTCAGATTCAAGTTATTTCTGTGACCATTGTGGGTTTCTCTGTCATTAAACAAGGGGTACCAACAATTTTGACCACGTATGTACAACCTGTGTGACAGCCAAAGGAGCACCCTGATGTATGTTTCGCATACAGCTTCCTCTGAGGGGTCTTGATTGGCATCGTTTATACTCTGGGTCTGATTTGGTGCCACTTTGGTCCTGTTTGGAAGCAGGCAGCAGTCTTCTGGCACAAACTTCTTACTGAGGCCTCTCATTCTGGCTGCAGCGTCTTCTGTGCACGTCTGGACTGCTCTCCCTCTTGGCACCAAAACCCACTCCAATTTGGCATGCAGACCTTTTATACTAAGTTACCCCGTCATCAATGGCACCTGACCTAGGTGTTACATCCAAACTTGTCCTCCCTGCAACTCTTTCTCTTACGGATAGTCCTGCATTGTCCCGTCTGAACGGTAGACGGCAGCCTTCTTGCACCAATGACGCACAGTGCCGGCGTTTTTCATGATTATGGTCACCTCTAGAGTTGAGCGAAACGGGTCAAAAAATTTCAAAAGTCGTCGACTTTTGGCAAAGTCGGGTTTCATGAAACGAAACCCGACCCTAGGGTGAGGTCGGCCACGAGCTCGGCGACTTTAGCGCCAAAGTCGCGTTTCAAAATTTTGTTTTCCGCCCTTTTTCAGCCAATCAGGATCCACGGACACTGTGGGCAACATGATGACATAGGCAGGGGTCACCACCATCTTTGAGAAGGGCATGCAAGTGATTGGCTTGCTTTGGGGGGCGTCACAGGGGGTATAAAAGGGCGTGCACGCCGACCGCCATGTTATTCATGCTGATCTCAGAATAGGGAGAGCTGCTGCTGCTGCTGATTCTGTAGGGAGATCGTTAGGCAGGGAAGAAGACACCAAAAACTGCTTCTGCTGCTAGCGATTTTGCCTGTACAACACACCAGTCACTGTGTGTGCAGTGCAAGTGGAGGCTATATTTTGCTGGATCAGCTGTGTTGGTTGTTAGGCTGCCTTATAAGGCTTCCTGATAGCTGCATTGCTGTTTTCCCACTGCTCTGCAAACTGCTTTCTTAAAAGCAATCCAAATTTTTTTTTTGTCCTGGTGAGGTACTGAGCGTGTATTTTTTCACACCATACAGCGTTGTACGCTCCTCACACAGTACCGTGTAACGGCTGTTATCACGGCCACAGTGAAGCTATCTGTGTGTGACTCTGTAAGAATAAGTCGAGGACATGTTTCGTTCTTACAGACCTCCACCTTCTAGTTTTGTCTGGTTTTCAAACAGTTAAGTATATTTGCTGTTTGATCACATTCAAAACTATAGAGAGACAGCTTGTATCAGTCCGTATACTTAAAAAACACGGAGCTTGACAATTTTACGGACACCGGACAGCGGTGTACGTGCACGCTCCTCTCTCAGTACCGTGTAACGGCTGTTATCACGGCCACAGTGAAGCTATCTGTGTGTGACTCTGTAAGAATAAGTCGAGGACATGTTCCGTTCTTACAGACCTCCACCTTCTAGTTTTGTCTGGTTTTCAAACAGTTAAGTATATTTGCTGTTTGATCACATTCAAAACTATAGAGAGACAGCATGTGTCAGTCCGTATACTTAAAAAACACGGAGCTTGACAATTTTGCGGACACCGGACAGCTGTATACGTGCACGCTCCTCTCTCAGTACCGTGTAACGGCTGTTATCACGGCCACAGTGAAGCTATCTGTGTGTGACTCTGTAAGAATAAGTCGAGGACATGTTCCGTTCTTACAGACCTACACTCTAGGGAGATTCCTATTCTGCCCAATTCTATATACACCTTGTAGTTTGTCATACACTAGCCAATTTCTGCCTGTGACATAGCGGTGTGATATTCACTGGGCCTCACACAATCCAACACTGTCCACAAGTGTGTTCAGAAATTCTACATCTCCCCTGTCCTATAGTGACATTTTTCACACCTACGACATTGAGCCTGTGACATAGCGGTGTGATATTCACTGGGCCTCACACAATCCAACAGTGTCGACAAGTGTGTTCAGAAATTCTACATCTCCCCTGCCCTATAGTGACATTTTTCACACCTGCGACATTGAGCCTGTGACATAGCGGTGTGATATTCACTGGGCCTCACACAATCCAACAGTGTCCACAAGTGTGTTCAGAAATTCTACATCTCCCTTGTCCTATAGTGACATTTTTCACACCTGCGACATTGAGCCTGTGACATAGCGGTGTGATATTCACTGGGCCTCACACAATCCAACAGTGTCCACAAGTGTGTTCAGAAATTCTACATCTCCCCTGTCCTATAGTGACATTTTTCACACCTGCGACATTGAGCCTGTGACATAGCGGTGTGATATTCACTGGGCCTCACACAATCCAACAGTGTCCACAAGTGTGTTCAGAAATTCTACATCTCCCCTGTCCTATAGTGACATTTTTCACACCTGCAACATTGAGCCTGTGACATAGCAGTGTGATATTCACTGAGCCTCACACAATCCAACAGTGTCCACAAGTGTGTTCAGAAATTCTACATCTCCCCTGTCCTGTAGTGACATTTTTCACACCTGCGACATTGAGCCTGTGACATAGCGGTGTGATATTCACTGGGCCTCACACAATCCAACAGTGTCCACAAGTGTGTTCAGAAATTCTACATCTCCCCTGTCCTATATACACCTTGTACCTTGTTTTACATTACTATATAGTTTGTGGGATTTTGTGTACATTTTTACCAAAAATGAGGAAGTCTGGTGGAAGAGGCCGTGGAATTGGGCGGGGGTTGCCAGCTGGTAATGATGGTGTTGGTAGTGGATCTGATGGTAGTGGCAAAAGCAAAATAGGACCGAATAAAGGAGGTGTTGAGCCTGCGTCATCGTCTGGCTCCACAAGGCCTCGAAGGCTTAGTTTTCTTGGAGCTGGCAAACCGCTTACATTGCTGACTCATCCTCCAGCTCTATCGCCTCCTCTTCTGAAGTTGTAAAAAATAAATGCACTGAGTCGTCATTGGAGGCTCATGTTCATGAACCACACCTTTCCTTGTGTCCTTCACCCCAACCAAGATTGAAGGATGACGCAGGCCATACAACTGATTACTCCATGGAGCTGTTTTCACATACCATGCCTGGGTTATCAAGTGAAATGGTGAATTACCCAGGCCAAGATGAATCTGACATGGAGTGCACTGATGCACAGCCACTGATAGATGATTCTGCTGGTACATTCACTCAGAGCACTACATTGTCCTCGCAGTGTAATGAGCCAGATTCTGACCCTGATGAGACTCAGGTGCCCCTTCCCGCATACTATACCACCATACACGGTGACACAGAGGAAGGTGCACATGACATTGAAGAGGAGGTGTTGGATGACCCAGTTGTTGACCCAGATTGGCATCCATTGGGGGAAGAGGGTGCTGCTTCCAATAGCTCAGATGAGGAGGAGGAGCATCCACAGCAGACATCGACATCGCAACAGCTGTTATCTGGCAGGCCCGGAGCACTCCAAAGACAGGTTCCAAAAATCAAAAGAGTTGCTGGACAGCTTGTCCAGATGGTCAAAATAGCACAGCGTGCTAGGCCGCAAAATGTCTTCCAAAGTAGGAAGATTGCAGTGTGGCACTTTTTTGAACAAAATCCTCATGATAAGGCCAAGGTTATCTGTAAGAAGTGCGCAAAGACCTTTAGCCGAGGGAAAAATCTGAAAAATTTGAATACCAGTTGCATGCTAAGACATTTAACCAGCATGCACTTGCAAGCGTGGACACAACACCAAACCTCAAGTACCACATGTGCAACTGATCACAAAGAAGGTAGTCAGCAACGCTACATTGTTTCCCCCACTGTAAGCCCACCGGTTAGCACAGCAGCAAATGTTGAGGTGTCGTTGCAAGGCCAAAGCAGTCAGGGAAACCCACTGTTATATCAATGAAAGACTGAATCTAGGCCATCAGAAAGAACACCAACTCCATCACCATCATCAACCCTCTCTCAGTCCGCCCTGTCCACCGCTAGTTCCACCATATGCAGCTCTCAAGTCCAGCTCACCCTCCCAGAGACTATGAGTAGGTCAAGAAAGTACTCAGTCTCTCATCCGCGTACACTGGGTTTGAACGCCCATATTGCCAAACTAATCTCGTTAGAGATGATGCCCTATCGGTTGGTGGAAAGCGCAGCTTTCCGCGAACTCATGGCCTATGCAGTACCACGCTATGACCTACCCAGTCGCCACTTCTTCTCTCGCAAAGCCATCCCAGCCCTCCACCATCATGTGAAAGACCGCATTGTCCATGCACTCAAGCAGTCAGTGAGTGGAAAGGTGCACCTCACAACAGATGCATGGTCCAGTCAGCATGGCCAGGGCCATTACGTGTCCATCACTGCGCACTGGGTTAATGTGGTGGATGCAGGGTCCACAGGGGACAGCGGTGGTGGGACAGTGCTGCCTAGCCCACGGTATAGGAAACAGTTGGCTGTAGGCATTCGACCCTAGCTGCAAGTGTGCTATCGGAAAGAGTCTTCAGTGCAGCTGGATCAATCCTGACAGAAAAAAGGACCCGTCTGTCAACCCAAAATGTGGATGATCTAACCTTCATTAAAATGAACCACGCATGGGTTTCCAAGGATTTTGTCCCACCTTCCCTTGATGACACATAGGTTGCCAGAAAAATGGCTTGCTTTGGTCCTCCTCCTATTCCGCGAACTTGACCTATTTCGCCTTTTGCAGCAGCTGAATGTCCCACATCAACATATGCCACTTTGTAAACCGCCCTAACTGGGCTGCCCCCCCCCATGGCAGGGGTCACCACCTAGCGCACAAAACCGTGTGAGTGCCGTTGCCCTGGACAGGTGGGTAGGCCGACTCTTGGGAGCAGGCACTGGCACAGGGTCCCTCATAGTGCAATCAAGTGTCTCTGATGGTGCACTTGTGGCGTCCCCACCCGCCATCAGACACACCGCTGTACTATGAGGGGCCCAGTGCCAGTACCGACGCCCACGAGTGTGCCCCCCTTGATTGGGCAGGGCCCCAGCATTTGCAATGTTTACCTCTCCCTGCTCCTCCGCTGTGTAGTCTGGGCTGTCAAATCCTTCACTGGGAGTGCCACTACAAATTGATTGAACTGAAAGATGATGGTTAAGATGTAGCTATGCCCTGTCCTGCTGGCTGGGCTCTAGCTCCAGATGATCAATGGTTTCCTTTTCTTATGGACGTCGACTCACAATGACATGCGGTGGTGGTTTATCATCAGCTTTCACAGTTTTCCTACTCACAAACGTGTGACATTCCGGCGCACATTTTAAAATGTGCCCTCTCATGCCAATCAAATAGAATCGCCTACGGCCTGTGGCTTCTGTCTTTTGCACTCCAAAGTTACGTGACAGATCATGATAGCCTGTGAGCACCATGTTTACATCGCTCCCTGTGATAAAAATTTGATTGAGATGAGTAACAGTGATGGAATCAACGGAAGTGCGATACAGCAAGACTTTATTCACAAAAAAATGTTTTCACTGTCTCAACACACAAATTAATTGAGGGTCAGCATCGCCTATGAGAATTGTGACGGAAGTTTTTCCCGTGAATAGTAATTCCTAGATTTCTGCAATCACTAGCCTTTATGTCAGTAATTGTATGCATCTCATTTCCTATTGTGGAGAGGCTGGACTGTATTACTGAGACAGAAATATATCTGAAGATTTAAAAATAACACCAAAAGTATATAGTTGTGTACACCTCAAATGCATTTCCTTTTTTCCACTTTTTAGATTGCTGTGTAATCCATACTGAGAACACGGAGATTTTACATGTTTAAACTATGCTATATATACCTGCTATCCAGTGATAAAGTACCCTTTCTCAACTTTGTACAATCTGGTCAAATCCATACTGGGCCTGAGAACATCTGAGTCTGCCTCCTGATCTATAGACATATATTTTTAATGTTTAAACTAGGCTACATATATACGTGTTATCCGGTGAAACTGTACCCTTTATCAACTTTCTACAATGTTGCTGAATCCATACTGGGCCTGAGAACGGCTGCCGAGCTGTTAAGCAAGCTACAGCACCTGTGGTTTGAACACGTAATTTTTTCAGGAATGACGGTTAGGCCTAACTCCGGAATTGCGGTTGACCTGAACTTACTGGGAAATCATCGTTCGTTCGCGGGGAATAATCTGAATCCCAGATCCCCATCACTAACGGAGTTCAGCAGGTTATCTGCACCTGTAAGCGACAAAAGCTGGTCCTTTCAGTGTAGCATGCATGCAGCCCTGGACATATACGGGAATGCTAGACCTATTATTGCTCGATCTCACGTGCCAGAGCCTCGCTTATCCCTCTAGTAAGCTTGATGCGTACTGCGGGGGCATGCAGGAGTCTCGGTTGTTAACGGAATAAAGCTAAGAAATCGCTAGCACAACTACAAACACACATACCACACCACACACAGAATTGACAAAGCTTTCATAGTGTGCATCTTTTCTTTAGGTGGCATGGTTGTGGTTTCCCGGGTGGAGTCCAATTAAGCCACAGGCTCCACTCCTGGTGGTGCCCTTTTGGACATTCCTTTAAGGTTCAGCTTTGCAATCATACTGCCCCCGGAAACCAAAAACTTTGCCTTCATGGACGCTGTTTGGAGGTTCGTGGGAATAACGCTGCCCGATCAGCAGTCGGCATATGGGTCGCCCTCCCAGGGCTGTGGGGTACTCCGTACCGGTTCGGTGTCAGTGGGATGTGTCACAGCAGCGGTGACCCGGACGGTGGCCCTGGGCGCCCGTGTAAATGGCGTGGTATAATGGTAAAGAGTTTATATAGATAGTTTGACGCCACCTGTGGTGTTCGGCAACATAGATGTTAGGCCGACGCTGCATGCAGATCCTCTGGGACTGATGGTGTTGTGCAGCAAAGATGGTGAAGCTCCCCACAGGTGGAGCTGGAGTCCCGGGGAAGTGTAGATGTAGTGATGGGGGAAAGGCACAGGCGGTGTAGGTGCTGGTACCCAGATGTAGCGGTGCTGGAATAACTGTAGGACACCAGAGCGTGCAGTTCCAAAGCTTTACTCACAGCCTGCAGGTTACACAGATGCCTGCCTCCGTGCTGTGTCCTCCGGGTCAGGACCTCAGCCAACCTCCGGGACCAAAATGGAATGCTCCCTTCCAACACTCCGCCAATATGTACCTTCCTGAACGTCTCCTTTCTAGCACTTGTGGGGGAAGCACTCACAGGACCGTGGTTCACTGAAGTGCCTCCTGTCTAACAGATGTTCCTCAGACTTTACTTGTATGGCAGACAGCTGTAGCCTTTTTCTTCTGGCTCCCAAACGTCGATGCTGGGGCCTCCGAGCCTTAGTTGGGTACAGAGCATTTATAGCTGCTACTTCCCCCGGTTTCTGCTGCAGGAACGTCAGTGTCCCTACAAACTCGGAGACCGGAATCAGGACCATGCACTCCAGCTAGGAGTGAGCCTTAACTCTGCTCATCCTCCAGCTCCCCTTCTCACATCCACACACTTCCCCTTCCCTGCACAGAGTGCCCTAATTTACCTCCTCCCGACCACAGAGAGCACCTCCTCAGCAGTCAGGTTCAGAGGTGTCCCTGCTAGCCTGGAGTGGGAAATGTGTTGTGTGTTGGTTTCACTGCTAGAGAGATCCTTCGTTGCTCCCAAGCTTGACAACACACTCCCTAGGAGGAAGGTAATGCCACAGTGGCGACCGTACTCTTGGGGACGCCACAAGTGCACTGAGGCCCAGCCACTGCTGGATGATGTTGCTGGTACATTGACCCAGACCACTACATTCCCCTCGCACTCTACACTGCCAGAATCTGACCCAGAGGAAACTCAGGTTCCCCTTCCCACATACTATACCACCTTACATGGTGACAAAGAGGAAGGTGCAGATGAAAGTGCAGGTTCCTTGAGCAGGTGGGGGTGGCATACTCATGGGTGATGGCACTGGCACAGGGCACCTCATAGTTCGCAAAAGTGTCTCTGCCAGTGGGAGGGCCTAAACAGCCAAGTGCAGTGAGATGGAAGATGGGGACGACAAGGAGTTCAAAGTAGTGCTGGGATTCCCTAGCAAGGAGACTTATGTAATTGTTTTCAATGTTGGGACAGCAATTTTTGGGGAGCACTATACTCTGGTGAATGATATATGGGGCCCACCATACACTGGAGCATTCCAAAGGTGGACATCAGACACTGGAGCAGCATTTACAGGGCCCATTATACACTAGAGCAGTAGAAATGGGGCCCATTATATATGGAGCATTATTTGGGCCCATAAGACAGTGGAGCTTCATCCATTGGGACCAACATATACAGCATTATGTGGAGCTCATCATATACGGTTTGAAACATTATATGGAATCAATGATTCCATATGGAGAAATATATGGGCCTCATTACTCTGTATAGCGCACTAAGCGCTGGCCATAATACTGTATGGAGTTATATACTGTCCGTTTTTGGAGGTATTGGAGAATTTAAAATGGATATCAGTCATGAGATGTAAGAAGTGAAGTATTTTTCATTGTACTATACTGCTATTTCTCTGCCGTATCGGAGCATCATAAGTTGTGGTATGTGTTAAAGGGCGCTCTTTGGCCCTGGGCCCACGAAAACCTGGAGCCAGCCCTACGCCCCCACAACTGTAGCCAAATAACCCCCATTTTTCAGTGCGTAACTAGTATTATGAAGTAAATTAAGGTTGACAAGCTTAAGTAATAAGAATTGATGCTTTTGGCATTCAAATGGGCACTGTAGGTGTGTTTCCTGTCCTCCTCTCACTGCCGACTTTAATTCCCCATTGACTTACATTGGGTTTCGTGTTTCGGTCGGACCCCCGACTTTCCCTATAGTCGGCCGATTTTGCTCGACCCGACTTTTGGAAAAGTCGGGTTTCATGAAACGAAACTCGACCCTAAAAAAACAAAAGTCGCTCAACTCTAGTCACCTCCTCTTACACATGCCCAACTTGTATTGATGCCTCTAAAGATATGTGCCAAAACTCTCCGTGCCCTAAACTTTGTGTCAAAAATGTAAAGTGCTGCAGAATATGATGGCGCTATAGAAATAAAAATTATGTGCCCCTTTTGTTTTTTCATACATACGCTGTGAACATTCAGCATAGTATGAAGAATAGCAGTGGGGAATAAATACATAAATAAATAATAAGTCATGTTGCAGGACACAGTAATTACTATTGCACAGTGTTGTTACTTTTCTATTTTATGGTTATAATTGATATTATATGACATCAGCTTCAATAAATAAAATGCTGAATTAATCAAAGAAGTGTGTCATAGTTGGCAGGAATGCATAACTAATGGCTACAAGGCACAGGACATGGGTGACAATGTAAGGGATGCACCAGGACTGTATAATACTCCACTCCCTTCTTTGATGCAGTTATTGCCTTGTATGATATAATACTATACACTTATTAATAACAGATAAATATATATGTCGTATAATGTACAAATGGTGTTAAATAGGGAAAGTGTAGTACCTCAGTCGGTCCACTATATTGAGGTACATGACACCTTAGAATAAGTAGTGCACATAGTTAACTATAGGAGGAGTTAATGGGTTAAGGCAGGAACAGTTTCCTGGTTAGATTCATAGGGGCTAGAGAGCCCAGACAGCTTGGGTGGGCTTTAGAGCCTGAGCTACCCAGTAGCTCTGTAACGTTTAAGTGTGGAGCCCAGCCATTCAGGGCCCAGTGGGCCAGAAGTACAGCCTTGGCAGCAGTTTGACAGCAGTGGTGGAACAGAGACTACAGCAGAGGCCACATCAGTACGGGGATGCAAGTGGCCCTATAATGTGGCAGCTTACTTCATGGGCTGATGCCCTCGCATCTGGGGTGAAACAGATGAGGGAACTCCTAAGTGTAGTAAGTCTGACCAGGGAGGATACTGCATTACCGCAAGAGGCGGCATGACCCAGGCAAGTACTGAAGGCCGTTGGAAGAAGTGCAGGGAAAGTGGAGAATGCGGACTGTATGGAACCCTATGCATGTATCTGACAAGGATGTGCTGCAAAAATGAAAAAGTAAAGTTCTACATTTTAAGTTGCAACTGGACTGTGTCTCTGTGTGCAATAGTATGGAAGGGTCTGCAGCAGCTCAGAGGAGACCCTGAAGGTGCAGAGAGGCAAGTACAATGACTAAAGGACGTTTTTTGTATGTGACGAGAGACCAGGGTGCGTAAGAGCCATTAGTCTCAGCTACGACTACAGCCCTGGCGCTCCCTCACAACAGGACACTGTCTCTATATCTTTCCATCAATTTCCATTGTAGCTTTTCCATTTAATCTATCTGTAAGCGAGTGTGGCACTGTGAATGTGCACAAGTAGCTGACAACTAGATGAGACATTTCACTTATACCACCTACATAGTGGGGGAGAATTACTATTCCCAGTATGACTTGACTTTACAGTAAAATATCCCAAATTTTGCCACATTTTGGTTCAAATTTACTTTTTGATCAATTTCTTATGTGTGCAGTGGACTGCGCTGTCAATTTAGGTGCAAAAAAGTAAGCCAGCAAAGAGTGGTTAAAATTAAACAAAAGGGTCTGAGGTTGCACAGAATTTATCATCCAGCAGGAGCCACTGTGATAAACTTGGTGCACCGTCTAGTTATAGGACTGAATCATTAATACTGGAGTTTTGTACCCCATCGCCAGTCTTAGAGGTTGTCCTTTACTTTAACATTCATGGCCTATCCTTAGGATCGGTCATCAATGTCTGATCGGTGGAAGTGTGCCCCAGTCGATCAGCTGCTCCTGCTGTCAGCAGCGGCCAGAACTGCTCAGTTACTGAACTGCACCACACAACTCCATCAGCTCTATGGTGGCTGCCACCAGGTACTGTACATCCGCCCCCTTTTCCAGTGAATAGTGGGCAGATGTGCAGTACTCAGCCATCTCCACTGTTCCATAACTGAGCTGTTCTGGACGCCACTGGTGCCGGGTAGAGCTGATCTGCGAGGGTGCTGGGTGCTGCACACCCAATGATGAAACATTCATGACCTATCCTGTAGAATAGGTCATCAATGTTATAGTAGTGGACAACCCCTTTAATGAAGGGTGTGCAGGAAAGAGATGCTTATTCGTTAAGAGGCACTGGCATGTGCCTCGCCAGGTATGTTACTCTAGTAAGGGACTGGAGTACATTTCTGGAGTAAATTGCACCACTAAAGAGGAATAAACTTTTGTTGGAGTTTTCTGGGCAGGCTTCGCTACTTCCCGTCCCATCCATGTTCTGCCCACTTTAGTAGGATTGGTGTTAAAACACCCAAAGTAGAAAAACGTTTGTGCAACTTCATGTTGAGCAAAAATTTTGCTGTTATTCAATGTATTTTGCAACAGAAATCTGATCTGACAAAAACACTTGAATGAATCGAGGCCTTAATTATTATTATTATGCATTTATATAGCACTATTTATTCCATGGTGCTTTACATGTGAAAAGGGGAAATATAGACAAGTATAATAAACATGTGTAAGACAAGGGACACACAAGTACATAAGGAGAGGGGACCCTGCCCGCGAGGGCTCACAGTCTACAGGGATGGGTGAGGATACAGTAGGAGAGGGTAGAGCAGGTCGTGCGGTGGTTCAGTAGACTGAGGATCATAGAATCATAGAATCATAGAATCATAGAATCATAGAGTTGGAAGGGACCTCCTGGGCCATCTGGTCCAACCCCCTGCTCAAAGCAGGATTCGCTAAATCATCCCAGTCAGATGTCTGTCCAGCCTCTGTTTGAAGACTTCCATTGAAGGAGAACTCACCACTTCTCGTGGCAGCCTGTTCCACTCATTGATCACTCTAACTGTCAAAAAGTTTTTTCTAATATCTAATCTGTGTCTCCTCCCATTCAGTTTCATCCCATTGCTTCTAGTCTTTCCTTGTGCAAATGAGAATAAAGTTGATCCTTCTACAATGTGACAGCCCTTTAGATATTTGTAGACAGCTATTAAGTCTCCTCTCAGTCTTCTCTTTTGCAAACTAAACATTCCCAAATCCTGCAACCTTTCCTCATAAGACAGGGTTTGCAGACCGGTCACCATTCTGGTCGCTCTTTTCTGAACTTGCTCCAGTTTGTTGATGTCTTTTTTAAAATGTGGTGCCCAAAACTGGACACAATATTCCAGATGAGGTCTGACCAAAGAGGAGTAGAGGGAAATAATGACTTCACGTGATCTAGACTGTATGCTTCTGTTAATACATCCTAGAATTGCATTTGCCTTTTTTTGCTGCTGCATCACACTGTTGACTCATATTCAGTCTGTGATCTATTAGTATACCCAAGTCTTTTTCACATGTGCTGTCACTTAGCCCTATTCCTCCCATTCTATATATGCTTTTTCCATTTTTATTGCCCAGATGTAGTACTTTGCATTTCTCCCTGTTAAAAACCATTCTGTTAGTTGCTGCCCACTTCTCCAGTTTATTTAAATCTTTTTGAATCCTCTCTCTCTCTTCTCTAGTATTAGCTATCCCTCCTAGCTTTGTGTCATCAGCAAATTTAATCAGTTTACCCTCAATTCCTTCATCTAAATCGTTGATAAAGATGTTGAACAATACAGGGCCCAGGACAGAGCCCTGTGGTACCCCACTTGAGACATTCTTCCAACTGGATGTGCAGCCATTTACGACCACTCTTTGGGTCCGATCACTAAGCCAGTTATGAATCCACCTAACAGTTGCCTTGTCCATTCCATACTTAATCATTTTTTCAATAAGGATTGTATGAGAGACTTTGTCAAATGCTTTGCTGAAGTCAAGATATACTATATCTACAGCATTTCCTTGATCCACCCAATCAGTGATACCGTCATAGAAGGAAATTAAGTTAGTCTGACATGACTTATTAGTTACAAACCCATGCTGACTCTGTTTAATCACTTCATTCGTATCCAGGTATTGACATACATGTTGTTTAATAATTTGTTCAAAGATCTTTCCTGGTATAGAAGTCAGACTCACCGGCCTATAGTTACCTGGGTCCACCTTCTTCCCCTTTTTGAAGATAGGAACAACATTTGCTCTTCTCCAGTCTTCTGGCACTTCTCCTGTTCTCCAAGAATTTTCAAAGATTATAGAGAGGGGTTCAAAAATTTCTTCTGCTATCTCCTTCAGTACTCTGGGGTGTAATTCATCTGGACCTGGAGACTTGAATTCATTTAGGCTAGCTAAGTGTTTCCTCACTATCTTTCTGTTTATAGATATCCTGGATTCTTCTATTCCCTTAATAGGACAGTGAATAACAGTTGATGTTACATTTCCTTTCTGAGAGAAAACAGATGCAAAATAGGAATTTAAAAATTCAGCCTTCTCAACATCCTGTCTTACCATTTCATCATTTTCATCCTGTAAAAATCCTATAGCATCTTTGACTTTTCTTTTACTTTTGACATATCTCCAAAATCCTTTATTATTGCTTTTGACATCTCTTGCAAGCCTCAATTCATTTTCAGCTTTAGATAATCTGATTTGTGCCCTGCAGGTTCTGCAGACAGCATTATATTCTTTTTTAGATATGCCTCCCTCTTTCCATTTTATAAACATTTTTTTCTTCCTTTTTAGCATGTGCTTAAGTTCTGTGTTCATCCATCCTGGTTTCCTTAACTGCTTCCTATTCTTCCCTCTTTTCGGAATTGTTAACAACTGTGCTTTGAGAATTTCATTTTTCAAGATTTCCCATCCTTCCTGGACATTTTTGTCTTTAAGGATATCCAGCCATTGGATCCCTCCAATTCTCTTTCTGAATCCCTTAAAATCTGCCTTTCTGAAATCTAACCTTGACGTCTGAGTCTTCACAGGTCTTCCGCCTCTAGTTATCCAAAATTCTAAAATAGCATGGTCGCTACCTCCTAGGGTCCCAGCCACTTTTACCTCCTCAACCATTTCCTCCCTGTTTATAAGGATTAGATCCAAGGTAGCAGTTCCCCTTGTTTTCTCCCTTACCTTTTGGAAGATAAAGTTGTCAGCAAGAGAGGATAAGAATTTCCTTGACCTGTTAGTTTTGCCTGAGAGAGATTCCCAACAAATGTCTGGATAGTTGAAATCTCCCATGACAACTATGTCATATTTTTTGGAGAACTTGGCCATTTGATGCATAAGAGTTCATCCATAGCTTCAGCTTGCACAGGCGGCCTGTAGTAAATGCCTACAATGGTGTCCTTTCCATTGTTCTGTCCTTGTATTCTTACCCAAACAGTTTCCACAGAACTCCCAGTCTCTGAAGCTTCAATCTCTGTGCAGATATACGCGTTTCTAACATACAATGCGACACCCCCTCCTCGTTTATCAAGTCTGTTTCTTGAAAATAAGTTGTATCCTTCTAGTCTTGTATTCCAATCATGTGTATTGTCCCACCAAGTTTCAGTGATTCCAATTACATCATATTTCTTTTCCTGTGTTAGTAGTTCCAATTCTCCTTGTTTGTTGCCCATGCTTTGTGCATTAGTATAGAAACATTTTAGTTTGTGATTGGTTTCTCTTTCTCCAATATTTTTATTAATTAGATTCTTTCGTCTTTGTTCTTCCTTTCCACTTCTAATAGCAGAGTTCTCAATAGCATTTGTCAGGTGTATGGCTTTTTTTGGTCTTTTGCTTCCCTTCCCATGTTGTTCTAGTTTAAAGCTCTCCTTACAAGTGTAGCAAGGCGACTTCCAAATACATGCTTACCAGTCTTCGTAAGGTGCACCCCATCTCTAGCAAGTAGTCCATCGTATAAGTAGTTCACTCCGTGATCCAGAAATCCAAATCGTTGCTGACGGCACCATCGACGTAGCCAGTTGTTCACCTGCAGAATCTTATTCCACCTCCTTGTTCCATGGCCATCCACTGGGAGGATGGAAGAGAAGACCACCTGCGCTCCCAGTTCTTTCACTTTCTTGCCTAAGTCTTCAAAGTCTCTGCAGATGGTTTCCAGGTCGTTTCTTGCAGTGTCATTTGTCCCCACATGTAGTAGCAGGAATGGGTAGTCATCTGTAGGTCTGAAGAGTCCTGATATCCTGTCAGACACATCTTTAATTTTTGCACCTGGAAGACAACACATTTCTCTTGAAGTTATATCCGGTCTGCAGATAGCGGCCTCAGTTCCTCTCAACAGGGAATCCCCCATGACCACCACTCTCCGTTTCTTCTTCACAACAGTTTTCTTTCTCCATCCAGGAGGACTCTGAAGGCGTACAAGGTTGCTGCTTGTTGGCAAAGTCTTATCCTGATGTATTTCTTCATTGTTTTCCTGCGTGAGAGCCTGGTACTGGTTTCTGAGCAGTATGGGTGCTGACTGCCTCCTGATCCTCCTGCTTCTCTGGGTCACATGTCTCCATTCCTCTGTTTCTTCAGGTGCACTTCGAATTTCTTCTCTTTCTGTAACATGAAGAGATAATTCTGCTCTGTCCAAGAACTCTTCACCTTCCTTAATGATCTTCAACGTAGCTAACCTCTCTTCGAGATTTTGCAACTTTTCCTCCAACAGGGACACAAGCTTGCATTTGTGGCATGTGAAGTTTGGCTTTTCCACTGGTAAGTCTGTGAACATGTAGCAAGAAATGCAGCTCACCAAATGGCTCCTGGCCTCTTCCATCTTGAGATTTCTTAAAAACGATGAAAGATGAGCCCAAATTCGGCGCGCGGTTTTTCCGATTTCCTCTTTTCAGCTGCAACGGCCAAAACCCAGTGATCGTTGAGCTCGCGGAGACTCTTCACTTATCCCAGAAGGCACTGGGAATATGCAAATGATCTCCTCAAGACTCTTCCCCTGGTTTTCCGATTTCCTCTTTTCAGCTGCAACGGCCAAAACCCAGTGATCGTTGAGCTCGCGGAGACTCTTCACTTATCCCAGAAGGCACTGGGAATATGCAAATGATCTCCTCAAGACTCTTCCCCTGGTTTTCCGATTTCCTCTTTTCAGCTGCAACGGCCAAAACCCAGTGATCGTTGAGCTCGCGGAGACTCTTCACTTATCCCAGAAGGCACTGGGAATATGCAAATGATCTCCTCAAGACTCTTCCCCTGGTTTTCCGATTTCCTCTTTTCAGCTGCAACGGCCAAAACCCAGTGATCGTTGAGCTCGCGGAGACTCTTCACTTATCCCAGAAGGCACTGGGAATACGCAAATGATCTCCTCAAGACTCTTCCCCTGGTTTTCCGATTTCCTCTTTTCAGCTGAAACGGCCAAAACCCAGTGATCGTTGAGCTCGCGGAGACTCTTCACTTATCCCAGAAGGCACTGGGAATATGCAAATGATCTCCTCAAGACTCTTCCCCTGGTTTTCCGATTTCCTCTTTTCAGCTGCAACGGCCAAAACCCAGTGATCGTTGAGCTCGCGGAGACTCTTCACTTATCCCAGAAGGCACTGGGAATATGCAAATGATCTCCTCAAGACTCTTTCCCAAGCTGTAGGCTTGTCGGAACAGGTGGGCAGCACGGTGGCTCAGTGGTTAGCGCTGCAGCCTTGCAGCGCTGGAGTCCTGGGTTCGAGTCCCACCAAGGACAACATCTGCAAGGAGTATGTATGTTCTCCCCGTGTTTGCGTGGATTTCCTCCGGGCACTCCGGTTTCCTCCCACACTCCAAAAAACATACTGATAGGGAATTTAGATTGTGAGCCCCATCAGGGACAGTGATGAAAATATGTGCAAACTGTAAAGCGCTGCGGAATATGTTAGCACTATATAAAAAAATAAAGTATAAAAAATAAAGTAATAAAGTCTTCATGTACTTCTTCAAGGTTTCCGTTGAAGGTGAGAGTCTGATGTGTTGCGGCAGAAAGTTCCAGAGTATGGGGGAAGCACAGGAGAAGTCTTGCATGTGGTTGTGGGTGGAAGAGATAAGGGGAGAGTAGTAGTAGGTTGCGTGCGGGTAGGTACCTGGAGACCATGTCATAGATGTATGGAGGAGACAGGTTGTGGATGGCTTTGTATGTCATGGTTAGGGTTTTGAATTGGAGCCTCTGGGCAATAAGAAGCCAGTGAAGGGCCTGGCATAGGAGGGAGGCTGGGGAATAGCGGGGAGACAGGTGGATTAGTCAGGCAGCAGAGTGTAGGATGGACTGGAGTGGTGCCAGAGTGCTAGAGGGGATGCCAGAGATTAGGAGGTTGCAGTAGTTGAGGCGGAAGATGATAAGAGCATGCACTAGTGTTTTTGTAGTTTCGTGGTTGAGGAATGAGCGGATCCGGGAAATATTTTTGAGTTTGAGGCAGCAGGAGGAGACAAGGGCTTGGATATATGGCTTGAAAGAGGGCGCAGAGTCGAGGATCACCCCGAGGCACCTAGCGTGCGGGACAGGGACTAGAGAGCAGTCATTGACATTAATGGATAGGTCTGGTGGAGGGGTGGAGTGAGATGGGGGAAAGATGATGAATTTTTTTTTTGGCCATGTTCAGCTTGAGAAAGGGAGCAGAGAAGAAGGCTGAGATAGCAGACAGACATAGTGGGTTTTCAGTCAGTAAAGAGGCAAGGTTGGGTCCAGATAGGTAGATCTGCGTGTCATTGGCGTAGAGGTGATAATGCAAACCGTGGGATTCTATGGACTGTCCCAAGCCGAAGGTGTAGATGGAGAATAGTAGGGGTCCTAGGACAGAGCCTTGAGGAACACCGACAGACAGGGGCGAGGTGAGGAGGTGGTGTGTGAGAGGGAAACACTAAATGATCGGTCTGTTAGGTATGATGAGATCCAGGATAAGGCCAAGTCTGTGATGCCAAGAGATGAAAGAGTCTGTAGCAGGAGGGAATGGTCTATGGTGTCAAAGGCAGAGGACAGGTCCAGGAGAAGGAGGACAGAGTAGGGTCTCTTGCTCTTGGCGATTAGTAAGTCATTAGTGTCGTTAATTTGCATGGTTTAAATGTTAGACAGGATTAGTAAATCTATAGTATTCATATTGGACTTCCTAAAATATCCATATGTCTTTATGTAGTAAAGATTGGGTCTGCTAAAGGGGAATATTCAATGATTCCAACACAGTCCAAATTATAGAGAAGTGCATGTCCACTTTTAATAACAGTGCAAACTCTGTAAACTCTGGTTATGATAAAACATACTACATATTGAAGTAGGATTAGGCTGAGATGATCCTCTATTGTCAGCAATAGATGGGCTTGTCCTCTGATGGTCACCATGGTTGAGATACTGTCCTTTGAAGAGTCAGTCCAGCCATTTATGTAGGTTTCCCAACCTGCTGCTCTCGAGTCACATGCATCTCATAAAGCCCGTTATAATGCACCCCAGTCAGCAGCAGGTGCAGATACTATTGTGCACCAAGGAAACCAAAGTCGCCATAGAAGATTCCAAAACTTGGCACAAAGTTTGTGGTGATCGTATGACAAGCCCCCAACACTGCTGTATACACTGCCAAGCTGTCAGCATTTTATAGCTGCAACTCTCTACAACGTTTGGAACTCCAGCTTCAACTACATTATTTTAACTACTCATTATTAGTGATACAAAAGTCTTAGAAAATACAAATTTGCCAAATTTGAATTTCAATTTGCTTTGAATAAATTTGGGGCAAACTAAAAGTACTCCAAACTCTCCAACAACCCTGAAAAGATGTGTTAGGATATTGACACTTATAATTGTCCCTATCAATGAAAGCAGTTGTCCACTGCTGGATGTCCGCTATTATGGAATAGTGAAGGCTGCAGCCAATCAGCGTCTGATCAGATTGGCTGCACAGGTCATGTGACATAATGTACATGACTGCCTGGAGACACAGAGCTCACATAACTAGAATGATGGCAATCTGGAGGGTATATGTTTTTTTGTTTTTCATCTGGGGCACTTTAAGGCTATGTGCCCACATTGCTTTTTTGAAGCAGAATATTCCTGAGTGGAAACGCACACCCTCTTCCCGGGAAAATGCATGCGTTTTATGAAGCGCTTTTTGTAAGCATTTTTTACGCTTTTGTTAAGCGTTTTAGTGGGTCTCTCTCCCAGGGCTGTGGGGTACTCGGTACAGGGCCGGTCTCTCAGAGGGGATTGTCACAGTAGCGGTGACCCGGTCCGTGGCCCTGGGCGCCCATGTAAAAGGGGTTGAGTTGGGGATAAAGTTTATAAGTGATTCTTGACGCCACCTGTAGTGTTCGGCAATGAAGATGTAAGCTGACGCTGCAGACAGATCCTCTGGGACAGATGGTGAAGTGCAGCTATGATGTTGTAGCCCTCCACAGGTAGGGCTGTTGGTCCCAAGGCAGTGTAGCGGAATGTTTAGGAAGAGGGTGCAGTGTTTGGCACAGAGATGTAGCAGTGCTGAGGATGTTGCAGGAAGGAGGCAAGGACACAACAGGGTGCAGTTTCTTTACCTTTACTTGGCAAACGCAGTCCAAAGTCCTGATTACAGATGGCACAGGAGCTGGCTAGCCTGGAAGCAACTCAGGAATCTCTCTGTCAGATAGGTTGTGTAGTCTCCTTCCTAGCGCTTGCTTGAGGTACATGCAGTACTGTGTTACACTAAAGTTCCTCCTTCTTATCTTCTCTTAGAACTACCTCGTATGGCAGACAGCTGTAGCCCTCTATCTCTCTCGGCTCACCCGTCGCTGTTGTGCCTCCAAGTCTTAGTTGGGAATAGAGCATTTACAGCTTCCTACTCCTCTGGTTTCTGTTGCAGGACCTTCAGTATACTTACAACCGTGGAGAACAGGCTCCAGATCATGCGCTCTCCGTGGGAGGGAGCTCTCTTTCCTCAGCTCAACCTCCAACTTCTCTCCACACGTCTACACTCGTTACCCTCCTCACACTAACTGACTATTTTCCCCTACTGGCCCTCAGAGCGCGCTCCTCCCCCAATCCTGGTTCAGAGCTCCCTCTGCTGGCCTGGAGTGGGAACTGTGTTGTATGAAAATGATTAACTGTCAGAGAGACCCTTCATTGCCTCCAAGCATGACATCACCCTCCCTGGAGGAAGGCAATGCCATTGTGACGACCATACTCCTGGGGGCGCCACATTAGCATGTGTTTTCCTAACCGTTTTTGCAATACAATTGTATGTATGCTGCGGTTTTTTCTGCTAAGCGTTTCTGCAGCGGAAAAAAACGCACCATTAGCACAACATGTGCGGATTCTATTATGATTACGTGGGATGCTTTTCTTAACCGTTTCCGTGGCAGAAACGCGCGTCTAAAAGCGCTGCGGTAACGCTTAAAAAAAGCAAAGTGGGCACACAGCCTTACAGTCAATGAGAGGTTGGTTAATAGTGGACAACTTCTTTAAATCTGTATTCTCTTTTCCTCACATGTAAATCTTCACTTCTGTGTTGTCACAAACTGTAGAGATTACAACATTCTCTATAGCTAAGCTGTGACGTCCTGTCACTATCCAGGTTCACCACAAAGTGTCTCCTGCAATTCCTTCTACTTTTATACAGGCTATGAAAGTCCTGCTTGGTAGTACTATACCATACTATTGATAGTACTATTGATATGACAGTTGCAAGGCATTTTAGAGAAGCCCAGCCAGCCACACCTGAGGTCATGTGATCCTTCTTTGACTGACTGATGATGTCTTCTGCAATGACAGATTCTATTCTAATTGACTAGTAAATATTGCGAATTGCATATTCTTCATATTGGCTGGCTTCATCAAATTCCTAAAAAATTAACACAAATTAAATTAAATTAAATCCATTCACTCATATCTTCTTCATAATAATAAAATGATAATAAAAGTAAAAATAACACAAATATTATTATTAACTACTAGTATTTAAAATATAGATGATGCAGGCATGATAGTTTGCATGGCTTACTAGTATGAGGACTGCTAATAGGTTGCGTGTTTATGGACACACACCCTGTGGAACACTACTTGTGCTGAGCGAACGTGCTTAGATAAGGCGATATACGAGAAGGCTCATGTTCTAATCGGGTGTTAGAGTACCCTCTGCTGCATGTCTCGCAGCTGTTAGACATCCACAACATATACCGGTATTGCCTGTTTGTTAGGCAATCTTTGCATGTGTTGCGGCTGTCTAAGACCTGCGGGACATGCAGCCGCAGGGACTCGGATATATTTTTTGAGCACACCAAAGACACTCCGTTAGCACACGAGCATGTTCGGATAACACCTTATTTGAGCACGTTCGCTCATCACTATTAACTAATAGTAGTGGTCAAGCTGCTGCAGTTGGCCAGAAAATAGATGTAGTTTTGTAAGGCAGTAAGGCTAGTTTCACATTAGCGCTTTTGAGCGCAGCGACGGCCCGCGCACGGCCGCTGCTAAGCCCCACCCCCTGCCGCGCCTCCGCCGGTAGCTCCGCCTACCAGCGCATGACCCTGCATGCGTCCTGTGTCCCCTATCTTTATCACTGGGGGCGCTGGCCGTGCGCAGTATGCGTTTGGCGGCGCATGCGTCCTTTTCACGGTGCGCCGAGCGCAACCAAACTGCAGCAGGTTGCGTTTGGCGCTGGTTGGCGCACCGTGAAAAGGACGCATGCGCCGCCAAACGCATACTGCGCACGGCCTGCGCCCCCAGTGATAAAGATAGGGGACGCAGGACGCATGCAGCGTCATGCGCCGGTAGGCGGAGCTACCGGCGGAGGCGCGGCAGGGGGCGGGGCTTAGCGGCGGCTGTGCGCGGGCCGTCGCTGCGCTCAAAAGCGCTAATGTGAAACTAGCCTTAGCTTAACTTTAGGAAGAATTTTAAGACCTACCATAGATAATCTGCTTCATAACTGTTATTAAGATGTATACTATGTCACTCAGCAGAACCTTGTTTCCATTTAACTGTTCACTTTTACTTAGTATTAAAATAGTCAGAACATAGCGCAGCAGGAGTGCAGCGCTCTCTCCTTTCTAGCTTTCTGTTTGCAAGGAGATAATGCACTGATGATGATTGAAAGTTGGGCATAGCTAAACTGAACTGTGTGATCTCCAGTGCTAGCTTTTCCTCTTCAGCATCAGAGGAGAGCAAGGGCACTAAAACTGCATGTTGACTAGCTTCAGAGCAGCGCTTACAAGTTCTATACAAGAGCTTGCAAGAACTTCAGTTCCACTGAAAACACTGATTATCTTATTACAGTGCCATCTTTTAATGGATGGATGCAACATGTTGTAAGTCAAAAATATCAACAAATGTAAGGAGCCAAGTGACAAGGGCAAAATTGTAATGGTGGCATGATCAAGTCAAAACATCTCCAAATCAAAGTGATATTACCTACCAAAACCAGTCCAAGCAAATACTACCAGTGACAGGATCATAGACACCAAACGTTCTTTGATCTGAATGGGGATTGCAGGGTAGAGCATCTGATCCAATGCCCCAGAAGAGAGATGGCATAGTGCAAAAAGTGTTTTCAGACACCATTCTGGTTGATAGGTATCCAACCAACTTCGAGAACTGGGCTTTGAAATGTCCCCATGAGCCACACATATGCAGCACTGCTTCATTCTCTATGGGGCTGTGAGAGAAGATCGAGCACTGTACTAGTGTAGGGAAGGTGACCTGATGTACGAATTTGTCTGTAGGGAAAAGAGGTGGTTGGTGCACTTTAGATGGATGTTTGTATTAGCAGAAGGGGAACAGCTGGGAAAAGTGGAGAATGAGTGTAATACCAGGGTTTGACCACAAGATGGCAGGAGAGAGCTGTGAGAACAGGGCAAAACAACAGCTTAGGGCTTAGGAAACTGCACAGTCATGGAGGGCAGGGTTACAGGAACTCAAGAGGGAAATCCCCAGTGTGAGAGAGGGGATAAAAAGGAGAGAGAGGGTTCCAGAGGGTTCCAGTCCAGGGAGAGGAGCTCAAGAAGAAAGGAGGCAGAAAGACAAGACGGACAACGGAGGAGAGCTTCTAGAAGGGACTGAGGAGAACAGACGTTCAATGGGGGTGGCCTCGACAAGAAGTACCGCAGGACAGACAAGGCCCCAGGGGTACCAGATGGATGACGTACTCGGACTGGTGAAACGCTGGCAGTAGATAGGCCTAGGGCAGCCACAGCGGAAGAGCCACGAGGGACGCCACTACTAAAGTGAAGAAAGGTGCAGGTACCCGGGCCTGTGTACGGAGAACTGTGAAGTTGCTGCGGTGTATTGCTACGGTTGTCGTGAGGACAGCCAATAAAGAAGACCTGTTGGATGCAATTCTGTCTCCGTCTCGAGTCTGTTCGCGGCTTAAAGTGGACCACCCCCCGGTCAGCACACGTACCTAGATTTGGCATAGTCGGCAGGATCCTCGCTGCAAATACAACATCTTCTGCGGTAAGCCTGCCCCGAAGAACCAAAGGACCCCAAGCTGTATGGGTTGAAGATTTTTCCCTGTGGATTACAAACTTGGACTGTGCATGGGATTGCTGGCTGTCATCAAGTGGATCCGGAGTGGAAAGGTGTTTTGTCAAAGTGGCTGTGGCATTTTAGCGCCGAAAAGAAGCACAGAAGTTTGCAGCCACATTGGACATTCTGGGACTATGTCGCACCCGCCCCTGGGGGGAGCGGCCTACATCAGGAGACAGCCGCCCTCCCATGCTGGACCCTGGAAGATGGGTGGAGAGGCCGATCAATGCCCCACCCAAGTACAGGAGTGGCCCAAGTGAAGAGGCTGGGTGTGGCTGCTTGGCGCCATTGAGATTCTGGACCTCGGACGGGATGCGACGCTGCAGCTGCCGTGGTCTCGGATGCCTGGAATGGCGGTGGCGTCAGGAGAACGAGTCTCGTCGGGAGACCTGCCCCTGGGAGCCTCTGTCGGTGTCCTGGACGCGTACCAGAGAGGAAGAACAACCCCAGATCCTGCTGGAGCCTCCACTGGAGGAAGCAGCCTGGAGTCTCCCCGCGGAACCATCGGGCCTGGAGGCTGGCCCTGCTGGACGGCGGGGTGAAGATCGGAGGCTGCGGGAGGAGCTGCAGGTTGGCTTGGAAGTCGCGGCGTCGGGGAAGGTGAGAGTTCCCCCGGCCCAGCCGGCGGTTCCGCAAGCGGCCCCCACCACTCAGCCTCCCCACGCGGTCTCCTGCTTTCCAACGGCCCCGGCTGCGGAGGGCTTTGCGACCTCCACTGGGCCGACCGACGCTCTCGCTCACCACCCCAAGCCACCTCGCCCGGCAGTGCATCAGCCCGTGTCGCCGGTGCGGAACCCGCACGCAGCCAACTCTACTGCGTTACACCTGTCATCGGTGGCCTACCAACCGAGGCCCGCCGCCACTGTGGCCCCGCACCACAATACTGCAGCGTTCAAGCTGCCAACTGCTGAGGCCTACTCACCAGCATCCGAAGCCGCCGCTGCTCCCTCCTCGGTTGCAGCCTACCGCCTCAGTTCCAGCTGCGGCCTATCCCGGGGCTGCCACTCCAACATCCCCGGCCTTGGTTGCGGCCGACCTGGCGGTGACTGCGGCTGCCTCTGCCCCGTCCGTGGCTCTGGTTGCGGCCTGTTCTCCAATGCCTGCAGTCGCCTCCCCTCTGCTCCAGGCCCAGGTGGAGGCCTATTCACCAGGACCCGTGGCCGACCCTGCTCTTTGCGCGGCCCCAGCTGAGGCTGGTCTGCCGACACCTCCAGCTGCCACGGTCCCGCTCCTGACCCCGACCGTGGCCCACTCGATCGGTTCTGCGGCCTAAACCGGACCCTCCGCGTAGGTTGTGGAGGTCATTGAGCAGAAGAAGGCCAGAGAGTGGGAGGTCTGGGCACTGCTCCACGAAAAAGGCGAGGCTGCCATGTCGGTCCCACGGTCCACTGGCCAGCTTGTGCACACCAACATTGCAAAGGGCTATGGCTTTATTCAGGACCTCGCAACCAGCCAGAATTCTACCTTAATGTGATGTCCATCAAGCACGGGCGGGCTTTGTGGGAGTGGGACCTGGTCACCTACTATAAGGAGTACTGTCACCACGGCTACTACGCTGTAGCCGTCGTCGCCTACCCCAAAGGATACCAGCACCCGTAAAAAAAAAGACAAATAACTCCTGGGTCCCAGGCACCAGGGACACTCGGGGCCCAGAGACACTTCAACATCCCCGAGACTCCATGGCTGTGGAGACCCCTGTTGGCGAAACATCGGCCGCCAGGAGGTGGCCCAGAGTTTCCTTCAAAATGGACTGCCGGGACTGCTGTGCGCCGTTGCATGACCTGGGGGGGACAATTCTAAGTCCTCGATTGGGTAACAAGTTCCCACTCCTGATGTGGCAGGGATGCATGGAGGGAAGTGCTCTTTATAAAGGAAGGGGGAGCACCAATGTTTACAATGGTTATGTTTTGGTTAAAAAGGAAAAAATGTTATGCTTTAAAAAAAATGCAAAAAGGGAAAAAAAACAGAGTTTAAAAGTAGAAACATTAAAACAGAGTATAGTTAAAAATTGTGTTTAGTATATATAGTTAAGTTGAGAATGTTATTTGTATGTAAAATGAAAATGTTCAACAGGTCCTGGGTACGAGGTGGGACGAAGATGCCGACCATGACTATTTAAATTTGACGGGACAGAGAGACAGAAGAAATTGAACCAGATGCTGGTCCCTAAGTCAGGTCCCTGGTACCACGTACACCCCAGAAGGATAGGAGGACGCTGACGATGACCTGGTAGGTTAGGGCCTCGGTCATGGCGTTCCGGATAGAAGAGGGTGACAGAAGGGGAGAGCAGTGGGAGGTACGCACCCGTAGAGTAGTCCGGGTGGACCTAGCCCAACCAGAAAGGAGTTGTCATGTGGCGTGCGCTCCGGCGGCAGCTGTAGGCTGCTCGGAGCACGGTGCTCCCGTTTTGGTTCGGCACCTGCGTATGGTGGGTTTGGCTCGACAACCGGTCCGACAACAGGCAGAGGAAAAGCTTCAGAACGACAAAGGTAGGGAACGAGATTGTCGAGGATGACAATAGACCAAGGAAGGGAGAGTGTAGGGAAGGTGACCTGATGTACGAACTTGTCTGTAGGGAGAAGAGGTGGTTGGTGCACTTTAGATGGATGTTTGTATTAGCAGAAGGGGAACAGCTGGGAAAAGTGGAGAATGAGTGTAATACCAGGGTTTGACCACAAGATGGCAGGAGAGAGCTGTGAGAACAGGGCTAAACAACAGCTTAGGGCTTAGGAAACTGCACAGTCAAGAGGGGCGGGGTTACAGGAACTCAAGAGGGAAACCCCCAGTGTGAGAGAGGGGATATAAAGGAGAGAGAGGGTTCCAGAGGGTTCCAGTCCTGGGAGAGGAGCTCAGGAAGAGAGGAGGCAGAAAGACAAGATGGACGGAGGAGAGCTTCTAGAAGGGACTGAGTAGAACAGACGTTCAAGGGGGGTAGCCCCAACAAGAAGTACCGTGGGACAGACAAGGCCCCGGGGGTACCAGACGGATGACGTACTCGGACTGGTGAAACGCTGGCGGTAGATAGGCCTGGGGCAGCCACAGCGGAAGAGCCGCGAGGGACGCCACAACTAAAGTGAAGAAAGGTGCAGGTACCCGGGCCTGTGTACGGAGAACTGTGAAGTTGCTCCAGTGTATTGCTACCGTTGTTGTGAGGACAGCCAATAAAGAAGACCTGTTGGACGCAATTCTGTCTCGGTCTCGAGTCTGTTCGCGGCTTAAAGCGGACCACCCCCCGGTCGGCACACGTACCTACACTCTGATGGGGCATTTCAGAGCTCCGCTCTAGAGCTTGATCTGGTCCTAGTAGTCAAATCCATACAGATCAGAAAAGTAGTACCCATACCCTGTAATACCTTATTAAAGCATCTGCTACTGACGTCTTGATGCAAGACACATACCGAGTTTTTGTGGAGTCTATACCTGGACCAGTCAAAGCTGTTTTAATGTTTCTAGATGGTAGAACGCAATATTAGGCACGTAGTTTTATTGGTACAACAGATAGAAGCATCAATATTTGCACATGTATACCTTGGGGCAGATTACCTCATGGGTTTGCCTTCTTCCAAGTTAGATAGTTGTCCACTAACAAGTTTCCACACACTGGATTTTTTATTAATCTTGTAGCAGCCAACTTTGTTTTGTAGTCACATGGAAAGACAAGCCACAGCACAGAACAAAATAAAATACATGGCCATCTTGTCACTAACTAAGCATGTTGTTACCAAAAAAGCCATGCAGGCAGTAGCGTAGCTACCGGGGGGCAGAGGGGGCAGTCGCCCCGGGCCCCGCTCTGTGAGGGGGCCCACCCAGATTTACACTTAACTGTATCTGCGGCAGAGAGGAAGAATAAATCATCTCCCTGCTCTGCCCCTATGTCTGCTTCTCGGCCACAGGACCTGTGATGAGGTCACAGGAGGGGAGGAGTCGAGGTCTCATGATCAGGGGCCTCACTGACTGTATGCACTATGCAGGACTCTGCTGTGCTGGTTGTCATGGCGCGCTGGGATTGGAGCAGTAGCATAGCTCTAATCTCTTCTGGGTGCACAGGACCTGTGATGAGGTCACAGGAGGGGAGGAGTCGAGGTCACATGATCAGGGGCCTCAGTCTCAGTGTATGCAGGACTCTGCTGTGCTGGTTCTCATGGTACTGGATGAAGGGAAGTTTCTGTGTGGGGTCAGGAGGGGTTTACAGGGTGCATGTAGCAGAGCTGTGTGTCTATGAGGTGTATGGAGAGGAGCCGTGTGTGTACGAGGTGTACGGAGAGGAACCGTGTGTGTACGAGGTGTACTGAGCAGAGTCACATGTGTACGAGGTGTACAGAGCGGAGCCGTGTGTGTGCGAGGTGTACAGAGCGGAGCCGCATGTGTGCAAGGTGTACGGAGCGGAGCCGCATGTGTGCGAGGTGTACGGAGCAGAGCCGCGTGTGTGCGAGGTGTACGGAGAGGAGCCGCGTGTGTGCGAGGTGTACGGAGGGGAGCCGCGTGTGTGCGAGGTGTACGGAGCAGAGCCGCGTGTGTGCGAGGTGTACGGAGCGGAGCCGCGTGTGTGCGAGGTGTACGGAGCTATGCATGTACAAGGTGTATGGTGGGGAGCATTCACACCTCCCAACCGTCTCGATTTTGAGAGAAAGTCTTCCCCGTTCGGAATCTTACTTTTCCCGCGGACACAAGAGTACACGGCGGAGCCCCGAGGAGCACTTTAAAATTTGCACGTGACATTCCACCGAAAGTGACGTGCTGGAAGCTGACCGGAAATGAGGTAATTTCGGGAGGAGATTGTGATGGAACCATGGAGGCACCTCAGGGAATGCTTCAGATCCATCACCGTCTCTTCCGACAGCGGGATCGCCTTGGACTCGGGGATGTCGGCAATGTGAGTGGATCATGATATGTCCTGCACTGGGAGGCTCAGGTGGGCACTGCAATGGGAGCCGGGCTGCTATAGTATCTTTATAGAATCTTTCTTTCTTTCTCTCTCTGTTTCTTTATCTCTCTCTGTTCTTTCTTTTTCTCTCTGTTTCTCTCTCTCTTTTCTTTCTCTCTGTTCTTTCTTTCCCCTCTTCCTTTCTCTCTCTCTGTTCTTTCTTTCTTTCGCTCTGTTTTTTTCCCCTCTTTCTTTCTCTCTATGTTCTTTCTCTCTCTGTTCTTTCTCTCTCTCTGTTCTTTCTTTCTTTCTCTCTGTTCTTTCATTCTCTCTCTGTTCTTTCTTTCCTCTCTTTCTCTTTCTCTGTTCTTTCTTTCCCCTCTTTCTCTCTAATCTTTTTTCTTTCTCACTCTAATCTTTTTTTCTCTCTGGGTTATTTCTTTCTCTCTCTCTCTGTTCTTCCTTTCTGTCTGTTCTTTCTTTCTTTCTGTTCTTTCTTTCCTCTTTCTCTCTGTTCTTTCTCTCTCTCTGTTCTTTCTTGTTTTCTCTATAATGTTGCCCCCTTCATATGGTATAATACAGCCCCCCAAAAAATAGAATGCAGCCCCTTCAGAATATAATGCAGCCCCCTCATAGAGTATCATGCTGCCCCCCTCATGGGGTATCATGCTGCCCTCCCTTATATGGGGTATCATGCTGCCCCCCTCATGTGGGGTATCATACTACCCCCTCATACGGAGTATCATGCTGCCCCCTCCTCATACGAGGTATATCATGCTGCCCTCTCATATGGGTATTATGCTGCCCCCCATACGGGGTATCATAATCATGCAACCAGGACTCACTATATAAATTTAAAAAAAAAAAAAAACTATACTCATCTCTCCTCCTCACTCCCACGCTGATTTCGGCGGCAGCTCTGCTCTGATGTCAGGAGCTGCGCGGCAGTCAGACCGGCACACTGCGGGGACAAGATGAAGTGATGTCATCGCACAACCGCTGTGTGTCAGAAGAAGAGGGTAATGATTGGAGAGGGAGCGTCATGTGACGCTCTCTTCCATTATTGCGGTGTGCACTGGGGGGCTGCGCTGACGCCGCAATAATGGAATATATATATATATTATTTTTGGCCACAGCGCGGTCATCTGCTGAGGTTCTCTGGTTAGGGGCCCACTCAGAAGTTTCGCCCCCCTGAACCAAAACCCTAGCTACGCCTCTGCATACAGGTGAAAGACTTTCTGCCTAGCACCACAAAGCAAACATGTTATCCTCACCATATCTCATGATGGTTTCTAAAGGCTGGATAAGGCTGTATTCCCAAGAATAAGACCAAGGTGTAAACAGCTCAAAACGTATTATAGAGTTCTACCAGCTGGTTCCTAATTAGGCTGGACAACCTGAGACATGGACTGTCTGGGTAAAGTGGGAGTCTTCTTCCCTCCAACCATCTTTCTCTATAATCTTTCTCTATATTTGAATCGATATTGTCCAAATATCACACTATGGCACTTCTGAACTTATAAACCTATAGAATGGCTGTAAAAACCACTACCAAAAAGAAGAGAACCATATACTATAAAACTTGATATTTATTTATTCCAATATTAAAAATCCAAAAAATGCTACTTCAGCATAATCACAGCAAATATACCCCAAAATGGAGGAGACAGCAACCAACAGTACAATCTTCATCAATACATGGGGAACAGGAAATAAAGCTGTACTCATAATTTTAGGCAAGAAAAACATCATTAAATCATCGCTGTCAGGGATTTAATGTGGGGAACAATGGCCCTTTATATAGTTTAACCATTGCCAAAAAGGCATCTCCAATATGCTCCATATATTCCCATACATACAGTATTATTCCTGAACCATGATACAATCTATTTCCCACCTAATAATGCCCAGCAGATCACCAAACAGTAAGAAATATATATTAGATCCCCATTGGAAACAAATATGAAAATCACAATAATGTTACTTGCTTAATTTACCAGAAGTAAAGTGTAAAGACTGTGGCTGTGAGCCCCTGCGCCCCGACGCGCGTTTCGCCCGCTTGCTTCTTCCGATCTTAATGATTTTTTTCTTGCCTAAAATTATGTGTACAGCTTTATTTCTTGTTCCCCATGTATTGATGAGGATTGTACTGTTGGTTGGTGTCCCCTCCATTTTGGGGTATATTTGCTGTGATTATGCTGAAGTAGCATTTTATGGATTTTTAAAATTGGAATAAATAAATATCAAGTTTTATAGTATATGGTTCTCTTCTTTTTGGTAGTGGTTTTTACAGCCATTCTATAGGTTTCTCTACATTTGGTAGGGTTGTGAACTCAACCAAATATTGTGAAAGACCTGCCAAAACAATACTGCCATTCAATGCCCAAATACATTCCCTGGTGCTCTAGTACTGTGAAGGTATGGTTACTGTCTTTTCTGTTTCTTCTCCTTGACCTGCATTGATAAATATAATCAGTGCTTTGCAGAAGGTAGAGGGTACTGTGCAGCCAAAGTGCACAGATTTTTTTGTACAGCTGTGTGCTCATTGTTAGTCAGTTTGTCTGATTACTGGATTTCATAGTGAAGTGGATTTTTTCTGCTATACTCTAGTTCCACTGAGGGGGTCCTATTCATGAGACCCCAGAGAAACTAAGCATTGGATATTTGCTCAATTTGCCACCCCTAACCCAGTCTCTGGAACTGTTTTTTGTGTTAGACAGTTGACACAAGTGTGGAGCAAAGGGTTCAGGATATCATCAAATTTAGAGTTTAGATGTGGAGATGTATGATTGGATAATTTACTATATACATCTTACCTATCATCATATTTTCCTCTGCAGATACAGTAGAGCTGGACACATTCAATAGATTGTCTATCTCCATATTCCCTTCCACATTTCATATTGGGTTATATTTTAAAGACCAACAATCACTGAATTCAATTTTTAATTACGGTAAATATTGCATTTTTGATATTGAGCAATCCAGTTCCAAAAGTGTAAAATGCAAAATATTTTTTTTAGAGTTATTATATTTAGAATTTTGGATGACAGCCACAAGTTTAATAAAAGCAATAAAAGGCAATATATTAATAATATACTCACAGTTTTCTCATTATATTATAATTTGTGAGTGTTTGGAGACGTGCTCACATTAATTTTCCCAGTGTTCATTAGAAATAAACAAGTCTTTATTGCAATGCTGTGCTAGAAGCATGTATAATGTATATTTGCAGGTAGCTTTTTGAAGTAATTCACAAATTATGAAATTGATTCAAGCGCTTTTTATTACTGCACTGGCGATTATAGCCTCTTATTTGGAAAAACAAACAAAATCAGCATTATCTCCCCAAAAAATGTATTTCACAAACTTATTTTGACTAAATTAACTTCTTTTCATCTTTTTTTTCCACTCTTTTCAGTGTCATTAATTTTGACGATATTTTTACTTTTGTAGGCAGTTTCATGTATTGCTAGTGGCCCACCTTGCAAAGAAAAAATGTAAAGAGACCCCAGTGTTAAACAAGTTCTGCTGCCCTTTTTTTCCTGAAATGATCGTTCAACTGTCAGTTATCTCTGCTGACTCCCCTGTACACATGAACACCCAGCTTAGTTTTTTCCAAGACAAAAGGTTAAAAAGCCACTGCTATAGTTGTTTAGTTATTTAGCATGAGAAGATGAATCGCAATTTGATTAGGTAGAAACTCGGTGACTAGTCACTTTTCACGGCCAAGCGGTCAGTTAGGGTAATCAAGAAGTCCAACGTCAGAAGCCAGGAGGGTACGTCATAAAAAGGAGGAAAAAACAAAAGTGTAGTCAGGTAACATTCCGAGGTCAGAATACCAGGAGGATATCAGATCAGAGGAGAAGGGGTTAAACAGACGGATGGTCAGAATGAGGTCGCAGGTCAGGCAATTAAACATCAACATACAGAACTAATAATGGAAACAAACCACACTAGCCGAATTTACGTCTGGCAGAGGTCTGGAAGAAACAGCTCAGTTAAGTAGCATGGCAATCATCTGGGAAAAGGAACACTTTGAAACAGCCGACACCTTCCAGTCTCAGATTGGATAGTCGAACTGTCAATCAACACACTGACAAATCAGCAACCCCTGTACCAGATTGGATGGCAGGGCTGTAAGTAATTGCATCCCAGACACACTGAGAGGTGGAACCGTGACAATGGGGTCTGTGAGTTCCCTACTGGTGTCTTGATTTCAATGCTATGTGTATCCCCTGGATGCAGATATAGTTGAACATAAAGGAGAAACAGTGAGCTGTCAGTGCTTTGTTCCACTGTTCAGTTTGTGCATTTGAGTGTGAGTGCAGCAGGCAGGCTGACCTCACTAGATCTTGCTTGCAAAGTCTCATTCCACATGTACAAACAGACCAAAGTAGTAAATTGGAGAAACAGTGTATCTTTTCCGTCATTCAGTACTTATTAGGGAACTGTTGGGGCCTCATTTTCTGTGCGTGTGTGTTGATGGGGTGTTGGGACTTTATACTATGTGGGATTTTGTGGGGGGGGGCTATAGGGATAATCATACTGTGTGGTGACATTGGTGGCCTCATACTGTGTGTAGAGGATGTATAATGTGCAAGGGGGCTATACACTGTACGAAACGGCTGTATACTGTATGAGGGGCTGTGGGGACAACAAAATTTGTGTGGGTGCTATGTTGATTACATACTCTGTGGGGGATATTCTACTCTTTGGGGTGCTATGAGGCTATCATACTTTGTGAGGGGCCATTGATGGAGTCATCATGCTGTGTGTGGGGCTGTTAGTGCCATCATGTTGAGGAGGCTGTTACCATCATACTGTGTGATGGGCCATCATGCTGTGTGGAAGGTTGTAGAGGACATCATACTCTGCTGGAGCCTTTTTATGCTGTGGGACAAACATAGTTTGTGAAGGGCCTGTGGGAGTCACATTCAGGGTGTGGCTGTCTTGTACTGGGAGGGCTGTGGGGGTAATCATGCTGCGTGGAGGGGCATTGGGGTCTCATACTTTGTAGGGTTAAATGGTGGCCATAATGCTTTGTGTGGGGGATCAACATCCTGGGTATGGGGACTGTGAGGACTATCATACAATTTTTAGAGCTGTGTAAGGGTCTCATATTGTGCGCGGGGGGGGTTAACCTAGCTATTAAACTCTGTGTGAGGCTTGTGGTTGTTAATATACTATGTGCAGGTGCTGTGGAGATCATCTAACTACTTGTGTGGCTGTGCAAGGGATGCAAGGGCTTTATATTGTATGGGAAGAGACTATGCAGGCCATTATGTTTTGCAGAAGTGTTGTGGGAACCATAATACTGTGTGAGGGTGCCATCATATTGTGAAGAGGGAATTGTGGGGACCATCACATTGTGTGAAGGGGCTGTGTGAACCCTCATACTATGTGTGGGGGCTATGAGGGCCATAATATTTTGTTTATGGAGCTGTTGAAGCCATCATGGTAGGGGATGGGCCTGTTGGGGCAGTTATACTGTGTGGGTGGCTGTGTAGGACATCACACTGTGTGTGAGGGCTGTGCAGGCATACTTTGTGGAAGAGGGCTGAAGGTGCTTCAAACTACTGTGTGGGAAAGGACTGTGCAGGCCATCATACTGTGTGGGGAGCCGTGTAGGGGAATACTCCACGCAGGTAGGTAAAGGGTTAAACAAGGGATTAAACAGGACAATAAGCAAAGGATATTCTTAGGTAAAGAATAAAGGATCAAGCAAGGGCAGTTCCTGTGTAGCACTTGTGGCAGAAGTTCCTCAAACTGTAACTCCTGCTGGGAACTCAATAGCGCCGGCAATGGCTGGCGCAGTGTCGTTTCCAGGAAGGTCCTGTGGGCAACAATGCCCCGTCTTCTGGTGGCAGCGGTCAGTCTCCAGTATCTTCCGCTGAGCCTAGTCCATATACTGCAGTGGCTGACAAGGGTACGGGCCACAGTCCTGTACGAGACCAACATGGCTCTGCAAATATACACTGGTGAAGTCAGGGAACAAGTGTCTGGGCAAATATTCACTGGCAACATCAGGGCGCAAGTGTCAGTCCCATATGCGGTCCCTCTTATGTGGCACGTGTGCTGTACTTACGGACACTGAGCGTACGGCGCCTTTCTCTCTCTGTAGAAATGATAATGAACTTGGCACTCAATTTTCGATGAAAACGAAATTCAATTTTATTGGAATCCAGAAAAATATTATTCTAAACATTTTCAGTCCAACATAGGACCTTCATCAGAGAATATCTTTCAGATTGCTGTTAAGACATATATGAAAAAAGAAAAAAGAAAACAGAAATATAATTGAATATCACGTGATGCACAGAAAAAGGAAAAACAAAGAAAAAGTGGAAGTAGACATAATCAGTCGAATCAGTCAAAACGGCGTATTCTACAGTAGGGACACAGGAGATTGTTCCACAAAGATATGTATTCCATGATTCTTCGATGAATAGTATATATGTATAACTCGGTATTAAGGAAAAAGTAAAGATAAACCATTCTTATACTGGTTGAGGTCAATGCTGTTCATATTAAAAAGCTTATTCAGGGTAGTGAAAGGATATAGGTGCTCCAAGACAATAAGTGCGAGATGTGGCACATTCTTCAGCTGGAGATTCTTTGGGCCATCTACCACTAGTATTTATTATCTGCTATGTTTTTTATATATTATGGTTCTTGTATCCACCATCCTTTTTATGGTAATACATTTTTGTCTATTGTTTGCTGGACTCTTTTCCCCGTTTTAAAAATAATATAATAAAGCAATTTTTTAAAAAATTTCCATTTATTTGGATTTTTTTGCTTTGGTTTATTCACTTTGTTTAGAAGGTTTATATTGTGTTATGTGAATATTCTATATGGTCTATTTTAATGAGTGAGTTGTCCGCTAAAGTTGTTGATATAAGCCTAATGCAAGAAAGGGGAAAGCTAAACTGCCCCGGAGTAGAACCCCAAAGGAATAGATAGCCCCCAAACATATATTGTCGGTGAGACAAGATGAGGCACAAACGCAGGCAGAAAATAGAGTGAGCAAATGATGGGGACCAAACTGTCTAGATAGGACAGAAAAGATACTGTCTGCAATCACGCAAAAACCCTAAAAGATCCAACACATCTGATATACAAAAACACTGAGGCCACACGACCTCTCCCCCGCTAGATCAGCATTCTGGTGTGAACTGGAAGCAAAGCAAAAGATACTAATATAACAGGGAATTAGCAATACTGAACAGAATGACATAAGCTGTGACATATGAGCGGGGTCCAGCACAAATCCCAGCAGGGAATAATGCTGAACCCACACAGCAAAGCAGAAAGCAGAGAAAGGCAAAAACTATATCAAATGCAAAAGATTCAGCAAACAAATAACTTATCTGAATAATGCAAGACCAAGGAGGGGAAAAAGCAGACTTCACAATGCACAGGAAGACAAACAAATCACCAGCAGCAACTGAAGGAAGCATGCTCACTTAAATCCTCCCAGTCAGTAACCCCTGACTTCCAATCATCGTCTTCAGGTGCTAGACTTCTGTCAATACGACCAGCTCCACTACCCGCTGTAACCACCAGAGGGAGCCCCGACTCAGAAGTCAGATCAAGAGAGTTCACAACACTTCCCCCCTGGGAACACGGGATGCAGCCTTTCTAGTTCCAGATCTGGCACATGGGTACCTGCGGTCTCGTCGTCCACCTTACACTCTCCCTCTCCTTTAACTTGCCATTCCACAGGCAAGAGTTCTTCATGCCCCTTTTTGTTCTTCGGAGATGGGATCGATGCCCACAATTTTCACATCCATTCCTGCCTCTCTTGCACCACATTCTGCCAAAAGAAATTGTCCTGTACATTCCGCAGGGGTGAATCACAGCATGGTCACACAGGGTACCTTGAAGCTCCTCTTGACTTTGCTCATTAGTAGTACTCGGAACTTCAGGTTGAGTGGTAGAGTCAGGTTGGGTCATAGAGGACGGGAGTATGTCCATGTTCAACGGAGCATCTATCTCTGGAGTTCCAGGCCTATATACTTCCCTTGGACTAGCAAGCGGCAAACTATCCATTTCAGAGACCAAGGCAAGGGATTCTTCCTCATCACCATTGGGAACCGTGGGAGTGAGCATTTCAGGGACACTTGACACTTCTTCCCCTCCTTCGGATTGATCCTCACAGACGGAACCTGTTATGAATGGGTCACCGAGGAGGATAGCAGGACCAGGCAAAGCCACCAGAAAACCAGAGAGGTTGGTAACTAAGCGGATTGCAGACCACTGATCCTACCCATACAACTAGCAGTAGCTGTGGAGCGTACCTACGATGCCCTAGACGACTCGGCACAGTCGGAGAGCTAACTCAGCCTAAAGCAAGAAAGGGGAAAGCTAAACTGCCCCGGATTAGAACCCCAAAGGAATAGATAGCCCCCAAACAAATATTGTCGGTGAGACAAGATGAAAACACAAACGCAGGCAGAAAAATAGACTGAGCAAATGATGGGGCCCAAACTGACTAGACAGGACAGGAAAGGAAAGACACTGTCTGCAATCACGCAAAAAACCCTGAGAAATCCAACATGTCTGATGCACAAAAAACACTGAAGTCCCACGACTTCGCCCCCGCTATATCAGCACTCTGGTATATACTGAAAGCAAAGCAAAAAGAGACCAATATAACAGGGGACAGAACAAACTGACACAAGCAGTAACATATGGGCAGTGATCCAGCACAGCCCCAGCAGGAGCAAGCTGACCCGCACAAAGCAGAGATAGACAAAACCAGATCAAATGCAAAAAGATTAGCAAATGAACCACTTAGCTGAACCATGCAGGAACAGAGCAGGAGACATCAGACCTCAGAAGGCACAGGAAGAAAATCACCAGCAGGGATTGAAGGAAGTCAGCTGTCTTAAATAATCCAGTCAGAAACCCCAGATCTCCAATCGTCGTCATCATCATTATCAGGTGGCAAGCCTCTGTCAATCTGACCAGCTCCACTACCTCCAGTTAGCACTAGAGGGAGCCCAGGAAGAGAACTCGCAGCACCTATGTCAATCTGAACAGCTCCACTACCTTCAGTAACCACCAGAGGGAGCCCAGAAAGGGAATTCACAACAGGGACCCTTGGATCCAACTTGGTGTTTGACCTGATTCGCCTCCACGAGACGGAGCAGTGCAGACACCTCACCATAGACATTCGACATCTTCTCCCTTTCTTCTTGGCGTCTGACATCATGACTCTGTCTGGCTTTGGGAGTAGCTCCCCTCTGCTCACCGTACCATTTCCTCCAGCGCTCTCTCTAGTTGGCATGACCTTTGGAAGGGTGGGCAAATCTTCGCCATCAGCTGTCTCTGGTAGGGCAACTTCTGAAAAGGTGCCGCATTCTTCCACACATCCAGCACTCACTTCTGGCATATCTTTTGGGTGTTTCGGTCTGGATTGCCATCATCTACGGGAAGCATACCTCCTCTGCAATCGCTCTTCACCCCAGGATCTGGAAGTAAGTTTTGGGGCTGCTACTGGAGTTTTTCTTATGCTCCACATCTCTCCTCTAATGTCTCTCTCCTCTTGATGTAAGTTAACCTGGGGTATGGGAGTGGACGCCAAGGTGGCAGCAAGGACTTCCTTCAGGCTCTCGGTTTCTTCCCATATTCTCTCCATTCCCTGCCGTAATTTGCGGGACCACTCTGGCTCTTCCTCGTTTGGGGTAGATACCTCGTGGCTCTGGACCATTGCTGCCAAGGTTGTGGTCCCCTGCTCCTGTTCTCTTTTGCGTGCTTATGCCCCATCTCTGAAAAAGTCATGCGGGGGTTAGCTCACAGGCGCTCATGCAAGGCTTGCTTAAGCAGCGCATCTCTACAGCCTGTCACTAGCTGGTCTTGCAGCACCAAGTCAGGGGGTCCTACGCCTATGCTATCTTGCTTAACAATCGCAGCGTGGATCTCCTACAGCGCATTCATGTGTTGGGTCACGGACTCCCCTTCCCTTTGGACACGGCAGAAAAAGCACATGCACAATTCTCTGACATCTGTGGGGTCTCCGTGCATCTCTTCTAGCACCTGTAGCACCTTGTTAAAGGTATTGTGATCATGGGGAGGCCGTAACATAATGTAGATACTCGCTTCTCCTTCCAGAGCCATCAGGGCAATCTCCGCCTCCATTATGGGGGTCATGGGGTCCATCTTCAACATACCCATGACTCGCTCAGTCCAGTTCCATAGCAGAATGTTGTTCCCTGTAAACTTCGGGAGGTTACTCAATATTGTCCCCAGCAGTATACTGGCCCTTGGGGCACCCCTGACCGCTTGGTCTGCCACCTCTGCGCATGTAGACTGCATCCTGCCGACGACACCAAGTGTGAGCAGGTTGCGGGATGCAGTGACGGACAGGAGGCAGAGCAAGGGTTAACAAGTTTAATAACAGGGGAATAATCCTCCCAGGGAGGTAAAAGGTTAAACAAGGGATTAAACAGGACAATAAGCAAAGGATATTCTGAGGTAAAGAATAAAGGATCAAGCAACGGCAGTTCCTGTATAGCACTCGTGGCAGAAGTTCCTCAAACTGTAACTCCTGCAGGGAACTCAATAGCGCTGGCAACGGCTGGCGCAGTATCTTTTCCAAGAAGGTCCTGTGGGCAACAATGCCCTGTCTTCTTGCGGCAGCGATCAGTCTCTGGTACCTTCCGCTGAGCTTAGTCCATATACTGTAGAGGTTGACAAGGGAACGGGCTACAGTCCTGTATGAGCTCAACGTGCAAATATACACTGGTGAAGTCAGGGCACAAGTGTCTATCCTGTATGCGGTCCCTCTTAGGCTAGGTTCACATTAGCGTTTGAGTCTGCAACGTATCATCCGCAAGCGCATGCAAAACGCATATTTACAAAGCATTTTTTATGCGCATCATCTTACGCATGATGTGAAAAAAACCACTTTGTGTGCATACGTTTTTGCATGCGTTTTTGCATTGTTTAAGCGCATGCATTTGATATGACACCAGACAAAAATGGGCGTATCTCATGGGATTTCTATTTACATTTTGAAGAACACATGCGTACACATGTCCTTGCATACCAATGCGTTCCCATAGAGAGTAATGCGTTTTTTGGACACACTCATCCGCATGCGCATGCCTGCGCATATTTGATGGATTTTGACGCCTCACAGAATGCAACATGTTGCGTTCGCCGCACACCGCGAAACGACGCATGCATATGCAAAAATGCATGTCCCTTCGTACACCATGTTAAATATATGTACGCATAACGCATGCATATCAAACGCTGTGCACACAGACACAAATGTGAAACAAGCCTTATGTGGCACGTGTGCTGTACTCACGGACACTGAGAGTACGGTGCTTTTCTCTCTCTATAGTCACCGGGCACACTGCACCTCTCTCTAGTCACCGGGCACACACTGCACGTTCCTCTCCCTCTCTGGTCCCCACTGTGGACGGCTGCAGATGGCGGACGCTGGCCTGCATAATGCTGGTGCTCCCAGAGTGGAGAACTCCTCTACCTGGCTGCTGCTGCTACTGGACACACTGCTCCCCTCAGTGCAGCAATCCCTCTCTTTTTTGTCTGCTGCAGCACCCCTGGCCCTTCTCTCTGCTGCGGCCCCTCTGCTGGCGGTGGGGCCTGTCGCAGCGCCAGTACTGTGTGGAGGGATGGGGCGCAGCGCTCCTCTGACTGCGCCCTGCCCCAGGTTCGCACCAAAACCCTGCTGCTGCGTGCGCTCTACATTTTATCTCCCCGCCCCCCTGTGTTACGAGGAAGGTCCGGCACACTAATGCATCTCCCCGGGAACAGGGGATGCAGCCTTTCTAGTTCTGGACCCAGCACGCAGGTACCCTCGGTCTCGTCGTCCCCCTTACATAGGCTTTGGAATGTACAGTATGTCAAAGGTAATGTGTTTGCATGTATGCGTAGGTGGGTCAGACCTGCTACTCCATACTTTATGTTAGATACTTACTCTAATAAGTGGTGAGCTATAAAGATCTGCAGCATCAGATCAGAGTAAGACAAAATTTGGAATAACATACCTTCTTGAAGTAAAAAAAAAACAAATTGAAATACAAAAACCAATAAGTATACATATTTCCACAACTAGGGCCTGAACAAACATGGCACTTCCCAACAAGTGTATACACCAAACAGATCAAGGAAGCATAATGCCATAAAATACATATTGCTTTATTGAAATACATACAAAAGACATAGACATGATAAAAAGAGATGGATATATCGATGGATATCACAGATACAAATGTGCTAATCGTATGTCAAAATACACACCAGAGATAAAGTATCAAAAAATCATAACAGAGTACATCAGTATAGAGCATAGGGGATGTGCAAACCATGAACATACATAAGCAGAAAGACTGTGGTCTACTGCAATAATGGAAATAACTGGCAGAAAAACTGAAAAAATCCAATATTACAAGACAATGTGATAGATGTAGCCAAAATGCATACCCTACATAGAGAGGAAGGCTCTCAGCAGATTATGTAAAGTATGATCAGAATCAGTGCATAGCACTGCTGTAGTAGCAGTAACATGAAAAACATGTACTGAAAGAGTACTAATAGTGTGTATTTTAACCTACTGAAATGACAGTGACACTAGACAATTGCATGTATAGTCATGAAACGTGACATATAATGTAGCCAAAATACTAAATATGTATAAATATACTGCCAGATACAATATCCAACACTATCTAAATTAGGGGCAAAAGATAATGTATACCCACAATGGTATGCCATCACATAGGTGCAATAAACAACACCAGTGTGCACATGGCATGTATGCCCCTATTCCAAGTGTGAAGCAACACCCCTAAGTAGAAAGCACATATGACCTGTGATACCGCAGTCCCCGATGCGCGTTTCGCCTTAGCTTCGTCCTGGGAGGTAAGTGAGTGTGGCTGCAAGGTGTATAGGAGTATATATAACGGCATGATTACAAATCGCTCACACCTGAGATATCGCCCAGTGCCCAGCGTGTGGCGTCATCATGGCGCGCGTCTCCCGGCCGCACAGCCACTCCCCATCATACACGTCATGATGTGGAGACGGCTGGGTAAGGCCTGGGAGAGCGCATTGCCAAGGCGACGCACCACGCTGCAGGATAACGCTGCAGATAGGCAAGCCACTCCTCCGCCCGACGTGTCAGGGCAAAGAGGCGGTCTTAGCCCGTCCAACAGACGTTTCCACACAGTGTGCACAGTGCTCTGGGAAATGCATGGGAGTATCGGTATATAACAGTGTAATGTTATACCTGATCATAGAGGGTTTAACTGCTCAGATGCATCAGCTGCAAATGCATAGGGGGCACAAAAATCGCCCTACCAGATTTTGTTTGGAAGTCCATATGCCCAGTGGTTCCTCCATTAAAATATATAATAGATGGATAATTTGTCTAACAATATAATGAAGAACAGTTCCAAAAAGGTATTAATATAGAGAAAGCGGCGCTAGTGACCCTTATTTAATAAATTTAATTTTACATTACATATGTAACGAAAATTAAGGGTCTCGACTATATAAAGTATAAATCACAAAATGCACAAGAAAGCATTGTAACATGGAATATCCCCTTAATCCTCAATATGTTAAGAATAATGATACAACATTATACAGTAAATGACCATATGGAAATTAATCCCATGGGAGTATATAACATGCGTATTAGAACCCAGGTCTATTACTCTACAGGGACATTATCCTAGCACCGTTATTCCCCAAACAAAATGCATAAAATATAATTGTCACTGAAATGTCTATCCATTTACAATATAATGCAGACTTCTTGGCACATAGTGTGTCAAAATTGGAGGAATAAGGCTCCAAAAGAGGTATTATAAGGACCTAAGAAAACATATACATATGCTGATATATGCATCCTTTATACAAAAGGGAAACCCTCAGTGTTGGCATGCAGCAGTCCTGGAAAACAGACCACACGATGATCAGGTTCTCCCTTGATTTCTCATGGATGTAGACCAAATACTTTTCGGATATCCTCCAATGTAAGGTGGCTTGTGACAACTTCTCCAACAGTTGGCTTGAAGACGCCATCCCAACCCGATGTCCGTACACACCAAACAGCAATGTGATAAAAAAGATGACAAACTAAAAATGAAACTGAGAATAAAAGAATTATTAAAAACAAACAAACCTACACTATGTACCTATAGCATCCTACAGAAATGGGGCAAAGCTCAGAACCTCATTAAGTCCCCTTGGTTGGACCGTTCCCAGCTTGTATATCCACTCAGCCTCTTTTTGAGCTAGTGTTTTCCTCCAGTTTCCACCACGATGATCAATGTGGACCTTGTCTATCCCACAGACCTTAAGTAGTTTGGGATTACTCCCATGGAACAATTTGAAATGTCTTGGAACTGACTTGAGAGTTGTGTTGTCCTCAGTTTCAGAAGCATTCCTAATATCTCTATAGTGTTCCCTTACTCTAATTTTTAAGGGTCTGGAGGTCATGCCGACATAGGTTTTTTCACATGGACATACAGCATAGTAAGCTACACCAATAGAGTTGCAAGTAATGTGCTGTGTGATGTTATATGTTATGCCACCATCACTAGATGAAAAAGAAGAAGCCTGTTTCATATTGGGGCATGCAATGCACTCTTTGCACGGAAAAAATCCCCACTTGGGACCCTTGGACCCAAATGTTTTCTCAGGCCTTTGGCCCACATGGTAACTGTGCACTAATTTGTCCGGTAAATTACTAGACCTCCTGTATGTAATGGAAGGATACCTAGGGACATATTTTACCAAAGTTCTATCGGTCATGAGGATTGGCCAATATTTTTCTAAAGCCTGCCTCATTTCGTGCCACTTATCATTAAATGAAGAAATGAATCTCACCTTTTGTATTTCTGTAGGTCTATGTTTAGGAACAAGCAGATCTGCTCGCTTCACCTGATTGGCTTTACACATTCCTCTATGAATACTGCGTCTGGAGTAACCTCTAGACGTAAACCTAGATGTGAGATCCTCTACTTGCCCCTGATACGCTTCCTCGCTCGAACAAATGCGCTTTGCCCTGAGAAATTGTCCTGTTGGAATTCCTTCCACCAGTGGTTTAGGATGTGAGGAAGTGGCATGTAGAATAGAATTTACCGCTGTTTCCTTCCGGAACATGTCAGTATGTAAAAAACCATCTGGTCCCTTGAAGATTTTAATGTTCAAAAAGTCTATGTCAGACTGACTGTGCTTGCACGTGAGCCTGACATTAATAGAGTTGTCATTAAGTATACTGAGGAAGCTGAGAAGGTCCTGTTCTGTTCCCTGAAATACAAGTTTCTTGTGATCAGTCAGTTTAAAGTCGATCGGTCACCAGATTTTACAAAATAAAGTTTATACTTTAAAAAGCATATCTCTTAGAGCTGATGAGGCTGTTGCATTTACTTTGAAGATCCATGTCATAATGGCTGTAAATTGCAAAGCATCAAAAGCTTGATGGGTGGTGCAATAATTTAACCCTTACTATCATAACAAATAAAGTTATTTCTTATAATAGTAAGCATTAAATTCTATGTAACCCCCATCAGACACAAGATGCATTGCTATTGGTCTTGTAGTATTTCATATTTCTGTAGCTCAGCTTCATGCTTTAAAAAACAAACGCATCAGCTTCGAAATTCATCACAGTCAGAGCACTGTAACCATGCCAATACAGGGCTGTATTTGTGTACTTTTAATAGTCGAGGATTTTATATGGATGTGATGGACTTTAAAATATTGTTGCAAAAGAATTATGGTCACATTGGAAAAACTATTAGTAATAAGTAGCTATGCAATTGAAATGTTTTGGTGGATAGAGTTGCATACTTTAAAAGCCGCTGGAACTGAGCAGCACAGGAGACCAGTCGAACAGGCAGGTCCCCGAACGGGTTCTTTCCACCCAGTGACCTGGATTAACAGATCTTTCCTGATATGCGCATGTAGGCAAAGACCTGTCAATCCGATGCAGTGGGTGGAGAGAAGTGGCCATGAACCCATCTGTCCGACTAGTTTACTGTGCGTTTCTGTCCCTGGCGCCTATTAAAGTATTTTTTTTATCTGAAACGCCAAAGTGTTTCACAGAAAAACATACATGGCTGATTTCATACAGAGAGTGCCTGACACATGTTGCCCCTGGATCGTGTACCATGTATCAGCAGTCAGGATTTTCTTAACTAATAGTTCCTGCAGTTTTGTTACTATGATAGCCTGCAAGCTGATCAAGATGTCCCCTTCCCTTCCGCCCAGCCCTCTTTAAATCATAGCAATATGGAAACTATGAAAATAAAAATAATTATTAGGTACCAAATAGGGTTTCATCATGTATATTAAACCTATTTCTACTGCTACTTACAGAATGCAGGAATTATTGGGAATGTGGCATATAAACTCTTAACATTAACACTATGATTAAATCTGCAAAGCTACCCATAATTTCTTAGATTTTTCACAAGTAAAAGTATATTTACTATGTGAATTTCACAGTTAACTGTGTGATCCAGATACAAAAGGTGTTTATATTTATAATTAGCTAAAAGGGCTGCATTTTAAGATGGGAAATCAAGGCTATGAAGAACAGTAGTACAGGAAAGAATAGATAATAAGCAATATAAAAACATAGAGAAGAGATGATGCTATTGCACAGTATTCACGCTGTTGCTTTTCACTGTTAATAAAACTATGTTATTGTTAGTGAAAGTTATGCATGGACCACTAATTACTCTCCTAAACATGAGCTTACAACATCTTTTAAAATTGGCAGCCCTTCTAAGCCCACCTGATTGTGAGGGGTCTCAGTTGAGCAGAGATAAATAAATATACTTACTCAGTTTCTGCATTATAGTTAATGAATTGCAAAACCACCAAGCCAATGAGAAGGTGTTAAATCACGGGAAACAACCCTCCTATATAGGGTGTGCTACAACTCTCCAATCCACAGGATATGCCATACACAGCCACATGCTCCTGTGTTTTCTACAAGAGAGACATTGACAGTCTCCTCTGGTGGCGGCTTATCTCATTAAGAACAAAATGATCAGCAGTCTGAAATCAGACATCTGGGATCCTTATCTCCCATGACATCATCTGTCAGGGAAGAATCAGGAGACCCCCCGCCACGCCCTATACATATTAGACCAGTAGTCCCCAACTTCTTACCATGAGAGCCATATTCAGCTCTAAGAGGTGGTTTCAAGCCATGTTTAGTGCCTCGTCATAGTAGTGACACCAAGAACCAGGTATAAAGACGGCCAAAGCACACCGAGACCTTGTGCCCCCTTTCCTATAGGATACTTACAACCAGGAGGGCCCACTTTACCCCTATTCATTATTCTTACATCAAGCATACTGACCACACTATTTCATCCATTTTAAAGCATCGCCATAACTAATAGTATCATTCTATCTACAGATTACCATATTTGTCACCCCCTTTCCCCCCAGTATATGCACATCCAGATCTGCTCTTCTGTGTGGGGGCTACTCACAAGTGTCACCATCTGGAGACCTGCTCTTCGTAGTTGTTTGTTACATCTGGTGCTGATGCTCCAAGTTAGCAAAGAGCCACACATCATGGACCTGAAAACAACACGTGGCTCCCGAGCCACAGGTTGGGGACACCTGCATTACACTATCGGTCAAGCACACTAAATTCTGTGGGTTTGACCGACGATTGTGTAATGCATATGGGGGCCTTAAGGGCCTGTCACACTATGCGATATCGCTAGCAATATCGCTATAACGTCACCGATTTTGTGACGTTATAGCGATATTACTAGTGATATCGCTGTGTGTGATATTTACCTCCGACCGGCTCCCCCGCTGGTTATTGCTGATCGCGCGAGAGCGTCCTGGACCGTTTCTCGTCCTCAGCTTCCTGCTGGGCTTCCTGTGGCACCAACGAGCGACGCGGGCGGGAGGACGTCAGGATCGCCTCGTCTGACAGGTAAGTAGCGACCCCCGACCGCTGCTATGTCGCTGGTGAGATCTGCCTGTGTGGCAGCTCACTAGCGACCACTTAGTGATGCACCACCGATCCTGACCGCGTCATATCGCTGGTCGGGATCGCTGGTGCATCGCTAAGTGTGACAGTACCTTTACTTGAAGCAAGTAATATTGGGTCTGATTTGGCATGAATCTGTGTGTGAAAATGCAGCTTAAGTGACTGGAGTGGGCAGGATTGTAATGTTACTTCCCATTATCTGCTTGTTCACTCTTCTGATATAGTGGGCTAGGCCTAGATTAGTATTAATGAGTGCAGACAGTGATTTTGGGCAGAAAATTAGTAGCATACCCCAAAACAGCGCTAGCTGTGAATCAGCAATATGCCAGCAGTGACGCCCCGTCAACAGAGCAGTCCGGAAGAGAAAGAGCTGTTATGTTGATGACAGGTCAAAAAACGGGGGAGAATCGCTGCCTGAGCAGAGAGAGATTGGCGCCAGAAAGAACAGGCATTACAGGGAACTTAACAGGTGATACATGCTGCCCAAACTGTCATCCACTGGCTGTACGATTACAGCCATGCATGTTTGTCTCTAAAACGCTGTGGTATTTTAGAGAAAAAACATATTTTTAATAGCTACCGGGGCCATAATCATACAGACAGGACCCTGGCGGCTTCTCTCCACCTGCTGACAGTGACTGATAAATTCTTCCTATACTTGCTCATATAGACAGAGGCTTCTAGTCACATTCCGGGGACGAGAAGAAGCCATCGGGGACCTTACTGTATGGCTAGTCTCCCATGCTCCTCTGTGTTTCAGAGACAAACATTCATGGCTGTGATCAACCAGTGCCTGATACATGCTCGGTTTGAGTAGCATTTATCACCTGTCAGGTTTCTCTTATGTTCTTAGCCTCATTGGGGGAAAAAAAGTCCTAGATAATCCCTTTGACATTTACAAGACCAAATTAAGTTTCCGGTGTTAAAAAAATTGAACCGTATGCGAAAAAACTGAATGATATCCGGTGATCTGAATGGCATTTGATTTTATTTTTTGCATAATAAGAAGAAGTGATTCTCATCTAAAATAGGGAAAAGACTACCGCATACTGCCATTTTTTTTCACCTGGACAGTCGGTCTGTGAAAAAAACAGTCATCTGAGCAGCCCAACATTGGTTCTAGTGATGTCAGGGTTTTTTTAGCACTCGGACTGAAAACTCGGTTGCGTGACCATAACCTTAGGGTGCTTTCATATTGTGTTCAGGCACTCATTTGGTGACCCTTCGGGGCTTACGTCTGATCGGGATTCGGACGTATGCGCCCATGGGGCCATAAATTAGAATTGTGCTGACAGAGTGAACATGAGCCCTGCCGTGCATCATTTTTGGGAATGTATGCCTACTAGAGGTGGACGCTCAGGTGCAGTCCAGTAGGGGAACATGCTCAAAAATGGTGCATCATTATTAACGTTCTGTGCAGTAGTAAATAATGGGGTCTATGACACAGAACACAGGCTCACACTACTGCACTGAACCATTGTACTATTGCCGAAGCCCCGAGCACAACGAGACCCTGAGACTGTGTCGCATTCAAGTGGAACAAAATGGAATAAAAAAATCCTTCATTTTGTCATTGTTTAGCAACAGAGACACTGTAAATATTACCCATGTGGCAACGCTAGGATGCTTGTTTACTTGCAATTTAAATGATCGGGCCCAACCCTGACAAAACGAATGAAAGTGTTGCCTTGGCAACGGGGACAATATACGTCTTTTTATTTCACAGCAAGCCGGCGAACATATGGTTTACTTTTAATGGACGCTTGGCTCCCCATTATCATAATAGCAATGTAAAGATTCAGGCAGAGAGAGAGGAAATTGCGATTAAAACAAAAACATGATCTAACCAGGCAGAAATAGACTGTACAAAGAAAAATCTTCAGTTTTCTCCCAGTTTTCGTTGGTTTCTCCCAATTAGTTCAGGTTCCTTTTATGTCTATGAGGACGGTAAACAAAACAGTCGCTCGGAGCGCCGATTCACAAAACCAAGAGCACGACCTCTATAGCCGGCCAGATCCCAAAATATCCCGCGTTCATAAAGCACCAATATTTGACATCGCCTGCACAATAAATAAACCGGTCCTTCTTAACACAAGGACCTCGCTTCCACATTCACACAAGCGCTCAAGCCACTTTCACATTACACTAATGAGGCTTAATTTATGCAGAAACCATCGACTCATTAACATTTACTTCTCTGATTGACAATAGACAAAACATTGCTATTTTTGTAGATCTTGCCCGGAGTAATGTAAGGATTTATTTAATAAGGGTCATAATGATCATCTGCAGGTTGAATGGGAACAAGCGCTTTACACGTACAAGTCAAGCGCAGAACACGGAGAGGTGACTTATTTTTAATCATTGCAGGATCCCGAGGTAGATTGTTAAAAGACTAATTAGAGAAATAATCATCTAACCCTTGAGGTGCAGGACATGGAGTAAATCTTCATCATATGCACAAAGATATTGCCGCTTGTTTAAGGTCATTTATATTTAGCAGCCAACACTGCGATCGCATGCCTCTGTGCAGCACATTTGTTTCAGGAAGGCTGCAGTCACACAGTTTTTGTAGCAGATTTCAGTGCCGTTTTTTCAGCCTCTTCTCTTTTATATCCACCCTTGACATTGGCTCAAAAAACTGCCCCAAAAACTGCATGTCTGATTCCAGCATCAGGATAAGTCACATGCAACAGATCTGTAGCAGAAATTCCTGAAAACTGTTTCCTTTCATCTTAATGGGGTTATCTGGTGTTACATGTGCAGTAATAGCAGGTACGCGGGATGCAGTGACGAGACGGGAGACGGGATGAACTCAAGATGTAACTTTTATATATATACTGTATATATATATACACACACATACATATGCCTTAGGGCTATCTTGAGCAACCAAACAAGCTAACAATAGTTATCCTCGCAGGGAACAAGCAAGAATACACTGGTAAAAGCAGGCTCCTGAAGAGTCCCTCTGCATCGCACCTCCAGTTGGAGGCGAAATGGCGTTGCCAGGCGACTGGGACATGTAAGCCACAGCCACCAGCTGCGGACAGGTAGCGGCGGCCGCGGGGCGTGGTGAACAGGCCGCAGCTGCAGGCCGGAGCCGAGCTGCGGGGGCCGTGGGCGGCGGCGGGCAGGCCGTGACCGCGGGCTGGAGTCGGGCGGTAGTGGCCGCGGGCAGGAGCAGACAGCCCGCAGCCGTGGGCTGGAGTCGGGTGGCGGCGTCTGCTGGAAGCGTGGTCGCGCAGTCGGTGTCTCTCCGCTGGGCGGCTCGGTACCATCCGCCTTCTATCAGTGGTGAGTCTCCCTTTTGCCTCTCCAGTCGCTGTTCTCTGCTCCTTGCTTTGACTCTGGCTCTCTGGTGCCCTCTAGCTTCTCTCCTGCTCTGTCGTCTGACGCTTCCTGGCATCCTCAGTCCCTTTTACATTGGCCCCGCCCCAACCTTTCTAGAACTCTCTGTGCCCCATCTCCTAATTATGTCCCCAGAAACAGTGCTCCTAAGAACCTTGGTTACAGTCCCCTTAGTTCCGGGCCGGATACACAGCGGGGACTCCTCCTACACATGTGTCAGTGTTAAATAGTAGTTGTCTGGAGTAAAGTGCTAAATTAGTGAGAAACATACTCTAGAAATGAGTGAATTGTTATTCTGGACCCTGGTCCAGCAGCCAGGTCAGTAATCCACGGCCCTGTGAACCGCCTCCTACCTACCCGCCTCCGCAGTTCCTGTTTTGATTAGCCAGCCTAGTATAATGAAAAAGCTTGTAAAATTAAGTGATCTTTGAACAGAGTTCAATGACCTCAGTGACTAAGAGCAGCTGCAGTTTTCGGCCACTTGCCTATCTGCTGCATGGGAATGCAGCCTAATGATTCCAAACATCCCTGAAAGTAAATCATAAGAAATTGAAAGAATTGGAGCACTCACGCAGATCCTTCTTGATGTGCAATTTTATTCCATGGTGAAACGTGACATCAAACCATTAAGGTGCGGAGTTCAGGTAGCAAGGGGAGCTATGCAAATGAAAGAGCCTGACGGACTATGGCCGTTTCGTGCCTGCTTAGCACTTCTACTGGTCCATGCTTGTCAAGCAAGAAGGATCTGGGTGAGTGCTCTAATTCTTTCAATTTCTTATGATTTACCTTGATGATACCTATGTGAGTGCACCACCCTACACAGATCATAAGGAGGCATATTGCGGTGTGAACCAGTGAACAATGCTTGATTCCAGCAACTGGTGTCTTTTTACTAAACATCCCTGATGCAGATATCTTTCTGATCTGCTGGGGGATAACTGGAGTTGAGTAAAAAGATTTGCAGGACCCTCTTGCAGTGGCCACATCTGTAGTTCGTGGTCACCAAACCTGAGCGCTGCAAACTTCATACTAAATGCCTGAATACTCTGGGATGCGGTCACTAGTATAATATGTCCTGTCTGTCTTATTGCCATGGTGTATAGGATTATCACACAGATATACACACAGGTGACCAGGGCTGGTGATACTCCTATGCACCATGGTAATCAGACAGTAGTCCGTTATGCAGGTGCTGTCACCACCAGAGTTGAGCTGAGTCTAGACCTAAAAACCCTTAGGCTTTGGCGCAGATTATAGATCTGATACTAATGGTTGTGATTTTAAACACTCAGGGCTAAAGCTAGAAGATACTGCCACAATGCTGGTGATATGAGAAAGCCTCTAAAAATGGCTTTATACAGAGCTGAGGGTGCTGGTGGGCTGAATTTTCCATGTCCTGGCAGCTTAAAGAGGGGAGAAAGGAATGAGCTACCATGATGTGTCCCTGTTTTTTTTTTCTAAATATGCAGGGGTGGGTGAGCAGTAGTGAATACTGAGGCATGCTCACTAGTGATGGGCGAACATGCTCAGATAAGGTCTTATCCAAGCATGCTCAGATGTTATCTGAGTATCTTGTGCATGCTCGTATTATGTTCGCGTCTCTGCGGCTGCATGATTTGAGACAGCCTGATCACGTGGAAATTCACTAACAAACAGGCAATCCCCACATGTGTTTAGGCTGTCTAACAGCCACAAATCATGCAGCCGTGGGGACTCGAACATAATACACGAGCACGCCCAAGATACTCTGATAACACCCGAGCATGCTCGGATAAGACCTTACCCGAACACGTTTGCTCATCACTAATGCTCACCCATCAGCCTTAATCACACAGGCCGTAATAGTAACCACTAGAGTTGAGCGACTTTTGGTTTTTTAGGGTCGCGTTTCGTTTCGTGAAACCCGACTTTTCCAAAAGTCGGGTCGAGCAAGATCGTCCGATTATAGGGAAAAGTCGGGGTCGTCCCGAAACACGAAACCCAATGTAAGTCAATGGGGAATAAAAGTCGGCAGTGAGAGGAGGACAGGAAACACACCTACAGTGCCCATTTGAATGCCAAAAGCATCAATTCTTCTTACTTAAGCTTGTCAACCTTAATTAACTTCATAATACAAGTTACGCACTGAAAAATGGGGGTTATTTGGCTAAATTTGTGGGGGGGGAGGGCTGGCTGCAGGTTTTCATGTGCCCTGGACGAAAGAGCGCCCCTTTAACACATACCACAACTCATCATGCTCCGATACGGCAGAGAAATAGCGGTATAGTACAATGAAAAATACCTCACTTTTTACATCTCATGACGAGGCCCATCTATTTCTCCATACAAAATCATTGGTCCCATATAATCTTTGAAACAGTATATGATGAGCTCCACATAATGCTACAGTATATGTTGGTCCCCATGGATGAAGCTCCACTGTCTTATGGGCCCAAATAATGCTCCAAACATAATGGGCCCCATTTCTAATGCTCTAGTGTATAATGGGCCCTGTAAATGCTGCTCCAGTGTCTGATGTCCACCTTTGGAATGTTCCAGTGTATGGTGGGCCCCATCTATCATTCTCCAGAGTATAGTGCTCCCCAAAAATTGCTGTCCCAACATAGAAAACAATCAAATAAGTCTCCTCGCTAGGGAATCCCTGTACTTGTCTGGACAGGTGCTGTAGCTTGCTTAACAGCTCGCCAGCCGTTCTCACGCCCAGTATGGATTGCACGTGATTGCACAAAGGTTAGAAAGGGTACCGCATCCCTGGATAACATGTATGGATAGCGTACACATTCAAAATATATGTCTATACAGCATGAGGCAGGCTCAGACGGTGTTAGGCCCAGTATGGATTGCACGTCATTGCACAAAGGTTAGAAGGGGTACCGTATCCCCGGATAACATGTATGGATAGCGTACACATTCAAAATATATGTCTATACAGCATGAGGCAGGCTCAGACGGTGTTAGGCCCAGTATGGATTGCACGTCATTGCACAAAAGTTAGAAAGGGTACCGTATCCCCGGATAACATGTATGGATAGCGTACACATTCAAAATATATGTCTATACAGCATGAGGCAGGCTCAGACGGTGTTAGGCCCAGTATGGATTGCACGTCATTGCACAAAGGTTAGAAGGGGTACCGTATCCCCGGATAACATGTATGGATAGCGTACACATTCAAAATATATGTCTATACAGCATGAGGCAGGCTCAGACGGTGTTAGGCCCAGTATGGATTGCACGTCATTGCACAAAGGTTAGAAGGGGTACCGTATCCCCGGATAACATGTATGGATAGCGTACACATTCAAAATATATGTCTATACAGCATGAGGCAGGCTCAGACGGTGTTAGGCCCAGTATGGATTGCACGTCATTGCACAAAGGTTAGAAGGGGTACCGTATCCCCGGATAACATGTATGGATAGAGTACACATTCAAAATATATCTCTATACAGCATGAGGCAGGCTCAGACGGTGTTAGGCCCAGTATGGATTGCACGTCATTGCACAAAGGTTAGAAGGGGTACCGTATCCCCGGATAACATGTATGGATAGCGTTCACATTCAAAATATATGTCTATACAGCATGAGGCAGGCTCAGACGGTGTTAGGCCCAGTATGGATTGCACGTCATTGCACAAAGGTTAGAAGGGGTACCGTATCCCCGGATAACATGTATGGATAGCGTACACATTCAAAATATATGTCTATACAGCATGAGGCAGGCTCAGACGGTGTTAGGCCCAGTATGGATTGCACGTCATTGCACAAAGGTTAGAAGGGGTACCGTATCCCCGGATAACATGTATGGATAGCGTACACATTCAAAATATATGTCTATACAGCATGAGGCAGGCTCAGACGGTGTTAGGCCCAGTATGGATTGCACGTGATTGTACAAAGGTTAGAAAGGGTACCGTATCCCTGGATAACATGTATGGATAGCGTACACATTCAAAATATATGTCTATACAGCATGAGGCAGGCTCAGACGGTGTTAGGCCCAGTATGGATTGCAAGTCATTGCACAAAGGTTAGAAGGGGTACCGTATCCCCTGATAACATGTATGGATAGCGTACACATTCAAAATATATGTCTATACAGCATGAGGCAGGCTCAGACGTGTTAGGCCCAGTATGGATTGCACGTCATTGCACAAAGGTTAGAAGGGGTACCGTATCCCCGGATAACATGTATGGATAGCGTACACATTCAAAATATATGTCTATACAGCATGAGGCAGGCTCAGACGGTGTTAGGCCCAGTATGGATTGCACGTGATTGCACAAAGGTTAGAAAGGGTACCGTATCCCTGGATAACATGTATGGATAGCGTACACATTCAAAATATATGTCTATACAGCATGAGGCAGGCTCAGACGGTGTTAGGCCCAGTATGGATTGCACGTGATTGCACAAAGGTTAGAAAGGGTACCGTATCCCTGGATAACATGTATGGATAGCGTACACATTCAAAATATATGTCTATACAGCATGAGGCAGGCTCAGACGGTGTTAGGCCCAGTATGGATTGCACGTCATTGCACAAAGGTTAGAAGGGGTACCGTATCCCCGGATAACATGTATGGATAGCGTACACATTCAAAATATATGTCTATACAGCATGAGGCAGGCTCAGACGGTGTTAGGCCCAGTATGGATTGCACGTCATTGCACAAAGGTTAGAAGGGGTACCGTATCCCCGGATAACATGTATGGATAGCGTACACATTCAAAATATATGTCTATACAGCATGAGGCAGGCTCAGACGGTGTTAGGCCCAGTATGGATTGCACGTGATTGTACAAAGGTTAGAAAGGGTACCGTATCCCTGGATAACATGTATGGATAGCGTACACATTCAAAATATATGTCTATACAGCATGAGGCAGGCTCAGACGGTGTTAGGCCCAGTATGGATTGCAAGTCATTGCACAAAGGTTAGAAGGGGTACCGTATCCCCTGATAACATGTATGGATAGCGTACACATTCAAAATATATGTCTATACAGCATGAGGCAGGCTCAGACGGTGTTAGGCCCAGTATGGATTGCACGTCATTGCACAAAGGTTAGAAGGGGTACCGTATCCCCGGATAACATGTATGGATAGCGTACACATTCAAAATATATGTCTATACAGCATGAGGCAGGCTCAGACGGTGTTAGGCCCAGTATGGATTGCACGTCATTGCACAAAGGTTAGAAGGGGTACCGTATCCCCGGATAACATGTATGGATAGCGTACACATTCAAAATATATGTCTATACAGCATGAGGCAGGCTCAGACGGTGTTAGGCCCAGTATGGATTGCACGTCATTGCACAAAGGTTAGAAGGGGTACCGTATCCCCGGATAACATGTATGGATAGCGTACACATTCAAAATATATGTCTATACAGCATGAGGCAGGCTCAGACAGTGTTAGGCCCAGTATGGATTGCACGTCATTGCACAAAGGTTAGAAGGGGTACCGTATCCCCGGATAACATGTATGGATAGCGTACACATTCAAAATATATGTCTATACAGCATGAGGCAGGCTCAGACGGTGTTAGGCCCAGTATGGATTGCACGTCATTGCACAAAGGTTAGAAGGGGTACCGTATCCCCGGATAACATGTATGGATAGCGTACACATTCAAAATATATGTCTATACAGCATGAGGCAGGCTCAGACGGTGTTAGGCCCAGTATGGATTGCACGTCATTGCACAAAGGTTAGAAAGGGTACCGTATCCCCGGATAACATGTATGGATAGCGTACACATTCAAAATATATGTCTATACAGCATGAGGCAGGCTCAGACGGTGTTAGGCCCAGTATGGATTGCACGTCATTGCACAAAGGTTAGAAGGGGTACCGTATCCCCGGATAACATGTATGGATAGCGTACACATTCAAAATATATGTCTATACAGCATGAGGCAGGCTCAGACGGTGTTAGGCCCAGTATGGATTGCACGTCATTGCACAAAGGTTAGAAAGGGTACCGTATCCCTGGATAACATGTATGGATAGCGTACACATTCAAAATATATGTCTCAGGAGGCAGGCTCAGACGGTGTCAGGCACAGTATGGATTTGACGGCCCAGATTACACAGCGGAGGAGCAGGGAGAGGTAAAGATTGCAAATGCTGGGGCCCTGGCCAAGCAAGGGGGGCCCACTCGTGGGCGTCGGTACTGGCACTGGGCCCCTCATAGTACAGCGGTGTGTCTGACGGCGGGTGTGCACCACCACCGTCAGAGACACTTGATTGCACTATGAGGGACCCTGTGCCAGTGCCCGCGCCCAAGAGTCGGCCTACCCACCTGTCCAGGGCAACGGCACTCGCACGGTGTCGTGCGCTAGGTGGTGACCCCGGCCATGGGGGGGGAGGCAGCACAGTTAGGGAGTTTTAGAAAGTGGCATATGTTGATGTTGGACATTCAACTGATGCAAAAGGCGAAATAGGTGAAGTACCAGGAAGAGGTGGACCAAAGCAAGCCATTTTTCTGTCACCCTATGTGTCATCAGGGGAAGGTGGGACAAAATCCTTGGAAACCCATGCGTGGTTCATTTTAATGAAGGTTAGATCATCCACATTTTGGGTTGACAGACGGGTCCTTTTTTCTGTCAGGATTGATCCAGCTGCACTGAAGACTCTTTCCGATAGCACACTTGCAGCTGGGCAAGCGAGCTCCTGTAAGGCATATTGTGCCAATTCAGGCCAGGTGTCCAGTTTAGTGGCCCAATAGTCAAAGGGGAATGACCTGTGTGGGAGAACATCGATATGGGAGGAAAAAGTAGTTTGTAACCATAGTTGACAATTGCTGTCTCCTGTCACTGTCCATCGATGCAGTATTACCAGTTGTGTGAGCGGTATTTGAAAAATCAGTCCACAACATTGTCATGAAACCCCTGTCTCCAACGCCACTTCTGCTGTGTGCACCACGAACACCTCTGCCAAGCTGCCCCCGGCCCGTACGGCTCGTGTGAGAACCATCACCTCTGCTGTGTGCTGGGAATGCCTCAAGCAACCGATTTACCAGAGTTGCTTGTTTATTAGCCAATATTAGGTCAAGGTTCTCCTGTGGCATGATGTTTTGTAATTTGCCTTTATAGCGTGGATCCAGGATGCTGGCCAACCAGTAGTCGTCATCGTTCATCATTTTGGCAATGCGGGGGTCCCTTTTTAGGATCCGCAAGGCATAATCTGACATGTGGGCCAATGTTCCTGGTGTCAATGATGCACTGCGAGTGCTGGGTGGAGGAGCACTTTCTGGCAAATCCACATCCCTCCAGTCACGCACAAACCCTGTACCAGACCTTGCCACTCCAACATTTTCACTTGCCCCACGAGATGCATCCTCCTCCCCTAAGTAATCATCCCCATCATCCTCCTCCTCCTCCTCCTCTTCTTCCTCCACCTCGTCCAGGAGAGGTCCCTGAGCAGACAATGGCTGAATGTCATCAAGGATTCCCTCCTCCTCTTCCTCCTCATCAACCTTGGCTGCAGACGCCTGCTCCTTAAGGTGCGTCAAAGTTTGCATGAGCAGACGCATAAGTGGGATGCTCATGCTTAGGATGGCGTTGTCTGCGCTTACCAGCCGTGTGCATTCCTCAAAACACTGAAGGACTTTACAAAGGTCTTTCAGCTTCGACCACTGCACGCCTGTCAACTCCATGTCTGCTCTCAAAGTGCCTGGCCGTGTATCCTCCCACAAATGCATTATGGCCTGCCTCTGCTCGCACAGCCGCTCCACCATGTGCAGGGTGGAGTTCCACCTTGTTGCAATGTCGATAATGAGGCGGTGGTTGGGAAGGTGGAGCAATCGCTGCAGCTTCTGCATACGAACGGAGTGTACAGGCGACCGGCGGATGTGCGCGCACAGTCTTCGCACCTTCTGGAGCAGGGCTGTTAACTCTGGATAATTTTTGAGGAAGCACTGCACCACCAGGTTCAAGGTGTGAGCCAAGCAAGGTATGTGGCTGAGTTTTGAAAGGGCTATGGCTGCCACAAAATTACGGCCGTTATCACTAACTACCTTGCCTGCCTCAAGATGTACACTGCCCAGCCATGACTCAGTTTGTCGCTTCAAGTACTCGGCCAGCACCTCGGCGGTGTGTCTGTCGCCCAAACACATCATCTGCAACACAGCCTGCTGACGCTTTCCACTAGCTGCTCGATAGGGGGACACATCGTGTGCAACAGTGGCAGCTGCAGATGGAGTGCTCGTACGACTGCGCTCTGTGGACGAGCTGTCGCTTCTGGAGGAGGAGGAGGAGGAGGAGGGTCGAACGCCTACAGCCAACTGTTTCCTATACCGTGGGCTAGGCAGCACTGTCCCACCACCGCTGTCCCCTGTGGACCCTGCATCCACCACATTAACCCAGTGCGCAGTGATGGACACGTAACGGCCCTGGCCATGCCGACTGGACCATGCATCAGTTGTGAGGTGCACCTTTCCGCTCACTGACTGCTTGAGTGCATGGACAATGCGGTCTTTCACATGATGGTGGAGGGCTGGGATGGCTTTGCGAGAGAAGAAGTGGCGACTGGGTAGGTCATAGCGTGGTACTGCATAGGCCATGAGTTCGCGGAAAGCTGTGCTTTCCACCAACCGAAAGGGCATCATCTCAAACGAGATTAGTTTGGCAATGTGGGCGTTCAAACCCAGTGTACGCGGATGAGAGACTGAGTACTTTCTTGACCTACTCATAGTGTCTGGGAGGGTGAGCTGGACTTGAGAGCTGCATATGGTGGAAGTAGCGGTGGACAGGGCGGACTGAGAGAGGGGTGATGATGGTGATGGAGTTGTTGTTCTTTCTGATGGCCTAGAATCAGTCTTTCATTGATATAACAGTGGGATTCCCTGACTGCTGTGGCCTTGCAACGACACCTCAACATTTGCTGCTGTGCTAACCGGTGGGCTTACAGTGGGGGAAACAATGTAGCGTTGCTGACTACCTTCGTTGTGATCAGTTGCACATGTGGCACTTGAGGTTTGGTGTTGTGTCCACGCTTGCAAGTGCATGCTGGTTAAATGTCTAAGCATGCAACTGGTATTCAAATTTTTCAGATTTTTCCCTCGGCTAAAGGTCTTTGCGCACTTCTTACAGATAACCTTGGCCTGATCATGAGGATTTTGTTCAAAAAACTGCCACACTGCACTCTTCCTACTTTGGCAGACATTTTGCGGCCTAGCACGCTGTGATCTTTTGACCCTCTGGACAAGCTGTCCAGCAACTCTTTTGATGTTTGGAACCTGTCTTTGGAGTGCTCCGGGCCTGCCAGATAACAGCTGTTGCGATGTCGATGTCTGCTGTGGATGCTCCTCATCTGAGCTATTGGAAGCAGCACCCTCTTCCCCCAATGGATGCCAATCTGGGTCAACAACTGGGCCATCCATCACCTCCTCTTCTATGTCATGTGCACCTTTCTCTGTGTCACCGTGTATGGTGGTATAGTGTGCGGGAAGGGGCACCTGAGTCTCATCAGGGTCAAAATCTGGCTCTGTACACTGCGAGGACAATGTAGTGCTCTGAGTGAATGTACCAGCAGAACCATCCATCAGCGGCTGTGCATCAGTGCACTCCATGTCAGATTCATCTTGGCCTGGGTAATTCACCATTTGACTTGATAATCCAGGCATGGTATGTGAAAACAGCTCCATGGAGTAATCAGTAGTATGGCCTGCGTCATCCTTCAATCTTGGTTGGGGTGAAGGACACAAGGAAAGGTGTGGTTCATGAACATGAGCCTCCAATGACGACTCAGTGCTTTTACTTTTTACAACTGAAGAAGAGGAGGCGATAGAGCTGGAGGCTGAGTCAGCAATGTAAGACAAAACTTTTTCCTGATGCTCTGCCTTTAAAAGCGGTTTGCCAACTCCTAGAAAACTAAGCGTTCGAGTCCTTATGTAGCCAGACGATGACGCAGGGTCAGCACCTCCTGCATTCGGTCCTATTTTGCTCTTGCCACTACCATCAGATCCACCACCAACACCATCATTACCAGCTGCCAACCCCCGCCCAATTCCACGGCCTCTTCCACCAGCCTTCCTCATATTTGGTAGAAATGTAGACAAAATCCAACAAACTATATAGTAATGTAAAACAAGGTACAAGGTGTCTATAGGACAGGGGAGTTTTAGAATTTCTGCACACACTTGTGGACAGTGGACACTTGTGGATTGTGTGCGGCCCACTGATATCTGAGCGCTATGTGACACGCTCGATGGCACAGCTGCCTATGACCAAAGTGACGAGAGGATAATGGAGATTTTGAATCTCTGCGTACACTTGTGGACAGTGGACACTTGTGGATTGTGTGCGGCCCACTGATATCTGAGCGCTATGTGACACGCTCGATGGCACAGCTGCCTGTGACCAAAGTGACGAGAGGATAATGGAGATTTTGAATCTCTGCGTACACTTGTGGATAGTGGACACTTGTGGATTGTGTGCGGCCCACTGATATCTGAGCGCTATGTGACACGCTCGATGGCACAGCTGCCTGTGACCAAAGTGACGAGAGGATAATGGAGATTTTGAATCTCTGCGTACACTTTTGGACACTGGACACTTGTGGATTGTGTGCGGCCCACTGATATCTGAGCGCTATGTGACACGCTCGATGGCACAGCTGCCTGTGACCAAAGTGACGAGAGGATAATGGAGATTTTGAATCTCTGCGTACACTTTTGGACACTGGACACTTGTGGATTGTGTGCGGCCCACTGATATCTGAGCGCTATGTGACACGCTCGATGGCACAGCTGCCTGTGACCAAAGTGACGAGAGGATAATGGAGATTTTGAATCTCTGCGTACACTTTTGGACACTGGACACTTGTGGATTGTGTGCGGCCCACTGATATCTGAGCGCTATGTGACACGCTCGATGGCACAGCTGCCTGTGACCAAAGTGACGAGAGGATAATGGAGATTTTGAATCTCTGCGTACACTTTTGGACACTGGACACTTGTGGATTGTGTGCGGCCCACTGATATCTGAGCGCTATGTGACACGCTCGATGGCACAGCTGCCTGTGACCAAAGTGACGAGAGGATAATGGAGATTTTGAATCTCTGCGTACACTTGTGGACAGTGGACACTTGTGGATTGTGTGCGGCCCACTGATATCTGAGCGCTATGTGACACGCTCGATGGCACAGCTGCCTGTGACCAAAGTGATGAGAGGATAATGGAGATTTTGAATCTCTGCGTACACTTTTGGACACTGGACACTTGTGGATTGTGTGCGGCCCACTGATATCTGAGCGCTATGTGACACGCTCGATGGCACAGCTGCCTGTGACCAAAGTGACGAGAGGATAATGGAGATTTTGAATCTCTGCGTACACTTTTGGACACTGGACACTTGTGGATTGTGTGCGGCCCACTGATATCTGAGCGCTATGTGACACGCTCGATGGCACAGCTGCCTGTGACCAAAGTGACGAGAGGATAATGGAGATTTTGAATCTCTGCGTACACTTTTGGACACTGGACACTTGTGGATTGTGTGCGGCCCACTGATATCTGAGCGCTATGTGACACGCTCGATGGCACAGCTGCCTGTGACCAAAGTGACGAGAGGATAATGGAGATTTTGAATCTCTGCGTACACTTTTGGACACTGGACACTTGTGGATTGTGTGCGGCCCACTGATATCTGAGCGCTATGTGACACGCTCGATGGCACAGCTGCCTGTGACCAAAGTGACGAGAGGATAATGGAGATTTTGAATCTCTGCGTACACTTGTGGACACTGGACACTTGTGGATTGTGTGCGGCCCACTGATATCTGAACGCTATGTGACACGCTCGATGGCACAGCTGCCTGTGACCAAAGTGACAAGAGGATAATGGAGATTTTGAATCTCTGCGTACACTTTTGGACACTGGACACTTGTGGATTGTGTGCGGCCCACTGATATCTGAGCGCTATGTGACACGCTCGTTGGCACAGCTGCCTGTGACCAAAGTGACGAGAGGATAATGGAGATTTTGAATCTCTGCGTACACTTTTGGACACTGGACACTTGTGGATTGTGTGCGGCCCACTGATATCTGAGCGCTATGTGACACGCTCGATGGCACAGCTGCCTGTGACCAAAGTGACGAGAGGATAATGGAGATTTTGAATCTCTGCGTACACTTTTGGACACTGGACACTTGTGGATTGTGTGCGGCCCACTGATATCTGAGCGCTATGTGACACGCTCGATGGCACAGCTGCCTGTGACCAAAGTGACGAGAGGATAATGGAGATTTTGAATCTCTGCGTACACTTTTGGACACTGGACACTTGTGGATTGTGTGCGGCCCACTGATATCTGAGCGCTATGTGACACGCTCGATGGCACAGCTGCCTGTGACCAAAGTGACGAGAGGATAATGGAGATTTTGAATCTCTGCGTACACTTGTGGACAGTGGACACTTGTGGATTGTGTGCGGCCCACTGATATCTGAGCGCTATGTGACACGCTCGATGGCACAGCTGCCTGTGACCAAAGTGACGAGATGATAATGGAGATTTTGAATCTCTGCGTACACTTGTGGACAGTGGACACTTGTGGATTGTGTGCGGCCCACTGATATCTGAGCGCTATGTGACACGCTCGATGGCACAGCTGCCTGTGACCAAAGTGACGAGAGGATAATGGAGATTTTGAATCTCTGCGTACACTTTTGGACACTGGACACTTGTGGATTGTGTGCGGCCCACTGATATCTGAGCGCTATGTGACACGCTCGATGGCACAGCTGCCTGTGACCAAAGTGACGAGAGGATAAGGGAGATTGGATTGCTTTTAAAAAAGCAGTTTGCGGAGCAGTGGGTAAACAGCAATGCCAGCGTGTCAGGAAGCCTTAAAAGGCAGCCCAACAACCAACACCACTGATACACCACAATATAGCCTCCCCTTGCACTGCACACACAGTGACTTGTGTGTTGTGCAGGCCAAATCGCTAGCAGCAGAAGCAGTTTTTTTGTCTTCTTCCCTGCCTAACGCTCTCCCTACAGAATCAGCAGCAACCTCTCCCTATACTAAGATCGGCAGAAGAAAGATGGCGGTCGGCGTGCACGCCCTTTTATACCCCCTGTGACGCCCACCAAAGCAAGCCAATCACTTGCATGCCCTTCTGAAAGATGGTGGTGACCCGTGCCTATGTCATCACGTTGCCCACAGTGTCCGTGGATCCTGATTGGCTGAAAAAGAGCGCAAAACAAACTTTTGAAATGCGACTTTGGCGCGTAAGTCGCCGACCTCGTGGCCGACCTCATCATAGGGTCGGGTTTCGTTTCATGAAACCCGACTTTGCCAAAAGTCGGCGACTTTTGAATTTTTTCGACCCGTTTCGCTCAACTCTAGTAGCCACTGCTAGATGCACACTCTTCATTCACTCCCTCCCCACTGTGCTTTCCTCCCTATCCACAGCTTGTGTGTATTTCCTTCCCTGAAAACCTAGAAGCTTTTCTCCCTCACCATTATGTATTGTAAAATCCCTCCATTTCACCGCTTTTCCCTTAAAAGGCACATTCACAGGAACTTGATCCTTGTCCATGTGCTGTCCAATTAAAGAAAAGACCGATTTACTGGAATTCTTCACGCGTTTTATTTTTTTTTTACTCGGATCCATGTGCCCATTTAGTTAGACGTTAGACATGTCTTATTCTTAGCATATTTTTGCGTACCCGACACGGCCATGCAATATGATACCCCATTAAATTAGCGGATGTCACACGAACGCCATCTGCTTCTGATTCATTTTTTGCGTAAAAAAAAAAATAAGCATGTGAATGAACCCCAACACATAGAAAAGAGAGTGACAGCAACGAGCATTATGTCGTATGAGCTATGCCAGAAGCAGCTGGACAGCTAGATATGTGAAAAAGTGAGATAAATTCTGCAGTAACAAAAATACCAGAAGCTTTCAGTAAATTACCTACTTTTTAAATCAGGTATTTGCTGAAATTTATTTTTATACATATCAAAAATTGTTTTTAAAATGAAAAAAAATATCTTGCAATTTTCACACTGACCACTTGGGCTTTTATAGACTCAGAAACAAAATGTACCTGAAAGAACACATGTACATATTTATTATAAATTATGCTTTGTTTATATATTGCCATCATATTCCACAGCACTTTACATTCATTATCATCACTGTCCCCATCGGAGCTCACAATCTAAATCCAGTATCAGTATGTCTTTGGAGTGTGGGAGGAAGCCGGAGGACACTCACGCAAACACGAGGAGAACATACTGTAAAAACTCCTTGCAGATATTGTCCTTGGTGGAATTTGAACCTAGGACCGCAGTGCTGCAAGGCAGCAGTGCTACATATGCACAATGGTCAAACCCCAAACCTATTTTTGTATTGAAGTATCTAATGAGCATGGACAAAGGTCATGGTGAAGGGAGGGGGGCACAGTCAGGTGTGACATCGTTTATTATGATTGGTGGATCCTGTCTTATCAGCTGCATATAGAGGTATTAACACATCACTGTCATCCTGCCTCTGCTGATAAGGAGCCTGCTGAAAACTCTTCCTGAAACACAAATTCAAAAACCTGATATAAACATTAGTTCATTTTCTAAGGACAGCTTCCCTTTAATTGTGCAATTAAGAAGTAGATAAACAATAAATAAAACATTTAGTGCACACTGTAAGTGGAATAACAGATTTGATTTAGTGAAGTTATCCTGGAAAAGCTTCTAAGTTTTGGGGTCCTCACTGATGACTAGAAGAGATGTATGGGGCTGACAGAGACAGCTGGATACAGTGCAGTGTGGAAGAATAGGGCACACACGGTAAGCACATTGACAGGCGTAACAAACACTAACGATAGCATTGTCACACACTAGCGACACAAGAGTATTGCCACCCTACAAAAAATAAAGTAAAATACAATTTGCATGTTTAATTCTCAAATATTTTATATTTCTATTACTATGCTAATGGTAAAGACTGTGGACAATTTGTACAGCTAATCTACATCGCCAGTGAAGTGGAAGAAAATTTTGGACAGATGGCTTAATTTTCAACGTTCTAATAGTGGTACATCTCCTGACACTATGCTAATCAAAGATATGGCTGCATTCCACACCACCCTCTCATTTGCATGACCAAGGTACATACTAAGCAATTTCGACTCTTTATGATGCAAATGGCTACTATCTACGAACAAAAAAAAACCGTAGCATTATGACAAATGAACCCAGTTTTGCTAGCTTGGCATATTTCTGAGCTGACGATAATGTCTGCCCTTTTCAATTTATTTAAAAGGGAAATGATGTTATTATCTGCTACTAACAAGGTTACTTACATTAGTTTAATCTAGTAGGTAATGGGGTAACCAGAAGTTATAAAAGACAAAAGGGCTACCCTGGATCTAAAATCTTCTAATAGTGTTCATGTCAAGCTACAGAGGAAAAGAGCACATATGACATTCTAATGCCTCCTATTATTACACCTAAAGCACCTTACATTCCGAGGTATTTGCATGAAATCTCACTGAATGGCTGTCTGTTATGTCTATTAAGATTAGTTGATGAATATTGCCTGATGGTTAGATTTACAGTAAGGGCTTATTCACACATTACTATTTTGCATCAGTGTATGCCAAAGCCAGGAGTGAAACTTAAGGGGGTTTTACACATAGCGATATCGCTAGCACGTCACCGACTTTGTGACGTTATAGCGATATCGCTGTGTGTGATACTTACCTCCGACCGGCTCCCCTGCTGGTTATCGCTGATCACGCGAGAATGTCCGGCTCCATTTCTCGTCGGGCGCTTCCCGCTGGCGCCGACGAGCGACGCGTGGAGGCGGGCGGGAGGACGTCAGGATCGCTGTGTGTGAAAGGTGAGTATCGTGTGCTGCATCGCTGTGAGGTCTGCCTGTGTGGCAGCTTACTAGCGATCATTTAGCGATGCACCAGCGATCCTGACCTGGTCGGATCGCTGGTTCATCACTAAATGTAAAGGGGCCTTACAGAGAAAAACTATAATTGAAAGATTGACACCTGTTCTGTGTTTTGTAGACATCCCTTGATGAAATACTGATAAAAAAAAATACTGATGTGTGAATAACACCTTATAAGTTAACCCCTTACTGACAGCCAATTTGCAGCTTAATGACCAGGCCAATTTTTACAATTCTGACCACTGTCACTTTATGAGAATATAACTCTGGAACGCTTTAACGGATCCCACTGATTCTGAGAATGTTTTTCCGTTACATATTTTACTTAATGTTAGTGATAAAATTTCTTCGATATGACTTGCGCTCATTTATGAAAAAAACGGAAATATGGCGAAAATGTTTCAAATTTTGCAATTTTCAAACTTTTAATTTTTGTGCCCTTAAATCAGAGAGATATGTCACAAAAAATACTTAATAAATAACATTTCCCACATGTCGGCTTTACATCAGCACAATTTTGGAACCAAAATTTTTTTTTGTTAGGAAGTTATAAGGGTTAAAAGTTGACTAGCGATTTCTCATTTTTACAACAAAATTTGCAAAACCTTTTTTTTTAGGGACCACCTCACATTTGAAGTCACTTTGAGAGGTCAATATGACAGAAAATACCCAAAAGTGACACCATTCTAAAAACTGCACCCCTCAAGGTGCCCAAAACCACATTCATCAAAAAGTTTATTAACCCTTTACGTGCTTCACAGGAACTGAAGCAATGTGGAAGGAAAAAATTAACATTTAACTTTTTTTTTTTACAAACGTCTTAATTCAGAACCATTTTTTTTTAATTTCACAAGAGGAAAAAGAGAAAATGAATCACAAAATTTGTTGTGCAATTTCTCCTGAATATGCAGATACAACATATGTGGGGGTAAACCACTGTTTTGGTGCACGGCAGGGCTTGGAGTGGAAGGAGCACCGTTTGACTTTTTCAATGCAGAATTGGCTGGAATTGAGATTGGACGCCATGTTGCGTTTGGAGAGCCCCTGATGTGCCTAAACAGTGGAAACCCCAAATAATTGACCCCATTTTGAAAACTAGACCCCTTAAGGAACTTATCTAGATGTGTGGTGAGCACTTTAAACCTCCAAATGCTTCACAGAAGTTTATAACGTAGAGCCGTGAAAATAAAAAATCATTTTTGTGGGAAAAAAAATCTTTTTTCGCCCCCAAAATTTTATTTTTACAAGGGTAACAGGAGAAAATAGACCCCCAAAGTTGTTGTGCAATTTACTCTGAGTACACCCATACCCCATATGTGGGGGTAAACCACTGTTTGGGCGCACAGCAGAGCTCAGAAGGGAAGGAGCACCGATTGACTTTTTCAATGCAGAATTGGCTAGACCCCTTAAGGAATTTATCTAGATGTGTGGTGAGCACTTTGAACCCCCAAGTGCTTCACAGAAGTTTATAACGCAAACCAAAGAAAATAAAATAGCATTTTTTCCTCAAAAATTATTTTTTTTTTAGCCCGCTATTTTTTATTTTCACAAGGCTAACCGGAGAAATTGGACAACAAAAGTTGTTGTGCAATTTGTCCTGAGTACGCTTACCCCATATGTGGGGGGAACCACTGTTTGGGCACATGGGAGAGCTCGGAAGGGAAGGAGCACCATTTTGGAATGCAGACTTTGATGGAATGTTCTGCGGGTGTCATGCTGCATTTGCAGAGCCCCTGATGTGCCTAAACAGTAGAATCACCCCACAAGTCACCCCATTTTTGAAACTAGACCCCCCAAGGAGCTTATCTAGATGTGTGGTGAGCACTTTGAACCCCCAAGTACTTCACAGAAGTTTATAACGCAGAGCCATGAAAATAAAAAATCATTTTTTTTCCATAAAAGTGATTTTTTTAGTCCCCAATTTTTTTATTTTCCCAAGGGTAAAAGGAGAAATAAGACCCCCAAAGTTGGTGTGGAATTTTTCCTGAGTATGCTGATGCCCCATATGTTGGGGTAAACCACTGTTTGGGCACACGTCTGGGCTCGGAAGGGAGGGAGCACCATTTGACTTTTTGAATGCAAAATTGTCTGGAATCAATGGTGGCGCCATGTCGCGTGTTTGGAGACCCCCTGATGTGCCTAAATAGTGGAAAGCCCTCAATTCTAGCTCTAACTCTAACCCCAACACACCCCTAACCCTAATCTCAACCCCAATTCCAAACCCTAACTCTAATCCCAACACTAATTCCAACCCTAACGGAAAAATGAAAATAAATTTATTTTCTTTATTTCATTCTATTTCCCTAACTAAGGAGGTGGTAAAGGGGGAGTTATTTACTATTTTTTTTAATTTTGATCACTGTGATAGAGTTTATCACAGTGATCAAAATGTATGTTCAATGAATGAATGGAATCTGCCGGACAGCAGATTCGGCGGGTGCACTACGCATGTGCCTGCCATTTTCTTCCAAGAAGAAGATGGCGGCGCCCACCGGAGGATGCAGGAGGGCCCGAGGACCACCAGGGGGTACCGAGGGGATCGGGGACCCTATTTCTCTCTTCTCTGATGTGTGATCACATCAGAGGAGAGAGAAAGATAATGCAAAAATCGCTGCTTTTTTTTTTTGCGGTCGCCGTTATACGGTTAATAACGGCGATCGCAAAAGCAGGGTCGGTAAAAACCGACCCGAATCAGCTTCTCTGAGGTCTCGTCTACCCCCGGCAGCCGAGGCCTCGGAAAAAATCCGACTATGTGGGGCACTACACCCTTTTTCCACAGCGCCGTTAAAAGGCGTATCGGTGGTCGTTAAGGGGTTAAACTTGTTGAGATTTCCCCCAGATTCCATCAGTAAGTTACAGACTGTCATAGACTGATTTACATTGAGTGTTCTATGAAGAGTGTTAGACTACACTATTGTGTCCCACAAGAAAAGATGTACACCGCGGGGAAAGCAGGTAAATCAGAGTCCACAGTTTCATCTTTTGGACTCTTTTGCCCTCAATAAGGTGAATGGATGCGCTGAATACTGTTTTCATGTGTTAAGAAATAACACTTGACAGAATCCTTGGCGTAAAGCCTTATGGGCCAGCAAGCACTCAGGGTAGGCTTCCATAAGTAAAATCTTTGTGCAGTCTTGCAAAATTAGTGGTATTCATATAAGGCTATAGATATATATATTTCTCCATACAACATGGACTTGTAGTACAGCAGTGTGCATAAGCCGGTTTACACTTGTGTAAGACACAGACTGTGCTCGGATTAGTCGGATGAGTCTCCTGACTTGAGCAAACTGCTTCATATACTCATTTAGAAAAATAAATTTAGAAAATGCATGGTGCCCACAGGTGGTGTCAGTTTCCTTATGTGGTGCTGCATGTCACTGATAGTATCAGTAATTCACAGGTGTACTGCTCTATATTCAAAAAGAAAATGTTACCATTACTCCGTCCCCTTGGTAGATGTGCACATTTCCAACATGACAATGATCTAAAACACACATTTGTTACCAGTGGTGTAGCTACAGAGTTATGGGCCCCTTTGCGAACTTTCAAATGGGCCCCCCATGCCAAAATACACGCACATCTCCGCTCCATACACCTTGCACACGCGCGGCTCTGCTCCGTACACCTCGTACATGTGTGGCTCCGCACACCTTGTACACACGTGGCTGCTCTCCGTCCACCTCATACACATGCGGCTCCGCTCGGTACACCTCATACACACGCGGCTCCACTCTGTACACACACAGCTCCTCTCCATCCACCTCATACACATACAGATCCGCTCCATACACTTCGTACACACGTGGCTCCGCTCCGTCCACCACATACACACACGGCTCCTCTCCGTACACCTCGTACACATGCGGCTCCGCTCCGTACACTTCGTACACACACGGTTCCTCTCCATTCACCTCATACACATGCAGCTCTGCTCCGTACACTTCGTACACACGCGGCTCCGCACACCTTGTACACACCTGGCTGCTCTCTGTCCACCGCATACACATGCGGCTCCGCTCGGTACACCTCATACACATGCGGCTCCGCTCCGTACAACCACGTACACATGCGGCTCCACTCTGTACACACACAGCTCCTCTCCATCCACCTCATACACATACAGATCTGCTCCGTACACTTCGTACACATGCGGCTCCACTCCGTCCACCTCATACACACACAGTTCCTCTCCGTAGACCTCGTACACATGCGGCTCCGCTCTGTACACTTCATACACACACGGTTCCACTCCATCCACCTCATACACATGCAGCTCTGCTCCGTACACACACGGCTCCTCTCCGTACACCTCATACACACACAGTTCCTCTCCGTACACCTCGCACACATGCGGCTCCGCTCTGTACACTTCGTACACACACGGTTCCACTCCATCCACCTCATACACATGCAGCTCTGCTCCGTACATTTCGTACACACGCGGCTTCTCTCCGTACACCTCGGACACACGCGGCTCCGCTCCGTACACACGCGGCTCCGCTCACCTCGTACACACACAGCTGCGCTCCATACACTTGGTACACACGGCTCCGATCTGTACACCTTGTACACCAACCGCTCTGCTCGTACACCGCACATGCACAGTAGCATCTATTGGCGATCTGATAGATGCTACTGCGCAGATGTCGCCAGTGCCATTTTGCTAGAGGAAAAAAAAAATTGTCTCCACCATGATAGCACCGGTGGCGCCTGCGTAGTAACATCTATCGGATCGCTGATAAATGATACTGTGCATGTGCCATCTTGGTGGAAACAAATTATTTTTTTCCTCTAGCAAAATGGCGCCGGCGGCATCTGCGCAGTAGCATCTATCAGATCGCCAATAGATGCTACTGTGCAGGCGCGACCAGCGCCATTTTGAGAGATTCTTTTTCAGTATAAATGTACATGACTAAATAAAACAATTTAATACCTTCAATCACAGCTGTGCGCTCACGCTGTCTTTGACAGCGTGGGAACCACGGCTCTCTGACCGTCTTTGATGATTTTACCGCTGATCAGAAGCAGTGTTTGCCGCGCTGTCATGCATGTGATAACGTGGCAAACACTGGATGTTGGGGCCCCGGTCCGGGCTCGGGTTCGAGTCCGGGTACTGTTCTGGCACCAGAAATCAAATTTTTAGTAACTGTTTGGCCAAACCCACCGGACCTGAACATCCAGGTGTCCGTCCATCTCTAATAAAGAACAAATTCAGATTAGTAGTCTGTAGAGATGAGTGAATAAGTTTGATGCAAATTAAATTTGTGTTAACTTTTATGAACTTTGCACGTCCTTTAAAATTCAAATAAATTAAAACAATTTGTCTCTCAATTTGCATTAATCACTCAAAAAATGCCTGTTAACATTTTACAAATTGCAAAAGAAGATTGCATCAGCCACATTAGGTACACATAACCTCAGATACTACCTCCATAATGCCTTGCAGCAATAACATCAGATGGTATAGTACAGCTAATCAAGAGGGCCTCGAATAGCCAAGGCAGGGAATGCGGTCATTTTAGGGGGATTTGGGATAGCAAGAAGAAGTCAGGGTTCACATCTCAGCAACAGAGATAGAAAAACAAAACCCTAAAACATTAGGCAAATACTCAGACAGTTATGGGTTGTCCAACTACAGCAGTGAAAAAGTTGTGAAGTAGTTTGTGATTCATACAAAGATTGAATTTGAAAGGTGATAGAGAGAAAGGAGAGGTGACAGACTCAATGTGATAGATCAGTGATATGGTGTACCTGTCATCTGTACTGCTGCATTTCATATATAATTATGCATTTTTGCTAAATTCTTAATGCACTACACTACAAAGCAGCAGCAAGCCAAAAGAATATTTTTCACAGAAAAAAAAAATTGAAATGAATGTCAATTAGAGACGGTGGGCGTGTTGCGAACATTTTTTTCGCACATCTAGGTTACCAGTCAAACTTGACATCTGTACATGCTACATCAATACAGCATAATAATAATACACACTTATGTGCCTTATTGCCGATGCTGGCCTATTTGACTTGTACTTATGTGAGGTAATGGACATACTGCCCACATTCCCCCTTTAAGACACAAGTACTATTATGGTGCATAATGTAAATTGTGATATGCATTTAGTTTGGACTAGCCCAGAGTGGGAGGGGCTAAAGTGAAGGGACAGAGGCTGTTTCTTGTCTGGACAGTAGATGGGGCCCAGCGTGTCACCTAAGCAGACCTAAGGTCTGACTAGTCAAGAGCCGACTGACGTGGATATCCCTGATGTGAGTGGAGATTAGTCGGTGGACAGAGTGATCTTGAGTAGAGAGAGATAAAGTGACCGAAGGACAGAGTAATCAACTGGAGAAGGGTCCTGGTACAGGATGCTTAACAGTGTGGCCAAGAGTATAAAACTCAAAGAGGTAACAGGCCAGGATGGAACAAAGGAAGTGAGATGAAGAGGGAGCCCTGGGTGGGAGTTTTAAGGCATCAGAAGCGGAGAAGCTAAGTACCGGCCATATTGGCAAACTAGATCCTTTAAGAGGGAAGAGGACACAAAACCGCGGGTTGAGAATAGGACTCTCACAGGACTGTATTACTATGCTGGGTAGCAGTGAAGATGTAGGAAAGAGTGAGGTAGAACCAAGTCACTCTGGAAAGGACAGGGAGAATGTATGTAGAGATGTTGAAGATGTTCCATGTGTTAAAATAAACGTTTGTGAAGTTATGCAACCACTATCTACTGTACATAATTCACACCAAGTTGTGGTTTAGTAAAAGACTGGGTTTTTTGTTTTTTTTTTGAGTTGAGGTCTTCCTCATTGAACTATTGAGCATCCGGTCCTGGCCAGCCGAAGTCACCGGCATCATGGCACCCACAAGGGCATAGCGCCCCCGTAGAACAAGTCCACACACCCAGCTAGGACCTGCACGTAACATGCTGGAGCGTAAAAGATGTGTACTTCACGGACGGCTACCGCCTCGCGCCACGTTACACTTACATAACATTACTTATTACAACTGTTGAAGAAGGGTGTTTGAATTTTGGTAATAAAATTAGGAAAAGAAAATGTAAAAGACTGTGATTATAGTATTGTTTACTAGTCCTATTTTGCAAACGTGCAAAAAAAAACTATATTATATCCTGCTGGCACATTTTGTGTACCTAAGCATTTCTTATTACATAATTTTTTGACAACCATTGAATAATGGAGGTGAAAACATTATCAAAAGTAAAATTATAGTAACATAGTTAGCAAGGCCAAAAAAAGACATTTGCCCATCCAGTTCAGCCTATATTGTACAAAACGTGGGTATTTTATGATTAATAAAGAGTGAATTTGAAAAGTGGTAGAAAGATACTGTGTCATGTAAGTGTTTGTGAACCCCTGATCAAAATTACTGCTATGGTCAACAGTTAAGCAAGTAAGAAAGTTGAAAATGAAATGATCTTTGAAAGGTCTAAATTTAAAGATGACACAGTTACTTTGTATTTTAGGCAAAAATATATAAATATTTTCATCTATTACATTTTAAAAATTGCAAAAAGAAAAATGGGCCGATGCTAAAGTTTGGCTACATTGCATAGTTAGTACCTAGTACTGTAAATGCTTTTTGTAGCCAGGCAAGAATCTTTCAATTCTTGTTTGAGGGATTTTCATCCATTGGATTTTCATCCATTCTTCCTTGGACAATTCTTCCAGTTCTGTGAGATTCCCAGGTCGTCTTGCATGCACTGCTATTTTGAGGTCTAGCCACAGATTTTCAATGGTGTTCAGATCAGGGGACTGTGAGGGCCATTGTAAAACCTTCAGCTTGCACCTTTTGAGGTAGTTTATTGTGGATTTTGTTTAGGATCATTATCCATTGGTAAAAGCCATAGACTTTTCAATTTCAGCTTTTTTTTTTTACCAGTGGTGATAGGTTTGCATCAAAACTTTATTGAAATTTCTTTGAATCCATTCTTCCCTCAATCGGTGAAATGTTCCTCGTGCCATTGGCTGCAGCACTACCCCAAAACATGATAAATCAACTCCCATGCTTAATCATTTCCAAGATGTTTTTTAACTGAAATTCTGTGCCTTTTTTCTCCACACACTCCTTTGATCATTGTGGGCAAAGAGTTCTATTTTAGCCTTAGCGGTTCATAGGACTTGTTTCCAAAATGCATCAGGCTTGTTTTTAAATGTTTTTCTTCATACTTCTGATACAGAATTTTATGTTGAGGATGCAGGAGAGGTTTTCTTCTGATGACTCTTCCATGAAGACCATATTTGTGCAGGGGTCTCTGAACAGTAGAACAATGTACCACAAATCCAGAGTGTGCTAAATCTTTCAGAAGGTCATTTACAGTCAAGCAGGGTTTCTGATTTGCCTCTCTAGCAATCCTATGAGCACCTCTCACTGAAATTTCACTTGTTCTTCCTGACCTTATCTTGACCTCCACTGTTTCTGATAACTGGCATTTCTTAATTACTTATATAACTGTGGAAAGGGAAACTTTCATACGATTTGCTATCTTCTTATATCCTTCTTCTGCTTTGTTGGCCTCCACCATTTTCATTTTCAGAGTGATAGGCAGCTGCTTAGAAGAACCCATCGCTGCTGTTTTTGGCACAAGGTTAGAGGAGGCTAGGCTTGAATAAAGCTGGGAAATTTGCATTACTTGGCCTTTCCTAACAATGATTGTGAACAAGCCATAACCCTAACAGGGTAATTAAGGTTGCAACTCTTAAGGCCCCATCACACATAGCAATCTTACCAGCGAGATCGCTGTGTGTGACAGCGATCAGTGACCGGCCCCCCTGCCGGTATCGCTGTTCGCTGTAGGAAAGCCCTGGACATTTTTTTGGTCACTGGTCTCCTGCTGGCCAGCACGCATCGCTGCGTGTGACAGGCGGGAGACCAGCAATCAGCTGGTAACTAAGGTAAACGCAGGGTTTCTAAGCACTGCGCTGTGCTTAGAAACCCTCTGTGTACCTTCGTTACCAGCGCGCTGATGCAGGGAGCTGGTAACTAAGGTACACATCGCGTTTCTAAGTGACCCGATGTGTACCTTAGTTACCAGCTCCCTGCATCAGCACGCTGGTAACTAAAGTACACAGCGACGCTGCGCGCTCGGCGTCACTGGTCTTGATCGCTGGTGAAGCTGCCTGTTTGACAGCTCACCAGCAATCATGTAGCGACTCACCAGCGATCCTGACACGTTGTCGGGATCGCTGGTGAGTCGCTATGTGTGACGGGGCCTTTAGTAAAAGTTAGCTAAGCACACAGATCTCCTAAACTTTTGCATGAGGCAAATTTTCCTTTTTGGAATTTTTTAAATGAAAAAAAAGACAATAAATATTTTTTTCCCTAAAACAAGAGGAAATGTGTCATCATTAATTTTAGGCCTTTTAGAGATAATTTTATCTTCAACTTGCTTAACCGTTCACCGTAGAGACACTGTACTATATCAGATATAATAAAATATAACTTTTAAAAAGAAAACACATGTGTGAACAATATATAAAACCACCATCATAAAATGCTAAAGGCACAACAGCTAAAATACAAACAAGGGTGCAGTGCCTTGCTCTATTTTGCCACTGTTGTATTTTTTTGGGACATTATTGAATTGTCACTGCCAACTTGCTTTGTCCTGAGCAGACAGATGCTGGCTGAATGAAGACTTAATTGTTTTCTATATCTGCTTTTTGTTCCAGCATTTAGATAAATTGATGTATTAACTGATGTAGTGCACGTGCATCTGTATGCACTTGGCACTTTATCTGTCTTTTGGAATGTTCTTGTGATACCATTCAGTAGTTTGACAATTGTGGTTTTGGTCACACACATCAGGACTAAATAGGGCCAGAAGGGTCAGCCGTCGTTGAGCGGGGGCGCAATTTTCACTGTTGCAAGGTGCCAACCTCCGCGGAAAACAGGGATAAAACAGTGATGGAATAGGGCGAGGCACTGCCACCCTTGTGTGCATTTTTGCCCTTGTTCCTTTAGCATTTTATTATGGTAGTGGTTCTGTTCATATATTGTTCAAATATGTGTTTTCTCTTTAATTCACTATTAAAAGTTATATTTTATTATATCTGATAAAGTAAAGTGTCTCTACGGTGAAATAAGTGTCTTAAATAATACTTGTACTACTGGATCCCTAAAAACTGAGATTTTTTATTTTGCTTAACTGTTCGCAATAACAGTAACTCTGACCATGGGTGCACAAACTTTTACATGCCACTGTAGCAGAGGTGTGATTGATCAGTAATATGGTGTATTTATCATCTGCTCTGCTGCATTTCATGTATAATTATACAATTTTCTTCTTTCTTAATGCACTAGTAGCTGCAGCAAGCCAGAACATTTTTTGCAGAAAATAAATAAAATTCATGTCAATCAGCGACAGTGTGCTTTCTTGTGAAAAATCACTGTGCTGAGTTTTTGCATTTCTTGTGTAACCATTTTTGTTACAATGTAAATAATTTTAAAAAAAAAGAAAAAAGAAAATTTCGCCAAATCCAGATATTTAACTACTAAAGTATGCGTGTCACAAACAATTTTTTTCACACATCTGTTAGCAGTCAAACTTGACATCTGTACATGGCACTCAGCACTTACTGTATAATAATAATGCATACTTACGGTATGTGCTTTATTTCCGCTGCTGGCATTTTGAACTTGTACTTAGGTAACATTATTTATTGCATTAAGAGGGGTGTTTAATTTTGGTAAAAATAACTAGAAAATAAAAATGTCAAAGAATATAGACATCTAAATGTCTGATTTTGCATACCTGTTTTATTAGTCCAATTTTGCAACAATATGCAAAAAACCTATGCTATGGCCTGCTGAGCACATTTTGTTTTCTGTATGTGTACCTATGTGTCTAGCATTTCTTGTAACATCATTTTTGGCAAGCATTGGATAATTGGGGTAGAAAAGACTGTCAAAATTAAACAATAGTGTAGTACAAAACATATAGTAAAATAAAAAGTGGCAATGGATACCACAGCTCGGAATATGGGAGCCAGCAGCAGCATCAGAAGCACCACCACCACTGGCGCCAGTCATTCAGGCAATAGCACTGCAAGTCGTGTACCTGGGAGTGTTCTTCAGAATACAGCAGAGTCATGGGCGGGAAATACAACTACTACACAGTTCACTCACCGTAACTATTTTACTTATTTATGTGGGTAATTTAACCAGACAATAGCAAACATTACACAGAAATTAAGCCAGAAGGCTGAATCCCTTGTGCTGTACAGCATGGCACCCAAACAATCTGTTCCTACTGTACTTTCTATAAATCTACCTACTGGCGTGCCTGGCTAAGCCAGCCACCCATTATCTGTTTTCACTGTGGAAACTGGATCGATTATATAAGTGTAATGTATGGGCTTGCCTGCAGTTCAGCACAGCAGTTTACAATCTTACAAGCAATTACTCCTATTACCCAAACAAATATCCCTCTCCTGTCCCGATGTGACCTCAATGAACTAAAAGGCATAGTCCTTCCTCAATTATATTGAAAATACACCAAAAGTTAACCATCTGTGTCGGCTAATTAGCCATAAAGAAAGTCATTCGAAGTTGAACAACTGTCCCGTACTATATTGTTCCACAGAAACTCTCTCTCCCAATAAAAGGGAGGTTAAGTTTGGTCTCGAGCCCGTTGCATGCCGTGTCGGCACCTAGGTGTGGATTAAGATTCTTAGTTATGATGTTGGCAGCGCATTATTCAGGATACTCTCCAAGAATGTGACAACAGAGCTTCTTTATTCAGGAACAAACAGGAACAATATATGATAAGATTAATAGATCAGGAATAAATCATTTGTGTGTCTCTATCTGTGCAGCATCAACAGCAGGCTGCTTCTCTCATACACAGACACAGGAAAACAGGAAATACAGTCACATGCTCTCCCTATGTGAGCCTCTGGGAGTTTTATGTTTGTTCTAACTTTATGAACAGCATACAAATCTAGCAACTAAACACTCATAGACAGGAATGGAATTGTTGCACCAAACATATACCAACACCCCCACTCAACAACTACTTATCCTGTTAGTCCCATTGCGGTTCTGAAGTCCACAAACTTGGCTCTTGATAAAGGCTTTGTCATACTATCTTGTCAGACTCGCAATAAACAAACTCGAGTACACCATGTTCCACTATAGGGGGTTTTACACATAGCGATATCGCTAGCGATATCGCTATAACGTCACCGATTTTGTGACGTTATAGCGATATCGCTAGCGATATCGCTATGTGTGATACTTACCTCTGACCGGCTCCCCTGCTGTCCATCGCTGATCGCGCAAGAATGTCCGGCTCCATTTCTCGTCGGGCGCTTCCTGCTGGCGCCGACGAGCGACGCGTGGAGGCGGGCGCGAGGATGTCAGGATCGCTGGGTGTGAAAGGTGAGTCTCATGCGCTGCGTCACTGCTGCATCGCTGTGAGATATTCAGGTGTGAAAGCTCACTAGCGGTCATTTAGCGATGCACCAGCAATCCTGACCGGGTCGGATCGCTGGTCGGATCGCTGGTGCATCGCTAAATGTAAAGGGGCCTTAAGTCACGTAAGTGGTGATGTTTTACATCAATGTGCTTAGTCATTTCACTAACCTTCTTACTGCTGGCAAGTTTAATGCTTCCTTGGTTGTCCTCATAGATAACTGTTGGTTGAGCTAATTGGCATGCCAAAATCTTCCAAAAGTTGGTTTAACCAAATTACTTCTTGACTTGCATAAGCAGCAGACATATATGCTGCTTCCGTAGAAGATAATGTGACTGACACTTGTTTTCTGCTGGACCAAGAAATTGAATTTTCTCCTAACTTGAACAAGTAACCAGCCTAATCTGCATCCACACAGCCTCTGAGAGTTAGATCTCCTGATGCAGATATCTTAAGATTTAGCCTTTGAGTTTCTTTAAGATATTGAAGAATTCTGTCAATTGACTTCCAGTCTCTTTGGCGTGGCTTGCTTACATGTTGGCAGAGAATTCCGACTGTGGCTGTGTTTCAGGAAGTGTTCTCACCATATAAGAAAGGCGTCTAGCTAGGATCCCTTTTATTTGGTCTTTCTGATCTCCTGACTAGAGGTTGACTCGATTCTTCTGTGTATTCCTTGGTGGCTTCAGAACTTATCCACACTTCACTGTTTTCCTTTCCAGTGTCTGTGTTTGGTTATTGAGATTCTTGTTCTTGCTTCTTGGTTTGAATAACTGGTGTAACTTCATGGAATTTGAGCGATACAGAGTTTTCATCAATCACTACATCTCTGCTGATTGTTACTGTGTTGGTCTGTGGGTGCAGGATTCTGTATCCATTTTGAGTTTCGCTATAGCCCACCAGGATTCCTTGCTTTGTGTCTGATTTCCACTTGGAACATTTTTTTGGGGGGAACATACATCCTTTTCCAAAATGGTTTGCACCTTACCACTTGTATATTCAGTTCCATTATCTGCACGCAGGGCTTTTGGCATTCTTTCAAATTTGTTAAACACTACAGCAAGATATTCTTCAAGTTTCTGTGGAACTTCATCCTTACTGTGAAGCAGGTAGGCGACTGTATATCTGAAGTAGTGATCAATAAATGTGAGAAAATATCTCTTCTTGCTAGGAGTTTGAACACTCATTGGACCACATACATCTTTATGTATCAGATCCAGAGGCTGTGCACATCTAGTGGTGCTTAATTTAGGAAAGGAGTTTTTGGACATTTTCCCTTTAACCCCTTTACTCCCAAGGATGGTTTGCATGTTAATGCCCGGGCCAATTTTTACAATTCTGACCACTGTCCCTTTATGAGGTAATAACTCTGGAACACTTCCATGGATCTCGGTGATTCTGACATTGTTTTCTCATGACATATTGTACTTCATGTTAGTGGTAAAACTTCATTCATATAACTTGCGTTTATTTGTGAAAAAACGGAAATTTGGCAAAAATTTCGCAATTTTCTAACTTTGAATTTTTATGCTCTTAAATCACAGAGATATGGCACTCAAAAAACTTAATAAGTAACATTTCCCACATGTTTACTTTGCATCAGCATAATTTGGGAACCAAATTTTTTTTGTTAGAAGGGTTAAAAGTTGACCAGTGATTTCTCATTTTTACAACACCATTTTATTTTTAGGGACCACATCACATTTGAAGTCACTTTGAGGAGTCTATATGATAGAAAATACCCAAAAGTGACATCATTCTAAAAACTGCACCCCTCAAGTTGCTCAAAACCAGATTCAAGAAGTTTATTAACCCTTCAGGTGCTTCACAGGAATTTTTTGAATGTTTAAAAAAAATGAACATTTAACTTTTTTTCACAAAAAAAATTACTTCAGGTCCAATTTTTTTATTTTACCAAGGGTAACAGGAGAAATTGGACTGGAAAGTTATTGTGCAATTTGTCCTAAGTACGCCGATACATGATATGTGGGGGGAAACCACTGTTTGGGCACATGGCAGAGCTCAGAAGGGAAGGAGCGCCGTTTGACTTTTTCACTGCAAAATTGGCTGGAATTCAGATCGGATGCCATGTCAGGTTTGGAGAGCTCCTGATGTGCCTAAACAGTGGAAACCCCTCACAAGTGACCCCATTTTGGAAACTAGACCCCCCAAGGAACTTATCTAGATATGTGGTGAGCACTTTGAACCCCCAAGGGCTTCACAGAAGTTTATAACGTACAGCCGTACAATTAAAAAATCATATTTTTTCCACAAAAATGATCTTTTCACCCCCAATTTTTATTTTCCCAAAGGTAACAGGACCCCAAAAGTTATTGTTCAATTTGTCCTGAGTACTTTGATACCCCACATGTGGGGGTAAACGACTATTTGGGCACATGGCAGAGCTCGGAAGGGAAGCAGCGCCATTTGACTTTTTTGGCTGGAATTGAGATCGGACACCATGTCGCGTTTGGAAAGCCCCTGATGTACCAAAACAGTGGAAACCCCCCAATTCTAACTCCAACCCTAACCCCAACACACCCCTAACCCTAGCCCTAACAGTAGCCCTAACCCTAGCCCTAACCCTAATGGGAAAATGAAAATAAATACATTTTTTTTATTTTATTATTTTTCCCTAACTAAGGGGGTGATAACGGGGGGTTTGATTTACTATTTATAACGGGTTTTTATATTTGGCAGCTGTCACACGCTAAAAGACGCTTTTTATTGTAAAAATAGTTTATGTATCACCACATTTTGAGAGCTATAATTTTTCCATATTTTGACCCACCGAGTCATGTGAGGTCTTATTTTTTGCGGGATGAATTGACGTTTTTATTGGTACTATTTTTGGGCATGTGACATTTTTTGATTGCTTTTTATTCCGATTTTTGGGACGCAGAATGAACAAAAACTAGCGTTTCATGAATTTCTTTTGGGGGGGTGCTTTTACACCATTCCACATGTGGGCAAAATTAATAAAGCGGTTTTATTCTTTGGGTCAGTATGATTACAGTGATACCTCATTTATGTCTTTTTTATGTTTTGGCACTTTTATGCAATGAAAACAATTTTATATAAAAAATAATTATTTTTGCATCGCTTTATTCTGTGAGGTATAACTTTTTTATTTTTGCGATGATGACGCTGTGTGGTGGCTCGCTTTTTGAGGGACAAGATGATGTTTTCAGCGGTACCATGGATATTCATATCCATCCTTTTGATCGCGCGTTATTGCACTTTTTGTTCGGCGGTATGATGATAAAGCATTATTTTATGCTTCGTTTTTTATTTTTATTTTTTAAGGGGTTCAATAAAGGGGTTAACTAGTGGGACAGGTTTATAGGGCGGGTCGTTACGGACGCGGCGATACCAAATATGTGTACTTTTATTGTTTTTTTATTTTCAAAAAATGAATTTATTAGGGTATGTGCACACGCTGCGGAATCCGCTGCGTTTCCGCAGCGGTTTTGGCCGCTGTGGACCCGCAGCAGGTTTAGCTGCGGTGTACAGTACCATTCAAATGAATGGTACAAAAAAAACGCTGTGTAGACGTTGTGGAAAAGTCCGCGTGGATTTGCTGCGGTTTTGAAACCGCAGAAAGAATTGACATGTCAATTCTTTCTGAGGAATCCGCAGCGGGTTCCTATCTCCACCATTGTGGAGATGGTGAATCCGCAGGACCAAACCGCAGGCAAAACCGCAGATAATCCGCAGGTCTTTTGACCTGCGGATTATCTGCGGTTTTTGCAAAATCCGTGCTGATTAATCCGCAGCAGATTCCGCAGCGTCTGCACACACCCTTAAGGAATTTTTTTTTTTACATTTATTTAGCGATTTATTATAAATTACTTTTACACTTTTTTTTTAACTTTATTACATTGTTCCAGGGGGGACATCACTGTTATGTGACAGATCGCTGATCTGTCACATCACAGATCGCTGTGACAGATCAGCGATCTGTCAGGCACTACACAGGCTTCCTCATGCCTGCGCTCTGCAGGCAGTGAGGAAGCCAGCTCCCTGCAGGTCCCCGAAGGTCCCCGCCGCAATATTGGATCCGGGGACCTGCAGGGAAGGAGGCCCCTGCAGCAGCGCTGCACATTGCGCTGCTCCGGGGGTCTCAGGGAAGTACAGAGGGAGCCCCCTCCCTGCGTGCTTCTCTCCTATGCCGCCTGTACACTGCGATCATGTTTGACCAGTGTCCCGGGGAGTTAATGTGTCGGGGGTGGTCCATGACCACACCTGACACATAGTGCCGGGTGTCAGCTGTGATAAGAAGCTGACACCCAGCCGCGATCAGCGGCGCTCACCCCGTGAGCGCCGCTGATCGCACTAGACGTACTATTCCGTCCTTGGGACTTAGGTCCCAGGTCACATGGATGGAATAGTACGTCTAATGTAGGAAAGGGGTTAAGACAGCTGGTGCTCTTCATCATTTGACTACACTGGTTGATTTCAATACCATTTGCAAGTTGAGCTAGCTTCCTTACTGCTTCTGGGTAGACGTCTGTGCCATACATGGATACAGTTCTTATGCAAATCTTGTCTAGCACTGTACACTCTGTTTGCATTTTAGCTGATAAAGTTCATCTTGGATTTTACCTTCTGCAAGAGTGTGACCCTTCTTTGAAATGATGCAGCTCTTATCTTTAAAAGTAAAAATACACTGTGTTCCAAATTATTATGCAAAAAATATTTCCTCATATTTTCTCTAAATTGCCTATATGAATTGCAGTCATTGTTATTTTCCAGTCATCTAATATTCTAGTATAATTGCAATGTTTTTGAACAAACTGCCTATGAAAACAGTATATTTTTTAAAATAATAAACACTCAAAATGCATGTTCCAAATTATTATGCACAGCAGAGTTTTCAACTTTTTTATTTTTATTTTGAACAAAAAAATGGTCAATTGTGAAATTCTAAGCATTATCAGCTTATTACAAAATGAAATCAAACAGTTTTCAAGTCAAAACTTTATTCTAGGTGATGTTACATTTGCACATAGGACCCCTTGTTGGAAAGAAGCTTCTGAACTCTCTCGTCCATTGAATTTCTCAGTTTTTGGATGGTTTGTGCTTCAAATGTTTTGCATGTGGACAGAATACCCTCCCAGAGCTGTTGCTTAGATGTGAACTGCCTCCCGCCATCATAGACACTCCTTTTGATGGTGCTCCAGAGGTTCTCAATGGGGTTGAGGTCAAGGGAAGATGGTGGCCACACCATAAGTTTGTCCTCCCATAGCAGCCAGAGATGCAGATGTGTTATTTGCAGCATGAGACGGTGCATTATCATGCATGAAAATGATCTTGCTGCGGAAAGCACGGTTCTTCCTCTTGAACCATGGCAGGCGGTTCTTCCTCTTGAACCATGGCAGGAAGTGCTGTTTTAGAAACGCCACATAGATTATGGAGTTCATCTTTACCCCTTCAGGGATCCTGAAGGGGCCGACAATCTCTCTCCCCATGATTCCAGCCCAAAACATTACTCCACCTCCTCCTTGTTGGCGCCTTAGCCGTGTTTTCATGGGGTGTCCATCAACCAGCCATCCTCCACTCCATCCATCTGGACCATCGAGCGTTGCACGACACTCATCGGTGAACAAAACAGTTTGGAAGTCAGTCTTCATGTATCGTTTGGCCCACTGGAGCCGTTTCTGCTTGTGTGCAGTGGATAGAGGTGGTGGACAGGATGGCTTACGCACAGCTGCAAACCTCTGAAGGACCCTGCATCTTGTTGTTTGGGAGACGTTGGAGGCACCAGCAGCTTCAAAAACTTGTCTGCTGCTATGACAAGGCATTTTTGCAGCTGCTCTTTTAACCTGACGCAATTGCCTGTTGGAAAGAGTCCTCAATTTTTCCTTTTCAGCACGCACACATGTGTGCTGGCAATCAGCTACATACTTCTTGATTGTGCGATGATCACGATGAAGTGTCTTGGCAATGTTGATTGTAGTCATGCCTTGACCTAAATACTCCACAATTTGTTGCTTCTCAGCAGCTGACACATCCTTTTTCTTTCCCATTTTGGCAAAAAACGTAGGCTGCTTAATAATGTGGAACAGCCTTCTTAAGTAGTCTTGCCTTTATTTGGACACACCTGCCAAACTAATTTGCACAGGTATCTGCAATTGCTTTCAGTGATATAAAGAGCCCTGACACACATCACCATCAATGAGTTTAAATGACAAACAAAAAAATTCTAACCTTATCACTCCTAAACTCTTTTTGCATAATAATTTGGAACACAGTTTATTTCCCTTTTGCATGAGCTTCTTTACTGACAGAAGATTGCTTTCAAGGCTGGGAACATAGAGAACATCCTTTACTGGGATCTTTCTGTTTTGTGCTGAGTTAACTGGACAGTGGAGGTAGTTGTCTCCTACTCCTTCTGAAGTCATGTAGTGACGATTAGCTAAGATGACCTTTTTTGACTTGCTTTCATTAAGGTCAGTGAAGAAATCAGCGCTGAAATCTCATCTCCCGAGATTTCAGTGCCGAGATCTCTATCTGCACTTGCGCGGCGGCCATTTTCCCGGAAGCAATCCACCGCACAGCGCAAGCAAGCATGGATGGAATGGCAGAGCCCCCCACGCAGCACGGCACAGAGGACGGCGGTGGCGGCAAACACCGGGGTACAGAGCGCAATGGCAGCACCAGGGGACAGAGCGAGCGGCAGCACCAGGTACAGAGCATGGTGGCAGCACCGAGGGACAGAGCGGGCGGCAGCACCTGGCAGCACTAGGTACAGAGCTCGGTGACGGCAACACTGGGGACATAGCACAGTGGCAGCATCGGACATCCGCACATCAAAACACCCCCTCATCCTAGCAGCAATGTTCCCCTCCTGTCTCTTCCAGCAGCAAGCCTGGGTCCCCACTTCCCACCACCCCCCAGTAAGCAATAAGACACCTGAATTATAAGAAGTACCACCATTTCATTAAAAAAAGGTTTTTTCTATTTTTCTCCTCAAAATTTGGGGTGTGTCTTAGGCTACTTTCACATGTCCGTCGGTGGCATTCCGGCGCCATGCGGCAAAAAGATGGAGTGCCGGATCCAGCCGTGAACGGAGGGACCGGAAGTATATGCGGCGCATCTTACGGCGCCTGACACGGCTATGTTGCAAAGGGGTCACCAGGGAAGAAAAGGATCCAGGAGCCGGTGAACGGGGTATGAAAAAGAGAGAGAACATGGTATGAAAGAGAGAGAGAACAGGGTATGAAAGAGAGAGAGAGAGAACGGGGCATGAAAGAGAGAGAGAGAGAACGGGGTATGAAAGAGAGAGAGAACGGGGCATGAAAGAGAGAGAGAGAGAGAACGGGATATGAAAGAGAGAGAGAGAGACCGGGGTATGAGAGAGAGAGAACGGGTTAAAGAGAGAGAGAGAGATATCCAGGCATGCGCACAGGGTAAAACCGTACATGCGGTGGCCGGATCAGGTAGAAGTCTGATCCGGCGGCCGGAATGTGCCATTGAGAAACATTGTCCCGCAGAGCCGGAAGGGCCGCATACGTCCATGTCCGGCTTTTTTCGCCGGACAAAAAAACGCTGCAGCACCCGTCCTGTCCGGCCGCCGGACAGAGGAATTCAGCCGGATCCGGTAAAAACCGGAACAAACGGAAGCACATGCGGCGCGATCCGGCGCATGTGCTTCTCAATGACAAAAAAACGCATCCGGCGGTAAAAAAAACCAGATCCGTTTTTTTACACACATGCCGGATTGTGCCTGACGGCACAAACCGGATGTGTGAAAGAGGCCTTATAATCCAGAGTGTCTTATAAAGCGAAAAATATGGTATAATTTATTAAGGAGAATTAAAATATAATTTTAAATTGCACTTGCAAAAGACAGACAACAATTACAGTAAGTACTGCGCACTTTTAAGCAGTGTAGGCCTTAAACATATACAGAACATAGACCCTGCACATCCGTGTTTGGGTACCTGTACTCACGCGGCCAAGACTACCTATAATGATAAATTCTTAAACAAAGTTCCTAAAGGGGAACAAAATTAAGTTTGACAGTCCAACAGGCACGTCGGCAAACACTACCGTACTGCATAACATATTTTTAGAATAAACAATAGCTATAATAAGACTTTTGCAGTTGATACTACAGTGAGTGCCTATAAGAGCATTTTTTATACCTTATTATTTATCTTCCAAAACAAGTGGTTAGTCACCCATAGAGAATAACAAATGCTCTTAAATTAGTCCAGTGATTAGGCTGTAAGACAATAGAGAATCCATATAGAGGAGTCATAGCCCTCTAACCATTACATAGAAAAATAATGGCAAAGCAATCTACCAGAGGAGAATATCCTGGGCACTCAATACGGTGTAGTACATAAAAACTGCCTACTTTCAAACCCTTCATTGCCAATATTACACCTCTATTAATCTCTTCAGATTGCTTAAAAAAGTAATTGCAACAAAAAACAAACAAGGAGCAGTCTCACCCGACACAGTGATCAGTCGTGGACTTCATTCTACTGGTGGCCTCCCATCTCCCGACACGTTTCGTCACTTACTCATCACGGCAATCACTTCAAGCGATATGGTCATTTGTATTCCTAATCACTCCCTTGATGAGTAAGTGACGAAACGCATCGGGAGACAGGAGGCCACCAGGAGAATGAAGTCCACGATTGATCACTGTATCGGGTGAGACCGCTCCTTGTTTGCTACTATTTGTCACAATTATTTTTTTCCTCTTAAACCCATGCTGATATGGAGTTAAACAGTTATTCTCATTGAGATAATCGAGAATAACATCCATCAGAAACCCTTCAAACATTTTACCAACAATAGAGGTTAGGCTAACTTCTAATTTTCAGATTCACTTTTAGAGCCCTTTTTGAATATTAGCACTATATTTGCTATGCGCCAGTCCTGTGGAGCAGACCCTGTCGCTATAAAGTCCCTAAATATAAGAAATAATGGCTTTTCTATTGCATTACTTAGTTCTCTTAGTACTCGTGGGTGTATGCCATCCGGACCCGGAGATTTATCTATTTTAATCTTATTTAGCCGGTTTTGCACCTCTTCTTGGGTTAGATTGGTGACCCTTAATATAGGGTTTTCTTTGTCTCTCAGCATTTCACCTAGAATTTCATTTCCACCGTGAATACCGTGGAGAAGGTGTTTAATATATTAGCTTTTTCCTCGTCATCTACAACTATTCTTTCCTCACAATTTTTTAAGGGGTCTACATTTTCACTTTTGATTCTTTTACTATTGATATAGCAGTAGTTCAATGGTAAGTACCAAGTAATATGTAGGGTAATCACAAGGTCAAATATAAAAAAAAGTGAATATCAGTATACAATAAAAATAAACATGGCCCTAATATTACAGGCGGATACCAATTAGCAAAGGATGGTACTTATAACGGATAGATCAAGTTCAGGGCGAAAAAAAGGTATCATGGAGTTTGATAATGTGATTTCTATAGAAAACAAAGAACATGTACTCAATGGCATAGGGAGGACTTGCCAGACAGTGAAAGAACCACACCTGACGCGCGTTTTGCACCTAACTTCTTCAAGGGGTAAGGGATCGATGCTACTGCATAGGCGCCACCGCCGGCACCATTTTGCTGGAGGTTAATTTTTTTTTTCAAAGCCCACAATATAAACTGCAATATTTAAAATAGGAGTCAGATCCCTGAAGGATCAGTGATCTGTCAGTTAAAACACAATAATGAAGAGCGCCAAATAAAACCCCTCCCATAGGCCGCCCCAAACCATAAGAATCTCTTTAACTGAAAACAAAGATTAAACAACAACCACAAGATGGATTTCTTCAACCCAGGTATCATTTTAATCAGTGTAACAGCGCCAACCTTACAGTTTTTTCTGATACCAGAATGTAGTGTGGTGTGTGCACGATTACTTACTGCAGTTGTGCAGTGAGCCTTAAGTGTTCTTACGGATCTGGGTCTGCTCCGGACAAACAATCAGTGTATATGGCCAATGGTATAGGTGGTTTCCTTCATTGGAGACTGCCCTTCCCGTGGTTGTTCCTTCCCGGGTAAAGACCTGGCTGGTCATTGCTTGCGTTGAGAAACACGTGATGGTGTCTTCGCGGCTTCTGTTTTGCATGTTTTACATATTTCCCATAAGGGATGGGGGCAGTGCTCTAGAATCACTGCGTTGAGAAACACGTGATGGTGTCTCCGCAGTGTCGGATGTTGATCTCCATGAGTTCATTCATCCTCCTCTTCATAGTCTTTTTACTAGGCATTGCTCCTACCAGCCAGTTTCCTACTCCACACTGATGAGGGGCAATACCCCGAAACAGCTGTATGTGGATGGATACCATGTTTTGGCATAGGTGGTTTCCTTCATTGGAGACTGCCCTTCCCGTGGTTGTTCCTTCCCGGGCAAAGACCTGGCTGGTCATTGCTTGCGTTGAGAAACACGTGATGGTGTCTCCGCGGCTTCTGTTTTGCATGTTTTACATATTTCCCATAAGGGATGGGGGCAGTGCTCTAGAATCACTGCGTTGAAAAACACGTGATGGTGTCTCCGCAGTGTCGGATGTTGATCTCCATGAGTTCATTCATCCTCCTCTTCATAGTCTTTTTACTAGGCATTGCTCCTACCAGCCAGTTTCCTACTCCACACTGATGAGGGGCAATACCCCGAAACAGCTGTATGTGGATGGATACCATGTTTTGGCATAGGTGGTTTCCTTCATTGGAGACTGCCCTTCCTGTGGTTATTCCTTCCCGGGCAAAGACCTGGCTGGTCATTGCTTGCGTTGAGAAACACGTGATGGTGTCTCCGCGGCTTCTGTTTTGCATGTTTTACATATTTCCCATAAGGGATGGGGGCAGTGCTCTAGAATCACTGCATTGAGAAACACGTGATGGTGTCTCCGCAGTGTCGGATGTTGATCTCCATGAGTTCATTCATCCTCCTCTTCATAGTCTTTTTACTAGGCATTGCTCCTACCAGCCAGTTTCCTACTCCACACTGATGAGGGGCAATACCCCGAAACAGCTGTATGTGGATGGATACCATGTTTTGGCATAGGTGGTTTCCTTCATTGGAGACTGCCCTTCCCGTGGTTGTTCCTTCCCGGGCAAAGACCTGGCTGGTCATTGCTTGCGTTGAGAAACACGTGATGGTGTCTCCGCGGCTTCTGTTTTGCATGTTTTACATATTTCCCATAAGGGATGGGGGCAGTGCTCTAGAATCACTGCGTTGAGAAACACGTGATGGTGTCTCCGCAGTGTCGGATGTTGATCTCCATGAGTTCATTCATCCTCCTCTTCATAGTCTTTTTACTAGGCATTGCTCCTACCAGCCAGTTTCCTACTCCACACTGATGAGGGGCAATACCCCGAAACAGCTGTATGTGGATGGATACCATGTTTTGGCATAGGTGGTTTCCTTCATTGGAGACTGCCCTTCCCGTGGTTGTTCCTTCCCGGGCAAAGACCTGGCTGGTCATTGCTTGCGTTGAGAAACACGTGATGGTGTCTCTGCGGCTTCTGTTTTGCATGTTTTACATATTTCCCATAAGGGATGGGGGCAGTGCTCTAGAATCACTGCGTTGAGAAACACGTGATGGTGTCTCCGCAGTGTCGGATGTTGATCTCCATGAGTTCATTCATCCTCCTCTTCATAGTCTTTTTACTAGGCATTGCTCCTACCAGCCAGTTTCCTACTCCACACTGATGAGGGGCAATACCCGGAAACAGCTGTATGTGGATGGATACCATGTTTTGGCATAGGTAGTTTCCTTAACTGGAGACTGCCCTTCCCGTGGTTGTTCCTTCCCGGGCAAAGACCTGGCTGGTCATTGCTTGCGTTGAGAAACACGTGATGGTGTCTCCGCGGCTTCTGTTTTGCATGTTTTACATATTTCCCATAAGGGATGGGGGCAGTGCTCTAGAATCACTGCGTTGAAAAACACGTGATGGTGTCTCCGCAGTGTCGGATGTTGATCTCCATGAGTTCATTCATCCTCCTCTTCATAGTCTTTTTACTAGGCATTGCTCCTACCAGCCAGTTTCCTACTCCACACTGATGAGGGGCAATACCCCGAAACAGCTGTATGTGGATGGATACCATGTTTTGGCATAGGTGGTTTCCTTCATTGGAGACTGCCCTTCCCGTGGTTGTTCCTTCCCGGGCAAAGACCTGGCTGGTCATTGCTTGCGTTGAGAAACACGTGATGGTGTCTCCGCGGCTTCTGTTTTGCATGTTTTACATATTTCCCATAAGGGATGGGGGCAGTGCTCTAGAATCACTGCGTTGAGAAACACGTGATGGTGTCTCCGCAGTGTCGGATGTTGATCTCCATGAGTTCATTCATCCTCCTCTTCATAGTCTTTTTACTAGGCATTGCTCCTACCAGCCAGTTTCCTACTCCACACTGATGAGGGGCAATACCCCGAAATAGCTGTATGTGGATGGATACCATGTTTTGGCATAGGTGGTTTCCTTCATTGGAGACTGCCCTTCCCGTGGTTGTTCCTTCCCGGGCAAAGACCTGGCTGGTCATTGCTTGCGTTGAGAAACACGTGATGGTGTCTCCGCGGCTTCTGTTTTGCATGTTTTACATATTTCCCATAAGGGATGGGGGCAGTGCTCTAGAATCACTGCGTTGAGAAACACGTGATGGTGTCTCCGCAGTGTCGGATGTTGATCTCCATGAGTTCATTCATCCTCCTCTTCATAGTCTTTTTACTAGGCATTGCTCCTACCAGCCAGTTTCCTACTCCACACTGATGAGGGGCAATACCCCGAAACAGCTGTATGTGGATGGATACCATGTTTTGGCATAGGTGGTTTCCTTCATTGGAGACTGCCCTTCCCGTGGTTGTTCCTTCCCGGGCAAAGACCTGGCTGGTCATTGCTTGCGTTGAGAAACACGTGATGGTGTCTCCGCGGCTTCTGTTTTGCACGTTTTACATATTTCCCATAAGGGATGGGGGCAGTGCTCTAGAATCACTGCGTTGAGAAACACGTGATGGTGTCTCCGCAGTGTCGGATGTTGATCTCCATGAGTTCATTCATCCTCCTCTTCATAGTCTTTTTACTAGGCATTGCTCCTACCAGCCAGTTTCCTACTCCACACTGATGAGGGGCAATACCCCGAAATAGCTGTATGTGGATGGATACCATGTTTTGGCATAGGTGGTTTCCTTCATTGGAGACTCCCCTTCCCGTGGTTGTTCCTTCCCGGGCAAAGACCTGGCTGGTCATTGCTTGCGTTGAGAAACACGTGATGGTGTCTCCGCGGCTTCTGTTTTGCATGTTTTACATATTTCCCATAAGGGATGGGGGCAGTGCTCTAGAATCACTGCGTTGAGAAACACGTGATGGTGTCTCCGCAGTGTCGGATGTTGATCTCCATGAGTTCATTCATCCTCCTCTTCATAGTCTTTTTACTAGGCATTGCTCCTACCAGCCAGTTTCCTACTCCACACTGATGAGGGGCAATACCCCGAAACAGCTGTATGTGGATGGATACCATGTTTTGGCATAGGTGGTTTCCTTCATTGGAGACTGCCCTTCCCGTGGTTGTTCCTTCCCGGGCAAAGACCTGGCTGGTCATTGCTTGCGTTGAGAAACACGTGATGGTGTCTCCGCGGCTTCTGTTTTGCATGTTTTACATATTTCCCATAAGGGATGGGGGCAGTGCTCTAGAATCACTGCGTTGAAAAACACGTGATGGTGTCTCCGCAGTGTCGGATGTTGATCTCCATGAGTTCATTCATCCTCCTCTTCATAGTCTTTTTACTAGGCATTGCTCCTACCAGCCAGTTTCCTACTCCACACTGATGAGGGGCAATACCCCGAAACAGCTGTATGTGGATGGATACCATGTTTTGGCATAGGTGGTTTCCTTCATTGGAGACTGCCCTTCCTGTGGTTATTCCTTCCCGGGCAAAGACCTGGCTGGTCATTGCTTGCGTTGAGAAACACGTGATGGTGTCTCCGCGGCTTCTGTTTTGCATGTTTTACATATTTCCCATAAGGGATGGGGGCAGTGCTCTAGAATCACTGCGTTGAGAAACACGTGATGGTGTCTCCGCAGTGTCGGATGTTGATCTCCATGAGTTCATTCATCCTCCTCTTCATACTATAGAATATATGGCATATCACTTGTTTTAGTCACAGGAGGGGTTACCTCTGACAGCGACACTGTCAGATTGAGCCAGTGTTTTGAGCAGATCAATCTGCCTGATGACAAGTGACCTAAGAGGAATCATTTTTGGACCATTTTTTTAATTAAAAAAAATGAAAATTCTGTCAGCGCTCTGTGTTATTAAATGTGCTATTGGTTACTAATGAGTTATCATCCATTTTTATAGTGAAATTAATCTGACTTTAATAAGGCTGTATTAGGCAAGATGCACACTGCATCTCTGCACTTAGTTCACAGGCTACATCTGGAGCTTTTAATGACATATAGTGTAAAGACCCACAAGGCACACTACAAAATTTGGGGGTTTTGATCTCAGTCTTGCAGGTATCTGAATGAACACAGTTAAACAGTAGATGAAAGCTTTGTAGACTGTTCTTTCCTACAGCGAGGGCTGCTGCAAAGAAATCTATACTTTACAGTAGATCCGCATGGTGGATGGATGCCTTGGCATCCATTCTGCCTGTGACCACTGTCAGGCATATATTTCCTGTGCATATGTGCCCAATACTGAGTACAAATGCAATGTGTACCTATCCTTTAAAGAGCTTGAAGGAGGTTGGCTACAGTCCTAGGAGACCTCAGTGTTACATATGTTTTTTTCACAGCAATTGGAGACTTTATAGTTTTAGGAAAAATACATCGAACTCTGTGAATTTGAACTTCCAGAGAGTCTATCATCACTTATTGTCAAACAAATAAGAATAAAATTACCAGTCCAAGAGATTTTTCAATACATTTCATACCAGTATGACAGTGGAAATAGTCTTGAAAGTTTCTTACAAAGCTATAGGTGGTGCTGAATTGCATGATATCCTCCTTCTTGCTCTCTAATTCCTTGGTTTTCATGAAGACCAGCATCTTAACCCTTGCTATTGTTTGTGTACACATTAGCACATCAGAGGGCACAGGATGCTTGAAGCCATCACTCAGCCTTATCACCAACACAAGCAGTTCACACTTTTTTCCCTGTACCTGCACACCTGTTCTCCTGATAGCATCAGTCTTACACAAGCCAGGTAAGAGGTTCCTATTGAGGAGGAGGCCGCTTATCTTAGCCAGAGTGTTTGTTTTGCCTGGATGTCTGTAATGAAACAAAGAGGATTTAATCATGTTAAACAAAAGAACTTTCTGAGGCCCAGAGTAGATGGACAGAGAATGTTTATGTTCTTTTCACTAAGTTCGGGTTTCAAACCCCCTTCTTCTTACCTTAGGCCTGAAATTTGTGGGAGCCTTCACCTCACTATGTTGTGACAGGTGTGTCCTGCTAAGCTTGATGGACCCCTGACATTATTACATGGGTGAATGCTCTCTTTCACATAACTTTTTTTGCACTAGAAGATTCTTAGAAGAAATCCCAAAATAATGCCAGTAAAACCTTAATGATTTAAATATCAATATACAGATGGGTTAAAGCTGTTGTCATTGGTCATAAATCAGTGGGATATCATTATCTCTGTGGTGCCATACCATGAAGCTGGCGGTGGACTTTTCATATATTTTCCACAATTTGGAGGCACTTATCCTAAGAGCTCATAACCGTTCACACAACTGTATTTTCGGTTCAAGTACTGTCCGTGAAAAAAAATGGACAACATGCACTAGTTTCTTCCATAAATTGGATGAGACGCTGCCATTCTGGTCTGTGAGTGTGTAATAAATCAGATGCTATACGCAGGCACAGTATATCATGCATTTTTTAGTGACTGAATAATACCGCATACAGGGGACAAATGCCGCCACACCATCTCCTGACCAGATATTACTACCTCATAGTGACCAATATCACATACAAGGGACAAATACCACCACACCATGAACAGATCACATATTACCATCACATAGTGACTGAATACTACAATACTTATCATTAATAAAAAAAGCACAATACTAATATTACCATAGGTGCCATTATACACATGAGCTCTGTACATAGTACACAGTGTATTGGGTCAGTGTACGCGTAATACAGTGATCACCGGTGACATTACATATTATAGATATTATTAGACATTAATAGATATTATAACAGGCCCGGATTGGCAATATGCTAAGGCGGGCAGGTGCCCAGTGGGCCAGTGGAACTGAACTACAAAGTGGGCTGCTGTCCCTTTAAAACTTCTGACTAAAGGTCCTGTGTGTGCACGCTCTCTCGTATGCAGTGACAAAGGCCGTGCAGGCCTGCATCAGTGAGTGAGCATGGCTGCGGCCCTTGTCAGTGCGGGCAAGCAGGAGAGTGCGTACGCACACATGGCCTAATCAGAAGTTTGAAAAGCTTCCTGCAGCGTGCATAGGACGCCTCTCTCTATCTGACGCTGGCCAGTATGAGTGTCAGAGAACATTATGCGCTCCTTACCAATCCTAGTGATCCGCTCCTCAGCACATTCGACGCTGGACATCTTCAGCCTCCCCCCATCTCAGGGATCTGGGTGAGCCCCAAGATGAAAATTTTTTTTATGTATATACAGCAGTTGCAGTTTCACCTGTATAATGTATATAGTCTGCTGTATATACAGTATTTAAGTGATACTGCTACTGCTGTATATAATTGCAGTATAACCTATATAATGTATGTGCAGCAGTCTATAATAATAATAATAATTTTATTTCTATAGCGCCAACATATTCCGCAGCACTTTACATTATAGAGGGGACTTCTACAGACAATAGACATTACAGAATAGCAATAAACACATAAATCAAAACAGATACCAAGAGGAATGAGAGTCCTGCTCGCAAGCTTACAATCTAAGGGAAAAGGGGAGACACGAAAGGTGGATGGTCACAATTGTGTTTTTATTGTTTGGACCATCCCTAGTGTAAGAATCGGGTGTTCCCGTTGCTGCATGAACCAGTTAACAGTCTAAATATGTAAGAGTACAGACACAGAGGGCTATTAAATGCAAAAAGCATGTTAGAACATGATGCGAGGAACCTGGATATGGTAAAAAATTTTGAAATGAGCCACACAGGGATATTTAGGTTAGTGCGTTGAGGCGATAGGCTAGTCTGAACAAATGCGTTTTTAAGGCACGCTTAAAACTGTGGGGATTGGGGATTAATCGTATTAGCCTGGGTAGTGCATTTCAAAGAATCGGCGCAGCATGTGAAAAGTCTTGGAGACGGGAGTGGGAGGTTCTGATTAATGAGGATGTTAACATCAGGTCATTAGCAGAATGGAGGGCACGGGTAGGGTGGTAGGCCGAGACGAGGGAGGAGATGTAGGGTGGTGCTGAGCCATGGAGGGCTTTGTGGGTGAGGGTAATAAGTTTATACTGAATTTTGGAGTGGATGGATAGCCAGTGTAATGACTGGCACAAGGTAGAGGCATCGGTGTAACGATTGGTGAGGAATATGATCCTAGCTGCAGCATTCAGGACAGACTGGAGAGGGGAGAGTTTGGTAAGAGGGAGACCGATTAGTAGAGAGTTACAATAGTCCAGACGAGAATGAATAAGAGAAACAGTAAGAGTTTTTGCAGAGTCGAAAGTAAGAAAGGGTCGAATTCTAGAAATGTTTTTGAGGTGCGGATAACAAGAGCAAGCCAGGGATCGGATGGGGGGGGTGAATGAATGCTCGAAATAAAGTATGATCCCAAGACAGCGGGCATGTTGCTGGGGAGTAATGGTGGAACCACACATGGAAATGGCAATGTCGGGCATAGGTAGGTGATTACAGGGAGGAAACACAAGGAGTTCAGTTTTTGACAGGTTTAGTTTCAGATAGAGAGAGGACATGATGTTAGAGACAGCAGTAAGACAATCACTGGTGTTTTCCAAAAAGGCAGGCGTGATATCAGGAGAAGTGTATAATTGAGTGTCATCAGCATAGAGATAGTACTGGAACCCAAATCTACTGATTGCTTGACCAATAGGGGCAGTGTACATAGAGAAGAGGAGGGGGCCTAGAACTGATGCTTGAGGAACCCCAACAGTAAGGGGAAGATGAGAGGAGGAGGAGCCAGCAAAAGATACAGTAAAGGAGCGGTCAGAGAGATGGGAGGAGAACCAAGAGAGAACGGTGTCCTTGAGGCCAATGGAGCGGAGCATAGTGAGGAGGAGCTGATGATCCAGTGTCAAATGCTGCAGAGAGATCCAAGAGAATTATCATGGAGTAGTGACCATTAGATTTAGCTGTTATTATGTTATTATGCACATGGTGGGGGTAGGCAATTCAAGCGTTGAGCAAGATGAGGTTTTTTTATTATTAAGAGTATAAAAACATTTTTGTGACCAATGTAGAGCACAGTCTGCATTTGCAGTAAGGCATAAATCTAATGCTGTCCACACATATGTAAGATCTTGGTAGTGCAAAGGAGAGGAGGAGTTTTGCAACTGGGAATCAAGCAGCAATTTACCCTCCAATTTTACCATCTTGGCCAACTTTTTTTTTCGTGTGGTTATCTCCTAAATGCAAACACCTGTCAGGACTGCTTTTTGAGATTCCCAAACTCCCAAAGGGAAAATCGGCAAAGTCGTGCTAGGTTGGTTTAGAGAGAAAGAGTATTACTCTAATTGATTTCCCAGTTTCTTAAAGACTTCTGGGTAAGAGAGCAAAGTATCATTGAGGGTCCAGCTGAAAGTATGTGGGCGTGGATGCAATGAGCAGTTTTCTAGAATTGGGGAATGGTCTGACCAATGGGTAGTTAGGATAAAGATGGCGGATGTTAGGTAGTAGACATGGGCGAACATGAAAAAAAAATGGCTACACCGACCCATCAAATTAATGTAAAGTAGTTGTATTTCTGAAGACATAAAGGTTACTCCAGTCCCTGAGTGAAACAACATTTCTGGCGAGTGCCTCCTCTGAATTTGGCGCATTTTATTCCTATACGCCCCTAACTAAGACTGAGGCACAAAACGCTAGTCTTAATGAATCGGGGCCAGAATCCACTGACATTTTACACCCCAAAGCAAATGAATAGGACATTTTATATCCACAAATCATAAGCGCAAACAAACTAATGCTATACAAATTTTAAAATCCCTGGAATAGGTTCAGGAATAGGTTACTGTCTATATACATTATATAGGTGATATTGCGACTGCTGTATATACGTTATATAGAAAATATAAAGCTGCACTCTGAATTGTTTAGAATGGTACATCTAGAAAATTGGAACTGCATTTCTGGCAGAGAACATTGGTTAAGTGCTATATTATGTACATGTGAAATTCTGAAAAATTTGCTATAGGAAAATTTACAGTAAAAAGAAGGTACTTAGCGTATAGATTGGCCAACATATGTGAGCCCAACTGCAGTGATAATGTGTACCTTAGGCTGGGGTCACACTGGCGAATAAAACGGACGAATGCAATGCGTTAAAAAATCGCATTGCGTTCGAACCCATGTTATTCTATGGGGCAGCTCCCATCATGCGATTTTTTATCGCATCCGATCCTCTGACCGAGACAATCGCAGCATGCTGCGAGTGTCACCGATTTTCGGATCGGATTCGACAATGCAGGTCTATGGGGGCGAGAAAAAATGGGAGTAAAAATGGACCCGATGTGTGAGTTGCGATAAAAATCGCACCAAAAGCCAGCATTTTTTTTCCTAAAGACAGTAAAATCACAGTGTCCAGTTAAATAAAGCAACGAATTAATAGATAAGGACACATTAATTAAATAAATATATATATATATATATATATTTTATACATGTTATAGAGACACATTTATATATATATTTCTAGTTCATACAGTTCTTAATTGCAGAATAGCCGCTGACACATTAGCCGGCTTTTGTATAACATTCTCCTGCCTGACATGAAATGACACATGGTTTACATATAGTTAACCATTTCATTTCATGTTTTTTTTTATGTCTATCACTATTAATTATATGAGGGCTTGTGGGTTAAATTTTGGGCTTGTAGGGGTTCATTTAAGGGGTTAATTCGTTGTATTAAATACGGGGACTCCCTGCAGCCTCAGTGACGTCAGCAGGAGTCCCTGCAATTTAATACAACGAATTAACCCCTTAAATGAACCCCTACAAGCCCAAAATTTAACCCACAAGCCCTCATATAATTAATAGTGATAGACATAAAATAAAAAACATGAAATGAAATGGTTAACTATATGAAAACCATGTGTCATTTCATGTCAGGCAGAAGAATGATTATACAAAAGCCGGCTAATGTGTCAGCGGCTATTCTGCAATTAAGAACTGTATGAACTAGAAATATATATATTAATGTGTCTCTATAACATGTATAAAATATATATATATATATATATATATATATATATATATATATAAAAATATATATATATATTTATTTAATGTGTCTATATCTATTAATTAGTTTGTGTGGGGAAACCTGTCATTGGGCTCCATTATATGTCCATTTTGTTTTCCTGCAAGAAAATCTCGCCAGACGGATGTCAAATGGATGCTTACATGCGATTAAAATTGCATCAATGAAGATAAATCGCATCAAAAACGGATCACTGGTTAAGATACCTTTGTGCGATTTCGGACCGTTAAAATGGGACCGATTTTTTATTCGTTGTGTGTGACTCCAGCCTTAGGGTGGTTTTACACTTACCGTATTTTTGCGGGCTGATTTTGTGGCCCCAATAGCTTTCTATGGGGCCGCAAAATCATCCCGCAAAAATTCAATGGTGCGCCGTGGGCCGTATAAACGGCCGTGAAAAAATATCGATCTTGCTTGATATTTTTCACGGGGTATGGACACGGCGCCCATTTAAATCAATGGGGCCGCAAAAACAAACCGGAAGTTTGTTTTTGCAGCGCACCCACTTCCGGTTTTACGGAACGCCGTTTTTTTTCTCCAATATTATTTCCATAGTATTGGGAAAAAAACAACGTCGATCCGCAAACATTTTTTGTGGCTCACCACAAAAAATGCTGCGATACGGCCCGCAAAAACGGGCCGCAGTAACGGACCGCAAAAAATGCGGTAAGTGTAAAACCACCCTTATAGTTGGGTCTTTTTCCTGATAAGACACCTCTCCTGGAATAAAAAGCCTACAATGTATGGGGCAGGAAAGAACCAGCTAGTTAAGATCACCTGAATCTGCTGGATTGGGCGTGGGGCTGCACATGTCACATGGGTTTGCTATAAACAGAAAAAAACTGACCAGCACATCCCTATAAAGCTGCACTCTGAATTGTTTTGAATAGTTTTCTGTTTGTAGCAAATTCATGTGACATGCACTCCCACACCCAATTCCAGCAGATTCAGGTGATTTTAACTACCGTATATACTCGAGTATAAGCTGAGATTTTCAGCCCAATTTTTAAGGCTGAAAGTGCCCCTCTCGGCTTATACTCAAGTCATATATGAGGGTCGGTGGGGGAGGGGGAGCGCGGGTGTCAGAGATCATACTCACCCCCTCCTGGCATGGTCTCTGCAGCCCCCCTGCTTCATCCATGGTCTTGACTGCGGTGCCGCAGCGCTTCCTGCTTTCAGCGGTCACGTGGTACCGCTCATTAATGTCATGAATATGCGCATATTCATGACTTTAATGAGTGTTTCCATGATGTGACCACTGAAACCTGGAAGAGCTGCAGCGCCGAGAGCATGGAAGAAGCAGGGGGGCTGCAGAGACCGTGCGCCAGGAGGGGGTGAGTATGACGGGGAGAACAGGGAGCAGTGCAATACTCACCTATCCCCATTCCACCGCCGTGCGCCGTTCTGTTCTCCACGTCCTCTGACTGTGACTTTCAGGTCAGAGGGCGCGAAGACGTAGTCAGTGCGCTTCCTCTGCTGAACATCACTGCAGAGACCCGGGAGACAGAGAGGCACGTGGACCCCAGTGCCGGGGGCCTGAGCCAGCAGCGACACTGGCATCTGGCCCACATAGCGCGCCCTTGTCCCTGCCTGCTCAGGACACTGGCACATGGCCCCCAGCGACAAGAGGAATGTCATTTTTCTTTTAATTGCAGCTGCAGCAGCAATATATGGGCCGTATTTATCTATGGAGCATCTTCTTGGGCCACCATTAACCCTTGTGCAACATTTTATGGAGGTATTTATCTATGGAGCATCTTTTTGGATCACCATTAACCCTTGTGCAGCACCACCCTCGGCTTATACTGGAGTCAATAAGTTTTCCCATTTTTTGTGGCAAAATTAGGGGTTTCGGCTTATACTCAAGACGGCTTATACACGAGTATATACGGTATCTGGTTCCTTCCTGCCCCATATATTGTAGGCTTTTTATTCCAGGAGAGGTGTTTTATCAGGACAAGGACCCAACTATAAGGTATGCATTAATGTTGCAGTTGGGCTCATATACTGTACATTGGCCAATCTATATGCTATGTACCTTCTTTTTACTGTAAATATTCCTATAGCAAATTCTGCATTTTTCACATGTACATAATATAGTACTTAACCAATGTTCTGTGGCAGTAATGCAGTTTCAATTTTCTAGATGTACTATTCTAAACAATTCAGAGTGCAGCTTTATATTTTCTTAGAACTGTTAGGTTAGCAGGCACCTATTCACACTAGTAGGGATGTGCTGGGCACTCTTTTTCTGCTTGTATATGATATATAAGTTATGCTGCTGTATGTATGTGCGCGTGTACATATATATACACACACACATATATATGTATATATATATATATATGTGTGTATATCTATTATATAAAGCTCAAGTGTGTGTATGTATGTATGTATGTCAGGGATTGGCATCCGCACCGTCGCAGCTACAGCCACAAAATTTGGCACAGTCACACGTCTGGACCCCGAGAGTGTCCTAGGCTATGTTGTGAGGCGAAATTTTAACCCCGCTCGTTCCAATTCACCAAACAATTTTGCCCCTATTTACATAATGGGGAAAAAGTGTGTGTGTATCATGCCCCTCCCCTCATTATGATGTCACAATGGTTGCCATGGCGACGCTGATGTCATCATAGGTTGCAAGCCCCGCCGCTCATTATGATGTCATAATGGTTGACTATGTGATGGAGGATGTGTGATGGGTATATGGGCACTGGACTATGGGATGGAGGATATGTATGACGGGTATATGGGCACGGGACTATGGGATGGCGGATATGTATGATGGGTATATGGGCAAGGGACAATGAGATGGAGGATGTGTGATGGGTATATGGGCATGGGACTATGGGATGGAGGATATGTATGATGGGTATATGGGCACGGGCCTATGGGATTGTGGATATGTATGATGGGTATATGGGCACGGGACTATGGGATGAAGGATAATTATAATTTGCTATAACAAACCACAGTTAGTTACTATGCCCGAGCAACGCCGGGCTCTTCAGCTAGTATATAGATATATATACACATACACATACTGCAGCTATACACAGCAGGCAGTCTCAGTATCACCTACTGTATATATTGTATACACAGCAGTCCCAGAATCAGATATGTAACGTATATATGGAGCACTCGCCAGGGCCATGGGGTAATTGGTACCAGGCCGCTTCTTAAAGGGGCAGTGTCACAGCAGCGGTGACCCGGTCTGTGGCCCTGGGCGTCCAGTAAAAGGGAATATTTACAGGGGATGAAAAATAAAGAGTTGTAAAGTGTTTGTGATGCCACCTGTGGTTTCTGGTCAGAGGTGACCAGCGCTGCAGTGCAGATCCTTTGGAATGGATGGTGTGATGCAGCAAAGTTGGAATAGCTCTCCACAGGCAGATCTGTTGTCCCAGGGCAGTGGTTGGAATTAAAGATGTTGTGTTTGATGATGATAGTAGATGTAGCAGTGCTGAGTGAGTGTTGCAGAAAGAATTCAGAGGACACAGTTGGGTGCAGTTCCAAAGCTTTACTCACAGTACTGGTGCGTCCTGTTCCCCCTTTGGTGCTGCGTCCTTCAGGTGAGGGGCTCAGTCAACTCCCAGGCAGATGGAGAACACCTTTCCAGGACTCCCTTTAGAATCTGCCTTTCCTGGCCATCTCACTGTGTTGCTTTCTGCCCACTTCCTACGCAACACCTCACAGTCATTGTCCCAGGCCAGCACCCGCGGACCTTGTCACATAACGTACTCTCTGCGTTTCCTTGCTCCCTTTTGGCTGCCTTTCTGGTGAAGGTAACTGTGGTTTGTGGCTGAGATACGTAAAGGTGCCTCAACTGTCGGCTTGCTAATTGAGTCCGTTGTCCACTCCTCTTGGCTGTTGACCGATACCCTTCTGCGACCTGATCCCTCCGCCTGACGTCCGTCAGCATGGAACGAGCCTCATGGACAGTCTAATCATTGCTCCATGCCTCTAGGATCCCTTCCCTCTACAGGGAGCTTCCTTCTGTCTCTGTCCTTCTAGCAGCTCCTCCCGAGGTGTGCTGGGTGCAGATGTTATATTACTGTCAGGTGTAAGAGCGCTGTCAGGTGACCCCACCTTACCTGGGAAGTGGGATACCACACCTCTGGGTGAGATGCAGTACCTCTGTGGTGACTGAACCCTCAGGGGTGCCACATACCCCCCCATTAAACAGCACGTCCATGAGCTGAGACAGAGTGAAAACAAAGATGTTCACAGGAGCATACAAAAATTTTTCATTTCAGCAATACTGCCAGCAGTTAAACAATATTTTACATGACTTCCCTTTATGGGAGGCACCTTTTCTTTTTAACGTTACATAATGTGAACATAACAATTTTCCATTAAGCATAAGGCTTTCAGGTACTATTTGTCCTTTGTAGTAAACATCCTACGTCCTATTATAAAATTACACTATCCTACATTTTCTCATCCTATCACATATTATCATTATTTTTCTTTCCTAAGACCTGTGGGTAGCAACCGATACTGGCTAGAAAGTTTGCTACCCCAATTGAAAACACTATTGTTACCAAAATATTGTCATACAAAATATTAATACTTCGTTTCTGTTAAACACTATTAAGCTTTCTAAAAATCTGTTATTTTTCCATAAAATATTAGCAGCTACTGTTACTAACTTATACATTTTTGTATACTGTAAATGCAATCAGTGCAGTACAATCTCTTTATTAGGTGCAATCAAACTATCTAAAACGAGGTAGTTCTTAATTACTATCCCCAGCTGGGGTGTCTTCTTATGTCCTAAGTGCTAAATGCGGAGGACATGCTCCAAACCTCCAACATAGGCCTTGGTTGGGCTGCAAGGCATATCTGGTCTCCTTCCCGGACCACCTATTCGGCCACACCAAACGGGTTATTGTTCAGCGGTGATTATAAAACAGATGAACCTTTGTTCCTAAAGGTTGCATGTAAAAACAAGAAGAAGCACCTTAAGAGGTGCTAAACTATTTACAAGGGAAAGTTTGCGGACCATTCAGCGTTCATGATCTCTCAGTCTCACTTATCCTATAAAACCGGTGTAAAACTTGCAGTACCCTCCTGGGTTAACTTTAACTATTTACAGTACAATGTAACTTTATGTTTTACATTTTCTTCCAGGGTAGGACTTGACCCTTACTGCCTCCTGGCTGGGTGGAATCAACTGTAACTGCAGTCACTACTGGTGACGGTGTAGTGGTTGCAGTCTGGGTAACGGCTGCCGGTGGAGCTTCTGTTGTGGTTGCTGCTGTGGTGGATGGTAGGACCACGGCTACTACTGCCCCCTGGTCTTCTTTAGGGGCTCTCAGCTCCACAGGGATCCAGCGCACATGCAGAGCGTACCATCCCCTTTCACTGTAGTGCTGGGTGAAGGAGACGCGCTCTCCCGGGAAGAGGTCACATTCAGGATGTCCCCGGATAAGGTGGGACTCTACATCCCGCTGGTTTACAAACAAATCGTGGGCTTGTTTGGAGTCCTGGATGAAACCCCATCCAGATTGAAACTGAGGACCGTGCCCAAACCCATCGGGTTCCAGCACTCCATGCGACCCCTGAAGATCTGGGCTTTGGCCTGCAGGTTGCGCTCCTCCAGGGCCATCCGCTGAGCCTGTCGTTCTCTCCTCCTGCAACAGCTTCTGGACCTGCCAGCGGCAGAACTCCTCCTCCATGATGGGGAATCCCATCATGTCTGTCCTCCTATCCTCCCAGGGGATTACCTCAGGCCTGTGGCGCACTGCGGGGAGTGGTTACTCTATTTTAAAAGGTTCCAGTATCTCACCCCTGGGCTCTATCTTCCGATCCCAGGCGATGTCAGCTACCACCTGGCCGGATTTGGGGGTTGGTGCGGATCCTATGGGTCCTAGCAGGGCATCCCATTTCTCAGGGGCGGCGTCCGTACCTGCTCCTGCAGTGCCACTGTCATCTGCCACAGGTCCCGGTGTGGTGGGTACCGGTGACGTGGGTGCCTGGGACCTGGCGGCCTCCTCCAAAGTGGCCTGCTTCCACCTGGTAATGATGGCTTGTTGTTTGCGCAGAGACCGTGCCAGCTCCTCCACTTCTTTCTCTAGGCGTGCCAGGTCTGTGCCAGTTGGGCGGCTGAAGCCTTGATCTCCAGGGCCAGGGGAGCTTTCTGTTTCTTCCCTGCACCCAACAGGCTTCCCTCCACTTGCCATGATGTCCTGATGGTGCTTTGCCTTCTCTTCCGCTCTGTTTCCCGCCGCGGGGCCTTACTCCACCCCCCCCGGGTGGTGCCTTTTTCCTTTGCTGCCATAACAGGCCACGAGGCGGACCCCTCGGGCTGTTGGCCATGATGCTGTAGCATAGAAATACAGGCAGGGGAGGTTCATGTTGTTTCGCGCTCTTGTCTATGTACCGCCCACGATGGCACCCCTCACTGCACACCTCGTGGAACTGCCATAGCAGCCATCTTTACAGTCCAAATCACAGTCCAGTAACTTTACTCCTTTACACATGCTGTCAAGTAATTCCTCAGTTCAATAAAGTCTTTGGCACACAGGACTCGGCTTCAATATCATTATTTGTGACGCCAAGTTGGAATTCCCGCCAGGGACGTGGGGTACTCAGTACCGGGCCGCTTAAAGGGGCAGTGTCACAGTGGCGGTGACCTGGTCCGTGGCCCTGGGCATCCAGTAAAAGTGAATATTTACAGGGGATGAAAAATAAAGAGTTTGTAAAGTGTTCATGATGCCACCTGTGGTTTCTGGTCAGAGGTGACCAGCACTGTAGTGTAGATCCTCTGGGACGGATGGAATGATGCAGCAGAGTTGGAATAGTTCTCCAAAGGCAGAGCTGTTGTCCCAGGGCAGTGGTTGCAATTAAAGATGTTGTGTTTGATGATGATAGTAAATGTAGCAGTGCTGAGTGAGTGTTGCAGAAAGAATTCAGAGGACACAGCTGGGTGCAGTTCCAAAGCTTTACTCACAGTTCTGGTGCGCACAGATGTCCGCTTGGTGCTGCGTCCTTCAGGTGAGGGGCTCCGTCAACTCCCAGGCAGATGAAGAACACCTTTCCAGCACTCCCTTGAGTATATACCTTTCCTGGCTGTCTCACTGTGTTGCTTTCTCACCACTTCCTACACAACACCTCACAGTCATTGTCCCAGGCCAGCAGCCACAGACCTTGTCGGATAACGTACTCTCTGTGTTTCCTTTCTCCCTTTTGGCTGCCTTTCTGGCAAAGGTAACTGTGGTTTGTGGCTGAGGTACCTAAAGGTGCCTCAACTGTCCGCTTTCTAGCTGAGTCCGTTGTTCAATCCACTAGGCTAGGGTCTGATACCCTTCTATGACCTGATCTCTCCACCTGACGTCCATTAGCGTGGAACGAGCCCCACAGGCAGTCTAATCACTGCTCCATGCCTCTAGGATCCCTTCCCTCTACAGGGAGCTTCCTTCTGTCTCTGTCCTCTAGCAGCTCCTCCCGACCAGGAGCTGCTCCACATACGTCTGTCCACCTCTTCCCCTTCGGGAAGACTGTCCTAACTTTCCTTCTTCTCTCCCGCTCTAACCCTCAAGCTCCACCCACCTCCCAACACCCTTTCCTACCCAGCAGTGATAGAGCAGCACCTGCTCCAATAGTGTGCGTGTGCTGAGTGCAGATGATAAGGTACTGTCAGGTGTAAGAGCGCTGTCAGGTGACCCCCACCTTACCTGAGAAGTGGTATACCACACCTCTGGGTGAGGTGCAGTACCTCTGTGGGGACTGAACCCTCAGGGGCACCTGTAGTCTATATACATTATATATGTGATCCAGCAACTGTGTATATACGTTATATATGGACCTCTGGTCAATCATGCACACTGCGGAGCCATTGACACATGGTTCTCCAACTAACTTCTTTAAGAGGAGTGTTTTGGGGCATGACAAAGTATAGCAAATATAGGAGTATTATAATATGTGGGCTGGTGGGCTCTGTGTGGCAGGGCTGCTTTTTTGTCCCAGTCCGGCCCTGGTATATAGCGTTCGTGTACAGGTAATACAGTGATCACTGGTGACATTATAAACAGGATCTCTGTATGTAGTGTCAGTGAACATGTAATACAGTGATCACCAGTGACATACACAGGAACTCTGTATGTAGTGTCAGTGAACAGGTAATACAGGGATCACTGGTGACATTATACACAGGAGCTCTGTACATAGTGTCAGTGTACAGGTAATACAGGGATCTCCAGTGACATTATACACAGGAGCTCTATATATACAGTTAAAACCAGACTTCACATACACTGGATAAAAAGACACATATGCATGTTTTTTTTTTCAATATCTGACATGAAATCAGAATACCCCTTTCCCATTTTAGGTCAATCAGGATTACCATAATTATTAATATTTGCCAAATGCCAGAATAATGAGAAAGAGAGAGAGAGAGAGAAAATGTTTTAAGGCATTTTTATAACTTACTGCAAAGTCAAAAGTTTACATACACTAAGATTACTATGCTATTACTATATTACTAAACAATTCTGGACTGCCCATATGATGATGTCTTATATTCACATATATCTTCACATATATGTCTTCCGAGTGCAGTCCAATTTTTCTCATGGATTCCTTGACTTGCATGGCCAAGTGTAGCCGAATATCGGTTACAACTCGTGCATGCTGCGATTTTTTTCCTTCGGCAGTCTGTTTGAATTAACAATTGGACCTGTGCACGGCCCCAAAACGCAATCCAATGTTTTGTCGGATCGCACTTGAACCGAAAATAGGCCCTTAAAGCGCATTAAGATTGAAAAACAAATCCCTATTGTTGACTTGGAAGTGGTGGTCATCTTCTCCATTGTAATCACTAGACTTGTATGTGTAGAGGAGCAGTATATCCAGGGCTTATTGCAATGGCACGAGGTGTACATAAGTATTTCTTCCAGGTAATGGAGTGCTGGTGTGATCTGATGGCTCCTGACAAGGAAGCACACAATGTGTTATAGTAACAATGCCTGGGGGCCGCTGTCTTGGAGAACGTGCCCTGGGGCATCATGCAGGTGTGCATTCACCATGGATGGGCTTAATCAGCAGATCCCTAATTACATCTCTGTTGTATGGAGATGTCTTCAGTTTCCTGTGACCAGTCCCTTCTCCTCCCTCTGGCTACTTATCCCAAAATGCCAACCACATTGATTTACAGGTAGATTACACTGTAATCTCAGACAACATAGTTAAATTGCTCCGCTTTATACTGCTGGTTTGTGTTGTATCTCATGCACTGAAGTTCTCTTTTAATTTTTCAAATGAGGTCATTAAGGAATTACAAGGTTAATGCTGTTTTCATTGGGGTTAAGTTCCAGGCCAGGTTTCTAAAGGCAAATATGTCTTTATGAATTACAATCAGAATGCAAAGAATTATATGGAATAAGTTTGATTGCATAAGTTATCTTTTACCTTGAAGGGCCAGAAACAATGACCACTGAAATTCTAGAATTTCTAAGGCTGGTTTCACATTAGCGTTGAAACAACGCTGCGCACTGCGTCGGTAAGCCCCGCCCCGATCACCGCCTACTATCGCATTTGCACGCATGCGATCGGCGCACCCTATCAACATGCTAAAGATAGGGTGCGCCGATCGCATGCATGCAAATGCGATAGTAGGCGGTGATCCCGGATGGGGCGGGCAGGGAGCCGGATCGGGGCGGGGCTTACCGACGCAGTGCGCAGCGTTGTTTCAACGCTAATGTGAAACCAGCCTAAGTATTAGCTCTTTCTGCATCAACCGCATCTACTGTACGTCTGTCACACTGTTTCTTGTATAAAATGTATCATCAGATAATAGGGATGTCGATAAATGCACTTCTGAGTTGTCACTGCGTTTATTAAAGGGGTTGTCTACTACTGGTCGTCTTTAATAGCTCCAGAATGCTGCACAAAATAATTTTAAAAAATATATATTTACTTTTCATATCGGCACCGCACCTCTGATCTCCCCATGGTAACTCCCAGCTGTCATGTGACATTGTGTTACATGACCACTGCAGCCAATCAGCATCTGTATACACCTAATAGTCAGGAGGGTTCATAAAGTCACATCCACTTTGCATGAAACCCATTGGATTTTCAGCACAATAAAAACACAAAGGAATAAAACAGCATTTATGCTACTTGGGAGCATGGCGATAAAATGCATTTAAATGGGCCTGCTGTGAATGAGTGGAATCTAAAACACAATATATAGTGAAATTGACCAGGAGATTAAAATAAAGGGATTTGTGCAACTGAGGAAGCTTTTTTTTTATTAAATGCATGTATTTGGAGCTACAAATCATTTTTGCAATTGGGTTGCTTTGAACATTTTGCACTATTTGAAGGGCGGCACGGTGGCTCAGTGGTTAGCACTGCAGCCTTGCAGCGCTGGGATCCTGGGTTCAACTCCCACCAATGACAACATCTGCAAGGAGTTAGTATGTTCTCCCCGTGTTTCATGGGTTTCCTCCCACATTCCAAAGATAGGGAATTTAGATTGTGAGCCCCATCGGGGGCAGTGCCAATAGAGTCTGTAAAGTGCTGTAGAATTAATGGCACATCAGAAGCAAATGAATGATGGCATAAGGCTGTAACTCATACACAGCTCTATGTATAGGTACCATGACTGTGCAATGTACAGTAAATGAGATCAAAGACATTGATCCAGAAGATGTCTGAAAATAATGTGCACACAATGTAGAAGCTTTCCTTGGATGCTTAATTTTCAGCTCTTCCCATTGATGCATAGTGATATCTAAGAGCGCTCTGTTCTCATAGTCTGTGCTTAACCCATAATTGCCTTGCAAATGGCACCATCTACTGGCAGGTGGGTGTAAGTTGTATCATCTTCATTGTCCAGTATCATCTTCTATCCTCCCTAAAATGCTTTTCTTGAGATTAACATTGTGCTGTTTAAAATCTATGATCCGGGAAGTCACTTTTAGATGTATGGCTAAATGAGAACTGGGTGTTTTTCTTTTTTTTTTTGTTCTCTTTTTTTCACTTTGCCAAATAATCTTCTGATCTCTACAGTAAAAAAAGTGAACAAAACAAAAAGAAAAACCCAGTTCTCATTTTAGTATATTAATATCCTTGCATATCTTCATAAGATTAATAACTGCAGGTAAAAACAAACTGACTATACAGGAATTTGAGGGCTTGTCCCTGAGTGAACATTTGATGACCTATACATAGGATGGATCATCAAAATAAGATCAGTGGAGGTCCGACATCAGGCTTTTCCACCATTCAGCTGAAATCTGCGCAAGCAGTAGGTGAACACCAGCAGCGTGCAGGGCAGAATACAACAGCTCCATACACTGCTTAGGCTAGGTTCACATCAGCGTTTTTTAGCGCTGCGCTTTGTGCGCAATAGAAATGCATGCAAAAAACGCATCATGCGTTTTGCACGCATTTGCGTTTTTAGGCGCATGCGTTTTAACCAGTTTCTAGCCATGATAACTCTTAAAACACATGCGATTTCAATCGCAGGCGTGCGCATGTCCATTCCCATTCCCATAGACTGTAATGCGTTATTTTGTTGTGTTCCGTGCGCATGCGTTTTTTTTTACACCATTGGATGGACCCAAAAATGCAACAGGTTGCGTCGGGCGTGCCTAGGCGCACACTACAAAAAAGCGCATGCGCATGCAAAACGCATACGAACGCATGCAAACGCTAGACCATGCGCCCGCCATGTTAAACATAAATGATCAATATTTCTGCATTGATGCCAATTTATTTTCTTAACCTAAACCACATTTCGGAGGATTTCAGCTTTCAAAAGAATAATCTATACAACCAATGGATGAATTTAACGTCAGGTTATAAGCTGTTATTTGCATAACATGGATAAGCGACATAACTTCTGTCAGGGAGTGTACAGCATCGCAAGAAGATGGGAGGCACCAGACCAAGACCTGCGACACCCATCGGAACGGACCGCCCCGCAGGGGAGTATAATAAAAGTTATTTTTGTTCTCTTACAGGTTGCACCAGGGGCTTATCTACAGCATTATAGAATGCTGTAGATAAGCCTTGAAAGGTGATCTCTGCATCTTGTGTCGGCCAAGCCTGGTGACAGGTTCCCTTTAAAGAAAAACTAACAGGTCTGTGAGAGGCAGAATTCTTGCTGGTTGGTAGGTGATCAAATACTTATTTCATGCAATAGAATGCAATTTAATGATGTAAAAATCATACAATGTGATTTTCTCCATCTCTCTGTTCTTTGTAGGTGAAAAAACTTGCAAAATCTGTAGTGTATTAAAAAAATACTTATTTTCTCCATTGTATAGTTGCAATCTTACGGACCCAAAGAATTATATTGTCAGGTCCTTTTTTTTTTTTACTATATAATGAACACGGTAAAAACTAAAACAAAAAAACAAACATAATTGCGTTTGTTTGTTTTTTCACCATTTCATTATACTTGGAATTTTTTTCTCGTTTTTCATTACTTCATATGGTAAAATGAATGGTGTCATTCAAAACTACAACTCTTCTCACTGTGCTATTTAGAAATTTTTTTTGGTTAACTTAACTCTATTAACTCCTCCATGACCTTGCAATTTTCCATTTTTGCACTTTTGTTTTTTCCTCCCCTTCTTTCCAGAGCCATAACTTTTTATTTTTCTATCAATATAGCCATATAAGGGTTTGTATTTTGCGGGACGAGTTGTACTTTTGAATGACATAATTGATTTTACCTTATAGTGAATTGGAAAAAGGGGAAAAAATTCCAAGTTCAGTGAATTTGCAAAACAAGAGGTTTTTATTTACCTGCCATTATGATTCCCTAGGTCAGTACGAGTACACAGATACCAAATATGTATAGGATGGGGTTTTTTAAGTGGTGAGCAAAAATTCCAACATTTGTAAGAACAAATATTTTGTTTATGTCGCCGTTTTCCAAGACCCGTACAGTGTCCATTTTTCGAGATCTGGGGTTGGGAGACGGCTTAATTTTTTGGCTTAAACTGACAGTTTTATTGATACCATGTTGGGGTAGATGCAATGAGGGGCGATCAAAACATCGTATTTTATTGCAATGTTGCAGCAGCCAAAAAAACGTAATTCTGGAGTTTTGATTTTGCTCTTTATGCCGTTTACCGATCAGTAGTGTTGAGCTTTCCGATACCGCAAGTATCGGGTATCGGCCGATATTTGCCGTATCGGAATTCCGATACCGAGTACCGATACTTTTTTTGTATCGGATACCGGAATCGGAAATCCAAAATGCAATGAGCCACTTTTGTGGCTCTGATGCGCCGTCAGTTCGGGCCTTCGGGGGGGCTGTGCCGACTGTCCGGGGGTCTGTGACGGCCTGCCGGTGGTCTGTGCAGGCTCCGGGGGTCTGTGCCGGCCTGCCGGGGGGGATGTGCCGGCCTGCTGGTGGTCTGTGCAGGCTCCGGGGGGCTGTGCCGGCCTGCCGGTGGTCTGTGCAGGCTCCGGTGGTCTGTGCCGGCCTGCCGGGGGGCTGTGCCGGCCAGCCGGTGGTCTGTGCAGGCTGCGGGGGGCTGTGCCGGCCTGCCGGTGGTCTGTGCAGGCTCCGGGGGTCTGTGCAGGCATCGTCCGATGGGACTACAAGTCCCATCGGGTGATGCCTGCTACCATGACAGTGATTGACACATTAGCCAATGATGGGACAGTAGTAGTCCCATCATCCAGCTAATGTGTTGAATGTAAAAAAAAAAAAAAAATGTACATGCTACATACATGCTACATACATGCTACATACATACATACAACATGCATACTACATATATACTACATGTAACATACATACTACATGCAACCTGCATACTACATACATGCTACATACTACATGCATGCTACATACATGCTACATACTACATACATGCTACATACATACTACATACATAATACATATATACTACATGCATGCAACATACATACAACATATATACTACATGCATGCAACATGCATACTACATATATACTATATATACTACATGTAACATACATACTACATATATACTACATGCTACATACATGCTACATACTACATACATGCTACATACTACATACATACTACATATATACTACATGCTACATATATGCTACATACTACATACATGATACATACTACATACATAATACATATATACTACATGCATGCAACATACATACAACATATATACTACATGCATACTACATATATACTACATGTAACATACATACTACATATATACTACATGCTACATACATGCAACATACATACTACATACATGCTACATACATACTACATACATAATACATATATACTACATGCATGCAACATACATACAACATATATACTACATGCATAAAACATGCATACAACATATATACTATATATACTACATGTAACATACATACTACATATATACTACATGCTACATACATGCAACATACACACTACATGCTACATGCATGCAACATACATACTACATACATACACACTACATGCTACATACATGCAACATACATACTACATACATGCTACATACTACATACATGCTACATACATACTACATATATACCACATGCATGCAACATGCATACTACATATATACTGCATATATACTACATGCATGCAACATACATATATACTACATACAATGCATACATATAGACATACAGTACATATAACATAGAGTACATACTCACCGTCACTTGTCACTTTGATCCCCGAAGCCATTGTCCCCTTGAGGAATAAATATCAAAATAAAAAAACACCAATATACTTATGCTGCAATGGCATAAAGTGAGACTAGGGACTTTTTTTTACAGTGGTGGAGGAATACAGTGCGGAAGGATACCTACCTTCCGTCATTGTATTCCTGGAGCTGATAGAGAATGGTAGCATCAGCTGATGCTGCTGTTCTCCACGCAAGATGGACGTGGGACCCTCGTGGACTTCTGCGGATCGGGGTAAGTATATTGGTGTTTTTTTATTTTGATATTTATTCCTCAAGGGGACAATGGCTTCGGGGATCAAAGTGACAAGTGACGGTAAGTATGTACTCTATGTTATATGTACTGTATGTCTATATGTATGTATTGTATGTAGTATATATGTATGTTGCATGCATGTAGTATATATGCAGTATATATGTAGTAAGCATGTTGCATGCATGTGGTATATATGTAGTATGTATGTTGCATGCATGTAGTGTATGTATGTAGTATGTATGTAGCATGTATGTAGCATGTAGTGTGTATGTTGCATGTATGTAGCGTGTAGTATATATGTAGTATGTATGTTACATGTAGTATATATAGTATATATGTAGTATGCATGTTGCACGCATGTAGTATATATGTTGTATGTATGTTGCATGCATGTAGTATATATGTATTATGTATGTAGCATGTATGTAGTATGTATGTTGCATGTATGTAGCATGTAGTATATATGTAGTATGTATGTTACATGTAGTATATATAGTATATATGTAGTATGCATGTAGTATATACAGTATGTTGTATGTATGTTGCATGCATGTAGTATATATGTATTATGGGAAAATAATATGCAAATTGCCTCTTCAGAAAGAAAGAGGACTTTTACTCTACAGCGCCACCTATTGGTAGTGGCGATCCTACAAGTCACAATCAACCCTTTAACGAGTCTTGTAATATGACTTAGGATACAAGCCAAATCAGAATCTCAATTTGCAGACACGGTGTTTCGAGCTGTTGGCTCTCGTCAGTGCAAAGTATGAGATCTGATTTGGCTAGGTGAGAGGCTCTGGACTAGGGTCTAAGAGGTAAGTAAAAGTCCTCTTTCTTTCTGAAGAGGCAATTTGCATATTATTTTCCCAGAGGAGCATTGCACGGCGAATAAGCCTCCTTACCTCGACAAGCCACAGCTGGCATGTCACTCTCCGCAAGGAGACACCTTACCTCTTAGACCCTAGTCCAGAGCCTCTCACCTAGCCAAATCAGATCTCATACTTTGCACTGACGAGAGCCAACAGCTCGAAACACCGTGTCTGCAAATTGAGATTCTGATTTGGCTTGTATCCTAAGTCATATTACAAGACTCGTTAAAGGGTTGATTGTGACTTGTAGGATTGCCACTACCAATAGGTGGCGCTGTAGAGTAAAAGTCCTCTTTCTTTCTGAAGAGGCAATTTGCATATTATTTTCCCAGAGGAGCATTGCACGGCGAATAAGCCTCCTTACCTCGACAAGCCACAGCTGGCATGTCACTCTCCGCAAGGAGACACCTTACCTCTTAGACCCTGGTTATAGATCAGATTTCTAATTGTGGCCTGTGGAAGGAGAGGGCTGCTCACTACAACAGTACTGGACAACCACTTCTTAATAGTTCAGTTGTACAGCAAAAAAAATAAGAACCCAAAAACTGTGTACTTGCCCCCCAGACTGGTGCCGCCCCCTGGAAACACAACAATACTCCAGGAGGTAAGCATACTTTCTGTTCTGCTGCACTGTGAGGATATGCACACATTACTTCTTTTTCCAATGTTTTAAGCAGGAGAATGACTCTCTGTTCATGTGTTCAGAGATTTAAGCATCTTTTAAGCTCTTCGGGCTTTCAGATTCACCAAGCATTAAAAAAAAAAGAGTGCTAAGTCCATTCATCAGTCACCTTCTGGTAAGAAAATGCTGAATACCTTACATAGGGAAAGCTAAAAATATACCTTTTTCAGCATTTTACCAGCAATTTTGCCTACAAAAATGCATTTGGTTAAATGTTTCTGGATTTTTTTTAAGTAAACTCCAGTGTAAAGACATCCAAAAAACCTGCTGAAATTCACTAAAAACACTGTCAGAAAAGGAATACCCGGGAAATAACCAAAATCACAAAAAGGTGATACATTAGGTTTAAAAAAAATTCCAGAGAATAGAGGGTAGAAGTGATTCCTGAAGTGTAGATGTAGTTGAAAACAATGGGCGTTTTTGCCATTCAGAAAAAGATGCAGTGTGAACTTACCCTTATGAAATTGCATGCAGGTTTTTTTAACCTGCAGATATTCCGCATCTAATATAATTCTATGAGCAAAATCCGCACATAAAACTCATTGTACTGTGAGGGCGGGCCAGGCAAATAGTCATGGCCGAGGACACCTGTGTATCTGTGCCCTGTCCTCCCATCACATGAAAATAGTGTCCGTTACTCTGCATACCTGTGGATCCATCTTTTGTGCTGTCAGGGTCCTCTCTGTGCTGTTGAAGGCTCCATGCTCCCTATAGCCGGTTCCGCATGAATAGAGACACAGTCCATTTCAACTTTCAAATGAACAACTTTACTGGTTTCTTTACACAGCACATCCGTATTCTTCACAACATTAACAACATGTTCCACATTGCACATTACTTTCTCTTTTCCTGCACATCTCACTCTGTCACAGAGCCCGTACCTGGGATGGACCGTATCGTAAGGTTCCTCAGCGTCCTCACTGTTCAGCTCTGTTACAGTTAGACATTCACTAGTCTGTTTCGCCCCAGACATGAGTATCAGCCTCCGAAGTCAGCTGCCACATGGTGAGTGACCTGCCCTTCTGTACTGTCTCCTGCAGTGACACAGCATCCTCCCGGTCCAAACTCACTGCATCCGGGAGTTCCCTCAACCATTTTGCCCCAGATCTGAGGGCATCATCCCATGCGATAAGTTGCCACATTATTGAGCCACCTGCGTCCCTGTGCTACCACTGTTTCTGCTTTAAGTTTCAGTTCCAAGTCTGCTGTGGTCCCCTGCTGTAATGGCCAGCTGTTGTTCTGGCCTGGTGCTGTGGATGGCTGAGCTTCTCCCTTAAATGTTGCGTGGTCAGTCACTACTTTCATTCCAGGCATTTAAGCCTGTGCAGGCTGTTTGGGCACCGAGGCCCGACTAACTACTTTGAGGAAGTTCTTCCTCTCTTAGCTGCAACTGACCCCTCCTATGTTTAGCTATTTGCTTACACTAGGCTATCTTACATTCACTATACTGCCCCATCTAGTGGCCAGAAACGGGTACTATACTTTCCCTATTAACAGGTACACAACACAGCAAATATATATACATTACATTATACACATAATATTCACAGTATCAACCCAAAGGAAGGGAGTGGAGTATTGAAGGTCCCATATACCCCTTACAGTACCTGTACCTTTGGACTGCACAGTAAAAAAAATCTTATGCAATTTACAACTTGTTGGAGCACAATTTATGTCAAAAACTGTCATAAGCCCTTGATAAATATGAGCTTTATTAAAATAAGACAAAAAATCCTCTTTAAAAAATGAAGGTAACATTGAAAATGCTAAAAAACGGAAAGGGGAAATAAGGAAAGTCAGCTCACCGGAATGCCTTGCACCTTGTTCATAAGTATCATCCGCACGGAGCAGTCACAGTATCAGACTCAGTCGATGAAGGATAAAATAAAGAAAAGTTCTACAGCAATTAAAAAATGGTCCCAATGGAGGGATATAAACAACTTTTTATTTAAACCATTTAAAACTGTATGCAACCAAAATGGGTAACTGTACAGATGATGCACATATGAGAAACCAACGCATTTCAGCAATAAGCCTTAGTCATGGTGTGAGGAGACTGCAGGCACGTAGGATGCAGTAACGGACTGAACAGACCAAGGGTGAAAGGAGATTTGCAGCACTGCCCAGTTTACATTGGGCAGCCCGGTTCGTTGTGCTGAATCGACATACGCCTAAGTCCCGTTCACAGACCTCATCTCTCACGGTCAGTGCTGTCAGCGGGGGCGGCTGTGGCAGTGTTGTCGGCTGTGTCAGCGGTCTCAGCGAGGGCAGTGATGTCAGCTGGGACAGCGATGTCTGAGCGGTACTTAGTCGACAGTCTTCTGTCAAAGCACTCTGCTGTCCCAGGATCTGCTCTGCTCTGCCCAGACGCCTCTCAGCTGCAGATTTTACCTCACAGGCATCCCGTACTCCCAAAGTTCCTGTCCAAACTGTCTGGTCAGTCACGCACTGCAGCTCTGTCCACTTAGCCATGCCCCCTTTTCTCAAACACAGTGTACGGTCTGGAGTCTCAAGCTTTTTACCCCGCGATATAGTTGACAGCCCCGACGGTTACGGACCCTTCATGGAGGAGACATTCCTAGTTAGTTCCTTCCCCTTACATTCCCCCTCTCTTTGTGCTTGCCATTCCATGGGTGAGAGTTCTTGAAGTATGCGTTGACATTCTTCTATGTTTTGAACAACTTGTTGGCAAACAAACCTATCCTGATCAAATCAGTGAGGGGGTTTTCCTGCTGTTGAACGTTCAGAACATCGTAAACTGGGAATATCAGTTGGTTCTACTTGAGTAATAGAATCAGGCTGAATCGACAAAGGTGGGGGCGTGCTCAGCCCTGGAGAAACAGCCCTTGTAGGAATTTCAGGAGTCCCAGGGGTCTCAGGTTTGTGTTCTTCTTCTGGTTCTGCCCGTGGTGGTTGAGGGTATTCATCATCTTCATCTTTACTAGTGAATGACCGAAGATTCTCAGGAGCATCGTGCTCTTCTTTCTCTATTCGCGTAGGGTCTCTAGACACGCAGGGGCGTAACATGTTTCAGTGCACAGTATGAGTTGGAGCATCATCGGCCCCCCCCGGCTGAAATTCATAGATAGGCCCTTCAGAACTGACTCGCTGCCGTACACGATAATAGTGTATTCTCCCATCGATGATCTAACTTGTCTCAAGGACATTTTTTCTGTAACTAGTACCCGGCCTGTAGAGCTGTCCCCCGTAGAGGAGCCGTTTTTGGGTATTACAACTCTCGAAACCGTGTCTGCACCAGATGATGTAGAGTCTGCAATCGATGACTGTGTTCTCGGACCCAGGTGGACACCTCCGTACGTGGGTAGTCCTCCTCCGGGTCCAGTTCAGTGATCTCTTTTCCTGGCCTGCCAAAAAGTAGAGTATAGGGTGTGTATCATGTGGTTATGTACCCGATTGTTGTACACCCACACTAGTTCTGCTACCAATTCAGCCAACGGGCCTTTCGATCTTCTTCTAAGGTCCTCAACATTTGAATAAGGGTTCGATTGAGCTGTTCACATGTTCCATTGCCCTGAGGGTGGTAAGGGGGTCATACAAGATTTCTCAATTCCATACAAATGGTGTAGCTCCTCCATGACTCGCCCTAAGAAGCAGGCACCTTGGTCTGAGTGAATTCTTTTTGGGCAGTCATACTTGAATGAAGTTTTCATAGATAGCGTAAGCTGCGGATTCGGCAGTTTGGTCCCGAGTAGGGGTCACGACAGCGAACTTAGTGAAGTGGTCCACCATGACTAAAAAATGTTCATACCCTTGATGAGCTGGGCCTATTGTCAGATAGTCTATCATCAACAATTCTAACAGGGCGGAGGTTAAGATAGTTTGTGTAGGAGCTCTCTGTCTACATACTTATTCCGTTATTTTAAGCATTGGATGGTACACCAGTCTCTGCAACCACTGAAAGGTTTTTTCTTGACCGAAGTGGGCCCCTTTATCATGTGCCTCTGTGGCCACTTGATGTAAGAGCTTCTCAGGAATCACTACTTGCCAAGCGACAGTCAGGTCCCGCTGTAGCTGGACTTTTCTATACAGCAATCCTTCTCTCAGGTAAAGCCTCTCCCATTGCCGTAGGATTTGTTTCGTACCAGGAGACAGGTTTTCTCTCTCCTCACAGCTAGGCAGTTCTTTGAGGGCCACCCACTGCCGAAGCTGGCGAGCTCTCCATCCTCCTGCTGAATTCGTACCCACTCATCACAAGGCTGTCCCAGCACACCTTTCTGAGATTCTGCCTGATTTTGTTCACCCATAGCTGCCAACATCCTGGCAGATCCTCCAAACTCTGGCACTTCGTCGGCCTCCAGCTCTTCATCTCGGTTAGGGCCAGGCTGCTTATATGGAACCCTGGATAACGCATCTGCATGGGTGTTTTCAGCCCCCAGTTTGTTGGCTATTTTGTACTGGTATTTGGCTATTCTAGCGACCCAGCATTGCTCCAGAGCCCCTAAATTCGCTTTCTCCAAGTGGGCCAGTGGGTTGTTGTTTGTGCGCACCAGTACCTCAGACCCGGATAGGTATTTCACAAACATTTATGTCATGGCTGTAACATCCCTGATGGCATCACTGCATGGCCTCCCATCCCCACACACCAACTTACTCACTGCTCCAGGTCATGCTGTGATTTCTGTCTGCTACCAGCTCCATGTGTGCCTCTTGCTTCCTACCTGCTCACTGAATGTTTCCTAGCTGTGTGCATAGGGGGTGGTGCCTGAACTCTCTGGTTCTATGGAATCAGGGTGCACCTGTCTAATGTGTCCCTGGCCAATTACCAAGAGGCCACTAGTATTTAGGGCAGCTCCACCCGGTGGTAGCTGCCTGAGCAAAGCTTTACCTCAATTAGTGTCTTGCTACTGAGTAAGCCAGGTGCTGTCCTATGTTTCGTCTTCTCTGGAGGCTTTATTCCTAGTCTCTGTACCTTGCCTAGTACCTCCATCCACCCTTCAGGAGGCAGAATATCCTGATCCCTGTGCTATCGTTCCTTTCCTGCCTTGCAGGTGTCCTCTCTGCCCACTAGGAGGTAGTATATCCAGCTTCCTGTGTCTTTGTTTCTGTACCTTGTCTCATACCATTACCTTGTGTGAACTCAGTCTCACCACTGTCTCTTGGTCTCCTTGTCTGTGGCTACTTTCCCTGCTGTGTCTATCCTTGTGTCCTCTCCGCTGCTCTGCTTACAGTTGTGGACAAAAGTATTTACACCCCTGCAATTCTGTCAGATAATACTCAGTTTCTTCCTGAAAATGATTGCAAACACAAATTCTTTGGTATTATTATCTTCATTTAATTTGTCTTAAATGAAAAAACACAAAAAGAATTGTCCTAAAGCCAAATTGGATATAATTCCACACCAAACATAAAAAAGAGGGTGGACAAAAGTATTGGCACTGTTCGAAAAATCATGTGAAGCTTGTCTAATTTGTGTAATTAACAGCACCTGTAACTTACCTGTGGCACCTAACAGGTGTTGGCAATAACTAAATCACACTTGCAGCCAGTTGACATGGATTAAAGTTGACTCAACCTCTGTCCTGTGTCCTTGTGTGTACCACATTGAGCATGGAGAAAAGAAAGAAGAGAAGACCAAAGAACTGTTTGAGGACTTGAGAAACCAACTTGTGAGGAAGCATGAGCAATCTCAAGGCTACAAGTCCATCTCCAAAGACATGAATGTTCCTGTGTCTACCGTGCGCAGTGTCATCAAGAAGTTTAAAGCCAATGGCACTGTGGCTAACCTCCCTAGATGTGGCCGGAAAATAAAAATTGACAAGAGATTTCAACGCAAGATTGTGCGGATGTTGGATAAAGAACCTCGACTAACATCCAAACAAGTTCAAGCTGCCCTGCAGTCCGAGGGTACAACAGTGTCAACCCGTACTATCCGTCGGCGTCTGAATGAAAAGGGACTGTATGGTAGGAGACCCAGGAAGACCTCACTTCTTACCCCGAGACATAAAAAAGCCAGGCTGGAGTTTGCCAAAACTTACCTGAAAAAGCCTAAAACGTTTTGGAAGAATGTTCTCTGGTCGGATGAGACAAAAGTAGAGCTTTTTGGGCAAAGGCATCAACATAGAGTTTACAGAAGAAAAAAAGAGGCATTCAAAGAAAAAAACACGGTCCCTACAGTCAAACATGGCAGAGGTTCCCTGATGTTTTGGGGTTGCTTTGCTGCCTCTGGCACTGGACTGCTTAACCATGTGCATGGCATTATGAAGTCTGAAGACTGCCAACAAATTTTGCAGCATAATGTAGGGCCCAGTGTGAGAAAGCTGGGTCTCCCTCAGAGGTCATGGGTCTTCCAGCAGGACTATGACCCAAAACACACTTCAAAAAGCACTAGAAAATGGTTTGAGAGAAAGCACTGGAGACTTCTAAGGTGGCCAGCAATGAGTCCAGACCTGAGTCCCATAGAACACCTGTGGAGAGATCTAAAAATGGCAGTTTGGAGAAGGCACCCTTCAAATATCAGGGACCTGGAGCAGTTTGCCAAAGAAGAATGGTCTAAAATTCCAGCAGTGCATTGTAAGAAACTCATTGATGGTTACCGGTAGCGGTTGGTCTCAGTTATTTTGGCTAAAGGTTGTGCAACCAAGTATTAGGCTGAGGATGCCAATGTGGTGCCCCTGAGGCTCAGTCGCCACAGAGGTACTGGACCTTCCTCTCTCCTAAGGTGTGGTACCCCACTATCCAGGTAAGTTGGGAGCTCCTGACCACGCTCCAACACTCGCACCCCACACAATAGAGTAGTTCAGCATAACCACATTGCGGCTCCTTGCTTAGAGAGATGCAGAGCACCTTTGGTGGTTCCCTGCTTGGAACACTAAACGTGCTGGGAGGCGGGTGGAATTTAGGATAAAGAGCAGGATGGTTTAGAATTAGAGGTCAGTCTGACTGTAGGTCAGTGAGGAAGGAAGCCACTCGGGAGGAGTGGGGATCCCTGGAAGAAGGGATGGAGGAAGGAGTGCTGCAGCTGCCTCAGTGACCTGAGCCAGCTAGCACGGGAAAGGAAAGGAAGAAGGAGAAGGACGTAGAACTGAAATCTGAACTTCCATAGAAGGGAAAGACAAGTTCAGAACGTAGGAGTAAAGGGAACACAGAGGACGTGGGTTAGAGGAAGAACCCTGCCTAGAAGTTCTGAGCGCAAGGCCAGGGCCCGGTCCCCGAGGTTGTATGGACACTAATGGTTCTGCAGCAGACACCGGTGGAGTAGTAGGCTGTAAATGCACTACTCCCATCTAAGACTTGAGGGCACAACAGCAACATGGATAGAGAGCCGGGACTTAGGAGTAGAGAGTCCCCGAAGCAGGCTACAGCTGTCTGCCGTGCAAGTAGAGTTCTTGGGAACATCTGTCAGGAGGAACTCCAGCATATCACGGTGCTGGAGATCTTCACATTTAAAGGCGCTATAGAGGAGACGTTCAGGAAAGGCATATAAGTTGGCGGAGTGTGGAAGGGAGCTTTCCATCTTGCCTGGAGGTTGACTGAGTCCCTGAACCGGAGGACACGGCACAGAAGCGGGCACTACTGACTGTGAGTAAAGCTTTGGAACTAGATGCCCTGGTGTCCTCCATTCCTTCCTGCGCCCGTCTGCCTGGCGCTGCTACATCCCCTGCGCCGGACACTACACCACCTAAGTGTCCCAACATCTACACTGCCCTGGGACAACAGCCCTGCCTGTGGAGGGCTATACCATCATTGCTGCCCCACACCATCTGTCCCGGAGGATCTGTCTGCAGCGTCGGCTTAACACCTCCCTTGCCAAACACCACAGGTGGCGTCACGAACTATTCACCATTAACATATTTCCCTATTGCTTGGGCGCCCAGGGCCACGGTCAGGGTCACCGCTGCTGTGACACATCCCACTGACACTGGCCCGGTACCGAGTACCCCACAGCCCTGGGAGGGCGACCCACCAATACTTTTGTCTGGCCCATTTTTGGAGTTTTGTGTGAAATGATCAATGTTTTGCTTTTTGCTTCATTCTCTTTTGTGTTTTGTCATTTAAGACAAATTAAATGAAGATAATAATACCAAAGAATTTGTGCTTGCAATCATTTTCAGGAAGAAACTGAGTATTATCTGACAGAATTGCAGGGGTGTAAATACTTTTGGCCACAACTGTATGCTCTGCACTCTTGCGGCTCTGCCTGCTCAATACTCTTGTGACTCTGCCTGTGCTCTGCACTCTTGCGGCTCTGTCTGCTCTGTATTCTTGCGGTTCTGTCTGTGCCCTGCTTCCGCTGCTCCTCTCTACAGTCTTGCGGTTCACCTGCTGTGTGAACAGGTCTCTACCTGTTCCTTCATACATCACTCCTGCCTGCCCTGTGTCTCAGCCGTGCCTGCCTGCGCTGTGTCTCAGCCGTGCCTTCCTGCCCTGTGTCTCAGCTGTGCCTGCCTGACCTGTGTCTCAGTCATGCCTGCCTGCCCTGTCTCAGCCATGCCTGCGTGCCCTGTGTCTCAGCCATGCTCACCTGCCTGCCTGTCGCACCTGTCCAAGTGTCCAGTCCCCCAGTAGGATCAGCAGCCACAGCCAGACACCACCCTGGAATGGCACCTGGCAGCTACCTGTCGCACAAGCCTGACCTCACCATCAGAGGCTCCAGCGAAGACTGAGGTAGCTGCATTAGTTATGCCCCTTCCAGGGTAGTCTGGTTTGTGGCACAGTGGGGCCACAACTCCCTATCTCGCGCCAACCAGCCAAAGCGCCAGCGTGACAGTGGTCCATACCAGTGCAAGCAATTCTAGTTTGAACGACCTGTAGTTGTTTGGATTCCATTCAGAGTCATGGAGGGAACGACTCGCATAGGCAATCACCCTCTCTTTTCCACCGTGGATCTGCGACAGTACGGCTCTGAGCCCATGTAAGCTCTCTTCTGTATGGAGAATGAAGGGTTGAGAAAAATCAGCGAAGGCCAGAGCCATTTTCAAGGCTTGGAACTCTTGCTCCTGGCGCTTTCCCCACTGAATCTTCTGATTTTTTTTGCTCCTGCTGGTACTCCTTTCAACAGTTCTAATAACGGATTCACAAGGTGGGTGAAGTCTTTCACGAACCGTCGATAATAACCTGTCGGCCCTAAGAACATCCTTTATGGTTCTCGGGATAGGCCAGTCTTGCACTGCCGCAATCTTCTCACGGGACAGACATACCCCTTCTGCAGAGACCACATGCCCCAGGCATGTTCTGGGTGCGGAACTGGTGACATTTAGATGGTTTCACTAGCAGCCCATATTTCTGGAGTCAGCTGAGTACTTGCTCAAGGCGCTGTAAGAGCTCTTCGAACTTGGGGGCGAACACAATTATATCATCCAGGTAGATGAGAGTGGCCTCAAAGTTTAGATCTCCCAATCATCGTTCCATGAATCGCTGAAAAGTACCGGGAGCATTAACCAATCCGAACGGCATTCTGTTGAACTCGTACAGGCCCAAAGGTAATATAAAGGCCATCATCGCTCGGTTATGGTCTGACATCGGCACGTGCCAGTACCCGCTAGCCAGGTCTAGAGTGAAGTATTTTGCGTTCCCCAGAGTGGACAAGGATTCTTCAATATGGGGAAGTGGATATGAATCTCGCACCATGCAGGCATTTAATTTGCGATAGTCCACACAGAACTGCAGAGTACCATCTTTTTTTCGCACTAGGACAATGGGTGCAGCCCATGGGCTTTGGCTCTCTCGGATGACACCGTTCTGAAGCATTTGTGTGAGCATTCCTTTTAACTCCTGGCACACATTTGCAGAGGAATCTGTCGATAATGCTCAGTCACAGGCGCAGCATTACCCTTTGGAATCTCATGTGTGATAGCAGTCGTACAGCCGAAATCATCCTCATGTCAAGCGAACACGTCGTGGTAACGTCCCAGTAAGGCCTCCACCTGCTCCACCTGCTGCGGTGTAAACTCTGTCAACTCAGCCCGGGCTTGTTCTAAGATGTGACGCCACTTTCTCTGTGATTGGGGTTCGAACACAGGGGTTGTCTCCACAGCTACGGTCCATGGATCTTCCCTTTTTACCTTTAATTGGACGGTCTATGAGGGTATTAACTCCTCTGGCATGCCTACAATTTGCCCGATTTTGCTTTTGGAGGTAAGCGTCAGAGTGTCTTCCCTTAAGTTCACACACTGCACAGGTATCTTTCCATCACGCACGGTAGCTAATGTCCTGGTTACTAAGAGCCCTGACGGTAGATTTTCCACAGTAGCTCGTTCTAGTTGTACTTTGACCCCCTCCAGCGGGATGCAAGCTTGGACAAGTAAAGACAGCACACTTTGACCCAGAGGTAAGTCTAGTTTGGTTGTACCTGGAATGATCACTTTTCCCAATACCTTTCCTTCACAGGAAACCTCTTGTGCCTGGGCCATCCAGATCAATTGCTGAAACAGTCTCCTTTGTGGCGTACGTGGGCTCCATTGTTTCAGGAATGTGTTCAGAGACTTATTAATAAGAAGACTTCCAAACTCTTTAAGTACATTCATTCCTAGTGTGACAGTATGTCCTTGCACGGGTCACCCACAGGTAACACCACTCCCTTGTGGCCCAGGTGTTTAATCTGCATCTATGCCACCCCTGCGACCGGGATAGGCAGTTGCTTGGCAGCCATCAACTTGATCACTGGCCCACACTCAGGCCTTATGGCTTCTGGGACATGTCTTTTAAAGTACATTATGTTTCAGGCATCGTGGTTACTTGGGAGCCCGTGTATACAATGCAGTGTACGGCCCGTCCATTGATCGTGGCCCATACTAATGGACTCACTAACACTAAATTGGTGGGACTATTAGTGCTTCTTTCGGGCTGTTCTGGCTCCAGGTGGCGTCCCTCAGCCTCGGAGCCCCTTAGTTTAACGGATGACGCTGTAGTGGCTACCCACGTTGTGGGCAGGATGGACCATATGTCCTAATTCTCCACAGAGGTAACACGTTGGGGGTTCTTCCCGACGAGATCATCTTCCACCCCATCGTGGTTCTGAGAGGGTTTTGCTTCTGGGGGTACGCAACAAGGTCACCTTCCTTTTAGTTTCGGTCAGATCCTCCCTCATGGATTGGATCTCTTTCCGTAAATCTTCCACCCATCCTGGTTCAGCAGCTGCATTCCCGGCCACCTCCCCGCTCTGGACCTTCGCTGCCAGGACTGTCACCCCCTGTTCCTGTTCACGCGCACGCGCCTCGCTTCCCACCTCTGCAAAGGTCATATGTGGGTTCATGTGCAAACTTTCTTGCAGGACCTGCTTAAGCAATGCATTTCTCATCCCAGTCACTAATTGGTCTCGTAACACCACATCAGTCGGCCCTATTCCCAAGCCGTTTTTTCTGACTATGGCAGTGTGAATTTCTTGCAACTCGTTCATATACTGGAACACTGCCTCCCCCTCTCTTTGAATACGCCTGAACAGACGCATACATAATTCTCCTATGTCTATATAGTCCCTCTGAGTCTCCTCCAGTATTTGTAATACTTTGTCAAGGGTATCTCGATCCCGGGGGGGCCACAACATAACTGAATCTCTCACTTCCCCATCTAAAGCCATCACAGCGACCTCTGCTTGCAAGGCGGGGACCATAGGGTGCACTCTCATCATTCCCTTTATAAAGTTCCCGCCTAATCTGTCACGCGCTGCAGCTCTGTCCGCTTAGCCATGCCCCCTTTTCTCAAACACAGAGTATGGTCTGGAGTCTCAAGCTTTCTACCATGCAATATAGGTGACAGCCCTGATGGTTCCGGACCCTTCACGGAGGAGACATACCTAGTTAGTTCCTTCCCCTTACATTGGTATCATACTACAATAGTTGTCTATTGCACATTTCAAGCCTTCAGAATAAGACATGTAACATGATTGCTTACTATAATGTCCTCCAGCATCATGATGTAACGCATACCTCAGGACTCGTATGCACATGGTAACCTCTTCTACCAGGAATGCTTCCGCCTTCAGTTTATCCGAGTTTGCAATATTACATTGAAAATCTGTAATACAATTAGCACATCACATCACACAAAGCGTGCCAACCTAACCATTCAGCTCTGGTGCCCACCTCTTCAGACATATAGCCTCAGACTTGATGCTCATTCAGACATCAAATTTTCACATATGAGTAGTATCCTGTGGGGCTGCTCACATGTCAGTTTTTGCTGGCTGAATGGTCCTTGCAAAGTCATGAGTGTCAGATCGAACTTGGCAATGAAAGTGTATGGTTCTGAACTCTGAATCGGACAGAACTCTGATGCCATCCGCGTGCTGTCTGTTTTCACTTATAGTAGGTGGAGAAATTTTATTTTTTTCATCTCATTAGTAAAAGAAATAAATGATTGAAAATATGAAAACACCTAGATGAAACTTGTTCCACTATTCTTGTACAGCCAAAAAAAACTGTGGTCTGAAAGAGACCTAATGTAAATGTAACCAATAAGGTCACTCTAGACCTTTCCCAAGGATCAGTGGTATATAACATAGGAACCATAAAACTTAACTTTTAATGTACGAGGTATAAAAAAAACTTGAAGCACCAATAAACCAAATAAATGACAAACATATAAAACATGCTCACGACGAAACAGTGCAGTAAAAAAAACCCCACATATATATATAAATATATATATATATATATACACACGGGAGAGATCTCACCCAGATCACCCTTGGAAGGCAGAATAGCAGAAAGGGATCAGTAATGTAGTTCAGTCCCTATAGCCCCTGTCGTGCCCGAATGCAGGACTCCCGCCATAACAAGAGCAGTACCCAAGGGAATGGTTGGGGTTCACCATTGCAAGGCTACGCTTGGGTACTCCCCTTGTTAGAGCAGGAGTCCTGCATTCGGGCACAACAGGGCTGTAGGGACCGAACTACATTACTGGTCCCCATCTCTTATGCCGCCTTCTGAGGGTAATCTCCAGTGAAGCGGGTGAGATCCTCCCAATATATATATACTTTTATACTGAATGAGACCTACGTCTTAAGAAATAGAATCTCACTTCTTAATGTTATATAAGATCAAACGCTGGTAACCAATATATCAAATATCCTCTGTTAGTCTGCAACTTTTAAGAAGAAATTCAATCATTAATATGTCACACTTTATGCCTAAAGGTTAACCACACCACTAGTTCTCTTCATTTTTACGTTTTGGCACAGGGACTAAAAACTGATGTAATTGCATAAAACATAAAAAATTGGAGGAAGGTATTTAGGAAAATGAAATGTTGCAAATTTGCACAAAAAAATGGTGTAAATGCAATCATGAAGGTCTCCAAAAATCCCTATACTGTATTTCATGGCTGAGGCCTAAAAATTATCTCTTATCTCTGCATCATCAATATTCATAAAAATAGTTGTCCTGGAGGGTGATTGTATAAACCCCACCAAAAAATGCCCAAAACTGATATTTTTGCTCATCCTGCTGCCTCTAAAAATAGAAAAAGTAGTAATGAACTATGTTATACTTTCCAAAATGGCACCAATGAAAACTACAAAGAATCCTGCAAAAAGCGAGATGTCAAAAAACTCTATTAAAAAATATAAACATGATGGGTCTTTACATGCTGCAAAAATACATATATATTTTGAAAAAAAAATAGTGTGACAAAGTAGAAAAATGTAATATAACAACCCGCAGAATACAGTTAGTGTCACTTATATTGCATGGTGAGGACTGCAAAAACAAAATAATGGCGATGTTAGGTTAAATTATTAAAACAAGAAATGACCGATACAATTGCTAAAAATGCATGTATGTATAATGTAGCATATGCCAGTTCTTAGGTCAGTCAGGTTCTCACATCCAGTAGCCCAGCAATCGTTTGTGACAGTGCAGGAACACCACAGCTTCGCACATTGTGTAGTGGCCATTCTTAGGTACTGCGGCTCAGCTCCCATATACTCAATATCACAAAATAAAAACTACAGAATATGACTTATGATTTGTGCTACACACAGGAAAATCACATCTTTTAATGTAATAGTGCTTTTATTTTTGCAGTGGAGTTATGGCTTAAGTAAAAAATAAAATGTTGACATTATCATTCTAAAAAAGTAGTCTTTAACCCCGATATGCCTTTTAACGGCGGTTGTTAAGGGTACTTAAACCACAGCACCGTTAATTATCGAATTAACGGAGCTGTGGAAAAGTGTATAACGCCCCCCCAAAGTCGGATTTTCTCCGGGGTCTTGGCTGCCAGGGTAGCTGAAACCCCAGAGAACATGATTCGGGTCGGTTTTTACCGACCCCTCTTTTGCGGTCGCAGTTATTACCTTATAACGGCGAACGCAAAAAAAAAAATAGTCTGATGTGTCATTTAATTTCTCTCTCCTCTGATGTGATCGCACATCAGAGGAGAGAGAAATAGGGTCCCCAATCCCTCCCGGTGGTCTTTTGCCAGGGTGAGTCCCCTCCATGGGCGCCGCCATCTTCTTCCGGGAAGAAATTCGCGAGCGCATGCGCAGTGTGCCCGCCGAGATCTGCCGGTCGGCAGAGTTCATTCATTCATTGAACGTACATTTTGATCACTGTGATAAACCCTAATTTTTCCTGTTACCCTTGTAAATATAAAAATAAAAATTTTGGGGTGAAAAGATCATTTTTGTGGAAAAAAAATATGATTTTTTATTTTCACGGCTCTATGTTATAAACTTCTGTGAAGCACTTGGATGTTCAAAGTGCTCACCACACATCTAGATAAGTTCCCCAAGGGGTGTAGTTTCCAAAATGGGGTCACTTGTTGGGGATTTCCAATATTTAAGCACATCAGGGACTCTCCAAACGCAACATGGCGTCCGATCTCAATTCCAGCCAATTCTGCATTGAAAAGGTCAAACGGTGCTCCTTCCCTTCCAAGCTCTGCCATGCGCCCAAACATTGGTTTACCCCCACATATGGGATATCGGCGTATTCAGGAGACATTGCACAACAAATTTTGTGGTTCTTTTGCTCTTTTTACACTTGTGAAAATAAAAAAAAAATGGTTCTGAAGTAAAATGTTTGTAAAAAAAAGTTAACTGTAAATTTTTTCCTTCCACATTGCTTCAGTTCCTGTGAAGCACGTAAAGGGTTAATAAACTTCTTGAATGTTGTTTTGAGCACCTTGAGGGGTGCAGTTTTTAGAACGGTGTCATTTTTGGGTATTTTCTGTTATATTGACCTCTCAAAGTGACTTCAAATGTGATGTTGTCCCTTAAAAAAATGGTTTGTAAATTTTGTTGTAAAAATGAGAAATCGCTGGTCAATGTTTAACCCTTATAACTTCCTAACAGAAAAAAAATTTTGGTACCAAAACTGTGCTGATGTAAAGCAGACATGTGGGAAATGTTATTTATTAAGTATTTTTTGTGACATATCTTTCTGATTTAAGGGCATAAAAGTTAAAATTTAAAAAATTTTCGCCATATTTCCGTTTTTTTCATAAATAAACACAAGTCATATAGAAGAAATTTTACCACTAACATGAAGTAAAATGTGTCACATAAAAAACAATGTCAGAATCAGCGGGATCCGTTAAAGCGTTCCAGAGTTATGACCTCATAAAGTGACAGTGGTCAGAATTGTAAAAATTGGCCTGGTCATTAAGCTGCAAATTGGCTCCATCACTAAGGGGTTAAAGAAAAAAAAACTAAAATCAGGGGCTGAACTGGTTTTGCACTAGGTAAGAGAATGTGGTAGTGTGATTGATGTGCTGTAGGTTTAGAGAATACTGTACAGGTTTAGAGAATAGTACTGTAGTTTGCACAGTGACCACAAGGTGGCGGACAATGTAGGCATGTAGAGGTTGGAGCACTATGCAAATCCTTAGCTTTGTCATGGAACTTTGCACATACTTGTGATTCCCACGCTAATTTCAACACTTCCTTTAACTCCTTTCATACTGGATGATATAGCTATAATCAGTTTATAGACATTTGTAGTTTTTAAATAATGATTCACTGATTGTCGTATATTAAAATAAGGCTCATTGTAATCTGTGCTTTTCCTGTATAGAACACGTACCAATTACAGACTACGGAGCTGCTCACACATCTTTGGGGTTTGTTTGTTTTGTTGTTTTTTTTTTATATGTGGACTGTATGTCGACAAAAAACAAATTGAGACCTATCAGTCTTTGCTGAAAGTCATAAATGCATGCAATTCTATGGATATGAATAACGTGGACTGAACACTGATGTCATTGTGGTTATTTTATAGACTAGATGTGGGCCCGATTCAATCGCATCGGGAGGGCAGTGATAGCCACCAGAGAGCACCCGCACCCCTTCTCCAGCACAGGCCGCAAGCCGCTGTCTTTCCTGCCGGCTGTGACTGCATGGAGGTGGGTGGGTGGGCAGGCAGCGGCGGGACCCGGCGTGTGTAGTCAGACAGCGGTGGGTCCTGGCGGGGTCCGGCAGCGGGTCCTGGCTGGGATCCAGGGCGGGTCCAGTGGCGGCCGCGTGGGTGTCCCAGCCGTGTCCCGCTGGTGGTACTGCGCAAGGGCCTGGTACCACCAGCGGGTGCCATATTGGAATACCCATCACTTGGGTATTCCAATATGGCGGTTGGCGTACTTCCAGTGCAGCACGGTGGATTGTGGGATTCGAGCACATCTGGACGGAAGTGGATGACGGACAATTTTAGGTAAGTATATAATAAAAGCTTGAAAAACTGCCATCAGTTTTTTTTTTGCATACAAGAAAAAACGTTAAAGCTTTTGTAATTTAAACCAACACTGACCAGACACTGATGAAAATCAAAACTCTCAATGAAGCCTTAAAGGATTTGTCCGGGAATTTAAAATTTTCCTGTCCTTTTGATAGGTCATCAGTGCCTGATTAATGTGGGTGCAACACGCGACACCTCTGTTGATCAGCTGTTCCCGATCAGTTACAGAGCTGAACAGCTTTGCTGATTGTATAATTTACCGCAGCCAGTACTGCACATTCGACTACTATTGAAATCAAGAGAAGTGCAGTACCTGGCCGCAGCAACTATTCCATTGACGGCGCTGTGCTGTGCAGCTCTGCAACTGAGCAAGTTCCAGCCGACACCAAGAACAGTTGATCTGCGGGTTGCCAAGTTTCTCACCTCACTGGTCAAACACTAACATTGATGGCCTGTCCTTACGATAGATCATTAAAGTCCCAGACAACCTTTTCTATCAATATCAATGCTTTGTTATAGAATTTGGGCTGCTTCAGTAGTCCATTCAAATTGGTCCGAACACAATCCACCTTACAGAGACTGGTCGCAGGTCTTCCGAAACAAGTGTGATCGCTTGAGGCCGAGATGCTCAGGTCAAGAGAGCCATGGCCAGACCATGCTCAGACAGATATGCTCTGAATCAGCACTTATTAGAAGGGCAGCATTACATCTGATCTGTACCATAGCAGAATGTACCAGAATTAGATTTGTGTGAATCAATGCAAATTGAATGTGTTCAATTTTTCGGAATTCTCTGAACCTATCAAATTTGATTGCAATTCAATTTGCCCAACTCGTCTAAAATGACCTCCACAATTTCACACATTGCCAATGATTGCATTATAATAATAATAATAAATTTTATTTCTATAGCGCCGACATATTCCGCAGCACTTTACATTTCGGAGGGGATTTGTACAGACAATAGACATTACAGCATAACAATAATCACATAGATTATAACAAATAACAAGAGGAATGAGGGCCCTGCTCGCAAGCTTACAGTCTATGAGGAAAGAGGTAGACACGAAAGGTGGGTGGTAACAGTTGCCCTGATTGTATGGACCAGCCATAATGTTAAGTGTGTAACAGTACAGACACAGAGGGCTAATAGATGCATAAAGCATGTAGGAACATGATGCGGGGAACCTGGTTATGGTAAAACTTTTGGCTGTGCCACACAGGGATAGATTAGGTTAATGTGTTGAGGCGGTAGGCCAGTCTGAATGAATGCGTTTTCAGGGCACGCTTAAAATTGTGGGGATTGGGGACTAATCATATTGACCTGGGAAGTGCATTCCAAAGAATTGGCACAGCACGTGTAAAGTCTTGGAGACGGGAGTGGGAGGTTCTGATTATTGAGGATGCTAACCTCAGGTCATCAGCAAAACGGAGGGCGCGGGTAGGGTAGTATACTGAAACAAGGGAGGAGATGTAGGGTGGTGCTGAGCCATGGAGGGCTTTGTGGTTGAGGGTAATAAGTTTATACAGAATTCTGGAGTGGATGGGTAGCCAGTGTAATGACTGGCACAAGGTAGAGGCATCGGTGTAATGATTGGTGAGGAATATGATCCTGGCTGCAGCATTCAAGACAGATTGGAGAGGGGAGAGTTTGGTAGGAGGGAGACCGATTAGAAGAGAGTTACAATAGTCGAGACGAGAATGAATAAGAGAAACAGTAAGAGTTTTTTTGGAGTCAAAAGTAAGAAAAGGTCGAATTCTAGAAATGTTTTTGAGGTGCAGATAACAAGAGCGAGCCAGTGATCTGATGTGGGGGGCAAAGGAAAGCTCGGAGTCAAGTATAACCCCAAGACAGCGGGTATGTTGCTGGGGAGTAACAGTGGAACCACACACGGATATGGCAATGTCGGGTATAGGTACATTAGTAGCGGAAGGAAACACAAGGAGTTCAGTCTTTGACAGGTTCAGTTTCAGATATAGTGAGGACATGATGTTAGACACAGCGTTTAGACAATCGCCGGTGTTTTCTAGAAAGGCTGGCGTGATGTCAGGAGAAGAAGCGTATAATTGGGTGTCATCAGCATAGAGATGGTACTGGAAACCAAATCTACTGAATGTTTGACCAATAGGGGCAGTGTACAAAGAGAAGAGGAGGGGGCCTAGGACTGATCCTTGAGGAACCCCAACAGTAAGGGGAAGGTGAGAGGAGGAGGAGCCAGCAAAAGATACAGTAAAGGAGCGGTCAGAGAGATAGGAGGAGAACCAGGAGAGAATGGTGTCCTTGAGGCCAATGGAACGGAGCATAGTGAGTAGGAGCTGATGATCTACAGTGTCGAATGCTGCAGAGAGATCCAAGAGAATTAGCATGGAGTAATGACCATTTGATTTAGCTGTTAGAAGATCATTAGAGTCTTTACTGAGAGCAGTTTCAGTAGAGTGTAAAGAACGGAAACCGGATTGGAGAGGGTCGAGAAGAGAGTTATCAAAGAGATAGCAGATAAGACGGGAGTGGACCAGGCGTTCCAGGAGTTTAGAGATGAAGGGAAGATTAGAGACAGGTCTATAGTTAGCGGCACAGTTTTGGTCGAGGGGTGGTTTTTTAAGTAGTGGATGTATGATGCATGCTTAAATGAGGAGGGAAAGATACCCGAAGAGAGAGAGAGGTTAAATATTTTAGTTAGGTGAGTTGTGACAGCAGGGCAAAGGGACTGGAGGAGATATGACGGAAATGGGTCACTGGTGCAAGTGGGTGGGCGAGAAGATGCAAGGAGAATGCTAAATTCTTTTTCTGTGACTGGTTCAAAATCAGAGAGTGAGCTAGATGCAGTGGGGGAGGGAGGACAGTGCATGGTATGAGGTGATTGGGAGATAATTTCCTGTCGAATTTGGTCAATTTTTTCTTTGAAGTAATTGGCCAGATCGTCAGCTCGAAGCTCCGTGGTTGGGGCCTGTACTCTTGGGTTGAGTAGAGAATGAAAAGTGTCAGAGAGACGTTTAGGGTTATTGGACAGTGAGGTGATGAGGGTGTTGAAATAGGTTTGTTTGAAGAGGTGAAGAGCAGTGTTGTATGTTCTAAGCATAAACTTATAATGGATGAAATCTTTGTGTAGATTGGATTTTCTCCACAGATGTTCGGCGCACCTGGAGCACCGCTGCAGGAAACGTGTTTGCAGGGTGTGCCAGGGTTGTCGCTGTCTGTGTTGTGGTGTTCTATTTATAGGAGGTGCAAATTCATCCAGGGCACTTTGAAGTGTTTCATTGTAATGCTTCAATGCAGAATCAGGACATGAGAGGGAGGAGATAGGGGCCAATGAAGACTGCAAGTTCTTCATAAGTTTCTGGGTGTTAATGGCCTGTATGTTTCTATAAGTATGGACAGTGGGGGTGACCTGAGCGGCCTGGCAGTTCTTGATAAGAGAATGAAAGACGGTTGTGGTCAGAGAGCGGGAGAGGGGAGTTTGCAAAATCATCCACTGCACAAAGCCAAGAGAAGACCAAGTCGAGGGTGTTTCCGTCTTCATGCGTTGGAGAATTAGTAAGCTGCGAAAGGCCAAATGAGGAGGTTAGAGATAAAAGGTGAGTAGAAGATAGGGAGAGGGGAATAGCAATGGGGATGTTGAAATCGCCCATGATGAGGGTAGGGATGTCAAAGGAGAAAAAATGTGGAAGCCAAGTGGCAAAATGATCCAGGAACTGATGGGAGTGGCCGGGAGGATGATACACCAGGACCACTTGCATGGAGAAGGGGGTGTAGAGTCTGACTTCATGGACATCAAAAGAAGGGAAGACAAGTGAGGGTAGCTGAGGGATAACCTGAAAGGTACATTTTGGTGATAGGAGCAGACCAACGCATCCACCTGCTCTATTGTCTGATCTTGGGGTATGAGAGAAGTGTAGTCCACCATATGAAAGACGCCCGACCCTGACTAAGGCTGACGCTGAAACGCGCGTTGGGCGCATCCCGGGATCCCGCACTTACAAGGCACAAAGTACTGGGCACATTGTTGGACATGCTTATTTATGGTCTGAAATACTGATACTTGCTATATCCATCATTGAGACAATATTCATAATACTGGGCATGTCTGTTTCTGACTATGTGAACCCCTGCTGGGGACTATATATGCATATGTAAGGTACAAGTAATTGAGTATATCGTTGGACATGCTTTCTTATACTATTTTATTTGCCATTGTGCACATATTTCTATTACTGGGCATGTCCGATTTCTAATATACTACATGCTATTCAGCATATATATTATGGAATTTTTTGATAATATATGTTAGTCATACACAATTGCACTTTTGAGCTACTTTTTTGCGTACAGTTTACATTTGCACTTGTAGCCTTACCAAAAAAATCCTTTTTCCTTGTGTCTTCATGTTCTTTTCTTTTTGCAATTTTGCACTTTGTACAAATACTGCTTTTTTTGCACATAATGATGTTTTTGCTTATTTTTTATTGCACAAGCACTTTATATATCTTTGCACATTATATGTAAATATTTATCAGTATACTAATTATTCCTAGGCTAGTCATAAGTATTTCCTGTGATTACATCATATTTTACAAACCCATATTATGTGCTATAAATTAGGTGCAATGTGATCCCCAGTGTTGCCCTTCTTTTGGTATTTTGTTCTCACCCTCCCTCCCCCTTTTTAGTGATTTTTCTGTATTTTCTTTCGGTTTTTCTCGTCGTGCAATTAATTACACCATATGAAAGAGCAGCAGCGGTAGTGTCTGACTGCTTGATACAGGTTTCACTAAGAGCCAGAAGGTTAAGAGAATTAGAAAGGAAAAAGTCATGAATGAAGGAGAGTTTGTTACATACTGAGCGAGAATTCCAAAGGGCACAATTAAGAGAGACAGATGGCATGCAGGGAATATTAATAATATTAGAGGGGTTTCTGAGTGATGCAGTAGGGGAGTTTGACTTTCTATAACATGGGGGACCAGGGTTGGGAGCAATGTCTCCTGCGACTAGGAGAAGGAGGATAGAAAGAGTGAGCAGATGGTTAAGTGATTTGTGAGAGCGTCACTGATGTTGAATGGTGGGACTGAATGGATCTGTGCAATTTAGTAATGTGAAAAGAGCGTGAGTGCTATACATAGGAGAGGAAAGGAGTGAGGGGCCGATATGGATGGAGTGTAGAGAGTTAATGCCAGAGTGGTGGATGTGTGTGAATGCAGCGGCCAGGATATAAATTACACAAATGCATATGGTATATATTTGTTGTAATCCAAATGTACAGGGAATAGATGTATATAGATGTCTTACCTGTCTCCTGCCCTGTCTAACTGCCATATTATAACTGCCTCATACTTTGATTAAATGTACTTCAATTAAATGTGCATAAATGCACCCTGCATAAATGCCTTCCCCAAGCTATGTCTGAATATATAGGAGACTAAGGCTTAGATCTCCCTTTTTTTTTGCTCTCTCTCTCTTCTCGTTAATCAGTCAAACTAAATTGAGACAGCAGGACCCAATAAATGTTGTGGTCAGTTAAACAAATGTCCAGCACTACATGGATCATAAAGCACTTTGAAAAGTTTCTTGACCTCACAACATAAGGGGACAAGCAGAGTAAGTTGAAATAACTATATACCAGATATAAGCTTGCATAGTTGAAAACAGATATAGCATTCAGGATTAACTGCTTGCTGACATTGAATGGAGTGGAGATACACAGGAGTTGATTCAGAGCAGAGATTGAAAGCATTAGCTAGAAAGAGCTGAAAAGACCATCAACACAGCCATGCGAATTTCCCAATAATGTCTTGCAGCCATGTGCGTAATGACCACAGTCACAGAGTTTGCATTTCGGCTAGTGACGTCCTTGGATGTACACTCAGCTGAAGTATATTGCGGTGGACAGACCCATCAGGTCCAGGCACGACAATACACACTGCCGGCTAATCAGAGACCAGCAGCTGACATCGGTGTGCATGTGGCAGTGATGTCATATGCTCCCTTTGCTTGCACACTGAAGTCAGCTAACGGCTCCAAAAGAGGACCCCACACGGTGAGGGAGAGGATAGGAAGAGAGTGTAATTGTTTGGGTTTTTTTCTGTGCCACAAAAAACAGCATCAGAATGGAGAATACCAGGATGGGGATATACAGGGCCACCATCAGGGCATAACTGCCCTGACTGACGTATGGGGCCCTATGACTAGAGGGGGTCCGCATCGGGCCCTGTCTCTTCTGGATATCAAGGCCCCAGCAGCAGGCTTCTGCCAGTGCAGAAACTGAATATGCATCCGAGACATTATTGTCATTCGCCGGCGAGTCTGTGCTGAAAGGCCTGGGGTGGACGTCGGCGCTGCACCGCGGCCAGTCGGGTCAGGTAAGGAGAAAGTGTTTTTGTTTTTTGTTTTTATTGAATGCGGCAAGCCCGAGGCAGGATGTGGAGGCCTGGAGCAGCATGTGGAGACAGATGGGGAAGGATCATATCGTAGAATGTGGAGACAGATGGGGCAGGATGTAGAGACAGATGGGGCAGGATATGGAGACAGATGGGGCAGGATGGAGACAGATGGGGCCAGATCACGGGGCAGGATGGATACAATGGAGACAGATGGGGCAGGATCATGAGACAGATGGGGCAGGATGAGGTGATCATATGGGGCAGAATGGATACTCATGAGGGCAAGATGGGAGACCATATGACTGGAGCCAGGAATGAGATATACGGGGCCAGGATGGGGATATTATTACAATAGGCGCTAATTAAGGGATATTATTACTACAGTGATGTATTTTAATTTTTTTGAGGATACTGTTTTAAATGGGGGGGCGGTCCTGTTACTGTGCAAAGCGACACTATGTCACCATACTTTCTTCATCTGGTGTATTGTAGAAGTTGGGAAAAAAATAAGTAATGTGTTCTGCAATCGGTGCTCTAGATAACTGTGTTATTTCCTGCAGAGAAGAGCCCTGGCTGGAAGAAGTGATGGCAGTCTGTGCTGGATAAAAATGAAAAGCGAAGATGAAGGACTTCATCTTGAGACGTCACTAGTGAGTCAGTGTTACCTGTACACTGACACTATACACTATATACAGAGTTCCTGTGTACAATGTCAGCAGTGATCACTGTATTATCTATACACTGGCACTATATACAGAGGTCCTGTGTATAATGTCACCGATGATCACTGTATTACCTGTACACTGGCACTATATACAGAGGTCCTGTGTATAATGACACTGGTGATCACTGAATTACCTGTACACAGACACTTCATACTAAGTACAGATCTTCTGTGTATAATGGCACTTATGGTGATAGTATTGTGTTATTTTATTAATGATCAATATTGTAGTATTCAGTCACTATGCGGTCTGGTCATGGTGCGGTGGTATTTGTTCCTTGTATGTGCTATTATTTGGTCACCATGTGTGGTAATATGTGGTCTGGTCATGGTGTGGTGGTATTTGTTCCTTGTATGTCATATTATTGGTCACCATGTGGTGGTAATATGTGGTCTGGACATGGTGCGGTGGTATTTGTCCCTTTGGATGTGGTATTATTGGTCATTTTAAAAAATTGAAAAATAAATAAAAATATACCTAAATTGTATTGGATATTTTAACAAATGTTTAATAGGTTAGAATAGAGTATGGCGGGGCCAGTGGAGTCTACCTTGTGGTGGCAGATTAAAAAAATCTTTTGGCAAAAACAAGAGCTGCTGGCTAGATGTGTGATCTGGTGATGGGAACGGTTAGGGTATGTGCACACGTTGCAGATTTGCCTGCAGAATTTTCTGCACAAAATCCCCATTTCTTGCCAGAAAACGCAGTGGAAAACGCTTATGGATTTCTAGCGGAATTGATGCGGATTTCCTGTGGATTGTAATGCGTTTTTCGTGTGCGGATTTGTTAAATGGATTTGTGAATTTTACTATGTTATGCTTCTTAGATTTAGATAGGGGATAGATGGTGTGACAATGGGGAAGAAGTCTGAATACGGAATTATGCAAATCCCATGATGACAAATGAAGATTACGGCTTCTGTCATAATCTTGGTGAATACCTGTGGTTCTGATGAAATAGTGAATGGGAGGACATTGAATTGGTAATGGATAACCCAGTGACCATGGGAAACTGTGAATCTGAGGAACCTCCGATGATCTGGGTGGATTGGCACATGATAATAGGCATCCTTCAGATCTATTGTAGCCATCGCCCAATCCTGTCCAATGACTGAGATTGCTGACTTGATCGATTCCATCTTGAATCGTCTTTATGTGATCACCTGATTCAGGGGTTTCAGATTGATGATAATTCTGTGCTTCCCTGAAGTTTTCTTGACTAGGAAGAGGCAAGAATAGTGGCGAGGGTCTATCTCTTGTAGGGGTACATGAGAGATCATCTTTGCTTGATTCAGACCTTGAAGACCTAGCAGTAAAGAGTCTTGAAGGTGTAGAGATTGTGGTGAGGTGACTCAGGCATTCTGGGGGAAAGCTCTCAAACATTAGTTTCAATCTGTCCTGAATGGTACGGAGAACCCACCGGTTTGTGGAGATGGATTGCCACAGAGTGAGGAAGCCCGAGAGTCGACCCCCAACTCATTGCTTGTCAAAAGTTTGCTGCTGGTGGGGGACAAGGATAATTTTGCCCTTTACCCCTTTTGGATTGCTCCAATGGCCTGATTTGCCTTTCCCTTTGTATTCCCTCTGAGTGGACTAATCTCGGGAGGGACAAAAAAGTTTCTTGGGATTTATTTTTGGTCAGGGAGCGCTTTCTTCTTGTCCGTAGGTTTTTCCAAGATCACATCGAGAGCTGGACAGAAAACATGGTGTCTCTGAAAGGGAATGGCGTAAAGCTTAGCCTTAGAGGTGATGTCACCACTCCATGATTTCTGCCACAGTGCTCTCCTAGCTGAGTTGGAGAGGACTGTGGACTTTGCTTCTACGCGTACAGAATCAACAGAAGCATCAGCAAGGAACCCTGTTGCTTTCTGAAGGAGGGGAAGGGAGTCAAGTATCTCCTCCCTAGAAGTTCCCTGAATGAGGTGGTCTTGTAATGTACGAGCCAGCGAAACAGAGATCTGGTGACACAGGTGGAAGCCACATTTGTTTTTAGCAGATTAGTGGAGGTGTCCCATGATTTTCTTAGTAAGCTCTCGATCTTACGATCCATGGGATCTTTGAGCTGAGATGAGTCCTCAAAGGGAAGAGACGTCTTTTTTTGCCACCCTGGACACCTGCACATCTACTTTGGGAATCTCCCATTTAGAACAGTCTCCGTCTAGGGAAAAACGATTTTTTAATTCTGACCGGACGCTAATCCCTTTCTTGGGGAGGTCCCATTCATGATGGATAAGGCTTTGGATGTTCTCATGTATGGGGAAACCTTTTTGCTTTTTAGGTTTCCACCCCCCTAAACATCTCGTCCTGCACTGACTGCTTAACTGATCAATTTCTCCATATATTGGGAGGAAAAAGAATATTTTTTATTATCGCATTTGGGTATGGAAGTGGAACCTTCATTCTCACAAACATCCTCCGAACCAGAGGTACGGACAGCGCCTGAGCCTGAATCAGATTCCACAGGTGCCAGCTTCCTTTACTTAGGAGGAGGGGGTTGCAGTACTGGAGCCTGGGAAAAGATGAGGGATTTAATGCTGTCCAACAGGGAGGGCAGTTCAGCATGCCTCACGTCAGTGCAGGGCTGGCAAAGCTTCTTCTTATACGCTAAGAGAAGTTTGGTAGCACATACGCCACAATTGCAGCTGGGCACTTAATCCTTTTAAGGAGCAGGGACCCTGTCTCAATAAAAAGAGAGAGAGAGAGAGAGAGGTGGACAAAGTCTCCCAGAGGACATAACACAGATAACAAGGGACCTTCATCCACTACTTACAGTAGGAGGGTGGATGCTGGGCTCTGCAGAAGCAGAGAGGGTTTGTCGCCATCCATGGTCAATCCGTCAGTGGTCACACAGAGACACAGACAATGGGTCCTGCTTGGAGTTATCCCACGACAAGGATTAAATAATTGAGGCCTCAGCGTTCATGTTCGTGCTCCTCCTCCCCCAGGTCATCAGGGGAGAACCCCGAAGGGAATGCCCCAACATGCCAGCAGCTCCGGAGTCCCCAACAAATCAAAAACCCCGCCAGTAGCGCAAAAATCATTTTTCATATTTGCATGTTATGGCGCTACAGTGTGCTTCCAGGTACACATAACTTGGCCATTCTATCCGCTAAACTTTCTCAATTTTTCATATTCCTAATGCAGTAATGCAATTCATTTTTCATATTTGCATGTTGTTCAGGAAATAACTCCCTCCTCCTCCTGCAACAAGTACTTAGTGTTCATCTATGTATACCCCACGTGGGTATTGTTTTGTACTTTTTTGAAACCTTTTCACATTGTGCAATGGTGAAACTTGTACTTTCTATCTCTACCTCTTGTAATAACTGCCAAGTGTGTTGTGTGATGTCCCCATTATGGCATCTTTCAGCTGGTCTGAAAGAGACCCCTTAGGTAATTTTTGGAAAACTTTGCACATTGTGCAATGGTGAAACATGTGCTCCCTAGCTCTACCTTTTTTAATAACTGCAAAATGTATTGTGAGGTCCCCATCACGGTGTCTTTCAGCGTGTATGATACAAACCCCTTGGGGTAATTTTTGAAAACCTTTGTACATTGAGAGAAGAAATGTGACCATTGCACAATCTCTATATATTCTATTATAATTTTTTTGATTGTGTTGCCATTCTCAAGGTCTCTTTAAGCGTGTATCTGTTAGGCTGGTTTCACACTTGCGTTTTTTTGCGCTGTTTTTTAGCGCAAATAACGCGTGCGTTTTTTCCCCATATCTTTTACATGGGTGCGCATACACATGCGTTTGTACGCGTTTGTATGCGCATGGGTTTTTTTGTAGTGTGCGCTCGGGCGCACAAAATGCATCCTGTTGCATTTTTTGTGCGTCCGACTTGCCCCCAAAAAACGCATGCGCACGCAATGCATTTTTTTACAGCAAAACACCCATTAAAGTCTATGGGTGCGCATACGTGTGCATTGTAATGCGCACGTATGCGCAAAAAAACCTTGCGTTTTTTAAAAAAACGCACCAAAACCCGCAAAAAAACGCACACAAACGCATGATGCGTTTTTTTCATGCGTTTGTGTGCGCAAAAAACACACAGCAAAAAAATGCAAGTGTGAAAGTAGCCTGAGCCTGATGTTTTTTGGTTCTGCACTTTTACATTTTGAAACATAAATGCATTAATATGCTTCACACATTGTAGGGAGAGCGTTAGGCAGGGAAGAAGACAAAAAAACTGCTTCTGCTGCTAGCAATTTGGCCTGCACAACACACCAGTCACTGTGTGTGCAGTGCAAGGGGAGGCTATATAGTGGTGTATCAGTGGTGTTGGTTGTTGGGCTGCCTTCTAAGGCTTCCTGACATTCCTGCATTACTGTTTACCCACTGCTCCGCAAACTGCTTTTTTAAAAGCAATCCCAATTTTTTTTTTTTGTCCTGCTGAGAAGAAAAAAAAACTGCTTCTGCTGCTAGCAATTTGGCCTGCACAACACACCAGTCACTGTGTGTGCAGTGCAAGGGGAGGCTATATAGTGGTGTATCAGTGGTGTTGGTTGTTGGGCTGCCTTTTAAGGCTTCCTGACAGGCTGGCATTGCTGTTTACCCACTGCTCCGCAAACTGCTTTTTTAAAAGCAATCCAATCTCCCTTATCCTCTAGTCACTTTTGTCACAGCTGTGCCATCGAGCCTGTCACATAGCGCTCAGATATTCATTGGGCCTCACACAATCCAAAAGTGTCCAGTGTCCAAAAGTGTGTGCAGAGATTCAAAATCTCCCTTATCCTCTAGTCACTTTTGTCACAGCTGTGCCATCGAGCCTGTCACATAGCGCTCAGATATCAGTGGGCCTCACACAATCCAAAAGTGTCCACTGTCCACAAGTGTGTGCAGAAATTCAAAATCTCCCTTATCCTCTAGTCACTTTTGTCACAGCTGTGCCATCGAGCCTGTCACATAGCGCTCAGATATCAGTGGGCCTCACACAATCCAAAAGTGTCCACTGTCCACAAGTGTGTGCAGAAATTCAAAATCTCCCTTATCCTCTAGTCACTTTTGTCACAGCTGTGCCATCGAGCCTGTCACATAGCGCTCAGATATCAGTGGGCCTCACACAATACAAAAGTGTCCAGTGTCCAAAAGTGTGTGCAGAGATTCAAAATCTCCCTTATCCTCTAGTCACTTTTGTCACAGCTGTGCCATCGAGCCTGTCACATAGCGCTCAGATATCAGTGGGCCTCACACAATCCAAAAGTGTCCACTGTCCAAAAGTGTGTGCAGAGATTCAAAATCTCCCTTATCCTCTAGTCACTTTTGTCACAGCTGTGCCATCGAGCCTGTCACATAGCGCTCAGATATTCATTGGGCCTCACACAATCCAAAAGTGTCCAGTGTCCAAAAGTGTGTGCAGAGATTCAAAATCTCCCTTATCCTCTAGTCACTTTTGTCACAGCTGTGCCATCGAGCCTGTCACATAGCGCTCAGATATTCATTGGGCCTCACACAATCCAAAAGTGTCCAGTGTCCAAAAGTGTGTGCAGAGATTCAAAATCTCCCTTATCCTCTAGTCACTTTTGTCACAGCTGTGCCATCGAGCCTGTCACATAGCGCTCAGATATCAGTGGGCCTCACACAATCCAAAAGTGTCCACTGTCCACAAGTGTGTGCAGAAATTCAAAATCTCCCTTATCCTCTAGTCACTTTTGTCACAGCTGTGCCATCGAGCCTGTCACATAGCGCTCAGATATTCATTGGGCCTCACACAATCCAAAAGTGTCCAGTGTCCAAAAGTGTGTGCAGAGATTCAAAATCTCCCTTATCCTCTAGTCACTTTTGTCACAGCTGTGCCATCGAGCCTGTCACATAGCGCTCAGATATCAGTGGGCCTCACACAATCCAAAAGTGTCCAGTGTCCAAAAGTGTGTGCAGAGATTCAAAATCTCCCTTATCCTCTAGTCACTTTTGTCACAGCTGTGCCATCGAGCCTGTCACATAGCGCTCAGATATCAGTGGGCCTCACACAATCCAAAAGTGTCCAGTGTCCAAAAGTGTGTGCAGAGATTCAAAATCTCCCTTATCCTCTTGTCACTTTTGTCACAGCTGTGCCATCGAGCCTGTCACATAGCGCTCAGATATCAGTGGGCCTCACACAATCCAAAAGTGTCCAGTGTCCAAAAGTGTGTGCAGAGATTCAAAATCTCCCTTATCCTCTAGTCACTTTTGTCACAGCTGTGCCATCGAGCCTGTCACATAGCGCTCAGATATCAGTGGGCCTCACACAATCCAAAAGTGTCCACTGTCCACAAGTGTGTGCAGAAATTCAAAATCTCACCTGTCCTATAGACACCTTGTACCTTGTTTTACATTACTATATAGTTTGTTGGATTTTGTCTACATTTCTACCAAAAATGAGGAAGGCTGGTGGAAGAGGCCGTGGAATTGGGCGGGGGTTGGCAGCTGGTAATGATGGTGTTGGTGGTGGATCTGATGGTAGTGGCAAGAGCAAAATAGGACCGAATGCAGGAGGTGCTGACCCTGCGTCATCGTCTGGCTACATAAGGCCTCGAACGCTTAGTTTTCTAGGAGTTGGCAAACCGCTTTTAAAGCCAGAGCATCAGGAAAAAGTTTTGTTTTACATTGCTGACTCAGCCTCCAGCTCTATCGCCTCCTCTTCTTCAGTTGTAAAAAGTAAAAGCACTGAGTCGTCATTGGAGGCTCATGTTCATGAACCACACCTTTCCTTGTGTCCTTCACCCCAACCAAGATTGAAGGATGACGCAGGCCATACTACTGATTACTCCATGGAGCTGTTTTCACATACCATGCCTGGATTATCAAGTCAAATGGTGAATTACCCAGGCCAAGATGAATCTGACATGGAGTGCACTGATGCACAGCCGCTGATGGATGATTCTGCTGGTACATTCACTCAGAGCACTACATTGTCCTCGCAGTGTACAGAGCCAGATTCTGACCCTGATGAGACTCAGGTGCCCCTTCCCGCACACTATACCACCATACACGGTGACACAGAGGAAGGTGCACATGACATAGAAGAGGAGGTGATGGATGACCCAGTTGTTGACCCAGATTGGCATCCATTGGGGGAAGAGGGTGCTGCTTCCAATAGCTCAGATGAGGAGCATCCACAGCAGACATCGACATTGCAACAGCTGTTATCTGGCAGGCCCGGAGCACTCCAAAGACAGGTTCCAAACATCAAAAGAGTTGCTGGACAGCTTGTCCAGAGGGTCAAAAGATCACAGCGTGCTAGGCCGCAAAATGTCTGCCAAAGTAGGAAGAGTGCAGTGTGGCACTTTTTTGAACAAAATCCTCATGATCAGGCCAAGGTTATCTGTAAGAAGTGCGCAAAGACCTTTAGCCGAGGGAAAAATCTGAAAAATTTGAATACCAGTTGTATGCTTAGATATTTAACCAGCATGCACTTGCAAGCGTGGACACAACACCAAACCTCAAGTGCCACATGTGCAACTGATCACAACGAAGGTAGTCAGCAACGCTACATTGTTTCCCCCACTGTAAGCCCACCGGTTAGCACAGCAGCAAATGTTGAGGTGTCGTTGCAAGACCACAGCAGTCAGGGAATCCCACTGTTATATCAACGAAAGACTGATTCTAGGCCATCAGAAAGAACACCAACTCCATCACCATCATCAACCCTCTCTCAGTCCGCCCTGTCCACCGCTACTTCCACCATATGCAGCTCTCAAGTCCAGCTCACCCTCCCAGACACTATGAGTAGGTCAAGAAAGTACTCAGTCTCTCATCCGCGTACACTGGGTTTGAACGCCCACATTGCCAAACTAATCTCGTTTGAGATGATGCCCTTTCGGTTGGTGGAAAGCACAGCTTTCCGCGAACTCATGGCCTATGCAGTACCACGCTATGACCTACCCAGTCGCCACTTCTTCTCTCGCAAAGCCATCCCAGCCCTCCACCATCATGTGAAAGACCGCATTGTCCATGCACTCAAGCAGTCAGTGAGCGGAAAGGTGCACCTCACAACTGATGCATGGTCCAGTCGGCATGGCCAGGGCCGTTACGTGTCCATCACTGCGCACTGGGTTAATGTGGTGGATGCAGGGTCCACAGGGCACAGCGGTGGTGGGACAGTGCTGCCTAGCCCACGGTATAGGAAACAGTTGGCTGTAGGCGTTCGACCCTCCTCCTCCTCCTCCAGAAGCGAAAGCTCGTCCACAGAGCGCAGTCGTACGAGCACTCCATCTGCAGCTGCCACTGTTGCACACGATGTGTCCCCCTATCGAGCAGCTAGTGGAAAGCGTCAGCAGGCTGTGTTGCAGATGATGTGTTTGGGCGACAGACACACCGCCGAGGTGCTGGCCGAGTACTTGAAGCGACAAACTGAGTCATGGCTGGGCAGTGTACATCTTGAGGCAGGCAAGGTAGTTAGTGATAACGGCCGTAATTTTGTGGCAGCCATAGCTCTTTCAAACCTCAGCCACATACCTTGCTTGGCTCACACCTTGAACCTGGTGGTGCAGTGCTTCCTCAAAAATTATCCGGAGTTAACAGCCCTGCTCCAGAAGGTGCGAAGACTGTGCGCGCACATCCGCCGGTCGCCTGCACACTCCGTTCGTATGCAGAAGCTGCAGCGATTGCTCCACCTTCCCAACCACCGCCTCATTATCGACATTGCAACAAGGTGGAACTCCACCCTGCACATGGTGGAGCGGCTGTGCGAGCAGAGGCAGGCCATAATGCATTTGTGGGAGGATACACGGCCAGGCACTTTGAGAGCAGACATGGAGTTGACAGGTGTGCAGTGGTCGAAGCTGAAAGACCTTTGTAAAGTCCTTCAGTGTTTTGAGGAATGCACACGGCTGGTAAGCGCAGACGACGCCATCCTAAGCATGAGCATCCCACTTATGCGTCTGCTCATGCAAACTTTGACGCACCTTAAGGAGCAGGCGTCTGCAGCCAATGTTGATGAGGAGGAAGAGGAGGAGGGAATCCTTGATGACATTCAGCCATTGTCTGCTCAGGGACCTCTCCTGGACGAGGTGGAGGAAGAAGAGAAGGAGGAGGAGGATGATGGGGATGATTACTTAGGGGAGGAGGATGCATCTCGTGGGGCAAGTGAAAATGTTGGCGTGGCAAGGTCTGGTACAGGGTTTGTGCGTGACTGGAGGGATGTGGATTTGCCAGAAAGTGCTCTTCCACCCAGCACTCGCAGTGCATCATTGACACCGGGAACATTGGCCCACATGTCAGATTATGCCTTGCGGATCCTAAAAAGGGACCCCCACATTGCCAAAATGATGAACGATGACGACTACTGGTTGGCCAGCATCCTGGATCCACGCTATAAAGGCAAATTACAAAACATCATGCTACAGGAGAACCTTGACCTAATATTGGCTAATAAACAAGCAACTCTGGTAAATCGGTTGCTTGAGGCATTCCCAGCACACAGCAGCGGTGATGGTTCTCACACGAGCCGTACGGGTCGGTGGCAGCTTGGCAGAGGTGTTCGTGGTGCACACAGCAGAAGTGGCGTTGGAGACAGGGGTTTCATGACAATGTTGTGGACTGATTTTTCAAATACCGCTCACACAACTGGTAATACTGCATCGATGGAAAGTGACAGGAGACAGCAGTTGTCAACTATGGTTACAAACTACTTTTCCTCCCATATCGATGTTCTCCCACACAGGTCATTCCCCTTTGACTATTGGGCCGCTAAACTGGACACCTGGCCTGAATTGGCCCAATATGCCTTACAGGAGCTCGCTTGCCCAGCTGCAAGTGTGCTATCGGAAAGAGTCTTCAGTGCAGCTGGATCAATCCTGACAGAAAAAAGGACCCGTCTGTCAACCCAAAATGTGGATGATCTAACCTTCATTAAAATGAACCACGCATGGGTTTCCAAGGATTTTGTCCCACCTTCCCCTGATGACACATAGGGTGACAGAAAAATGGCTTGCTTTAGTCCACCTCTTCCTGGTACTTCACCTATTTCGCCTTTTGCATCAGCTGAATGTCCAACATCAACATATGCCACTTTCTAAAACTCCCTAACTGTGCTGCCTCCCCCCCCATGGCCGGGGTCACCACCTAGCGCACGACACCGTGCGAGTGCCGTTGCCCTGGACAGGTGGGTAGGCCGACTCTTGGGCGCGGGCACTGGCACAGGGTCCCTCATAGTGCAATCAAGTGTCTCTGACGGTGGTGGTGCACACCCGCCGTCAGACACACCGCTGTACTATGAGGGGCCCAGTGCCAGTACCGACGCCCACGAGTGGGCCCCCCTTGCTTGGGCAGGGCCCCAGCATTTGCAATCTTTACCTCTCCCTGCTCCTCCGCTGTGTAATCTGGGCCATCAAATCCATACTGTGCCTGACACCGTCTGAGCCTGCCTCCTGAGACATATATTTTGAATGTGTACGCTATCCATACATGTTATCCAGGGATACGGTACCCTTTCTAACCTTTGTGCAATCACGTGCAATCCATACTGGGCCTAACACCGTCTGAGCCTGCCTCATGCTGTATATACATATATTTTGAATGTGTACGCTATCCATACATGTTATCCAGGGATACGGTACCCTTTCTAACCTTTGTGCAATCACGTGCAATCCATACTGGGCCTAACACCATCTGAGCCTGCCTCATGCTGTATAGACATATATTTTGAATGTGTACGCTATCCATACATGTTATCCAGGGATACGGTACCCTTTCTAACCTTTGTGCAATCACGTGCAATCCATACTGGGCCTAACACCGTCTGAGCCTGCCTCATGCTGTATAGACATATATTTTGAATGTGTACGCTATCCATACATGTTATCCAGGGATACGGTACCCTTTCTAACCTTTGTGCAATCACGTGCAATCCATACTGGGCCTAACACCGTCTGAGCCTGCCTCCTGAGACATATATTTTGAATGTGTACGCTATCCATACATGTTATCCAGGGATACGGTACCCTTTCTAACCTTTGTGCAATCACGTGCAATCCATACTGGGCCTAACACCGTCTGAGCCTGCCTCCTGAGACATATATTTTGAATGTGTACGCTATCCATACATGTTATCTGGGGATACGGTACCCTTTCTCACCTTTGTGCAATCACGTGTAATCCATACTGGGCATGAGAACGGCTTGCGAGCTGTTAAGCAAGCTACAGCACCTGTCCAGACAAGTACAGGGATTCCCTAGCGAGGAGACTTATTTGATTGTTTTCAATGTTGGGACAGCAATTTTTGGGGAGCACTATACTCTGGAGAATGATAGATGGGGCCCACCATACACTGGAACATTCCAAAGGTGGACATCAGACACTGGAGCAGCATTTACAGGGCCCATTATACACTAGAGCATTAGAAATGGGGCCCATTATGTTTGGAGCATTATTTGGGCCCATAAGACAGTGGAGCTTCATCCATGGGGACCAACATATACTGTAGCATTATGTGGAGCTCATCATATACTGTTTCAAACATTATATGGGACCAATGATTCTGTATGGAGAAATAGATGGGCCTCGTCATGAGATGTAAAAAGTGAGGTATTTTTCATTGTACTATGCCGCTATTTATCTGCCGTATCGGAGCATGATGAGTTGTGGTATGTGTTAAAGGGGCGCTCTTTCGCCCAGGGCACATGAAAACCTGCAGCCAGCCCCCCCCCCCCACAACTTTAGCCAAATAACCCCCATTTTTCAGTGCGTAACTTGTATTATGAAGTTAATTAAGGTTGACAAGCTTAAGAAAGAAGAATTGATGCTTTTGGTATTCAAATGGGCACTGTAGGTGTGTTTCCTGTCCTCCTCTCACTGCCGACTTTTATTCCCCATTGACTTACATTGGGTTTCGTGTTTCGGGACGACCCCGACTTTTCCCTATAATCGGACGATCTTGCTCGACCCGACTTTTGGAAAAGTCGCGTTTCACGAAACGAAACGCGACCCTAAAAAACCAAAAGTCGCTCAACTCTACTGATTATAGTGGACCATCAACTGTAAAACACAGGCGGCTTCTGCACATCTACTGTGCGCCCCCATAACTGGGATGTATAATTACAATTGGGTGGATTAGGGAAATGCTGTAGATATAGTATATCTTGACTTCAGCAAAGCATTTGACAAAGTATCTCACACAATCCTTATTGAAAAAAATGACTAAGTATGGAATGGACAAGGCAACTGTTAGGTGGATTCATAACTGGCTTAGTGATCGGACCCAAAGAGTGGTCGTAAATGGCTGCACATCCAGTTGGAAGAATGTCTCAAGTGGGGTACCACAGGGCTCTGTCCTGGGCCCTGTATTGTTCAACATCTTTATCAACGATTTAGATGAAGGAATTGAGGGTAAACTGATTAAATTTGCTGATGACACAAAGCTAGGAGGGATAGCTTCTGCTGCGTACTCAATAGCGCCGACAACGGCGGGCGCTGCGCCTCCTCCTGGAGGTCTCTGCAAACGTTGGTCCGTCTTCTGGTGACAGTGGTCGGTCTCCAGCACCTTCCACTGCCCCTTGTCCATATATTAACGTGGCTAATTAAAGGCATGGGCCACAGTCCTGTATGCGCCCTAGGTGGCTATTTCCACTAGTATACGGTCTCTGAATAAAAATGCCTTTGACAAATATCTGCATTTTAAATATTAGGAAATCAGCATAATAATTCAATAGCAGACACAAATAGATGGACAATAAGGACAATCGCAATCTACCAAGGGAACAAACTGAGCAAAGCTCCAAAAAGGCGACTAGAAGTCCAAAGTAAAATCAATAAATTTGTATTGTTAAGACAAATCCAGATACAAGTGGGGGGAAGTGGACAATAACGTGCGGAAACCGCACACCGCATGGATAACAAAGGGTTGCTGTACAATCAGAACCTATGCAATAACAAGAAATACATGCATAAAATTACTAAATTATCGCAAAGTGCATGGCAATGTATGGCAAATAAGAGTGCACCGCCAAAAAAATGTGTCTTATTCAAGCTCCATCCATCAAGTAAACAACTAAATACACAGGTCATTAACAGATAGCAGGTGATCATTCACCATGGTTAGACGGGTATATGACGCCTAAGAAGCAAAGTAGCAAGAGAAGAAGCATGAATTACCTACTGAAATGGCGGGCAAAGGTTCCAGCAGTCAACAGCCCACCCCACCGACCGTTTCGGAGGGTTACTCCTTCATCAGGGGGCGTGGTATACGGTCTCTCTTGTGCAGCAACACTGTACGTCCCGCTCTCCCTGGTCCCCGCTGTTGGCGGCGGACGTTGGTCCGCGTGGCACTGCTCCGTGTGCACGGCTCTGCATAGCTTCGCACTCTCTGGCTCGGCTTCACATGGCTCTGCACTCTTTGGCTCGGCTTCACATGACTCTGTACTCTGCACAGTGGTCCCTGTCTGTCTCTCTCATCGGGTGCAGCACTGCCTGTCACTGTCCCGGAACTCTCTTGGGGGAAAGGCAGGGGACGCCGCTTACCGTTCTTCCGGCTGCTCTCAGCGCAGCCCTCTACACTCCAGTCTGCCGGCGCCAGCCTCTGCCCTGTTATCCTGCCGACACTACGCGCTCTTTTCAGCTTCCTCCTGCCCTCCAGTTACTCCAGGAAGCTCCGTCTCCCTCAAGCTTCCCCCAGACTGCAGGGAAAGCTCCGCCTCCCTAATCTTTCCTCCCGGGGACAGAGGAAGCAGCCTCTCAAGTTCCAGACCCAGCATGCAGGTACCTGTGGTCCGGTCCACCTCTCTACAGTTGCACAGACACAACAGTCAGCAACCACGTCCAGTTCGTTGTCCCAGAGCAGTGTTCAATTGTCCCTTGTCAGCATGTCTGTTCACAAATTGTTAGTTAGCATACATATTCATTAGCACTTTACATTGTCCGGTGATGGACAAAAACCATTGCTGACTAAAATGAGACTTCTGTCTCTTCTGTCAGTTCCCTTACATTTTCTAAATTTGAATCCTTACAAAAAATGGTGGTGTGATGGACTTATTCAGGCCGCAGCCTTACACATATTGGAATATGGCAATTGCCAAGATAAGGCCTTTACCTGAGCTCTGTAGCACTGCCTGTCACCTGAGTATTACACTCCACAGACCTCGTCACTCTCTGAGACATATCCTGTAATTACTCCATTGTTTCTCAAAACCATGCAAAAGATGCATTCTGCCTGGTTGGGTAGTTTCCAGAAGTGCATAGGCTTGTGCAGATTGGTCAATAGCACTCCTGTCTCTTTCCCTTGGGGAGGCTGCTTCCAAGTAAAACGAGGTTTGTACATGTTCCTGACATGGGTTTCAGGCCTGACAGACTGACCACAATACAGCCCCTCGCTTGCATACACTAATCAGAATTTAATTCTAATGCTTTTGGTGTCCGGTAGAATCCAATTTACTGACATTGATCATACAGCTCCCCCAACTCCTGTATTATATTCACATTTCAGTGGCTTCACCCGCCAAGATAGTGGTTCCGTTGGGATCTGGTGGCAAAAATGAACTGTGGACCTTACAAAATGCAAGTTCCACAGCTCCTGGTGGTCCTCTAAAAATTAAAAGGGCCGCATAATGACATGGTGGTGGATGTGTTGGTGGCAGGCAAAACCCAAAATTCAAGTGGGAATGTTTTAGCTGGCATCGTAAAGTGCTGGGAAATATCTATTCCACTAGCTTGCTAACTATTTAGTGTGATATTGGCGGTCGTGCCCACCGTACTCTTGTCTTTGTCCGTAGTTCCTTGTCCTGCCTCGAGCCTGGCTTCTCCCTGAGCCGTCCCTCTTGGTACCAGCTGTCGCGGTTCTGACCCCTGTGGTCTTGCCCCTAACGATCCCTGTATAGGGGTTGGTCATCACCTGGTGCGCTCAGCCCAGGGGCTCCGGATCCGTGACACAGAGGGTCCACTCTCGGACGTAGTTTGCTCCTGAGCGTCACAGTATCACCAGGCCATGGAACCCGCCGGTGCCGCGGCCGCTACGCAGAAGGAACTGTTTTTTCTACGTGAGAATCAGACCCGGATAATGTCCTTCATGAAATCGATGGACACCCGGCTCTCTGCCCTACAGACCTCTGACCCAGGGCATGCTCCCCTCTTAGCCAGTCTCCAGCAGGAGCTCGCACAGCAGCGCGATGCTCAGTCCCACATCCTGGGGTACATGGCGTCCGTTGACGATCGACTGCTTACTCTGCAGTCCTCTGCGGCCGCTTCAGCCCTTCCTCGGGACGCAGTTTCATCTCCGCCTCCCCGCCTGGGAAAGCCTCCCAGGTATAGCGGGGATCCTAAGAAGCTATGTCGGGGTTTTCTAAATCAGTGCAGATTGCACTTTGAGCTGGTGCCGCAGCAGTATCACACTGACAGCGCCAAGGTGGCGTTCATAGTGTCCCATCTTAAGGGCGAGGCTCTGGCTTGGGTAAACCCTTTGTGGGAGAGGGATGACCCGGTAGTTTCCAGTATCCAGAATTTTCTGGAAGTATTGCGCAAGGTGTTTGATGAGCCTGGTCGCTTGGCGTCCACTACTGAGGCTCTTTTCAATCTACGGAAGGGCTCCCTTACTGTAGGACAATATGCCATCCGCTTTCGGACCCTGTCTTCGGAGCTGGGCTGGAATAACGAGGCTCTTGTGGGTGCCTTTTGGAGGGGTCTCTCAAGTAAGATCAAGGACGAGCTGGCCGGGCGAGACACTCCCACAAACCTGGAAGATCTCATTTCCCTGGCCACCCATATAGATCTGCGGTTTTTGGAACGCGCTCGAGAATCGGCTAGGGAGAAAAGACCCTTCAGGCTGTATCAGGCTTCTATTCCGCGTTCCTCTGCATCCCCTATTAGCACCGCTCCTGAGCCCATGCAGATAGATCGTATCAGGCTGTCAGAGCAGCGACGCAGGGAGAGGATGACTAATGGTCTCTGTCTGTACTGCGGTGGAGCCAACCACTTTGTGCGTATCTGTCCTGAGAAACCGGGAAACACCTCCACCTAGGTCAGGTAAGAGAGGACCTCCTAGGTGATCATAATTCCTCTCTGCCCCTTACCCTTTCAGCTTTGATTATTGCAGGTCGGGGGCGTAGATCTGTGGAGGCGTATGTGGACTCGGGCGTAGCCGGTAATTTCATTCATCAAGAAGAGGTTGATGAACTCCAGATCCCGGTGGTCACCCTAAGAGACCCGCGTGCGATTACCTCCGTCGATGGCAAACCTCTACCCGAGCTCGTCACCACTGTCACCGCCGAAGTAGATCTTCAAATTGGGGCACTCCACCATGAGAAAATAGCCTTTTACGTCCTGCCTCGATTGTCCCATGCTGTTCTCCTAGGATTGCCCTGGCTCAGACGGCACGAGCCAGTTGTCGACTGGCGTTCAGGAGAGATTTTGCGTTGGGGTTACTCTTGTCAAGAACGCTGTCTGCAGGCTCTGGTTCGTCCCAGCTCCCTGCCTAGGCCAGTCGATCGGGCCTTCCCGCACCCTACCACGCATACGCAGATGTTTTCAGCAAGAAGGAAGCGGATTCCTTGCCGCCGCATCGGTCCTACGACTGCCCTATCGACCTGATCCCCGGAGCCTCCCCTCCCAGAGGGAGAACATATCCTCTGTCCCCAGCAGAGACCACGGCTATGACGGAATACATACAGGAAAACCTGACCAAGGGGTTCATCCGGAAATCCTCATCCCCTGCAGGCGCAGGTTTTTTCTTTGTCCGGAAGAAAGACGGTTCACTACTACCATGTATTGACTACTGGGGTCTGAACAACATCACCGTCAAGAATCGGTATCCGCTCCCACTGATTCCAGAACTCTTCGACTGGTTGAGAGGTGCTCGGATCTTCATGAAGTTGGATCTGCGGGGAGCCTACAATCTGATCCGGATCCGTGCTGGGGATGAGTGGAAGACGGCCTTCAATAACCGTGATGGGCATTATGAGTATCTAGTCATGCCGTTCGGTCTCTGCAATGCTCCGGCAGTATTTCAGGAATTTGTTAACGAGGTGTTCAGAGATCTACTCTATTCCTGCATGGTGGTGTACTTAGATGATATTCTCATCTTCTCGCCCGATCTGTCCTCCCATCGGAGAAGCGTAGGCAGGGTCCTACATCGCCTTCAAGAGAATCATCTCTACGCCAAAATTGAAAAGTGCCTCTGAGCAAACGTCGTTACCCTTCTTGGGTTATATCATCACTGATTCCGGTCTGAAGATGGATCCAGAGAAACTCTCTGCAGTACTCAAGTGGCCTCGGCCCGTGGGCGCAAAGGCCATCCAACGTTTCCTTGGATTCGCTAACTATTACCGACAATTTGTGCCTCATTTTTCTACAGTTACCAAGCCCATCACGGCCCTGACCCATAAAGGGATAGGGCAAACAGCTGGTCTCCCGAAGCAGAGGACGCCTTCCTTGCTCTGAAACGCTCTTTTACAACAGCCCCAATCTTACATCGCCCAGTAGGCCCTTTGTCCTAGAGGTGGATGCCTCCTCCACCGGAGCCGGGGCTGTTCTTTCCCAGCAGGCTCCATCCGGACGTCTGGTTCCCTGCGGGTATTTTTCTAAGTCCTTTTCACCTGCGGAGTGCAATTACTCCATTGGAGACCGAGAATTGCTAGCCATTAAGATGGCCCTGGAGGAGTGGCGATACCTGCTTGAAGAGGCAGTACATGCCTTTACTATCTTCACGGACCATAAGAATTTGGCCTATCTGCAGTCCGCTCAAAGACTCAATTCCAGACAGGCCAGATGGGCTCTGTATTTTTCTCGTTTTGATTTTAAGCTCCACTTCCGGCCTGGCAATAAGAACATCAAAGCGGATGCACTTTCCAGGTCTTTGCAGTCACCAGAGGGAGATGAGGACCCCTCGTATATTATCGAGCCTGCTAAAGTTATCACCGTGGCTCCGGTGAGTTTCTCTTCGCCGCCGCCAGGCAAAACCTTCGTTCCCCAGAACAAGCATTCGGAGGTGCTACACTGGGGGCATTCCTCCAAGGTCGCAGGGCATGTTGGGACTAAGAAGACTCTTTTACTTCTCTCCCGTTACTACTGGTGGTCCTCCCTTCGCCAAGACGTGATGGACTATGTAGCCTCTTGCACAACCTGTACTCAGAACAAGGTTGCTAGGACCTTGCCTTCTGGTCTACTTCATCCGTTACCTGTTCCGGAAGCTCCTTGGCAGCAAATCGCCATGGATTTCATGACTGAGTTGCCCCGCTCAGCTGGATGTACTACCATCTTAGTCATGGCAGATCGCTTCTCTAAGATGGCTCATTTCATTCCTTTGCCTGGACTGTCGTCCGCCCCGAGGTTGGCCGAGATCTTCATCCACCAGATCTTCAGGCTGCACGGCCTTCCTCAGCGTATCGTGTCTGACCGGGGGGGTCCAGTTTACCTCTCGATTCTGGAGGGCTCTCTGTCGGCTTATGGGCACGTCTCTCGACTTCTCCTCGGCATATCATCCTCAGACCAACGGGCAGGTGTAGCGGATTAATCAAGTTTTGACAGCCTTCTTACGTCACTTTTCCAACGCCCATCAGGACAATTGGGTCTCTCTTCTACCTTGGGCAGAATTTGCGCATAATAATCATTCCAGCGAATCTACCACCAAGTCGCCGTTCCTTGTGATAACAGGACAAAATCCTGGTATTCCGCTGCCCTTTTCCACTTCGTCAGGAGTTCCTGCAGCAGATACTCGTGCCAAGGAGTTTTCGCAAATCTGGAGGGAGACCAGGGAGGCGCTCGAGAAGGCCAGTAACCGAATTAAGAAACATGCGTACAAGAGACAGAAGGATCTTCCCCCATATCATCCTGGCGACAAAGTCTGGCTTTCGACTAAGCATATCCGCCTGAAGGTTCCGTCTTACAAGTTAAATCCCCGATACATCGGACCTTTTGAAGTGCTTAGTCGCATTAATCAGGTGGCTTATAAACTGAGGTTGCCTGCTTCGCTCCGGGTCCCTAACGCCTTCCATGTCTTGCTCCTGAAACCTGTGGTTCTCAATCGGTTCCATCCAGCTTCCATTTCCCCTCCTTCGCCAAGGGGTTCGGATGACGTTTTTGAAGTAAAGGACATTTTAGCCATGAAAAAACTCAAAGGAAAAACTTTTTTTCTTATCGATTGGATGGGTTTTGGCCCCGAGGAGAGGTCCTGGGAACCTCGAGAGAATGTTAATGCTCCTCTTATTCTGAAAAATTTTTTGGCCAATCTCAGAAGGGGAAGGTGAAAGGAGGGGGGTACTGTGGTATCGGCGGTCGTGCCCGCCGATGCCCCATCAGCGGCGGCAGCCACCGCAGCCTCTCACCTGCGCGCCACTGTCCGTGCGCGCGCGCCTGTCCTGCCTTCCCTCCTGCTGCGCGCAGCGGCCTTAGGTTGCGGGCGCGCGCCCCCGTCCGTCCTCGGCGTCTGGCCGTGGGCGGCGCTGAGGGGCCGGGCTTGAGGAGCTCTTCCGGGCGCTAACGTACTTCAGGCATCCTCCCTAGGACGAGGGCGCCTGGTGATTGTGTGGATCTCCCGCACCGTTCTGGCCGCACTCCTACTTTCTTGTGCTGCTACTTCTTGGTGCTCGTCGCAGCATCTATTCTGTGTTGTCCGTCCCTCCTCCTAGCCTCGTTTCCCCTGGTCCGTTCTGTCCTCCCTGTCTGTCCCTGCCTGTTGGTATTCTTTCCCCGGTCGGTTCCCTGCCCCCTGCTCTCCCTGTCTACTCCAGTCCGGATTCTCTTGCTTATCTCCCCTTAAGGTTTCCTCGTCTGTCCGTGTCCCCGCTGATCCTCGCCCTGTCGCCCCATGGGCTTTTCTGCTGGGTTCCTCCTTCCTCTGATACTCCCACCTAGGTACTCTTGTCTTTGTCCGTAGTTCCTCGTCCTGCCTCGAGCCTGGCTTCTCCCTGAGCCGTCCCTCTTGGTACCGGCTGTCGCGGTTCTGACCCCTGTGGTCTTGCCCCTAACGATCCCTGTATAGGGGTTGGTCATCACCTGGCACGCTCGGCCCAGGGGCTCCAGATCCGCGACCCAGAGGGTCCATTCTCGGACGTAGTTTGCTCCTGAGCGTCACATTTAGCATGAGGGAGGTACCTCCCAAATGTAGGAATGAGGGCCCTCACAAATGTTAAAGGAAAAATTGAAGCCAAAACGCTCCATATGAACATATGCTAAAGTGAGGTATATATTTTTTTCAAATTTTTAAGTTAACGTTGTATATACATGTAATTATGAAGGAAAAAGGTTTCTTAGCATTATTCCCTTTAAAAAAAGTTTGGTTTGGTACGTCTTCTCAAAAATCCATAAAACCGGTGCAATAGTCTGGCATTATTCCCATATATAACAACAAGCAAAAAGGCAGCAACACTTACCTGCCCAGGTTTAGAACAAATGCACTGCAGGGTGCAGCCAGCCCATATAGCAAGATGTCAGCAACACAGGTGCAAAATACCAGATTAACAGCCACTCTCCACATACCCATTCCTGGAGGGGGTGACTGCCCAGTATACAATTGCACAAAGAGGGTCCGCATAGGGTACCGTTCACACCAAGGGAATGCATGGTGTCTGGTTTACAGCCTATTAATAACGCCCCTACTATTCGACTAGGCGGGCTGGCCAGCACCCTCTCATTGCATCCCAGTGTGAACACCCCTCATACGAGACCAAATGTGTCTGGGCTCGGCTGCACCCCGATTCATGTAGTGCAAAAAATTTTTTTACCAATTAGTGAGGTATTAGCTGATATTTTGGCCAAAATACTTGAGCCCGTAAACTGCGCCAAAGTTCCTCACGCTTACGGGTCCCTACACTAAACTAAATAGCAAAGCCATTAAAGAAGAAGACTCAGGTCTTCAAAATTTCATATATAACAACAAGCAAAAAGGCAGCAACACTTACCTGCCCAGGTTTAGAACAAATGCACTGCAGGGTGCAGCCAGCCCATATAGCAAGATGTCAGCAACACAGGTGCAAAATACCAGATTAACAGCCACTCTCCACATACCCATTCCTGGAGGGGGTGACTGCCCAGTATACAATTGCACAAAGAGGGTCCGCATAGGGTACCGTTCACACCAAGGGAATGCATGGTGTCTGGTTTACAGCCTATTAATAACGCCCCTACTATTCGACTAGGCGGGCTGGCCAGCACCCTCTCATTGCATCCCAGTGTGAACACCCCTCATACGAGACCAAATGTGTCTGGGCTCGGCTGCACCCCGATTCATGTAGTGCAAAAAATTTTTTTACCAATTAGTGAGGTATTAGCTGATATTTTGGCCAAAATACTTGAGCCCGTAAACTGCGCCAAAGTTCCTCACGCTTACGGGTCCCTACACTAAACTAAATAGCAAAGCCATTAAAGAAGAAGACTCAGGTCTTCAAAATTTCATATATAACAACAAGCAAAAAGGCAGCAACACTTACCTGCCCAGGTTTAGAACAAATGCACTGCAGGGTGCAGCCAGCCCATATAGCAAGATGTCAGCAACACAGGTGCAAAATACCAGATTAACAGCCACTCTCCACATACCCATTCCTGGAGGGGGTGACTGCCCAGTATACAATTGCACAAAGAGGGTCCGCATAGGGTACCGTTCACACCAAGGGAATGCATGGTGTCTGGTTTACAGCCTATTAATAACGCCCCTACTATTCGACTAGGCGGGCTGGCCAGCACCCTCTCATTGCATCCCAGTGTGAACACCCCTCATACGAGACCAAATGTGTCTGGGCTCGGCTGCACCCCGATTCATGTAGTGCAAAAAATTTTTTTACCAATTAGTGAGGTATTAGCTGATATTTTGGCCAAAATACTTGAGCCCGTAAACTGCGCCAAAGTTCCTCACGCTTACGGGTCCCTACACTAAACTAAATAGCAAAGCCATTAAAGAAGAAGACTCAGGTCTTCAAAATTTCATATATAACAACAAGCAAAAAGGCAGCAACACTTACCTGCCCAGGTTTAGAACAAATGCACTGCAGGGTGCAGCCAGCCCATATAGCAAGATGTCAGCAACACAGGTGCAAAATACCAGATTAACAGCCACTCTCCACATACCCATTCCTGGAGGGGGTGACTGCCCAGTATACAATTGCACAAAGAGGGTCCGCATAGGGTACCGTTCACACCAAGGGAATGCATGGTGTCTGGTTTTTTTTTTTTTTTACCAATTAGTGAGGTATTAGCTGATATTTTGGCTTTGCTATTTAGTTTAGTGTAGGGACCCGTAAGCGTGAGGAACTTTGGCGCAGTTTACGGGCTCAAGTATTTTGGCCAAAATATCAGCTAATACCTCACTAATTGGTAAAAAATTTTTTTGCACTACATGAATCGGGGTGCAGCCGAGCCCAGACACATTTGGTCTCGTATGAGGGGTGTTCACACTGGGATGCAATGAGAGGGTGCTGGCCAGCCCGCCTAGTCGAATAGTAGGGGCGTTATTAATAGGCTGTAAACCAGACACCATGCATTCCCTTGGTGTGAACGGTACCCTATGCGGACCCTCTTTGTGCAATTGTATACTGGGCAGTCACCCCCTCCAGGAATGGGTATGTGGAGAGTGGCTGTTAATCTGGTATTTTGCACCTGTGTTGCTGACATCTTGCTATATGGGCTGGCTGCACCCTGCAGTGCATTTGTTCTAAACCTGGGCAGGTAAGTGTTGCTGCCTTTTTGCTTGTTGTTATATATGAAATTTTGAAGACCTGAGTCTTCTTCTTTAATGGCTTTGCTATTTAGATTATTCCCAGATACCATATGTGAGTCAGAAAGGCATACAGGCATCTTCTCCATGCTGTTCCCATTTAGTTTTAACTCTTTCCAATCCATTTCAGCTTTTTTCTCATGGCCCTAGACCTGTTTATTGGGTCCAGCAGAAAAATATTTGGCTTTCACATTGACTTGCATTGGATTCGTTACGAATACATGGATATTAGATATTATTCTTGCTGATTTTCCTGAAACCGAATATTTCATTATTTGATCATCACTAGTCACTCATAACTAGAGTTGAGCGAAACGGGTCGAAAAAATTCAAAAGTCGCCGACTTTTGGCAAAGTCGGGTTTCATGAAACGAAACCCGACCCTAGGATGAGGTCGGCCACGAGGTCGGCGACTTACGTGCCAAAGTCGCGTTTCAAAAGTTTGTTTTGCGCTCTTTTTCAGCCAATCAGGATCCACGGACACTGTGGGCAACGTGATGACATAGGCACGGGTCACCACCATCTTTCAGAAGGGCATGCAAGTGATTGGCTTGCTTTGGTGGGCGTCACAGGGGGTATAAAAGGGCGTGCACGCCGACCGCCATCTTACTTCTGCCGATCTTAGTATAGGGAGAGGTTGCTGCTGATTCTGTAGGGAGAGCGTTAGGCAGGGAAGAAGACAAAAGAACTGCTTCTGCTGCTAGCGATTTGGCCTGCACAACACACAAGTCACTGTGTGTGCAGTGCAAGGGGAGGCTATATTGTGGTGTATCAGTGGTGTTGGTTGTTGGGCTGCCTTCTAAGGCTTCCTGACATGCTGGCATTGCTGTTTACCCACTGCTCCGCAAACTGCTTTTTTAAAAGCAATCCAATCTCCCTTATCCTCTAGTCACTTTTGTCACAGCTGTGCCATCGAGCGTGTCACATAGCGCTCAGATATCAGTGGGCCTCACACAATCTACAAGTGTCCAGTGTCCAAAAGTGTACGCAGAGATTCAAAATCTCCATTATCCTCTCGTCACTTTGGTCACAGGCAGCTGTGCCATCGAGCGTGTCACATAGCGCTCAGATATCAGTGGGCCTCACACAATCTACAAGTGTCCAGTGTCCAAAAGTGTACGCAGAGATTCAAAATCTCCATTATCCTCTCGTCACTTTGGTCACAGGCAGCTGTGCCATCGAGCGTGTCACATAGCGCTCAGATATCAGTGGGCCTCACACAATCTACAAGTGTCCAGTGTCCAAAAGTGTACGCAGAGATTCAAAATCTCCATTATCCTCTCGTCACTTTGGTCACAGGCAGCTGTGCCATCGAGCGTGTCACATAGCGCTCAGATATCAGTGGGCATCACACAATCTACAAGTGTCCAGTGTCCAAAAGTGTACGCAGAGATTCAAAATCTCCATTATCCTCTCGTCACTTTGGTCACAGGCAGCTGTGCCATCGAGCGTGTCACATAGCGCTCAGATATCAGTGGGCCTCACACAATCTACAAGTGTCCAGTGTCCAAAAGTGTACGCAGAGATTCAAAATCTCCATTATCCTCTCGTCACTTTGGTCACAGGCAGCTGTGCCATCGAGCGTGTCACATAGCGCTCAGATATCAGTAGGCCTCACACAATCTACAAGTGTCCAGTGTCCAAAAGTGTACGCAGAGATTCAAAATCTCCATTATCCTCTCGTCACTTTGGTCACAGGCAGCTGTGCCATCGAGCGTGTCACATAGCGCTCAGATATCAGTAGGCCTCACACAATCTACAAGTGTCCAGTGTCCAAAAGTGTACGCAGAGATTCAAAATCTCCATTATCCTCTCGTCACTTTGGTCACAGGCAGCTGTGCCATCGAGCGTGTCACATAGCGCTCAGATATCAGTGGGCCTCACACAATCTACAAGTGTCCAGTGTCCAAAAGTGTACGCAGAGATTCAAAATCTCCATTATCCTCTCGTCACTTTGGTCACAGGCAGCTGTGCCATCGAGCGTGTCACATAGCGCTCAGATATCAGTGGGCCTCACACAATCTACAAGTGTCCAGTGTCCAAAAGTGTACGCAGAGAATCAAAATCTCAATTATCCTCTCATCACTTTGGTCACAGGCAGCTGTGCCATCGAGCGTGTCACATAGCGCTCAGATATCAGTGGGCCTCACACAATCCACAAGTGTCCAGTGTCCAAAAGTGTACGCAGAGATTCAAAATCTCCATTATCCTCTCGTCACTTTGGTCACAGGCAGCTGTGCCATCGAGCGTGTCACATAGCGCTCAGATATCAGTGGGCCTCACACAATCTACAAGTGTTCAGTGTCCAAAAGTGTACGCAGAGATTCAAAATCTCCATTAGCCTCTCGTCACTTTGGTCACAGGCAGCTGTGCCATCGAGCGTGTCACATAGCGTTCAGATATCAGTAGGCCTCACACAATCTACAAGTGTCCAGTGTCCAAAAGTGTACGCAGAGATTCAAAATCTCCATTATCCTCTCGTCACTTTGGTCACAGGCAGCTGTGCCATCGAGCGTGTCACATAGCGCTCAGATATCAGTAGGCCTCACACAATCTACAAGTGTCCAGTGTCCAAAAGTGTACGCAGAGATTCAAAATCTCCATTATCCTCTCGTCACTTTGGTCACAGGCAGCTGTGCCATCGAGCGTGTCACATAGCGCTCAGATATCAGTAGGCCTCAAACAATCTACAAGTGTCCAGTGTCCAAAAGTGTACGCAGAGATTCAAAATCTCCATTATCCTCTCGTCACTTTGGTCACAGGCAGCTGTGCCATCGAGCGTGTCACATAGCGCTCAGATATCAGTAGGCCTCACACAATCTACAAGTGTTCAGTGTCCAAAAGTGTACGCAGAGATTCAAAATCTCCATTATCCTCTCGTCACTTTGGTCACAGGCAGCTGTGCCATCGAGCGTGTCACATAGCGCTCAGATATCAGTAGGCCTCACACAATCTACAAGTGTCCAGTGTCCAAAAGTGTACGCAGAGAATCAAAATCTCCATTATCCTCTCGTCTATACCGGTCACCTGTACACTCCATTCGTATGCAGAAGCTGCAGCGATTGCTCCACCTTCCCAACCACCGCCTCATTATCGACATTGCAACAAGGTGGAACTCCACCCTGCACATGGTGGAGCGGCTGTGCGAGCAGAGGCAGGCCATAATGCATTTGTGGGAGGATACACGGCCAGGCACTTTGAGAGCAGACATGGAGTTGACAGGCGTGCAGTGGTCGAAGCTGAAAGACCTTTGTAAAGTCCTTCAGTGTTTTGAGGAATGCACACGGCTGGTAAGCGCAGACGACGCCATCCTAAGCATGAGCATCCCACTTATGCGTCTGCTCATGCAAACTTTGACGCACCTTAAGGAGCAGGCGTCTGCAGCCAATGTTGATGAGGAGGAAGAGGAGGAGGGAATCCTTGATGACATTCAGCCATTGTCTGCTCAGGGACCTCTCCTGGACGAAGTGGAGGAAGAAGAGGAGGAGGAGGATGATGGGGATGATTACTTAGGGGAGGAGGATGCATCTCGTGGGGCAAGTGAAAATGTTGGCGTGGCAAGGTCTGGTACAGGGTTTGTGCGTGACTGGAGGGATGTGGATTTGCCAGAAAGTGCTCCTCCACCCAGCACTCGCAGTGCATCATTGACACCGGGAACATTGGCCCACATGTCAGATTATGCCTTGCGGATCCTAAAAAGGGACCCCCGCATTGCCAAAATGATGAACGATGACGACTACTGGTTGGCCAGCATCCTGGATCCACGCTATAAAGGCAAATTACAAAACATCATGCCACAGGAGAACCTTGACCTAATATTGGCTAATAAACAAGCAACTCTGGTAAATCGGTTGCTTGAGGCATTCCCAGCACACAGCAGCGGTGATGGTTCTCACACGAGCCGTACGGGCCGGGGGCAGCTTGGCAGAGGTGTTCGTGGTGCACACAGCAGAAGTGGCGTTGGAGACAGGGGTTTCATGACAATGTTGTGGACTGATTTTTCAAATACCGCTCACACAACTGGTAATACTGCATCGATGGAAAGTGACAGGAGACAGCAGTTGTCAACTATGGTTACAAACTACTTTTCCTCCCATATCGATGTTCTCCCACACAGGTCATTCCCCTTTGACTATTGGGCCGCTAAACTGGACACCTGGCCTGAATTGGCCCAATATGCCTTACAGGCGCTCGCTTGCCCAGCTGCAAGTGTGCTATCGGAAAGAGTCTTCAGTGCAGCTGGATCAATCCTGACAGAAAAAAGGACCCGTCTGTCAACCCAAAATGTGGATGATCTAACCTTCATTAAAATGAACCACGCATGGGTTTCCAAGGATTTTGTCCCACCTTCCCCTGATGACACATAGGGTGACAGAAAAATGGCTTGCTTTGGTCCACCTCTTTTTGGTACTTCACCTATTTCGCCTTTTGCATCAGCTGAATGTCCAACATCAACATATGCCACTTTCTAAAACTCCCTAACTGTGCTGCCTCCCCCCCCCCATGGCCGGGGTCACCACCTACCGCACGACACCGTGCGAGTGCCGTTGCCCTGGACAGGTGGGTAGGCCGACTCTTGGGCGCGGGCACTGGCACAGGGTCCCTCATAGTGCAATCAAGTGTCTCTGACGGCGGTGGTGCACACCCGCCGTCAGACACACCGCTGTACTATGAGGGGCCCAGTGCCAGTACCGACGCCCACGAGTGGGCCCCCCTTGCTTGGGCAGGGTCCCAGCATTTGCAATCTTTACCTCTCCCTGATCCTCCGCTGTGTAATCTGGGCCGTCAAATCCATACTGTGCCTGACACCGTCTGAGCCTGCCTCCTGATGTATAGACATATATTTTGAATGTGTACGCTATCCATACATGTTATCCGGTGATACGGTACCCTTTCTAACCTTTGTGCAATCACGTGCAATCCATACTGGGCCTAACACCGTCTGAGCCTGCCTCATGCTGTATAGACATATATTTTGAATGTGTACGCTATCCATACATGTTATCCGGGGATACGGTACCCCTTCTAACCTTTGTGCAATGACGTGCAATCCATACTGGGCCTAACACCGTCTGAGCCTGCCTCATGCTGTATAGACATATATTTTGAATGTGTACGCTATCCATACATGTTATCCGGGGATACGGTACCCCTTCTAACCTTTGTGCAATGACGTGCAATCCATACTGGGCCTAACACCGTCTGAGCCTGCCTCATGCTGTATAGACATATATTTTGAATGTGTACGCTATCCATACATGTTATCCGGGGATACGGTACCCTTTCTAACCTTTGTGCAATCATGTGCAATCCATACTGGGCCTAACACCGTCTGAGCCTGCCTCCTGAGACATATATTTTGAATGTGTACGCTATCCATACATGTTATCCAGGGATACGGTACCCTTTCTAACCTTTGTGCAATGACGTGCAATCCATACTGGGCCTAACACCGTCTGAGCCTGCCTCATGCTGTATAGACATATATTTTGAATGTGTACGCTATCCATACATGTTATCCGGGGATACGGTACCCTTTCTAACCTTTGTGCAATGACGTGCAATCCATACTGGGCCTAACACCGTCTGAGCCTGCCTCATGCTGTATAGACATATATTTTGAATGTGTACGCTATCCATACATGTTATCCGGGGTAACCTTTGTGCAATGACGTGCAATCCATACTGGGCCTAACACCGTCTGAGCCTGCCTCATGCTGTATAGACATATATTTTGAATGTGTACGCTATCCATACATGTTATCCGGGGATACGGTACCCTTTCTAACCTTTGTGCAATGACGTGCAATCCATACTGGGCCTAACACCGTCTGAGCCTGCCTCATGCTGTATAGACATATATTTTGAATGTGTACGCTATCCATACATGTTATCCGGGGATACGGTACCCTTTCTAACCTTTGTGCAATCATGTGCAATCCATACTGTGCCTGACACCGTCTGAGCCTGCCTCCTGAGACATATATTTTGAATGTGTACGCTATCCATACATGTTATCCAGGGATACGGTACCCTTTCTAACCTTTGTGCAATCACGTGCAATCCATACTGGGCCTGACACCGTCTGAGCCTGCCTCCTGAGACATATATTTTGAATGTGTACGCTATCCATACATGTTATCCAGGGATACGGTACCCTTTCTAACCTTTGTGCAATCACGTGCAATCCATACTGGGCGTGAGAACGGCTGGCGAGCTGTTAAGCAAGCTACAGCACCTGTCCAGACAAGTACAGGGATTCCCTAGCGAGGAGACTTATTTGATTGTTTTCAATGTTGGGACAGCAATTTTTGGGGAGCACTATACTCTGGAGAATGATAGATGGGGCCCACCATACACTGGAACATTCCAAAGGTGGACATCAGACACTGGAGCAGCATTTACAGGGCCCATTATACACTAGAGCATTAGAAATGGGGCCCATTATGTTTTGAGCATTATTTGGGCCCATAAGACAGTGGAGCTTCATCCATGGGGACCAACATATACTGTAGCATTATGTGGAGCTCATCATATACTGTTTCAAACATTATATGGGACCAATGATTCTGTATGGAGAAATAGATGGGCCTCGTCATGAGATGTAAAAAGTGAGGTATTTTTTATTGTACTATACCGCTATTTCTCTGCCGTATCGGAGCGTGATGAGTTGTGGTATGTGTTAAAGGGGCGCTCTTTCGCCCAGGGCACATGAAAACCTGGAGCCAGCCCTCCCCCCCCACAGTTTGTAGCCAAATAACCCCCATTTTTCAGTGCGTAACTTGTAATATGAAGTTAATTAAGGTTGACAAGCTTAAGAAAGAAGAATTGATGCTTTTGGCATTCAAATGGGCACTGTAGGTGTGTTTCCTGTCCTCCTCTCACTGCCGACTTTTATTCCCCATTGACTTACATTGGGTTTCGTGTTTCGGGACGACCCCGACTTTTCCCTATAATCGGACGATCCTGCTCGACCCGACTTTTGGAAAAGTCGGGTTTCACGAAACGAAACGCGACCCTAAAAAACCAAAAGTCGCTCAACTCTACTCATAACCCATTTCAAAGATATGTGGTACATAACGACAGATGCTGCCATGAGTTGCCGGAAAGCCTCCGTGTCTCCTAACCTAAATGGCAACATTTCCACAGCAAGCAGCCTGGAAATGTGTACGATTAGCATTTGAGCCTATGGGTGGGTGGCTGGGAATTTTCTTATCCCTTCCGAGGCCTGGGGTAGGGACGGCTGTATGCTGTGCTGGGACAAGGATTTAAAAGTGACTAATGATGGTAAAGCATAATGTGCATGGATAGGTGTAGGGCAAGAGGCATCTGCGCCAGTGTTTTGGATAGGGGATTTGGAAACACCTAGAACAGAGAAAGAGGCAGTGGTGTCACCTAATGGCACCAATCATGGACACAGGCGTTTGGCCCACCGAGTCAGGTGCTTAGATGACATGTGCCTGATCATGCTGATGTTGCAGTTAGCTTCTTAGTGGTCACGCCGTTGCTGTTGTTGGCATGGCACAGGTTGCACATGGCCATTTTGGTTGTCTCAGAACGCTCTTTAAAAAAAAAGTCCCAAACTGGAGGAACACCTAACTTTTTGACTGAGAAATGCACAAGTGTCGGTGCTGTGAGGAACAGTTTCCCACCTTGTATCTCAGGTCATCTTACTGTCTCTTCCTTACCGATCTCTCCCCCCTCACTCTTCATGCCAGCTTCCCAGGTAGGGTTAGTGACTTCGTCATCCACCACTTCGTCATCAACCACCGCACCCTGGTTCTCCTGAATTTGTGACTTAACAGCAAGACTCAGCAGCAACTGTATCTCATAATCATCATCCTCCTTCTTATCCTAAATTTACTGTTCACCACCGTCATTGTTCTTGTGGCCATTTTGTGCACCACTAAATGTGATTGGCGTTATTCAGTGAATAACAGCAATCACAAAAAAAAAAAAAAAAAGTGTGGCGACTGTTTCAATGATTTCTCTCTCTTCTGACATGATACATGATATACATGTCAGAGGAAAGAGAAATGATGCCCCCCGAGATCCCCTGATCCCTCCTGATCAGTCCCCCGGCTCGGCGTCATCTTCCTGGGAAAAAAAAATGAAGATATCATTGTGATCAAAATAAGAAAAAAGATAAATCAAAACCCCTTTTGTCACCCCCTTAGATAAAAATTGTAAAATATATAGATTTTTTTAAATTGGGTTTTTTCAAAAGTAAAACAAAAAACGATATGACGGCTAGTATTGAGCGCAAGTGTTCACTACTCAAGTTTGCATTGGGTGCCTGGGCATGCACAGAGTGTAGCGAATCCCTGCATATTTTTTTGGGTGTCAACAACCGCAAAACATGCGGGGCAGGGACTCAACCATGTCACTCAAGCCCCTGCGATGTCTGGTGCACACCCGATGTAAATTGGAGTAGCGAGCACTTGCGCTCAACACTAATGACAACATACTCAATATGACAACCTAATGTTATCAAGTTCTGTATTGTACCTGTGGGTTCAAAATGCTCACTATACCCCTGGACAAAATCCTTGAGGGAGTGTAGTTTTCAAAATGTGGTTACTTGTGTGGGGGGTTTCCACTGTTTAGGAACATCAGGGACTCTCCAAACAACACAGCATCTTCTAATTATTCCAGTAAATTTTACATTAAAAAAGTCAAATGGTGCTCCTTCCATTCTGAGCCCTGCCGTGTGCCTAAACAGTAGATTTCCCCAACAAATAAGGTATCTGGGTATTCAGGAGAAATTGCACGACAAATTTAAGGGTTCCATTTTTTTCTGTTACCCTTGTGAAAATAAAGCTTGGATCTAAAGTAATTTTTTTGTGAAAAAAAAAATTAAATGTCCATTTTTTACTTCCATGTTGCTTCAGTTTCTGTGAAGCACCTGAAGGGTTAATAAACTTCTTGAATGTGGTTTTGATCACGTTGAGGGGTTCCGGTTTTAGAATGGTGTCACTGCTGGGTACTTTGTCATATAGACGCCTCAAAGTCACTTCGAATATGAGGTGGTCCCTAAAAAAAATGGTTTTGTAAATTTTGTTGCAAAAATGAGAAATCGCTTGTCAACTTTTAACCCTTATGACTTCCTAACAAAAAAATACATATTTCCAAAATTGTACTCATAAATTAGACATGTGGAAATGTTACTAAATATTTTGTGTGAGATAACTCTCTGATTTAAGGGCATAAGAATTAAAGGTTTGAAAATTGTGAAATTTTCAAAACTTTCTCCAAATTTCCGTTTTTTTTCCCACAAATAAGCGCAAGTTATATTGACGAAATGTTACCACGATCATGAAATACAATGTCATGAAAAACAATCTCAGAATTAGTGGGATCCATTGAAGGGTTCCAGAGTTAGAACCTCAAAGTGACACTGGTTAGAATTCTAAAATTTGGCTTGGTCATTAAGGTCAAAATTGGCTTGGTTATTAAGGGGTTAACCCACGTTATTTTACATTATACACCACATTACACCGCATAACATCTTTCTTCTTGGCTAGATTTCTAAAACTTAACATGGATAAAACAACTCATCTTTCCACTATCTCACTCAACCTACCCCCAACAGACATCCATCGAAGTCAATGACTGCCCCCCTCTCCCAAATCCCACAAGCTTCCTGCCTTGGGATTACCCTAGACCCCGATCTCTCCTTCAAACCACACATCCACGCCCTTTCCACATTTGCCAACTGCAACTCAAAAATATTTCGAGGATCTGCACATTCCTCAACCAAGAATCGGCAGAAACACTCTCGTACCCCTCGAATCTATCCTAAACTTCGCTGCTCGACTTATCCACCTAACCCCCCCTCTATTCCACAGTATCTCCTGTGTCAATCCCTTCACTGGCTCCCCATTGCCCAGAGACTCCAGTTCAAAACCCTAACCTTGGCACACAAAGCCATGCACAACCTGTCACCTCCATACATCTGTGACCTAGTCTCCCAGTACTTACCTGCACAAAACCTCTGATCTGCCTCTCTACTCTCCTAATCCTACAATCACATACAATATTTTTCCCATGTACCCCCCCCCACTCTGGAACGCTCTACTCCAACATATCAGACACTCGCTTACCATGGAAACCTTCAAAGGGAACCTGAAAATCTACCTCTTCTGACAAGCCTACAACCTACAGTAACTCCTGATTCACCATACCGCTGCACGAACAGCACTACCCTCACCTTTTATATCCTCACCCATCCCTTGTAGATTGTAAGCCCTTGTGGGCAGGGTCCTCTTTGCTCCTGTTCCAGTCAATGACTCATTTTGTTCAAGATTATTGTACTTTTTTGTTATGTATACCCCCTTTCACACGTAAAGAGCCATAATAATAAACATTAAACTTGTTTCTTCAAGAGGGAAACGTGTGCAAAACACCAAGGTTACTAACCGGTAGTTGTTTTTACCAGAATTCATGATAGCACACCTGAGAGAGGGATACACCCAGCTAGGACACGAAACCTACTGAAATAAAAGGGCGGTACTTCTCCCCCGCTTCAGTTGGGCTACAGAGCATGAGTGGACCTCCCGGTTAATTTACACATATAACCAACAGAACATTATAAACCACCCAAACTATGGTGCACATCCATAAAGAGAAAAGGTGGGGGGAATATAAGGGTGCTGTCATGGTTTCCGGAAAAATCCGCTACTGGTAAGTAACCTTGGTGTTTTCCCTTCACCCATGACAGCACACCTGAGAGACTTCTGGAGGATTTGAAACACCTTAGGGAGGGACCACCGCTTGCAGAACCCTTCTAAAAAAGGTTAAGTCAGCAGAGGAGGATAGATCCAATCTACAGTGCCTAAAGAAGGTAGATGGTGAGGACCAGGTAGCGGCCTTGCAAATTTGAGCAATTGATATCTCCGCTTTCTCTGCCCAGGAGGTCGCCACAGCTCTGGTGGAATGAGCCTTGATGCTGTCAGGGATCGGAGCACCACTAGCAGAGTAAGCTAAAGTGATGGCCTCCCTAATCCATTTGGCAATGGTACCTTTTTTAACCCTGTAACCCTTCCTAGTCACGGATATATACTGTAACAGCACCCTTCTAACATCAAGATTATGAAATTTCCTCTCCCCTGAATTTTTAGGGTTATTACAGAAGCAGGGTAAGACAATCTCTTGCCTTCTATGAAACTTCAACGCTACCTTAGGGAAGATAAGCACACACACACCTTTCCTTAATAATACCATATACTCTTGACTCCTAGGTATTTTATCTGGACCAAATAAGGTCTCATCATGAGATGTTTTCCGCTGCGGCGATATTTTGTGCCGCTATGACAGAATGTAACTCAATATAGTACTATTTATGTCATTTATTAGAAAATGCATCATGACTGTTCTTATTTTATTCATTATTTTATTCACTATTTTTCTTTTCTGTTTATATATTGTAGCAAGATACTCTGATGAAGGTCCAATGTGGGACCGAAAACATTCAGTTATATCTTCTGTTTTTGTCTGGATGCAAAATAAATTAAATTTCCTCATCTTTCATCAATTTGAGTGCAAAGTTTATTTTTGCCTATGTGAAAACCCTGTTATTCTGTACTGCCCTTTCAAATTCTACCCTGCTAGATGGAAGCCCTTTACGTGAGTGTGGAATATTGGCCCCTGCATAAGAATGTCTGAGATCTCCAGCAGGATCCATGGATCTGACAGTGACATTGTCCTTAGTAGGGGAAACCATAGTCTTTTTGGCCAAAAGGGGGCAATCATAATCACTCTCGCCTGATACTCCCTGATCTTTTTCACAACCGCTGGAATCATCGCTATTGGAGGAAAGGCGTAATCCTGAAGTCCCAGGGAATCTGGAAGGAGTCTACTGCAAATGGGTTCTCCTTGGGGTTCAGAGAACAAACCTTTTTACCTTTCTGTTGAGTCTGTCAGTAAACAAATCAATCTCTGGCAACCCCCAAAGATGGACTATCTGCTGAAACACTCTGGGATTCAGGGCCCATTCCTCATTTCAGCCTGTTGCGGCTTAGAAAGTCTGCCTCAACCTTTTCTGCTCCCCTTATGTGTAGTGTTGTAAGGGACAAAAGATGCTGTTCTGCTATCTGGAGGATGTTGTTGATGCCTCCATTAGGGAGTGGGACCTTGTTACCATCTGGTGGTTAATATACTCCACAGAGGCCCGCTTGTCCGACATAATGTGGACGTGGCGACCCAGGAATAAAGCTTTATAGAGCCCTTTCCACTGCCCACAATTCTTTTAGATTTGACAACCGTCCCCTCTCAGGAAGTGTCCAAGACACCTAAATTGCCTGACCCCTCAGGTGCGTCCCGCAACCTGAGATGCTCGCGTCTGTCATGCTTATGTTGTTTATTGGCCTCACCCATGGGAACCCCGTTGTTGAATTGGCCCTGTCTGTCCACCATCTTTTGGAGTTTCTGACCTCTGAAGAAAGATCTACCCTGCCTTCCAAATGCCCTCTTAGCGATCTCTGTGCAGACCGTATCTCCCACTGCAGCTGCATGGTGTGGAATTGGGCCCATTTAACTGCTGGTATGCAGGACATTAAGTTTTCCAACTGGGACATCTCTGGAAGCTCTATGGCTGCCAAGGTCAGGTTCACCACCTTTTCTACCTTGTCTTCGGGCAGGAAACAAGTCTACAGCTCAGAGTTCAGTACAAGACTCAGGAAAATCTGCACTCTTAGGGGCTGCAGTCTTGATTTTTAGGGGTCACCATTCAGCCCAGATCTTATGAGTAATGTAATCTCTTTCAACTGTGTAGCACAGCGGTCCTCCAATCTTTCTACTATGAAAAAGTCATCTAGATAAGGAACATTGACTGTGTTCTAGATGAGAAAAAAGGCTGACATCTCTGTTATCAACTTGGTGAACTCTCTCGGAGCTATTGACAACCCAAAAGGAAGAGCTTGGAATTGAATGTCTGACCTCGATGAATGTATACGGCCACTGTTAGGTATTTCTCGTGGTCCAGATGGATCAGGATGTGATAGTAAGCATCCTTTAAGTCGACCACCATCATAAAACAGTTGTGATGAAGAAGCTTTATGGCTGATTTCACCCACTCCATCTTGAAGGTGTGATTCTTTATCCAGCGATTGAGACCCTTCAGTTTAATGATGGTCCTGAATGAGCCATCTCACTTTTTTATCAAAAAAGGGTGAATAAAATCCCATTCCATGTTTGCCCAAAACCTCGCATAGAACTTTTCTCTACTAGGCCCAAAATCTCCACCTCTAGGGCAAGTTGTTCTCCTGTTGATCTTCTGATGGGGATTATTACAAATGACTGATGTTGCAGATAGTGGATCCAGGACCCAGGTGCTGGAGATGTTCCCTCAGGCCCAAATGAAGAGGGAAAGCCTTCCCCCCTGACTGCAGGTCTCGCGTCATTGCGAGGACTTCTTTAAAGAGGAGGGACCGCAGAACATCAATCCGGAATCCCTTTTACCGCTACCTTCCTACTTCCTTCTCTCCCGGAGGAAGTCCCCTACTAAATTTTTTCCTCCGAAAGGAAGATCTTCTCGACTCTCCTGAGAACCCGGGAAAGCCCTTCTTCCTGCTTTTTCCAGGATGCCATCCAGCTTTTCCCAAAGAAAAATTGGCCCTCACATGGTATGGAACACAACTTGACTGCAGATCTCTCAAACAGCTTTGAGTCACAAGGCCCGTCTTGCTGCGTTCAATAGACCGCAGACCTAGCTGATACCCTCACAGTCAGTGGACTTGTCTGCTAAGAATGCTGTAGCTCTGTGCAACAGAGGCATGTTGGACAAGATTCTCTCTCTTAGTGTTTTGGACTTAAGCTGCTTGATAGAGGCTGGGAAACAAGCGTCGAATGACTTCAATATTGTTGATTGTGCTCATTTAATGGCCTGAACTCAGTGCATGTAAATACAACCAAAATGTTTCTGTGTGATGGTGCAGTATGTTAGCATTTGGGGCCCCACTTTATACTTTGAGGCCTTGGGCAAGTTGTCTAAAACCGGCCCCAATGGTGACATCATTTTCACTAGGGTTTGCATTTGTGATTCATTGCCTATTGTTATTACACTCATTTTTCCATAAACAGTCCAAACATTTCAGCAGCCACTGAGATTGCGTCCATTTGCATCTTACATTCTTTTGGGGTTAACAACTAGTTTTTTTTTTTGTTTTCTGATTAAATGCCAACCACTGCAATTGAGCTTTCATTTTCCATCTGCAGTAAAACTTTCTCCTCTGAACCAAACAGACCAGCGTGATAGATCTTAAAAATATTCTCCCTCCAGCAGCTCAATTATTTATACCGAGGACATGACAGTCTTACGATTGTCGGGAAAGCAATAAAACACATGCTTTCTACAAACATAGTTTTGCAAGCTGCCAATATGTAGCTAAATGTCAATGCACAAAGATGGCACTGAAATCGTGTCTAATGTCACATCAGCTTCTAATTTACAAATCATCGCACTTTGTCTAAACAAGAAAGACAACAATCAAAGCATTTGCTTCTATGGTCGCATCCACAACATGGCAGTCAGCCTGGAACAAGTCATGCTTTAGACATTCAATACAAGATTCTTGCCATCGATCCAGTATCTCAGCAATTTACCATTTGTGCTTCAGCCATTATTTTTGGGAGGCATCTCAAACTGGCACACAGAGAAGTACCCAAATGCATAAACCGAATTGTAAGACTTGAACATTACATGCAAATGTACATGTTGAGCATTTCACTCCAAAAACCACGGCCAATACTATGGTCATGAAATTTATATCTTCTCTTGCACAATATTTGTTAGAGATTACAGAGATGTGCATCCATTCAGCCTTTAATAGTGCCAGGAAACACCTTTATTTCTTTCCCATTTGGCTAAAAACGGACAGATATTTGCCAACTACCTCCTTATCCGGGGCCAGCTCAGAGCGATCTGCAGCTTCATGTCAACCACACAGCACTTCTTCTACCAGGCTGCTGTCGACAGGATGTGACTGCTGATGTCATGCTGATTGACAGCCGGTAAGGAGCCGGCAGTCAATCAGAATGATATCGGCAGTCACACCCCATCAACAGAGCAGGATGAAAGAGAAGATACTGCTCTGTTGATGAAAAATCACTGAAAGCCACAGATTCGCTGACAGGAGCGATCTGTCACAGCTGAGCCAACTGAGATCGGTGTCAGGCAAACTGGCAAATAGTTAGCAATTATCTGCCTGTTAGTTCTTAGGCCCTCAAGAAAAAAAAGAGTCCCAGATAACCCCTTTAAGAATATAAAGAAGGCGGGCAAGAGCTATGTAAGCTAAATTGCAGCTGCAGTTCTGGCCTTCATATGAGGATGATACAAATTAATTGTTCTTAACTATAGAAAATGCGCAACAAACTATTGTAAGCCCACAATTCTGTCACGGACTTTGCTTCAGTGGTACCAGAAGTCAAAAGCACAACATAACATTCAATCGGCACCAACCTTTCCATCTGCATTAGGTACTTTGTGGATAGTATTTGTTTGAGGTTCGTCAAACCGAGACTTTTCTTATTCTTCACCATGTCATAATTTAATCAGCACAGAACAAGCGTTCATTGGCGGTTTGCTATTTTACAGTATGCCAACCCATCCTTGGTATTATACATAGTGATGTTTGGCTTGATGATTCTTGGAGACTAATAGGCAATTTGTAGATTTTGAAACAGAGGACACTTTTGTGAATACTTCTGTTAAGAGCATAGGTGGAGTGAACTGTTGTGCTCAACATTTCGACTTTGCAGTAGCTTAACGTCATGACTAGAGTTGAGCGAAACAGGTCGGTCAGATTCAAAAGTCGCCGACTTTCCTCGAGACCATAGCGTGAGGTCGGCCATGCGGTCGGCGACCCGAGCGCCAAAGTCGAATTTCACAGAATGCTTGCACGTGCCTTTTTTTTTTTTCAGCCAATGAGCAAGGACGTACACTGTGGGCAACGAGATGACATGTGCAGCGTCGAGAGAGTTTTCACGCACTTTAAAAAAGCTGTCCGGCATGTAGGTGTGTTTACTGTCCTCCACTCCCTGCCGACTTTGTTTCCCCATTGACTTGCATTCGGTTTCGTGTTTCAGTCGGACCTCCGACTTTTCCCGATAGTCGGACGATTTCGTTCGACTTGACTTTTGAAAAAGTCGGGTTTCATGAAACCCGACTCGACCCTAAAAAAGGCAAAGTCGCTCATCTCTAGTCATGACAGATTGCGCAAAGCACGGGTCCAATGCGCTGAGAAATGAGACAGCATGGCATCATCCACATTGTAGGAAATTATGATGACTTTTCAAGACTACTTTAGCTATCTCAACATTGGTCACTCCAGAAAGTCTGGAAGTAACATCCTCACAACTAAAAGGGAATCTGCCAGCAGAATTTCACTCCCCAAACTATTTATATGCACATGCAGCTTTTTAAAAGGCAAGTCCAGCTATACCTCTACATGGGCAGTCCGATACTCCATTACTAAAAAATTAGTGTATAAATTGATATGCAAATGAAACTGAAGAGCCATGTCAATCTGAAGCCTCTGTCACTCCAGCTCTATTTCACACTGAGCACTACCTCCTCCAGCTTATAGGACAGCCATTTTGCCTTGAAGTCACACAATATGAATCCTGTCAGTCAAGCAGGAGGAGGCAGAGCAGGATGGGGAATAGAGCTAGAGTGACGAGGCTTCAGATTGACATTTCTCTACAGCCTCATTTGTATATCAATTAATACACTCATTTCTCAGTAACATAAGAACAGACTAAAGGGAATCTAACAGCCAAGATTACTAGACAAAGTTTAGGGAAAACAGAGCTACTAAAATAAAAGGCATTTATTCTAGGTGGCTAAAAATAAAGAGAAAAGTAGATTTTTGGTACTCAGAGTAAAACTTGTTTCTCAAAGTCTTCCTTAGGGGACACAACCATGGGAGAATCTTCTACCACCTGGAGGCTGACACTGTTATTCCATTTAAATAAAATTGGCTCCACCCCAGCAGACTATACCTAGCCTGCTGTTGTCAAGATTCCTCAGTTTTGTGACAAAGCAGTAGGAGGAGAAAAAATTAAGGCAAAGCGAAACATACAGTGGGGAAGGTAAGTATTTGATACACTGCCAATTTTGCAAGTTTTCCCATCTACAAAGAATGGAGAGGTCTGTAATTTTTATTGTAGGTAAACTTCAACTGTGAGAGAGAATCTAAAATGAAAAACTAGAAAATCACATTTTATGATTTTTAATTAAATTGCATGAAATATATTTGCTCACCTACCAACCAGCAAGAATTCTGGCTGTCATAGACCTGTTAGTTTTTCTTTAAGAAGCCTCCTACTCTGCACTCATTACCTGTATTAATTGCACCTATTTGAACTTGTTACCTGTATAAAAACACCATTCCACACAATCACACTCCAACCTCTCCACCATGGCCAAGACCAAAGAGCTGTCTAAGGACACCACGTACAAAATTGTAGACCTGCACAAAACTGGAATGGGCTACAGGACAAAAGGCAAGCAGCTTGGTGAGAAGGCAACAATTGCAAGATGATTGTCAATCTTCCCCGGTCTACAGCTTCATGCAAAACCTCATGGGGTAAGGAATTAGCCCAGAACTAAAAGGGAGGACCTGGTCAATGACCTGTAGAGAGTTGGGACCACAGTCTCAAACATTACCATTAGTAACACACTACGCTGATATGGATTAAAATCCTGCAGTGCATGCAAAAAAAAACCCCATGTCCAGTCATGTTTGAAGTTCACCAATGATCCACAGGAGGCATGGAAGAAGGTTATGTGGTCAGTTGAGACCAAAATAGAACTTTTTGATATCAACTCCACTCGCCGGGTTTGAAGGAATAAGGATGAGTACAACCCCAAGAACACCATCCCAACCATGAAGCATGGTGTGGGGAAACCTCATACTTTGGGGGTGCTTTTCTGCACTGCATGGAATGGAGGATGTATGGGGTCATGTACCACAAGACATTGGCCAACAACCTCCAGCATGACAATGACCCGAAACACACAGCCAGGGCAACTAAGGCGTGGCTCTGTAAGAATTCCAAGGTTCTGGAGTGGCCAGACCTGAACCCAATAGAAAATCTTTGAAGGGAGTTGAAACTCAATGCTTCCCAGTGACAGCCCTGAAGTCTGAAAGATCTGGGGAATATCTGCATGGAGGAGTGGAAGAAAATCCCTGCTGCAGCGTGTGCAAACTTTGTCAAAAACTACAGGAAACGTCTGACCTCTGAAATTGCAAAGGTTTCTGTACCAAATAATAAATATTCAGTTCTTCTATTGTATCAAATACGTAATTTGCATATTTTTGCAAGAAATATATAAAAACAGTCTGATTTTCTGGATTTTTTTTTAAAATTCTGTCTCAAAGTTGGTGTACCTACGATAAAAATTAGACTTCTCCACTCTTTGTAGGTGGCAAAATTGGCAGTGTATCAAATACTTATCTTCCCTACTGTAACTGCACTACCAACCAGGCAACCAAGGGAGGGAGCGGTGTCCTTCCCCCCCCCCCCCCAATGAAGCGTACCAGAAACCGATTTTGCGGTGAGTACCAAAAATCTACTTTTCTTATTCGTCTCATTGGGGGACACAGAACCATAGGATGTCCTAAAGCTGTCTGTAGGATTGGAAAGAATTAAATATATTGTTACCACCTAGTCTTCAGCACTAAGTCAAGCCTGCAGTATCTTCCTACCAAGACTTGCACAGGCCAAGGCAAAAGTGTGGACCCTGTAAAACTAAGAAAATGTATGCACCGATGCCCAAGTAGCTGCTTTACAGAGCTGCAAAGCCGATGCCTGATGACAAACCGCCAATGTCTTTTGGGAGAAAAGACAGAGTAGGCCTCAACACTACTTCATCCTGATGAAGAATAAGGTAAGAAGCGCGAGAAGACACAGCTGCTGATCTTCCTGCTAGGCTCAAAAGGCGGAGACTGAAGAGCCTCCAAAACCAGATTTCAAAGATTTAGAGGCATCCAATAGGTTAGCTAACGTGTGCCACCTCATGGAGAAAAGACTTCTTGGGGTTTTGATGCCAACTCCCTCTGAAACAGAATAGCCAGGTCAGACACCTCACCCCTTGTAGTTAGTTAAGCGCCAGCCCTGCCTCAAATCCAGATTATAAGGAGAGCAACACTGGCAAGAAAAAAAGACATTGGCGAAGTACTAGTAGACTCACACCACACCAATAGGCCCTCCAAGTGCGACGGTAGACTCACAATGAGGAAGGCTTCCATTTTCTTATCATAGCATGGAATACTGATTCAGACACACCCACCACCCTCAAAATTGTGGCTTCAACAGCCATGGCATTAAATTAAGAAACCAGAAGATTGATAACCTCCGAATACCAGGTCCTTCAAGGCCAGTCTGGAGCAATGAGAATGACTGGAACACCCTCTGTCCTTATTTTCTTGAGAAGTCTGGGTAGATGTATTAAAGGTGGAAAGAGGTAAGGCAGAGAGAACTGGAGCCAAGAGATTGTCAGGGCATTGATTGCGATCACCTGAGGGTCTCGGTATCTTGCCAGAAATTTCAGAACCTTGTGGTTTAGTCTGGATGCCAATAGATGGACATCCGGTGTACCCCAAAACCTCTGGTATATGAACTGTCGAGATTAGAGAAACTGTGTCCGCTGCCCACTCCGAAATCCCTGCGACCTCCACCATGACAGATGGGCTTTGTGTACCCCCTTGGCAGTTGATATAGGCCCCAGTCGTGGGGTTGCCTGATTGAATCTTGATGAGCCTCGGACTAAGTGCTGCCAATGTAAAGGAACCAGGCGGACTTCTCTGAGATACAGTATGTTAATCGGGAAGTCTCTCTCCTGACCGCTCCAGATCCATTGGAACGTCAAAGAGTAGAAGATTACTCCCCAGCCGGAAAGGCTGGCATCTGTGGTGAGCACCTAACACTGAATGGGATGAACACTATTTTCATAAACCATAGCAATTGCTCTGGATCCTTACAGCGAAATAACCAGGACCAGGATCTTTGTGAATACCCTGGGTGTTGTAGCTAGTCCGAATGCAAGAGCCCTGAATTGATAGTGACTCGTGCTGTGATACCGAGGGCAAAAGAAATGATCCCAAGGTAGAGTGGTAAACTCTATTTTGTAACCAAGTCATGGCTCCAGAAAAAGGAAGAAGTGGCCACCCACCTGGGAAGGAACTGCGAGTGGTGGCAGTCTGTCAAGCGTCTCCTGCTGCCTCTGGACCCAGAGGGCATAGCCCCTGATCCAGAAGGGCATCCTGTGGGTGTCTGTCTAAAGGAAACACTTCTAGGCTCCTGGGAGACCTTTGGTCTATGCTAACGATCTGATTTGGCCGATGCTGGAAACTGACAAAAGGCAAGGACCTGACCCCCCCCCCATTGCCTCCAAAAAGTACGACTGTCCCTAAACTGAGGAAGCAAGGTGCTTATGCCGCCTGTAGCTTCCAAAATGATCTTATCTAGCCCAGTTACAAAAAAAGAGAGACCCCCCGAATGGCAGTCCCGTTAAGGACCTCTTTGAAGCCAGGTCTGTCCCTCTGTACGGCGAATCACCTCGCAAATACCTGCCACCTTGGCATAGTACTCCGTCTCTTCTAAGGATGCTGAATAGAAGATACTTCTCTGCCTGCACCATCTGATTCGCGATCTCAACTAAATACAAATCCTGGGAAGCAGCCAAAAAACTATTTTGCAAATGCTCAACCCATGCAGTCATGAATGTTAATACGGTGTGAGCTAACCCAAGAGAAGGAAGATGAGATGCTTCTGTGCCCCACACAATAGCCAGGAAGAGGAAGGAGGGACAAGAACCTAATGCGCAGGGATGGCGCCACTGATTAGCTGAAAGACCGGCCGTGCAGATTGAAAACATCCTGCCAGCTAATTGGCTGACTGTTGCTACGGCCGCACATGCTTGCGGCCTGCCTACTAGAACCAGACCCCAACCAACAGCGTCTGGCCTGAAAACTCTCAGCCCGCAAATACACAAGGCAGCCGTGCAGCAAGGTCCCGCAGCAGACCACCGACCCGATTTACCCTGACCAGAGAAGGCCAAAGGGAGCTCATTGGGGCAAACAAAGCATAAGGACTGTCCTCTTCTCTCCTCTGGAACCATACAGCCTCTGGTAACTACCATCCCAAGAAAAGGAATAGAAAGGGGTAAAAGTGGTGAACCGGTAAGTATGGAGTTGAATGGAATTAAAGGGCTCATGACAGGGTTATACCTACCTGTCCTGAAAATCTGGATCCCTTCAACTTCTGCTCACTATGTGGAGAGGCAGGCATGAGCTAGTTGGCTTATGGACATCTGCACCAGTACCTGACTACGGCCAGTGTCAAGATACATTAAACGCTAGAGGATAGGGACTTAACAATTACAGACTGTACTCTCCATTGCTACGTGGGTGAACCAGACTGCACAATTACACTCTTAGGGTATATGCACACGTTGCGGATTCTACTGCGGATCCGCAGCAGATTCTCCTGCGGTGTACAGCACCATTAAAATCAGTGTAAAACCAAAAAAGCTGTGCGCATGCTGCGGATTTTTCCATGCAGATTTGCTGTGGATTTGAATCTGCAGCATGTCAATTCTTTGTGCGGAATCCGCAGTGTTTTTACACCTGCTCCGTTATAGGAATCCGCAGGTGTAAAAATGCATGGGAAATCCACACAAAATCTGCAGGAAATCTGCACTAAATCCCCAGGTAAAACGCAGGTCGTTTTACCTGCGGATTTAGCAAAATCCATGCGGAAAAATCCACAATGGAATCCGCAACGTGTGCACATACCATTAACAGTTTTCTTTCAGATGAATGTCTCAGGGTAACGCCTAACCTAACACAGTTCTGAGACAGACCTTGCTTCCAACTGACACTACCAAAGACTGAGAAAGCCTGGCTCCAGCAGGCGAGGTATAGTCTGCTGGAGGTGCCAGTTTTATATAAATGCAATAATAGTGTCAGCCTCTAGGTGGCACCAGACTATCCCATGGTTCTGTGTCCCCTAATGAAACTAACAAGAAACCAATCTTTGTAAGACTTACCACTGAATTCTAACAACAGCTCCACTTTTGGATCAGGAAAAAAATGTCTGCCAAGCAATTCTTTCAATTAGACGTGACACTTCCCACGTGTGCGGGACAAAAAGAGCACACACAGTGCAGTAACGCCTGGTAGACAGTGAAATATGGCAGTGTTGTGTGAGGGTACAACACCAATAGATGCATGTAACCACTGCTGCAGCCCTGTGGCTGGAGGACAAAACCTTCTTCCAGATGTTTTATATCAGTAAGGACAACAATATCACGCTGTACGGGCTGCATTGTGTTAAATGAGAAGCTTTTTGTGCTAAAAATTGGTTCTTTATTGTCCCAACGCTTTTGGGGGGCTTATCAAGAAAAAAAAATTTTTTTTGTTTACTTTAACAAAAAAAACCCACTGATCTAACGCCAAAATGTGATGGGAAAATAAAAAAAAAAAAACATTTTGGAACACAAAAGGCTTCTTATGAACCGCAGCACAGCCCATACAACATGCTATAGTCCTCCTGTACCATGTTCTAAAGTGGACTGATATATGGGCCACCACTAGAGACAGAACGAAGATAAAACTATGGTTTTCACACAGTTAGACCTGACACAGGCAAGCATTATATGGTCTGTCATTCATTCCAGTTGTCCAGCATGTAAGACTTTCATGTTGTATTCAACATATGCCAGGGGTTAGAGAAATTGGACCCTCAGCAAACAGTAGATTCTATTTCTTTACATGAGACAGCCTCTTTCAATTTGTGAAGGCAAAAGGGGTCCCATAGTCAACTGAATGTAATCAATGTACCAGACACCTTGGTGATCTCTAAGGATCAAACCAACAATATTCCTGCTGATCCTGAAAATGGGTCTGAGTGCTGTACTTGGTAATCTGAGGTAGCCCCATAGACAGTGAGTGGGGCAGTTGTAAATGGTACGCATCCTCCACCGCTACTTTATTCAATCTGCGTATGGCAGAGCGCTATTCACAGGATTGGTGAGGACCCCACTAGTCAGCACTTTATTACATTTCTTGTGGATAGGTAATAACTTGTTAGGGCTAGGTTCACATTAATACAGTGAGGTCGGACGAGCACCAAGTCTGGGTTTAGAATGGTAGAGTTGGAAGGGACCTCCAAGTTCATCAAGTCCAACCCCCTGCTCAATGCAGGATTCACTAAACCATCTCAGACAGATGTCTGTCCAGCCTCTGTTTGAAGACTTCCATTGAAGGCGAACTCACCACCTCTCTTGGCAGCCTGTTCCACTCATTGATCACCCTCACTGTTTTTTCTAATATCTAATGTGTATCTTCTCCCTTTCAGTTTCACTCCATTGCTTTGCGTGTTTCCATGTGCAAATGGAAAAATATTCAGGATTGAGAGTCCTCAGTGGTTGATACCTTTTAATGGCTAACTGAAAAGATGGTAACACATTGCAAGCTTTCCAGATATCATCATTTGCAAATGAGAATAAGGATGATCCCTCTACACTGTGTGACATCCCTTCAGATATTTTTTTGACAGATAATCTGTTAGAATACAGATTTTTTTCACTTGAATGAAGACGACTGAGTCCATGTGGACATGCTCTGGCCTCTGTCCTGGCAGCATTGCTCGGCAGAGAGAACACTGCATTAATGTGAACCTAGCCTAACTGGGTAGAACGCCTTCAAATAAAAGGACAAAGACTGTAAAGTTTCCTCTAGGAAAAACTGGACTTTTTTTGAAACATCAGAATGCATAAATTCCCATGGTTGGGAAGTATAGGTTGTATAACATAAAGGAGACATGCACAGAAAACTGCTCAGATGGAAAGCCCAGGAAATAGTAACACAGTATTTTGGTTTTATTCAGGATAGAAATGTAAGAATATAGTCTAAAATCTGCCAGAGGAGTATAATATGGAACATACTGAGAAAACTTGCTAAATACACTGTATTTGACCTTTAGAAAAAATATTAGTAACTTCTTAATACAATTAAGCAAAATTGAGAACAAAACCAAATCAGAGGCTAAAGTGAGGCAAAGCTGGGGGGAAACCTCATGTAACTGCCCGAAAAAGAGCATTGGTCCTTGGTGAATCTATTAGAGTACAAAGGGGTCGTGTGCGGTTACTCAGAGCCTCAATACATGCACGTCCGTAGCTCGGTACACCCTGCTCCTGGCCATAACATTCGCTGGGAGCTTCCTGCGAGCCGCTCCCCCCCTCAAGTGTATCTCACCTTGCACAAAAAACAAATTTTTTTTTTTTTTTTTTTTTTTTTTAGGTCATCCTTCAGGCGTCAAATTAAATAAAAACCAACACGATTTCCTCTAGACAAAAAAAAAAAAACGAGTAAAAAGACAGTCGTGACCAAGCAGATTAACCCCTGTGCTGCCAATCGTGCCTGCAACACATCATGGAGTGATTACGTAGAGTCTCGGTGGACTGCAGCTTTGTTTTCCGTCACTTAATGACAGAATTGGTTCCCTTTTGAACTCCCTTATAAGAAACTACATCTCAGTGACTTTATTGTAGGTTTGTGTGAGGGCATGAACATACACCTCAGCACGCAACGTGGAATATGAAGGAGCAGATCAGCCCTCCTGAATGGAGTTACATGTCTCACAGGCCTGATAAGCAGAACAAGGTAAGGAATAACAACATAATAAAAGACGAAAAGGCTCCTACATGCAAAATCTTGTCATAAAAATAATCCAGGCGTCCTTGGGACATATGGGGGCCCCTTCTACACTGCTTCAATGGAGTGTCTTCATTAGGCTCTTCAGGAAGGATTTAATAAACAGGATTGTGTGAGGGATACAGCCCAGAGGTATCGTAAAGACTTGCAGAGCGATGCACACAACCAGGTTGGATTGATCAACATTGTACATTCAACAACTAAAATCCGTTCCCTACGGTTTGTCTCTCCTAGCAAAGGAACAATCATGAAGCGCCACACGGCTTTCACGTGTCAGAGAATGCTGACTCTCTCTCCCAGAGCCCTCATCTCTGCATCTTCAGAGTCGATGGATGGTGGAGGCAACAGATGTGGTGGGTACTGGAGGGAGTGCTCCCCCGCATACATCATCCAGCGGGGGTCATCACTTTCATGGGTAATGTAGCGTTCCCCTATCTTGCACTCCAGTTCACGTAGATCGAGCCAAGTCTGGAAATCCTGGTTAAAGAAATCAGAAATATAAAAACCTTAATGTCTGTCTGCTATTTGGAGAAGTCACTTATCGTAGAAGCCAAATATATACAAATGGTATAAAGTAATAAGACTAGCAGATCACTCCTAGTTCTCATTATTAGGGAGCTAGTGGGGTCCACATTCAGTATAGAGAAAATGATGTCCCCAATTCATCAAAGCAATTACCATATTTTTCTGATTATAAGACGCACTTTTTTCCTCCAAAAATTTGGAGGAAAATGGGGGGGGGGGCATCTTATAGTCTGGTGTACCTTCTCTAGCTATGGTGGGGCGTTCGGGGAGCAGCAGCGGGTCACAGGAGGCAGGAGCCTGATGATGTGGCTAATGCCCATGGGTGTGGAATGGAGTGAATATTCATTTCTTTTTAATAGCGAGCACAGTGTTATCAACAGCATCCGGCTTCTTGCAGCTGCCCGGCGTGGAATGCATAGGTGTGGAATGCAATGAATATTCGTTCCTTTAGTAGCAGCACATGTGAAAGCCGGCAACTGTAGCTGTCAAAGTGCTGACTAAAGAGCAATGAATACTCACTGCGCTCCACGCACACAGTCACGGCGTGGAGAACAGTGAGTATTACAGCAGCTGTCCTCGGCAGCTTGTAAGCAGCGCACTGCATACCAGGATGGGGAAAGGGGACAATCATACCAGGCTAAGGATGTGGCCATGCATATCAGGGCGGAGATGGGGGACCGGCATACCACAATAGGGATTGGGGCCAACAATACCAGGATAAGGATAAGGCCATGCATACCAGGATGGAAATGGGAACCAATCATACCAGGATAGGGATGGGGCCATAGATACCAGGATAGAGATAAGGTAGCCATGCACACCAGGATAGAGATAAGGTAGCCATGCACACCAGGATAGAGATAAGGAAGCCGTGCATACCAGGATGAGGGATATTAAGTATAGAATTGACCACATTATTTGCTTCATTTTTTTTCTAATTTCCTTCTCTAAAACCTTGGTGCGTCTTATAGTCCAGTGCACCTTATGGTCTGAAAAATACGGTAAGTGAAGTAAATCAATTTGAAAAGTCACAGAAATTTTGCACAAAGCGGAGTAGCACAAACATTTTTCAACTTTTGGCGTTTTCACACCAAAAGTCGCAAAATTTGTGAAAGCTCTTGATGGAACTCGGCAAAATCTGCTCATCGAATTCTTGACTAGCTGTGGGTTCCTTAGTCCATTCCCCAACTGGAGTAGTATTGATGGTGAGGGGCACAACACTTTTCAGACACTCCAGATTCATTAAGAGGTTCACACCCCTTAGGGTACGTTCCCACGGTCCGTAAACGCTGAGTGTTGGACGCTGCATACATCCGCAGCATCTAACGCGCAGCGGCCAGATGTTACAGCTTAGTAGATGAGATTTCAAGAAATCCCATGCCCACTATGCGTGCACCTGCGCCCACGGCTTCCCTACTCCCTGCGGAGACGCTCATGCGACGCGTCTTTCCAGACCGCAGCTTGTCTATCTTGCGGAGACGCGAAGATAAATATCACCAGTGCAATTTATAGGACGCGGTGATTCCACACTGTTTAGTGAACACATGCGGATTCTGCGTTCAAAAGCCGGCAGCCCTGTGTTCAAAGCACTGCAGGTTACTGACCGTGGGAACGTAGCCTGAAAGATTTGGGAGCGCATGACTCCAGTATGCCACTTCATCAAGACCAGCGAAGAACTAACCCTTCAATGCACAGCAAGCGTTTAATCTCATACGGTCACATTAAAATAGCTTTCCAATTAACTTTTTGAGACGTACATTTTGCAACATTGGCAAAAAGATATAGCTTTTGATGTCACAAACAAGCGGGTTTCAGGCCAAACCTAACGTGACTCTTCTCATTACATCTGGGCTTCAGGTTTGCTAAGTGCTGACTGCGGTTTGCCAAATGTTGACTGCTCACCTGTAACCAGGGGTGGTTTAGGGTCTTGTCCACACTGTAACGCTTCCTCATCTTTACTTGCAGGAGATTGTTAATGAGGTCAATAGCTAAAAAGAATGACAGGAGGAGTTTAGTAAAGAAAATGTTAGGGTGTGTGCACACGCTGTGGAATGCTCTGCGGATTTGTCCGCGCGGTTTACCTGCGGTTTTGCCCTGCGGTTTATCATCTCTACAATGGAGCAGATAGCAAACCGCAGTGGAATCCTGCAGAAAGAATTGACATGTCAATTCTTTCTGCGGTTTTGAAACCGCAGCAAATCTGCGTGGAAAATTCCGCACCATCTGCACTGCGGTTTTCATTTTGCATAGAAAATAAAAGGTACTGTACAACGCAGCAGAAACTGCTGCGGATCCGCAGGGCCAAATCCGCTGCGGATTCGCAGCAGAATCCGCAGCGTGTGCACAGACCCTAACATAGGCATGATCACAAGTGAAGACTACTGATGTAGACCCCGTAACACACTGCTGGCCAAAAATCAAAGGGAGAGGGGCATACCGTACTCCTCACTAATGGTGCTCGTACACCTACAACAGCTGCACACTCACTATCTGGTCATGGGGGGGGCGGCTTGTGATGACTTTACCCAGTAAAAAGGAATTTTACACAAAAGGGATAAGTTACAGATGACAAATGGACTTGACTGTGCAGCAAACGCTCCTTGTCTGCACAGATCTAAATAGGATTAGGCGCCAGCACAATTTTTGCACAATGAATCATTGCCCAATGCTACCTATAAAAGACACCTTTCCAGAAAGAAAGTTACCACAGTTCAGAGAGCAAGATTCTTCTAAATCATAACCCGCTATGGCTACATGGCGATGAGTTGTGCAAAGTGTTGCATTGCGATTTCCTATGTTGGTGCATTGTTTTGAAATGTGTTGGATTTTCTGCCGCATGCGACTCACTTGCCACAGGCTTCAATGCAGGTCACATGCTACTGCAACTCACGTTCCAATTCTCGGCACTTTGGCCATTTTTTACAGCAAAATCACAGTTTTAAAATTATTGTAACTTATCTGATAAATGCTATGGCCCAACAGATCTCACTGTATCACCAGCATTAGAGATCAGTGCCTGGAGCAGAACTAGCAACTGCAAGGTCAGTTATTAATGATGCAACCCTGTCGGATATTGGTGTGAAGTAACCGGTTACTCAACCGCTTCTTACAAGCAGCACTCACCATCAGACGACGTCTCTCTCCACGGGTGTGGTGGGTACATGAAGGCGGCATTTTGGATTTGATCATGAATGTCCTCATCTTCATTAAAAGGAAAAGTCCCACTCAGGCTGACATATATGATCACACCAACAGACCACATGTCCAATGAGCGGTTGTAGCCTCGATTTCTTAACACTTCTGGAGCCAAGTAGGCAGGGGTCCCAACCACGGAGCGGCGAAAAGACTTCTCTCCGATGATACGTGCAAATCCAAAATCACAAAGCTTAACCTGAGATGTAATAGGAGTACGAGAATGATGGTAAGACAGTGTAGAATTAACTTTTAAAGGGAATCTGTCAGGAGGTGTTTGCTATTTAATCTGAGAGCAGCATCATGTAGCAGCAGAGACCCTGATTCCAGTGTTGTATCACTTATTAGGCTATGTCTTGCAGTTTCAATACAATCCGTGTTTTATCAGAAGCTTAACACTGCCTGACTAGGTCTCATGTGCAGGCTGGTCAGGCTAATCTGTGTAACCGCCCTATCACTGATTGGCAGCTTGCTGACTGTGTACACAAGAAGCTGCTGATCAGTGATGTTGGCGGGGTTATATAGAGCTCAGCACTCTGAACACTGCCAGATCTGCAGCCGACAAAACTGGGATCTAGGATCCCTGCCCCTACATTATGCTGCTCTCACATTACATAGCAAAGACATTATGTATACTGTATATATACACATGTGAACATGATTAAGACCTGAGGCGTCGAAACGCGTTGTTCTGCAGTCATCCGACTGATATGCTGTACCTGCTGGAATTTTAATATGCATTGGCACAATAAAATGGATTTTTAATTTTCCATTCCTGGCGCTGGAACTTTCTTCCCTTTTTTCTACTATTGATTGACTGCCTAGTCAAATCCGTGCGCAGGATTTGGATCCTACCAGCAGGGCAGTGCGGTGAGCTGGATTATTCTGTTCTTTTACTGTATATATACACACACACATATATACATACACAGATACACACACACACATACACTCGCACATATATATATATATATATATATACACATACACACACATATACACCGTAGTTTGCATTTTAAGACGCACCCCAAATTTTGAGGAGAAAAATAGGAAAAAAAACTTTTTTTCTTTTATAAAATAGTAGTGCTTCTTACAATCCATGAATCTTATTGCTTACTGGGGGTGGTGGCTGCGGTGAAGCGAGGTCCCAGGGTTGCTGCTGGCGGAGACAGGAGTGGGGTGATGATGCGGACCCCAGACTGGGAGAAAGGGGTGTTCGGATGTACGACGCTGCGGGTGTTCGGTGGTGCGGGGGGCTCCACCGACATTTTGTAAAAGCCCTTGACCCCCTGCACTTCCATGGTTTACTTTGCGGTTGACTCTGGGAAAATGGCCGCTGGGGGCGGCGCATGCGCAGATGGAGATCTTGGCGCTGGATCTCATCTCCCGAGATCTTGGTGCAGAGATCTCCATCTGTGCATGCGCTGCTCCTGGCAGCCATTTTCCCGGAGTCCACTGACCACCGCAATGTAAACCATGGAAGTGCAGGAGTCAAGGTCTTTCACAAAATGTCGGTGGAGCCCCCCGCACCACCGAACACCTCAAACACCCCCTCATGCTCCACTCCACCACGGCCGGTAAGGTATGTTAGAACTATAAGATGCGACCTCATTCATATTATATATATATATATATATATATATATATATATATATATATATATATACACACACACGCATATATTATATATACACAAACATGCATACACATAGATATATGCTGTATTTTTCTCCTGGTCCTGTTTTCCAGCACTACTTTTAATCATTTGACAGGTGATTGGAGTTGACCTCTGGGCACAATCAGATTTTTCAGTCTGTATGATTTCCATAAATGGAAATGATGTCTTCCAGATGACAGCTCTTCATCATATAGTTAAGTGGTCACTGCTTCAGATCACTTCTCATTTGATAGACAATGTTAAATAAGTAATCTGCAAATGACTTCACATTTAAATACTACAGTTAGGTCCATATATATTTGGACACAGACAACATTTTTCTAATTTTGGTTCTAGACATTACCACAATGAATTTTAAATAAAACAATTCAGATGCAGTTGAAGTTCAGACTTTCAGCTTTCATTTGAGGGTATCCACATTAAAATTGGATGAAGGGTTTAGGAGTTTCAGCTCCTTAACATGTGCCACCCTGTTTTTAAAGGGACCAAAAGTAATTGGACAGATTAAATAATTGTAAATAAAATGTTCATTTCTAGTACTTGGTTGAAAACTCTTTGTTGGCAATGACTGCCTGAAGTCTTGAACTCATGGACATCACCAGACACTGTTTCCTCCTTTTTGATGCTCTGACAGGCCTTCACTGCGGTGGTTTTCAGTTGCTGTTTGTTTGTGGGCCTTTCTGTCTGAGGTTTAGTCTTTAACAAGTGAAATGCATGCTCAATTGGGTTGAGATCAGGTGACTGACTTGGCCATTCAAGAATATTCCACTTCTTTGCTTTAATAAACTCCTGGGTTGCTTTGGCTTTATGTTTTTGGTCATTGTCCATCTGTAGTATGAAACGACGACCAATCAGTTTGGCTGCATTGGGCTGGATCTGAGCACACAGTATGGCTCTGAATACCTCAGAATTCATTCGGATGCTTCTGTCCTGCGTCACATCATCAATAAACACTAGCGACCCAGTGCCACTCTCAGCCATGCATTCCCAAGCCATCACACTGCCTCCTCCGTGTTTTACAGATGATGTGGTATGCTTTGGATCATGAGCTGTACCACGCCTTCGCCATACTTTTCTCTTTCCATCATTCTGGTAGAGGTGGATCTTGGTTTCATCTGTCCAAAGAATGTTCTTCCAGAACTGTGCTGGCTTTTTTTTAGATGTTTTTTAGCAAAGTCCAGTCTAGGCTTTTGATTCTTGATGCTTATGAGTGGCTTGCACCGTGCAGTGAACCCTCTGTATTTACTTTCATGCAGTCTTCTCTTTATGGTAGATTTGGATATTGATACGCCTACCTCCTGGAGAGTGTTATTCCCTTGGTTGGCTGTTGTGAAGGGGTTTCTCTTCACCATGGAGACTATTCTGTGATCATCCACCACTGTGGTCTTCCGTGGGCGCCCGGGTCTTTTTGCATTGATGAGTTCACCAGTGCTTTCTTTCTCAGGATGTAACAAACTGTAGATTTTGCCACTCATAATGTTGTAGCAATTTCTCAGATGGTTTTTTTTCTGTTTTTGCAGCTTAAGGATGGCTTGTTTCACCTGCATGGAGAGCTCCTTTGACCGCATGTTTCCTTCACAGCAAAACCTTCCAAATGCAAGCACCACACCTCAAATCAACTCCAGGCCTTTTATCTGCTTAATTGAGAATGACATAACGAAGGGATTGCCCACACCTGTCCATGAAATAGCCTTGGAGTTAATTGTCCAATTACTTTTGGTCCCTTTAAAAACAGGGTGTCACATGATAAGGAGCTGAAACGCCTAAAAACATTCATCCAATGTTAATGTGGATACCCTCAAATGAAAGCTGAAAGTCTGAACTTCAACTGCATCTGAATTGTTTTGTTTAAAATTCATTGTGGTAATGTCTAGAACCAAAGTTAGAAAAATGTTATATTTGTCCAAATATATATGGACCTAACTTTGTATGTTTCCCACCCAAAGTGACAGCTACTAGGTATTTTCTCCTGGAACTCTTTGAAGTGTAGTCCATCTCCAGATACGGATGGCCTGACATGGGGGAGGGGGGGTCTTTTCCTTTATGGTCAAACTGCATACATGCACAAGAGAGTCCAGGGAAACAAAGCCATGGGACAATGACAGAAGCAAGGCATTCTTGGAGGCGAGGGGAAGGAAGATTTACAGCTCTAATTGTGCTGGCAGAATACAGATGAAAAGGAACTTTCTATCTTAACGTAATGGATGGCAAGTTGCAAAACATGAGAATGGGATCAGCTATGGACATGATACACTGCTACTTGCACCAAAAACAATTTATCATTTAACCTTTTCTACAAGATTTGTGTGAAAAGACAAGTCCAATTCGGAGAAAACAAGGGTAAGTTTTAATCACAATCATGTACGTATCATGTGTGTGATATATATATATATATATATATATATATATATATATATACACACACACACACACACACACACACACACACACACACACACACACACACACACACACACACACATATACACACACAATAGACTAATTAGAGCAGGAGGAGCTGCAGTTTTGAAGGGCTGGCTAATCATTACTCAGAAATTCCTGACCTCTTAAAAGCACTTGTGCTTTACTTGGATGAAAATAAACAGAGCAGAATGAATGGAAATCAGTATTTTATCTATACATTTCTAGTAATAGATCTGCAAAGAAATAAGCCCTGGAGCTTACATGCCATATCCGCACGTTCGGCCTTTAATCTAAGAGCTCCCTGTAAATTACCTGAGGAAAGGGTTCTGCGGACGCCAACAGCACATTCTCCGGTTTCAGGTCACAGTGGACAATATTCTTGAAGTGCAGGTGTCGCAGTGCTACTAAGATCTAACATACAACATACGGGTTAGGTCTCCTGACATCCATTAGTATCCTGTTGTACACGGCCCGATGGAACAATGCTCACCTGGGTGACCAGGAATTTGGTGATGCGCTCGGGTAACCTTCCCTTTTCACTGGACAAGATCATCTCCAGCATATCCCCGTGCAGCTTCTCCATCACCACAAACACTCTTTCCGGAGTCTCGAACATACACTCTAAGTTGACCACGCCGCGGTGATGCAGATTCTGCAGATAAGATGCACAGAACAATCTGGGTGATGTCTGGATTACAAAACCCTTTTCTCAAATAGTTTGTTAGGAAAGCCTAAGTTAGACCCGGCACTGCTCCCAGTTTTAGTTTCTCAATTTGTTGAATTCATCTGTCCCTTAAAGGGAATCAGTCACCTCATTTTTGGCCTATGATGCAACCTTAAAGATAAGAAAAACGAGTTTGGTTATACTCACCCGGGGGTCTGGTCCGGCGCCTCCCATCTTCTAGCGATGACGTCCTCCTCATTTCTGCCGCGGCTCCTGCGCAGGCACACTATATCTGCCCTGTTGAGGACAGAGTAAAGTACTGCAGTGTGCAGGCGCGGACCTCTCTGACCTTTCCAGGGGCCTGCGCACTGCAGTACTCTGCTCTGCTCTCAACAGGGCAGATATAGTACGCCTGCGCAGGAGCGCAACAGATGCAAGGAGGAGGACGTTATCGCTAGAAGATGGGAGACACCGGACCCAGACCGCGATGCCCATCGGACCGGACCCCCAGATGGGTATAATCTAACGGGTTTTTCTTATCTTTCAGGTTACATCAGGGGCTTATCTACAGCATTACAGAATGCTGTAGAAAAGCCCCTGATGGCTGTGGCCGCATTTCATAGGCCAAACATAAGGTGACAGATTCCCTTTAAATGTCTGTACCTATATGAAAGCTTGATTTTGTGTGGGATGTTAAACCACCAGGATCAGAGCAATCTCTGACTGTTATAGTTGCCATCAGGTGTCAGCTGTATAATACAGCTGTCTGCAGCCATTTATGGAGCGGGCACAACTCCTAAGCCGGCTTCATATATGTCACCAAGGGGTGATTGGAGAGGGGGTTCTTATCCAGGATCCTCCGCTATTGCACAGAGCTGGGAGCATCTACAATGAGGATCTCGGGCTCTACGGAACTTGTCCCCTGTCTGCATTACACAGATAGATCAGGAATAATCACAAGTACAATTAAGGTGACCAGCCTTACATTGTAGAAACGCTTGGTCCACTGTAAAATAGTTGACGAAGAAGCCCTAAAACAATTAGTGTTGTGACATAATGAAGATTGGACAACTCCTGAGGTGCAAACATCCATTAAGAGTAAATGGCCATGTACTGTGGCACAAGTGGAGATATCACATGTCACAAGACAGGTGTGGCCGCTCCGCCGAGAAGCAGTTCATTACCCGTGGCCATTGTTCGCTTTCTCAGATGTCCAGTCCTAATGGAAAATACTACGCAGCACAGCGCTACTCTTTGTCCTGCTATAACGTAAGCCTTCATGCATAGAAATAAAAGGTTAAACATGGGCTTTATCATACACTAGCTGGAAAGTCTTCTGTGGAAAACTGGTTTCTCTATGAAAGAAGTTACCGTGTGATAAAGACCAATCGCCATTTATACAGAGTAAGAAATTATCCACAGGAGAGGTGGTGTTTGAACTTGCGAATGTTTCACAAGAAACAGCTTTTATCTCCATAGAGGAGGAAAACAACAAAGTGTTAAAAAAAAAATTCAACATCAGGACCCCAAATGCATCAGTATTATGGATAAATCAGAAAAAATTGGGTATTTTTCTCTCCATAGACCAATATTGTGGTGGAACACCACTTCAGAAACCAATAAAATGATGCAAACAGCAAGACGTAAGGGAATTATCAAACATAAGACCTGCGGAAACAGTCTGGACCTCAAACTTTTCGGTTTGGGTTCACCCATCTCTACTCCTGAGTCTCCCATTCCTCGTCACTGCACTACCGCATGGAGGAAGGGCTTAAATGGAACTGTTGGCCAAGCATTTAAGGAGTTGGGGGCTGAGCATTACTGCAGCTGGGGGTCAAGTATCCACGAAACCGCCAGTCAATGCAATGGTGATCTTCATTCTAGTGATCACAGGTTTGTCACCCATCGTGTGGGTAGGTGACAAATGCCTATTGTGTGAAAACCTCTTTAAATATCAAAGAGTAAAAGGGTTGACAGGTGATTTATTTCAGGAGTGCACCAATCCTTAACTTTCTAGGGTGGGCATTCATGCTTTATTGACAGTTTGTCCACTTGCCCAAACTCTGCTCTCTCTGATGCGTTTATGAGGCAAACCATTGGCGTGGCACTGAAGATGGCCAAGATTAGGAGCTAAATACGCAAATCAGTGATCCAGCCAGCTTCAGAGCAGCTCTCACAAGCTCTAATGTAAAGAGTTTGCTGTCACGGGTGTGTCAGAGGCTGCAGACAGTCACACGGCAACTAGCTGCAGGAAGTCTCTGCGTTTGGCCTTGCACACACCTTCTTAACCCTTTTGACTCTTTGACCCAGTTGCAACCTTTCTCCGGCTCTAATTGACACACCTGGACCTGGATGTTTACAGACTGCCAGCCTGCTGATGGGAGTTGCCGATGATATTTCCATCCTGTTGAGGCTTGGAGCTATAGCAGTCAGCTATCTTCCTCTTTAGTGTTGTTGGAAGACGTCTGAGTTACATGTCTGAGTCTACTCAAGATAAGTATTCCCATTGTTTGTGAATCCCAGCTGTCTTTAGTGGTAGTGGGGATCGACTAGTGCCTAGCTCATCATTCCAAAGTAAGGCTTATCACCAGGGTCAGGCAGGGATTAGGTTCCTGTTCGCAGATAGGTGCAGAACCTATATAGGGAAGTTTAGTGCAAACAGGGTGACTATAGATATGCCTAGGGGTCTCCACTCCCCCGTTCCCTAGTGTTGAGAAGTCTTTCCTACACTGTGCGTGACACTTGTAGTCTTACCCATATTCACAGAATAACTCTTTAAAGTCATATAATATATAATCAAGAGCCATAATGTCCATCCTTTGAACCAAATACAAGAAGAATATCAAGGAGTTGCTGTTTATATACGTCTCCAGGATGTAAATGTAGGTCAAATGAAGATTCATACAGCATTATAACCTCATAAATGCACAACTCATCGAGAACCTGGTTTAATTTTGACAAAAAGAAAACCAAACAAACACATTCTCCACCAGAACAACCAGTATAAGTGCAATTAAATTCCCCTTCCCTGCACACAAATAATAACCAGTCTTTCTCTAATGTTAATCACCAGAACACATTGGCAGCAAGAGCCGTCACTTCTACAGTAAGGCGAGAGCAAAATGATTCCAGTCTGTAATAGGAAAGAATAATAAAAAACCTCACCCACCCCTACACCATGCTTCTGAGCAGAAAGGTTATTACCTTAGGAACATAAAGAAGAATTATCAATAACTAATTACGGTACATATCCAAAAGACAAAAGCACTTTCATTCCAGAGTAGAGATGTGCATCTTCAGGAATTCACAAATAGCAGAAGTGTCCAGACAGAAACGTCTTGGTGATCAGTTACTTGAAGGCACATCGCAGCAGATACTGTGGTTAATGGTTTTGTGGTTTGTTTTCAAGGAAGTGGCTACAGTTACAAGATATAGCAAACAATTATTTATTATCTCCTTGTTCTGCACCATACAGAACATTACTGATCAACGCTGGAGCCTTACAAGCCCGGTGAGCACTGTTTTCAGGTTGGGTTCTTGAAGGGTCTGCATGACGCAATGCCACCCATATTGTGGTATGTGCCTAATATCATAGCTCCAGCCCATAAAAGTGGACGGTGCTGAAATGTCATACAAAACACAACCTATGGACAATTGTGGCAGTATCATTGGGACAAACTGAACAATTTCTTAAACACCACTGTACTTCATAATATGGGTGTACCTATATAAAAAGGATACCTACAAGGAAAAGGTTAAAACCCCCACTAACAACTGTGCAGTCGCACAATGCTGTATTTGCAAATTCAAATGAGTAATATTGGTAAAATGATGCAAAAAAAAATGTGACATTAGAAAAGCAGCATGGAGCTACTGAGAAAGCAAAGGCGAAACGCGTTTGGTGCAAGGTCTCTCACTTAAGGCATGTTTTCATGTAGCCACTTGGTTATAGTTTTGCATCTTTATATCTATGAACTTTGTAGGTATTGATAAGGCTCTGTTCACATACCCAGTTGTCATCGGTTTGGAATGGATCAAGCGCTAAAAATGACAATGCATTACAAACTGAGCAAAAATGGATGCAAAATGGAATCCAATCTTATTTTTATGATCCCAAAAAGGGATTAAAAACAAAAGCAATTATGAGACATAGCCTCGTTCTTAATATTACTTATCACTGCACTTTGCTGTTTACTGGATATTTCATCCTGCTTCTAATTTTGCGAGCTTTATATATTTGTGGCTACCTGTATTATTTCTGATATGTGTGTTGTTTAGGAGATGTGACTGCCCCCATATCTGACAGTTTTCATGTGCCAATTTCCCCAAACCCCCCGTTTTCATCATTAAATTGTTTTGGTAAATAACACATCTTGTGAATTCACCATTGTGCCCGAGAGTGTAATCCTTTTCTTTGTAGCTATTGTATAATAACCAAAGCAAAACAGGAAGAAAGGAAAAGGTATATGATGCAGTAGCACAAAGGTAATACCGAAATACTGGGAAGCATGAGCTGTCTAGTTTTTTAGTATTAGACACACTAATTTGCTAAATCTTAACTTCCAGATGAACTGAAGTGAAAGCCCCTTATTCCGTCAGGGCACGAGAGTTGCATTTCTGTGGAGCTACAGGTTGGAGGTAACTGGTATAGGTAATATTTTTAATACCTGTAAAATAGCAACTTCATTCCGTAACTGGCTTTCTTGTTTTGTAGGAAACCGCAACTTATCAATTATTTTAATAGCCACATCCCGGCCTGTCTTCCGATGCTTACCTACAATGAAAGGGTCACACATGAGGAATCAAATAAAATCATAATAGATCATAATCGTGGCTAATAGAGCAGATACAAACCACGGAGCCATACCTCCATATACAATGCCAAACTGGCCCGACCCAAGAACCTCATCTGGGAAAATCTGATACACTGAACTGATATCCTGAAAAGAGGAGAAATTTGACGTTAACTATTGCAAAAAATGAGTATGCTGCAATCATCTCAGATCCACTAGTTTCCGATTTTGGTTGATCCGCTGTGTTGGAGTTTTCTAGTCCTTGTAAAGTGCAGGGTAGGGAACATATAAGCTCGCCAAACAACAAATCAGCACCCCACTGGGATGGGTTATTGTTTTGTTATCTAAAGTGGCAACCTTCCCAGCAGAGATCAACCATAACCAACCGTGGAAAAAGCAGGCGTCTGATATCACCAACGAACGACCAGCTTTAATGCTGCATCCATTACAATTTTGGAGTACTTGTTCCAAAAAGTATCCCATACCAACATTTAAAAGGCGGCAATCACACATTGCGGCCGCATTGTGTCGGTCTCAATTTGGGAAAAGCAAAGCAAAATAATGTTTTTGCATACGACACTGCTTTAATGTGTGAACGAAGCCAAACGGTGTCTTCCGTTATTTCACAAGACCCAACCACACATGTGAAACAGCTGTGAGTGGAGGGTGACTGCATGAAGAAAAGCAATGGAAGCTGACCACAATATCGGTGATTAATCATGATCAGGGTAACAGAAGAAATGGAAGACATGTGCATAATGTTTCACACCAGGACCATTGTGTAGAAAATACGTCCCATGTACACAGCAGTCTTCTGTACGTACCACATTCTCCTGCACTTCACAGTTGGACACTGAGATGCTCATTGATACATCTCCTGAAATGAAATAATGACTCGTTAGACTTGGAGGCTTAAAGAATATGGACACCAAGCAAAGCATTATTTTATTCCTCTTAAATGTATGTCACATTGATTATATGATGTTGTAATGGTTGCTTAACTGCTAAAATTCATGAGGGGCCTGGATGCCTTTCTAGAAAAATGTAATATTACAGGATAGGGGCACTAGATTCTGTGATGGGAGGTTGATCCAGAGAACTAGTCTGATCACCATACATGGAGTCGGGAAGGAGTTCTTCCCCTTAATAAGGAGATATTAGTGTCTGCCCCGTGATGTTTTTGCCTTCCTCTGGATCAGTTTCCCAAACCCCACTCCACACGGCCACCCCACAGGCCATGTTTTCAGGATTTCCATAGTATTGCACAGGTGAGAGAATTCCTGATGCCTTGATGATACTTTCCATCAGCTGTGCTATACTAAGGAAATCCAGAAAAGATGACCTGTCGGGGGCCGTGAGGACTGGAGTTTGGAAACACTTATCTAGAACAACATTGTAGATTAGAAGTTGAACTCAATGGACTGGTGTCTACAGTCAACCTTAAAAACTATGAAAAACTATGTCTTTTTGACTAATAATTTCTGAAATAATCATTCTTTATAGAGAACCTGACAGGTCACCCCAGGCCCTCCAACCCACCAGCATTAGACTATTGCCTATCCTGCCCTCTATAGTGTTTAACACCTAGGGGCGTTGTTTTCCCCAGACTAGTCGGCCCTCCCAGCATTTTAGCAGCATGATTTGTAAGTACGGGCATCACTGACTCTCTGCAAAACTCATGCATGCAAGCAGCTTTCTTCATCCGCATTATTGCTCCACTGAAGCCGGGTGTAGGCTTCGAGGCGCACGTGTCCGAAAGTGAGGAACACCCTACACAACTTATTGTTTGTAGAGAGAGGTTATTGAATTTCTCAATGTATTTTTGTATAAATTACTCATGGTTTTCAAGATCTCTTCTTACTGCCATTTGATCAAAACCTTCACCATTTGCTACCAATGGATGGTGTTGTGTCCGGGTCATTGAATACAACATGTCATGGTTTGGACAGTGTTCTTGCCCTGCACTCACAAGGTTAAGTGTACGTGGCCTCTTTCTGGATCTGGGAGGGGTATTTATACTCACTCTTTACCAGGGTTCTCTGTCAGCTATACTGTTGTTCTGATTGTGTGTCTGACCCCCCTCGTGTGCGTGTACTCTGCATTGTTTGTTTGCTTCCCGTGTATGACCCGGTCCGTTCCCTCACTCTGTACTCCGTCTCTCGTTTTGGTACTATTGTCTTCTCCGGTTCTGACACCCTGGCTTGGCTATCGTTACTCCGTTACAGTTTGTCCCTATTGTACAGTCTATTGCCCGTTCTTGTTTTCTGATCTATTACTACGTTCTGACTATTCGCTTTGTCTAATCCTTTGGTACTGTCGTGCTATCTTGTGCTTTGACCCTGGCTTGATCTAGTTTCTATCTCTGCCTATGCCCCTTGGTAATATTGTCCTGTAGTTACCTTTCTAGGAGTTTTCCTCAGCTCCTAGCTCTCTAGAGTTTAGACCATGCCCTCAGCAGTCACATGCTTCAGGTCCTGTGAGCCTGGAGCATGCATCATCACCACAGCTGCCCCATTCCACAGGTATCTTTGTGCACAGTTTTGTACTCAGGACACGTGTACTGGCTCAGTGAGCAGGTGCAGTGCGGTGTTCCTGACACAACAGTTGTCTCAAACATGCAGCCCCAGAAGCTGCATTCTGTGGTCTGCGTGGTAGAACAGTTCCGAGGGCTTAGCGGTCATGGTCGCAGAGGGTCACAACCAGACCTGAGGAGGAAGGGGGTCGGCTGATGCCAGTACCAAGGGAACCTGTCAGCAGGATTGTGCGCAGTCACCTACACACAGTGTCAGGTCAGCGCCATTATACTGATTAAAATGATACCTTGGGTTGACAAAATCTGTCTTGTTGTTGTTTCTTAATCTTTATTTTCAGTTTTGTGTTAATGATATGCTCATGCCCTAAGGCGGGGTTGGTGCATGTGGTGCTCTGATTAGATATTTATAATGCAGACTGCTGACAGGTCACTGGTCCCTCACCGAACTGCCCCCTAGATTACGTAATGAATACACTAATGTGTGTACTTGAAAAAAAGCATGTCACTTGATCAAACTGGTGGTGACTGCGCACTTTCTCTTATCGGTTATTGCCTATTAGCTCCGTGTTTCAAAGAAAAAAAAAATCACCATAAATATGGCGCCATCGGGTGCGCCTGCGCATGAGCATCCATTGTGTTCCGATAGATGCTACTGCGCAAGTGCCACCACCGGATCCTTGTTGCTGACAAAGACAGACACCGAAACGCGCGTTGGTTGGACGCATCCTCGGGACAGACTCTTGTCCCCTTTCTCATCCATCTTCTAACAGGTACCACACTATGTGATATTGTGGCAGTATGTTAATATTTCACACTATTGATATGCTTATTTATTTGGCATACACTATTGTAGTCACCAGTGAATTAAGGTGACAGTATATGCACGTCTACTTTTTTATTAATTCTTAAACTGTATTTTTGGCTACATACTGTATCTGTTTTTTATGTGGGTCCATGTTTCACATTTACTCCTTACTTAGTCCTGATGTCATAATTATCTTTCTTTTGCTGCAGCCATTTCAAGATTTGGATTTTAGCCTGTCCCCTGTGCATTGCGTCCCTTTTTTTCCCCCTGAGTATTTGTTTCCACCTTCACCTAATTTTATCTTTGTAATTAAATATATTTTTTTCACTCAATTTGGGTTTTAAACTCGGTTTCTTCACTGTTCCTGTACTTCCACAATAACGCAGAGGCATACAAATCATAAAGATGATATAATTGTTCATTTGGCATGTTAATTCTGGACGTGAGGACCCCAAAAGAATCAAAGTTTAGTTACATGAAAATGGAAAAATAAAAATCCCACATTTTCTGGGAGAGCCCATTCCTTTCCATACATAAGCAGTGATGGTTAGGACGATATATTAATGGCATGAATAACTCTAGGACGTACTGTGCTGGCTGCTTCCTCCATTCGCCCCCTTTGGGTTCACTGGCATCAGGGCATGCTGGATGGCGATCTCCCACATCCGAGCTACTTCCATCCCCACTCCACTGTTCACAACCACATTATTCCCAATCTCAGGGGTGATCGGCTGGCTAAGGCTTTCCCCCACATAATATACAATGTTGGCAGTGGTGATCTCAAAGCAGTGAGGGTTAGCACCAGGGGGGAGCTGGGACAGGTTTTTAGCAGGCTCCAGGTAGAGTATCTCAGACAGGGGGATTTCCTGTGAATAAAACATAAATGCAACTAAATTATCAGACAACGACTTGTCAACAGTTCTAGAATGAATGAAATCCTAACATTTTATTGTGGGTGCTGGGGAAAATGATTATTTCATTTTCCAAAAATATTTGTAGGTGAGAAAAAGTGGTGAAATTGGCAACAATTATTTGAAGTGGAGCTTATTTAGGGAGGACATTGAGCATTCATGGCTGCTCAGCGGCCATCAGTCAGGCAGTGGAATCGGTGGAAAGGCCATCACTTTCATAGATCTGGAAAGCTAATCTACGAAAATCAAGTCAGTGAGGCTCCAACTCTCGGCATCACCATCAGCTATGATTAAAGGCCAGAAGTGCGACATGAATGTACAGAGATCTAGAGAACAGGGGGAGGTGTCAGAAATGGCATCCCTATCGATCTGATATTGATAGCCTATCAGTTTTCTACAAGCGTAAAATTCCCTTTAAAGGGAACCTGTCACCCCCCAGGGCGTTTTTCAGTTAAAGAGCCACCTTCAGCAGCACTAAGGCTGCATTCTGTGAAGGTGGCTCTTCTGTTTCTGACCCCTAGTAACGCTGAAGTATCAACTTTTACAACTAGCTCCTCATACCTGTAATGTATCCCATAGGTATAGTGTGTCCCCCCTGTTTCAGCCGCCTACCATCCGTCCATCATCATGCCCCTGTGCGTCAGTGCCTCCCCCTGTTTTGAACGCCGGCGCCTGCGCTGTGACGAGTTCTCGGGCATGCGCAGTGCGCGCTGCCCGAGAACCGACATCAGGCTATTGCGCCTGCGTGTTGCGGAGGCCCCAGCCCCGCAGTGTGAATACATCATAACACACTGCGGGGCGGGGCTGGGGGCTCCACAACACGCAGGCACAATAGCCTGATGTCGGTACTTGGGCAGTGCGCACTGCGCATGCCCGAGAACTCGTGTCACAGCGCAGGCGCCAGAACTCTTGTCACAGTGGAGGCGCCGGCATTCAAAACAGAAGGAGGCAGCGACGCACAGGGGCAGGATGATGGACGGATGGTGGGCAGCACCCAGACACAGGACAGAGGAATGATGGACGGATGGTGGGCGGCTGATACAGGGGGACACACCATACCTATGGGACACATTACAGGTATGAGGAGCTAGTTATAAAAGTGGCTAATTTCAGCGTTACTAGGGCTTACCTTTTCACGGGCTGCACTCAAATATAAATGGATTAAGGGGGTGGGGATTAAGCGTTTGACAAGCTCTCTTTAAATATTCTTAAAATGGCTACACATAATAACATTCACCAAATGTAACATCTGTATGGTTCGATGCACTGACAATATTCAGGTTTCATTTTTACCCAGGGAACTGGGTCAGCGATAATGGATGACTTTGGGTAATCATATCCATACTGAATACATTAAACCCGTCATGTAAAAAAAGAACATCATTAAAGGACTGCGATCCCAAATTCTCCACTTACCTTGTAGTATTTGCTTCCAGTATCGTTCTGAAATAAGGTTACACACTTGCTGTCCAGTCTCCAGTAATGTCTTTTCCTCTGTAAGAAAACAAAAACAAAATGGAAAACACAAAAAATGTATAAAATGGTAACAACATATTACTGAAATGCACATAGCCAGTAAAAAGCAATGATTTTCATATCATAACCAATCACTAAACTTGCGCCACATCCAACCCGTGGCCTGGTAAACGCGTGGCATACTTACCAGGGTGTCTTTGCTGGTATAATGCACCATCCAACCTTCTTTCATAACGCTGCTGCTTTTCCGCTTTGTGTGCTTGACAGACTGAACCACTCGCATCAAGGGAATGTTATTACTGGCCGAGGGGCTGAAATTAGGATAAATTACTAAAGTGAACTTGAGAATTAAAACTTCAACCATAAATGGATATGACAATAGGTAGGGTTTTTTTGCATATGTTACGGCAAAACTATGATATTCCTATAGTAGGGAGTGATCCTAAAATATTCCACCTAGATCAAATAAACATTGTGACACTACAAAACACAAAGCTTGGCCGGAGAAGAAGTTTTTTTTTTTTTTTAAGGTAGTGTCCAGGTAGTGCTCATTTATTAAAACTCTATGATTTATCTCTTTATTTACGATTATTTACTATTATGTATCTATCTAGTTACCTCAATTATTTAAATATAATAAACAAGCAGGTTTCCTAAAAAAAAAACAAAAAACAATCCTTTGTCAGGCACTTTGCATAAGCAATCAATATCATGTCAGTGAGGGTCAGATAACAGTCCTCCCACTTTTCAACAGTTTGTGGGTCTTGTGATGTCAAGGTGTAAAGAGCCTGAACACCACAGCTCCATACGATGTCTATAGGCCGTTCTCCGCTACTGCAGTTCAACTCCTATTAAAGTGAATGGGATCTGAGCTGCAGTACTCGAGAATGGTCACTAAACAGTGTAAGAAGCTACAGTGTCCAGCCAGCTATAGGAGGAGGTGCTGGATCGCCATTGATAAGATATTGATGACCCAGCCAAAGGATGGATCATGCACATCTAAATCCATTTCAAAAGAAAATGCTGATCATCTTGAAGGCTCGTGACGAAGCCCCAGCCACAAAGTTGTGAAACGTTGCCACTGTTTTGCATTGGTCTCATCACTACTACATACCTGATCATACGATCAGATGTATCCTGATCCTGGTCGGGGTCCTGCATGTCTCCATTCTCACTTCGGCAGCCAGTCATTATGCTATCAGAATCTGGAGTTAGAGGCTCGTCTACGTCGTCCATCAGTAGCCTGCTGCTTGAATCGCTTTCAGTGTCGCTTCCCTCTTCCATGACGACATCAGACTCGGCCCCAGGACTTAATAAGTCTCCAAAGAGAAAGAAGACTCATAAAAACCTTCCAATTTACAGTAAAAGGACTAACCATCTTACACCTAAAAAGCATGCCACAATGGACACCAGCCACACAACTCCGTTGGCATGCATACCTCCATTAATGGCCACCTCTCCAAGGCAGTTGTGAGGCACTTTAGTTGCACACCGCTTGTGACAGTTGAATTTGCAGTCCTTGCACTGCAGCCCTTGACGGAACAGACCTTTTAGCAGCTTCTTACAGTACTGGCACACCGTGGGTCGCGTGTATGAGTGGATAACAAACGTGTGAGGCACTTTCACTTTGGAGAGCAAGATTTTGTCTAACTGGATGGGCCGACCAGGGTAAGGCTGGGAACTGGATCTCTTCTCCCGAACAAATGATTCTGATGGACTTTTTTGCTGGATAAAGAAAGGAAGTTACATTTTTAGAAAAAGCCATTATTTCGCAAGCAGAATCTGTAATTTACTTGTCTAAGCCCTTAAAACCAGTAATGTGCGGTAGCAATCTCAGTAGTGTCTACGCAAAGCCACCGGCTCACTGGTATGGAGAGGACAGCTGCACAACACTATCACACTATAGAAATTTGCTTGCAGGAAATAAAACCTACGTAAAAAGCGCTACAAACACCAGCATAAAGCAAAACTGCCTATATCAGCATGCAGCAACAAGGCAGGCAACACATACTGGGATACGCGCTGCCGTGGGGATATTCTGCCTATCACCATTAAGATTCTTATTTTTAGGCCTCGTTCAGGCATTTTTTTATTGCGAGGAAGGCTATGGAGTTGGCAAGCCAAACCTATGACTCCTCAATTTCTATGACACTGACTCCACCAAAATGGGCAAAATTCAACAGCCCTGATTTCAAGCATGAAAATCTGACCTACTTTAGACATCCCTAGGATGCAGCGAGGATGGCATCAGACTGCTGTCTGAGTTTTTCACTGACCCATACACTTGCATTCATTAATTTCATCGGAGACGGATTAAAAACTGACTTTGTTTTCCGGACAGACTCCAAAAAATGTAGGCATGGGAACAATAATGGGTACGTGTTTTATCAGCACAAAACATGAAAAGAATTTGTACATGAAAAATTTAGAGGTGATTGAGGCCTAAAAATGAGGAATAAAGTTGATTCAGAACAAAAATAAAGATCTCAAAGTACGGACAGATCACTTCTGGCATAATGTCATTAACAACCTGGGCACAGGACAAAATGCCATTTATTGTAATATTTTTTCCCCAAGACTGTAGCTAGGATCCCAAACACAGGAATGAGACTGCAGAGCCTGAGTGACCGTCAGCCTCTGTAAATGAAGCCATATACTTCCTGCCTAGTGCAGGCCTCAGTGACCGCCAGCCTCTGTACATGAAGCCATATACCTCTTGCCTAGAGCTGGCCTCAGTGACCGCCAGCTTCTGTACATGAAGCCATATACCTTCTTCCTAGAGCTGGCCTCAGTGACTGCCATCCTCTGTACATGAGGCTATATACCTCCTGCCTAGAGCTAGCCTTAGTGACTGCCAGCCTCTGTACGTGAGGCTATGTACCTCATGCCTAGAGCTGGCCTCAGTGACTGCCATCCTCTGTACATCAGGCCATGTTCCTCCTGCCTAGAACTGGCCTCAGTGACTGCCATCCTCTGTACATGAGGCCATGTACCTCCTGCCTAGAGCTGGTCTCCTAAGGCAGTGAAAGGGCATGCATATGAGATAGTAGGGCAACATAAAATGTGAACAGGGAGGCGTTAAAGGGAACCTACAGTACAGACCAAAAGTTTGGACACCTTCTCATTCAAAGAGTTTTCTTTATTTTCATGACTATGAAAATTGTAGATTCATTCTGAAGGCATCAAAACTATGAATTAACACATGTGGAATTATATAATTAACAAAGAAGTGTGAAACAGCTGAAAATATATCTTATATTCTAGGTTCTTCAAAGTAGCCACCTTTTGCTTTGATTACTGCTTTGCATACTCTTGGCATTTTCTTGATGAGCTTCAAGAGGTAGTCACCGGAAATGGTCTTCCAACAGTTATGAAGGAGTTCCCAGAGATGCTTAGCACTTGTTGGCCCTTTTGCCTTCACTCTGCGGTCCAGCTCACCCCAAACCATCTCGATTGGGTTCAGGTCTGGTGACTGTGGAGGCCAGATCATCTGGCGCAGCACCCCATCACTCTCTTTCTTGGTCAAATAGCCCTTACACCGCCTGGAGGTGTGTTTGGGGTCATTATCCTGTTGAAAAATAAATGATGGTCCAACTAAACGCAAACCAGATGGAATAGCTGGAATAGCATGCCACTGCAAGATGCTGTGGTAGCCATGCTGGCTCAGTATGCCTTCAATTTTGAATAAATCCCCAACAGTGTCACCAGTAAAGCACCCCCACACCATCACACCTCCTCCTCCATGCTTTACGGTGGGAACCAGGCATGGTGAGTCCATCCGTTCACCTTTTCTGCGTCGCACAAAGACACGATGGTTTGAACCATGGTGTTGACCCGGTCTCTAATCCGAGCTGCTGTTAACCTGCGATTTCTGAGGCTGGTGACTCGGATGAACTTATCCTCCGCAGCAGATGTGACTCTTGGTCTTCCTTTCCTGGGCCTATCCTCATGTGAGCCAGTTTCTTTGTCGCGCTTGATGGTTTTTGCCACTGCACTTGGGGACACTTTCAAAGTTTTCCCAATTTTTCAGACTGACTGACTTTCATTTCTTAAAGTAATGATGGCCACTCGTTTTTCTTTACCTAGAATTTGTCATATGGCAAGAAAAAACAGCTAACAGTCTATTCAGTAGGACTATCAGCTGTGTATCCACCAGACTTCTGCACAACACAGCTGATGGTCCCAACCCCATTTATAAGGCAAGAAATCCCCCTTATTGAACCTGACAGGGCACACAAGTGAAGTGAAAACCATTTCCGGTGACTACCTCTTGAAGCTCATCAAGAGAATGCCAAGAGTGTGCAAAGCAGTAATCAAAGCAAAAGGTGGCTACTTTAAAGAACCTAGAATATAAGACATACAGTATTTTCAGTTGTTTCACACTTTTTTGTTAATTATATAATTCCACATGTGTTAATTCATAGTTCTGATGCCTACAGGGTGAATCTACAATTTTCATAGTCATGAAAATAAAGAAAACTCTTTGAATGAGAAGGTGCGTCCAAACTTTTGGTCTGTACTGTATATGATCAGAGACCGGATGCACAAGCGCAGTTCGGTACAGCGTTGTATGAAACACTCCAGCATGTCCAAGAAAACAAAGTTTAAGAATCTGGCCAGGAACAATATGGTGAGAATGAACTAGTCCCAGCATCGCTCCAGGCGAGCGACAGTGAGACCAGTCAATCACCTGGATCGAGGTGGGAAAAAGTCACCCTGAGGTGGCATCGGATTAGTCATGATTCTGCCTATGGTTCAAAGGTGCATCATTAAACTATTGTTTTCTACAACACCAAAGAATTTCAGCGAAGAATATACCTAATTGCAATCGTGCAGCACGGCTCCGATTCATGCTGTCTGTGGTTTGGGCAGCGAGAATAACCTCACCTGACATGTTCCCTTTTAAAGGGATCAACAACATTGATTGTAGTTTAACAGATGTGTTGAGGAGATGATTTTGTGGCAGTCACTGACATACAAGTATTACAGGTTCTCCTCCTTCCCAGCAGACCGCACAGCTCTCCTGTCCACAAATCACTACTGATGTTAGAGCATGAGACCAGACCTGTCCATCAGTCTACACCAAATGAAAAGCAGCTTTGCCACGTGACGTTTTCTCATTTGGTGGAGGCTGAAGGACAGGTCTGGTCACACGCTCCTCCATCAGCAGACATTGTATGGATAGGAAAGTTGTGCAGTCTTTGAGGAAGGAGGAGGACTTGTAATACTTACAAAAAAGTGCCATAAAACCATAATAATGAAAGATAAAGCAAACTATTGCTTTAATTCATGCAGAATAGGACTTGCTAGGGTGACAAAGCATACTTTGTATCTTATATTACATCAAATTTTTCATAAGTTAGCATATAATAAGGTGAGGTTATAGTAAAATAGTATAGTACATATTTATAGTAAATGTCTCCATAGTCATTGGACTTAATTCAGCCAAACAAGTAGATATCAGCAGGATTGGCTGATCTACAGTGCCTACAAGTAGTATTCAACCCCCTGCAGATTTAGCAGGTTTACACATTCGGAATTAACTTGGCATTGTGACATTTGGACTGTAGATCAGCCTGGAAGTGTGAAATGCACTGCAGCAAAAAAGAATGTTATTTCTTTGTTTAATTTTTTTTTAAATTGTGAAAAGTTTATTCAGAGGGTCATTTATTATTCAACCCCTCAAACCACCAGAATTCTGTTTGGTTCCCCTAAAGTATTAAGAAGTATTTCAGGCACAAAGAACAATGAGCTTCACATGTTTGGATTCATTATCTCTTTTTCCAGCCTTTTCTGACTATTTAAGACCCTCCCCAAACTTGTGAACAGCACTCATACATGGTCAACATGGGAAAGACAAAGGAGCATTCCAAGGCCATCAGAGACAAGATCGTGGCGGGTCACAAGGCTGGCAAGGGGTACAAAACCCTTTCCAAGGAGTTGGGCCTACCTGTCTCCACTGTTGGGAGCATCATCCGGAAGTGGAAGGCTTATGGAACTACTGTTAGCCTTCCACGGCCTGGACCGCCTTTGAAAGTTTCCTCCCGTGCCGAGGCCAGGCTTGTCCGAAGAGTCAAGGCTAACCCAAGGACAACAAGGAAGGAGCTCCGGGAAGATCTCATGGCAGTGGGGACATTGGTTTCAGTCAATACCATAAGTAACGTACTCCACCGCAATGGTCTCCGTTCCAGACGAGCCCGTAAGGTACCTTTACTTTCAAAGCGTCATGTCAAGGCTCGTCTACAGTTTGCTCATGATCACTTGGAGGACTCTGAGACAGACTGGTTCAAGGTTCTCTGGTCTGATGAGACCAAGATCGAGATCTTTGGTGCCAACCACACACGTGACGTTTGGAGACTGGATGGCACTGCATACGACCCCAAGAATACCATCCCTACAGTCAAGCATGGTGGTGGCAGCATCATGCAGTGGGGCTGTTTCTCAGCCAAGGGGCCTGGCCATCTGGTCCGCATCCATGGGAAGATGGATAGCAAGGCCTACCTGGAGATTTTGGCCAAGAATCTCCGCTCCTCCATCAAGGATCTTAAGATGGGTCGTCATTTCATCTTCCAACAAGACAACGACCCAAAGCACACAGCCAAGAAAACCAAGGCCTGGTTCAAGAGGCAAAAAATCAAGGTATTGCAGTGGCCTAGTCAGTCTCCTGACCTTAACCCAATTGAAAACTTGTGGAAGGAGCTCAAGATTAAAGTCCACATGAGACACCCAAAGAACCTAGATAACTTGGAGAAGATCTGCATGGAGGAGTGGGCCAAGATAATGCCAGAGACCTGTGCCGGCCTGATCAGGTCTTATAAAAGACGATTATTAGCTGTAATTGCAAACAAGGGTTATTCCACAAAATATTAAACCTAGGGGTTGAATAATAATTGACCCACACTTTTATGTTTAAAATTTATTAAAATTTAACTGAGCAACATAACTTTTTGGTTTGTAAGATTTATGCATCTGTTACTAAATCCTGCTCTTGTGTGAAGTTTGAAGGCTCTAAAGGCCCTTTTACATTTAGCGATGCACCAGCGATCCAACCAGCGATCCGACCCGGTCAGGATCGCTGGTGCATCGCTAAATGATCGCTAGTGAGCTGTCATAGAGAAAGATCTCACAGCGATGCAGCAGCGACGCCGCGCACGATACTTACCATTCACACACAGCGATCCTGCGTCCTCCCGCCCGCCTCCACGCGTCGCTGGACGTCACAGCAGGAAGCCCAGCAGGAAGCAGACGACGAGAAATGGAGCCGGACATTCTCGCGCGATCAGCGATGGACAGCGGGGGAGCCGGTCGCTGGTAAGTATCACACATAGCGATATCGCTAGCAATATCGCTATAACGTCACAAAACCAGTGACGTTTTAGCGATATTGCTAGCGATATTGCTTAGTGTAAAACCCCCTTAAGTTATTTGCATCTTATCAAACCTGCTAAATCTGCAGGGGGTTGAATACTACTTGTAGGCACTGTATAGGAGGGTCTCCCGAATCTCCCCGGATAAAGAGAAGGCTTGCGTTGTCATCTTGGTGGATAGTCCACAGTATCCTACATGTGAAAAGGAGGATGCTACAGAGAATTGCAATCTATGTAATATTAGCTAATGCTTTCCCTAATATATCATAATCACTGTAAGGCACTCATCCGCAATAATCAGGGAAAGATAAAACAATAAAAGGCCCACTGCTGGCTTTGCTGGGAGAACAGAGGCCGAGAAGCTTTTTAGCCTTGTAAGCCTGATCTGTGGGTTATTTCCAAGGGATTTTTGTTCCAGACTGAGCTCTGGCTGGAATAGCTCCAGGAAATGATTGCTAAAACCAGATTACATGATGGAAACTGCAGCTGATGGGGAGCTCGCTGAGAGGTGCCATAACCCATTCACTACCAAGAGGAAACTGTGAGCAGTAGTCAAGCAGCGGATAGGCTCTGGTGAGACTAAAGAGGAGGGTTCAGCGGTTTAGATTGCAAGCCCCAGTGGTCGGGGCTCACCGAGAGGATGCTGCCCCTACGTAAATAATCCTCGTTAAGCCATTCCAAGCTGATTACTTTAACATCTGGAAACAGAGGCCATGGCAAAGGGTTAACTGTAAGAGGACAGGACTGATGTTGAGGCTTCATCTGCTCATCCAGCAGACAGGGCAGGACCATGGTCATCTTGTGCAGTCAGGAAGCATGGAGAGGATGTAGTTTGGAGATGAGAGGTGTGGAGCCAAGCCAGCAGCAGGAACTAGGCCCGAGCCAAGCCAAACAGCAATGTATGCTAGAACAAGTGGAGCCGCCCCTTCTTTACACACGCGCGGGCTCCTGGAAGAAGATCAGCGTTTCTTCTCATGCATAAAGCACCGTCCTAAATGATGTCTTTGCAAATACAAGACACACCAAGCGGATGTGCCTCTGCAGCTTAGATGCCAATATGTTCCTCACCAATGACCGGTACATTTTGCTTTTGGGCAGGAACAGCGGGGCAGATCATACCTGCCATTACCTGAGTGAGTTGCTCCAATGAATATTAACTTTAAAAGTCACAAGAAGAAGATTTTAACTATGCAAAACAAGGTGACCTTGTATGCCAACGATGGAAACCGGGAGGACGTCACGTCCAGCTTGTCTATGCCGGTCTTTACTCCTGCGCCTAGACGACAATCCCTGTTCTGCAGAAATCAGCTTTCAGTAGCCATATTCTTATCAATAGAGGCAGGGATGCAATGTAAGGTATCGCCTATATAATGAAAACCTCTCCAAAAGGCCACCCATTATTGAGAGCAGATTTTCAGTATGAGATTTTTCAATTTTGCCACAAACCATGCTGACTGAGGACGAAGACCACTTTTCAATGCAGTTTTGGTTGGCGGTCTCAAATAATTTTACTATATAAAGTTTTACTATAAATATATAAGACAGGATGATACAATTTCCAATAGCTGATGGTCACAGCTCACCTCCTTCCCTTGTTGCACCGTAACCTCTGTGCAGGTCATGGAGCATGCCTAGAAAACTCAACCATAGAAGTCAATGAACATCTCCAGTCCACCATTTCCTACAGTTCTCTTGGCTGCTGTAAAGCACACTCTTAAAAATATGGTAACTTATTTTAATGCAAACAAATTAAAAAAGTATAAAATAAAAAAAGTATAATATTCACCCTACCAATACCCTACAGGTCCGGTGTTGATGTATCCCTACTGCCCACCGGTTTCTGTCTATCATTCTCTAGTGATGGCATGTCAACACAACTGCAGCAGCCAAATCACGGGCGTCGGAGGCGACATGGCGACACCACTGATCTCCATATCGTGCCCACATGGCATCACAGGTGGACTAAACACAGACCAGCAGGGCAGAAGGACAGCGCTGGCACAGGAGTGCTGGGAGATTGGTAAAGCGAGTAATATTTAGTTGATACCAGTGTAAGTTGTCATCATGAGATTGAAGCAATCACTGCCTTTTACAGGGAGTAATGTACGGTTTCCAATATTCATCATGCACTGTATGGACAAAAGATATTGTGACACCGCCATACAGGAGCTTTTATGACATCCATGGATAAATTTAAAGGCATTAATGATAATCTGCCTGCAGGTTTTTGCTATGTAAGCGGAGATCACCAGAATTTAAGGGCAGAGTTTTATCTGTGTTTTATCAGCAGGAGATTATCATTACAGCAGAAGCTGCCTATGCCTCCTGGTCCAGACACCCCCACCACTGATTAAATGCTCTCTGTCACTGTGAGTTGTACACAGAGACCTGCCGATCAGTGGTGTGGGCGGGCTTATAGCCAGAAAGCTGCAGATCAGTGGTGTAGGCGGGCTTATAGCCAGAAAGCTGCCGATCAGTGGTGTGGGCGGAGTTATAACCAGAAAGCTGCCAATCAGTGGTGTGGGCAGGTTTATACACAGAAAGCTGCCAGTGATGTGGGCGGATTTATACACAAAAAGCTGAGAATCAGTGGTGTGAGCAGGGTTATACCCATAAAGCTGGCAATCAGTAATGTGGACAGTTATACCCATAAAGCTGGCAACCAGTGGTGTGTGTGGAGTTATAACCAGAAAGCTGCCGATCAGTGGTGTGGATGGAGTTATACCCGTAACCAGGCAATCAGTGGTGTGGATGGAGTTATACCCATAACCTGGCAATCAGTGGTGTGGGTGGAGATGTACCCAGAAAGCTGCCGATCAGTGGTGTGGATGGAGTTATACCCGTAACCAGGCAATCAGTGGTGTGGATGGCGTTATACCCATAACCTGGCAATCAGTGGTGTGGGTGGAGATGTACCCAGAAAGCTGCCAATCAGTGGTGTGGGTGGAGATGTACCCAGAAAGCTGCCAATCAGTGGTGTGGGCGGGTTGATACCCAGAAAGCTGCCAATTAGTGTTGTAGGTGGGCTTACACAAATCTCAGCATTCAGAGCTCATCACAACTGCTGCACCCAGTAAAGTAAGTGACACATCGCTTGAATTAGGGTCTCTCACCCTACCTCATAATGCTGTCAGATTACATGGCAAAAACCTGACAGATACCCTTTAATAAGAAGTTGGTCCGCTCTTCTCCTGAAAAAATAAAGAAAGAAGTCTTACTTACCTCCCTGAACGCCACAGCAACTTATGGAGGGAGGTCATCCCATCCATCAGTCACATGGCTGCAACCAACCAGTGGCAAGTTAACTGTATTGGTGGTCCTGGAAGAAACCACTAACTAGAATGAATGATGGCAATTGAGCAGCAGGGGCTTTCCAAGACTAGTATTTTTTTACTATGAGCCAAAAAACTAATGGGTAGGGAGTTAACACCTACCTGCCTGTTCTATCCGGAGCTGGCTCAGAGCGGTCACGGACTGCTCTTGCGGGAAATTCAGCTGCTCCATGTCATCAGAGTCGCTCGCTCTCTTCCGGGTTACTCTGTTGACAGAGCAGAGTGGAAGAAAAGCTGCTGGCACTGTCAACATGAAATCAGCAGAAGCCACAGAATTTCCATCAGGACCGGTCAGTGGCCACTCTGTGCCAGCAGAGATCTGTGCTGGGTATAACAGGCAGGAAGTTAGCAAGTACCTGCCCGTTAGTTCTTAGACCCATAGTAAAAAAAAACTTAACATAGTCCTGGATAACCCTTTTAAGAGAGGTAATTAGTAGATTTTTTATTGTACAATCATTCTTCCCTCTGGACACTTTTGAAAGAATCATAGAAACCACAGTAATGTAGTGCAATTTCCGCAGACCCCTCCTATAAGCGATACCGTCCTAGACCCTTGCTACAGCACCAAGAGAGGAAGGAAGGTACGGAAAAATGATGGTGGCTGGGAGAATGAGATTCAAAGACATCACGTACCTCCAAAACTGGGGCTGAGAGGAGACTGATATAGGAAGCAGATGGCAGCGTAAAGGGACAGAAAGAAAAAAAGACGTAATGTTAAAAAGAAGACACACATATGAAAGATTTGGTTAGATGACAGAGGAATGAGAGTGGGCAAGGTGATCCAGAAAGAAGAAACTAATGGAGCCCCAATCTAAGCTCCCACGCGATAAACCCCGACATCCCGAGGGGTTTAGGCAAATATTCATAAGGAGGTAGTCCATCAATTCACCATGAAGAAACCCTCCAGCTGACACATGAGCACTCCATGAGAGTAACAAAGTCCAGCTTCTGTCAGTCCACACATCAGTCCCTCAAATAACAGGATTCAGACCAGTGTGTGGACGATGCGGATCGCATAAGGTTCTGCCCTTAAATACGTAATCGTAAGCTACGTGATAACATGGGAAACACAATACAATGATGTTTCCATCTGCTGAAGATGAATCAGAAAAGTGTGGAGAAGAATACATGTTCTAGCCATGGTGAATGTGTAACTGGTGGAGGAAGGTAGAACTAGATGAAGACCAGGTTTTTTTCACTCTATACAACTATAAACTATTCCCTCTAAATCAGAGGGTTCTTCAAGCATCTTATGGTCTCTGTCTCCATGTTATCAGGTTTCCTCTTTCTAAACAGCTGCCACCAGGTTGTTTATCCTTGAATGCTGTTCCTAAATGTCTCCTACACAGGCTGGCACACCTGATATCCATTTTTACTTTTTCCTACACCATACGCTCATCAGAGTCACCCCGCCATCATCCGCACAGAGCTGATGTTGAGTTGAAGCATGTCTTGGGTGAATTTGCTAGTGCAGGGCAGTAGATGAACCCTTTAAGGACCAGACCTATGTTGGCCTTATTACACCAGCCACATTTATCCGCTGGCCAGGAACCAGTTAAACATCCACATCTATCAGAAGCCCTTTAAGGCTTGGGATATAAGGCAGATATGGTCTCCTGAAATCAAGTCGCAGACAAGAGGAGCGACAAAAGTATAAGCAGTTTCCTGACAACCTTTTGTTACACCCAAGAAGTAAGAAAGGTGCAATCCTATGCAATGGAAACGTTCTCTGCATTCTGAGGCAACAAAATACTGGGTTTGGATATTTGGAAACAGTCACATTGTGCCGAGTGCCACAGTGCTGTTGCACTGACAATCACTGGACAGGATGTAGGGAGCACTGCAACCGTCGGGGGGCATATAAAAAGCTGCGTGTAGCCCAGGCCCTGGAGGTAAAACAGCTTTATACTGATAAACAGAGGAGACTAGTGCACTTGAAGGACAGATGCTGGAACCTGCCACGAAGTCTGATGTCACAGGAGAGCCAAACAGTGTAATAAAGTTTCCTTTGTAAAGAGAAGAATGTGTTTTCTTTGCCCTCATGGCCGTGAAATGTAATCACAGTGACATTTCGTAGGGCAACACATCAGATCGTGACTCTAATAGCAGAGTTCAGACAACAGTATGAACCACGTCTTATTATGATGCAGCCGTGTGGACAATGCAATTTATGTGCAGCACGTGGGTTACCAATACTGGTGGAGATAGGCTAGCCTGGCGTACACATGGGCCATCAGACTTATGTGCCCGAGCATCCCCGCTGCCACTTACCAGAAGGGTGTCTTCTGAAGAGTAGGAGACGAGCTCTGAGGACACTGTGCGAATGCTGGATAATCCAGTTAGAGACACGTTTGACAACCTTCGTTTTCGGACACCACTACAGTTGTTGGGTATCTTAAAAGCACATCGCTTGTGATAGTTGAGACCACATCCTGCAGAAAAATAGAAAAAACACTTTAAGGGTTTCCACTGTCATTTCCCACCTTGCCCATGTGGCCGGTAAACATTTTCTGAAAGTTCCAGAATGAAGTAAATACAAATATCCAACTTTAGCTAAAATCCGTGGGTGCTGTCTATATCAGCATCACCGCTGCACCCAGCGATTGGTGGCAGCAGTCACGTCACATCAACATGCCGACACTGCAGAGCCACATCAACAAACCGCAGCCAGCAGCGGAGATGGAGTGAGACTAGAAGAGGAGCAGAAGCTAAAACTCTTAGTTTATCTATAGGAAACCTTCAATTGTCTACAAAGACAAAAATGAAGAGCGAGATCTCCGGTTTACAGTATACGGACAATGAACGGGCAAAATGGATGTGATAAGGTGTGTAGAGCCACTAACATCATCCGTTATTCCCATGGCTTAACCCATTGCAGTGAATGGTTGGCCATCCCTTTGAATTACTAACATGAAAGGCATCATTTCTCCTACAGAGACGACACCAGCTGATAGCTGGGGTCACAAATGCTACACCCTTGGGGATCAGCTGGACACCACCAGTAGGAGAATTTGACATATAGGAGCAATGTGTTAATTTAATACTTCAAATCACATTTGTTGGACAAGTCTTCGGATGATATTGTGTAGGGCCTCATGGAACAAATAATTGAACTCCTAGCAAGGACTACCAAGACCTGTGTAGAATCAAAAAAAGAGGGAAAAGGAAGCTATGTCTAAAATTATTATTTATTAGAATCAAGTAAAAAATTCATATTTTTCAACAATAATGAGCATACTTAAAATGGGTACGGACACTATGAACAAATGAACAGCCGCACTGCGGTAGTAACGTGCAAGATAGATTACATGAAAGCGTCTGTGTAATATAAAATCTACAAATGGATATCATATGGACATACAAACAAATGAATAAATAGATGAATAAATAAATAATAGGCCATTAAAATGTATTAGGGCTTAGAATAAAAACCTCCTATTAAATAAGGACATCCAAAGCATTAATAAGTTATGATACAACAGATTTTAAGTATTTACATCTGATACAACAGATGAAATCCATAATGAAAAGGACATCAGTACATAGTGCATATATATTAATCAATATATGTGCAAATTGTGCAAAAGCCGTGCAAATAAGATGCTAGTAATGGTGAAGACGTGAAAAATCCAAAATGGAAGTAAGTAACCTAGAAATGAATGCAAAGTGGTGCAGGCACATAACCTCACAAGTGCAGGCTGAAGACCCCGACGCATGTTTCACGTATGGCTTTCTCAAGGGGAGCAGGATTTGGATTTATACAAGACCTGTGTAGGTGGCGTTCAGTATCTGCCACCAATACATTGAAATTTAGTTGTTGTGAAGTCATATCCCTGTAAACATTCCTGAATAGTGATGCTTACAGAGGCCAATGACTGCTATGGTTATGGAAGATCTAAGCCAAAGTAACATCCACATGTCAGGACTCGAGAAGAACTTTATCCAGAGGGTCATGTTGCCTCCCATCAGTTTTGTGTCACTTCTTTCTATAGTGCACCATGGAGACATCTCTTCCCAGGCAAGGGACGTACATGCACCATAGCCTCCACATGACGGGCAAGAAAATGTGATCCATCAGCCTAACCAACCTTCCTCTATTGCTCCCTGGTCCAGCTCTGACGCTTGAATACCCTTTGTAGGCATCTTCAGAGGTTGATAGGGGTCAGCATGGCCAGTCCATGGCTACACAGTGGCATACGCTGTGATGTGCTGCGTGTCCTGACATCTCTCTATCATAGCCAGAAGCAACATATTCAGCAGTGTATACAACATTAGGAATTTCATAAGGAGTCCTTCCTTGGATTTATCAACCTGTAACGACCACGCGGCCACCTCAACAACATCGCAGCTACTGCAAGCTCCGACCTACAGTCTCCTTCCCCATAATCCTGTAGAATGTAAGCCCACAAGGGCAGGGTCCTCTTCCCTCTGTATCAGTCTGTCATTGTTAGTTTGTTTACTGTAAGTGATATTTGCATTTTGATGTAACCCCATCCCATGTACAGCACTATGGAACCAATGGTGCTATATAAATACATAATAACAATTTGGGTAGGTATCCACCATACCAGTAACACCTGCTGTTTTGGAGATGGGAAAATCCAACAAGCAGATCCAGCAGGTCTAAAAACAAATATATATAATGTTTTATTTCCAATACTTAAAAAAAGCAATAAGAGATCGTATGCCAAAAACCTTGGATAGAGTGAAGAAAGTCCTCATGTTTTGGAGATGCTCTGACCCAGCCGTCTAGCCATCACATTTTTACACTTGTTATTCCGATCTTTACTTTTGCCCATTTTTCTGGCCCAACTCTGAAACTAGATTGCTCAACTTGCCACCAAATATATCCCACCACATGACAGGTGCCATCGAGTGGGATTACCATGTCCATAGTATTCATTTTATCGCGACTCTAGGTATATTGCAGAACACGGCAAGTCATTCTTCCATAGCTTGTCCTCAAAAGGACTCCAACCTCTTTTACCTATTTTTGCGGGTTTGCCGGTATTACATGAATTAACCATCACTCTATTTCAACTTTATATGGGGTTATGGTGCTAAAAGTTGTTAAGTAAAGGAGCAGCCAAGCCTGTAGACTGCTTCCTTCCTTCCATAGCTGCTCATGCGACAAAAATCCAAACACATGATTTGGAAGGGTTGTTTACGTGAAGGCTCGTGAAAATGCTATTCCAGTAATTTTGACAGTTTCCAGACCAACGAGTTATTGTTTAGCAAACACAGTAGATAGCCAGACAAAAAGTAAAAGTGATCAACTAGGATGAGAAACAAAGCTCAAATGCACAAGAAAATTACTTTTTTTTTTTTTTTGCAAACAGCTGCAAATACACAGTGGAGACCATAAAACCCCCACAACATATCTGCCAATTTTTATATTTGATTGCATCTATGACATTCTTTTGTAGAAAAATGTTTTTAGTCTGGCCCCTTAGTCCATTCCTCAGCCTGTGTTAGCTGGTGATGTGTAGCACAGCAAACACGTGGCTTTCCGTCCAGAGCACTTAAAGACATTTGCAACTCTTTGGATTAGCCAGCCTGGCATCATCATTGCGTGTGACGTTGCACCAAGTCAGCTCATCAGAAGAAGAGCAACAGAAGCCAGCAGGTAATAGGTGGTACTCCCGTTCCTGTACTGTGCCCACCCAACCACTGTCGTGGTCAACGAAATGGGACATGAGAATCAAGTGGGTTTACAACAATTCTATTATTGAAAACATTGATCAGCCACAACAGTGATAAGAATGATCTATCTACAGCTAGTTGTTCTCCATTACGCATGGTCAGAATGGTCCTACTACTCACCTTCACACTTGAGGCCCTGCCTCACCAAGCCCCACAGCATCTCTCCACAGTGGTCACAAAAGGCTGGAGCACGGTACGAGTGAACATACAACGCATGTGGACGAATCTGGAAATCTTCAAAGGTTGCAGAGGCTAAAATGACAAAAAGATTCAATTTATGTTAGTCTGGCTGCATCATAATGGAAGACACTGCTAACGCTATAAAGGAGTATTCCCAACAAGTGACCTTATGGCATAGTCCAGCAGAGAATGAAGGATGAGGCGGCTGCTACAGGAGAGAATGGAGAGCATTGTACCTGCCTCGGTTCATTCTCCACCTCCCCAGGCAGGTCAGAGGACCTCTGCTCTGTACATAGGCCACATCGATATGCCACAAAGGATTAGGTTCGGAAAACATCTTTTAGAACGAACATACATTAAAAAAGAAATCTGTCCAGTCTAAGCTGACCATGTTACATTATTTTCACAGTGAAATTAATGAATACATGAAGTCCAATACTGCAATATTGCGGTAAATGTTAAAAATGTAAGGTACTTAGCGTTTTTTCATTAAAGAGCATAAAAGCTATCCAAACACGTAAAAGTGTATCTTATGGATGGTCCCTGTCACTGATATCCTTAACTGTCCATGTGCCAAATCAGCCTCATGCGAATGGGAAGTGAAAAGGATTCTGTGAAACTAGTTTCTTGAGAATATCACACCAGTCCAACTCGTGGGATTATGGTGTGTGGGGGCACACTGTACAGTAACCAGATCCCTCCTGTCTTCATTCCAGGTGCACCAACATTAGATTTGGTTGTGGAACCAGTGGTACGGCAGTTTCTCCAATGTCCCAGGAGAAGTTTTTCAACACAACACCGCCAGGCAATATGTTGCTTGTGTGGCCTAAACATGCTACCATGGCCTAAACAAGCTACCAAGGCCTAAACAAGCTACCAAGGCCTAAACAAGCTACCAAGGCCTAAACAAGCTACCAAGGCCTAAACAAGCTACCAAGGCCTAAACATGCTACCTTGGCCTAAACATGCTACCTTGGCCTAAACATGCTACCTTGGCCTAAACATGCTACCATGGCCTAAACAAGCTACCAAGGCCTAAACAAGCTACCTTGGCCTAAACATGCTACCTTGGCCTAAACAAGCTACCAAGGCCTAAACAAGCTACCAAGGCCTAAACATGCTACCATGGCATGCAGCGTCTTCAGACTTATTGCACATCTGGGATCATTGGTTGCCAGCTGCAAGCCAAGGTTCTTGATGATTTGCCCAAGTGCATTCAGCATGGCAGAACATTCCTCAGACAACCAGTAATAACTTCACTGACCAAAGAAAGACAAGGCATGTAAGTGCAGGGACTTATTTGGGTGGCGCTCATACTCAATATATATTGAGAGGTTTTTAAAATTCTGTTTTCATTTTTTTTTTTTTTTTTTTATCATTTACATATCTGTAAGGGTGCTTTCAGTTGCCCCATCGGGGCATACGTCCGAACGCCCACCTCCAAAACGGAACTCGGACGTATGCTTCGATGGGGGCCATAAACTTTAAGGGTATGTGCACACGTTGTGGATTGCTGTGCGGAATTTTCCGTGCGGAATCTGCATCTTTTGGCAGAATCCGCAGGTCAAAATCCACGCGTTTTTTATGCGGATTTCCTGCGGATGTATTGCGGATTTTGTGCGGATTTGGCATGTGTTTTTACACCTGCAGATTCCTATAATGGAATTGGTGTAAAAACGCTGTGGAATCCTCGCAAAGAATTGACATGCTGCGGAAAATAAACTGCTGCGTTTCCACGCTGATTTTTCTGCAGCATGAGTAGAGTAGTTTTTTTTCTCCATAGAATAACATTGTACTGTAAATCACTAGCCAATCTGCAGTGGATCTGCAGCAAATCTGCAATGTGTGCACATAGCCTAATGGTGCCGCAGGGCAAACATGCGCCCTGCTGAGCATCATCTTCGAGTGTGTACGCCTACTAGAGGAGGACAGACGTACTAGACATCAGTGTCTGCCTCTAGTAGGCGTATAAGCCCAAAAATGATGCATGACAGAGTGCACATTTGCTCTGCCAGCGCCAATATAGTCTATGACCGAGTCAACTCATATGTCCAAATCCTGTTTTGAGGGGGGATTCAGACATTAACCCCGACGAGGCCACTGAATGGGTGCCAAAGCAATGTGAAAGGAGCCTACGAGTGTATATGTAAGTACACCTTAGGCCTGTTTCACACTTCAGTTGTTTGATGTCAGTCAAAATCTGCCGTTTTGCAACAAAAAGGATCCGTTTTTTTTCCCATTGACTTGCATTAGCGGCGGATTTTGACGGATGGTCATCCGTTGGATCCGTTTTTTGACGGATCCGCCAAAATATTCTTGGCCGTCGACTTCAGTGGACGGACAATGAAACGTTTTTTGTCTGCGTCAAAATAGCGGATAGCAACAGATCCGCCGCTATCCGCCATTCGTTATAATGGTCGCCTATGGGCGGCAGATCCGTTACCAACTGTTTTTTGACGGAATCCGGCAACGGATCCGCTTTTTGACACTGAGCACGGCCAGAAGAATTTCCTTGCCAGAAATTTAACTTCAAATTCCGCTCTGGCAGCAGAAAAATTCTCTCTCTCGACTCATTTTCCTTTAAATTTCAGTCACTCACTACTAAAGCGGATCCGTCAAAAAACGGATCCGGTGCCATCAGTTTGTGCCACAACGGAAACGTTTTTTCACAACCTGGCGGATTTTGACTTACGTCAAATAACTGAAATGTGAAACAGGCCTTAGGGAGACTTCACAAATGGAAGCAAATCATATACATACGTAATATAGATATATATAGATATATATATATCTATTTATAGATATATATAGATATATATTAATTCTGCAGCACTTCACAATTAAGCAAGGACATGTATAGACAACAAACAATAAGTCTCACCAGTTACAGGAGGAGTGAGGGGCCTGCTCGCAAGCTTACAATCTAATGGATAGATACAATCTATATAAATATATATTTATATTATTTTAATGCCATAAAACCATTTTAAACAAGTATAATAGACTTGCATAAAAATGTTGCCGATCTTCATGTTTTCATGAATAGATTTATTGAAGACGAATGCATACAAGAGTAAGAATGCACATGATAGCCGGTCACTCGCCTGGATTCTTGTGAATGTCACACACAAGTGTGAAATACTCACACAAGGTGCTGACGTCACAGTGATGTAAGGTGAAAATGACATTACTAGGGTAGGGCTTCTCAATTTTTCTCTACAGGGGCCATGTTGGCACAAAATAACAGTGTCAGAGATAGTCTCCTGAATCCAGTGAAACACTAAAATGTCCAGAATAGTAGTCAGTTATTGGCACACTGGCGATCATGGGTAAGTGACACTATTTAGATACTGAAGGGCATTTGACTTGCTTAATGCTCTAGACAATATTAATTACACCTTGCATGGGTACTTTGCCCGGGATTTACAATGTTGTACCATATTGTCGCTTATACACCTTATAACCCTTGGTCACAGGATCACCATGTGTACCTCTGTTTTGGCCTTAGTATCCCTCCTTTTCCTTTTTACTATATAAGCCATCATTGGTATGTATACTTTTGTATTGTTAACTATTTGAATCAATAAATTAATGTTTTTTATTGGATGGTGTTCTCTGCTCCGTTTTTTCTGTGTCTATTCCTAATGGGAGCATTTCCATTCCCTATTGCTGTTAGGCCTTGACCTTACTTTTGGGACTGAAGTTATTTTCTTCAGCATTTATTATAGTTTACATATGCTTATTTTTGACTATTTTTCGTTTTCTTACATTAGGATAGGTAGGTTGTACAAGAACACATTAATATAAATATATATTAGTTATTTATATTTTCTTACAGCACATTAGTCTCCCATGTATGTGAGACTTTTGCCAACACCTGGAAGGACAGACTCCAGGATGCATGGCCCGTGCTGCTGGCCGGACAGAGTCCAGGCTGCGTGGCCCATGACGCTGGACGGACAGAAAGACTCCAGGCTGCGTGGCCTGTGCTGCTGGACGGACAGACAGACTCCAGGCTGCGTGGCCCATGATGCTGGACAGCAAGACAGAATTCAGGATGCGTGGCCTGTGCTACTGGACGGACAGACTCCAGGATATGTGGCCCATGATGCTGGACAGACAGACTGACTCCAGGACAGGCGGTCTGTGCTGCTGGACAGACGGACGGACAGACATACAGACTCCAGGATGCGCGGCCCGTGCTGCTGGACAGACAGACAGACTACAGGCTACGTGGCCTGTGCTGCTGGACGGACAGATTCCAGGATGCGTGGCTGTGCTGCTGGACGGACAGACTCCAGGATACGCGGCCCGTGATGCTGGACAGACAGACTGACTCCAGGACAGGCGGTCTGTGCTGCTGGACAGACGGACGGACAGACATACAGACTCCAGGATGCGCGGCCCGTGCTGCTGGACAGACAGACAGACTACAGGCTACGTGGCCTGTGCTGCTGGACGGACAGATTCCAGGATGCGTGGCTGTGCTGCTGGACGGACAGACTCCAGGATACGCGGCCCGTGATGCTGGACAGAAGGACGGACATACCGACTCCAGGACGCGCGGCCTGTGCTGCTGGATGGACAGACTCCAGGATGCGCAGCCCGTGCTGATGGATGGACAGACTCCACGACGCTCAGTCCGTGCTGCTTGCAGCATTTATTACCCTGAAGCTCCCTGGTCAGCGCATTCAGTGTTATACAGCTTTCACAAAGGGTTAATTTAGACCATAGATCTCTGTGTTGTGGAAATGTCACAGAGGTGGCTAACATCTGTCAAAGAACAGAAAACCCATAAACTGCACAATTTTTCAGTGGGCTGACCATATGTAGAACATTGCCCACACATGAAGCAGCCACGAAAGCCACTTAGAACAATTTTGCAGCAATCCTCAAATGTTTTGGCAAATTGTATTTCTTGGACAAAGCATTTCCTGTCCTCTTGCTCATCTACAATTCAATGTGAACCCTGCAGTGTTAATTATTCAAGTTTCATAGTTATAAATTTGAACAAGTTGAAAAAAAGACACCGGTCTATACAGCAAAAGTTTTACAATGCTACATTGTTGGTCCGAAGGAAGGGAAATACACCATGGGCAGCACTGTATTAGTGGACAATCTATCCCGACGCCACATACGGCAATCAGACTAGTTCCCCAAATCAACGCCCCATCACAGAATCTATTTTTCAGTTAAGACATCCAGGAGCTCCTTGAACATTTACTGTTTCCTACGCACACACTACCTCCTCATCTCGCCCTCTCTCTGTTGCGTTTCCCTCAAGGCTCTGTCCTAGGACCCCTTCTCTTCTCAATCTATACCCTTGGCCTGGGACAACTCAAATTCCTATGGCTTTGATTACCATCTATATGCTGATGACACTCAGATCTCAGATCTAACGCTCTGGCCCAGAATCCCAGAGTGTCTATCAGCAATATCCTCCTTCTCCTCTCACTTCCTCAAGCTCAATGTGGACAAATCGGAACTAATTATCTTTTCTCCATTTCGCATACCTTCCCTACCTGATTTATCTATCACAATAAATTAATTCACACTTTCCCCTGACTTGAAATCCACTGACTTGGAGTAACCCTTGACTCTGCCCTGTCCTTCAAACCGCATATCCAAGCTCTCACCACCTCCTGTCGCCTCCAGCTCAAAAATATTTCCAGAATCCGTCCCTTCCTCAACCCCCACTCTACCAAAATGCTTGTGCATGCCCTAGTCATCTCCCGCTTGGACCACTGCAACACCCTCACATATCTTCCTTCAAATAATCTCCGGTCGTCCCAAGACCTCCTTTTCTCCTCCACACTTATTCGTTCCTCACCCAATCGCCTCCAAGATTTCTCCCGAATATCCCCCATCCTCTGGAATTCTGTGCCCCACACGACCGGTTACCCACCACATTTGGATTCTTCAGACGGAACCTGAAAATCAATCTCTTCAAAAATGCCTACAACCTGTAATGACCACTGTTGTGAATTCGCTTTCTGGCCTCCCTCTGGTTAATACTGAAGGTAGTGGAGCTGGTCAGATTGACAAAGGGGTTGCGAGTTCTCTTTCTGGGCTCCCTCTGGTGGTTACTGGAGGTAATGGAGCTGATCTGATTACCAGAGGCTTGCCAACTGATAATGAGGACGACAATTGGAGATCTGGGGTTTCAGATTGGGATTTAAGACAGCCGACTCCCTCTATCCCTGCTGGTGATTTTCTTCTGCCTCCTGAGGTCTGATGTTTCCAGCTCAGTCCCTGCATGTTCAGCTAAGTGTTCATTTGCTATTCTGTTTGCATTTAATCTGGTTTTGTCTATCTCAGTTTTGTGTGGGTCAGCCGGCTCCGGCTGGGGCTGTGCTGAATCACCGTCCATATGTTACTGCTGCCAGTTTGTATTTGTCCCTTATTAGACTGGCCTCTTTTTGCTCTGTTTTCAGAACATACCAGAGTGCTGATATAGTGGGGAAGTCGTGCGACTTCAGTGTTTTTTGCATCAGACGTGTTGGACTTTTTGCAGGGTTTTTTGCGTGATTGCAGACAGCGTCTTTCCTTTCCTGTCCTGTCTAGTCAGTGTGGGCCCCATCATTTGCTCAGTCTATTTTCCTGCCTGCGTTTGTTTTCACCTTGTCTCACCAACAATATATGTTTGGGGGCTATCTATTCCTTTGGGGTCTGCTCTGGGGCAGTTTAGATTTCCCCTTTCTTGCTTTAGGCTTAGTTAGCTCTCTGTGCCGAGGCGTCAAGGATCATCGTAGGTACGCTCCACGGCTACTGCTAGCTGTGTGGATAAAATCAGGGGTCTGCAATCCGCTTAGTTACCAACCTCTCTGGTTTTCTGTGGCTTAGCTTGGGCTTGCTCTCCTCCTCGGTGACCCATTCATAACAGACCACACTCCACCATCGGAGCTACTGCAACCCCCGACCTGTCTCCTTCACCATAATCCTGCAGAATGTAAGTCCGCAAAGGCAGGGTCCTCTTCCCTGTCAGTCTGTCATTGTTAGTTTGTTTACTGTAAGTGATGTTTGTATTTTGATGCAACCCCTTTTCATGTATAGCACCATGGAATCAATGGTGCTATATAAAAAAATAATAATGTGGCAGAGAAGTCCATAATCTCACTGCTCTAAAGAACTCATAATCTGACTGCTCTAAGATCAGCACCAAAACATGTGCTTGGAGCTTCATGGCATTGGACTCTGGAATAGTGGGAAAAAGTTCTGTGCCATGGCGTGGAGCCTCTAGCTGGAAATCTGATAAATAAGTCTGAGTTTGGTGAATGCCAGAAAGACATTACCTGACAGCATTGTGCCAGCTGCATAGTTTGGTGAAGGGACAATGCTTTAGGGACATTTTTCACAGGTCAGGCGCCCTTTACTTCCATTGAAGGAAAATTTTAATATTCTATACTAGGACAACCCCTTCTTGATCTAAACGTTTGGCCCCGTTAAAATAAAATAGCCTATACTCACCTCACGTGCCAGCGGCGTTCCACTGGTGTTGGCACTCTCGGTCCTGGGGCTCTCGTGTGGTTGTTGTGACACTGGCACCCAATCAGCGCTGGCATCACTGTCTCCGTCTTTGTACGAACTGAAAATAAAGAGGAAGTCTGGGTTGTAGCTGATCCCAGACTTCCTCTTCATGTTCAATTGTTACGAAGACGGAGACAGTGAAGCCAGTGCTGATTGGGCAATGGGCATCATGTGTCACAACAAACGCACGAGAGCCCTAAGAATGAGAGTGCCAACAACACGGGAACAGCACCGGCGCAGAAGACCGTTTGGGGGCTAAACATTTAGCCCAAGAAGAGGTTGTTGCTATACTAGTGGAATACCCCTTCAGCACACCAAGACTCTTTGAACAATTCTAAGCTTCTAAATTGTGGGAACAGTATGGGAAGGTTTCTGTTCACCATGAAAACTGAGGTATGGTGGGGAAAAGTGTTGTGTGGAAGAACATCGCAGAGAACCCTGACCTCAAATGCTTCTGGATGAATGGAAAAAGACTTACAGGCACCTCCAAAATCTTATAGAAAGGCTTCCCAGAAGAGTGTTATATCTACTGAGATAGGGAGATAGGGAGAAACAACTCCCTATCATTACTTCCAAATATACTATGGGATGTCATAAGGGCAGCACAGTGGCTCAGTGGTTAGCACTGTTGCTCTGGGGTCTTAGGTTCAAATTCCACTAACAAGGAGTATGTATTGTCTCTCCATGTTTGCGTGGGTTTCCTCCAGGTTCTCCAGTTTCCTTTCACACTCCAAAGACATACTGATCGGGGATCTAGATTGCAAGCCCTAATGGGGACAGCGGTGATGTCAATAAATCGTTGTGGACTGTGGTGGCGCTATATAAGTGAATAAAGTAAACAATACAAGCTCTTGTTGGTGTAATGTGGCGTGGTCTACATACTTTACTCCATATTAAATATTACATAGGAGACAATAAAACACGGACCCCTCTGTGACCCCACTGTCAACTATGCCCAGAGTATGTGCCATTAACCCTATAAGATCACAGGTAATCTTCGCTTGTTTTGTTATTTTTTCAAATGGCCATAACCTATTTATTTTTCCGTCAACATAGACATGAGGGCATATTTATTTTGTGTGATGACATCATAAATATTACCGTACAACTGGGTGAGTGATAATTGGACGCTGTGGTCTTTAAAACCAGCACGTTCATCCATCATTGCCAGCAAACCCGAGGCCACTTGCAAATGGAGCAATAGTGGCACCAATATGTGCGTACAACCAGTTAGATGACCTATGTGTGGTCTGTGGCACACATGCCAAGGGCTGCTGACCACAGACCTAATGAGTATGAGCTCCTCTACATCCTCATGGCCTTCTCATGAGCCACCCTCTATGTTTTGAGACTGTACAAGAAGGGATCATCCTAAAGATCATCAGATAATCTTTAAAACCGATCCCTAATATAAAACCCCCTCCAACCTTCATCGAGAATCACGACTTATGGCTAAATCCATTGTTGGATCAGTGTGGAGGTGTGCTTACTTTGCTAATAAAGAGCATCTGTCTTGACAAGAGCAGACACACACATGAATAAGATAAGCATACAAGGCTCCATGTGAGGCGGTAGGTACCGCACGTTTCCCGACCGAGACCTCACCCAATTCTCATGCAGATTGCCGTGACACGCTTGTCCAGGAAGGTGCCACCATCCTTCATGCATTATTTTCCACTCATTTGGGGGGGGGGGGGGGTCATCGTGTCACCGTTAATGCATCCATCAACCCTGGGGTGAAAACAGCCTGTGACACGTATAGAGCAAGTTATATAAGACTCAGAACAGTCAATATTATTGACTGTGAATATTTATACAGCATGTACATCCTGCAAATGATGGAAATAATGACAAAGTGTGACCTAGTGGGAGGAAAAGCTGATGATCCTTTAGTGAATGTACTATTAAAATTTATAATTTGGTTGATTTACACACCTTAGTTACTGTCATGATCCCAGTGCAGGGTTTTTACTTGCACGTCAGGGATTAATTGTTGTGGCCTCTCTTTTGTTCAGGGAGGGCTTCTTATAGCCTGTGGAAGCTCCCATCCCTGTCAGTTATATGTTTGCCCTCGGCTGGGTAGTTTGACCATTGTGTGCTTGTGCCTCATGCCTGTTCTCTGTTTGATTCCCTGTTGCTGATCCGGTTCGACCCCCGTCTTGGTTTGTTTCTAGTGCTTCGGTCCTGATTGCTGTCTGCCTGGTATTTGACTCCTGCTCTGACAGCCCACTTTGTCTGTCCCTCCTGTACCTCTGCTGCCCTCTATGGTTCTGACCTTTGTTGCCTTTCTCGGTCCCCATCCCAGCTTTCCCAGTCGACACTCTCAGCTGTCTCCCCGATGTCGCGGCAGACTCCGCCCTTGTCCCGCCTCCGGCGGTCGTGTGTCGCAGGTCCTGCAACCCTGTGGGTACGTGCGCTCCCGGTGGCACGTGGCGTGCTACCCGGCCCCATTCACCACAGACTTAACCAGTTCCGTGCTGAGTGCACATCACCGGTTAGTGCTCACGATAGTTAGTTTGAGGTTCGCGGAAAAATTCGCATTTCTAACTATTTTCTATGAGACTGGGGACGCTCCAGAAAAAAACGCACGCTTTCTCGGATGGAGTCCGGTTTTCAGTCAGGAATTTTCTGCATACGTGGGTACATAGCCTGAAAAAAATTCCTTGTATGTACTAATCCTGTCTGGGAGGTGGATAAAGTTTTAAAGGCATCATCACCCGTCTGTGATGTTAATGAGCACATGGAGCTGCACCGAGACACCGTTATATCCACAATTTACAGATGTGAATGGCCTTCATGTGAAATTGGCCTTAATCAGTTCTGGACCACACAAAGACTTTATACGTCCGGGTGGTCCGCTTTTTGCACTGTTGTTCTTAAACATCATAGAAGGATAGATAAGCTGCTTGCATGTGATCATGTTGCAGTGAGGCAGGAGTCGGCTATCAGACACCGCTGTACTCCCCAGACAAGTCAGACATGGTTTATTACCATCTCTACCTTCTCGATCGCTGTATCCACAATGCTGAATAAGCGCTTTGTATACAGATTAGGAAGTACTGACAGTGTTTCCTCCTCCGTACCCATAGCTCATCTGATCGCTGGGTATATGTAGGGGACAGGAACTGCTGGGTTCTAGGAAAACCAGTTTGCTGTACCATGCCAGCAAGAGGCTGAATCTTCCCTGTGACTGTGATGTAAATACCAGCCCAAGTTACAGGAGAAATCAGCCATGACAAAAAATGTATCAATTTGTTAAAATGCCCCTGACCCCAGTCTTTTAAGAGCTAATGGGGGAGGGAGGGCATCATATGTTAAAAAAAGGGGAAAAAATATAACTTGAAAAAGTACACTGCCAGTCCAAATCGCTGTTCCAACCCAACTCTTGCCACAAAAAGAAATGTCTTATATACACAAGTACTTTCTATACACGTTAAGTGTTTTAGCATTTCTACATGGTCATAAAAAATGTAACAGTCCATGAAAAATTCTTTCCTATTTTTCTTTATATTTCACCCATAATCGTAAAAAAAAAAAAAAAAATTGTTGGTACCCCTCGTTTGAATGCAGTGATTGCCTCAAAAGGTTGTGCAACAAAATATTAAGTTACAGGTACCATCATTTCTGTCCAGGCCTATTTCATGAGTTTTATTTTATTTTTTTAAATTCGGTGGAAGCATGGTTGAAAAGCAATGTCCGACTTGTCAATTATTCATTTTCATAAATTTTTGATTTATTACTTCTTTTTGCCAGATTCAAGTTATTTATGTGACCATTGTGGGTTTTTCTGTCATTAAATGAGGGGTACCAACAATTTTGACCACATGTGTATCTATGCTTTTATTTCCTGACCAAATTTGAGCACTGCAGTGGTTATTGAAAATCTGCATGTCAACTCTTTCAGCGGTTTTTACTGACGGAAAGTAGCGAGAAATTGCCAAATCGCAGCGTTTTTTGTATCATTTTTGGTTAATAAAACTAACTTTATTACGATACTGTAGACAAATCACACATGTAATCCACATCCAAAAAACACAGTAAATAGCTGTGTTTTATAGACAAGCGTGAAGCATTTGGCTGCAGAAAACAAAAACACGGCACCTGTGAACATAGCCTTAAGATCCTAGAAAAGTCCGAGTGTTACAGATACCAAGCTTGGAATCTAAGAGGAAATGGTAGTAACTCACCAGAGCAAAATATCTAATTAACGTTTTCTTTAGAGTATATACACTACCATTCAAAAGTTTAGGGTCACTTAGAAATGTCCTTATTTTTGAAAGAAAAGCACAGTTTTTTTCCAATGAAGCTAAAATTAAATGATTCAGAAATACACTCTATACATTGTTAATGTGGTAAATGACTATTCTAGCTGCAAACGTCTGGTTTGTAATGCAATATCTTAATAGGTGTATAGAGGCCCATTTCCAACAACCATCACGCCAGTGTTCTTATGGTACGTTGTGTTTGCTAACTGTGTAAGAAGGCTAATGGATGCTTAGAATACCCTTGAAAACCCTTGTGCAAGTATGTTAGCACAGCTGAAAACAGTTTGGCTGATTAGAGAAGCTATAAACCTGACTTCCTTTGAGCTAGTTGAGAATCTGGAGGATTACATTTGTTGGTTCCATTAAACTCTCAAAATGGCCAGAAAAAAATAACTTTCATGTGAAATGTGACAGTCTATTCTTGTTCTTAGAAATTAAGGCTATTCCAGGAGAGAAATAGCCAAGAAACTGAAGATTTCCTACAACTGTGTACTACTCCCTTCAGAGTAGAGCAAAAACAGGCTCTAACCAGAGTAGAAAGAGAAGCGGGAGGCCCCGATACACAACTGAGCAACAAGACAAGTACATTAGAGTCTGTAGTTTGAGAAATCGACGCCTCACAGGTCCTCAACTGGCAGCTTCAACGTCTACAGTGAAGAGGCGACTCCGGGATGCTGGCCTTCAGGGCAGAGTGGCAAAGAAAAAGCCATATCTGAGACTGGCTAATAAAAGGAAAAGATTAATATGGGCAAAAGAACACAGACATTGGACAGAGGAAGATTGGAAAAAAGTGTTATGGACAGACGAATCCAAGTTAGAGGTATTTGGATCACACAGAAGAACATTTGTGAGATGCAGAACAACTGAAAAGATGCTGGAAGAGTGCCTGATGCCATCTGTCAAGCATGGTGGAGGTAATGTGATGGTCTGGGGTTGGTAAAAAGGATTTTGAATAAGGAAGACTATCACTCCATTTTGCAACGCCATGACATAAGTGGACAGCGCTTGATTGGAGCCAATTTCATCCTACAACAGGCCAATGACCCAAAGCACACCTCCAAATTATGCAAGAACTATTTAGGGAAGAAGCAGGCAGCTGGTATTCTATCTGTAATGGAGTGGCCAGCACAGTCATCAGATCTCAACCCCACTGAGCTGCTGTGGGAACAGCTTGACTGTATGGTACACAAAAAGTGCCCATCAAGCCAAACCAACTTGTGGGAGGTGCTTTTGGAAGCATGGGGTGAAATTTCTCCAGATTACCTCAGCAAATTAACTTCTAGAATGCCAAAGGTCTGCAATGCTGTAATTGCTGCAAAGGGAGCATTCTTTCATGAAAGCAAAGTTTGAAGGAGAAATTATTTAAAATAAAAAAAAAATTTTTTAAACCTTGTCAATGTCTGGACTAGATTTTAATCTCATTTGATTAATAAAAGCATGCGTTTTCATGGAAAACACAAAATTGTCTGTGTGACCCCAAACTCTTGAACGGTAGTGTAGATGCATCATAAAATGGCGCTTTACGATATAATGAAAAAAGGAAAAACAAGTTGCTGCTTTAGGCTATGTGCGCACGTTGCATATTTGCTGCATTTTTTTACGCGCGTAAATGGTTCAAAACCGCAATGGAATGCTTATGCAAGGTAATTCAACGACAATCCTGAAGTGTTCACATGATCAGTAAATTTCAGTCTGTATTTGCAGCGTTTTATTTTCTGCAGCATGTCAATTCAGGGAAAAAAAAAGCCTGCAAAAACGCACTAAAAACGCATAAAAAAGGGAGTACTTTCCGTTGCGTTTTTTCTGCCAAGAGGTGCAGAAACCTTGCAGAAATTTCTCCAAGCAAATACGCAACGTGCGCACATAGCCTTACAAGGCGCTGCAGAATTCACCACGGCTCGCAGCAAATAGCTTATACAAGTATTTCCCCGATTCATTCATAGTAATAGAGAAAGTAGCAGAAGTGAAATTCTCCATAAACCTGTTAACAAGGTTTATGGCCCCTGCATTATGGGGCATCACAAGGTTGCAGACAGGGTGGCTGTAGTGACCAAGAAATACCCACAAAACACTCCTCGGTCACAAAGGGAGTGATTCAGGTAATGGACAGAATTGAGAGAATCCCCGCATGATGTTTACTGCTGCTGACACCGCAGCTAGACAATGGCCATTTCTTGGCTGGCACCAGTCTGTTTTTCATACTAAGAACACTTGGAAAACCAAGAGACAGGCCTAGTGGGCATGTAGTCAGACTCGGACAAATGGTGCAAGGGTTAACCTGAGAAAAAAGCAGTAAATGCAGCGTTTCCTCAATGGTGAGGATGGCTGCGCACAGCCATGTATATAAACACCATTAAATTGCAGAGGAGAACATGCCCTTGGATGGCAGTGAAATTCTTTGGTTTTACAGGCTGTAGGCATAAACTTTAGCACCAGAGTAATAAACGCAGCTCGGTTGCTGGGCTTTAATTAGTAGTGTCAGCAAGTCCCAGCACAATGTCACCGACCTTATTCAGGCTGCGTGTCCTGACCCCATTCTTCACACACAGCCAATGGCACTGTCAATGCATTATGCACTAGATGACATCGCTACATAGTAACATAGCAAGGCCGAAAAAAGACATTTGTCCATCCAGTTCAGCCTATATTCCATCAGAATAAATCCCCAGATCTACGTCCGTCTAAAGAACCTAATAACTGTAAGATACAATATTGTTACACTCCAGGAAGACATCCAGGCCTCTCTTGAACCCCTCAACTGAGTTCACCATCACCCACCTCCTCAGGCAAGGAATTCCAGATTCTCACTGCCCTAACAGTAAAGAATCCTCTTCTATGTTGATGGAAAAACCTATCTGGGTAGTGTAGTTCCCCCATCCCCTTTATTAATTTTGCTGCCCTTCTTTGTACTCGTTCTAGTTTCATTATATCCTTCCTGAGCAATGTGCCCAAAACTGTACACAGTACTCCATGTTTGGTCTAACCAGAGATTTGTACAGAGGCAGTATAATGCTCTCATCATGTGTATCCAGACCTCTTTTAATGCCTTCCATGCTCATGCTTCCACTGGCAGCCGCTGCCTGGCACTGGTTGCTCCAGGTAAGTTTATCATTACTAGGATCCCCAAGTCCTTCTCCATGTCAGATTTACCCAGTGGTTTCCCGGTCAGTGTGTAGTGGTGATATTGATTCCTTCTACCCATGTGTATAACCTTACATAGCAGTGAAATTCTTTGGTTTTACAGGCTGTAGGCATAAACTTTAGCACCAGAGTAATTAAAAGTAAAGTAATTAAATCAGGGCTTTCTAAGACGCTGGTAGCAGAGGCTTCACGACACCTAAACATTCCTGAAAATAATGACCCTAGCTATCCTGATAATCCGGCCACGGATGGATTGGAAGAGCGCTCATGTCAGTACACATCTAATGGCGGCTCTCTGACGTGCCCGTGTACATTTATTGCTGCTCCTCTTCACATGGCATTCTCTATAACATACTGACCATCTATCAACTCCGCTCATTCTTCTAGAAAAGCAATATATAGACAGGGTGCAGCAGAGATCACCTCTGGGAGGCCCCTCTAATGACGTATTCACACATACGGGTGTCGCGTTCTAAACACAGACCATCCTTTAAAGATGGGTCATAGGTCTCTGAACTATACTTGACAGCCTCGTAGACTGTCAAGTTCAGATGGGAGTCCCACCGCCGGTTTGTTCTCGGACCATGACACACAGATGTGTGAACGTGGAAGGTGCCCCCAAGAGGTGATCTCAGCTGCACCCCATCCATACCTTTGTTGCCCATTAAAACCAGAGTGCTCCTTTAAAGAGAACCTATCACACTGTACATGCAGTCCACACTATGGGCAGCATTGCATGGAGCAGGAGGACCTGAACATATCAATATAGATGTTCTACAATTGTGCTTTATTCATTGAAATTCCTGCTCACTCTGTGATTAGGTGTCCAGTGGGTGGTCCCTTAGTGTCAGATAGCATTCCTGGTAGACTGCACATGGAGCAGTCAATCACTGCCCAAAGAACATCCAAGCATAGAAAGAACAGGAATCTATCAGCATAAACTGCAAGATAACCAAATCTTTACTCACAAAACAAGGTCCAATATGGGCTTTTTGAGCTTAGGAGAAAAAAAAAAAAAAAAAAAAGACTCCCTAGAGGTGATCCAATTTACATTTACAAGTATATGCATGGCCAATAGAAAGGACTGGCATGTGATTTATTTCTTCCAAGGACCTTACAAAAGACCAGAAGGCACTCATTATGTGTGGAGGAAAGGGTTCTTTATAGTTACAGCAGTCAGATGGTGGAAAGCTTGACCACAAGAAATACAAATGGCAGACAATATAACAGCATTTAAAGGGAATCTGTGAGCAGTTTTTTGCTCCCCCATCTGAGACCAGCATAATGCAAGGGTAGAGACCCTTATTGCAGTGACATTTCACTTACTGGGCTGCCGTACATATAATTTGGGGAGATTTGAGTAACGTCCGCTATAAATTCACACTGAACTTTTGCCTACATGATGCCCAGTGTATGAAAGCAATGGGTCCCTTGCTACAGGTACAACTAAATGACACTACTTGATAAGATGATGTCTATGTGTTCCTTGAGGGATTATTATTTTTTCTTAAGCGCCACAATTATCCAGATGTTACAGGCACACCTCACAAAGACATAGCAATGATACTGGGGTTATATCAGAAAGATCTCTAGGTGAAAAGACAGCTCTCTATCACATAGCTTACAATATACAATTTTTTGTTAAAAGCCAATCTTTAAAAAAAAAATAAAAAAAAAAAATAATGGGGATTCATGGGTAGTGACTTCCCTATGAGGGCATAGGGTCCAGCGAAATAATCCTGCAAGCAATAGTTTAATGGTGGACTCGCAACTTTATGCCCTTCACTGGCACAGTGAGAAAGAGATGTAAAAAAATAAATAAAATATATATATTGTGGTGCAGAGACCGCTGTGTCCGCTAGGGGGCGCTGTGTGGGTGTCCCAGGACAGCAGTATAAGCATTTCCATTACCCTGATAGGTGTAGGATACTGAAAGATCATAATGATCAGCAGAGGTACTGCTGAGTAGCACGTTCCGTTACAATGTGTCAGGGAAGCCTGTGTGTGGTTGTATGCAATAGGACCTTGTGTGAGGTCATAGTCATGTGATCACCTGTGGGTGTGGTTATGGACCATATAAGGTACCTGAGGTCTGGTCACAAGTGGGTGAATGCAGGGACCCGATTGGTCCAGAGAGGAAGGTCCCGCTGACATAGGGCTTCCTGCCTGACAACACATGTGGACGCTGTGTGTAATGGCGATGTGTGCCTGTTAGTTCCCTGGAGGGAATAAACGTGCAGCATGGTGAAACAGCACGAGGCAACCCTGACGTGGGTGAGATAACTTGGTGGCTAGAAAGCCTGCGCATTGAGCAGTGCATAATTTGTGAGGTAGCGCTGTCATTCAAGGTTGGAGGACACTCGCTTGGCAGCGAATAAGTCACATCCAGCACGGGTTTTCATAAAGCAGTATAATCCATGCGGTTTATTTCAGCTTCATAAACAGTCACAGCAACAGAAAACAGCATACAGTCAGCATTGCGTCCATTACAGAGTTCAGCTCTGTTATCCTTGCATCACAAATTATGCACTGTTCAATGCGCAGGCTTTCTAGCCACCAAGTTATCTCACCCACGTCAGGGTTGCCTCGTGCTGTTTCACCATGCTGCACGTTTATTCCCTCCAGGGAACTAACAGGCACACATCGCCATTACACACAGCGTCCACATGTGTTGTCAGGCAGGAAGCCCTATGTCAGCGGGACCTTCCTCTCTGGACCAATCGGGTCCCTGCATTCACCCACTTGTGACCAGACCTCAGGTACCTTATATGGTCCATAACCACACCCACAGGTGATCACATGACTATGACCTCACACAAGGTCCTATTGCATACAACCACACACAGGCTTCCCTGACACATTGTAACGGAACGTGCTACTCAGCAGTACCTCTGCTGATCATTATGATCTTTCAGTATCCTACACCTATCAGGGTAATGGAAATGCTTATACTGCTGTCCTGGGACACCCACACAGTGCCCCCTAGCGGACACAGCGGTCACTGCACCACAATATATATATATATATATATATATATATATATATATATATATATATATATATAGTGTGTTTTAATAATTCAATTTTACTGTAAGTAACAGATGGTTACTGTATCTGACAATCGCAGTGATCACGGTGACAACATACGGCAAAACTGAATTGTTAAAACACAGCCTGCTTTAGAATAACCTTATGGTGGAATTACTAGGAGTACAACAGCGCCTGCAGTAAGGACTCAAACTTTTGGCCCAATTTCAGAATTGATGTTTCTGCAGTTTGTTTTTTTAAAAAATGTCTAGAATTGAGAAAGTTTTTCCTTATCAAACATAATGATGAACCTTTTCATATGGGAAAAAACTTAAAGGAGTTGTCCTATGAACAAAGTCCATTTTAATTATTAGATTTTAGAATAAACTAAAACAGATAATCACAAATGGCGCATACTGGCATAAAATATGTAGTATGTAGTAAAAAGCATATGGCCCAATGACCTAATTTAAAAAAGAAATAAAGGATAAATAGAGGTGGAGCCTCTTTTATGGAGCACTATGTGGGATCATACTGTATAGAGCACTACATAGGTCCTATTATACTTTATAGAGCACTATGTAGGGCCTATTATACTGCACCGAAGTTGGCTATTATATTGTATAGAGCACTATGGGACCAATATACTGTATAGAGCACTTTGTGGGGCCATTATATTATGTGGAGCACTATGTGGGGCCATTATACTGTATAGTGCACTATGTGGGGCCATTATATTATGTGGAGCACTATGTGGGGCCACTATACTGTATAGAGCACTATATGGGGCCATTATATTATGTGGAGCACTATGTGGGCCATTATACTGTATAGAGCACTATGTTTGACGATAATATGTGGAACACTATGTGGGGCCATTATACTGTATAGAGCATTCTGTGGGGCCAGTATAATGTATAGAGCACTGTGTGGGGCCATAATATTATGTGGAGCACTATGTGGGGCCATTATACTGTATAGAGCACTCTGTGGGGCCATAATATTATGTGGAGCACTATGTGGGGCCATTATACTGTATAGAGCACTCTGTGGGGCCATAATATTATGTGGAGCACTATGTGGGGCCATTATACTGTATAGAGCACTCTGTGGGGCCATAAAATTATGTGGAGCACTATGTGGGGCCATTATACTGTATAGAGCACTTTGTGGGGCCATAAAATTATGTGGAGCACTATGTGGGGCCATTATACTGTATAGAGCACTCTGTGGGGCCAGTATACTGTATAGTGCACTATGTGGGCCCATCATACTGTATAGAAAGGAGGACATTATACTGTATAGAGTACTATGTGTGACCATTATACAAAGTTTTCCATACAGCATAATGAACCCACATAGTCCTCCATAAAGTATAATGGCCCCAGATAATCCTCCATAAAGAATAATGACCCCACATAGTGCTCCATACAATATACAGTGGGGGAAATAAGTATTTGATCCCTTGCTGATTTTGTAAGTCTGTCCACTGACAAAGACATGAACAGTCTATGATTTTAAGGTTAGGTCAATTTTAAAAATGAGAGACAGAATATCAAAAATAAAATCCAGAAAATCATATTGTATAAATTATATAAATGTATTTGCATTTTGCAGTGAGTAATAAGCATTTGATCCCTCTGACAAACAAGACTTAATATTTGGTGGCAAAACCCTTGTTGGCAAGTACAGCAGTCAGACTTTTGTTTGAAGTTGATGATTAGTTTTGCGCACATCAGGTCAGGAGGAATTTTGTTCCACTCCTCTTTGCAGATCATCTCTAAATCATTAAGATTTTGAGGCTGTCGCTTAGCAACTCGGAGCTTCAACTCCCTCCATAAGTTTTCTATGGGATTAAGGTCTGGAAACTGGCTAGGTGACTCCATAACCTTAATGTGCTTCTTTTTGAGCTACTCCTTTGTTGCCTTGGCTGTATATATTTATTTTATTTATTTTACTCATTTATATAGCGCTATTAATTCCACCAACTGGCACTGTCACGGATTAGGATCACAAACTAAATTCCTATTAGTATGTCTCTGGAATGTGGGAGGAAACCGGAGTACCCGGAGGAAACCCACGCAAACACGGGGAGAACATACAAACTCCTTGCAGTTGTTGTCCTTGGTGGGATGATTTGGGTCATTGTCTTGCTGGAAGACCCAGCCATGACCCATTTTTAATGTCCTGGCGAAGGGAAGGAGGTTATCACTCAGGATTTTACGGTACATGGCTCCTTCCATTTTCACATTGATGTGGCAAAAGTAGTCCCGTACCCTTAGCAGAGAAACACCACCAAAACATAATGTTTCCACCTCCATGCTTGACAGTGGGGACGGTGTTTTTTGGGTCATAGGCAGCATTTCTCTTCCTGCAAACACGGCGAGTTAACGCCAAAGAGCTCAATTTTTGTCTCATCTGACCACAGCACCTTCTCCCAATCACTCACAGAATCCTCCAGGTGTTCATTGGCAAACGTCAGATGGGCCTGCACATGTCCCTTCTTGAGCAGGGGGACCTTGTGGGCACTGCAGGATTTTAAACCTTTACGGTGTAATGTGTTACCAATGGTTTTCTTGGTCCCAGCTGCCTTGAGATTAACAAGTTCCCTCTGTGCTGTTTTAGGCTGATCTCTCACTTTCCTCATGATCAAGGATACCCCACAAGGTGAGATATTGCAAGGTGCCCCAGATCAATGTCGATTAATAGTCATTTTGTATTTCTTCCATTTTCTTACTAATGCACCAACAGTTGTCTCCTTCTCACCCAGCATCTCACTTATAGTTTTGTAGCCCATACCAGCTTTTCGCAGGTCTATGATCTTGTCCCTGACATCTTTAGAAAGCTCTTTGGTCTTGCCCATGTTGTAGAGGTTAGAGTCTGACTGATTAATTGTGTCTGTGGACAGGAGTCTTTTATAAAGGTGACTATGTAAGAAAGCTGTCTTTAATGCAGGTATCGAGTTGATTAGGAGCGGCTAAATGGTCTGTAGGAGCCAGAACTCTTTAAATGATGGGTAGGATATAAAATACTTATTTCTCACTGCAAAATGCAAATAAATTTATATAATCTATACAATGTAATTTTCTGGAGTTTATTTTTGATATTCTCTCTCTCAATGTTAAAATTAACCTACCCTTAAAATTATGGACTGTTCAGGTCTTCGTCAGTGGGCAAACCTACAAAATCAGCAAGGGATCAAATACTTATTTCTCCCACTGTAATTGACCCACTTAGTGTTAAATACAGTATAATGACCCCAAATACTGTTACATACAATATAGCGGCCCCACATAATCCTTCATACAGTATAATGGACCCCACATAATACTCTATACAGTTTAATGGGCCCATATAGTGCTCCATGAAGTATAATGGGTCCCACGTAGTGTTCTATACAGTATAATGGCCACACAGTATAAAGGCCCCACATAGTCCTTCATAGAGTATAATGGGCCCTGCACGGTCCTTCATATAGTATAATGGGTGCCGCATAGTGATCTATTCAGTATAATAGGCTTTCTACAACATCACCCTCACATCAGCCATAGACTCAGTCGCTCCTCTCATGCATGGCAAAGTGCGACAAACCAATAGGCAACCCCGGCACAACAACCTCACCAAAAAATTTCAACAAGCATCCAGGGTCGCGGAGCGGCGTTGGAAGAAAACACGCCTGCCAGACGACTTCACTGCTTTCAAACAAGCTACACTTGCCTTTAAATCAGCCCTCACCTCTGCTAAACAGACCTATTTCACAAACCTTGTATCTTCATTATCCCACAACCCAAAACAACTGTTCAGCACATTCAACTCTCTCCTCAGCCCACCACTGCCACCTCCAACTCCCCTCATCTCTGCTGAGGACTTTGCCACCTACTTCAAAAACAAGACTGACCAAACAAGGCAAACCTTTACAGTTCCATCACCCCAACGACTCCACATACCAGACCTCTGCCCTTCCCCAATAAGCTCCCTCTCCAACATCACTGAAGGAGAGCTTACTCATCTTTCCAAATCACGCCTCACCACCTGTGCACTTGACCCCATCCCTTCCCACCTGCTCCCCAACCTCACTAACATGATCATTCCAGCCCTAACCCATCTCTTCAACCTATCCCTAACTTCTGGTACCTTCCCCTTTGCCTTCAAACATGCCACCATAACACCCATCCTCAAAAAATCAAACCTTGACCCAACTGCTATGCCCAGCTATCGCCCCATATCACTGCTCCCGTTTGCTTCTAAACTCCTTGAACAACATGTCCATGCTCAACTTTCCTCCCACCTCTCATCTAACTCCCTCATTGACATCCTGCAATCTGGCTTCCGCCCAACACAACACCCAAACTGCCCTGACTAAAATTACTAATGACTTACTCACAGCCAAAGCTAACAGACAGTTCTCCATCCTCCTCCTTCTTGACCTGTCCTCTGCCTTTGACACAGTTGACCACTGCCTACTGCTACAGATTCTTTCTTCCCTTGGCATCAAAGACCTTGCCCTGTCTTGGATTTCCTCATACCTTTCTGACCGCACATTCAGCGTTTCCCACTCCCTCAGTACACCTCCTCATCCCGCCCCCTCTCTGTTGGAGTCCCCCAAGGCTCTGTCCTGGGCCCCTACTTTTTTCCATCTACAGTGGGGCAAAAAAGTATTTAGTCAGTCAGCAATAGTGCAAGTTCCACCACTTAAAAAGATGAGAGGCGTCTGTAATTTACATCATAGGTAGACCTCAACTATGGGAGACAAACTGAGAAAAAAAAATCCAGAAAATCACATTGTCTGTTTTTTCATTTTATTTGCATATTATGGTGGAAAATAAGTATTTGGTCAGAAACAAGCAATCAAGATTTCTGGCTCTCACAGACCTGTAACTTCTTCTTTAAGAGTCTCCTCTTTCCTCCACTCATTACCTGTAGTAATGGCACCTGTTTAAACTTGTTATCAGTCTAAAAAGACACCTGTGCACACCCTCAAACAGTCTGACTCCAAACTCCACTATGGTGAAGACCAAAGAGCTGTCAAAGGACACCAGAAACAAAATTGTAGCCCTGCACCAGGCTGGGAAGACTGAATCTGCAATAGCCAACCAGCTTGGAGTGAAGAAATCAACTGTGGGAGCAATAATTAGAAAATGGAAGACATACAAGACCACTGATAATCTCCCTCGATCTGGTGCTCCACGCAAAATCCCACCCCGTGGGGTCAGAATGATCACAAGAACGGTGAGCAAAAATCCCAGAACCACGCGGGGGGACCTAGTGAATGAACTGCAGAGAGCTGGGACCAATGTAACAAGGCCTACCATAAGTAACACAGTACGCCACCATGGACTCAGATCCTGCAGTGCCAGACGTGTCCCACTACTTAAGCCTGTACATGTCCGGGCCCGTCTGAAGTTTGCTAGAGAGCATTTGGATGATCCAGAGGAGTTTTGGGAGAATGTCCTATGGTCTGATGAAACCAAACTGGAACTGTTTGGTAGAAACACAACTTGTCGTGTTTGGAGGAAAAAGAATACTGAGTTGCATCCATCAAACACCATACCTACTGTAAAGCATGGTGGTGGAAACATCATGCTTTGGGGCTGTTTCTCTGCTAAGGGGCCAGGACGACTGATCCGGGTACATGAAAGAATGAATGGGGCCATGTATCGTGAGATTTTGAGTGCAAACCTCCTTCCATCAGCAAGGGCATTGAAGATGAAACGTGGCTGGGTCTTTCAACATGACAATGATCCAAAGCACACCGCCAGGGCAACGAAGGAGTGGCTTCGTAAGAAGCATTTCAAGGTCCTGGAGTGGCCTAGCCAGTCTCCAGATCTCAACCCTATAGAAAACCTTTGGAGGGAGTTGAAAGTCCGTGTTGCCAAGCGAAAAGCCAAAAACATCACTGCTCTAGAGGAGATCTGCATGGAGGAATGGGCCAACATACCAACAACAGTGTGTGGCAACCTTGTGAAGACTTACAGAAAACGTTTGACCTCTGTCATTGCCAACAAAGGATATATCACAAAGTATTGTGATGAAATTTTGTTTCTGACCAAATACTTATTTTCCACCATAATATGCAAATAAAATGGAAAAAAACAGACAATGTGATTTTCTGGATTTTTTTTTCTCAGTTTGTTTCCCATAGTTGAGGTCTACCTATGATGTAAATTACAGACGCCTCTCATCTTTTTAAGTGGTGGAACTTGCACTATTGCTGACTGACTAAATACTTTTTTGCCCCACTGTATACTCTTGGCCTAGGACAACTCAAAGTCCCATGGCTTCCAGTACCACCTGTATGCAGATGACACTCAGATCTACCTCTCTGGCCCAGATGTCACCTCTCTGCTGTCCAGAATCCCGGAGTGTCTATCAGCCATATCCTCCTTTTTCACCTCTCGCTTCCTAAAACTCAACGTAGACAAAACTGAACTCATTATCTTTCCTCCATCTCACGTACCTTCCCTACTCGATCTATCTATTATGGCACACAGCATCACGCTCTCTCCAGCACGTGAAATCCGCTGCCTTGGATAACTCTCGACTCTGCCCTGTCCTTCAAACCACACGTCCAATCTCTTGCCACCTCCTGTTGCCTCCAACTCAAAAATATTTCCAGAATCTGTCCCTTCCTCAGTCCTCAAACTACTAAAACTCTTGTATATGCCCTCATCATCTCACGCCTTGACTACTGCAAGACTCTCCTCTGTGGCCTCCCTGCTAACTCTCTTGCACCACTCCAGTCTGTCCTCAATTCTGCTGCCCGACTAATCCACCTTTCTCCTCGCTACTCCCCTGTCTCCCCCCTCTGCAAATCCCTCCATTGGCTCCCATTTCCCCAACGAATCCAGTTCGAACTACTAACACTGACCTACAAAGCCATCCACAACCTTTCCCCTCCCTATATCTCTTAACTAATCTCCCAATATCTTCCCTTACGTAATCTTCGATCCTCCAAGACCTCCTACTCTCCTCCACACTTATTCGTTCCTCACACTACCGCCTCCAAGATTTCTCCCGAATATCCCCTATCCTCTGGAATGTCATGCCTCAACACGTCCGATTATCCACCACCCTCGGATTCTTCAAACGGAACCTGAAAACTCATCTTTTCAGGAAAGCTTACAGCCTGCAACGACAATTCTGCCGCTTCACCAAAACCTGAGCTGCCGCCTCATCACCACCAGAGCTGCTGCACCCCCGACCTTATGTCTCTTCCCCACTATCCCTTAAGTCCACAAGGACAGGGTCCCCCTCCCCTCTGTGCCAGTCAATCATTGTAAATTTGTTTACTGTTAACGATATCTATAACTTTGTATGTAACCCCCCCTTCTCATGTACAGCACCATGGAATTAATGGGGCTATATAAATAAATAAAAATAATAAAAATGGGCCCCACAGAGGTCCACACAGAATAAAGGCCCCACAAAGTCCATCATAAAGTATAATAGGCCCCACATAGTCCTTCATAGAGTATAATGGGCCCCACATAGTGCTCCATTCAGTATAATGAGCCCCACATAGTGCTCCATTCAGTATAATGGGCGCCACATATGCTCCATTCAGTATAAAGGCCCCACATAGTGGTCCATACAGTATAATCGGACCACATAGTGCTCTATACATAATGGCCCCATATAGTGCTCCATACAGTATAATGGGCCCATATACTGCTCAATAAAGGAAAATGGCCCCACATAGTCCTCCACACAGTATAATGGCCCCACATAGTCCTTCATACAGTATAATGGACCCCACGTACGGCTTTATACAGTATAATAGGCCCCACAGTGCTCTATACAGTATAATGGGCCAACATAATGCTCCATACAATACAGTGGGCCGCACATAGTGCTCTATACAATATAACGTGCCACACAGTCTTCCACACAGTATAATGGTTCTACGTAGCCCTTCATAGAGTATAATGGGCACATCATAGTGATCCATACAGTATAATGGCCCCACATCATGTTCCATACAGTATAAAGGGAACCACATAGTGCTCTATACAGTATAATGGCTCCATATAGTGCTCCATACAGAAGAACTGGCCCCACATAGTGCTCTATACAGTATAATGGACCCTCATAGTGCTCTATACAGTTTAATGAGCTACAGTCTTCCACACAGTGTTATGGCCCCATATAGTTCTTCATAGAGTATAATGGGTCCCATACAGCGTTCTATACGGTATAATGAGCCCCACAAAATGCTCCATACAGTATAATGGCCACACAGTCTTCTGCACAGTATAATGGCCCCTCATTGTCCTCCACACAGAATAATGACCCCCCACATTAAGAAAAAAAAAATATAATAAATCACATCTACCCGGTTGCCTGCTGCTCCGGTCTCGGCAGCAAGCGCTATGAAGCTCTTTACTGCTTTGCATAGTGGGTATGCTGTAGTGACGTAATCGTGCCCTCTGTGCTGAGATGTCGAATGCAGAGGGAGAATGATGGAAGAAGAGGAGTCAGATGACAGCTCCCTCTTTCATCCTCCAGGACGCTGATAGAGTTGAAAGTGCCCTGCTGAGCATGAGGGCAGAGCCCACCTGTCACTGTGGGCCAAACATACTAACCTTGGGGCCAGTTTTGGCCCGTGAGCCAGAGTTTGATGTGTTTTTGACAGATTTATTTTTTAGGTCGTCTAACTCCAGTAATTGTCTGGATGAATGTCATAAGCACAGTATTTATTTTGCAAAAAAATGATTAAAGACAAAAATAAAGAGCATTATTAATTTTGCACCAAACTCATGAACAGTGTACACCATTTGAAAGAATTTTGGGCAAAAAAAAATTCCACAAGATTAAAAAAAAATTAAGTGACCAAAAGGAATCACAAATGATGAATTGGGGATTGTTCTTTTTTTTTCCGCAAATATTCGGGAATGAACATTAGTGAATGAGGACCATCAGCATACAATCCTCTCAGACCATCTAGTGTGCCTGCTGCTTCTGAGCACAACTTGTGTCATGGAAGATAAGAGATACAAGTATGGAACACCTGCAAGAAATTACTTGGAAAAACACAGACTCTCAGAGCTCTCATTTCTTGGCTTCTATGGAAAATGTCTTGGAGATCTATATATATCACAAAATAGCTGGAATGGAGTTCCTGTCTGATGAGTACAGGTCCGGGTATCAGAAGAGAAACCTTTCAGGCAACGCAAAACACGTAACAGTGGCTAGAAGACAAGCTGACAAGTACGAGGTTAGATTAATGATGTCCTTACTATACAAGCTGCCTTGTTTTGTAGAAGTCCTCCTGTAGTGTCTCAGTCCATGTCACAGCAGACAAGAAGATAAGGCAAGTGATGGCACTGCTCCAAAACGGGGTTTCGAGTGACATCTTCCCAAAGGAAGTCAGCTTAGATCGCCCCGGTAGCCCAATATCTGCACACAGTCCTCCTTTCCACTGCTTGTGGCTTTAGTCGGTGGATACTTTAGTAAATGTTTTATTTTTTCCTTTTACCTAGTTAAGGTATGTGCTGTAGGCAGATGGAGTGCGGTCAGGCTGAGAGAGCTGCAGACAATTACTGGGTTCAGCAGCTCGTGCCGCCGAGCTTGGCGATTGGCTGCAGCCTATACACAAGAAGCAGAGCAGCACTGGACACATAGCGCGGACCCGGAGAGGAAAGTAAAGGGGAGTTTGTTTTTCTTTTACAATAAACAGAGCCAGTGTGCAAATGTCTTCTGAAAGGGGACAACCCCTTTAAGCTTTGCTCATTAAATATACTGGCTCCTGAAACTCATTATTGACAACCAATATGGACGCCATACAGCTCTTCTTACGCTCCTGAACATCAAGTCTGCCTAGGTTTTCCACTGCTGTAAATGTGTATGGGGGCATAAAAAGGCAAATAACTCATTCACAAGGATGGGTCTTCATTACCATAATAAAACTGATAATCAGAACCTATGGACACCTCTGCCAAGAAACACAGAAATTGTACATGTTTGTACGTAACTTAGGTTAAAGGGAGCCTGTCCTCGGATTCATGCTGCCCAAACCTTGGACAGCATATATCAGAGCCTGGCTGTATGACTGCAGACAGGTATGTTTTTCTATTAAATGCTGCACATGGACAGGAGGAGATCACACATCTCTCTCCTGTCCCTGCAGTCTGTCATCTTCTCTTTCACCTTTCACACTGGCTAACATTAGGAGGAGGATTTTAACTGGCTGTATCCCAGTCTGGAAGCGATCAAGTCAAATACACAGGCTGTGTACAGATAGTGGAGGGAATCCACCACAGTAGCCACAGAGAAAGGGAGACAGATCTCACAGATAGCTTCAGGAAAGCTAAGGACTCCCACAGAGTCCTGAGAAACATGCAGGGCCGCCATCAAAGCAGTAATGCCCTGAATGTCATATGGAGCCCCGCATTGGGCCCTGTCTCATCTGCTCACCAGGCCCTAGCGGCAGCCTTCTGCGGGTGCAGAAACTGAACCTGTGTCCGAGACGCAGATTCAGTTAAACTTTTGCCGTGCGGGTACAGGCCTGCACGTCAATAGTTAAAAGTTGCCAGCCAATCGGAGGCCGGCAGCTGACGTCAGTGGCGTATGACGTCATTCTCATTCGCCGGCGAGTGCGCGCTTAAACTGCATGGAGAGAGCTTTGCCGCAGGAGCGCGGCCAGGTAAGGGGGAAGTATTTTTTATTTTTTTTTAATTGAAAGCAGCAAGCCCGGGGCAGGATGGGAGACACAGGGGACAGGATCATGGGGCAGGATGGATATGATGGAGACAGATGTGGCAGGATCGAGAGATCATATGGGGGCAGAATGGATACTCATGAGGGCAGGATGGGAGAAAATATGGCTGGAGACAGGAATGAGATACACAGGGCCAGGATCGGGGATATTATTACCATAGGGGCTAATTAAGCATCCAGCAAAACGGCAGTTATACATGGCAGTTAGTCAGGGCAGGAGTCAGGTAACCCACACTTTGCCTTCCCCTTTAACCATGTGCTTTATTTTTATCCTCCTGTGTTCCCTTGCCATCCACATTCATCACCCTATCCCCCCTCCATCACGACTCATACACATCAGCCCCTCTATACTTCCTTCTCCCATGTACAGCTCCCACACACTCCTCACCTTCCTGAGAAACCTCAGCCCATCTTGCCCAAACACATCGCAGAAAATAACTACTTACAATTCCAACAACTTTTGGCTCTTTATCTTCCTTCTCCTACTGATTTCAGGGGACATCTCCCCCAACCCTGGTCCACCATCCCCCAACCTCAACCCCTACCCTACCTCATATCGAAACCACAATAATCTGATTAACATTACTTGCACTCCCTCATCTCAATCTTTTAATTGTGCCCTCTGGAATCCACGGTCTGCTTGTAACAAGCTTCCTTTCCTACACAACTACTTTCTGAACAACTCTCTTAATCTGTTGGCCCTCTCTGAAACCTGGATTCAGGATTCTGACACTGTCTCTCCTGCTGCCATTTCCTACGGTGGCTTACAATTCTCTCACTCCCCGAGACCCACAAACAGACCTGGTGGTGGAGTTGGCATACTCCTGTCCCCACAATGCACTTTCCAGGTCATCCCCTCAGTCCCATCACTCTTATTCCCTTCTTTTGAGGTCCACACCATCAGGCTCTTCCGTCCCCTCTCCCTCAGGGTAGCGGTCATATACCGGCCCCCAGGCTCACCCACCCACTTCCTTGACCACTTTTCAGCCTGGCTGCCACACTTCATGTCCTCAGAACTACCAACCCTCATCCTGGGAGACTTCAACATCCCCATTAACAGCCCTAATTCCACATCTGCATCCCAGCTTCTATCACTAACCACCTCTCTAGGCCTCTCACAGCTTTCAACCTCTGAGACACATAAGGACGGTAACACCCTTGATCTGGTCTTCTGCCGGCTCTGTTCAATCTCCCACCTAAACAACTCGCCGCTTCCACTCTCTGACCACAACATTCTCTCCTTCACGCTCACAAATCCTCGCCCACCCCAGCTCATTCCTACCTACCACACAGTCAGAAATCTACAAGCTATTAACCCTCAGACACTTTCAGATTCCCTACACTTATCTCTGTCCCCAATCTCCTCTCTTTCCTGTCCTAATCTGGCTGTTCATCACTACAATGACACTCTTAGAAGCACCCTTGACCAAGTAGCTCCCCTCACCCTCAGAACCTCCAAACACAGAGTAAAACAGCCCTGGCTCACATCGCAAACTCAACTTCTCCAGCGATGCTCCAGGAGTGCTGAACGCCTATGGAGAAAAACCCGCACACCAGAAGACTTCATCCACTTCAAATTTATGTTAAGAACCTATAACGCTGCCCTTCACCTTGCCAAACAGACCTACTTCACCACCCTGATCTCCTCACTAGCCAACAACCCCAAGAAACTTTTTGACACTTTTCACTCCCTCCTCAGGCCAAAAGCACAAGCCCCTATCACAGACATTTGTGCTGATGACCTGGCCTCCCACTTTACAGAAAAAATAGATAATATCCGTCAAGAAATCTGCTCCCAATCACCAAGTGCTGTGACTCCCATCCCTTCCTACATCTCCCCTGGCTCACTCTCCACATTTGATCCCATCACAGAAGAAGAAGTCTCCAGACTCCTCTCTTCTTCTCGTCCGACTACATGCACTACCGACCCCATTCCCTCACATCTCCTCCAGTCTCTCTCTCCAGTCGTCACAACCCACCTAACTACAATCTTTAATCTCTCCCTCTCCTCGGGCATTTTCCCATCCTCCTTCAAACACGCCATTGTTACTCCATTACTAAAGAAACCTGCTCTCAACCCATCCTGCACAAACAACTACAGACCAGTCTCTAATCTCCCCTTCATCTCTAAACTTTTGGAACGCCTAGTTTACTCCCGACTTATCCGTTACCTCTCCATTCACTCCCTTCTAGACCCTTCACAGTCCGGCTTCCGCCCCCTACATTCGACTGAAACTGCACTCATCAAAGTGACCAATGACCTTCTGACAGCAAAACGTAACGGTGACCACTCTCTGCTCATTCTTCTTGACCTATCTGCAGCTTTCGATACTGTTGACCACCATCTCCTACTCTCTAGGCTCCAGTCACTAGGCATTAAGGACACTGCTCTCTCCTGGTTCTCTTCCTATCTCTCTGACCGCTCCTTCAGTGTTTTGTTCTCTGGCTCCACGTCATCTCCTCTTCCTCTTGCTGTCGGGGTACCTCAGGGCTCAGTCCTTGGCCCCCTTCTTTTCTCTCGCTACACGGCCCCAATTGGACAGACCATCAGCAGATTTGGCTTTCAGTACCATCTTTATGCTGATGACACACAACTATATACATCGTCCCCTGACCTTACCCCCGCTGTACTACAGAACGCCAGTGACTGTCTGTCCGCAGTCTCCAATATCATGTCCACTCTCTATCTGAAACTCAACCTCTCCAAAACTGAACTTCTTCTGCTCCCGCCGTCTACTAACCTCCCTAAATCTGACATTTCCTTCTCCGTGGGTGGTACCACAATAACACCCCGGCAGCAGGTGCGCTGTCTGGGTGTTATATTTGACACCAATCTCTCCTTCACATCCCATATACAATCCCTTGCCCGCTCTTGCCGCTTACACCTAAAGAACATCTCTAGAATCCGCCCTTTTCTCACTATGGAAACAACAAAAACCCTCACTGTTGCATTGATCCACTCTCGCCTGGATTACTGCAAGCTCTATTAATTGGCCTCCCCGTCACTCGACTATCCCCTCTCCAGTCCATACTTAATGCAGCGGCCAGGATCGTCCATCTGGGTAATCGGTACTCGGACGCGTCCGCTCTTCGCCAGTCCTCACATTGGCTGCCCATTCATTATAGGATCCAATTCAAAGTACTTGTTCTCACCCACAAAGCTCTCCACAGTGCGGCACCCCCTTACATCTCTTCTCTCATTTCTGTCTATCGGCCTAGCCGATCGCTGCGCTCTGCAAACGACTTTCGACTAACCTCTGCACTAATCCGTACCTCCCACTCCCGACTCCAAGACTTCTCCCGTGCTGCTCCTATCCTCTGGAATGCTCTACCCCAAGAAATCAGGACTATCCACAATTTGCATAGTTTTAGGCGCTCCCTCAAAACACATTTGTTCAGAGCGGCTTATCACATTCACTAATCAAAGTCATTCTCTGTGTAAGTGTGCGTGTGTAGCCCATTCACTATCTCCATCCATCCTTCACTCCCGCAAGATGGCTGGACCTTCATTGTAAATACACCATTGTAAATACACACCTATACTCTGTATCTCCCTCACCTCATTGTAGATTGTAAGCTCTCACGAGCAGGGTCGTCTTATTTCGTCTTATTTTGCTTTAATTATTGTATTGTTAGCGTTGTTACTTATGACTTGTGTTTTGAAACTGTTAAACTGTAAAGCGCTGCGGAATATGTTGGCGCTATATAAATAAAGATTATTATTATTATTATTATTATTATTAAGGGATATTATTACTGCAGTGGTGTATTTATTTTAGTTTTTGAGGATACTGTTTTAAATGGGAGGCGGTCCTGTTACTGTGCAGAGCGACGCTATGTCGCCTTTTTTTCTTCATCTGGTGTAGTGTAGAAGATGGGAAAAATTTAAGTTATGTGTTCTGCAAGTGGAGGTCTAGATAACTGTGTTTTTTCCTGCAGAAACAAGCCCTGGCTGGAAGATGTGATGGCGAGCTGTGCTGGATGAAAGATGAAAAGCAAAGCTAAAGAACTTCACCTAGAGACGTCACTGGTGAGTCAGTGTGTTACCTGTATACTGACACTATACACTATATACAGAGCTTCTGTGTATAATGTCACTGGCGATCATGGTATTACCTGTACACTGGCACTATATACAGAGCTCCTGTGTATAATGTCACCGGTGACCACTGTATTATTTGTACATAGACACTGCATACTAAGTACAGATCTCCTGTGTATAATGGCACTTATGGTAATAGTATTGTGCTTTTTTTTTTTTATTAATGATCAGTATTGTAGTATTCAGTCACCATGTGGTGGTAATATGCGGTCTCGTCATGGTTTGGTAGTATTTCTCCCTTGTATGTGCTAATATTCTGTCACTGTGGTGGTAATATGTGGTCTGGTCATGGTGTGGCTGTATTTGTTCCTTGTATGTGGTATTATAGGTCACTATGTGGTGGTAATATGAGGTCTGGACATGGTGCGATGGTATTTGTTCCTTGTATGTGGTATTATAGGTCTCAATGTGGTGGTAATATGGGGTCTGGTCATGGTGCGGTCGTATTTGTCCCTTTTGATATATTATTGGTCATTTTAAAAACTAAAAAATAAATAAAAAAATTCCTATAAAGAGTATTGGATATTTTAACAAATGTTTAATAGGTTATAGTAGAGTAAGGCCTGGCCAAAAGTGCCTACCTTGTCGTGGCGATAAATTTAAAAAAATCTTTTGGCCAAAACAAGAGCTGCTGGCTACAGTGCCTTGCAAAAGTATTCGGCCCCCTAGAACTTTTCAACCTTTTCCCACATATGCTTCAAACATAAAGTTACCAAATGTAAATTTTTGGTGAAGAATCAACAAGTAGGACACAATTGTAAAGTTGAACGAAATTTATTGGTGATTTAAAATTTTTGCTGAAATTCAAAAACTGAAAAGTGGGGCGTGCAATTTTTATTCGGCCCCTTTAAAGCCCCCCATCACACATAACGATGTCCCAGCGATCCCACCAACTATCCGACATGGATGGGATCGCTGGGACATCGTTAGAGAGCCCAAGCAATCAGGACCAGCGACGCTGGTTTCTAATGTAAATGTCAGGTATCGAGGAGCCGCGGCTCCTGGATACACGCTGTTTACCTTGGAAACCGGCGTACACGCTGGTTTCCAAGGTAAACATCGGGTATCTAGGAGCCGCGCGACTCCTGGATACCCGCTGTTTACCTTGGAAACCAGCGTGTACGTCGGTTTCCAAGGTAAACAGCAGGTATCCAGGAGCCGTGGCTCCTGGATAACCGACGTTTACATTAGAAACCAGCGTCTAGCGTCGCTGATCGCTGGTCTCTCGCAGTGATGCGTGACGGGCAGCGGGAGACCAGCGATCGAAAAACGGCCCAGGCCGCTCGAGCACGATCAGCGATAACCGGCAGGGGGGCCGGTCGCTGATCGGCCGTCACACACAGCGATCTCGCTGGCGAGATCGCTGATGTGTCACAAAATCAGCGATCTCGCTAGCGAGATCGCTGTGTGTGACGGGGCCCTAACTTAATACTTTGTTGCGCCACCTTTTGCTGCGATTACAGCTGCAAGTCACCTTGGGTATGTCTCTATCAGTTTTGTACATCGAGAGACTGAAATTCTTGCCCATTCTCCCTTGGCAAACAGCTTGAGCTCAGTGAGGTCTGATGGCGATCGTTTGTGAACAGCAGTTTTCAGCTCTTTCCACAGATTCTCGATTGGAATCAGGTCTGGACTTTGACTTGGCCATTCTAACACCTGGATACATTTATTTGTGAACCATTCCATTGTAGATTTTGCTTTATGTTTGGGATCATTGTCTTGTTGAAAGACAAATCTCTGTCCCAGTCTCAGGTCTTTTGCAGACTCCAACAGGTTTTCTTAAAGAATGGTCCTGTATTTGGCTCCATCCATCTTCTCATCAATTTTAACCATCTTTCCTGTCCCTGCTGAAGAAAAACAGGCCGAAACCATGATGCTGCCACCACCATGTTTGACAGTGGAGATGGTGTGTTCAGGGTGATGAGCTGTGTTGCCTTGACGCCAAACATATCGTTTGGCATGGTTGCCAAAAAGTTTGATTTTGGTTTCATCTGACCAGAGCACCTTCTTCCACATGTTTGGTGTGTCTCCCAGGTGGCTTGTTGCAAACTTTAACCCCTTCACCCCCAAGGGTGGTTTGCATGTTCATGACCGGGCCAATTTTTACAATTCTGACCACTGTCCCTTTATGAGGTCATAACTCTGGAACGCTTCCATGGATCCCGGTGATTCTGACATTGTTTTCTCATAACATATTGTACTTCATGATAGTGGTAAAATTTCATTCAAATAACTTGCGCTTATTTGTGAAAAAAATGGAAATTTGGCGGAAATTTTGAAAATTTCGCAATTTTCCAACTTTGAATTTTTATGCCCTTAAATCACAGAGATACGTCACACAAAAAACTTGATAAGTAACATTTCCCACATGTTTACTTTACATCAGCACAATTTTGGAACCAAAATTTTTTTTGTTAGGAAGTTATAAGGGTTAAAAATTGACCAGCGATTTCTCATTTTTGCAACACCATTTTATTTTTACGGACCACATCACATTTGAAGCCACTTTGAGGGGTCTATATGATAGAAAATACCCAAAAGTGACACCATTCTAAAAACTGCACCCTTTAAGGTGCTCAAAATCACATTCAAGAAGTTTATTAACCCTTTAGGTGCGTCACAGGAATTTTTTGAATATCTAAAAAAAAAAATGAATATCTAACTTTTTTTCACAAAAAAATACTTCAGGTTCAATTTTTTTTATTTTACCAAGGGTAACAGGACAAATTGGACAGCAAAAGTTATTGTGCAATTTGTCCTGAGCACGCTGATACCTGATATGTTGGGGGGAACCACTGTTTCGGCGCATGGCAGAGCTCAGAAGTGAAGGAGCGCCGTTTGACTTTTTCAATGCAAAATTGGCTGGAATTGAGATCTGACACCATGTCGCGTTTGGAGAGCCCCTGATGTACCAAAACAGTAGAAACCTCCCACAAATGACACCATTTTGGAAACTAAACCTCCCAAGAAACTTATCTAGATGTGTGGTGAGAACTTTGAACACCCAAGGGCTTCATAGAAGTTTATAACATACAGCCGTACAATTAAAAAAATCATATTTTTTCCACAAAAATGATCTTTTCACCCTCAATTCTTATTTTTCCAAGGGTAACAGGGCCCTAAAAGGTATTGTGCAATTTGTCCTGAGTACGCTGATACCCCACATGTGGGGGTAAACCACTATTTGGGCGCATGGCAGAGCTCGGAAGGGAAGCAGCGCCATTTGACGTTTTTGGCTGGAATTTAGATCGGACACCATGTCGCGTTTGTAAAGCCCCTGATGTACCAAAACAGTGGAAACCCCCCACAAATGACACCGTTTTGGAAACTAGACCCCCAAGGAACTTATCTAGATGTGTGGAGAGCACTTGGACCCCTCCAGTGCTTCACATAAGTTTATAATGCCCGGGCGTGAAAATAAAAAATTTGTATTTTTTCCACAAACATGATCAATTAGTCCCCAATTTTTTTATTTTCCCAAGGGTAACAGGAGAAATTGGACCCCAAAAGTTGTTGTCCAATTTGTCGTGAGTACGCTGACACCCCATTTGTGGGAGAAAACTACTGTATGGGCACACGTCGGGGTTCGGAAGGGAAGTAGTGACGTTTTGGAATGCAGACTTTGATGGAATGGTCTGCGGGTGTAATGTGCGTTTGGAGAGCCCCTAATCTACCTAAACTATTGAAACTCCCCACAAGTGACCCCATTGTGGACACTAGACTCCCCACGGAACTTATCTAGATGTGTGGTGAGCACTTTGAACCCCCAAGTGCTTCACAGAAGTTTATAACGCCCGGGCGTGAAAATAAAAAAAATCATTTTTTTCCACAAAAATGATATTTTTTTGCCCCCAATTTTTTATTTTCCTAAGGGTAACAGGAGAAATTGGACTCCAAAAGTTGTTTTGCAATTTGTCCTGAGTAGGCTGATACCCTACATATGGGGGTAAAACACTGTTTGGGCGCATGGCAGAGCTTGGAAGGGAAGGAGCACCATTTGACTTTTTCAACTCAGAATTTGCTGGAATTGAGATCAGACGCCATGTTGCATTTGGAGAGCACCTGATGTGCCCAAACAGTGGAAACCCCCAATTCTAACTCCAACCCTAATGCCAACACACCCCTAACCCTAATCTCAGCCCTAACCCTAACCCTAGCCCTAACCCTAACCCTAGCCCTAACCCTAATGGGAAAATGGAAATAAATATATTTTCTTTTAATTTTATTATTTTTCCCTTACTAAGGGGGTGATAACGGGGGGTTTGATTTACTATTTATGGCGGTATTTATTTTTGGCGGCTGTCGCACGCTAAAAGACGCTTTTTATTGTAAAAATAGTTTTTGTATCACCACATATTGAGAGCTATAATTTTTCCGTATTTTGACTCACTGAGTCATATGAGGTCTTATTTTTTGCGGGACGAGTTGACGTTTTTATTGGTACCATTTTCGGGCACGTGACATTTTTTGATCGCTTTTTATTCCGATTTTTGGGACGCAGAATGAACAAAAACCAGCGTTTCATGAATATCTTTTGGGGGGTGCGTTTACACCGTTCCGCGTGCGGTAAAATTGATAAAGCGGTTTATTCTTCGGGTCAGTACGGTTACAGCGATACCTCATTTAGGTCGTTTTTTTTATGTTTTGTCGGTTTTATGCAATGAAAACTATTTTATATAAAAAATAATTATTTTTGTATCGCTTTATTCTGCCAGCTATAATTTTTTTATTTTTTCGCTGACGATGCTGTATGGCGGCTCGTTTTTGCGGGACAAGATGACATTTTCAGCGGTACCATGGCTATTTACATGCGTCTTTTTGATCGCGCGTTATTGCACTTTTTGCTTGGCGGGTATGATAATAAATCATTTTTTGCTTCGTTTTTTATTTTTATTTTTTAAGGGGTTCGCTAAAGGGGTTAACTAATGGGATAGTTTTATAGGGCAGGTCGTTACGGACGCGGCGATACCTAATATGTGTACTTCTATTGTTTTTTTTATTTAAAAAAATGGATTTATTGGGGGAATATTTTTTTTTTCTAATTTATTTGGCAATTTTTTTTTTTAATTATTTTAACACTTTTTTTTTTTTAAGTTTATTACATAGTCCCAGGTGGGACATCACTGTCCTGTGACAGATCGCTGATCTGTGACATCACAGATCCCTGTGACAGATCAGCAACCTGTCACAGGCAGTTCTTCAGACTTCCTCATGCCTGCGCTTTGCAGGCACTGAGGAAGTCAGCTCCCTACAGGCCCCCGAAGGCCCCCGTTGCCATCTTGGATTCGGGGGCCTGTAGGAAAAGAGACCCCCGCAGCAGCGCTGCACATTGCGCTGCCGTGGGGGGCTCAGGGAAGCACGGAGGGAGCCCCCTCCCTGCCAATGCTTCCCTTTAACCCCCGGTACACCGCGATCATGTTTGATCGCGGTGTGCAAGGGGTTAACGTGTCGGGTGTCAGCTGTGATAATCAGCTGACACCCGGCCGCGATCAGCGGCGCTCACCACGTGGGTGCCGCTGATTGCGGTACACGTACTATCCCGTCCATGGGCATAGGGGCCCGGGTCCCATGGACGGGATAGTACGTCTGATGTCAGGAAGGGGTTAAACAACACTTTTTATGGATATCTTTGAGAAACGGCTTTCTTCTTGCCACTCTTCCATAAAAGCCAGATTTGTGCAGTGTACGACTGATTGTTGTCCTATGGACAGACTGTCCCACCTCAGCTTTAGATCTCTGTAGTTCATCCAGAGTGATCATGGGCCTCTTGGCTGCATCTCTGATCAGTCTTCTCCTTGTTTGACATGAAAGTTTACAGGGATGGCCGGGTCTTGGTAGATTTTCAGTGGTATGATACTCCTTCCATTTCAATATGATCACTTGCACAGTGCTCCTTGGGATGTTTAACGTTTTGGAAATCATTTTGTATCCAAATCCGGCTTTACACTTCTCCACAACAGTATCACGGACCTGCCTGTTGTCTTCCTTGGTCTTCATGATGCTCTCTGTGCTTCAAACAGAACCCTGAGACTATCACAGAGCAAGTGCACTTATACGGAGACTTGATTACACACGGGTGGATTATATTTATCATCATTAGTCATTTAGGACAACATTGGATCATTCAGAGATCCACAATGAACTTCTGGAGTGAGTTTGCTGCACTGAAAGTAAAGGGGCCAAATAATATTGCACGCCCCCCTTTTCGGTTTTTGCATTTCCACAAAAATTTAAAATAACCAATAAATTTCGTTCAACTTCACAATTGTGTTCCACTTGTTGTTGATTCTTCACCAAAAATTTACATTTGATATCTTTATGTTTGAAGCATGATATGTGGTAAAAGGTTGAAAAGTTCCAGGGGGCCGAATACTTTCGCAAGGCACTGTATATGTATGAGCTGGAGATGGGAACTGTTAATGTGTGACTGGTGAGAAGTGGAGGTTTTCCAAGAGAGCGGTGGGACTGTGGACAGTTCAAGGGGTGGAGGCGGGGCTGAGGTGGAGCCTAGGCAGAGTCTCAAGGGGGCCCCAAAAATTTTTCAAGTATGGGGGCCCGAAATTCCTAGTGGCAGCCCTGGAAACACGTCAGCATGTCTGCACATGGTTGAAGTGTGTGGCAGCTCGCACTCCCAAATCCCTCTTTAACCTAGGGCTGTGGAGTCTGTAAGCCAAACCAAGCACTCCGACTGACTCGGACTCCTCAATTTCCCTGATTTCTAACTCCAACTCCATGACTCCGACTCCACTGCACTGGTCACTACTGAGCATGTACATAAAGGGCAGCACAGATTCATCTCATCTACACCTCCACAGCACTGGTCACTACTGAGCATGTACATAAAGGGCAGCACAGATTCATCTCATCTACATCTCCACAGCACTGGTCACTACTGAGCATGTACATAAAGGGCAGCACAGATTCATCTCATCTACAACTCCACAGCACTGGTCACTACTGAGCATGTACATAAAGTGCAGCACAGATTCATCTCATCTATACCTCCACAGCACTGGTCACTACTGAGCATGTACATAAAGTGCAGCACAGATTCATCTCATCTACAACTCCACAGCACTGGTCACTAATGAGCATGTACATAAAGGGCAGCACAGATTCATCTCATCTACATCTCCACAGCACTGGTCACTACTGAGCATGTACATAAAGGGCAGCACAGATTCATCTCATCTACATCTCCATAGCACTGGTCACTACTGAGCATGTACATAAAGGGCAGCACAGATTCATCTCATCTACAACTCCACAGCACTGGTCACTACTGAGCATGTACATAAAGTGCAGCACAGATTCATCTCATCTATACCTCCACAGCACTGGTCACTACTGAGCATGTACATAAAGTGCAGCACAGATTCATCTCATCTACAACTCCACAGCACTGGTCACTACTGAGCATGTACATAAAGGGCAGCACAGATTCATCTCATCTACAGCTCCGCAGCACTGGCCACTACTGAGCATGTACATAAAGGGCAGCACAGATTCATCTCATCTACATCTCCATAGCACTGGTCACTACTGAGCATGTACATAAAGGGCAGCACAGATTCATCTCATCTACATCTCCACAGCACTGGTCACTACTGAGCATGTACATAAAGGGCAGCACAGATTCATCTCATCTTCATCTCCAGAGCATTGGTCACTACTGAGCATGTACATAAAGGGCAGCACAGATTCATCTCATCTACATCTCCACAGCACTGGTCACTACTGAGCATGTACATAAAGGGCAGCACAGATTCATCTAATCTACATCTCCACATAACTGGTCACTACTGAGCATGTACATAAAGGGCAGCACAGATTCATCTCATCTACAACTCCACAGCACTGGTCACTACTGAGCATGTACATAAAGGGCAGCACAGATTCATCTCATCTACAACTCCACAGCACTGGTCACTACTGAGCATGTACATAAAGGGCAGCACAGATTCATCTCATCTTCATCTCCAGAGCATTGGTCACTACTGAGCATGTACATAAAGGGCAGCACAGATTCATCTCATCTACATCTCCACAGCACTGGTCACTACTGAGCATGTACTTAAAGGGCAGCACAGATTCATCTAATCTACATCTCCACAGCACTGGCCACTACTGAGCATGTATATAAAGTGCAGCACAGATTAATCTCATCTACATCTCCACAGCACTGGTCACTACTGAGCATGTACATAAAGGGCAGCACAGATTCATCTCATCTACATCTCCAGAGCATTGGTCACTACTGAGCATGTACATAAAGGGCAGCACAGATTCATCTCATCTACATCTCCACAGCACTGGTCACTACTGAGCATGTACATAAAGTGCAGCACAGATTCATCTCATCTACATCTCCACAGCACTGGTCACTACTGAGCATGTACATAAAGTGCAGCACAGATTCATCTCATCTACATCTCCACAGCACTGGTCACTACTGAGCATGTACATAAAGGGTAGCACAGATTCATCTCATCTACAACTCCACAGCACTGGTCACTACTGAGCATGTACATAAAGTGCAGCACAGATTCATCTCATCTACATCTCCACAGCACTGGTCACTACTGAGCATGTACATAAAGTGCAGCACAGATTCATCTCATCTACATCTCCACAGCACTGGTCACTACTGAGCATGTACATAAAGGGCAGCACAGATTCATCTCATCTACATCTCCACAGCACTGGTCACTACTGAGCATGTACATAAAGTGCAGCACAGATTCATCTCATCTACATCTCCACAGCACTGGTCACTACTGAGCATGTACATAAAGTGCAGCACAGATTCATCTCATCTACATCTCCACAGCACTGGTCACTACTGAGCATGTACATAAAGGGTAGCACAGATTCATCTCATCTACAACTCCACAGCACTGGTCACTACTGAGCATGTACATAAAGGGCAGCACAGATTCATCTCATCTACAGCTCCGCAGCACTGGCCACTACTGAGCATGTACATAAAGGGCAGCACAGATTCATCTCATCTACATCTCCATAGCACTGGTCACTACTGAGCATGTACATAAAGGGCAGCACAGATTCATCTCATCTACATCTCCACAGCACTGGTCACTACTGAGCATGTACATAAAGGGCAGCACAGATTCATCTCATCTTCATCTCCAGAGCATTGGTCACTACTGAGCATGTACATAAAGGGCAGCACAGATTCATCTCATCTACATCTCCACAGCACTGGTCACTACTGAGCATGTACATAAAGGGCAGCACAGATTCATCTAATCTACATCTCCACAGCACTGGTCACTACTGAGCATGTACATAAAGGGCAGCACAGATTCATCTCATCTACAACTCCACAGCACTGGTCACTACTGAGCATGTACATAAAGGGCAGCACAGATTCATCTCATCTACAACTCCACAGCACTGGTCACTACTGAGCATGTACATAAAGGGCAGCACAGATTCATCTCATCTTCATCTCCAGAGCATTGGTCACTACTGAGCATGTACATAAAGGGCAGCACAGATTCATCTCATCTACATCTCCACAGCACTGGTCACTACTGAGCATGTACTTAAAGGGCAGCACAGATTCATCTAATCTACATCTCCACAGCACTGGCCACTACTGAGCATGTATATAAAGTGCAGCACAGATTAATCTCATCTACATCTCCACAGCACTGGTCACTACTGAGCATGTACATAAAGGGCAGCACAGATTCATCTCATCTACATCTCCACAGCACTGGTCACTACTGAGCATGTACATAAAGTGCAGCACAGATTCATCTCATCTACAACTCCACAGCACTGGTCACTACTGAGCATGTACATAAAGGGCAGCACAGATTCATCTCATCTACATCTCCACAGCACTGGCCACTACTGAGCATGTATATAAAGTGCAGCACAGATTAATCTCATCTACATCTCCACAGCACTGGTCACTACTGAGCATGTACATAAAGGGCAGCACAGATTCATCTCATCTACATCTCCACAGCACTGGCCACTACTGAGCATGTACATAAAGTGCAGCACAGATTAATCTCATCTACATCTCCACAGCACTGGTCACTACGGAGCATGTACATAACGGGCAGCACAGATTCATCTCATATACATCTCCACAGCACTGGTCACTACTGAGCATGTACATAAAAAGTGCAGCACAGATTCATCTCATCTACATCTCCACAGCACTGGTCACTACTGAGCATGTACATAAAGTGCAGCACAGATTCATCTCATCTACATCTCCACAGCACTGGTCACTACTGAGCATGTACATAAAGTGCAGCACAGATTCATCTCATCTACATCTCCACAGCACTGGTCACTACTGAGCATGTACTTAAAGAGCAGCACAGACTCATCTCATCTACACCTCCACAGCACTGGTCACTACTGAGCATGTACATAAAGTGCAGCACAGATTCATCTCATCTACATCTCCACAGCACTGGTCACTACTGAGCATGTACATAAAGTGCAGCACAGATTCATCTCATCTACATCTCCACAGCACTGGTCTCTACTGAGCATGTGCATAAAGGGCAGTACAGATTCATCTCATCTACATCTCCACAGCACTGGTCACTACTGAGCATGTACATAAAGGGCAGCACAGATTCATCTCATCTACTGTGTATCTCCACAGCACTGGTCACTACTGAGCATGTACATAAAGTGCAGCACAGATTCATCTCATCTACATCTCCACAGCACTGGTCACTACTGAGCATGTACATAAAGGGCAGCACAGATTGATCTCATCTACATCTCCACAGCACTGGTCACTACTGAGCATGTACATAAAGGGCAGCACAGATTCATCTCATCTACATCTCCACAGCACTGGTCACTACTGAGCATGTACTTAAAGAGCAGCACAGACTCATCTCATCTACACCTCCACAGCACTGGTCACTACTGAGCATGTACATAAAGTGCAGCACAGATTCATCTCATCTACATCTCCACAGCACTGGTCACTACTGAGCATGTACATAAAGTGCAGCACAGATTCATCTCATCTACATCTCCACAGCACTGGTCTCTACTGAGCATGTGCATAAAGGGCAGTACAGATTCATCTCATCTACATCTCCACAGCACTGGTCACTACTGAGCATGTACATAAAGGGCAGCACAGATTCATCTCATCTACTGTGTATCTCCACAGCACTGGTCACTACTGAGCATGTACATAAAGTGCAGCACAGATTCATCTCATCTACATCTCCACAGCACTGGTCACTACTGAGCATGTACATAAAGGGCAGCACAGATTCATCTCATCTACATCTCCACAGCACTGGTCACTACTGGGCTTCAACTAAATGTGCTTCAACTCTGGGGGGGAGGATTGAGTAGAAAGAGCAGATGATGTCAGCCCGGAGTCAACAGCAACCAGGAGACTCTACTGAGTGGCAGCGTAGCCAGCTATGTGAAGAAGATGAACAGACTCTACAGGTCTCCATAGTACTGAATGAACAGATTACTGTTAAAGATTATTTTGATTACTAAAGAGGAGAAACCTAGAGGACATTTTTATGGTAACGCTCTTTAATTAGAACACTCACAAATTCTACATCGCCAAGATGCAATAAAGGTTGCTGTCTCTCTCAGATCTTGGAAAGTAAATGTTGCAATTATCTGTGAAGATACCTCTAAGGCCTGTTTCACACATCCATTTGTGTCCAGTCAGTCAAAATCCGACGTTTTGCAAATAAAACGGATCCGCCTTTTTTCTTGGCGGATCCGTTTTTATTCCCATTGAGTTGCATTACTGGCGGATCTTGACGGATGGCCATCCGTTGGATCCGTTTTTTTGCGGATCGCCAAAGTTTTGACGTCCGCCGACATGCCCGAACGGACCATGCAACGTTTTTTCGGGCGGCCGGATCCGCATTTCTCACTGCGCATGCCCGAAAGACTTCACTCAGCCGCAAATTTAACCCTAAACTCTGTTCTGGGGGCTGAAAAATTCTCTCTCTCTCTCCTTCCCCAGGCAGCGGTTCCTTTAAAATTCTTCCTTTGACGGATCCGTTAAAATAACGGTCCGGTGCCAAACGTTGTGGTCAGTACAGGAATGGATCCGTTATCCGCCATTTTAGCGGATTTTGACTGACCAAAAAACTGATGTGTGAAACAGGCCTAAAGGGAATATCATTGATGTAGTAATGAGAAAATGCATGATTCTAACACCTGAACTCTATCATTAATGTGTGCCATATCAAGTACCATTTCCTCATAAGGGACTTCAGCACTAGTGATGAGCCAATGTGCTTTTGGATTACACGTTATCGGAGCATGCTCGGGTGCTAACAGAGTGTTCTCGGTATGCTCGAATACTATATTCAAGTCGCCATGCCTGCATGTCTCGCAGCTGTTCAACAGCAACACATGCACGGATTGACTACCAAACATGCAATCCTTGCATGTGTTGTGACTGTCAAACACACGCGAGACATGCAGGCGCGGGGACTCGAACATATGTTTCGAGCACGCCGAGGACACTCGGTTAGCACCCGAACATGCTCAGCTAACATCTTATCCAAGCACGTTCCCTCATCAGTATTCAGTTGTTATACCAATTGCTGCCTATACATGAACATACTGAGATCCTGTAGAGATATGAATAACCTGCAGATCAGGCAAGAGGAAGGGCAATACCTGAAAGCACCACTTCAATAAGGTCTCCTTCTTGAATGTCGGCCTCAGATTTCACCAGCTGCAGAATATTTTCCGAGTTTGGGTCATGGCGGAATAAAAGGATCTTGTCGTACATCCCATAGAACCCGCATTCTGGAAACTGGAAAAGAACAATTATTATTATTATTTGAAGGTACAAATCAGTTAGAAAGAACACGTAAGAACTTCTCAGATTGCAAAACTGACATAAAAGGCAATGTATACAGGAAGCTAAAGTATATGGTAACCTGTGGTATAAGGTATTCATATACCTGTCAATAAGGCAATTATCGGCCCACCACTGTCAGCTGATAAGGTACAGTGCTTAAAGGGGTCTCCAGGATTGATACTGATGACCTTATTAGCAGACTAAAGAGGCAACCAATATCATAGTCCTACAAATTCCCCTCCTTTAATGCCACATTCACACGTTCAGTATTTGGTCAGCATTTTCCACCAGTATTTGTAAGCCAAAACCAGGAGTGGAACAATCAGAGGAAAAGTATAACAGAAACACATCACCACTACTGCATTTTTAACCCACTCAAGGTTTTGGCTTCCCAATAGTTGGGGGTCCGACCGCTGGAACGTCCACCGTTCCACGGACCTGATCATGTGCCATTCATTCTTAAAGCAGGGCTGAAGACCAGCAGCACAGTGCTCGGCTATTTCTGGTGGCCTCGTCAAGATCCAGCATTATCAACCACCGCCTCACCCAAACCCACAGTTCTTTGAATAGGTTGGGGTCCCAGCGGTCAGACACCGAAAAATTGTGAAGTTACTACTTATCTAATGTATAGGGGATAACTTTCAAACTTTAGAAGACCCCTTGAATATATCCCAAAAATAAAAGAGGAAATAACTTCAAAATATTGGAATATGATGTTAATGTTCAGGTCGTAGACCCCTATGTACTGCATGTGCCAAAAATGCATGCAGGCCCAAGCCTGAACTATGTCTGTCTGAATTGAGGTGTGAATTACCTAAGTCCACCTAATTCAATCCACGTCTATAAGTTTAAAGTAAATACAAAACTTTTTTCCCATCTTTTCTTAAACGGCTAATGGTGCAGACAATAGAATGGGGAACAAAAAAAGTGATCAACTATGTTTTTTTGCTATATAAAACAAAACACAATATGACATAAACCATACCAAAAAAAATTGATTGTTTGCCTATTTTAGCTATGGATACGCTGCCATTTACGGTACTTATAGTTAGTTGTAACTCAGTCTTTTACGTCTAGCTGGGCGCACTGCACTAATGTGAACCGAGCCTTATTAGTGTATTATCAGGAATGAGGGTATCCATTATACAAATCCAGTCCTGGGTCCCCAGCATATCCCACCCTCGCTGTACAGAAATCACCATGTTCATCCCCAGGACAGGACACAGTAGGAGCTCTGGGTGGTCCGCACATTGGCACCCAGTGCTCTCATACAGCTGCTGCAGAACAGAATAATGGAGATTTGCGCCTCGCCTACATTACACGTCACCCCGGCTCACATTACCGTGGCGCAGTTCATACATCTACATAAACGGTTTTGTAGATGCCGTGCATTTATGCCGCACTGGGTCTCACCAGAGGATGTCGGTAGAATTAATGAACAAATTAGTAGAAGTAAGCTTGTGCACAGGAGACCCCCGCTATGGAGGGAGGATGGAGACCGCCACCTTACTTATATAGCAACAGTCTACGCATGTCACGATGGTGTGCCGAAGGAGCCCCACCGCTCTTCCTGGGCTTGTTGTGGCCAAATGAGAGTCTGTTGCTGCTTCCTAACAAGAGCTCTTCTTCCAAGTAATAGCCCTTGAGTTGCGTCCTAGGGACAGAAAAGGGTCTCCATGACAGCAGAGTAGCATCCAGCATCTGTTGCCATGGCTGCAGGCACGAGGTACGTTTGGGGGTAAATGCTACTTGATACGAAAGGGAAAATACGATTGTGCAGCAGATAACGTCGTCTTCTATGCAGCCGGGAGCAGGAGAAAAAGAAGATGGGGTGAACAAAATGAAACGTTTCATGATGAAGTTATTCAATAAGAAAAAAGGTTACGCTAAGGTGCAACAGAAGACCAAAAAAATGAGCTAGAAAAGCTGGAAGATGGGGAAACTAAGCTCCACAGCTAGCCGAGGCTGGAGAAGGTGGTCACAGGTTGAGGAGCAGGACACTCAGGATCAGTACTGTTACCTCTGAACTGCTGGGGTCAAAAGGAAACATTTCCAAAAACGGTTAGTGAAATAGTCAAGTACTGAGATCCCACCGATTGCCCAAAATATGGGTCTACAGTGCACAGCTCCTGCATGAGTGCAAGAACAGGCTCAAAATAACTACTATATGGGTCTGCAGATCACTCTGCAAGGGTAATCAGAGGACAGCATAAAATAGGGCAAGAGAAGCTGATTCCAGTGATGTGTCACTTATTAGGCTTTGTGTTGTCGTTTCAATACAATCAGTGTTTTATCAGCAGATTATCACTACAGGACTAGGTTTCATGTGCGGACCAGTCAGGCTAAACCCACCCACAGCACTGATTGGCAGCTTGCAGACCATGCACATTGTACCACAGCCAATCAGCAGTGTGGGCGGGGTTATACGTAGGCTACCATTTAGCGCACTGCTAGATCTACAACAGAGAAAACAGGGGATTCTATCAAAACCCAGTAAGTGACAAATTGCTGGAATCGGGGTCTCTTGTCCTATATTATGCAGCTCTCAGATTACACAACACAAATCTGCTGATAGATTCTCTTTAAGTGAATGGTGAATAGACCCATAGACTTCCTATTAAGTGCATTGATCCTTGGTCTTCCTTTTAGGGGCATGGAGCCACAGACATACTATTGAGCTTGTACATGGCTCTCTGTACAAGCTCATACAAGAGCCGTACACTTCAGACCCATGTTTTGAACAATCAGTGACTCCCAAAACTTTGCAGTTTCTAGAATAGATAACAAACCGTATAAATCTATAATGTGGCCAAACCGGAGCAGCTTTTCACAAATACACTGTATGTTAATATGTGGCAAATCCATGAATTTTTAAAAGGTGCTTTTTCAGATGTAATAATAATGTGTCTTCTCCTGTCCTTTTACTAACCACTGAAAATATCATTTCATCCATTAAAGAGGTTTTGTACAGAGTCCAAGAACAACTCTTCTCATCTGCCCACAAATCTAACAGCCCGAACATCTGCCCTGAAGGATTTGTGCCCAGTTAATCTCTACTACCAGTCTGCCAAGCCACTGGTACATGGTGTTTGGGTTAACAAAGGGCAATACCATAGAAATTGGATCAGATGTATTCTTAAAGTGGACGGTACTGGTCCTCTTAAAGAGAATCTCTGCAAATCTTTATGCTACAAAGTTTATGCAGCCCGGACAATGACTATACTATATCCTCAAAACTATATAATTTTTTCTTTATTTCAAAAATAGACATAAGAACATGAAAATGCCACTCAGCAATTATGAAAGAAAGTGTAACAT